>NC_092334.1:413087500-415487500 GCF_046630445.1 Rutidosis leptorrhynchoides
TTTTTCACCTTTCCTAGTCATGGGCTTAAAGGGTCCACATACATCCGAATGTATTAATCCCAATAAGTCTTTAGCCCTTTCATAGGTCCCTTTGAAAGGTGCTTTAGTCATTTTGCCTTGTAAACAAGATTCACATACATCAAACGAGTCTAGTTCATTTGATTTCAAATGTCCATTCTTTTGAAGTGTATGCATTCGATTCGTGTTTATGTGACCAAGGCGACAATGCCATAAGTAGGAATCACTCAAATCCCTTTTGTGTTTCTTGGTGTTTGCATGGTATATTGAGCTATTGTATGATGTGTCATTATGAACCAATTCATAAATACCATTCAAAGGCGAAGCCTTGAAATAGAACACATTATCTAAAGAAACATGGATATCATCATTAATGAAATTAAGATTAAAACCACATTGTTTCAAACGGGATACAGAAATAATGTTTCGAGATAAATCGGGTGCATACAAAACATTTTTCAAAATAAGCTCTAAACCACTTGGAAGCTTCAAAATAAAGTCTCCTTGAGCTACTACTTGCACCTTAGCTCCATTTCCCATGAAGAGACTTGATGTTCCCGCTTCTTGTCTACTTCTTTTGAACCCCTGCATAGAATTGAAAATGTGAGTTCCACATCCTGTGTCTAATACCCATGTATTAGAAGAAGTAATACTAAGCTCAATGTATACCATATATACATTACCTGAGGTTTGCCCTGCATCCCTCTTTTCTTTCAACTCCTTTAGGTAGACCGGGCAGTTGTGTTTTCAGTGACCCATTTCACCGCAACCAAAGCACGGATCTTCCTTGGGGTTAGCTTTACCGGCAACCTTTTGCTTCTTGTTATTGTTGGTTGGGGTAACCATCTTCCCCTTTCCTTTGCCCTTGCCTTGGTAGGTGGGTCCTTTCCTCTTAGCCACCTTTGGCTTAGAAGTGTTATTATTTTTGGACCCGCCTTCATTGATCATAAACATGGATGAAGCCCTTTTACCCATGCTCGCTTCGGCCGTCTTAAGCATGGCATGTAATTTGCCAATGCTCTTATCTCATCCATTCATGTTGTAATTCATTACAAATGTGTCAAACCTCTTTGACAAAGAATTAAGGATAAGGTCTGTGGCTAATTCATTAGACACGTTGTAGTTTAGACGGTTCGCTCGATCAATTAGGCTTTTCATCTTAAGGACATAAGATGAAACGGATTGGGAGTCGTCTATCCGACATGCATGAAGCGCTCGAACTGTTTCGAAGCGCTCGACACGAGCTTGTTGAAGGAACATCTCCTTCAATTGTGTGATCATGTCATATGCACTATGATGCTCGAAATCCTTTTGGAGTTCTGGTATCATAGTCCCAAGCATGAGGCAAGTAACTTGCACCGAATCGGTGCAATATTTCTCCCAATAAGCCATGCCTTCCGTATCATCCTCGTCCGGTTGATAGGGAATGGGGTCTTCCAACACATACGCCATATCCTCTAGTTTGAGGACAATTCTTAGATTGCGAAACCAATCCATGAAGTTCGTATGATTGAGTTTTTCCTTTTTGAGGATTGACCTCAACGATAGGTTGTTAAAGTTGATTGGTGCGTTTGGAATGTTGTTGTTATTGGTGGCCATCTACAAAATTTAACAAAGTTGTTTAAGTATCAATTTTAATTTAACAATCAATACCCTTTAAATCCAATTGATATTTATTAAATTTTAGAATCCAACGGTAAACCAAATTTCGGTTAGGTGACCTTTTTCTCATCATTTGATTTAGCTAGGTAGTTATTATATGACAATTGCAATCCTTTTGCAACTTCTAAGTTATGGGATCATGCAATCCTTTTGCATGGCATATTTATCCCATCAACGCCTATTTTTTCCTCATGCTTCGGTGACCCTAAGTTCATGATTTCCAAATCAAGTCGTCCTACTTGTGTAAACGTGTAAATTCAACATACAAGTGGTTAGGTGACCTTTATCCCACAAGTGTGCGAAATTCACCTTAATCATATTAGTTTGCTCATAATGGTTAGGTGACCTTTATCCCATCATGAGTTCCCTAATACGCCTAAGTGTCACACAAAAGGATGGCGTTTAACTTGTTTACCTTATTAATAAGGGATTTTAAGTTTTCATTATTTCTAGTTTAAGAAAACTTTTACGCCATACACCAACATGCATTTAGTGTATGGTACTTATGAAAAACCATTTTCATGTCTTGTAATTAAGCCAATTACATGATATAAACCATTTTATATATGTGATCCTTTTATATTCTTAATAACCGTTTATCAACGTCCTTTTGCCACTTTTAATTTAACCAATTAAATTGTCGTTTCGCATGTCGTTAATAATGTCTAATTTAACCAATTAAATTGTCATTTTGCTAGTTGTTAACATGTGATTTACTTGTAGCAACCAAACATACAAACACAATAAACAACCATGCATTCAAAATAAATATGTTTACAATCAAACCAATTTGGTAGACATTTGTTTAGCCGAAAACAAATGCCACCGGTTAAGGGGTTATAACACTAAGTAGGAGATTTTAAATCTCCCACTTAATCTTGCATACAAATGCTTCTTCTTGTGTTCTTCCAAGTCTTCAACATCTTCATCTTTTTACAAAATATATCCTAATACATTTTGTCTAGAAAATGAAATACAACCTAATCCATTTTACATACCAAATATAAAATAAATTACATAACTAAAATAATATTATTATAAACCAATTGAATGAATATTACAACCAAATTGAAAGATTAACAAATCAACCAAACAAACATTCATTCAAACACAAGGTCATGGCTATGATTGTGAACATTAATATACAACAAATATGACCAAAATGGAACAACCCAAAACCCATTTGGGTCCTCCAAGAATTTGGCCAAATCCAACAACCCTCCCAAACCCGAAAATTTTTGCATTCCATTTCATGCATGTACTTAGAATGCAAATATAGTGGGTTTAAAGAACATATATAAGAAGCATATTTCATAGACCTCGGGTCTAGATACCATTGATGGAATTCAACATAACAACAAGTTCTTAATGTGAACATGATATCAAAACCAATTGATTTAGAGTTATAGCAAGCGGAAGCATAATTATTAAGAAAACAAGTTTGTATGTTTAACCATTTAAATTGAATCCCATGTAGATATCAAGTCATGAATATATGCTTACATATAATAACAAGGAACTAAGATTGTACCTCCTCAAGATTAATTGAGGGCTGAATTTGATGAGCAAGACGATGGAAAAAGATGATGAAAGTAAGCTTCTAACTTGAAGCCTCAAGCAAGTAATACCCCAAGGTTTCAATCACCAACACCTACCTTTGTTTAGTTAGGATTTTAGGACACTTAATCACTTAATTTAGCAAGCAAAACCCTCTCTTTTTCCTTGTTAAATTTTCGGCCAGCAGCATCAAGAGGGGAGAAGAGAGAGTTTTTCCAACTTGCCACTTCTAATCTTTGGTCAATACTTGGTATAAGTGTTTAGCATGCACCTTAGAAGTTGTGATCTCAAAAGTAACAAAAGGAATAAGCATGGGAGGTTGTCTTGGGCTTCCAAAACCGCCACCATCCCCATCCATTTAATAATCACACTAGTTTTTTATAAACTTGTAATAAACCATGTAATTTTAATGTTACCTGCATATTTTATAAACCTTTTATAAAATATAACACAATATAATTATTTAAACTTATAAATAATTAAATGTAAATTATCCAAATAATTTATCTCAAGTGATAATATTTTAGAAAACCCATTTTCTAAAATCCAAGTGTAGCGTATTTATTTAACGACCCAATCGTTAACATTAAATACATATAAAGTGTCGGTAAGCTTGTTATTGGGTATGACCTGACTTGGATCATAACACATTAGCCACATTAATTTAATATGTCTCTCGGGCATACGAAATACCTTCAGTTTTATTCTCAGGTTCATGATTGATTGCTTCCGCTGTGCTTAGAGAGTCTGCATATTTATGATGGTAGCTTTTGTTAAACATTAACTTGCATTCTATTTTGATACATTAAATTGTGGGTGTTTGTTGACTTTGTTTTGGTCAACTTTTGGTTAAGTATTTATGTATGGTTTTTCTAAACTTACATATTTTGGTAGGTTTCTTTTATAGAAAATTATTTTTAAATAAAGAATGCAAGGTTATTTATTAAATTCATTTAGAGTTATGATCAAGCTGTGGGACCAAGATAAAGATGGTCGTCAAGTGTACTTTGACGGTTCGTTAAAAATGCATTCAAGACTTTATCAATACGCTTCACGATCATATCTACCAAGAAGAAAGGCAACAAGAGCACAATTCAGTTGGTCGCACTATTCTTGAGACAAGATTCTGTCAAGATCAGAAGATCATTTACTCTAAGGTTTACAATGCCTTAACCGGATCTGCACTTCCGTTTTCAGTAAACCAACGAGCACTACTGACTCTCATCCGGAAGCACATGGATCTTTCCACCGGACGCCCGACTTATCACTCTGATTTGCAAATGATCAAGGATATTCACAGCTTTTTCGCTATCCTGGAAAAAGATAATTTCAAAAGCACACCAGACAGGCTAGTGATTTATGTAACAATTGATCACCATGCTGATCTGATTATCAAAGAGTTACGAGACGCAGTTACAGAGGATGTAAGGTGCAACAATCCGTTCTCTCATCTTGAACCAGGATTGCGTCAACATTGCCACCTATGTTACGAAGCAGATATCACGTATCTTCCACGAATCCACAGATCCAAGTTTCACATTCAAAGCTGGATGTCGGGAGATATACTCAAAGACGGTGACATTGATGCTCGGGTCAGGATTGTTGTTCACTTCTTTTCAGCTTCGTATTTTAACAAATCTGTGCAAAGCTACAGACTCTTACTGTGGAGATCACCATTCCAAAGATTTCGAGATTCTAAAGATACATTTTCTAACATTGTTTGAAGACTTCCGAAATAAGCATCCCATCAGAGAAACAATCACCACCAACACTGTTTCTATGATTGAATTCCATGGGTCAACCAGCAGAGCCGTGGATCATATTCTTATCAGACTTCAAGACTTATCACGAGCCGAAACTGCGCACTACTTATCTTTCAGAAGATCTTCAAGAGAAGTACCAGATCTTCTACCACTATTGGTCCGACACTTTCTCAGGATTTACCCACCAAGACTCACATTCCCTCGAGAAGACCAAGATTACAACCATCAGAGAGGAATGTTTGCTTTCTAAGGCATCACTACGGTCGAGCCAATGACCTTAAACAAAAGCGCTTCTCGGGAGGCAACTCGTGTAATAAAGTAGAGTAGAAGAATAAAGGATGACAAATGATCGATAAAAGATGAAAGGATTGAAAGCCATCCAGTATCATCACAAGCAACATCTGCTAGGGGTACTTCTTTCTTCCAGCTACTAGCTCAAAAATTTAAACTATGCCACATCCTAGCTTATCACTAAGTGTGGGATCCCAACCCACTTAAACACTAGACAAATACTTCCAAATCTTCAACTAAAACTCCTAAGTGTGGGATACACTAGGAACATTGAGAACAATGTTCGTCTAAGTGTGGGATGTTGGTATAATCTTTTTATGCTATATTAAAATAACCCATTACAAAGATTCTAAGTTCTTAAGCCAGTTTTCAAAATTTTTAACAAGAGAAAGCCTTTTCGAAAAAGTATTTTTGAAAACCCAAAACGTTTTTAAATAAAAGTAAGGCTCAAGAATGGTGGAAATCTTGTTAGGTTGAACCAAATCTCTAATAGATCATTGCATGACTAAGGCATTATCGACCTAAATTGATTATGGTGATTCACCCCAAATAAAATACTATTAAATTTTACAAGGAAATACTATTAAATACGATACAATTTTACACAATATATTTATTTATTTAGAGAATGGATATACTTAAACCTTGCTACAACACTTATAGGCAGTGTACCTAATCGTACAGTAGTGTAGTTTTTAGTAAGTCCGGTTCGTTCCATGGAGAAAATCTTTAAACAAAGCTTAACGCTATATTAGTTTACTTTTATAAAAATACAAATATATATATAAGTAATATTATTATTATAAAGGGGGTTTTTACCGTTTAATGACCGGTTTATCGATTTTAAAACTTTAGTCGCAGTTAAAACCAAATGTAAAATAATAAATAAATACAAGACTTAATTTAAAGCGTAAAGTAAAAAACGATAATGAAATTGCGAATAATAAAAGTGCGATAAAATAAACTTGAGATAATTAAAAAGTACGAAAATTAAAGTGCAATTAAATACAATAACAATAAATAAAATGCGATAATTAGAAGTGCAATTAAATATAAAATAAAAGAAATTAAATATGAAATAAAAGAATTATGCTTATTTAAACTTCAGTAACCATGATGTTTGACGTGTTGATTTTAGTTTTATGCCCATGGGTTAATTGTCCTTTGTCCTAGATTATTTAATATGTCCGTCTGGTTTTTGTCCATAACAGTCCATCAGTCATAAATATAAAGTGCGAGTGTCCTCGTCAAATTATCCTTATACCCGAAGTTAAATATTCCAACTAATTGGGGATTCGAATTGTAACAAGGTTTTAATACTTTGTTTAATGAATACACCAGGTTATCGACTGCGCGTAAACCAAGGTTTTACTACTTTGTTAACAATTACACCAATTACCCTTGAATGTAATTCACCCCTGTTTCAACAATTCTAGTGGCTATTAATCCATTCCCGTGTCCGGTTAAATGAATGATTATTTGTACATATAAATACCCCGCCCATCGTGTCCGATCGAGTGTATATGGTAATTTATAAGGACGCCCAATTGTAAATCTTTATATTAACATTAACAAACTATCATTTAGTTAAACAAATATAAAGTCCATTAATAGCCCATAGTCTAATTTCCACAAGTGTCGTTCTTTTGTCCAAACCCCAATTATGGTACAAAGTCCAATTACCCAATTTTAGTAATTAGCCCAACATCATGATTACTTTGGATTAAATAAGCATAATAATAACTTAGCTACGAGACATTAAATTAAAAAGGTTGAACATAACTTACAATGATTAAAAATAGCGTAGCGTTACACGGACAGAATTTCGACTTACACCCTTACAACATTCGCTAACATACCCTTATTATTAGGATTAAAATTAAAATTAAAAAATAAATTATAAATATAAATATTACGTATATAGATAGAGAGATTGATGGATATTGGATGAAAAATTGATCAGAATTCGTTGGGCTTTATAGGGAGTTTCAGTTTTTGGGGCTCCACGACTCGCGGCCCATTCCTTCTTCAAACTCCGCGAGTCGCGGAGTTTGTAATTACAGCTCACTCCATTTTGGTTCTTTGTTTACCGACGGTTTATTATATAAATATAATATATATATAATTTATATAATTAATTATATATTATATTATATTTATATACATAGTTAACTTGTAATTTTTAGTCCGTTGCGTCGAGGTTGAGAGTTGACTCTGGTCCCGGTTCCGGATTTTCGAACGTCCTTGCGTACAATTTAATATCTTGTACTTTGCGTTTTGAATCTTGTACTCTTGTAATTTCGAGACGTTTCTTATCAATAATTGGAACCTCTTTGATTGTCTTTTGTACTTTTGAGCTTTTTGGTCGTTTGCATCTTCAATTCGTCGAATCTGTCTTTTGTCTTCACCTTTTATTATTTAAACGAATATCACTTGTAAATAGAACAATTGCAACTAAAAGCTTGTCTTTCTTGAGGAATAATGCTATGAAATATATGTTCGTTTTTAGCATTATCAAATATTCCCACACTTGAGCGTTGCTTATCCTCAAGCAATATCGTCTTGAAATACTAGAATCACTTCTTTATTCTTCACACTTTGTACATCAGTGATTTCTATACGGCGGTATAAACAATGGTAGTAACGATATGGTTTACAGTCCCACATGACTATAAAAATTTAGATCCATTAAGGAAATTGGATCTTTATGAAAACATTTGATCTTTTGAAAATTAAATCTAGTTTTTACCCTAGATAAGTTTTCCGGAATAACCCTTCACCGGTGTTTGCAAAATATTTTTGTGGGTTTGGTGGGTTTCAGATTTGAAAATTTTAGCTCAAAACTTATGGTTTTGTGTCACCCACTTGCTAACCTTGTATTTGGAAAGCAACACGTCCAGTTTACTTGTCCCGTATATTACCTTTAGGTAAACTACCATCCGGTTGTAAAGGAAAGCGTTGAACAAGCAACTGTGAAGGCAATGTCCCCTGACATGCTTTTAATTATGGTCTATAACGTGTCAGACGCAATTACTATCCTTGGTAGGAGCAATAGTAAAGCTCACCCTTATAATTTGTAGGTTTGGCACAAGGTCCTGTCTTTGACCACTATGCAACCACCGTTCTTACGGTTGACACCCGATTTGGTTCAGGTGACCTAATGAATTCCAGGTGAATTCCTAGGATTTTACGTTCAATGGTAATGAACGCATTGAAAATGGGTTTTTAGAAAACAAATCGGTTTGTAATTTTGATCAAAATATTTTCTCGTTCAGGCTCGAGTTTAGATATCATTGAATTCCATGAGTTTGTAATTCTCAATCTTTAAGGTCAATCTCAAGGATTGAGTAATATCAAGCTTAAAAGCTGATTTTTGATCTTTTAAGGAGATTATCCTTTCTGGGGATCTGATTCATTAGTCTTATCCAGCTAATTTGCATGGTGCCCCCTATTGTACGAGATAAATCCTTCTCATGGTTAGGATAAATCTGACCACTTGGCGACCCTGTTTAATGCTGAGGTCCGTGGATTTCCTGCTGATTTTAGTGATGACTTTTCTAGGTTTTTCGTCAACCTACAGTTGGTCTGGACGACAATTTCCTGACCTAAATCAAGAAGCGCGTTTCTTTTTCGGAAGACTTTACTTCCTTTTAATGATGGAATTGATTCATCGTGTAGATCCATCTCTTCTTTTCTTTCATCGGGTAAAACAGTTTAGTTTAGTCCAAAGCAAAAGTTTTTTCAGTTATTTGTACAAAAATATGTGACATATGTTTTGAATAACTTGGAGAATTTTCCCACACTTGGCTTTTATTTTCCTTTTTATTGTCCTCTATTCCATTTTAAATGAATTTTAACATTTTGGTTTGTTTATCAATTTATGTCCTTTCCTAGGTAACAATAATTTCGGTGTTAAAACCTAGTTTTATCATTCATAAATATGTATAAACATGATTTTGAGTTCATTTAATTAAAAATTTTGAAAAATTTTACTAGAATTGGGTAGTCAGTATATAAGACTAGGGCTGTTCTTTATTATCAGAGAGCACTAGATTCTAATACAACTACTACTTTACTAGTATTTCTAATGGTAACCAAGTGTATAAAGTAAAAATTTTAAAATCCGAAAGAATTTAACCCCTTCCCACACTTAAGATCTTGCAATGCCCTCATTTGCAAGAAATCAGTAACAATTTAAATTATTGAGGGTGATTTGTGTGAAAATGATTAAATTTTACTAAAGTTTCCAAACATATTTGTGTTTGTTTGCTGAATGATAAATGGTGCACATCATTTGTTCATTCCGTCTTGTTGTTATTTCACATATATTTTGCATCTTGTCGTCAAAATTAGTTGCTTTTGCTGAACTTAATGCCAGTCTTTGAAAATGCGTTGTTTTACCCTGTTGTGTACATAAGATAAACTGCATACATATATACATATTTTTGAAGTTTGGTATATTACCCCACATTAAAAAATTATTAAAATCTAAGAATAAAAGTTAGAAAATTATAAAAACTATTACAATATTAAATAAGTATTAAACGTATCAACATTACAAATTACAAAATAAATAAAACTAAGTAGACTAGGGATGATACTGATACCAGTAGGGGTTCCATGCATAACCATAGGTGCTATAAAATGCTTCGGATGGGTTATACGTAGGATACGGTGGTTGAATCTCTATAGACCAGGGAGGGAATATGGGCGATGGAGTAGGAATATAGTTTCTACCTATATGTTGGTAATAAGCTATGATTTGGTTTTGATGAACTTGCCAATCTTCAAATGCTCTATGTCTAGCATTTTCGTACTCCTGTGAAGCTATAAACCTTTGCATTTCTTGCATTTCATTTCCCCCTCCTACATTACCTTGCTGTTGGTTTCTCTCAACCTGTGGATGTCTACCATGGTATTGTACTGCGGCGTTATTTCGCCTCTTCAAAACTTTCGCACCATGGTATACATTTAAACCTATTGTATCGCGGGGTTCTGGTTCTTCGACTAATAATCCCCCCCGACTTATATCCACACCGAGATATTCAGCAATCAAAGTAATAAATATACCACCTCCTATTATGCTATGCGGTCTCATCCCCCTAACCATAGCTGATAAATAATAACCCACACAATAAGGTATACTTACAGCGCTTTGTGGGTCTCGAATACACATATGGTAAAACAAATCCTGTTCATTTACCTTTTCCTTGTTCTTACCTCTTTGTGTAATCGAATTAGCTAAAAACCTATGAATTACTCTTAATTCAGCTCTATCTATATCCAAATAAGAGTAATTTCCCCCTTTGAATCGGTGATGGCTTGTCATTTGACTCCATACACCATGTGTATCAAAATTTTCATCTATCTTTCTACCATTTAGTATCAACCCTCTACAATCGGCAGATGCTAACTCCTCAGGCGTATATATACGTAAAGCCTGAGCCATGTCTAGTAAAGACATGTGGCTCATCGAACCTCCTAACAAAAATCTAATAAAAGATCGATCGGTTAAACTAGCTACCCGATCATTTAATTCTATACTACACAACAATTCTTCACACCATACTTTATATACAGGTCTACGCATGGTGAATAAACGTACCCAATCGTTAAAAGTAGAATTACCATACCTATGTGCAAGTAATTCCCTAATTGGTCCGGCCAATTCTACAGGTTCTAATGGTCCCCATTCTATGACCCTAGGTACCTCAACAACTTTAGAATGAAGAGTATGCAAACCCCTTTGGTATTTTGGATAATCTATCCAAAGTCTGTCAAATCTCAGGTTCGGGTGCAAATCTTCCAAGTGCATATCAGAAAATGTCATGACTGGATGAGGTATATCTTGTTTGTAGTAGTTATCCACCTCCTGTTGTTCCGCATTCTCAGTAGGAGCATTGCGAGCTTGGGATGAAGATTCACCCCTTTCAGTCTGCAAAACACATCAAACACAATTTTTGTGCATCCAAATATGCATTAGTGTCAGCAAAATCATCAATCAAAATAATTACAATGACATGATCAATTTATATCAAACTTAAGCTCATATTCATATTTTCATTAAATCTACACTTTTTCAAATAAGCATATACGAAAATGTTCGCCAAGTTCATAAGCATTCAACTCAAATAACATGTCAAAATAATCATTACTAGCAATTAAACAAGTTTCAAATGGCATTATCTCTCAAAAATCAAGTTCATGAATTTTAGACTTGAAAAAGTCCACTTTAATTCTCAAAATCATGTTTAGGCTCAAAGTTTGGATCATTTAACTACCTAAACATGTTACACTACTTAATTTAGCAATAATTCATGACAAAAATCGGCCATAACCTGTTAATATCAAAAAGCCCCAAATTACTCAAGAACACAAACCCTAGATTACTCAAAATTTGAAGTTTAAGGCTTCTAATCATGTTAAATAGCATCAATCTAGGTTATACAAGCATAATACCTAAGCAATTTAAGCATAATTACACTAAAAAGCATCAAAATCGAATTGGGTATAAAATTGCTCAAGAACACTAATTTTCGGATTAAATGGTGTTTAGGTGTAGAAATTTACCGTTTTTCTTGAGTAATTCATTGATAGCATCCTTCTCAACATGATTTTAGTAAAATATTTGATGATTAATGGTGAAAAAATTCGATTTTTGTGTGATATTTTCGGGTTTTTTCGCAGTATGTTTTGTGGGTGTTGTGTGGATTGAGCTGTTCCAGCTCCTTTATTTTTTATTTTTTATTTTTTTTAATGTTTTTGGCATACTTTAATTCAATAAGATTAAAAATAATGATAATAAAAGTTCTCGTCCCTCCCCTGAGTAAAGCAATTTCGGTTCAAAGACCTAGTCTTCAACTTACGACGAATTTTAAAAATCATATTTTTAACTTAATGATATAAAGCAAATTTTTGTTTTTAAATTCACACAATTTAAATATAAAATTCAAAATTAATATTAAAAATTCACACCAAACTTACAATTTAAAATGCATAAAAATAAAATTCACATTTTAAAAATTAAAAATTCACACCAAACTTAATTTAAAAATTCATATTATAAATTCACACCAAACTTATATTAATTTTTCAAATATTTACAATTTTAAATATATTGTTTTTACAAAGTTTACAATATTAATTTAAGATTTATATATTAATTTTAAAAACATGGTAAAAATAAAATTAAAAATCTTTTTGGCTTTTTATCCCACTTTAATCAATCAAATATTATCAAAAATATGCGCCCCTCTTTTCGGTAAAGTAATTTCGGTTCCATGACCTAATTTAACTCATGACGAATTTTTAAAATATTTTGGGTTGATTGATTAAAGATATTTATACCTTAAGAATAAACGTTAAATTTTGCAGTGATGTAATAAATTTTTGTATGATATCAATAATTTCGGTCGCCAAACCTAATTTTATTCAATACCAATTTAATACTTTATAGCGAACAAATTAGCGTTTATTATCAAAAGGTTAAAAATAAAAATAAAAAAAATAAAAACTGTACAAACATACCTGTGAAATAGATTTCTTAGTTATATGATCTATCCCATTCATAAGATAGTCGGTTTAATTGGTTTTCCATGGCTACATAGGCGTAACCTCGAGCATTCAGTGTTTTTTCTTCTAAACATATGAACGGTCCGTCTCTGCATAAAGTAACAAATTCGGTGTTTGAATAGGTTTGATTATTTGAACATTTACCTCCATGTGACCATTTTCCGCATTTGTGACATCTTTCTAGGTGTCGTGCTCTTCTTTTCACTGCGGATTTTGATTTTCCTTTACCAAATTGTAACTTATTATCTTCGCATCTGGATTCTTTTCTAACTCCGTCCAATCTTTCTCTGATTACTGATACTATTTCACTCGGAAGTGTGTCATTATTACGTTTAGTGATCAAAGCGTGTAGCATTAGACCATGGTTTAGTTCATAGGCAGTCTTCATTTCCTAAAAAAATAAAAATTCAGAATGGGGAAGAAGACTAGTTCTTTAGGGTCTGTTAGGGAAAGACCGTTCGGGTTCCATTTTTGAGAACTACACGAAAACAGACAATCTAACTCTAACATAAATACATAAACCCCCTATACTTAGTTAGCTGTGGTATCGAAATTGTGATTAACTTCATTGTCTTCTTCCATCGGACCATGTATGTAATGTTTAACTCTATGACCATTAACTTTAAATTCAATCCCATTTGAATTTATTAATTCTATCGTTCCGTATGGGAAAACTCTTTTGACTATGAATGGTCCAGACCATCTTGATTTCAATTTTCCAGGAAATAGCTTGAATCGTGAATTGAAAAGAAGAACTCTGTCTCCTTCTTTAAATTCTTTTGAATTTCTGATTCTTTTATCATGCCATTTCTTCGTTCTTTCTTTATAGATTAACGAATTTTCGTATGCTTCATGTCTTAATTCTTCTAATTCATTTAGTTGACTTAATCGTAGATGTCCGGCTTCATGTAAATCAAGATTACATGTCTTCAAAGCCCAAAATGCTTTGTGTTCAATTTCTACTGGAAGATGACATGCTTTTCCATAAACAAGTCTAAAAGGTGTGGTTCCAATTGGAGTTTTGTAGGCTGTTCTAAAATCCCAGAGTGCATCCTCCAATTTAATGGACTATTCCTTCGGATTTGATCCTACAGTTTTCTCTAGAATACGTTTTAAAGCTCGGTTGGTATTTTCAACTTGTCCACTTGTTTGTGGATGATATGCGGTGGAGATTTTATGAGTTATTCCATATCTTTTAAGAACTTTCTCAAGTTGATTATTACAGAAATGAGTACCCCGATCACTTATTAAAGCTTTCGGTGTTCCAAACCTTGCAAAAAGATGTTTTAAAAAGTTGACTACAACTCGTGCATCGTTAGTTGGGAGAGCTTGTGCTTCCGCCCATTTAGATACATAATCAATGGCTACGAGTATATATAGATTATTATGAGATTTTGGAAATGGACCCATAAAGTCAATACCCCAAATGTCAAATACTTTACATACTTGGATGACATTTTGTGGTATTTCATCACGTTGACTTATTTTTCTGGCCCTTTGACAAGCATCACAGGATTTTCAAAGAAGGTGTGCGTCTTTGTAAATTGTAGGCCAATAGAATCCAGCATCATAAACTTTTCTTGCTGTTAGTTGAGGCCCATAATGCCCTCCTGTTGGTCTTGTGTGACAATGGTTTAAAATTTTACTAACTTCATCTCCAAATACACATCGGCGTATTATTCCATCGGGACAACTTTTAAACAGATGTGGATCTTCCCAAAAATAGTGTTTTATATCACTGAAGAATTTCTTTCGTTTTTGGTACGATAATCCTTTTTCAAGGAATCCACAAACTAAGTAGTTTGCATAGTCTGCAAACCATGGAATTTCTTTATAATCTATCTTCAATAGATATTCATCAGGAAAGTTGTCTTGTATGGTCGATTCATTTAGAACTTCTAATTCGGGATTTTCAAGACAAGAAAGATGATCAGCGGCGAGATTTTCTGCTCCTCTTTTATCTCGGATTTCAATATCAAACTCTTGTAAGAGTAAGATCCAACGGATTAATCTTGGTTTAGCATCTTGTTTTGAAAATAGGTATCTAAGAGCAGAATGGTCGGTATAGACCACCGTTTTTGCTAGAACGAGATATGATCGAAATTTGTCAAAAGCAAAGACAATAGCAAGGAGTTCTTTTTCAGTAGTTGTATAGTTCATTTGTGCTCCTTGTAACGTCTTACTAGCATAATATATAGGTTGAAATCGTTTTTCAATCCTTTGTCCTAAAACGGCTCCCATTGCAAAATCACTTGCATCGCACATTAGTTCAAATGGTAGATTCCAATTTGGTGTTATCATGATCGGCGCATTAGTGAGTTTCTCTTTAAGAATATTAAAAGATTTGATACACTCATCTAAAAAGATGAATGGAGCATCCTTTTCTAGGAGTTTATTCATAGGAGTTGCAATTTTAGAAAAATCTTTTATGAAACGTCGGTAAAAACCGGCATGCCCTAGAAAACTCCTAACTCCTCTAATATTGGTGGGATGTGGAAGTTTAGCAATTACATCTACTTTAGCTCTATCCACTTCAATTCCTTCTTTTAAAATTTTATGTCCAAGAACGATGCCCTCTTTAACCATGAAATGGCATTTCTCCCAATTAAGTACTAGATTTGATTGTTCGCATCTAATAAGCATTCGTTCAAGATTAGCTAGACATGTTTCAAATGTATCACCGAAGACTGAAAAGTCATCCATGAAAACTTCCATGCATTCTTCTATCATGTCATGAAAAATCGCCATCATACACCTTTGAAAGGTTGCAGGGGCGTTGCAAAGTCCAAATGGCATGCGTTTGTAAGCAAAAGTACCATAAGGGCACGTGAATGTGATTTTCTCTTGGTCCTCGGGTGCTATTGGAATTTGAAAATATCCGGAAAATCCATCTAGAAAACAATAGTAACTATTTTCGGCTAATCTTTCCAACATTTGATCATTGAAAGGTAAGGGAAAGTGATCTTTTCTGGTGGCGTCATTTAATTTTCTATAATCAATACATACACGCCATCCTGTTACAGTCCTTGTAGGAATAAGCTCATTTTTCTCATTTGTAATGACAGTCATGCCACCCTTCTTAGGCACGCATTGAACTGGGCTTACCCATGGACTATCAGAAATTGGATAAATTAAACCTGCATCTAGCACTTTAATAATCTCTTTCTTAACTACATCTTGCATATTAGGATTTAGTCTTCGTTGGCGTTGCACATACGTTTTATGACCTTCTTTCATAAGGATTTTATGTGTGCAATACGAAGGACTTATTCCTTTAATATCATGAATCTTCCATGCAATGGCTGGTTTATGAGCTTTCAACACAGAAATGAGTTGTGATTTCTCATTTTCAGTAAGAGAAGACGATATTATTACAGGTAATTCATATTCACCATGTAAATAAGCGTATTCCAAATGGTTTGGAAGTGGCTTTAACTCTAATTTCGGTGGTTCTTCTATCGATGATTTATATCGATATCTGTCTTCTTCTTTTAGCATTTGAATTTCTTCTGTTGTTGGTTCATATCCATTAGCTATAAGTGTAGCTAACATTTCAGCTTCATCAATTTGTTCTGTTCCTTCTCCTAAAGAACATTCTCCTGTTCCTTGTAATTCTGGAAATTCTTCTAATAATTCTGCATGTGCATCTATAGTTTGAATATAATAACATGTATCATCTGCAGATTGTGGTTGTTGCATTGCTCTATCAACTGAAAAGGTAACACTCTCATCCTCTATACTTAGGGTCAATTTCTTACCGAACACGTCTATCATTGCTTTAGCCGTGTTTAAGAATGGTCTTCCTAATATGAGAGGAACTTGAGAATCTTCTTCCATGTCCAGAACAACAAAATCTACTGGAAATACTAAAGTACCAACTTTAACTAGCATGTTCTCCATTATCCCTCTAGGATATTTTACTGATCTATCGGCTAGTTGTATGCTTATTCTGGTTGGTTTCAATTCTCCAAGGTCTAGTTTAGCGTATAGTGAATATGGCATTAGATTTATACTAGCACCTAAGTCTGCCAATGCTTCTATTGAACTAAGACTACCCAGAAAACATGGAATTGTGAAACTTCCTGGATCAGATAGTTTTTCTGGTATCTTATTCAACAGCACTGCTGAACAATTAGCATTCATGGTAACAGCCGAGAGTTCTTCCATTTTCTTTCTATTTGAGATTAGATCTTTCAAGAATTTAGCATATCTAGGCATTCCTGAAATCACATCAATGAAAGGAAGATTTACATTTATCTGTTTAAACATATCCAAGAATTTGGATTGCTCGGCTTCAAGTTTCTCTTTCTTCATTTTACTCGGGTAAGGAAGTGGTGGTTGGTATGGTTTAACATAAGGTTTAGTCTTAACTGTGTTATCTTCATTAACCTTTTCAACTACCGGTTCTTTTTCCTTATCTTGATTAGGTTGTGGTTCTTGTGGAGTAGGAATAGCTTCATCAAAAGTTACAGGTATTTCAGGTGGTTTAAGTGTTGTACCACTTCTTGTGGTAATGGATTTAGCTGTTTCATTCCGGGGGTTAGCATTTGTATCACTAGGTAGACTTCCCGGTTTTCTTTCACCTATTAACCTTGCTAGGTTACTTACTTCTTGTTCCAGATTTTGAATAGAAGCTTGTTGATTTCTAAATGCTTGAGCATTTTGTTCATTATTTTGTTTCTGAGATGTGAAAAATTGCGTTTGAGTTTCAACTAGCTTCGTCATCATATCTTCTAAATTCGGCTTTTTATCATCGGTTTGTTGTGGTGGTTTGTTTTGAAAATTAGGTCTTTGCTGGTTGTAAGTATTATTGGATACTTGTTGATTGCTAGGACCTTGTTGGTTGTTGTATGGAATATTTCGGTTATAATTCTGGTTTTGATTGTAAATCGGTCTTGGCGGTTGATAATTATTCTGATAATTATTTCCAGGCCTTTGGTTTATGTATGAAATATTCTCTCTTTGTTCCATTGTTAATTCAATACTGAGACAATCTTTTGTCAAATGTGGTCCTCCACACTGCTCACAACTAATTCGTATTGAGTGAATATCTTTAGTCATCTTTTCCATTCGTCTCTCAACAGCATCTATCTTTGCGGAAATGGAATCTAAGTCATGGCTAGAATCGGCTCTAGCTGCTTTAGATGATCTAACGATATCTTTTTCTTGGTGCCACTCATGTGAGTGGGAAGCAGTGTTATCAATAATTTTGTAAGCATCATTTTCGGTTTTCTTCATAATGGAACCACCAGCTGCTATATCTATGTCTTTCCTTGTAGTGATGTAGCATCCTTGGTAGAATATTTGTACTATTTGACAGGTGTCTAAACCATGTTGCGGACATCCTCTTAATAACTTTCCAAATCTTGTCCACGCCTCATATAGAGTTTCATTTGGATTCTGTGTAAACGTAACAATTTCTGCTTGAAGTCTTACGGCTTTAGATGCCGGAAAGAATTGTTTAAGAATTTTTTTAACTAAAACGTCCCATGTATCAATCGCCCCTTCAGGTAACGATTCCAACCAATCTTTGGCTTCTCCCTTCAAAGTCCAGGGAAATAACATGAGATATATCTGTTCATCCTCCACTTCTAGGATTTTAAATAGTGTGCAGATCCTATTAAAGTTACGAAGATGTTCATTTGGATCTTTCTTCGGTGCACCACTAAATTGGCATTGATTAGTCACCATGTGTAGAATTTGTCCTTTGATTTCATAATCTGGCGCATTAATGTCTGGATGAGTAATTGCGTGACCTTGGCCAGTGCGTTTAGCTCTCATTCGGTCTTCCATACTTAAAGGTTCCAGATTCTCCATAATTGAATTTGTTGAATCGGAATCACTAGAGGATTCTGATTTAATGGTTCGTTCCTCAACAATCTCTGTTTGAATGATTGGTGGTTCCGGAGGAAAATTTAATGGTTCAGGATCTACGAATCGTCCCTGAATATTCTCCGGATTCTCAATTGTGAGGTCGGGTTCAAAAAATGGATTATCGGAAATTTGAACTGGAGTACTTGGTCGACTAGATGACGATTCTAAAGAATAATCAACGGCGGTAACATTTTCTAAATGTCTTGATCTAGTTACAGGTGGTGAACGTACAAAAGGTGGTGAACGTCTTGCTTGGTGCATTCACTGAATATCCTATTAGTTTTTTTTTTAAAAGGAAAGAAAAATTATATAAGTTATCCAATTAATAGACTTTTCTGATTTTGCCCACGTTTCGAATAGCCAAAAGATGCAGCAGAGGGGCAGGATTCGTTTGGTCTCAATATAATTGAGGACTGTTTGGCTCCAATAACCCGGTCCACGTACAAATCCAACTATTACTACGAACCAGAAAATTTTGATGTCTATCAATTTAACCACTTAAAATAAATTTTTGTAATTTTAAGAAATTTAGATAAGAAGTAGAATAAAAATCTATGTCCTAAAAACTAGAATAGCGAGAAATAAGAAAGAAAAAGAGCGCGTCGAAAAAGATCGAAAAAGAGAAGGGGTGAAAAATAAAAGGTGATGGAAAAATAAAAGAAACTTAAAACACTTAAAGACACTTGACTAACCTAACCTTATTACTACAACTAACTTAAAATTATAATCGCAAATTGAGATTACTAATTGGAATGATAATTGATACATAGGTAAAAGGTTTCTAACCCAAATGGAAATAACTTAAAAAGAAACTAAAACTTAAAAAGGCGTCGCAAAATTTTAAAGTACCTAAATCTTAGTCTAAATAAAAAGCACTTAAGGAATTCTACGGCAAAGCCTAAAAATCTAGAAGTAAAAATAACTATGGCAAAAACTAAGTTTAAAACTAAATATGAGCTAAAAATACAAATATTACGCTAAAACGATTAAAAAGGGAAAAAATATAAAAATAAACTAAAAGTTGTAAAAAGTACAATTTTTATAAAAATATTATTTTTATATTATTTATTTTATAAAACTATTAATTTTTATATATAATAAAACTAATTATAATTAATTAAAACTAAATTATATTAATAATAAACTAATTAGGGTTTAAATAATAATAATAATTAATTACACCGTATTAAATGCATATTAGGGTTTTGATCTGGCCTGTCAGGGTGGCTCCGCGAGTTGCGGTGCCCGAAGCAGAAAACTCCGCGAGTCGCGGGGTTCCAAAATTCAAATGACAGGTTGTTTAAAATTCGACGCGTTTTTTTTTTTATTCTGTTTTATATTTTCTGTTTTAATCAAAATATTTATATAATAAAAACTTATATTTAAAAACTAAAATAAAAATAGAACTACTTTATAATTTTAAAAATATCTTAAAAATAGAATTATATATATATTAATTTTTTTTTTATATTAGCGTTGCGCTTCCGGCTTTTAAGCGATTCCCCGGCAGCGGCGCCAAAAATACTTGATAGTTAAAGCTAAGGGGTATAAAATACTATTAAATTTTATAAGAAAATACTATTAAATACGATACAATTTTACACAAGATATTTATTTATTTAGAGAATGGATATACTTAAACCTTGCTACAACACTTATAGGCAGTGTACCTAATCGTACAGTAGTGTAGTTTTTAGTAAGTCTGGTTCGTTCCACAGGGAAAATCTTTAAACAAAGCTTAACGCTATATTAGTTTACTTTTATAAAAATACAAATATATATATAAGTAATATTATTATTATAAAGGGGGGTTTTTACCGTTTAATGACCGGTTTGTCGATTTTAAAACTTTAGTCGCAGTTAAAACCAAATGTAAAATAATAAATAAATACAAGACTTAATTTAAAGCATAAAGTAAATAACGATAATGAAATTGCGAATAATAAAAGTGCGATAAAATAAACTTGCGATAATTAAAAAGTACAAAAATTAACGTGCAATTAAATACAATAACAATAAATAAAATGCGATAATTAGAAGTGCAATTAAATATAAAATAAAAGAAATTAAATATGAAATAAAAGAATTATGCTTATTTAAACTTCAGTAACCATGATGTTTGACGTGTTGATTTTAGTTTTATGCCCATGGGTTAATTGTCCTTTGTCCTGGATTATTTAATATGTCCGTCTGGTTTTTGTCCATAACAGTCCATCAGTCATAAATATAAAGTGCGAGTGTCCTCGTCAAATTATCCTTATACCCGAAGTTAAATATTCCAACTAATTGGGGATTCGAATTGTAACAAGGTTTTAATACTTTGTTTAATGAATACACCAGGTTATCGACTGCGCGTAAACCAAGGTTTTACTACTTGGTTAACAATTACACCAATTACCCTTGAATGTAATTCACCCCTGTTTCAACAATTCTAGTGGCTATTAATCCATTCCCGTGTCCGGTTAAATGAACGATTATTTGTACATATATATACCCCGCCCATCGTGTCCGATCGAGTGTATATGGTAATTTATAGGGACGCCCAATTGTAAATCTTTATATTAACATTAACAAACTATCATTTAGTTAAACAAATATAAAGTCCATTAATAGCCCATAGTCTAATTTCCACAAGTGTCGTTCTTTTGTCCAAACCTCAATTATGGTACAAAGTCCAATTACCCAATTTTAGTAATTAGCCCAACATCATGATTACTTCGGATTAAATAAGCATAATAATAACTTAGCTACGAGACATTAAATTAAAAAGGTTGAACATAACTTACAATGATTAAAAATAGCGTAGCGTTACACGGACAGAATTTTGACTTACACCCTTACAACATTCGCTAACATACCCTTATTATTAGGATTAAAATTAAAATTAAAATTAAATTATAAATTATAAATATAAATATTACGTATATAGATAGAGAGATTGATGGATATTGGATGAAAAATTGATCATAATTCGTTGGGCTTTATAGGGAGTTTCAGTTTTTGGGGCTCCACAACTCGCGGCCCATTCCTTCTTCAAACTCCGCGAGTCGCGGAGTTTGTAATTACAGCTCACTCCATTTTGGCTCTTTGTTTACCGACGGTTTATTATATAAATATAATATATATAATTTATATAATTAATTATATATTATATTATATTTATATAAATAGTTAACTTGTAATTTTTAGTCCGTTGCGTCGAGCGTTGAGAGTTGACTCTGGTCCCGGTTCTGGATTTTCGAACGTCCTTGCGTACAATTTAATATCTTGTACTTTGCGTTTTAAATCTTGTACTCTTGTAATTTCGAGACGATTCTTATCAATAATTGGAACCTCTTTGATTGTCTTTTGTACTTTTGAGCTTTTTGGTCGTTTGCGTCTTCAATTCGTCGAATCTGTCTTTTGTCTTCACCTTTTATTATTTAAACGAATATCACTTGTAAACAGAACAATTGCAACTAAAAGCTTGTCTTTTTTGAGGAATAATGCTATGAAATATATGTTCATTTTTAGCATTATCAGGTATGCTAATTATGTAACTAGCATGTATGCGGATTTGGTAAGTGTTATAAGTAAGTAGGTTATATATATATATGTATGTATAATTGTTGCACTCACTAAGCCTTGCTTACCCTCTCGTTGTTTACCATTTTATAGGTTCCAGCTTGGACAAGGGTAAGGGCATACGTTTGGACTAGTGGTCTCCCGCTTATGTTGTCGGGGGGTGCTTTTGGTGTTAGCTTTTTGAAGTTGGCCTAACGTTTTGGGTAGTTTAGCCCCAAACCATGCTCGGGTGTTGTTTGGATTATAAACTATCATTGTAGTGGGTCAAACTTGTATTAAACTTAATTAATGGCCTTCGTGCCTTTTGTAAACATTTAAATTGATGTACGTTTAAATGGAACTTGTGGAATGGTTTACATATTTAATTGGCGCTTAAATGTGTATATATAAAAAAAAAATTATCGTAGGGAATACGAAGTTGGGTTGTTTCAAGTGGTATCAGAGCATGGTCTAAGGGATTTAGGCGACTTGAGATAGGTGCCTAGACTTAGACTTTATTGTGTAAGCTCTTTATGCGGGACTTGTAGGACTTTGAGTCTAATCGGGAATTGTTAGTGCTTTGGTTTATGTGAGCTAACCTTGTGCTAATTGTTTTGTGTTGGGTTTAGCAATCATCAAGCAAGACGGACATTGTATTATCAAGTTAATGCGACGTGCTCGCATAACAACGATTAGCTACCGTTGTTACGTGTGAAAATCGTGTCAAACGAGTAATGTACGATGATTGTTGAGCAAGATGTAGTAGTGTGGTGCGCATGCATATAATTACGTGTTATGCCTTTCGTTCATGGTTTAACCTTTTCCGTTTTATAGAATGAAGACGAGAAATGGACACGATAATGATATCGGAAGTACGAGTGAGGACGTTGAACTCACGACCAAGGTTGAGGCCATCTTTAAAGGGCTAAAGAAGGATTTTCTTGACGATGTCCGAAAGGTCTTCCAAGAGTTGGTCGATGGACAAGTGATCGAAATGATCAATGATCAAATGAAAGCCGCAATAGAGGAGGCTTTAGAGGCTAGAAACATTTACCCTCGAGGCGAAGGGGGTGAAGGTAATGGTGGGGATGGAAGACGGGACTTCCACTACAAAAATTTCAAGGATACTCAACCTCCGATGTTTAATGGGGTGAGGGATCCATTGAAAAGCACTTGTTGGATTTCCAATATCGAGGGAGCGTTCCGTACTGCGGAGTGTCCTCCCGAGAAGAAGACGAGATATGGGTCTAGCATGTTACGTGAAGAAGGCAAGTTGTGGTGGGACGATAAAATCAATTTATATGGTGAAGAGCAATGCATGAGCTTGACATGGGAGGAGTTTAAGAAGGAATTCTTCTAAGAATACTGAACTTCTTCCGACCTTGATAGAATCCGAGACGAGTTGCATCATTTGCAACAAGGTTCGATGGACTTGGTTACTCTCAAGTCTACTTTTTTGGCAAAGACTCGTTTTTGCCCGGAGTATGTTGGTGACGATCACAAGCTAATGAAAGATTTCTACCGTACCTTGAACGACGAGTTCAAGGGTAAGATTAGTCGGGGAATGGCTAAGACTTTTGAAGAGCTATTCGAGTTGGCTCGGGGTTTTGAGCCGGAGGTTTCAAGAAAAAGCGATTTCACTTTTTCAAAAAGAAAGTTTGAAGGTTCGAGTCATTCGAATTTTTCAAATAAAAAGAACAAGAACAAGAAGGGTTCCGAAGGTGTCAATAGTGTGAAGAAGGGCGCTACCGGTGGTTTTGGGAACTTTGTACCTACTTGCTACAATTGTGGGGTATGTGGACATATGGCTCGAGATTGTCCGAAGCCATCTTCAACAAACAAGCTCACTTGTTTTAATTGCAACAAAGAAGGACACCGAAAGTCAGAGTGTCCCGATTTGAACAACGATAATGTTAAAAGGCTAGAGAAGGCGGTGGGTACGGCTCGAGGGTGAAACTATTTGATGACTAACGACGAAGCCAAGAAATCCAACGAAGTTGTCTCAGGTACTTTCTTGGTTAATTCCAATCCGGCAAGGATTCTTTTTGATAGCGGAGCAAATTTGTCGTTTGTGTCTCCAAAATTTGTGCCTAAACTTGATAGACTGTTAGATAAGTTAAGTCATCTGGTAGAAGTCGAAATAGCGGACGGCAAGACGGTGCTAGTGGTTGATGTGTGTAAGAATTGTGACGTTGTTTTTGGTGCCGAAAACTTTAAAATTGATCTCATCCCGATGACTTTGGGCGACTTTGATATAGTTGTTGGTATGGATTGGCTCGATCGAAATAGAGCCGATATTGCATGCCATGAGAAATTTATTTGTGTGAAGACCCCAAGTGGGGGAGAGTTAATTATTCATGGCGATAAACGAAGAAGACTTGTGCCGATATGTTCTTTTGCACGGGCACTTCGTTTTCTTGTTAGTGGTGGCATGGCTTTTCTTGCCCATGTTGTTGATACTCGTGATGAGCTACCACCCATTCGTGAAATTCTGGTGGTCAGTGAATTCGAAGACGTTTTTCCGGACGAATTACCGGGTGTTCCGGCGGAAAGACAAGTTGAATTTCGCATTGAGTTGGTTCCGGGAGCTACTCCCATTGCTAAAACTCCTTATCGTTTAGCACCAACGAAAATGCAAGAGTTGTTAAATCAAACCCAAGAGTTGCTTGAGAAGGGTTTTATTCGACCGAGTGCTTCGCCATGGGGCGCTCCGGTTTTATTCGTGAAAAAGAAGGATGGAAGTATGCGGATGTGCATCGATTATCGGGAGTTAAATAAGGTGACAATCAAAAATCGTTATCCATTGCCTCGGATTGACGATTTATTTGACCAACTCCAAGGTGCGACATATTTCTCAAAGATTGACCTACGGTCCGGCTATCACCAAATACGGGTCCGTGAGGAAGATATTGAGAAAACGGCTTTTCGAACACGTTATGGGCATTTTGAGTTTGTAGTTACGCCTTTTGGTCTTACGAATTTACCGGCAGCATTCATGGATCTTATGAACTGAGTGTGCCAACCTATGTTGGACAAGTCGGTGATTGTGTTCATTGACGACATACTAGTCTACTCAAAGAGTATGAACGAACATGAACGTCATTTGCGGGAAGTATTGAAGACATTACGAAGGGAGAAGTTGTACGCTAAATTCTCCAAATGTGAATTTTGGCTAAGGGAGGTTCAATTCCTTGGCCATATTGTGAACAAAGACGGTATTCAAGTAGATCCGGGGAAGATAGAGACGGTGAAGAGTTGGAGACAACCGACTACGCCTACGGAAATCCGGAGTTTTCTTGGATTGGCCGGTTATTATCGTCGATTTATCTAAGACTTTTCTAAGATCGCTTCTTCGTTGACGAAATTAACTAGCAAGAACGCAAGGTTTAATTGGGAGAACGAGCAAGAAATTGCTTTTAAAATCTTAAAAGAGAAGTTGTGTCAAGCTCCGGTGTTAGTATTGTTGGAAGGAGTGGAAGACATGACGGTTTATTGTGATTCTTCGTTAAATGAACTCGGGTGTGTTCTAATGCAAAGAGGTAAAGTCATCGCTTATGCCTCTCGACAATTAAAGGAACACGAGACGAGATATCCGACTCATGATCTTGAGTTGGCGGCGGTTGTGCATGCGTTGAAAATTTGGCGCCATTACTTGTATGGTGTCAAGTGTACGATTTATTCGGATCATAAGAGTTTAAAACATCTCTTTAATCAACGAGATTTGAATTTTCGTCAATGTAGGTGGATGGATGTGGTAAAAAACTATGATTGTGAGATACTTTATCATCCGGGCAAGGCGAATGTGGTCACAGATGCGTTAAGTCGAAAGAGTCATCACCCGGCGTTACGATTGGGATTGTTACGTATGATTATTACTAACGACTTTCTCGAAAAACTTGGTGTGACTCAAATAGAGGCTTACGTTCACACCAAGCATGCGGAGCGAATTGCGGGACAATCGGAGTTCATTACTATGGGCTCGCGGGGTTTGTTGTCTTTTCAAGGAAGAGTGTGGGTGCCTAAGATGGGTGATTACCGACAAGTGCTACTCGATGAAGCACATAAGTCAAAGTATTCCATTCATCCGGGCGCGACGAAAATGTATCTTGATTTAAGGAAGGATTATTGGTGGCCGGGCATTAAACGTGATGTTGTGAAGTATGTTGAGCAATGTGTCACGTGTTTGCAAGTTAAGGCCGAGCACCAAAAGCCGTATGGTAAGTTACAACCGTTGGAAATCCCGAAATGGAAATGGGAGCACATTACCATGGATTTCATCACGAAGTTACCTAAAACGGCGAGAACCCAATTTGATTCGATTTGGGTTATAGTTGATCGATTGACGAAGAGTGCTTTGTTTCTTCCCATTAAGGAAGCGATATCGTCAGAGACTTTGGCTAAGTTGTTTATCAAGGAAGTCATCTCTCGACACGGTGTTCCTATATCTATTATTTCAGATCGAGATACTCGCTTTACATCTCGGTTTTGGGAAAAGTTTCATGAAGATATGGGTACGCAATTGAAGTTGAGCACTGAAATGTCCCGTTCTTATTGATTAAAAACGTTCCATATTAATTGATTTCGTTGCGAGGTTTTGACCTCTATATGAGACGTTTTTCAAAGACTGCATTCATTTTAAAACAAACCATAACCTTTATTTCATCAATAAAGGTTTAAAAAGCTTTACGTAGATTATCAAATAATGATAATCTAAAATATCCTGTTTACACACGACCATTACATAATGGTTTATAATACAAATATGTTACAACAAAATAAGTTTCTTGAATGCAGTTTTTACACAATATCATACAAGCATGGACTCCAAATCTCGTCCTTATTTAAGTATGCGACAGCGGAAGCTCTTAATAATCACCTGAGAATAAACATGATTAAAACGTCAACAAAAATGTTGGTGAGTTATAGGTTTAACCTATATATATCAAATCATAATAATAGACCACAAGATTTCATATTTCAATACACATCCCATACATAGAGATAAAAATCATTCATATGGTGAACACCTGGTAACCGACATTAACAAGATGCATATATAAGAATATCCCCATCATTCCGGGACACCCTTCGGATATGATATAAATTTCGAAGTACTAAAGCATCCGGTACTTTGGATGGGGTTTGTTAAGCCCAATAGATCTATCTTTAGGATTCGCGTCAATTAGGGTGTCTGTTCCCTAATTCTTAGATTACCAGACTTAATAAAAAGGGGCATATTCAATTTCGATAATTCAACCATAGAATGTAGTTTCACGTACTTGTGTCTACTTTGTAAATCATTTATAAAACCTGCATGTATTCTCATCCCAAAAATATTAGATTTTAAAAGTGGGACTATAACTCACTTTCACAGATTTTTACTTCGTCGGGAAGTAAGACTTGGCCACTGGTTGATTCACGAACCTATAACAATATATACATATATATCAAAGTATGTTCAAAATATATTTACAACACTTTTAATATATTTTGATGTTTTAAGTTTATTAAGTCAGCTGTCCTCGTTAGTAACCTACAACTAGTTGTCCACAGTTAGATGTACAGAAATAAATCGATAAATATTATCTTGAATCAATCCACGGCCCAGTGTATACGTATCTCAGTATTGATCACAACTCAAACTATATATATTTTGGAATCAACCTCAACCCTGTATAGCTAACTCCAACATTCACATATAGAGTGTCTATGGTTGTTCCGAAATATATATAGATGTGTCGACATGATAGGTCGAAACATTGTATACGTGTCTATGGTATCTCAAGATTACATAATATACAATACAAGTTGATTAAGTTATGGTTGGAATAGATTTGTTACCAATTTTCACGTAGCTAAAATGAGAAAAATTATCCAATCTTGTTTTACCCATAACTTCTTCATTTTAAATCCGTTTTGAGTGAATCAAATTGCTATGGTTTCATATTGAACTCTATTTTATGAATCTAAACAGAAAAAGTATAGGTTTATAGTCAGAAAAATAAGTTACAAGTCGTTTTTGTAAAGGTAGTCATTTCAGTCGAAAGAACGACGTCTAGATGACCATTTTAGAAAACATACTTCCACTTTGAGTTTAACCAAAATTTTTGGATATATTTTCATGTTCATAATAAAAATCATTTTCTCAGAATAACAACTTTTAAATCAAAGTTTATCATAGTTTTTAATTAACTAACCCAAAACAGCCCGCGGTGTTACTACGACGGCGTAAATCCGGTTTTACAGTGTTTTTCGTGTTTCCAGGTTTTAAATCATTAAGTTAGCATATCATACAGATATAGAACATGTGTTTAGTTGATTTTAAAAGTCAAGTTAGAAGGATGAACTTTTGTTTGCGAACAAGTTTAGAATTAACTAAACTATGTTCTAGTGATTACAAGTTTAAACCTTCGAATAAGATAGCTTTATATGTATGAATCGAATGATGTTATGAACATCATTACTACCTTAAGTTCCTTGGATAAACCTACTGGAAAAGAGAAAAATAGATCTAGCTTCAATGGATCTTTGGATGGCTCGAAGTTCTTGAAGCAGAATCATGACACGAAAACAAGTTCAAGTAAGATCATCACTTGAAATAAGATTGTTATAGTTATAGAAATTGAACCAAAGTTTGAATATGATTATTACCTTGTATTAGAATGATAAACTACTGTAAGAAACAAAGATTTCTTGAGGTTGGATGATCACCTTACAAGATTGGAAGTGAGCTAGCAAACTTGAAAGTATTCTTGATTTTATGAAACTAGAACTTTTGGAATTTATGAAGAACACTTAGAACTTGAAGATAGAACTTGAGAGAGATTAATTAGATGAAGAAAATTGAAGAATGAAAGTGTTTGTAGGTGTTTTTGGTCGTTGGTGTATGGATTAGATATAAAGGATATGTAATTTTGTTTTCATGTAAATAAGTCATGAATGATTACTCATATTTTTGTAATTTTATGAGATATTTCATGCTAGTTGCCAAATGATGGTTCCCACATGTGTTAGGTGACTCACATGGGCTGCTAAGAGCTGATCATTGGAGTGTATATACCAATAGTACATACATCTAAAAGCTGTGTATTGTACGAGTACGAATACGGGTGCATACGAGTAGAATTGTTGATGAAACTGAACGAGGATGTAATTGTAAGCATTTTTGTTAAGTAGAAGTATTTTGATAAGTGTATTGAAGTCTTTCAAAAGTGTATAAATACATATTAAAACACTACATGTATATACATTTTAACTGAGTCGTTAAGTCATCGTTAGTCGTTACATGTAAGTGTTGTTTTTAAACCTTTAGGTTAACGATCTTGTTAAATGTTGTTAACCCAATGTTTATAATATCAAATGAGATTTTAAATTATTATATTATCATGATATTATCATGTATGAATATCTCTTAATATGATATATATACATTAAATGTCGTTACAACGATAATCGTTACATATATGTCTCGTTTCAAAATCATTAAGTTAGTAGTCTTGTTTTTACATATGTAGTTCATTGTTAATATAATTAATGATATGTTTACTTATCATAATATCATGTTAACTATATATATAACCATATATATGTCATCATATAGTTTTTACAAGTTTTAACGTTCGTGAATCACCGGTCAACTTGGGTGGTCAATTGTCTATATGAAACCTATTTCAATTAATCAAGTCTTAACAAGTTTGATTGCTTAACATGTTGGAAACATTTAATCATGTAAATATCAATCTCAATGAATATATATAAGCATGGAAAAGTTCGGGTCACTACAAGCACGGCGTATCATCCTCAAACGGAGGGTCAAACCGAACGTACGAATCAAACTTTGGAAGATATGTTACGGACATGTATTATCGATTTTGGTGGTAGTTGGGATGAGCACTTGCCTTTGGTGGAATTCTCGTACAATAATAGTTATCATACTAGTATTGGGATGCCACCTTATGAGATGCTTTATGGGCGTAGGTGTCGAACCCCGATTTGTTGGGGTGAAGTGGGACAAAAGGAAATCGGGAGTACCGATTTGGTTTTAGAGATGAATAGTAAGATTGATATGATTCGAGAGCATTTGAAGAAGGCTCAAGATAGGCAAAAGTCGTATGCCGACAAACGTAGACGAACGATCGAATTTCGAGAAGGTGACATGGTGATGCTTAAGGTTTCGCCATGGAAAGGTATTATTCGATTCCGGAAAAGAGGAAAGTTAGCTCCTCGGTTTATTGGACCATTTAAGGTTTTAGCTCATGTTGGTGAAGTCGCGTATCGTTTGGAATTACCCGAAGAGCTTGCGGGGATCCATAATACATTTCATGTTTCCCATCTCCGTAAGTGTCTTGTGGATGATTCATCTTGGGTGCCATTAGACGAGATCGAGCTAAACAATAAGTTAGAATATATCGAGGAACCGATTGCCATACTTGATGAGAAGGTCAAAAGGTTGAGACATAAAGAGGTTAGGACTTTTAAAGTTCAATGGCGTCGTAGTAAGGGTTCCGAGTTTACTTGGGAGCCCGAAGAGTTTGTGTTGGTTTATCTTCCGGCTTGTCATGCGGCTTGGATCGCGAGGACACGCTCCGATTCAAGTGGGGGAGAGTTGTAACATCCCGTTTTTCCTGTACATATTGAAAGGTACATACTTAATCATTGTACGTTTGTAACTCGCTAGATTATGCGTAATTGTATATATATATATATATATATATATATATATATATACACTTGATAATGGGTGCATATACAAGTTATACATGGGTTTTGATAGCGTTAAGTCTTGTGAGACCATTGTTGAAGGTTAGGCGAATATAGGAAGTGGGATTTAAGTGTACGAATTAAATAAAATCAAAATTTTTTAAGGTTGTCGAGGTGTCCAGGTGACGGCTAATGCCGCGCCGCGACAAACTGGGCCGCGCCGCGACACATAAAGCAATTCCAGATCAGAAGTCAAGTTAACAGGGGTCGTTTTTCCTTCGATACGCCACACCGTGAAAAATGGGCCGCGCCGCGGCATCTCTGCTGTTCTGACTCCGATTTCTGCTCTATTTAAAAGGTTTTTAGGGGTAATTGGTCTTTTTGCGTGTAGATCAGATTGGAGCATTAAATCACAACCACTTATCCATTTATTTCATTTCCTTTTCTCTTTTCTTTCCAATTTCTCTCCTAAAACACAAAACCCACTTAGTTTAATCTTGAGATTTGAAGGTGAAGATTTGTGAATCAAACCTAGGAGCAAGAATTAAAGTTGTTCTCTTTGTTGTTAGCTACAAGAAGATAGTCTTGGTAAGTTCTAACTCTATGTTTCGAGTTTTAATTAGTTATGCTAGGGTTTTGGTTCATTTGGAACTTATGTGACTCATTTGGGGTTAAAATGGGTGAACTTGGGTTGTGTTGATGAAAGGAAACCCTAAGTAACTATAATCTAGGGTTTGGACTTAAGATTTGAAGTTGAAAGTGTTAAATGGGTTCTTTATCACTAATACACTTGTTAATGATGATGAAAATAGTTAATGAACTAAGTATGACTAGTTTGTGAGTCAAAGTGTTAAAATGGGTCAAAAAGGGGTGATGTTGACCTAGTTTGGAGGAAATGGGTATGAATTACCCTAGGTTGTGCTAGTTAATGTTAGTAGACTTTAAATCACTAGCTTTGGCGATTTAATATGAGTCTTGGCCTTTATGGGCGGTTTTGGGTGTAAGTGAGCTAATAAATGCTAATGGGTCATTAAATGCTCAAAGTGTAAGTAATGTGGTAAATGCCATTAGTTGTGTATTGAATGTGTACCTATGTACTAGGTACTTTGCTCGAGGTATACGGAAGCATTTAAATCACCACCGAAGTGTTAAGGTGAGTGGAATATTTATATATGCATGTATATGATTTATTTGCTTGTGGGGTATGGGTTAAAGTTCGATGTTGACGATACCATACCCTAGAGTATATTGTGTTATTGATGAGGGTTTAAAGTTCGTTGTTGATGATACCTCATACGTATGGAATTAAAGTTCAATGTTGACGATGCCATACGATTATTGTAGTGACGTTGATGAGCGTTTAAAGTTCGTTGTTGACGATACCTCATATGTGGGTTTAAAGTTCGGTGTTGACGATACCACATTAATATAGGTGAATGGGATTTAAGTTCGATGTTGACGATACCATTCGTTGGGCTAGCCTTGAGATCTTGAGTACTATGGATGTTGTGAACATCATCGTTATACTTGTGTTTTAGCATATTGTATTGTTGTGTTATATGCTATTGTCATACTAGTCTTGTTATCGTGGTACTTAGCGTTATACATGTGAAAGGTATGCTAATTATGTAACTAGCATGTATGCGGATTTGGTAAGTGTTTGCAAGTAAGTAGGTTATATATATGTATGTATAATTTTTGCACTCACTAAGCCTTGCTTACCCTCTCGTTGTTTACCATTTTATAGGTTCCGGCTTGGACAAGGGTAAGGGCATACGTTTGGACTAGTGGTCTCCCGCTTATGTTGTTGGGGGGTGCTTTTGGTGTTAGCTTTTTGAAGTTGGCCTAACGTTTTGGGTAGTTTAGCCCCAAACCATGCTCGAGTGTCGTTTGGATTATAAACTATCATTGTAGTGGGTCAAACTTGTATTAAACTTAATTAATGGCATTCGTGCCTTTTGTAAAGATTTAAATTGATGTACGTTTAAATGGAACTTGTGGAATGGTTTACATATTTAATTGGCGCGTAAATGTGTATATATATAAAAAAAAATTTATCGTAGGGAATACGAAGTTGGGTTGTTTCAAATGTACAGCCGCGAGTTGTTGAGGTAGCTCCAGTTGGTAAGCTACTGGTCCGATACGTTCTATAATCTTGGATTTAGTTTCCCCCGTTTACCAAATCGAACAACACCTTTCCAAGGTGAAACCTTAAGCATGACCATTTCTCCAATTTCAAACTCTATATCTTTTCTTTTACTGTCCGCGTAGCTCTTTTGTCGACTCTGGGCGGTTTTCAATCGTTGTTGAATTTGGATGATTTTCTTGGTAGTTTCTTGTATTATCTCCGGACCCGTAATCTGTCTATCCCCCACTTCATTCCAACAAATCGGAGACATGTACTTTCTACCATAAAGTGCCTCAAACGGCGCCATCTCAATACTAGAATGATAACTGTTGTTGTAGGAAAATTCTGCTAACGGTAGGTGTCGATCCCAACTGTTTTTGAAATCAATAACACATGCTCGTAGCATGTCTTCAAGCGTTTGTATCGTCCTTTCGCTCTTCCCATCAGTTTGTGGATGATAGGCAGTACTCATGTCTAGACGAGTCCCCAATGCTTGTAGCAACGTCTGCCAGAACCTTGAAACAAATCTACCATCCCTATCAGAGATAATAGAGACGGGTATTCCTTGTCTGGAGACAACCTCCTTCAAATACAATCGCGCCAACTTCTCCATTTTGTCATCTTCTCTCATTGGCAGGAAGTGTGCTGACTTGGTGAGATGATCAACTATTACCCAAATAGTATCATAACCACTTGCAGTCCTTGGCAATTTAGTAATGAAATCCATGGTAATGTTTTCCCATTTCCATTCCGGGATTTCAGGTTGTTGTAGTAGACCTGATAGTTTCTGATGTTCAGCTTTGACTTTAGAACACGTCAAACATTCTCCTACATATTTAGCAATATCGGCTTTCATACCCGGCCACCAAAAGTGTTTCTTGAGATCTTTATACATCTTCCCTGCTCCGGGATGTATTGAATATCTGGTTTTATGTGCTTCCTTAAGTACCATTTCTCTCACATCTCCAAACCTTGGTACCCAAATTCTATCAGCCCTATATCGGGTTCCGTCTTCCCGAATATTAAGATGTTTCTCTGATCCTTTGGATATCTCATTCTTCAACTTTCCTTCTTTTACAACACCCTGTTGCGCCTCCTTTATTTGAGTAGTAAGGTTAGTACGAATAATTATATTCATAGCTTTTACCCGTATAGGTTCTCTGTCCTTTCTACTCAAAGCGTCAGCTACCACATTCGTCTTCCCCGGGTGGTATCGAATCTCAAAATCATAATCATTCAACAGTTCAATCCACCTGCGTTGTCTCATATTTAGTTGCTTCTGATTAAATATATGTTGGAGACTTTTGTGGTCGGTATATATAATACTTTTGACCCCATATAAATAATGCCTCCAAGTCTTTAATGCAAAAACAACATCACCCAATTCGAAATCGTGAGTCGTATAATTTTGCTCGTAAATCTTCAATTGTCTAGACGCATAAGCAATCACCTTCGTTCGTTGCATTAATACACAACCGAGACCTTGCTTTGATGCGTCACAATAAATCACAAAATCATCATTCCCTTCAGGCAATGACAATATAGGTGCCGTAGTTAGCTTTTTCTTCAATAACTGAAACGCCTTCTCTTGTTCATCCTTCCATTCAAATTTCTTCCCTTTATGTGTTAATGCAGTCAAGGGTTTTGCTATTTTGGAGAAATCTTGGATGAATCTTCTGTAGTAACCAGCCAATCCTAAACATTGACGTATATGCTTCGGAGTTTTTGGGGTTTCTCACTTTTCAACGGTTTCGATCTTTGCCGGGTCCACCTGGATACCTTCTTTGTTCACTATGTGACCGAGGAATTGAACTTCTTCCAACCAAAATGCACACTTTGAAAACTTAGCGTACAGTTTTTCTTTCCTCGATACTTCTAGCACTTTTCTCAAATGTTCTTCGTGTTCTTGATCATTCTTTGAGTAAATAAGTATGTCATCGATGAAAACAATGACAAACTTGTCAAGATATGGCCCACACACTCGGTTCATAAGGTCCATGAACACAGCTGGTGCGTTAGTCAATCCAAACGGCATAACCATAAACTTGTAATGACCATAACGCGTCCTAAAAGCAGTTTTTGGAATATCAACCTCCTTTACTCGCATTTGATGATATCCATAACGTAAATCGATTTTCGAATAAACCGATGAGCCTTGTAGTTGATCAAATAAGTCGTCAATTCTAGGCAGTGGATAACGGTTTTTGATGGTAAGTTTATTCAACTCTCTGTAGTCAATACACAACCTAAATGTACCATCCTTCTTCTTGACAAACAAAACAGGAGCTCCCCATGGTGATGTGCTTGGCCGAATGAAACCACGGTCTAATAGTTCTTGCAGTTGGCTTTGCAGTTCTTTCATCTCGCTGGGTACGAGTCTGTAAGGAGCACGAGCTATTGGTGCAGCTCCTGGTACAAGATCTATTTGAAATTCAACAGATCGATGTGGAGGTAGTCCCGATAATTCTTTCGGAAATACATCGGGAAATTCTTTTGCGATGGGAACAATCTTACATCAAAACTCCCTAACTCTACTGGTATCAAATCAATCTTAAATATTTCGCTACCCAGTTTAATTTCTCGATTCCGCATATATAATCTGCTGAAATTAATTTACCGTTTGCTAATTCGAGTAAAAATTTACTATCCAACGGCGTCAATTGACAACTTAATTTAGCAGAAAAATCTCTACTCATATAGCTTCTATCCGCACCCGAATCAAATAAAACGTAAGCAGACTTATTGTCAATAAGAAACGTACCCGTAACAAGTTCCGGGTCTTCCTGTGCCTCTGCCGCATTAATATTGAAAACTCTTCCGTGGCCTTGTCCATTCGTGTTCTCCTGGTTCGGGCAATTTCTAATAATGTTGCCCGGTTTTCCACATTTATAACAAACTACATTGGCATAACTTTCTCCGACACTACTTGCTCCGCCATTACTCGTTCTGACACTATTGTTCCTTTCGTTCTGTTAACCCCTGGTCCGTAGACCTCACACTTCGCCGCGCTATGACCATTTCTTTTACACTTGTTTCAAAATTTGGTGCAGAACCCCGAGTGATACTTTTCACACCTTTGGCATAGCTGCTTCTGATTGTTGTTGTTGTTGCGGTTGTTATTGTTGTTGGGGTGATTGTTGTAGTTGTTGTTGTTGTGCCGTTTGTTGTAGTTGCGATTGATGTTGCGATTGTTGGGATAGTTGTTGTTGTATTGGTGACTCTTATCACCGTTTTCCTCCCACTTTCTTTTGACTAGCTTCACGTTGGCCTCTTCGGCCGCCTGTTCTTTAATTCTTCCCTCAATCTGGTTCACTAGTTTGTGAGCCATTCTACATGCCTTTTGTATGGAGGCAGGCTCGTGTGAACTTATATCTTCCTGGATTCTCTCGAGTAACCCTTTCACAAACGCGTTGATCTTCTCTTCCTCATCTTCGAACGCTCTCGGACACAATAGGCACAATTCTGTGAATCGTCTTTCGTACGAAGTAATATCGAATCCCTGTGTTCGTAACCCTCTAAGTTCTAACTTGAGCTTATTGACCTCGGTTCTGGGACGGTACTTCTCGTTCATCAAGTGCTTGAATGCTGACCACGGTAGCGCGTAAGCAGCATCTTGTCCCACTTGCTCTAGATAGGTATTCCACCATGTTAACGCAATACCTGTGAAGGTATGCGTAGCGTACTTCACTTTGTCTCCTTCAGCACACTTACTTATGATAAACACCGATTCAACTTTCTCGGTCCACCGTTTTAATCCAATTGGTCCTTCGGTCCCATCAAATTCTGAAGGTTTGTAGGCAGTGAATTCCTTGTAGGAGCATCCTACACGATTTCTTGCGCCGTTAGCTGTATTGCTAGATTCAGAGTTATTGTTGGTATGTAGCGCGGCCTGTACTGCAGCTATGTTTGAAGCAAGAAAGGCACAAAATTCCTCTTCGCTCATATTCAAGGTGTGTCGAGTAGTCGGTACCATTTCCTTCAAAATAGTCAAATGAAACAAGTTAATCATACAGAATATTAAGAGTAGTCAATAGTATCTCGTAGCATAATATGAACTCACTTATAAAATCTTTTTCTTCATATTAGCATTTTATAAGTTTAAATTCGGGTATTACCTACCCGTTAAGTTCATACTTAGTAGCTAATATACAATTTAACTACTACAATTTCATATGAAAAACTGATTATAATAATATATCACATACAAATATTCTTCAAACTTACAACTTCACTATATTACATATAACATGAAATATAGTACACTATGATACAGGACAGTTTTGAAGATAAATCTAGTTAATACGCAAGTTGTTCAGCAAAGGAAATAAAGACACGTAATTCATAAGTCCATAAACAAGTCATGCATTCTGGTTTTACTAAGAGGACTTCCCATCCTTGGTTTTGTGGAAAATAACCATTATGACAATTGGCTAGGCAGCATGTTGTAATGTCATCAAAAGGACGAGGGTTTTGTAATGTCCAACAGCCCCGTAATAATCTAAAAACCTTGTTTCTCACCCCAACTACTGAATCCGTCACTTGTGGGAAAGTTTTATTTAAAAGCTGCAATCCGATGTTCTTTTTCTCACTTTGGTAAGAAGCGAACATCACTAACCCGTAAGCATAACATGCTTCTTTATGTTGCATGTTAAAAGCTCTTTCTAATTCACGAAATCCTATGTTGAGATATGTTGAGTCAAAATAGGTTCTTAACCCGTAGCGTAAAATTGCATTTGGGTTCCCCGCATTTAACGCTTTAAATAAAACACGGCGTAACTTAAAGTCTCCCCAATGTGATATACCCCACCTATCAAAGGAAAGCCTTTTATAAACTAAGGCATTTCTGGAAAGTCTTTCAAATGTTTGACAAGTTAATTTCTCCATAACTAAATATGCTGATGAATTCTAACCGACTCTAGACAAGATTTCCTCAATTATATCCTCTGGTAGGTCTTCTAAAATATTCTGTTGTCTACCCTTAATGTCTATTTTTTTTATACTGTAAAATAGACAAGGATTAGATTCGTAATAACAAACAATACAAGCAATTTTTACATTGAACATAAAAGTACAAGCACACTACAATACATTTATTACACAACATGCTCACACCCCTCTAATCTGAATCACTAGTTTCTTCTTCTTCGGACTTGGTTCTTTTTCCTAATTTTCTAGGAATATCTGATGTTCCTCTAATACGAGCCGTCGTTTTCCACATTGGTTTAGAAAAACCTGGTGGTTTAGAGGTTCCCGGGTTATGGTCACGATATTGAAAATACGGGTGTTGACGGTACATATAAAGTTCATCGGGGTTGGAATCAGATTTCTCTATTTTGATGCCTTTTCCCTTATTATTTTCTTTTGCCTCATTAAATTGGGTCGGGGTAATTTCTATAACATCATCGGAATCCTCATCAGGATCCGATTCATCAGAAAATTGGTAATTTTCCCAATATTTTGCTTCCTTAGCGGAAACACCATTGACCATTATTAACTTTGGTCCATTGGTTGAGGATTTTCTTTTATTTGACCGGTTTTCTGTGGTTCCTACTATTCCCCCTCCGGAACCTCTTCTTCTTCCGGTTCCTCTTCTTCTGGTTCCTCTTCTTCCGGTTCCTCTTCTTCCGGTTCCGTTTCCTCTTCTTCCGATTCTTCGGGAACTTGTGAATCTTGCCAATATATATTCGACTCTTCGTTATTATTAGGTGAGTCAATGAGATTTGTGCTAGAGGTAGACATCTATCACACAATATCAAACATGTTAAGAGATTAATATATCACATAATATTTACATGTTAATAATATATAGTTTCCAACAAAAATGTTAAGCAATCATTTTTAAAGAAAACACGGTCGAAGTCCAGACTCATTAATGCATCCTAACAAACTCGATAAGATACACTAATACAAATTTTCTGGTTCTCTAAGTCCAACGCTCAGATACCAACTAAAATGTCCCGTTCATATTGATTATAAACGTTCCATATTAATTGATTTCGTTGCGAGGTTTTGACCTCTATATGAGACGTTTTTCAAAGACTGCATTCATTTTTAAAACGACCATAACCTTTATTTTATCAATAAAGGTTTTAAAAGCATTGCATAGATTATCAAATAATGATAATCTAAAATATACTATTTACACATGACCATTACATAATGGTTTACAATAGAAATATATTACATCGACATATGTTTCTTGAATGCAGTTTTTACACAATATCATACAAACATGGACTCCAAATCTTATCCTTATTTTAATATGCAACAGCGGAAGCTCTTAGTATTCACCTGAGAATAAACATGCTTTAAACGTTAACAAAAATGTTGGTGAGTTATAGGTTTAACCTATATATATCAAATCGTAACAATAGACCACAAGATTTCATATTTCATTACACATCCCATACATAGAGATAAAAATCATTCATATGGTGAACACCTGGTAACCGACATTAACAAGATGCATATATAAGAATATCCCCATCATTCCGGGACACCCTACGAATATGATATAAATTTCGAAGTACTAAAGCATCCGGTACTTTGGATGGGGTTTGTTAGGCCCAATAGATCTATCATTAGGATTCGCGTCAATTAGGGTGTCTGTTCCCTAATTCTTAGATTACCAGACTTAATAAAAAGGGGCATATTCGATTTTGATAATTCAATCATAGAATGTAGTTTCACGTACTTGTGTCTATTTTGTAAATCATTTATAAAACCTGCATGTATTCTCATCCCAAAAATATTAGATTTTAAAAGTGGGACTATAACTCACTTTCACAGATATTTCCTTCCTCGAAAATGAGACTTGGCCACGGATCGATTCACGAACCTATACAAATATGTACATATATATCAAAGTATGATCAAAATATAATTACAACCATTTTTATTATGTTTTAAAGATTTAAGTGTATTAAGTCAGCTGTCCTCGTTAATACACTACAACTAGTTGTCCAAAGTTAGATGTACAGAAATAAATCGATATATATTATCTTGAATCAATCCACGACCCAGTGTATACACGTCTCAGGGAAGATCACAACTCAAAGTATATATATTTTTGGAATCAACCTCAACCCTGTATAGCTAACTCCAACATTACTGCATATAGAGTGTCTATGGTTGTTCCAAATAATATATATACATGGGTCGATATGATATGTCAAAACATTTGCATACGTGTCTATGGTATCCCAAGATTACATAATATATTAGAATACATGTATAATACAATATAAGTTAGCTAGGATATGATTTGTATAGATTTGTTAAAACATTTCCCGGTAGCTAAAAAGATCAAAAATATCCAATCTTGTTTTACCCATAACTTCTTCATTTTAAATCCGTTTTGAGTAAATCAAATTGCTATGGTTTCATATTGAACTCTAATTTAAGAATACAAACAGAAAAAGTATAGGTTTATAGTCAGAAATTTAAGTTACATGTCAATTACTAAAGAGGTAGTCATTTCCGTCGAAAGAACGACATCTTGATGACCATTTTGAAAAACATACTTTCACTTTGAGTTTAACCAAGATTTTTGGATATAGTTTCATGTTCATATGAAAAATCATTTTCCCAGAAGAACAACTTTTAAATCAAAGTTTCTCATAGTTTTTAATTATCCAAACCAAAACAGCCCCCCGGTTTCACTACGACGGCGTATATCCGATTTTATGGTGTTCATCGTGTTTCCAGGTTTTAAATCATTAAGTTAGAATATCATATAGATATAGAACATGTGTTTAGTTGATTTTAAAAGTCAAGTTAGAAGGATTAACTTTTGTTTGCGAACAAGTTTAGAATTAACTAAACTATGTTCTAGTGATTACAAGTTTAAACCTTCGAATAAGATAGCTTTATATGTATGAATTGAATGATGTTATGAACATCATTACTACCTCAAGTTTTCTGGATAAAACTACTAGAAATGAGAAAAATGAATCTAGCTTCAAAGGATCCTTGGATGGCTTGAAAGTTCTTGAAGCAGAATCATGACACGAAAACAGTTCAAGTAAGATTTTCACTCGAAATAAGATTGTTATAGTTGTAGAAATTGAATCAAAGTTTGAATATGAATATTACCTTGAATTAGAAATATAACCTACTATAAATAACAAAGGTTCCTTGATCTTAGATGATTACTTAGAATGGATTAGAAAGCTTGGAAGTAGACTTGCAAACTTGGAAGTATTCTTGATTTTTATGAAACTATACTTATGGAATTTATGAAGAACACTTAGAACTTGAAGATGGAACTTGAGAGAGATCAATTAGATGAAGAAAATTGAAGAATGAAATTGTTTGTAGGTGTTTTTGGTCGTTGGTAAATGGATTAGATATAAAGGATATGTAATTTAGTTTTCATGTAAATAAGTCATGAATGATTACTAATATTTTTGTAATTTTATGAGATATTTCATGCTAGTTGCCAAATGATGGTTCCCATATGTGTTAGTTGACTCACATGGGTTGCTAAGAGCTGATCATTGGAGTGTATATACCAATAGTACATACATCTAAAAGCTGTGTATTGTACAAATACGAATACGGGTGCATACGAGTAGAATTATTGATGAAACTGAACGAGGATGTAATTGTAAGCATTTTTGTTAAGTAGAAGTACTTTGATATGTGTCTTGAAGTCTTTCAAAAGTGTACGAATACATATCAAAACACAACATGTATATACATTCTAATGGAGTCGTTAAGACTTCGTTAGTCGTTACATGTAAGTGTTGTTTTGAAACCTTTAAGTTAACGATCTCAATTAATGTTGTTAACCCAATGTTTATTATATCAAATGAGATGTTAAATTATTATGTTATCATGATATTATGATGTATGAATATCTATTAATATGATATATACATTAAAATATCGTTACAACGATAATCGTTACATATAAGTCTCGTTTCGTAATTCTCGAGTTAGTAGTCTTGTTTTTACATATGTAGTTCATTGTTAACACACTTAATGATATATTTAAATATCAATTTATCATGTTAAATATAGTGTATCAATATCTTAATATGATAAATATGTATTTAGTAGACGTTATCATAACGATAATCGTTATATATATCATTTCGAGTTTCTTAACTTAGTAATCTCATTTCTTATGTATATCACACATTGTTAATATACTTAGTGAGATACTTACTCATCATAATCTCATGTCAACCATATATATATATGTCTATATATACCAAAACATGTAGTTTTTACAAATTTGTAACGTTCGTGAATCGCTGGTCAACTTGGGTGATCAATTGTCTATATGAAACTTATTTCATTTAATCAAGTCTTAACAAGTTTGATTGCTTAACACGTTGGAAACATTTAGTCATGTAAATATCAATCTCAATTAATATATATAAACATGGAAAACTTCGGGTCACTACATTCACATCATCTTTACAATTACTCGAAAAATCAAAAAAATGAGATTCCTTCCGAAAACCCGATGTTATAAACCTCTCAAGTATCATGGCAAAGGTCTTGAAAAAAATTTACCGGCAAAAAGTTTCTCGAGATGAAATCTGAAAAAAAAATAAAAAAAAATTCAAAGTTCTGAAAAAGGGGGCAGAACTTATAAAGAGAAATGCCGAAGAAGAACTTGACCGAAAATGATTATCAAAAGTTCAAAAGTGCTTCTCAAACATTTCAGCACTCCTATCTATCCGAATAAAAGTCTACATAAAGACTACATTACCCTTTTTCTCACCCCTGAAAAACAACTTCACTACCACTCCAAAATCCCTTTCCGTCATTGACAAATGACCTAGAAGCTAAGATTATTACCTTTCTCACATTAGTAGCAAGGATTTGAGTCTTTATCAAGCCTATGAAGATGAGTGCAGCATGACTGGCTTTGAGTGAATTCATTTCTTAGATCTATAGGGAACCCTAAACACTTATGTGATTTGAGTGACCCGTGAAAGCTAGCCTGTGTCATGTAACCTCCTCGCATGCTTGCAGAGATAGTTTCAATCATAACTGATCAAGCATAGAGTAATCTGGTCGGGTTCGGTCCATGATTGACATCATTGAGGGGGGATTTAAGGGTCAACTGAGTTTAACTCTCTGGTCCGGAGTACCGTGAATAACCCCCTGCGAGATGAGGATCTCAGCGGGGGTGGTTAAATATAGACCCACCATCTACGGGTAGTCCGGTCAGTGGTGGCTCGCGCTGGGTAGTAGGGGTTGTGTTCGTAGAACGTTACCTGTATATCCAGAATGTCTAGTGTGGTGCTATAAGTCCGGTAGCGCGGGTATAATTGTGCTATGCGCTGCTGTTCTCAGAGTGTGTGTGTGTACAAGTGAATTCAGGTCCTCTGTGCTGTGGACGAAGTCTTGTATTTATAGGATAATCATTCTTGTCTTCTAACGCCACGTAATAAGGTCAAAAGGATCGTGGCCTGAAAATAGTACGTCTTCAAGCGAGCTGATCTGACAAAAGTAAAAAGTGTTCTTGTCGGTTCTGACCTTCTGTCTGCCAGGTGTCCTCTGCCAGCTACAGCATCGCCTGACATGTGGATGCCGCCAATGCGCGCGGATGGGACTGGCGCCATGGTTGTGAATATAGCGCTCTATGCCTTAGCGTGCACCCTTGTAAATCCTTGTAGCGATGTTGTTTGTTGCGCTACACAAGCTGATCGGGTATGCGTATCATTAAGTCCCCCCAATTCAATGGTATGTGCAGGTACGGTACATGGCGTTGAACTTAACTTGTAACCACTGTTCAACCGTATGCGCAGGCACGGCGCATGGCATTGAACTCAACTTGTAACAATCCGCTCAACAGCGTGCGCATGTGTCGCGCATGGTGTTGTCCTCAACTTGTAACAACCGTTCATCTATTCTTCTACTTATGCTTCAATAAAATGTTTTGTCCTGCTGCATTAAATGCAAAGAAATTGAAGCGACGTTTGTCAGTTGCTACAGTTGTCATTCCGCCGTCTTCGCCGCCTTTAGTTACCTCGTACTCTTCTCCTTCCATCTTTGGACACGTGGCTCCATCTCCGCCTTTCATATTTTAACAGCCCTTTTCGACTTCTCTTGAGGCCTCTTCCATGTTTTTACTCTCCTATAAATACTTCATAAGCATCTATTTCAGTTTTTACTACAGCTGTGCTCTCTAATCCTGCGCAAATCTTATCGGCTTATAACTTCAACTTTGCTTCTTTAGCTTTTTCAAGTTAGCGTGCGCTTAGTTTCTTTTCTTACAATCTTTTGATTTACTTGTTAATAGATGGCGTCTTCTTCATCTACTTCTGAGCCTCCAAACTGTGAGGTTATTAGGTCTATTATGATAAAGCGCAAAATCGCGCTGTTGGTAGATTGGTACCCACCTTTGGCCGATTTGAATCCTATAGCGCCCTTGCCTGACCAGCGCGCGAATGACGTTATTGACGGTAAGGTTACCGTTTATCGACAAGTAATGGTAGAAGGGAATGTTCGCTATCCTTCCACTTCTTTCTTCATGGAGGTCCTTAGCCATTTTAATATTGGTATTGGCCAGCTGCACCCTTATAGCGCGTGTCGTGTTACCCTTTTCGAGATGATTTGCCACTACTATCAATTTCTTCCATCGCTGGATTTGTTTAAGAACGTATTTTTGTACCGTAAAAACCAACAAACTTGGTATTCTTTCAATGACCGGATTAACTTTGTAAAGAGCCTTAAGGCCGGTGTGCACAAGAAGTGGAAGAACTCATTCTTCTTTATCGATGATTCTTTTATCCCTCTTGCGTATAGAAATATTTACGCATGGCACACGGATGCTACGAATGCGCAGTTAAATGTCAGGCCTCCCCTTTCCCCAGATGATCAGCAGAGACTTGGGCATTTCTACAACCGCCAGCTCCCTATCCGCCAATATAGCTCAGACATTTTACGGATTGCTAATATGTGCCCTTATCCGCCTGCCCTGCTAGTTATCAAAGACGCCGATGATAATGGTAGGTGGCAGATTGGCTTTATTTTTATACTTGTTCTCCTTTCATCACTTTTTTCTAACTTAGCTTGTTGAATTTGCAGAGATACGTCTAGACAGACTTCTTGCTTTACGCGATATCGAGGGCTTTCATACTGAGATGCCCGAAGTGGAGAATCGGGGTGATCAGGGTATGGACATCGACAAGCAAGTTCATGGTGACGCTACTGTTGGTGCCAGCGAATCTAGTAGCGCCAGTCAGCGCGAGAGTCGTGCAGGTGATGATTCTCATCAAACAGACGTTAAAGGGGGCGAGGCGAGTGAGCCCCCAACCAAGAGTGGGAGTAAGCGCAAGCGCGCTAAAAAGGAAAAGGTAATCTTACTTTCCTCAAGTGCTGGGAAATTGCGGTGTCTTTTTTGTTGCTAACCAGTTGTCTTCTTATTTTCAGAGGCTTACCTGCAGTTCTACGGTATGAACGATTTGCTATCGATACCTGATGCTACAGCGACCTCTCAGTTCAACTATTTGGAAGACATTAAGCTTCCCAACTACTTCGGGCATCTCTCGCCCGTGGCGGCATGGCGCTTTGATGTTCAATTGGTTATGCTGAACTTGATGCGCGCTAAGTGTTGCCTTAAGGAGGCGAAGGCTCGTTTGGACGGCGTTGGCTCTTCTACACCAGGCGCACTGACTGCTGAACAGTTGCATGACCGTATCTTGCATCTGAAGTCAGATCTCGAACAGTCTGAAAAGGTGCGCAAAGAGGTGGTCAGTGCCTTGTCGGTTCTAGCTGAGGAGAAGGCGTCTTTGGCTTCTCAAGTTGAAGGTTTGACTAAAAAGGTCAAGTCCCTCGAGTCTGAAAAGATCTCTTAGGAGGGAGAGCGCGAAAGCTTGACTGATCGCTTAACCACTTGTCAGGTTGATTGCGACACGGCAAAGTGTCAATTCGAGACCTTAAAGAAGGGTCTCCCTACACTTTTTGCTCGTGCCTGTGATTCCAAATATGTGAGTGATCTGCTTGTGGACGCCATTCTTGTCTTCAAGGCGGAAGAGCGGCTTAAGTTCTGGAAGAAGATCCAGCCTCATGTCGAATTTTCCAAGGCTCTAGACGCTATCATTGCTAAGGAGGCGGATCCTCTTGCGACACAAAAGAGCGAGGAGGTGGTGCCAACACTGATGAACATCATGCTCCCTTCATTGGTAGCTCTGTCCAATGATCCTACTGCGGATGCTCAGCGTTTGTTGCATGATAAATTGTAATTTGTAATTTTCCTTGGGAATGTAATTACCCTTTTATGAATAAAAAATTTTGTCTTGTGAACTTCTCTCCATCGTGTATGACTTGCATGTTGTAATGCGTTTAAAGTTTGCAAATGTGCGTTAGCAATTTATACTTAAACATATTTCATTGTTAACCATAGGTCGTATTTACGCGCTGGACTTGATCCTGTCTTTTGCGACTTGTATGTTCCTAAGTGACGATTGTTAATCACTAGCGTAACCAAATACATGGGGTTTGTTTGCGATTATAGTATGATCATGAACGTAAGATCGTTCATTTAAAACGTCTGGCTAAGTTTTCATTAATTTTCATCGTAATTATACTCGAGGCATGTCAACGCTTAACTTATCACAAATATTGTTGTGCACAAAATATATGCTTAAGTTAAGTATCCATGTGTGCGCATCGGGAGTCTTCTAAGTGCGCCAACACTTAGGATTGAGGTCAGGCGCGACCAACGCCTTCGTTTATAGTCATGACTTGCAGATCTCAAGTTCTGCGCGGGTTGGTTAGGTCAATCCAATGACGCTTAATCGTCCAATTATAATAGACTAGCTTGTCGCCAAACAAGCTTCTGCCGCACGGGTGCCGGAGAAAGCAACCCTTCAAAGGCAGGAGTGCGCTGCCTAAAATATTGTGCACACCATTTTCAAGTTAAGGAGCTACTTTACATATAATGGTACAAAGATTATGGCAGACGATAACTTGGTGACAATAATTAAACATAGATAGATCATGCGCGTAAAGCGCTTTATAGGTTGTCATCATTACAATTTAGAATGCGCTAAACAGGGCGCGCTCAATAACTTCCTATCTTTCTAATACCAGTAATAGCTGTATCCGTCTTGATCATAACTGTAGCCACATGTTCTCTCCTCCCTCAACTTCTCATCCTTGTATTCTTCGAACCCGTAGTCCACGCCAGCAATCTCGTCTCCCTAGTTATTTCTAGCTCCAGAAGAGCCGTCCCTATCTTTCTTCGCCTTTTCCGCGGCTTGAATACTTCGGATCTGTGGATACCAGTCAAATAGTGTTACAAATCAACGAATACGCTAGTATGTGTGCAAGCGCACTCTAATATGCATCTTATGTTTTAGAGTATGTAAGATTGTGCTCATTTTAATGCGGTAAGTGCGCATACTGGTTGCGCATTTTATGAATTTCATCCGGCGAAGTATGCAAGCACCAATTTTGCGGTTATATGGATGCGCGTGATCTGTGATTTTTCAAAACGATTAGCTACATATGTTTTATGCGTACCTATCGAAGTCGATAGCCCTCTGTGGTTACTTTGGACTTGAGTGTGGCTTCTCCTAGCGGGGTGGGTAGCGTTATGGTTCCTCGGTAAAGGCAGGTGCTGATGGTGAAGTGTGATAGCACCGGTTGTCCAAGGATTACATCGTATTCCGATTCAGCACGTATCACTTTGAAGTCAACCATCATCGTGTGCTCCCTTTCCTTGTGTTGATCGTCCCGCAAGGTTAACGCTGCCCCGAGTATCCCCTTTGACCAAGCGGGGTCCCCACTAATCCCTCCGAACTGTTGTTTTACCTTTCTTAAGTTGCGCTTCACTGTGTAGGCTAGGTTCTCGAAATAGTGAAGGAATATAACATTAACGCAGCTGCCAATATCGATGAGAATTTTGACAATGTGTTGAGTGCATTCAGGAATGTAACCTTCTACCACTAGCGGGGCGCATTTCCTCTCAAAAATGGGCTCGCGCAGGAGGTGCGTGAAAGGATTCGTTCATATACATTATAAACGATTCACAAAAGTTGATTACATCGCGAGGTATTTGACCTCTATATGATACATTTTACAAACGACAAAATTACTCCCGTCGTCCTTGTACTTGTATCAAAATCATTGACGTCGTCCTTAAACTTTTTTTTTTGCTTGAGTCGTCACTAAACTTTCAAAAAATAACGTTCGTCGTCCTTCCGTCTACTTTCCGTCCATTTTTCTGTTAAACTGAATCATGTGTCAAACATGTGAGGGTATCTTAGTCTTTTTACTCTCTCTCTCTCATAATCTCCTTTTTGACTAAAACATAACTTGTACATTATGAATATTTATTTGTACCAAACATCTTTATGAAACCCATTATTTTTATCATCCATTATTATCTTCATCATCCACCATTCTTCTTCATCAACATCATCATCTATCGTCATCAATTTCTTTTCTTTATCATCCATTTCACCGACCTACCTTCTTCTCTTTCTCTCTGATTCTCTAGTTAAATCAACAACCATAATTTCAGTTCATTCTAAAATCATAACATCAATTTTTTTTTGGATAAGGAAAATCATAACATCAATTGTACAGTGTAAAACCACCACTGAAAACCAATTTGTTGAAAAACCCATTTGTTGAAAAACATATTAATTGCCATCAGAGTCGAAATCATTAGATTCAGGAACTATTATCATATTCAATTGAATTTTGAGATCAATCTTCTTCACAATCAAACTAGGGCTTAAAATTACTTGAAATCAACTGCTATTTGCCTTTGCGGTTTGCAGATCTGAAAATCAAAGTCGATGCCTTCAAACCGTCGGAGAACTACTTGAAGACACATTCAACCACCCAAGCACCGCCGTTTTAGTGGTGGCTGGAAAAATGTCGGAGCTCCGATCCGGTGCCCCGTGCGAAGAAGAACGGAAGATGGTGGTGATTCTGACCAAGTGATGGTTGCCAATTGTTTATGATCCTTGAAAATTGTTACTGTAAATACTTGACTTCAAATATGCAGATGGTTGATGGGATTTTATTTAATGGGTTTTGAAGGTTGCCAATTGTTTATGAAACTAAAAGAAAGGATAAGTTAATTTATTTAAATAAAAAATAGAAAGTCCAAAATACCCTCATGTGCTTCGCACATGGGATGAGATAACAGAGAAATGGAACGGAAAATAGACGGAAGGACGACAAACGTTATTTTTTGAAAGTTTAGTGACGACCCAAGCAAATAAAAAAGTTTAAGGACGACGTCAGTGATTTAAATACAAGTTCAAGGTCGACGGGAGTAATTTTGTCTTTACAAACATTGCATTCGTTTTTAGAAGACAAACTTTCTTTACAACGAAAGTTGACGGCATGCACACCATTTCATAATACATCCAACTATAATTGGCTTAATAATAATCTTGATGAACTCAATGACTCGAATGCAATGTCTTTCAAAATATGCCATGAATGACTCCAAGTAATATCCTTAAAATGAGCTAATGCACAGCGGAAGATTTCTTTAATACCTGAGAATAAACATGCTTTAAAGTGTCAACCAAAAGGTTGGTGAGTTCACAGGTTTATCATAACAATCATTTCAATATATTAATAGACCACAAGATTTCTGTTTATAAATATATGTACACTCGCAAGTGTATAAAAGTATTCTATAAGTTGTAGGCACCCGGTAACAAGCCTTAACGTTCATGTTTTACCCTCTGAAGTACACCAGATCAGGTGTGTTTAAAATAACCTCGAAGTACTAAAGTATCCCAAAGTCAGGATGGGGTTTGTCAGGCCCAATAGATCTATATTTAGGATTCGCGCCTACCATACATAGACAAGTAGTTTAATGTTACCAAGCTAAAGGTATATTTCTGGTTTAAACCCACGTAGAATTAGTTTTAGTACTTGTGCCTATTTCGTAAAACATTTATAAAAACAGCGCATGTATTCTCAGTCCCAAAAATATATATAAAAGGGAACAAATGAAACTCACAACACTGTATTTCGTAGTAAAAATACATATAACGTCATTGAATAAGTGCAAGGTTGGCCTCGGATTCACGAACGTATCAATATTGAGATTCAATATTGCAGGAAAGTACGTAGACGCAACGGAGATGATAAACACTAGATTGACCTCACGAGCATACCCATGAACCATACCCATCACCTCCATAGCTATAACCCATAATTTCCTTAGCTTCGACTCATTCAAAAAAACTATTTTGAAATCACTCGGACAGCACTCCGTCGTAATATTTTATGTATACTAATAATATCTTGAAATAATACAGAGCATATATATATATATATATATATATATATATATATATATATATATATATATATATATATATATATATATATATATATATATATATATATATATATATATATATATATATATATATAAATCAATTGAGAGAGTTTAGAGAAATATATTTTCAATTTTCTATGAAATAATGAAACCTATTGAATTCTATTTATAATAGATTTTTGAATTATAAAAGTGAATTATTAAAGTATGAATTATTAAAGTGAATTATTAAAGTATGAATTATTAAAGTGAATTATTAAAGTTAAAGTAAAGTAAAAGTAAAGTAAAGGTAAAGTTAAAGTAGAGTAAAAGTATAAAAAACTATGTATCTATAATACGCGTATAAATATATATAATATTAATTTAAATCGTTATATATATTTAATGAAATAAAATATAAATATCATTATATTTATTATACTGGTTAAGTAATGAGTTGTCAAAAGTGATTCTAGATATTTATAAAAGTTATATACATTTTAATAATAAAGTTATTTTTAAACTGAAAACATCTTTGTACGTTTGAAAATAGATTAATAGATTATTATGGAAACCAATTCTCCACTAACTTTTGTCTAACTTTCGTAAATAACACTTTTTGTTTTTATTTATAAATAGCTTTACAAATTATTCTGAATATCGTTAAGAGGAATAGATTTTCTCAAATCATAGTGGACCTCTCAACAGAGACTTGTAATCATAATTCAATGTTTCTGATAATTCAATCATTTAAAATATTTTTTTTCGTCGAAAATCATATTGAAACAAATACGTTCGTGTAAAGTATTATACTTTTAATACTTTATTAATATTCTCAAGTTATAATATATATATACATATACATATCTATTTATATATAACGGTTAGTGAATCGTCGGAATTTGGTCGAGGTTATAATGAATGTATGAACACAGTTTAAAATTCTTGAGATTTAACTTAACAAACTTTGCTTATCTTGTCGGAATAATATAAAGATTAAAGTTTAAATTTGGTCGGAAATTTCTGGGTCGTCACAGTACCTACCCGTTAAAGAAATTTCGTCCCCAAAATTTGATAGAGGTCATCATGACTAACAATGAGAATGTTATTATAACGATTATAGAGTTTTATCATGTTCAAGAAGAATGAATAAAATAATTCGATTACTCGAAGCGTATGAGTGAAGTTATCGTAAATGAATGAAATAAGATAATAGTGATTCGTCGTATCTTTTGACGTCATCACGATTGATCTCCGAAAAGAAAATCTTTGTAATCTATATTGGATTTGATTATTCGGCGATTAAGGAAATTATAATCCTCTTCGAATTAATGCGATAATCCATTTTGATTTCTCTGTCGGATATTTCACTATAAATCCACCTCATTTGTTTTCTTACAACTTACACCTTCTCAACTCATATTTTAAAGTATTTGTCAATATGCTTCATCCAGTGCTGATTCTTGATATACTCCTCACTTTCATATCTGTCGCTCTTCTTTTTCATCTGTCTCTGGAAGAATCTATTTACTTCTACTATACTCTTGGTTTTATAGTGTTTTTAGTTCTCCCGTGTCTTTATATTGCTATATGCATTGATATATACGGTTTGTGATTTCTGGGTTGTTGTTGGGTTTTATATCTTCTCTTATATTTCAAAGTCCTTGCTTCTTCTATAATCATTGTCATCCACAGTTAATGCTCTCTTCTATTTGCTATGATTTATACTCCCATTTCTAGTTCGGAGCTTTGTCCTTTCGTTTCTTCTTCTTGCGATTAAGCACCGCTTGTAATGGTCCAGAATTCGCAGATATAAATTTCAGAATGAACATTGTTAATGTTCTAGGAAGGAAATTGTAATGACACGATCTTGACTTGTCAAATTACCAGAATACCTCGGAAAAGGCCGAATCATCAAGAAATATTTTCTTGATATTTAGAGATCAAAGAGAATACAAGAGTCGTGTAACATAGCACATGATGACGTTATGATCTGTGAATCATCATGTTCCATTTAGAAACTCAGCATGAATTACTGTAATATAATCACGTTGATCAAGTGTCATTATATTATACTAACTCATGCTTCAGCTCCCAACACTTCTTCAAGAATATTCCTATTTTAAACTCGAATGTTTCAGAATTTAGAAACTAAAATAGTTTCTTTTATGATATAATACAGATAGCGCGAAGAGGTAAATGATTTCAGATAAGAATAATTATAAAAATATCTTTAGAAGTATGGATGATATTTATAATGAAAGATACGATGATATCTTAGAATGTCTAATATCAGAGGATGATGAAGGATATTGTCCGCAGGGGTTTAGAGTCAGGAGCAAGGTATTCGTTAATGACTTCAGCAAGTACTGAATCATTTGGATTCTTTGATGGCAGGTTCAGCCTTTATGATTTGTCCACAGCCTCCTTCATATTTTGCTCAATCCGTTTTCCAGTTCCAAAGCTTCTCTTTTTTTGAGCTTTGCCAATATACTATCCTTTATCATCCAACTTTTTACTGTTAAGGTCGTTTACAGTTTTTGCTGCTTCATCAGCATTTTTCAAAATTTCGAGAACTGGTTCGCAGTTTAGGGTGTTTTTCAGAAATTTCTCATTCAAAGAATGTAAGTCTTGGAGGTAGACGTTGTGTGTATATGTAATTGTTGATGTAGACATGCTGCGAGGTTTCAAAATACTGATAGCTGATTCTCAATAATTGGTATGGCAATTCTTGTTATAAGGTACGAATGAGTATATGATAGGGTTTCGATAATTATAATGATTTTTTTTTTTTGGAAAGTCAAAGATCAATGAAGTTGTTGGTAAGTTTATTGCTAATGTGGTGAATATAAACGATTCTCCGGTAACGTTGGCGAAAGGGCAACGTATCTATCGAGGTTATAATAAGACTGTTTTGATTGAGAAGTCGAAGATGACTTGCTGGAGCTGTGACAAAACTGTCTATTTTGAAACGGAATTGAAAAGTTATTTTAGCTAGTAAATGCCAAAGGGTCTAACACGGATACGTGTCGAACTATGACTTAGGTTTCGAGAGTTTTTCAGGTGTATAACTGTGGGTAACATGTGGTTGGATCATCATCTCGATTGTTCCTTAGTTGAAGTGTCATCAGAAATTTCGAAGGGTTTGAGCACATATTGTAATCGTTAATACATATGATGTTCTAACACAGTTTTGAAGTCAAAGTATAGCTTTGAAAGATATAGGAATCTAAGAGTGATGATACTGGTTATATTTCGAATTGAATTATGCGATTTCAAAATCAGAATATGTAATTGAATTTGAATGAGTATGATTGTTTTGATTTATATGAAAGAATGAATATTGTTGTGAAAGTAGGGAGTATAGTTGATGATTGCTGAATCAGTTTCGAAAAATGTAATATATTAATTGTGAATTTATATATCTCTCGGGTATTACCTACCCGTTAAAAAAATTTCACAATTAATATTTTGTACAAAAGAAGTTTATTACAGTCTTTATGAAAATATATGTGTATATTTTCTTTAGATGTAATATAGATTTAATGAGTTAATATTAAATTAAACTCATTTGTTTTATGGTTGGAACTAGAATTGAGTAATCCCTAAAACTTTATAAATTGCATAAGTATTTCTTCAATAATATTGAAATTATGAATCATTACTTTGTTATTTGTTGGTTTTCGTAAATTCTTGTGAACTTCGCAAGGTACGAATGATGTTATTTGAAAAGTTTCGAGTACATCGATGATGAAAGTGTAAAATCAAACATATATTCGAATAATACACTTGATTTATTATGAATTGGATTTTTTATTGTATTGAGACAGAGATTGTAATTAACGATGGTTAAGTTGCGGACAAAGGACGTACATCATTGCATATTTGTAATATGAATTAACTGAGTAGTTAAGATTCACACATAATAGCTTAGTACGGGAAGATTTATTATGGTTTAAAAATTTATACATATAAAATATACATATAAATCTTTCGATTGGAAATGAGTTAATACTTCATAACTCGTTGATACAATATATTTGTTGTTGATTCGTAATGATGTCCACAATGATTCTTGAACTGACAGAGTTTGTGATGTTACAGGTGCTGTTGATTCTGACGATACTGACGGCACTGACTGTGTTGATGATGCTGCGGTCCTGTTGATGCTGTTGGTAAAACAATTCTAGCTTGAAAATTGTACACCATTTTTGATCAAAGTTTCTACTCTACCATCTCCGTTCACTCATCCGATTTACGGTCAGAATTAAATAATCTCTAAGATTTTGGAGATTACATAACTGCCGCAGAGATATCTCTTCAATGAAGTTTATGAATTAATACTTCATCGTTTGTTGTTGTTGATATTCCTGGATATTTACAGGGCGTATGACGTTGATGTTTGAGATACATATTGTGATGTTGCGGTGTGGAATGTGGATGTTGTTGTTGGTGGTGGTGATGGTACTGTTGGTGTTGCTGATGGTGGTACTGTTTATGCTGCTGGTACTGCTGCTGGTGTTTGTGTAGTGACCCGAACTTTTCCATGTTTATATATATTAATTGAGATTGATATTTACATGATTAGATGTTTCCAACATGTTAAGCAATCAAACTTGTTAAGACTTGATTAATTGAAATATGTTTCATATAGACAATTGACCACCCAAGTTGACCGGCGATTTACGAACGTTAAAACTTGTAAAAATGACATGACGATATATATATGGATATACATATGGTTAACATGAGATTATGATAAGTAAGTATCTCCATAAGTATATTAACAATGAGTTATATACATATAAACAAGACTACTAACTTAAGGATTTCGAAACGAGACATATATGTAACGATTATCGTTGTAACGACATTTAAATGTATATATATCATACTAAGATATATTAATATATCATAATATCATGATAATATAATAATTTAACATCTCATTAGATATAATAAACAATGGGTTAATAACATTAATTGAGATCGTTAACTTAAAGGTTTCAAAACAACACTTACATGTAACGACTAACGATGACTTAACGACTCAGTTAAAATGTATATACATGTAGTGTATTTAGATGTATTAAAATACTTTTGGAAGACTTCAAGACATATATCAAAACACTCATACTTAACGAAAATGGTTACAGTTACTTTCCCATTCTTTTCTTTCATCAAGAATTCTAGTCGTATTCTTACCCGTATTATACACAGCTTCAAAACGTACTTACTATGGATATATACCAATAGGAACTAGCATGGGATTCCACTCTTGATTATGTCATGTATGACTAATCAATTTTAACTTCTACCATGAGCTAGTCAACTAACTAGAACTCCTTTTAACCCCACTCACCACTCACCAATTACCACTCATCATTCACTCCATTTCACTTCCAATTCTCTTTCTAATTCTCTCTCAACACACACACACACTATTATGAACGTATTTTTCTAGTAGTTAATCATCATCTTCATCAAAAATCACTTCAAGAATCAAGCTATAATCATCATAGGAAGAACACTTCAAGAACACTTCAAAAATCCCTTCAAGTTTACTAATTTACTTCCAAGCTTTCTAATCCATTCCAAGTAATCATCTAAGATCAAGAAACCTTTGTTATATATAGTAGGTTATCTTTCTTATTCAAGGTAATATTCATATTCAAACTTTGATTCAATTTCTATAACTATAAACTATCTTAATTCAAGTAAAAATCTTACTTGAACTTGTTTTTGTGTCATGATCCTACTTCAAGAACTTTCAAGCCATCCAAGATCCTTTGAAGCTAGATCATTTCTTGTCACTTCCAGTAGGTTTACCTACTAAACTTGAGGTAGTAATGATGTTCATAACATCATTCGATTCATATATATAAAACTATCTTATTCGAAGGTTTAAACTCGTAATCACTAGAACATAGTTTAGTTAATTCTAAACTTGTTCGCAAACAAAAGTTAATCCTTCTAACTTAACTTTTAAAATTAACTACACACATGTTCTATATCTATATGATATGCTAACTTAATGATTTAAAACCCGGAAACACAAAAAACACCGTAAAATCGGATTTACGCCGTCGTAGTAACACCGCGGGCTGTTTTGGGTTAGTTAATTAAAAACTATGATAAACTTTGATTTAAAAGTTGTTATTCTGAGAAAATGATTTTTATTATGAACATGAAACTATATCCAAAAATTATGGTTAAACTCAAAGTGGAAGTATGTTTTCTAAAATGGTCATCTAGACGTCGTTCTTTCGACTGAAATGACTACCTTTACAAAAACGACTTGTAACTTATTTTTCCGACTATAAACCTATACTTTTTCTGTTTAGATTCATAAAATAGAGTTTAATATGAAACCATAGCAATTTGATTCACTCAAAACGGATTTAAAATGAAGAAGTTATGGGTAAAACAAAATTGGATAATTTTTCTCATTTTAGCTACGTGAAAATTGGTAACAAATCTATTCCAACCATAACTTAATCAACTTGTATTGTATATTATGTAATCTTGAGATACCATAGACACGTATACAATGTTTCGACCTATCATGTCGACACATCTATATATATTTCGGAACAACCATAGACACTCTATATGTGAATGTCGGAGTTAGCTATACAGGGTTGAGGTTGATTCCAAAATATATATAGTCTGAGTTGTGATCAATACTGAGATACGTATACACTGGGTCGTGGATTGATTCAAGATAATATTTATCGATTTATTTCTGTACATCTAACTGTGGACAACTAGTTGTAGGTTACTAACGAGGACAGCTGACTTAATAAACTTAAAACATCAAAATATATTAAAAGTGTTGTAAATATATTTTAAACATACTTTGATATATATGTATATATTGTTATAGGTTCGTGAATCAACCAGTGGCCAAGTCTTACTTCCCGACGAAGTAAAAATCTGTGAAAGTGAGTTATAGTCCCACTTTTAAAATCTAATATTTTTGGGATGAGAATACATGCAGGTTTTATAAATGATTTACAAAATAGACACAAGTACGTGAAACTACATTCTATGGTTGAATTATCGAAATCGAATATGCCCCTTTTTATTAAGTCTGGTAATCTAAGAATTAGGGAACAGACACCCTAATTGACGCGAATCCTAAAGATAGATCTATTGGGCCTAACAAACCCCATCCAAAGTACCGGATGCTTTAGTACTTCGAAATTTATATCATATCCGAAGGGTGTCCCGGAATGATGGGGATATTCTTATATATATGCATCTTGTTAATGTCGGTTACCAGGTGTTCACCATATGAATGATTTTTATCTCTATGTATGGGATGTGTATTGAAATATGAAATCTTGTGGTCTATTATTATGATTTGATATATATAGGTTAAACCTATAACTCACCAACATTTTTGTTGACGTTTTAAGCATGTTTATTCTCAGGTGATTATTAAGAGCTTCCGCTATCGCATACTTAAATAAGGACGAGATTTGGAGTCCATGCTTGTATGATATTGTGTAAAAACTGCATTCAAGAAACTTATTTTGTTGTAACATATTTGTATTGTAAACCATTATGTAATGGTCGTGTGTAAACAGGATATTTTAGATTATCATTATTTGATAATCTACGTAAAGCTTTTTAAACCTTTATTGATGAAATAAAGGTTATGGTTTGTTTTAAAAATGAATGCAGTCTTTGAAAAACGTCTCATATAGAGGTCAAAATCTCACAACGAAATCAATTAATATGGAACGTTTTTAATCAATAAGAACGGGACATTTCAGTTGGTATCCGAGCGTTGGTCTTAGAGAACCAGAATTTTGCATTAGTGTGTCTTATCGAGTTTGTTAGGATGCATTAGTGAGTCTGGACTTCGCCCGTGTTTACTTGAAAAATGATTGCTTAACATATTTTGTTGGAAACTATATATTTTTAACATGTGAATATTATGTGATATATTAATCTCTTAACGCGTTTGATATTATGTGATAGATGTCTACCTCTAGAACAAGTCCCATTGACTCACCTAATAATAATGAAGAGTCAAATGTAAATTGGAATGATTCGTGGACTGATTCACAAGTTCCCGAAGAGGAACCGGAAGAAGAGTCGGAACCGGAAGAAGAATCGGAACCGGAAGAAGAGTCAGAACCGGAAGAAGAATCGGAACCGGAAGAAGAATCGGAACCGGATGAAGAATCGGAACCGGTGGGGGAAATAATAAAACGGTTAAGTAAAAGAAAATCCTCAACCAACCGACCAAGATTAATTATGGTCAATGGTGTTTCCGCCAAGGAAGCAAAATATTGGGAGGATTACCAATTCTCCGATGAATCGGATTCCGACGAGAATTCCGATGATGTTATAGAAATTACCCCAACTGAATTTAAAAAGGCAAAAGAAAATAATAAGGGAAAGGGCATAAAAATAGAGAAATCTAATTCCAACCCCGATGAACTTTATATGTATCGTCAACCCCCGAAGTCCTTAAGTTGTAACAATGACCCGGGAACCTCTAAACCACCATGTTTTTCTAAACCAATGTGGAAAATAACGGCTCGTATTAGGGGAACATCATATATCCCTAGAAACTTGGCAAAACGAACCAAAACCGAAGAAGAAGAAACAAGCGAGTCGGAATAAGATAGTTGTATTCGTGTGGTGTAATATATGTAATATAGTGTGCTTATGCTTTATGATATATGTAAAAATTGCTTGTATTAATAAGTATATTTTTTTATGAATCTAACTCTTGTCTATTTTACAGTATAAAAACACAAAATGGATAGACAACCCAATATTTTAAGAGACCTACCCGGAGACATTATTGATGAAATCTTGTCTAGAGTCGGTCAGAATTCTTCGGCACAACTATTTAAGGCGAGATCAGTTTGTAAGACATTTGAAGAACGTTCTAAGAATGCCTTGGTTTATAAAAGGCTTTCGTTCGAAAGATGGGGGATATCACATTGGGAAATCCATAAGTTACTATGTGTTTACTTTGACGCATATATTGCGGGGAACCCAAATGCTATTTTACGCAATGGGTTAAGAAATTATTTTGACTCAATATATCCGAATATTGGACTTCGTGATTTAGAAAAAGCGGCTAACATGCAACATAAAGAAGCATGTTATGCTTACGGATTAGTAATGTTCGCTTCTCACCAAAGTGAGAACAAGAACATCGGGCTACAACTATTAAACAAAACGTTTCCACAAGTGACAGAGTCGGTAATTGGGGTAAGAAATGAGGTTTTTAGATTGTTACGGGACTGTTGGACATTACGTAACCCTCGTCCCTTTGACGACGTTACAACACGATGTCTTATCAACGGCCATAACGGTTATGTTCCACAAGACCAAGGAAGGAGTAGTCCTAGTAAAACCAGAATGCATGACTTGTTTCTGGACGTATGAATTACGTGTCTTTATTGCCTTTGCTGAACGACTTGTGTACTAGCTAGAATTATCTTCACAACCATCTTGTATCAAATTTATTGTGTGCTATATTTCATGCTATATGTAAAATAAGCGGTATTGTAAGTTTGTAAAATATTGTGTAAAAGTTTGAACGCGAAATATTATTATAATCAGTTTTTCATATAGAATTGTAGTAGTTGAATTGTATATTAGCTACTAAGTATGAACTTAACGGGTAGGTACTACCCGAATTTAAACTTATAAAATGCTAATATGAAGAAAAAGCTTTTATAAATGAGTTCATATTATGCTACGAAATACTATCAACTACTCTTAATATTCTGTATGATTAACTTGTTCCATTTGACTATTTTGAAGGAAATGGCACCGACTACTCGACACACCGTGAATATGAATGAAGAGGAATTCCGTACTTTTCTAGCTTCAAACATAGCCGCAGTACAGGCTGCGCTACATACCAACAATAACCTTGGATCTAGCAGTACAGGAAATCGTGTAGGATGCACCTACAAAGAATTCACTACCTGCAAACCTTTAGAATTTGATGGAACCGAAGGACCGATCGGATTGAAACGGTGGACCGAGAAGGTCGAATCGGTGTTTGCCATAAGTAAGTGTACTGAAGAGGACAAAGTAAAGTACGCTACGCATACCTTCACAGGTTCTGCGTTAACATGGTGGAATACCTATCTAGAGCAAGTGGGACAAGACGATGCGTACGCACTACCGTGGTCAGCATTCAAACACTTGATGAACGAGAAGTACCGTCCCAGAACCGAGGTCAATAAGCTCAAGACAGAACTTAGAGGGTTACGAACCCAAGGATTTGATATTACCACGTACGAAAGACGATTCACAGAATTGTGCCTATTGTGTCCGGGAGCATTCGAAGATGAGGAAGAGAAGATCGACGCATTTGTGAAAGGATTACCGGAAAGAATCAAAGAAGATATAAGTTCACACGAGCCCGCCTCCATACAACAGGCATGTAGAATGGCTCACAAACTAGTGAACCAGATTGAAGAAAGAAATAAAGAACAGACTGCTGAAGAGGCCAATCTAAAGCAAGTCAAAAGAAAGTGGGAGGAAAACGGTGATAAGAATCACCAATACAACAACAACAACAATTACAACAATAATCGCAACAATTATCCCAACAATCGCAACTACAACAAACGGCCCAACAACAACAACAACAACAACAATAACAACAACAACTACAACAATCATCCCAACAACAATAATAACCGCAACAACAACAACAATCAGAAGCAGCTATGCCAAAGGTGTGAAAAGTATCACTCGGGGTTCTGCACCAAATTTTGCAACAAGTGTAAAAGAAATGGTCATAGCGCGGCGAAGTGTGAGGTCTACGGACCAGGGGTTAATAGAACGAAAGGAACAAATGGTGTCGGAACGAGTAATGGCGGAACAAGTAGTGTCGGAGCAAGTTATGCCAATGTAGTTTGTTATAAATGTGGAAAACCGGGCCACATTATTAGAAATTGCCCGAACCAGGAGAACACTGTAACGACCCGAAAATTTCCGACCAAATTTAAACCCTAATCTCTATATGTTTCCGACACGATAAGCAAAAACCCTAATGTTGAGTCTAGAAAGTTTGAAATCTATATTCGGATAATCAGTTACCCTCTGACCATACCTGACGATTTACGAACATTTGTGTAAATAAGTGTAATTATTAAGTTCAATATAGTTATCTGCTATTATTTTAGAAAATAGGTAAATATGATACAAATAATAAATTGTAAAAGTAATTACAAGTTAAAATATGATTATTAATATTATTATTACTTACTTTCAGATTAAAGATAAATGTTAATATTAATATTTTTGTTATCATTATTAGTATTATTGTTATTAGTAAAACTATAAACTTAATTATTGTTAGGATTATTAAAATTACTCTTATTAACTTATTTATTAAAAATGTCATTATCAAAATATTGATAACATCAATATTATTTTTTTATCCTTATTAGTTTGTTATTATTATTAATATTAGTATTATTATAATTAGTATAATTATTATTACTAATAATATTATTGTTATAAACCTAAAAGTATTTGTTATCAATATTTTTAATTACTTAAATTATTACTAATATTATTATTGTATTATTAGTATTTTTATTACTATTATTATTAGTATTAATGGTATTATATTTGTTAATATGTTTATTAATATGATTTAATCCGTATAATATAAATATATTGCATACAGACATGTAAACACGATATCTATATCATTATCAATATCTGTTTCCTATTATATTTTTTTTCTGACTTTCTGTGATGCTTGTGACCCCATAAGACACCTATATCTAATTCACATAAAGCAAATCGATTAGCCTTTATTCCCTTTCTTCAATCCCTTTTCACGAGACTTGTTTTATAGTTACTGTTTGCTTTGGATCCCTTTGTTTCTTCCACCAAAATTAACTTATCAATTCTCTCTATATATATATACATATATATGTATACAACTTCACATAGATAAATACTCCAATAACCACCATCATCGAACAAAACCATCAACACCATTTGATACCCTGCAAATTCGATTCTTTTCTTGTTTCATTCGTAAATAATTCAACACCACAGCCCGCCTATATCCTTGAGTGAGTCCTCGGTAACCCACCATCATCACAGCCATATAACTATCACCCTCTCTTAGTAGTTGTAATCGAAACAACCACCATGCATAGCTATCTATCCACCATCCTTCTCTTACAATTTCATAACCATCGACCATCTTTAACCGCCATCAATCACCATGAATTCCGTATCAGCCATATCTTCTCTCCTTTTTATTCGAAAACCCACTATCACTTTTTAACACCGTTGGAAGACACCAAAAACCGCCACTTAACTTACTATTTTCCGTTTCATCTAGACCTACACGAACACCTTCTATTTTTGATTTTGATAACAAAATAAGAACACTCAAATCACCTTGTAACCCTTATCGTTTTACTCTGGTTATACCCATTCTTGTACTATCATCAAATCATCATCCTCTTCTCATTATGCAACCATGAACCAACACCAATCCCCTTAGCCACCACGGTTTGCTAACTGCTACTGTTACGGTTAGTCTAGGAACCCCTCATCGAAACCATTGCAAATTGTTCTTTATTATCCATCTGTCTACCTGCTACGCTGTTCCTGTTTCTATCTGATTGAAAATAACACAAACCTGCGGCTGCTATCACGTTTCTTTTACTGGTCGACATAAATAAAAAAAATTATGGGGGAAGTGACAACGATAATGAAGATGATTTAATAGTAAACATTTATGGGGATGAGCTGTAAAGTTAAAAAGGGTGTGTTGCTTGCTCGAATTATTCCTTATACGGACAAAAACGTCGGCTGTGATATTTTCTTTTAGAAACCGAACCACCAAAACCCTTATTGGGTTATAACCTGAAATTTTTTTAAAACATATTCTCTAATCGGGCCATGTTTCAATTAATGTATTACTTGGGCCGTTTTTTTTATTGGACTTAGACAGTTAGTTGGGCTGAAAAGAATAATGGGAGAAGGAAACTGAAATAATGCGGGTTACATATTTATATGTGGGAAATAAAACAGAAAAGTAGTAACAGAAGGATGGTGAGGAGTGTTGTTGGTTTATCGAGAGGTTGAGGGTTCAAGTCCTGCCCAGGACAATTTACTTCTTTTTAATGCTTTAAAGGTACAAATTGATATTCTAAGTATTATTATTATTATTATTATTATAACTATTACTATTATTATCAATATTATTAGAAAAAAATTATCGTTTTTATTAAAAGTAACATTTTTATTAAAATTATCAATTATTATTAATGTTAGTATTATTAAAATTATTAAACAAATGATTTTTTTTTAAATATACTTATTATATACATCATATTACATACCAAAATTTATAAGACTGAAATGTTATTATTATTATTTAAATTACATATACTATACAAATAAATATTAATATATAAACTCGTTTAAATATTATTCTATGTGTTAATAAATATATGAATAATATAGGTTCGTGAATCCGAGGCCAATCCTACATTTGTTCAATGATGTTATATGTATTTTTACTACAAAATACATTAGGTGAGTATATAGTCCCACTTTTAAACTCTAAATATTTCGGGATGAGAATACATGTATTTTATGTTTTACGATATAGACACAAGTAACTGAAAAATATATTCTACGTTGAGTTGTACCACTGGCATACTTCCCTGTAGCTTGGTAACTAATATTTACAGCGGTATTGTAAACGCGAATCCTGTTGATAGATCTATCGGGCCTGACAACCCCAACCGGACTGGACGACCAGTATTCAACGGTTGCACAGTACTTCGTTTCGTGACTACACTTGGTACACTGTAGTAAGATTTCATATTAAAGGGAATATGCGACGTGATTAATTGTTAAGTATGGTTACCAAGTGCTCAACCACTTAGAATATTTTTATTAAAATGTTTATATATGAAATCTTGTGGTCTATATTTATATCGCTGTCGACATTAAACCTATATCTCACCAACTTTATGTTGACATTTTAAAGCATGTTATTCTCAGGTATGAATTAAGTCTTCCGCTGTGCATTATCTCGTACTAAAGATACTACTTGGAGTCGATTATCGCAATGGAACCAAATGTTGAAGATTTCGTTCAGGGGGATAAGGACGGGTCTTCACAGGTGGTATCAGAGCGTTGGTCTTAGCGAACCAGGTCTTCCATTAGTGTGTCTGACTGGTAGTTGTTAGGATACATTAGTGAGTCTGGACTTCGACCGTGTTTACATGTCAAAAGTTTTGCTTATCATATCTAGTCGGAAACCATCTGCTTATCATCCTTAGGGAACTGCATGCTTATCATTTTTAAGTCTTGACACGTCTTACTGCATTTAGTGCATCGATAGTGTATAGACAAAATTCATATCTTAGCGCATCTGTAGACTTGCTTGTCATATGCCGTAGGTTCCTCTGTAGGCTACGAAATCTTTAGTATATATATAGATATTCTATGAAGTTAGAATATCATTCTATATTCGAAAATCATTTCACATCAAAGATTCTTCTCATTCACCAAATTTCCCTCTTGACGATGAACCTGAAAGCACTTACCGGCGAACCTGTTCGAGAAATCATTTACCCTCTCATTTCTAGAATATCTCGTCATGATATCCTATATTTCGAATCTTGCTCACCCGCTCGTTTCAATCGTCAATCATCCCGACATAATATAAGAAGTTAATGAACTACGTGCTCGAGTAATGGTTTTGGAGAATCTGGTGCGGAGGTTACAAGCACCAGCAGCAGCATCAGCATCATAATCCATACCACCATCGTCAACGCCGACAGTACCCTTATCATCCCCAACCCACAATCACGTCGTAAATCTCAACATCACGATCTCTACCTCGGATATCAACATCACACGCCTCAATATCATCATCTGTACTTCAAGAATAATCCTCGTTCTATATACCGTTTTACATCGATTACCTTCGCTTTACGTAACATTTTACCTCATATATCTTCGTTCGACATGGTAATTATGAAATCTCTAATGTTTTAGAGATCATGTAATCCAGTATTAACGATAAATCAAATGAGTTTAATATCTTATTGACTCACTAAATCCATAATTACATCTGAAGAAAATATATATGCAAGTATATTTTCATAAAGATCGTAATTAAAAATTCTTTCGTACAAACTGTTAATGATGAAAATATTTTAACGGGTGGGTAGTACCCGAGGAATATTTAGAATTCACATTAATAAGTTACACTGTACATTTTTTCGAATCTGATTCAACGGTCATTTACTACCCTACTTACAACTACCGATATTCATATCCGCTCACCCCAGAATAACCATTTTCATTTAAATTTCATATTCGGATTTTGACCTATCAGAATCCAACAAGTGGCATAAAGAAGAAAACATTGGACAAATTAAAAATTGATAGAAACACACGAATTAACTAATTGAAAATCTGTTAAGATTCCACGCTAACTGTTCCTAGCTAACTGTTCCCAGCTAACTGATTAACATTTAATTTATCGCAATTTACATTCTCGCAATTTTATTTATTGTTATTTAATTTCTGCAATGTACATACTGTCGGGACACATGTACAACAATACGTCGGATTAATTCTGAGACAACACGTTGTATAATGGGTCATGATATATATTTATTTATTTTACGCATTATAAATAACGGGACACGTATATAAGGTTTCGACCTATCATATCGACCCATCTATATATATATTTCGGAACGACCATAGACACTCTATAGTTGACTATACAGGGTTGAGGTGGATTCCAAAATATATATATGGTTTGAGTTGTGATCGACACTGAGACCGGTACACGGGTCACGATACGTATTAATTAATTCGAATATTATATATATATATATATATATATATATATATATATATATAACTATATATGAATCATTGGACTATTGGACCATTGGACAATTGAACTATTGGACTGGTAACTCTGGACAATTAAAATGAATTAAAATATTGATTATAACATATGAAACTAAACAATTCTTCAAGTTTGCCACTTGATTTCACTTTAACCCTCATTTGAATCTCGACGATTACAATCCGCGTTCAAACCTTTCATGATTCTTGGAAATACCTCAATCGAGAAGTTGAACAAACCACACCTCACCCATGGAAGAAAAGATTCTTGCATATAGTTATGCACCTGAAAACTCTCGGAAATTGAGTCAACGTTTAAACACGTAGCAGTGTTAATCCCTTTAGTGTTATTATTACCCAAACTAACTTTGCAATCCTTTTCTGAATTAGCCAATTTTGTCACAGCTCCAGCAAGTTTACCTCGACTTCTTAGTAAGACTAGTCTCGATATATACATTATCCTTTCGCCATCGTTACCGGGGAACCTTTCATATTCCATCATGTTATCATCAGCGTTTAATCATCTAAAAACACAATTCTTCTAAAACCACCTCGGTTTGATAACCGATGACCCAAATCCGTTGACTTTGAGAATGCTGACGAAGCAGCATGTTGTAGATGGTCTTAATGGCCAAAAGTTAATGATAAAGAATGGAGTATTGGAAACACTCAATAGAAAATTTATTACCAAAAAGCGGATTATGCGAAATTATGAAGGAAGCCGTAAACAAATCACAAAGAATAAGTTTGACTTCAAAGGATCCAAATGACACAGTACCTACTGAAACCGTTAGTCAGAACCCTACTTCTTATTCTAAACCTTCACAGACGAATTTTCTTCATCATCCATCGATGATAGAAAATCTAAGATATCATTGTGCCTTTCAGTATAAATATCCCCGATATTTCTGAAGATATTTCCATAAGCATTTTTATCCGAGATCATTTATCTCTTCGTGATATCTGCGTTACAACATAAAAGGAACTGTGTTAGGTTCTAAATTCTGAAATCTTCGAGTTTAAAATATGATTGTTCTGAAGCAGTGTTGGGAACTGATGCATGAATTAGTATAATATAATGAAACTTGATCAACTTCATTATATTACAGTAAGTCATGTTGAGTTTCTAATGGGATGTGATGATTTACAGTACCATCATCATGTGCCATGTTACACGACTCTTACATTCTATTCAATTTCTAAAAATATCAAGAAAATATTTCTTGATGATTCGGTCTTTCCCAGGATATTCTGGTAATTTGACAAATCAATATCGTGCCATTATCAATTCTTTCTTAGAACATTAACTATGTTCATTTCGAATTTCATACCTACGAATTCTGAACCATTACTCGCTTGACTCAAAGTCGAGAAGAGAAAATGAAAACATGAAGCTTTGAAAAATAATGAAGAATACAAAGGCCGAAAACCATCCAGGATTTACAAACCGTGTATATCAATACGTATTGCAACGTAAAGACACGGGAGAATTAAAAATATTATAATTCCGAGAAAATAATAGAAGTAAATAGATTCTTCTGGCGGTAAATGAAAGAGAAGAATGAAAGATATGAAAGTTAGAAGTATAATAAGAATCAAAACGGGATGGAGCATATTAAGGAATGAGTAGAGGGGGAAAGAATAGAAGGTGTGAATTGTAAAGAAAGGGAAGGAGGTAAATTTATAGTGAAATATTCGACAAAGAAATCAAAACAGATTGCCGCGTTAAATCAAAGAAGATCCTGATCGTCGCAAAACTAAATCTTATTACATAAGATTTTCTTTAAAACCCTTAAATCCCGGAAATTGATCATAATCACGTCATCGGTTACAACAATTCTATATTTACTCATTTCACTCTTTTGTGATAGCTTCGCTCGTGCGTCTCACATAACCGAATCGTTTTATCTAAATCTTTCAATAATGATAAAATTTCATTATTACCTTATATTCGTCATGAAAACATTCCTATTGTTATTTATGACAACCTCTACCAAATTTCGAGGACAAAATTTCTTTAACGGGTGGGTACTGTAACGACCCGAAAATTTCCGACCAAATTTAAACCCTAATCTCTATATGTTTCCGACACGATAAGCAAAAACCCTAATGTTGAGTCTAGAAAGTTTGAAATCTATATTCGGATAATCAGTTACCCTCTGACCATGCCTGACGATTTACGAACATTTGTGTAAATAAGTGTAATTATTAAGTTCAATATAGTTATCTGCTATTATTTTAGAAAATAGGTAAATATGATACAAATAATAAATTGTAAAAGTAATTACAAGTTAAAATATGATTATTAATATTATTATTACTTACTTTCAGATTAAAGATAAATGTTAATATTAATATTTTTGTTATCATTATTAGTATTATTGTTATTAGTAAAACTATAAACTTAATTATTGTTAGGATTATTAAAATTACTCTTATTAACTTATTTATTAAAAATGTCATTATCAAAATATTGATAACATCAATATTATTTTTTTATCCTTATTAGTTTGTTATTATTATTAATATTAGTATTATTATAATTAATATAATTATTATTACTAATAATATTATTGTTATAAACCTAAAAGTATTTGTTATCAATATTTTTAATTACTTAAATTATTACTAATATTATTATTGTATTATTAGTATTTTTATTACTATTATTATTAGTATTAATGGTATTATATTTGTTAATATGTTTATTAATATGATTTAATCCGTATAATATAAATATATTGCATACAGACATGTAAACACGATATCTATATCATTATCAATATCTGTTTCCTATTATATTTTTTTTCTGACTTTCTGTGATGCTTGTGACCCCATAAGACACCCATATCTAATTCACATAAAGCAAATCGATTAGCCTTTATTCCCTTTCTTCAATCCCTTTTCACGAGACTTGTTTTATAGTTACTGTTTGCTTTGGATCCCTTTGTTTCTTCCACCAAAATTAACTTATCAATTCTCTCTATATATATATACATATATATGTATACAACTTCACATAGATAAATACTCCAATAACCACCATCATCGAACAAAACCATCAACACCATTTGATACCCTGCAAATTCGATTCTTTTCTTGTTTCATTCGTAAATAATTCAACACCACAGCCCGCCTATATCCTTGAGTGAGTCCTCGGTAACCCACCATCATCACAGCCATATAACTATCACCCTCTCTTAGTAGTTGTAATCGAAACAACCACCATGCATAGCTATCTATCCACCATCCTTCTCTTACAATTTCATAACCATCGACCATCTTTAACCGCCATCAATCACCATGAATTCCGTATCAGCCATATCTTCTCTCCTTTTTATTCGAAAACCCACTATCACTTTTTAACACCGTTGGAAGACACCAAAAACCGCCACTTAACTTACTATTTTCCGTTTCATCTAGACCTACACGAACACCTTCTATTTTTGATTTTGATAACAAAATAAGAACACTCAAATCACCTTGTAACCCTTATCGTTTTACTCTGGTTATACCCATTCTTGTACTATCATCAAATCATCATCCTCTTCTCATTATGCAACCATGAACCAACACCAATCCCCTTAGCCACCACGGTTTGCTAACTGCTACTGTTACGGTTAGTCTAGGAACCCCTCATCGAAACCACTGCAAATTGTTCTTTGTTATCCATCTGTCTACCTGCTACGCTGTTCCTGTTTCTATCTGATTGAAAATAACACAAACCTGCGGCTGCTATCACGTTTCTTTTACTGGTCGACATAAATAAAAAAAATTATGGGGGAAGTGACAACGATAATGAAGATGATTTAATAGTAAACATTTATGGGGATGAGCTGTAAAGTTAAAAAGGGTGTGTTGCTTGCTCGAATTATTCCTTATACGGACAAAAACGTCGGCTGTGATATTTTCTTTTAGAAACCGAACCACCAAAACCCTTATTGGGTTATAACCTGAAATTTTTTTAAAACATATTCTCTAGTCGGGCCATGTTTCAATTAATGTATTACTTGGGCCGTTTTTTTTATTGGACTTAGACAGTTAGTTGGGCTGAAAAGAATAATGGGATAAGGAAACTGAAATAATGCGGGTTACATATTTATATGTGGGAAATAAAACAGAAAAGTAGTAACAGAAGGATGGTGAGGAGTGTTGTTGGTTTATCGAGAGGTTGAGGGTTCAAGTCCTGCCCAGGACAATTTACTTCTTTTTAATGCTTTAAAGGTACAAATTGATATTCTAAGTATTATTATTATTATTATTATTATAACTATTACTATTATTATCAATATTATTAGAAAAAAATTATCGTTTTTATTAAAAGTAACATTTTTATTAAAATTATCAATTATTATTAATGTTAGTATTATTAAAATTATTAAACAAATGATTTTTTTTTAAATATACTTATTATATACATCATATTACATACCAAAATTTATAAGACTGAAATGTTATTATTATTATTTAAATTACATATACTATACAAATAAATATTAATATATAAACTCGTTTAAATATTATTCTATGTGTTAATAAATATATGAATAATATAGGTTCGTGAATCCGAGGCCAATCCTACATTTGTTCAATGATGTTATATGTATTTTTACTACAAAATACATTAGGTGAGTATATAGTCCCACTTTTAAACTCTAAATATTTCGGGATGAGAATACATGTATTTTATGTTTTACGATATAGACACAAGTAACTGAAAAATATATTCTACGTTGAGTTGTACCACTGGCATACTTCCCTGTAGCTTGGTAACTAATATTTACAGCGGTATTGTAAACGCGAATCCTGTTGATAGATCTATCGGGCCTGACAACCCCAACCGGACTGGACGACCAGTATTCAACGGTTGCACAGTACTTCGTTTCGTGACTACACTTGGTACAGTGTAGTAAGATTTCATATTAAAGGGAATATGCGACGTGATTAATTGTTAAGTATGGTTACCAAGTGCTCAACCACTTAGAATATTTTTATTAAAATGTTTATATATGAAATCTTGTGGTCTATATTTATATCGCTGTCGACATTAAACCTATATCTCACCAACTTTATGTTGACATTTTAAAGCATGTTATTCTCAGGTATGAATTAAGTCTTCCGCTGTGCATTATCTCGTACTAAGGATACTACTTGGAGTCGATTATCGCAATGGAACCAAATGTTGAAGATTTCGTTCAGGGGGATAAGGACGGGTCTTCACAAACACGAATGGACAAGGCCGCGGAAGAGTTTTCAATATTAATGCGGCAGAGGCACAGGAAGACCCGGAGCTTGTTACGAGTACGTTTCTTATTGACAATAAATCTGCTTACGTTTTATTTGATTCGGGTGCGGATAGAAGCTATATGAGTAGATATTTTTGTGCTAAATTAAGTTGTCCATTGACGCCTTTGGATAGTAAATTTTTACTCGAATTAGCAAATGGTAAATTAATTTCAGCAGATAATATATGTCGGAATTGAGAAATTAAACTGGTTAGCGAAACATTTAAGATTGACTTGATACCAGTAGAGTTAGGGAGTTTTGATGTGATAATCGGTATGGACTGGTTGAAAGAAGTGAAAGCAGAGATCGTTTGTTACAAAAATGCAATTCGCATTATACGAAAAAAAAGGAAAACCCTTAATGGTATACGGAGAAAAGGGCAACACGAAGCTACATCTTATTAGTAATTTGAAGGCACAAAAACTAATAAGAAAAGGTTGCTATGCTGTTCTAGCACACGTCGAGAAAGTACAAACTGAAGAAAAGAGCATCAATGATGTTCCCGTCGCAAAAGAATTTCCCGATGTATTTCCGAAAGAATTACCGGGATTACCCCCACATCGATCCGTTGAATTTCAAATAGATCTTGTACCAGGAGCTGCACCAATAGCTCGTGCTCCTTACAGACTCGCACCCAGCGAGATGAAAGAACTGCAAAGCCAATTACAAGAACTTTTAGAGCGTGGTTTCATTCGACCAAGCACATCACCGTGGGGAGCTCCTGTTTTGTTTGTCAAGAAGAAAGATGGTATAATTCAGGTTGTGTATCGACTACCGAGAGTTGAACAAACTTACCATCAAGAACCGCTACCCACTACCGAGAATCGACGACTTATTTGATCAACTACAAGGCTCGTCTGTTTATTCAAAGATTGACTTACGTTCTGGGTATCATCAAATGCGGGTGAAAGAAGATGATATTCCAAAGACTGCTTTCAGAACACGTTACGGTCATTACGAGTTTATGGTCATGCCATTTGGTTTAACTAATGCACCAGCTGTGTTCATGGACCTTATGAACCGAGTGTGTGGACCATACCTTGACAAGTTTGTCATTGTTTTCATTGATGACATACTTATTTACTCAAAGAATGACCAAGAACACGGTGAACATTTGAGAAAGGTGTTAGAAGTATTGAGGAAGGAAGAATTGTACGCTAAGTTTTCAAAGTGTGCATTTTGGTTGGAAGAAGTTCAATTCCTTGGTCACATAGTGAACAAAGAAGGTATTAAGGTGGATCCGGCAAAGATAGAAACTGTTGAAAAGTGGGAAACCCCGAAAACTCCGAAACACATACGCCAGTTTTTAGGACTAGCTGGTTACTACAGAAGGTTCATCCAAGACTTTTCCAGAATAGCAAAACCCTTGACTGCATTAACGCATAAAGGGAAGAAATTTGAATGGAATGATGAACAAGAGAAAGCGTTTCAGTTATTGAAGAAAAAGCTAACTACGGCACCTATATTGTCATTGCCTGAAGGGAATGATGATTTTGTGATTTATTGTGACGCATCAAAGCAAGGTCTCGGTTGTGTATTAATGCAACGAACGAAGGTGATTGCTTATGCGTCTAGACAATTGAAGATTCACGAACAAAATTATACGACGCATGATTTGGAATTAGGCGCGGTTGTTTTTGCATTAAAGACTTGGAGGCACTACTTATATGGGGTCAAAAGTATTATATATACCGACCACAAAAGTCTTCAACACATATTTTATCAGAAACAACTGAATATGAGGCAGCGTAGGTGGATTGAATTATTGAATGATTACGACTTTGAGATTCGTTACCACCCGGGGAAGGCAAATGTGGTAGCCGATGCCTTGAGCAGGAAGGACAGAGAACCCATTCGAGTAAAATCTATGAATATAATGATTCATAATAACATTACTACTCAAATAAAGGAGGCGCAACAAGGAGTTTTAAAAGAGGGAAATTTAAAGGATGAAATACCCAAAGGATCGGAGAAGCATCTTAATATTCGGGAAGACGGAACCCGGTATAGGGCTGAAAGGATTTGGGTACCAAAATTTGGAGATATGAGAGAAATGGTACTTAGAGAAGCTCATAAAACCAGATACTCAATACATCCTGGAACGGGGAAGATGTACAAGGATCTCAAGAAACATTTTTGGTGGCGGGGTATGAAAGCCGATGTTTCTAAATACGTAGGAGAATGTTTGACGTGTTCTAAGGTCAAAGCTGAGCATCAGAAACCATCAGGTCTACTTCAACAACCCGAAATCCCAGAATGGAAATGGGAAAACATTACCATGGATTTCATCACTAAATTGCCAAGGACTGCAAGTGGTTTTGATACTATTTGGGTAATAGTTGATCGTCTCACCAAATCAGCACACTTCCTGCCAATAAGAGAAGATGACAAGATGGAGAAGTTAGCACGACTGTATTTGAAGGAAGTCGTCTCCAGACATGGAATACCAATCTCTATTATCTCTGATAGGGATGGCAGATTTATTTCAAGATTCTGGCAGACATTACAGCAAGCATTAGGAACTCGTCTAGACATGAGTACTGCCTATCATCCACAAACTGATGGGCAGAGCGAAAGGACGATACAAACGCTTGAAGACATGCTACGAGCGTATATTATTGATTTCGAAAACAGTTGGGATAGACATCTACCGTTAGCAGAATTTTCCTACAACAACAGCTACCATTCAAGCATTGAGATGGCGCCGTTTGAAGCACTTTATGGTAGAAAGTGCAGGTCTCCGATTTGTTGGAGTAAAGTAGGGGATAGACAGATTACGGGTCCGGAGATTATACAAGAAACTACCGAGAAGATCATCCAAATTCAACAACGGTTGAAAACCGCCCAAAGTCGACAAAAGAGCTACGCTGACATTAAAAGAAAAGATATAGAATTTGAAATTGGAGAGATGGTCATGCTTAAAGTTGCACCTTGGAAAGGCGTTGTTCGATTTGGTAAACGAGGGAAATTAAATCCAAGGTATATTGGACCATTCAAGATTATTGATCGTGTCGAACCAGTAGCTTACCGACTTGAGTTACCTCAGTAACTCGCGGCTGTACATAACACTTTCCACGTCTCGAATTTGAAGAAATATTTTGCTAAAGAAGATCTCACTATTCTGTTAGATGAAATCCAAATCAACAAAAAACACCAATTCATCGAAGAACCCGTCGAAATAATGGATCGTGAGGTTAAAAGACTTAAGCAAAACAAGATACCAATTGTTAAGGTTCGATGGAATGCTCATAGAGGACCCGAGTTCACCTGGGAGCGTGAAGATCAGATGAAGAAGAAATACCCGCATCTATTTCCAGAAGATTCGTCAACACCTTCAACAGCTTAAAATTTCGGGACGAAATTTATTTAACGGGTAGGTACTGTAGTGACCCGAACTTTTCCATGTTTATATATATTAATTGAGATTGATATTTACATGATTAGATGTTTCCAACATGTTAAGCAATCAAACTTGTTAAGACTTGATTAATTGAAATATGTTTCATATAGACAATTGACCACCCAAGTTGACCGGCGATTCACGGACGTTAAAACTTGTAAAAACGACATGACGATATATATATGGATATACATATGGTTAACATGAGATTATGATAAGTAAGTATCTCCATAAGTATATTAACAATGAGTTATATACATATAAACAAGACTACTAACTTAAGGATTTCGAAACGAGACATATATGTAACGATTATCGTTGTAACGACATTTAAATGTATATATATCATACTAAGATATATTAATATATCATAATATCATGATAATATAATAATTTAACATCTCATTAGATATAATAAACAATGGGTTAATAACATTAATTGAGATCGTTAACTTAAAGGTTTCAAAACAACACTTACATGTAACGACTAACGATGACTTAACGACTCAGTTAAAATGTATATACATGTAGTGTATTTAGATGTATTAAAATACTTTTGGAAGACTTCAAGACATATATCAAAACACTCATACTTAACGAAAATGGTTACAGTTACTTTCCCATTCTTTTCTTTCATCAAGAATTCTAGTCGTATTCTTACCCGTATTATACACAGCTTCAAAACGTACTTACTATGGGTATATACCAATAGGAACTAGCATGGGATTCCACTCTTGATTATGTCATGTATTACTAATCAATTTTAACTTCTACCATGAGCTAGTCAACTAACTAGAACTCCTTTTAACCCCACTCACCACTCACCAATTACCACTCATCATTCACTCCATTTCACTTCCAATTCTCTTTCTAATTCTCTCTCAACACACACACACTATTATGAACGTATTTTTCCAGTAGTTAATCATCATCTTCATCAAAAATAACTTCAAGAATCAAGCTATAATCATCATAGGAAGAACACTTCAAGAACACTTCAAAAATCCCTTCAAGTTTACTAATTTACTTCCAAGCTTTCTAATCCATTCCAAGTAATCATCTAAGATCAAGAAACCTTTGTTATATATAGTAGGTTATCTTTCTTATTCAAGGTAATATTCATATTCAAACTTTGATTCAATTTCTATAACTATAAACTATCTTAATTCGAGTAAAAATCTTACTTGAACTTGTTTTTGTGTCATGATCCTACTTCAAGAACTTTCAAGCCATCCAAGATCCTTTGAAGCTAGATCATTTCTTTTCACTTCCAGTAGGTTTACCTACTAAACTTGAGGTAGTAATGATGTTCATAACATCATTCGATTCATATATATAAAACTATCTTATTCGAAGGTTTAAACTCGTAATCACTAGAACATAGTTTAGTTAATTCTAAACTTGTTCGCAAACAAAAGTTAATCCTTCTAACTTGACTTTTAAAATTAACTACACACATGTTCTATATCTATATGATATGCTAACTTAATGATTTAAAACCTGGAAACACGAAAAACACCGTAAAATCGGATTTACGCCGTCGTAGTAACACCGCGGGCTGTTTTGGGTTAGTTAATTAAAAACTATGATAAACTTTGATTTAAAAGTTGTTATTCTGAGAAAATGATTTTTATTATGAACATGAAACTATATCCAAAAATTATGGTTAAACTCAAAGTGGAAGTATGTTTTCTAAAATGGTCATCTAGACGTCGTTCTTTCGACTGAAATGACTACCTTTACAAAAACGACTTGTAACTTATTTTTCCGACTATAAACCTATACTTTTTCTGTTTATATTCATAAAATAGAGTTTAATATGAAACCATAGCAATTTGATTCACTCAAAACGGATTTAAAATGAAGAAGTTATGGGTAAAACAAGATTGGATAATTTTTCTCATTTTAGCTACGTGAAAATTGGTAACAAATCTATTCCAACCATAACTTAATCAACTTGTATTGTATATTATGTAATCTTGAGATACCATAGACACGTATACAATGTTTCGACCTATCATGTCGACACATCTATATATATTTCGGAACAACCATAGACACTCTATATGTGAATGTCGGAGTTAGCTATACAGGGTTGAGGTTGATTCCAAAATATATATAGTTTGAGTTGTGATCAATACTGAGATACGTATACACTGGGTCGTGGATTGATTCAAGATAATATTTATCGATTTATTTCTGTACATCTAACTGTGGACAACTAGTTGTAGGTTACTAACGAGGACAGCTGACTTAATAAACTTAAAACATCAAAATATATTAAAAGTGTTGTAAATATATTTTAAACATACTTTGATATATATGTATATAATGTTATAGGTTCGTGAATCAACCAGTGGCCAAGTCTTACTTCCCGACGAAGTAAAAATCTGTGAAAGTGAGTTATAGTCCCACTTTTAAAATCTAATATTTTTGGGATGAGAATACATGCAGGTTTTATAAATGATTTACAAAATAGACACAAGTACGTGAAACTACATTCTATGGTTGAATTATCGAAATCGAATATGCCCCTTTTTATTAAGTCTGGTAATCTAAGAATTAGGGAACAGACACCCTAATTGACGCGAATCCTAAAGATAGATCTATTGGGCCTAACAAACCCCATCCAAAGTACCGGATGCTTTAGTACTTCGAAATTTATATCATATCCGAAGGGTGTCCCGGAATGATGGGGATATTCTTATATATATGCATCTTGTTAATGTCGGTTACCAGGTGTTCACCATATGAATGATTTTTATCTCTATGTATGGGATGTGTATTGAAATATAAAATCTTGTGGTCTATTATTATGATTTGATATATATAGGTTAAACCTATAACTCACCAACATTTTTGTTGACGTTTTAAGCATGTTTATTCTCAGGTGATTATTAAGAGCTTCCGCTATTGCATACTTAAATAAGGACGAGATTTGGAGTCCATGCTTGTATGATATTGTGTAAAAACTGCATTCAAGAAACTTATTTTGTTGTAACATATTTGTATTGTAAACCATTATGTAATGGTCGTGTGTAAACAGGATATTTTAGATTATCATTATTTGATAATCTACGTAAAGCTTTTTAAACCTTTATTGATGAAATAAAGGTTATGGTTTGTTTTAAAAATGAATGCAGTCTTTGAAAAACGTCTCATATAGAGGTCAAAACCTCGCAACGAAATCAATTAATATGGAACGTTTTTAATCAATAAGAACGGGACATTTCAGTTTGTAACCTTTGCACCATATTCTCCAAAGCCACTACCCGAGCGCGAAGCTCGTTGACTTCTTCTATTACACCGGGGTGATTGTTGGTTCGGACAAGAGGATAAATAAAATCTAGAATTTGGTGTAGTATGTAATCGTGACGAGATACTCTAGAAATAAGAGAGAAAATGGTGTTTCGGATAGGTTCGCCGGTAAGTGCTTCAGGTTCTTCGCCAAGAGGGCAATGTGGTGGATGGAAGGGATCAGCTTCTTCTTGTCTCCAATAATTAAGGAGGCTACGAACCCATCCCCAATTCATCCAGAATAGATGATGACTAATTGGTTGATCCATTCCGGTCACACTGCTTTCGAAACTTGAGTGGGATTCCATTTCGGAATCCGAGGGACTTGAACTAATGACGAATTCCATTTCGTACGATTGAATAAAGAATTTTTCGATATGAAATGATTTTCCGGCTATCGGGTGGTATTCTAATTATATAGAGCAAAAGGTTTCGTAGATTACGGAGGAATTTACGGAATATGTCAGGCAAAGTTTACAGTAACAGATACGCTAAGATATGAATTAGCAGATACGCTAAGATATGAATTTTGTCTATACACTATTCATGCAATCAATGCAATAAGATGTGTCTAGACTAAGAATGATAAGCAAGTAATTTCTGACAAGAATGATGAGCAAAACTTTTGAAATGCAGACATGGTCGAAGTCCAGACTCACTAATGCATCCTAACGACTATCAGTTAGACACACTAATGCAGACCTGGTTCGCTAAGACCACCGCTCTGATACCAACTGAAAGGACCCATTCATATACATTATAAACAATTCACAATAGTTGATTACATCGCGAGGTATTTGACCTCTATATGATACATTTTACAAACATTGCATTCGTTTTTAGAAGACAAACTTTCTTTACAACGAAAGTTGACAGCATGCACACCATTTCATAATACATCCAACTATAATTGGCTTAATAATAATCTTGATGAACTCAATGACTCGAATGCAACATCTTTCAAAATATGCCATGAATGACTCCAAGTAATATCCTTAAAATGAGCTAATGCACAGCGGAAGATTTCTTTAATACCTGAGAATAAACATGCTTTAAAGTGTCAACCAAAAGGTTGGTGAGTTCACAGGTTTATCATAACAATCATTTCAATATATTAATAGACCACAAGATTTCCGTTTATAAATATATGTACACTCGCAAGTGTATAAAAGTATTCTATAAGTTGTAGGCACCCGGTAACAAGCCTTAACGTTCATGTTTTACCCTCTGAAGTACACCAGATCAGGTGTGTTTAAAATAACCTCGAAGTACTAAAGCATCCCATAGTCAGGATGGGGTTTGTCAGGCCCAATAGATCTATCTTTAAGATTCGCGCCAACCGTACATAGACAAGTAGTTTAATGTTACCAAGCTAAGGGTATATTTCTGGTTTAAACCCACGTAGAATTAGTTTTAGTACTTGTGCCTATTTCGTAAAACATTTATAAAAACAGCGCATGTATTCTCAGTCCCAAAAATATATATAAAAGGGAGCAAATGAAACTCACAATACTGTATTTCGTAGTAAAAATACATATAACGTCATTTAATAAGTACAAGGTTGGCCTCGGATTCACGAACGTATCAATATTGAGATTCAATATTGCAGGAAAGTACGTAGACGCAACGGAGATGATAAACACTAGATTGACCTCACGAGCATACCCATGAACCATACCCATCACCTCCATAGCTATAACCCATAATTTCCTTAGCTTCGACTCATTTAAAAAAACTATTTTGAAATCACTCGGACAGCACTCCGTCGTAATATTTTATGTATACTAATAATATCTTGAAATAATACAGAGTATATATAATATATATATATATATATATATATATATATATATATATATATATATATATATATATATATATATAAATCAATTGAGAGAGTTTAGAGAAATATATTTTCAAGTTTCTATGAAATAATGAAACCTATTGAATTCTATTTATAATAGATTTTTGAATTATAAAAGTAAATTATTAAAGTATGAATTATTAAAGTGAATTATTAAAGTATAAATTATTAAAGTGAATTATTAAAGTTAAAGTAAAGTAAAAGTAAAGTAAAGGTAAAGTTAAAGTATAGTAAAAGTATAAAAAACTATGTATGTATAATACGCGTATAAATATATATAATATTAATTTAAATCGTTATATATATTTAATGAAATAAAATATAAATATCGTTATATTTATTATACTGGTTAAGTAATGAGTTGTCAAAAGTGATTCTAGATATTTATAAAAGTTATATACGTTTTAATAATTAAGTTCTTTTAAACTGAAAACGTCTTTGTACGTTTGAAAATAGATTAATAGAATATTATGGAAACCAATTCTCCACTAACTTTTGTCTAACTTTCGTAAATGATACTTTTTGTTTTTATTTATAAATAGCTTTACAAATTATTCTGAATATCGTTAAGAGGAATAGATTTTCTCAAATCATAGTGGACCTCTCAACAGAGACTTGTAATCATAATTCAATGTTTCTGATAATTCAATCATTTAATATATTTTTTTCGTTGAAAATCATATTGAAACAAATACGTTCGTGTAAAGTATTATACGTTTAATACTTTATTAATATTCTCAAGTTATAATATATATATACATATACATATCTATTTATATATAACGGTTCGTGAATTGTCGGAATTTGGTCGAGGTTATAATGAATGTATGAACACAGTTTAAAATTCTTGAGATTTAACTTAACAAACTTTGCTTATCTTGTCGGAATAATATAAAGATTAAAGTTTAAATTTGGTCAGAAATTTCCGGGTCGTCACAGTGCGCCTTCAGGGTCTCATATGGCAGCAATGGCTCTTTCTCAACTTCCTTCTTTTTTCCCATGAAAAGACATAAATGACCTTGTCTTTCTCAACTCCTTCACTCTCCTTCTTATACCCTCCTGATTCATCCTTCCCCCGTTTCAAGTGTTTCAATTCTCCGCGCTTGAGGCACGCAACTAACTTATCAACCAATGCTTTGCAACGATTGGTTTCGTGCCCGAAGTCATCGTGAAAGTCTCACAACTTGGACTTATCATGTCGCGCGTACTCAGACATGTGCGCGGGCTTCTCAAACATTTTAGATATTGGCTCAGTCACATAGATCTCCTTCAAACTCTTGGTGAGGCTCCTGATCAAAGCTTGGTTGTTTTCCCTGGTGTCACTGTCCTTGTTCTGATGATGTTGCTGGTTGTTGTTACTCCCGTGGTGATTTCGCTTGTGCTTCCTATCATTGTGGTGATTGTTGCCGTAGTGGCGGTAGGGGCTAGAGTCGTGTTGGCTTCTCCCGAAACCACCTGACTGGCGCCCACCCCTTGGTGAGTCGTAACCGTCGTGCCTACCATTTCCGGGGCTCCTGTAACTCGAGTACCTGGTGGTGTCTTCTTCAGCGCGCATGTGTTCTTGCGCTTCCCTTATCGCTTCTGTCAGTGTCTCTGGAGGACGTTTCCTCAGCCTATGCCACAACGTTAGGTGACGCTCCCTACAGATTCCGTGTATTAAATCGGATACCTTCAGTGACTCTGCACAGTTGGGAACTCGGGCTACCTCTTGGCAATACATGTCGATGAACTGTAATAAGGACTCCCCTCGCTCATGCTTGATGTCATGACATTCAACATGCGTCCTTTGAGTTGCGCGCATGTTATGAAATTTAAGCAGGAAGTGCGTTCGGAGATCATCGTAGCAGCTTATAACTGGTGCTGGCAGGTTGTTAAACCACTGCCGAGCTACGCCTTCAAGTAGCGGTGGGAACTCCATGCATTTTGTCTCGTAAGCCCAGCGCTGGTTTCACGCTATTCCTTCGTACTTTTGCAAGAAGTCATCAGGGTCTGAGAATCCGTCATAGTATCCCAACGTTATCGATATCACAGGTAGCGGCGTTGAGATGTGGTTAAGTATTTGCGCTGAAAACTTTTCTCCAGTGGGAGCTGTTTCAAAAGAAGGTTTGACGGGTACTCCTTTCATTCCTGCATACAAGTTTTTAATCATGAGCTCGGCCTTTCCGGGTTGCTCAAACTCATGCACCATATCATCTGGCGTGGCGTTCATCAAAGCGTAAATCAGATTTGCTTGGCTCTGGGCGCGTTGCTCGCGTGTTCGAGTCGGTGACTCTATGGATGCACCTCTCCCTGCAGACGAAGTTCCATGCACAAAAGTAGTAGCGCTAGATCCTGGGGTGTTTGGGGAGGTATCTCTTCAAGGAGAAGGTGAAGGCCGTGCGCCCTGTAAACCAGCAGGACTGCTAGTGTGGCTAGGGCTATTGCGCACGGATTCAGTTGTTAGGTAGATGGGTACGAATCCCGTACTTGTGGTGTTCGAGGCCCATGTTATCGGCCTAATTGCTTCCGGGGTCTTGAAAGATGATGCGGATGTGCCAGGGGGAGGTATCTGGGCGCCTCTGGGTGGCGCGCCGTCTGAAGTTCCCGCAGACCCCTTGATGGCCGGCTTAGGTCCTGTGGGCGAGGTAGCTCGCGCTTGCGCGGGCTTTGGTATTTCCTGCTTGCTAGTCATTTCGACACCTGTTACTGTATCAAAAAGAAACAAGCGAGTTGTTAGTGGACATACAGAAAAAAGATAAAATCATAATCTTTTAACTTGTGTGTCCCACGGATGGCGCCAAATGATCAAGCAAAGAGTAAAATGGTCGGGTTCGGTCCATGCTTGACATCATTGAGGGGGGATTTAAGGGTCAACTGAGTTTAACTCTCCGGTCCGGAGTACCGTGAATAACCCCCTGCGAGATGAGGATCTCAACGGGGGTGGTTAAACATAGACCCACCATCTACGGGTAGTCCGGTCAGTGATGGCTTACGCTGGGTAGTAGGGTTTGTGTTCGTAGAACGTTACCTGTATATCCAGAATGTCTAGTGTGGTGCTATAAGTCCGGTAGCGCGGGTATAATTGCGCTATGCGCTGCTATTCTCAGAGTGTATGTGTGTAGAAGTGAATTCAGATCCTCTGTGCTGTGGACGAAGTCTTGTATTTATAGGATAATCTTTCTTGTCTTCTACCGCCACGTAATAAGGTCAAAAGGATCGTGGCCTGCAAATAGTACGTCTTCAAGTGAGCTGATCCGACATAAGTAAAAAGTGTTCTAGTCGGTTCTGACCTTCTGTCTGCCAGGTGTCCTCTGCCAGTTACCGCATCGCCTGACATGTGGACGCTACCAATGCGCGCGGATGGGACTGGCGCCATGGTTGTGAGTATAGCGCTCTATGCCTTTGCGCTCACCCTTGTAAATCCTAGTGGCGATGCTGTTTGATGCGCTACACGAGCTGATCGGGTATACGTATCATTAATAACATAGATGAGTCACCTTATCTTTCACTCTTATAATAAAAAGCAAACCGCTTAGGCTATTAGAAAAGAAACTCCGAAAAGATTTCTTAAGGTAAAATGAGAGTTTGCTTGAGGACAAGCAAAGTCTAAGTGTGGGATATTTGATATCGGCTAAAAAGTCACGATTTCACCCCGGTATTAAAGGCCAAAAATAAGAAAGATTCGAACTTTGTCGGCAAAATACCCACTTCGTCGGTTAAGAATTGAAGAACAAGTAATTACGAAGAAGGTGGAAAAAGAATCAAGAGAATCGGAGCCAAAACGAAGATTCTAGAGCGAAAACGGTGAAAGACAAGAAATCAAGTTACGATCCAGGGAACCAGGCAAGCCAAACGGCCTGCCTGGCTCAAAAATGGCCTGCCAAACGGCCTAGATAAATGGCCCCTGTAAACGGCTTGCCCTGGCAAACGACCCTGCAAACGGCCTGCCAAACGGCCTGCCAGCCGTTTGCAAGCAAAATACTAGCTTATTTAAAGGGTCTTTGTCATTCCAACAGACACTTCCATTCACTTCTTTCTCTCTCTTGTATAATATTATTCATACTTTCAAGGTCTTAGACTCCGTGCGGGAAACCTAGTACCTGGAGAAGAACGTCGAAGATTGTATTAGGAGCGGTCTGGAGTTTGAAGTTGTCACTTTTGTATTCGGAACTCGTTTAATCTACTGGTACTTCTATCCTTTATCTTTATATAGTGTCTTCTATCATTATGTTCTGTGATATTGTTGCCATGATTGCGAGTAGTTATCTTTAGTGTATGCTATGATGTAAGCAGTTATAATGCCGAAATAATGTTATGGTTTGTGTATGTTGTCGAAATTCTTTCCGATTATGCTTTAAACTCAATCGCTTTTCCAACTAATAGAACGTAGTTATTGGCTCTGTTATTGGGAAGTCGCGAACCCCGATTCAGAGTACACTATCTGTGTCACCCCTTGGTAAGAGAAGTCTTTCAGATACAATGTAAGATTGACTGAGGCACACCGGTTGTAGTAAGTCTATCAAGCTTTGGATTCCGACTGAGGACTCTTTCGTAGTGAAACATTTGACTGGACCCTTAGTACATCGTCGGTCCCAGACCATGCTAGTGTAGTCACCAAGCATATAAACTTCGTACGTGCATGCTGAAGCAGATCGGTTGTTGTAAGCTGTACCTCTACTAAGTAAGGCCAAGGAAAACGGTCAGTGTTGATTAGTACACTGCACCATAAGGCGGTCTCAAGCATTGCACCCCGCTTGAGGGATTCTTGGTTAATTAAGGAACTGTTTGTTTAGACACATAAAGGATTGGACCATTAGGATAACCGAACGTGTTCATGGAAATCAACTTGACTTGGCCATGGTGTTCTTTATGGTTGAACTCTTTTTAAGGGCCTAACTATCTTTTAAAACCAATCATTAACAAAAGCATTGAAACACATCACGTCTCTTGGATATGGTAAACCATGTATTCTATTATGCTTAAGAAAGTTTAGACCTTTGTGGAATGTTAATACGTCACCCAACCGAGTCGCTCAATTGGATGAGCCGTCTGAACGTGTATGTCTGTAGTCAGACTGCACGGGCGTCGGGGATAAGGGACGTTGCTGTCTATTCATAATCTTTAAGCCTATCGCATTACCTAGTGACATGTCTTACGGCAGGGGCATTTAGGAGCAGTGTAATGAATACAAGGCCTCTGCCTATTCATGAGCCAGCATTCCATAATCTCGGCAGAATAACTGATGAAATCATAGTATGAACTTACTTTAACCTTATCTGAATTACAAATTTTATCGCATTTACTAATTAGAAAATCCCAAAATTAAGCAACCACTACTCCTTCATAACTATCTTAGGCTTTAATATAGGTTCGATTCTACTGATATCTCAAAAATATGACTTTAGGTCATACTTCCCTTACTCATACTAAGGAGTAGTACGATTTAGGCCCCCATTAAATATAAATTTAAAACGATACCCCCCTCTTGGTGGTTGATTCTGACGTATTGCAACCTAACGACACCGCACAAGTAAAACCGTCTATTTTGGCCATATCATGTTACTATTCTCTTGGCGTAGTTGTAAGTATTAAAATAATTATTTCTTTTATTTATCATTCTGGTAGACGGCAAGGTAAAACTAAATGACTTTGCTTGTTTCTGTTTGGGCGCAAGGTGTACCGTGCGCCCTTGCGTATGGTTGCAACCATACGCAAGGTGTGTCTTGCTCCCTTGCGTATGGTTGCATCCGTCTGGCACCAGTCGCAAGGTATTCCTTGCGCCTACCAACCCACGCGCAAGGGCGCAAGAAAGTCATTGCGTCTTCAAGATCATAGAGGACGCAAGGCGCAATAGTAGCCTTGCGCCTTTTTTGTGTCTTGCGGCTCGTTAACTACAGGAGAAGACAGACGCAAATTTGTCCTTGCATCCTTGCGTCTTGCTTTTTGTTTACTTATTTTGTAAATCTACCATGCAGGTTCGATCATTTGTTCAATGTTGTCATCCGATAATCATAGTCGATGGTGGCATTTGAAGTCAGGGTATTTGGGGACTAATTTAGTTGTTGTTGCCATGGATGGTAATAATGGAATTTTGCCATTGGCTTATGGAATTGGTGAAGGCAAGACACACGAGGTTGGGTCATGGTTTTTTGGAAACCTAAGAGATCGTATGTCAGAGCTTACTTTTATATTTGATCGTGCCCCTTCAATAGCACATGGTATTTCAAATGACTTTCCCGAAGCGTTTCATGCTTTTTGCGCACGTCATTAGTTCATGAACGTCAAGGGAAAATCCAGCAAATTAAAGTATTTCGAATGGCACTATTGGAAAATGGTTAAGGCTTACCGTGCGTCGGATTTTAAGGATCATCTTAGTGTATTTCAAAGAAGATTGAAAGAGACTTACAAATATCTAGAAGACGTTGATTTCCACAAATTTTCCAGAAATAAAGCTGAACATGTTAGGTATTCATATCTTACTAGTAACAGTGTAGAGTCTATCAACACACTTAGTAAACATGCTCGAAAACTACCTGTTTACATGTTATTGGAATTTTTCTGCGCTTCAGTATAATACTGGTATTTCAAACATTGCAACACATCGGTTAGTCTTACTTCCACGGTTACTCCATATGCTGAACGTAAACAAGCCAAAAGGACGAAAAAATCTAGAAGGTAGCAAGCAATCCCATCGAGAAACAATCTAATAAAAGTTCGTGATGGACGAAAAAAATGGGATGGTTAGTCTAGAAGATAGAGTATGTTCATGTGGCCAGTGGCAATTATCGGGCATACCTTGCGGACATGTTATTTGAAACGACCCTTCCATATTACTATAAACGCAGTACGTTCTCATTGGTCCCATAGCGAGGTATTTGACCTCTATATGATATGTTTTAGAAAATATTGCATTCGTTTCATAAAAAGCACATCATTATTATACATAATGCATGTTTTAAACAGGTGGGCGATTATTTAAGAGATAAACCCCAAAATACATCGGTTTCCAAATACTACACACGTGACGTAACAGTCAAATATAATACATGAAAAAGGTTTTATTGAATGCAACACTTTATTTAAATAAAAGCATGAGACTCCATGCACAACTTGCTCAGATAATGCAACAGCAGAAGACTTTCGTAAGGACCTGAGAATAAACATGTGTAAACAGTCAACACAAAGGTTGGTGAGATATATAGGTTTATCATCGATATAAATATAGACCACAAGATTTCATAGTTATAAATATATGTACACTCGTAAGTGTATAAAAGCATTCTATAAGTTGTTGAGCGCTTCGGTAACCGTACTTAACCATTAATGTGGCATATTCCCTTTATTATGAAATCTCCCTACACTGTACCAAGTGTAGTAAAAACGAAGTACTATACAACCGTTTACTATACTAGAGCGACTAGCCCGGTTGGGGTTGTCAAACCCGATAGATCTATCAATAGGATTCGCGTATACATGTTCTTACAACATGTAAATATTAGCTACCAAGCTATTAGGGAAGATATGCAAAGTGGTACAACTCAACGTAGAATATATTTTAAGTACTTGTGTCTATGGCGTAAAACATAAAATGCATGTATTCTCATCCCAAAATATTTGTAGAGTTTAAAAATGGGACTATATACTCACAGTAATAAAAGTATATTAATAATAAGTTTTCAACTTATTAAAAATATGACCGTCGTCCTTGGATTCACGAACCTATAACAATAATAACGATTCAGATAATAATACAACATATGAATAAAATAATGCAAGTTCATAGAATACTTATATAATAATTTTTAACATTTTATGTTAGTAGTCCATTGTTAGTAGTCCTTTGTTAGTAGTCCAAAATAGTCCGAAAAGTCCAACAGTCCAATAATCGGTATATATATATATATATATATAGAATTACCCCACGACGTATTGTATACGTATTGTCTTCGCATCAACCTAGAGACGTATTGTATACGTATTGTCTTAGAATTAACTAAGACGTATTGTGTACGTATTGTCTTAGGATTTATCAAAACGTATTGTATACTTATTGTGTTAGGACGTACCAAGAATATTATTATACATATATACAATCACAGAATTAACCAAGATTATAATATTTTGTTATACTACTGATAACATGTCCAAATATATATAGGATATAGAAAAAGTTAACGAGGATATGGTTAATATAGTTTTTATAATATAAATTTCGTCCATACAACGTTAATTTTAGCAGATTTTGTTTTGCTCGCCAAATATTCATTACAACTCCGTTTAAAGTGAATCAAATTGCTATGGATTCATTAAGAAGTAAATTTTACAAAACCAATTCAAAAGGTTCATCCCAAATAGTAATATTTAGAGCTTTACCCTCTTTTTGTGTCCGTGGACAGATTTGGAAAAATCCCGGCATCCACCCAATATATGATTTTTGATAAAATACTTCCACTTAGTCTAAAATCATGAAATAAAATACTGGAAGTCTTATTTACATATATTAATATATTTCCAAAGTCTTAGCCTCGAACTCAAAGTCTAAGATAGGTTTTTAATTCCCAACCCAAAACAGCCCGCTTTTTACCGAATGGAGATTAAAGGATATATGTTAAGTTTCAAGGTGTTCTTCATATGTACAAGTTATAAGTTCTTATATTAACTTAATATAACATCATAATACATATAAATAAGTGTTATTAGAGTTAAGTTAGAAAGATTAGATTAGTTATTCAAACAAGCTTGGTGTTCACCAAAACAAGTTCTAGTTTTTACAAGTTTTATAAGTATAATAAGATAGCAACTATACAAGGAATTGAACAAGGATTTTGAGAAGTATTTTATCTTGATTATGAAGAGGAAATTTGCTAAGATTAAAGTATGATATGAGAGCATTCAAGTGTGTGTTTTTAGTTTAAGAAAATGTGGAGTAAAAATGAGTTAAAATGGTCCTTATTTATAAGCTTATAATTTTGGCTTTTTGTGAAAATATCTAAGATAAGTTAAATTGTATTAAATCATGCATGACATATTAAATTGATTAGGTCATGGATGACATATTACACAAATAATTGCAGATTTCTATTGGTATATACCAATAGTAAATACTTCTAGAAGCTGTGTATAATACGGGTAAAAATACCGTATGAATGCGAGTAGAATTCTTTGAGGAAATTGAACGAAAATACGAGTATAGCTATCCTTTATATGTATTGGTATATTATAAAGTGTATTCAATACTTGTAAGGATGTATTTACACTCGTAATACATTATATGTAAATACATTTTAACATAAGTTAATTACGTCGTTTAAATAGTAATATATATATTGTTTGAAAACTCTTTAAATTAGTAGTATGAAAAAATATATATATATATATATAATACTTTGTTAATCTACTTAATAATATATTTAATTATCATATTTTCAAGTTAAATATATATAAATCCATATATATACACAATAATTAAACAATTAAATCAAGTTATGACGTTCGTGAATCGTCGGAATAAAAGGGTGACCAAAAGCTTGTGTAAAACTCTTTTCGAAGGTTTAAGATTTATTAAAATTCATTGCTTATCAAGTCGAAATTATATAATGATTAAGTTTAAATTTGGTCGGAAATTTCCGGGTCGTCACAGTACCTACCCGTTAAAGAAATTTCATCCCAAAATTTGATCAAGGTTGTCATGGCTAACAATAAGAATGTTATTATGACGAATATAAGTTGATTCATAGGGTTTTATCATGATTGATAAATATGGATAAAATAATTCGATTACTCGAAACGTATGAGTGAAGCTATCGTAAAAGAGTGAAATGAGAAAATAGGGATTCGTCTTATCTTTTGACGTCATCACGGTTGATCTCCGGATTAAAGAAAATCTTTGTAATCTATATAAGATTTGATTCTTCGGCGATTAAGGAAATTATGATCCTTTTCGATTTAATGCAATAATCTGTCTCGATTTCTCTGTCGGATATTTTACTACAAATCAACCTCCTACGTTTCCTTATTTTCACATCTCCCATATTTTATACTTTCTTCCTTTCTTCGTACTTCCAAAACATTCGTCAATATGCTCCATCCAGTTTTAATTCTTGATATATTCTTGACTATCACATCTGTCATTCTTCTTTTTCATCTTCCACCAGAGGAATCCGTTAATTTCTACTATGCTCTTAGGTTTATAGTATTCTTATTTTTCCCGTATCTTTATATTGCTATACGCATCGGTATACACGGTTTGTAATTTCTGCGTTGTCTTCGTGCTTATATTTTTCCTTATATTTTGGAGTTTCATGCTTCCGTCTTCTTTTCCCGACTTCAAGTCAAGTGAATAATGGTCTAGAATTCATAGATATGAAATTCGGAATGAACATAGCTAATGCTCTATGAGAGAAATTGTAATAGCACAAGATAGAACTATCAATAGAATATGTTTTTGATATGTTTAGAGATTAGATTGAATGTAAGAGTCAAGTAACATAGCACATGATGATGTTATGGTCTGTGAATCATTACGTTCCATTTAGAAACTCAACATGACTTACTGTAATATAATCACGTTGATCAAGTGTCATTATATTATACTAACTCATGCTTCAGTTCCCAACATTACTTCAAAAATATTCATACTTTACACTCAGAGGTTTCAGATATTTAGAAACTAAAACAGTTTTCTTTATGATGTGATACAGATAACGCGAAGGAATAAATGATTTCAGATAAGAATGGTTATGAAAATATCTTCAGAAATATGAAGGATATTTATAATGGAAGATACGATGATATCTTAGAATATTTAAGATAAGAGGATGATGAAGAATATTTTCCGCAATGGTTTTAGAGTAAGGAGCAAGGTATTTACTAAGGATTTTAGCATACACCGAATCATTTGGATTCTTTGAAGGTAGATTTCGTCCTTGTGATTTGTCCATAGCCTCCTTCAGGGTTTGCTCAATCTATTTTCCAGTTCCAAACCTTCTCTTTTTCTGTGATTTGCTAACACAATATTGTTTATCATCAACTTTTGACTGTTACGATTGTCTGCAGTTTCTGCTGCTTCATTTAGCTTTTTCAAAATTTCATAGTACTGATTCGTAGGCTGAAGTGCTATTCTGGATTTCAGAATTATAATTTCAAGAAATAACGTTATATGTATATGCAGAAATGATGTGAGATTCAAGAATATTATTGATGCTTCCTGGGGTTTGGTATGACAATTATTGTTACAAGATGTAGATGGGTACATGACAAGGTTTTATAGTGATCTTTCAGAGAGATTTAAGTCAAAGAGCAATAAAGTTGCTGGTAAGCTTACTACTAATGTGGTGGAATATAAAAGGTTCCCCAGTAACGATGGCGAAAAGACAGCGTATATATCAAGGTTATAATAAGGCTACTCCGGATGAAAAGTCGAAGTTGTCTTTTTGGAGCTGTGATAAAATTCGCTATTTTGAAAAGGGATTGTAAAGTTATTTTGGGTAATAATAATGCTAAAGGATCTGACACGGATACGTGTTGAACCTTTGCTTAGGTTCAAGTGTCCTCCGAATGCATATCTATATGCATATATTCTTCGTATGTATCGTGTGATTGGTTCATTCTCTCAATTGTTCCTTAGTTGAGATGTTTTCAAGAATTTTGAAGGGTTTAGACGCAGGTTGTCATCGTCAATATCCGTATAATGAATTCGTCATGAATCTTGAATGATACGAACATCTTTATGAGTTCTGTGAATGAAAGTGATGTTCTAGTATAGTTTGAATTTAAAGTATGATTTTGAAGGATGTAGGAATTTAAGATTGATGGCACTTCTTAAATCTTGACTTGGATTTTGATCTGTCAAAATCAGAATATGTAATTGAATTGGTATGGAAAATGGTTGTCTTGAATTTTGTGAAATGATGTATATTGCTATGAAAGGAGAGAGTATAATTAACGATTGTCGAAACATCATTGAAATTGTACAGCGTAACATATTAATATGAACTTAAGTATTTCTCGGGTATTACCTACCCGTTAAAATAAAATTTCACAAGTAATATTTTGTACAAAAGAATTTTTATTACAGTCTTTATGAAAATATATGTATGTATATTTTCTTCAGATGTAATATGGATTTAATGAGTTAATATTATATTAATCTCATTTGGTTTACGGTTGGAACTAGAAATGAATAATCCCTTAAAACTTTAGAGATTACATAATCGCCGCGGAATATTTCTTCAACGTAAATGAAATAATGAATTAATACTTCATCACTCATTATTGTTGGTATCCCTCAGTGCCTGCGGTGCGTATGATGTTGATGCTCGTAATGCGGCTTGTGATGTTGAGGCTTGTGATATTGTTGGTACTGCTGCTGCTGGTGCTGGTAGTGGTTTGATGTGAGTATAGATGATGAGAAATTGTTTTATTTTGTATTGTGAAAGAAGATGTTTAAAGTTTTTTGAATAAAAAGAGAGATCAAGAGCTTTATAAAGAGAATGAAATGATGTAGGATGCACTTGCTAATGAAGTTTTGCTTTTCATGACAGTAAATTTTATTTTATTTTTTTACTAAATAATTCACCATGCAAGATGCGGAGTAAAGGTCGGAAAGCCTCAATAATATTAGTAATATTATACTCGTTGCGGCATATCCTGGAAAGGAGAGAGAAAATGATGTTACGAACGTGTTCGCCGGTAAGTGCCTCATGTTCTCCACCGAGAGGCGAATTAGATTCATGAAACAGATTGCCTTCTTATTATCTAAATTGATTAATTCGTCCACGAACCCACCTCCAATTCATCCAGAAGAGGTGATGATTAATTGGTTAGTTCATTACGGTTAGACTGCTCTCGGAGCTTAAATGAAATTCCATATCGGAATAGCTTTTAGAATCTGATGAACTCGAGATTTGTGAAGAATCCGCCTTACACGTTCAGAGGAATGATTGTTGATATGAAAAGATTTAGGACTTAGATTGATATTCTTAATACATAATTTACATATGTATATTTAATACCAAAATCCCATAAGTTACAAAGGAATTTACGAAAGATGTCAGGAAAAGTCTACCGTGATAGATATGATAAGATATGAATATGTGTCTATACACTACCTATGCAATAATTGTAGTAAGACGTGTCTAGACTTAAGATGATAAACAGGTAATTTCCGACAAGAATGATAAGCAAAACTTTTAATATGCAGATAAGGTCGAAGTCCAGACTCACTAATGCATCCTAACAACTATCAGTTAGACATACTAATGCAATACCTGGTTCGCTAAGACCACTGCTCTGATACCAACTGAAATGACCCGTCCATATTACTATAAATGCAGTACGTTCTCATTGGTCCCATAGCGAGGTATTTGACCTCTATATGATACGTTTTAGAAAATATTGCATCCGTTTCATAAAAAGCACTTCATTATTATACATAATGCATGTTTTAAACAGGTGGGCGATTATTTAAGAAATAATCCCCAAAATACATCGGTTTCCAAATACTACACACGTGATGTAACAGTCGAATATAATACATGACAAAGGTTTTATTGAATGCAACACTTTATTTAAATAAAAGTATGAGACTCCATGCACAACTTGCTCAGACAATGCAACAGCAGAAACCTTTCTTAAGGACCTGAGAATAAACATGCGTAAACAGTCAACACAAAGGTTGGTGAGATATATAGGTTTATCATCGATATAAATATAGACCACAAGATTTCATAGTTATAAATATATGTACACTCTCAAGTGTATAAAAGTATTATATAAGTTGTTGAGCACTTCGGTAACCATACTTAACCATTAATGTGGCATATTCCCTTTATTATGAAATCTCCCTACACTGTACCAAGTGTAGTAAAAACAAAGTACTATGCAGCCGTTTACGATACTAGAGCGATTAGCCCGGTTGGGGTTGTCAAACCTGATAGATCTATCAATTGGATTCGCGTATACATGTTCTTACAACATGTAAATATTAGTTACCAAGCTATTAGGGAAGATATGCAAAGTGGTACAACTCAACATAGAATATATTTTAAGTACTTGTGTCTATCGCGTAAAACATAAAATGCATGTATTCTCATCCCAAAATATTTGTAGAGTTTAAAAATGGGACTATATACTCACAGTAGTAAAAGTATATTAATAATAAGTTTTTAACTTATTAAAAATATGACCGTCGTCCTTGGATTCACGAACCTATAACAATAATAACGATTCAGATAATAATACGACATATGAATAAAATAATATAAGTTCATAGAATACTTATATAATAATTTTTAACATTTTATGTTAGCAGTCCATTGTTAGTATTCCTTTGTTAGTAGTCCAAAATAGTCCGAAAAGTCCAACAGTCCAATAATCGGTATATATATATATATATATATAATCTTAGAATTATCCCACGACGTATTGTATACGTATTGTCTTTGCATCAAACCAGAGACGTATTGTATACGTATTGTCTTAGAATTAACTAAGACATATTGTGTACATATTGTCTTAGGATTTATTAAAACGTATTGTATACTTATTGTGTTAGGACGTACCAAGAATATTATTATACATATATACAATCACAGAATTAACCAAGATTATAATATTTTGTTATACTACTGATAACATGTCCAAATATATATAGGATATAGGAAAAGTTAACAAGGATATGGTTAATATAGTTTTTATAATATAAATTTCGTCCATACAACGTTAATTTTAGCAGATTTTATTTTGCTCGCCAAATATTCATTACAACTCCGTTTAAAGTGAATCAAATTTCTATGGATTCATTAAGAAGTAAATTTTACAAAACCAATTCAAAAAGTTCATCCCAAGTAGTAATGTTTAGAGCTTTACCCTCTTTTTTTGTCGGTAGCCAGATTTGGAAAAATCCCGGCATTTACCCAATATATGATTTTTGATAAAATACTTCCACTTTGTCTAAAATCATGAAAAAAAATACTGGAAGTCTTATTTACATATATTAACATATTTCTAAAGTCTTAGCCTCGAACTCAAAGTCTAAGATAGGTTTTTAATTCCCAACCCAAAACATCCCGCTTTTTACCGAATGGAGATTAAAGGATGTATGTTAAGTTTCAAGGTGTTCTTCATATGTACAAGTTATAAGTTCTTATATTAACTTAATATAACATCATAATACATATAAATAAGTGTTATTAGAGTTAAGTTAGAAAGATTAGATTAGTTTTTCAAACAAGCTTGGTGTTCACCAAAACAAGTTCTAGGTTTTACATGTTTTATAAGTATAATAAGATAGCAACTATACAAGGAATTGAACAAGGATTTTGAGAAGTATTTTACCTTGATTATGAAGAGAAAAGTTTCTGAGATTAAAGTATGATATGAGAGCATTCAAGTGTGTGTTTTTAGTTTAAGAAAATGTGGAGTAAAAATGAGTTAAAATGGTCCTTATTTATAAGCTTATAATTTTGGCTTTTAGTGAAAATATCTAAGATAAGTTAAATTGTATTAAGTCATGCATGACATATTAAATTGATTAGGTTATAGATGACATATTACACAAATAATTGCAGATTTCTATTGGTATATACCAATAGTAAATACTTCTAGAAGCTGTGTATAATACGGGTAAAAATACCTTATGAATGCGAGTAGAATTCTTTGAGGAAATTGAATGAAAATATGAGTATAACTATCCTTTATATGTATTGGTATATTATAAAGTGTATTCAATACTTATAAGGATGTATTTACACTCGTAATACATTATATGTAAATACATTTTAACATAAGTTAATTACGTCGTTTAAATAGTAATATATATATATTGTTTGAAAACTCTTTAAATTAATAGTATGAATATATATATATATATATATATATATATATATATATATATATATATATATATATATATATATATATATATATATATATATATATAATACTTTGTTAATATACTTAATGAGATATTTAATTATCATATTTTCAAGTTAAATATATATAAATCCATATATATATACACAATAATTAAACAATTAAATAATTAAATCAAGTTATGGCGTTCGTGAATCGTCGGAATAAAAGGGTGACCAAAAGCTTGTGTAAAACTCTTTTCGGAGGTTCAAGATTTATTAAAATTCATTGCTTATCAAGTCGGAATTATATAATGATTAAGTTTAAATTTGGTCGGAAATTTTCGGGTCGTCACATTATTGCAGCAGCACGACGCTTCGAGGTAGAGGATGTTACTTGTTATGTATCACGTTGGTTCACGACCGAAACTTATATAAATACGTATGCGGAACCCATCCTTCCTTTACCCCATCGGTCAGAATGGTCAGATCCGGGGCGCAACATTTTACAAATTGTAACCCCCCCCCCCCCCTCCAGTGAAAAGAAAACCTGGACGCCCGAAAAGTACAAATCTGAAACCTTCACAAGGTGAAGAAACTTCCAAAACAGTAATAACATGTACTCGTTACAAAGAACCAGGTCATGGTAGGAATACGTGCAGTGCACCTTTTGATCAAACAGGTGAATCTACTTCTAAAAAGGTAGTAAGACAATCGACCTCAAAATCGAAGGGTAAAGATAAAGTCGAAGGTTTTAAAGCTTATCAGTCTTAGTTTTATTCAACGTGCAATTTAGGGAGCGATTAGGATTATTTAATGTATTTTATGTGTGATTTCCCATTTCGTTTAGGATTATTTAATGTATTTTATGTGTGACTTATGTGCAATCAGAATTAATGTTCCAATACCTAATATTAAGGCAGTCGCACAAGGGCGCAAGACGTAGCTTGCGCCTACCTGATCATCAAACGCATGGAAGCAAAATAGTCTTTGCGTCTTTGCAAACTGAGGCGCAAGGGCGCAAAGAGCACCTTGCGCCTACAAAATGGGATGCATGGCCACAAAGACCACCTTTTGCCTACAAATAAAGGGATGAAAACGCGCAATGACAACCTTGTGCCTACAAAAAAATGGGACACAAGGGCGCAAAGACACCGGGTGTCTTGCTTATTCTTGGCCATAGTCTTCGGATCTTTTGATGGGCCGACATGCTTTCTCCCATCTCTCCAAGCATTAGGTGGTGGTGGTTGTAGAGTTCCTTGATCATTCACAAGCTTATCAACCATCGCCCATACTTCTTCATCACTAACCTACTCCTTTTGAGACCTTATACGCTTAGCAACAGTTTTCACAGGCACCTCAATAGCATGCGTAATAGTTTCTTCAACTGTATTCTGAGGATCGTTTTATTCCTCGGTATCTAGATTCACCATTTGATCTTGCTGATGAACTTCATGATCATTGGTCACCTTCATCCTTTTCAGTTTCCGTTCAACAACATCATCCAACTGTGAAAATACAATAAATAAGAAGTCAGGAAGAAAGTCGCAAGGACGCAAGACAACTCTTGTGCCTCCAAACAAGTGCAAGGTCGCAAAATAAACCTTGCGCACAATAAACAGTAGTAAGGACGCAAATGAAACCTTGCGCATACTAACCAGGCGACACACAAACACGCAGGTTGACCTTGCGCCCAGCAAAAAATAACTCGCAAGGATAAAAGGTGCACCTTGCGTATTCCCAGTAAAGTTAAACCCTAAAATTAAAGCCCAACTAAATTCAGGTAATTATCAGTTTATATTTGTAAAATACACTAACCTTCTCAACGGGTTTTCTGTACCCCAGTGTTGTGAATGGGGAGTTTAAGATATTAGTAGGCAGTCTTTTGCGTTTACCACGTCTAACCCGTGGAGCTGATTTGTCGTTCTCATTGTCAAAAAGAGATCGACCAATAATATCATCTTGCTCATCATGATGTTCTTCATGTTCGGATAACCGTTTTTCTTGATCCGACAATCGTTTTTCTTGTTCGGACACTTGTTTCCTACACTCGGCCAACTCTTTTTCTTGAGTTTCCAAACGTTTTACCAATGACGAGTATAGGCGATGTAAATCTATTTTTTCGGTAGGGTGATCAAGCACAGGATCCTCATTATCCACATGCTCATGGACAGGCTCATTAACATGCTCATTCACAGGCTCATTGACATGCATCTCGTCATCAACATTTGTGCCTTGAAAGTACGAGTTACCATTTATCCACCATTGACACACACTCTCAATCTCATTAGGTTTCAAGACACGAAGAGGTCTTTTATTCTTCGGACAATTATCCTGTATAAAAAAGATTTGGTAAGAAAAGAGAACAATTTAGAAGTCGCAAGGACACAAGAACCACCTTGCGCCTTGATAACCATCGCTCAAGGTCGCACTCTTGACCTTTCGTAGTGAACATGTCGAAAGCGCAAGGACGCAAGGTCAAACCTTGCGTCTAGAAAGAGAGGCGTAAGGTCGCAAGCTTTACCTTGCGCTTGCATCACCATTGCGCAAGGTCGTAGTAATAACCTTGCGTAGTGAACACGAACGCACAAGGGCGCAAGAACAAAACTTGCGTCCACTAAACCAGGCGCAAGGTCGCAATACCTACCTTGCGCCTGGACAGTCAGCAATTTTATCTCAACATTTTTTATATAAATAAGTAGAATTAACGTAAAAACAATAGATATAAAATGAAAAATAACCATAACGTTAAGGATTCGAATGTAATCAGTTATTGAAAAAGCCTCGGCCGAGGTACTTTTCCAAAATATGGCCCTCGGTACTCCATCCTTGTCCGTCTTTTTTGCCAAACATTTAATCGTACGACGGTATGCCTCAAGAATCCAAATCTTAAAAGCCCACATATATCCCGTCAGAGTGTACCCCCTATTGACTTCTAACTGGGTTCCCCGAGATTGAAACCCCTCGTTAACTGCTGCGTAAGTGGGTTCCATAATACGATTCTCCCATGGGTACTCATTAACTTTTTGAAAATCTTCCACCAACCAAAGGTACTTCTTGCTGACCACATGAAGCCCTTGTTTGCCCAAAAATCCCTCTCGACAATCAAAATAATTGCGAGTCACACCACATCTTCGTCACTAACAATAACATCACCATGATTATTGAATAATCTTTGGATATGGTTAATCGTAATGTTAGAATTTGTTGGATGCTTCGGGAAGCAACGTCGTCTAATTGGCGGTAACTGTACATCATAATTACTAGGGATGAATAGTGTCATGTCCGTCCGGTGACCAAACATAAAACCCGTAATTAGACAAAACTCCCGTCTACCAAATCTAATTTGGAAATTATGACGAAAACTGAACCATATTTCCTCCTCCTCGGTTGGGTATCTCTCATCTATTCTCGTCAGCCGCTCAGTTTTTCGTTGGAGCATGGCATGTACTAGTCTAGGATCATTATTTGTGTATACTAAATCTAACCGCGGAACGAAACATGTACTTCTAAAATTTTTTTGTTGATTTTCAGTCAAAGCTTTCTTGACCACAGGTATAAGATTCAACATATTCTTCATCGTTAGCTTGACTTCAACATATCCCTGAAAACAAAGAAATATGTGTTAAAAATGACAAGCGCAAAGACGCAAGAAACAATTTGTGTCTTCGTAAAAGGGAGACACAAAGTCGCAAAAATATGCTTGCGCCTTCTTAATTCACCAAGCGCAAGGACGCAAGTATAACCTTTTGCCCACCAAGATCAACAAATCGCAAAGGCGCAAGATCTACCTTGCGCCTATTACGTTTAACAATTTTTTCCCAGAAATTTGTTGTAAAACCAATTAATACCGCTTAAATACAATAATATTTACCCAAATAATCAAGTAGAAACACGCATAAAATTAAAACAAAACAAAACAAAATATTCAATAAGGCATTTAATCGAACACTTGGTGTGCGAAACTATTTGAGTGAGAGAGATTGAACGATTTGAGGGATGAGTTTCACTAACCTGAGGTTGACTCCGAGATCTACTCTGATCTTCTGCCATCGTGGATTAAAACACGGCTCTATTACGGTTTATACGATATTAGGGTTTGTGCGATTAAAACACGGATCTACAAGTGGTGGTCGTGATGCTGCAACCCTTCGATGACGACTAATGGTGGTGATGATGGTGATGCTCCAAATGATCAACGATGGTGGTGGTTGGGTAACGGGTCGCAAAGTGAGGAGTTCGAACGCGCAAGGTGTTAGTGTGTGTGAAAGTGGGTTCGCAAATGGTCACAAATGGTAGTGTGAAGTGTGTGTTTTAATTTTGGTTTATATCAATTTTAACAGTAAAAACGCAAGGGCGCAAGGACGCAAGGACGCAAGGTCACAAAGAAGCAATGTCGCAAGTTGTCATGCGATTTGCGCGGGCATTTTGTCAACTTTTTTTTTTTGGCTCTGACGCAAGATAGTAGAAAAAAATGGGCAAAAAAGTGATAATCCCTTTGTTTGAAGCATGTACTAATTAACTAATATAATAAAATACATTATTTGAAGGAAAGAAACAAACAATTGTTAGAATGGTGTGATCGGCAGAAAGCAGGCTCGGGCCGATTAGTTTTTGCCGCTGATCGAACAAACACAAAAACAATAGTAATAGTAAAATAGAATAAGATACAAATAGAAAAATTGACGTCAAAATGGAGGTAGTGAGTATGTGGTTTAGCCTGGATCATACCCCCTCTGATACCATGTTAAATGATAAAACCTGTAGGCTATTCTGTTATTACTTATATGAATATATAGAGTACATACAAACCCTAGAAACCCTAGTAAACCTCTAAATCCTAATGGACCCAAGCCCACAATCGACTTGGGCCTAACTTATCATTTAACAGGATTAACTTATCATCTAACAATCTTTTCTCGAAAAAAGAAAACAAGAATCAAGAGATATGAGGCAAACACGGGAAAGGCTCGAAGGCAGTAAACTAAATCTAACGACAAAAATCGAGTAAAAGCTACCTATACCCGAATCCTACCTATACCCGAGTCCTACCGAGAGCCAACTTGCATATGAGAAATGTTAAGAAAATAAAACTCTATTTGATTTTTTTTTCTAATTACAGTAAAAAATCTACTTCATTCAATTTTTGATTTAGAGAACTATGCTACCTTTGAAATTCATCACAATTTCTGTAGCAATATTACAACGATACAATTGAAAAAATTTCTGTAGCAATATTACAACGATACAATTGAAAAAATTTCTGTAGCAATATTACAAAGATACAATTGAAATTTTAATAATTTAAAATAGTGGGGGTTGATATGGATAGAGATTTAATTTGCTTCCAAAAAAAAATGTCATTAACTGTACAGACCTGTTTGTTTTTTTTTTTTTTTTTTTTAGACTTTAGTACCCCTTTTTTTTTTTTTTTTGCTAAAATAACGATTACTATTAAAATTGGGAAACCTTCATCAATAATGAAAGAAACCTATAAACCGATACAACCAAACCGGAAAAAACGGCTCGAAAAAAGAATACTTGCTAGAACCACAACTAATCCTAAACCTAACTAGCTTTAACCGAGCCCCAATGGACCAAAAAACTACAAAACCACATCAAAACATATCATGATGTACACAAATGACCTAGAAAAGTGATAAAACTAAGACAATTAAACAACTCAACAACACCAACCTAGCAACTTCTAAAACCAACCAAGGAACGAAGCAAACAAACTTTAGTACCCCATGTGGTCCGCTTGAAGTGTTTAATAAATAGATTTTCTTCGGAAACCATTAATATTATTATATTATATCAATAGAATACACGTTTTTACTGTTCACCATATCTTTTTTACTTAAAAAGGGTACTTTTGTCATTTTACCTTCTAGGATCTTATACTCCTTCTACACACTTATACACCATTCTTGTGATGCCCCTTACAAAACCATCGTGTACGAATCATCAACAACAGGATCATTACAAGGTTAAGTACTATATGTATTTTCAAAAAGAGTTTGCATTCATTAATAAAGTGATGTCTAAACCAACATCGAATGTTTTACAATCCAAAAGCATGCTTCACTAAGTAGAAGCAAATAATAAGTATATGTGACCACAACGGTCGTTACAAGTCATAGCTCAAAAGTACTAATGTTTGAATGCAAAATAAGGTAGTTCATGCGATGACAACTCTAAGCAGCGGGTGTCTACAGCACGACTAGTACACAGCGGAAGCTAACCTCAAGCACCTGAGAAAAACATGCTTTAAAACGTCAACACAAAGGTTGGTGAGCTATAGTTTAAGTATAACAGTAATGTAAGGTAGGCCACGAGATTTCAGTGCTACAAAGAGCGTTTCAAAACAGTATGATAAAGTATATGTTAACAGTGGGCACTTGGTAACTAACTTAACGTTTATACCCCCTGAAAGTACACTTGGCAAGTACGTATGTTTACGAAGTATTAAACACTCGTTAAATGCTAGCGCTACTAGCCCGAGTGGGGATGTCAAACCCTATGGATCCATATCTAAGATTCGCGTTCACCGGTTCAAAAACCAATGACTAAACGTTACCGAGCTAAAGGGAATGTTTCTGCCGTTATATAACCCACACATATATAAGTTTAAGTACTCGTGCCTAGTATGTAAAACATAAAATCCGCATGTATTCTCAGTTCCCAAAATAAGTTAAAGTAAAAAGTGAATGCTATAACTCACAATGATAAAGTAGCGGTAAAAGTCGAGTCGGGAAAAGTGTGCAAGTAATCGGTCCGAATGTCCTCAACCTAAGTCAAATAGTACTAAGTCAGTAAATCGTCCGAAAAGGTTTAAAAGTATGTAAATAAGGTCTTAAAGGTCATCATCATTCATCATCAAACAAAAGGTGTAAAGTAGGTTTCGTTCATGAAAGTAGTTTAAAACAAAGGCTGACTTCGATCAGTCACCACGGCCTCTACCCTTACTGAATTAAGGTGAGACCAATGGCCATGGCTCCGTATATGAGTCCTTTAATGTAGTAAAATTTACAGAAGCAAATTCATCTTTGGTTAACCGTGGTGACGGTTTAAGTGCGAATAGGTCAGAAATTTCTGCACAACGTTAAAAGGACATAGTGACGATCGGAGGGCCATAAATCCCAAACCGTAACTCGGATGAAGACGAGTCTTATATGAAAAGTTATATACTCAAAAAGAGCTATTTTAAAATCATAATCACAACAGCCCAGGTCTACTGGTCTGTTACAGAAACAGAAAAACAGTAGGTAGAGAACAGTAAGCGGAATAAAAATGGGTTCCGGTGAGTTTGGTGCTTGATGTTCATCATGGTTCTCATCCTTGATGCCTATAGCTTCAAGTGTACAACTCATTGATGTGTTTACATCATCTTTACCATGGTTTGACCATCATAACCCAAGTGTAAGTCTAAGACATGAAGCACAACTCACTTAAGAGTTGTATGAAGTTTGATGAACCAAAGTTACATCAAAGTCTTAGATCTAACACATACATGAACTTTAAAGCTAATAATAAGTTACAAACTTGAAAATGAACTTATGAAATCAAGATCTTAAGTTGTAGAACATCGTTCTTAGTTTGATCTTGAAGATCCAAGACTCAAAAGTCTAGATCTAACATAAGTGTACAAAGTTATAATTAAAAAGTTTCATTTACATGTTCTTGAACTTTTAAAGTTACTTTTAGTTCAAGATTAATGAGATCAAAGTTAACTAGTGACATTTGACCAATCACAACCAACAAACAAGAAATTAAAGTGTATACTATGAAGAAATAAACTAAGTAAACAAGTAATTAGTTCATGGTTTATTCATACTTTAAAGATTCAAACCAAAGTTTGATCTTTAAGAAAGTAAACTTTAAAGTTTACTAACATGACTTACAAGTATGATTTGCAACACATGAACTCTAAATCTTTGGAAGCATTAAATGTAGAACATAAACTAAATAGTTTTGTTCTTGTATGTCTTGTAAGAACAAGATAAATGAAGAATGAAACTAGTAAGTTTGATTCTTGAAGACATGTAAGTAATGACAACAATAATAAGTAAGTAAGCTACAATTAAGATCAAGTAACAAAACAACAAACAAAAATGATGATGATGAGTGTGTTTGGTTCGGTTTTAAGCAAGGGAAAGAAGAGAGAAAAGTTGTTCATATTACTTACAAGATGAAAGAAAATGAGAGAAAGTTTGAGAGAAAATGGTGTAAGTGTTTGTGTGTGTGTTTGAATGAAAGAGTAAAATGAATACTAGTGAGTATGTAGTGTAAAAAAAAAAATTTAAAACACCACTAAATGGCCACAAAGGCCGACGGCATTGGGAGAGAGGAGAGGGAGGGAAATGTTTGTTGGTTACTAGCATGAAAAGCTTACAAAAGTTGGTTAAATGAGGTGCATGCATGGGGATTAAGGAGTAACTAGATTCCAAGTCTCCTTAAACAACTAGTTCATTCTTAAAATGATACTTACATGTATGTATGGGGTAACTAGTCCACTTAAGGGTGTAGGGTGGGCTTTATAAGCCCATGTTCAATTAAAAGCCCAAGTTGTATGTAATTAACAAATGAATCCAATTAAAGCCCAAGTAATTAACTAATAACTTTAGTTAATTAAAATGATTAATAAAACTAATCATGAATGTAAATAATATGTGAAAATATTATTCGTGTAAGTTTCGTGTGTCACAAAGACGTTTCGGGCAATTAAAGTCAAGTTCGGGCAATCATGGCAACATGTAAATGTAATGACATACATTCGTTTAATCACACGTATTAATAATAATAATTATTAATAAATAAACGTTGGAAAATCCAGGGTCGTTACATTACCCACCTGTTAAAGAAAATTTCGTCCCAAAATTTTAAGCTGAGGTAGACGGAGGAGTTGGGAAAAGGTGAGGATACTTCCGCATCATTTGATCCTCTCGCTCCCAAGTAAACTCAGGTCCTCGTTTGGCATTCCATCGTACTCGAACGATCGGAATCTTGTTGCGTTTCAAAGTTTTGATCTCACGATCCATAATTTCAACAGGTTCCTCCACAAAGTGGAGTTTGTCGTCAATAGTAAGTTCTTCCAGTGGTATGATGAGTTCGGATGCAGCAAGACACTTCTTCAAGTTTGACACATGGAAGGTAGGATGAACTGAGCTCAATTGTGCTGGTAGATTCAAACGGTAAGCAACGGGTCCAACACGTTCCAAGATTTCAAAAGGACCAATGTATCGTGGGTTCAACTTTCCACGTTTTCCAAAGCGAATCACACCTTTCCAAGGTGCAACCTTCAACATTACACGATCACCAACGTTGAATTCAAAGTCTTTACGTTTAAGATCAGCATAACTCTTTTGACGATCACGGGCAGTCTTAAGTCTAGCTTGAATCTGAGCAATCTTCTCTGTCGTTTCGTAGACTACCTCGGGTCCGGTGATTTGCTTTTCGCCTACTTCGGCCCAACAAATAGGGGATCGGTACTTACGGCCATACAATGCTTCAAAAGGTGCAGCGTTAATGCTCGAGTGATAACTGTTGTTGTACGAGAATTCGGCTAATGGCAAATGCCTTTCCCAGGCGTTTTCGAAATCAATGACACATGCACGCAACATGTCCTCCAAGGTCTGAATCGTTCGTTCACTTTGCCCGTCAGTCTGAGGGTGATACGCAGTACTCATGTCGAGACGGGTTCCCATGGCTTCTTGCAAAGAACGCCAAAATCTAGAAGCAAAATGGGGATCGCGATCTGATATGATCGATAAAGGTACACGATGACGATATACAACCTCTTTGATGTATAATTGGGCAAGTCTCTCCATTGTATCCATCTCCTTCATCGCTAAGAATTGTGCAGATTTGGTAAGGCGGTCAACAATAACCCAAATAGTATCGTATCCGCCCACCGTCTTTGGTAGCTTGGTGATGAAATCCATTGTTATCCGTTCCCACTTCCATTGTGGGATTTCTGGTTGTTGAAGTAAACCAGAAGGTCTCTGATGCTCGGCTTTAACCTTCAAGCAAGTCAAACACTTACCAACATAATTCGCAACGTCCTTCTTAAGGTTCGGCCACCAATACTGTTCTTTAAGGTCATGGTACATTTTGCCCAATCCAGGATGAATCGAATATCTCAATTTGTGTGCTTCATCAAGTATAAGGTTCCGTAGATCTCCATAAAGAGGTACCCAAATTCTTCCGGCATAACATCGGAGTCCAGACTCCCTAACCTCGAATCGAGAGACAAGTATGTTCAAATGTTCATGAGATATATTCTCCTCCTTGAGAGCCTCATCTTGGGCTACTCTGATCTGGTTGTTGAGGTTCGAATGGATGGTGATGTTCAGAGCCCTAACACGAAGAGGTGTCGTCCTCTCCTTTCGGCTTAAAGCGTCAGCTACAATATTGGCCTTGCCAGGGTAATAACGGAGTTCACAATCGTAGTCGTTGAGCATCTCGATCCATCGACGCTGTCTCATATTCAGTTGTTTCTGATCGAAGATGTGCTGGAGACTCTTGTAATCGGTGAAGATAGTACTCTTAGTTCCATACAAATAGTGTCTCCACAATTTGAGCGCAAAGACAACGGCTCCAAGTTCAAGATTGTGAGTAGTGTAGTTTCGCTCGTGAATCTTCAATTGGCGGGAGGCATAGGAAATAACCTTTGATCGTTGCATCAGTACACAACCAAAACCACTTTTCAAAGCATCGCAGTAAACAACAAAGTCGTCACTGCCCTCAGGAAGTGATAGGATAGGTGTGGTGGTTAACTTCTTCTTCAAAGTTTGAAATGCTGATTCATGTGCGGGTTCCCAAATGAACTTCTTGCCCTGGTGAGTCAGCGCGGTCAAATGACACGCAATCAGAGAAAATCCTTCAGTGAATCTTCGGTAGTAACCGGCGAGACCTAGGAATTGGCCAATATGCGTCAGAGTAGTGGGGGTCTCCCACTTGCTGATGGCTTCAATCTTGGCGGGGTCAACTTTGATACCCTGTTCGCTCACAACATGACCCAGAAATTGAACTTCCTTCAACCAAAATTCACACTTGAAGAATTTGGCGTAGAGTTGCTCTTGTCTCAAGAGTTCAAGTACTAATCGGAGGTGTTGCTCATGCTCTTCTTCGCTCTTAGAGTAGATGAGGATATCATCTATGAAGACAATAACAAACTTATCCAAGTACGGCTTGCAGACACGATTCATGAGGTCCATGAACACGGCAGGTGCATTTGTCAAACCGAATGGCATCACGAGAAACTCATAATGACCATAACGGGTCCTGAATGCAGTTTTAATCACGTCACTTTCCTTCACCCTCAACTGGTGATAACCGGATCGTAAATCAATCTTTGAGTAGACACTTGATCCTTGTAGTTGGTCAAAAAGATCGTCAATTCGTGGAAGAGGATACCGATTCTTGATAGTCAATTTGTTGAGTTCACGGTAGTCGATACACATACGGAAGGATCTATCCTTCTTCTTCACAAACAACACAGGTGAGCCCCAAGGCGAGAAGCTTGGTTGGATAAACCCTCGGTCAAGTAATTCTTGTAGTTGACTCTGTAATTCTTGCATCTCGGAGGATGCGAGTCTATAAGGTGCGCGAGCTACAGGTGCAGCTCCTGGCACTAAATCGATCTGAAACTCTACGGCTCTTGGTGGTGGTAATCCAGGCAATTCTTCAGGGAAGACATCGGAAAATTCGTTCACAATTCGAACGTCGTTCACGCTCTTCACCTCAGTTTCTACCGCTTTCACATGTGCTAGGACAGCAAAATGTCCCTTCTTCATAATCTTTTGCGCTTTCACGCAACTAATGGGGTTCAACTTCGAGGTACATCTTTCTCCATAGATAACTAGTGGTTCGCCATCTCCTTGTGGTATGCGAAGTACTTTATCTCCACAAATAATATCGGCCCTTATCTTGCTCAACCAATCCATACCAACAATCACGTCAAAACTTCCCAGTTTGATAGGTATCAAGTCAATTTCGAAATCTGCACCAGCTATATTGATAATAGCTCCTCGACTAATGTGGTCAAATTTTTCAAGTTTACCGTTGGCGACCTCGACAAGCATACTCTCTTTTAACAGGACTAACGACCAATTAATCTTATCGCAAAAATGTCTATATACATAACTTCTATCCGCACCAGTATCAAACAAGACAGAAGCTAAAAGATTGTTGATTTTGAATATACCTGTCACCAAGTTGGGGTTTTCGCGTGCGTCCCTTGCATTAATATTGAAAGCTCTAGCGCGGGGTGGTCCGCCATCTTTTTGCTTGTTTGGGCATGCATTTCTGAAATGGCCCGTTTGCCCGCATTCGTAACACTTTTTCGGTCCGTTGGTATTCAGCTTCCCATTCAAAGTGGTGACCTTGCAGTCTTTTCCAACATGCCCAGACCGTTGACACTTCTCACAGACAACATTGAAATACCCAGTGTGGTGTTTGTAACACCTCTTGCATTGGGGTAAGGTTCCTTTGTAGTTCGGGTTGGAGTTGGTGTTGTTGTTGGGGTTGGGGTTTTCACCGTTGTTGTTTCCTCTGAAACCCTCATGTCGTTTTGCCGGGTTCTGTTCATAGTTTCTTCCCATGTTGTTGTTGTTGTTGTTGTTGTTGTTGTTGTTGTTGTTGTTGTTGTTGTGGTTATCCCATTTGCGCTTCTCACTAGTACCTGCTTCAGACTTAGTTTTCTCCGGTTCATCGATGGTTATCTGATTCATTAAAGTATGCGCCATGCGCATCGCTTCAGGAATATTCGGTGGTTTGGACGAGGTGATGTTTCCCTTAATGCTCTTAGGGAGTCCCCAGAAGTATCTCTCCATTCGCTTGAATTCTGGGGTGACCATTGTCGGACACATCAGGGCTAGTTCCAAAAATCTCCTGTTGTAACCGTCAAGGTCGTTCCCAACGGCCTTTAACTGCATGAATTCCATTTCCATCTTTTGTATCTCGGTTCTCGGACAATACTCATCAATCATAGCCGCTTTGAATTCCTCCCATGGCGTAGCATACGCCTCATCGATACCTTTCGCTTGAGCTAACGTGTTCCACCACGTTAATGCGCCGTCAGATAGCGTGCAAGAAGCAAATTTGGTTTTTTTGTCCTCCGAACAGTTACTAACTCGGAATACTGATTCAAGTTTCTCGAACCATCTGGTGAGACCAACCGGTCCCTCAGTTCTACTGAAGTTATGTGTTTTGCAGCTCTGGAATTCCTTGTAAGTACACCCATTTCGAATGGGTGGGATAACCGGTGGTGGTGGCGATGGAGCTTGGAGGTTTCTTTCTGCTAGGGCTGCGGCTACACGTTCTTGGATCATCTCTTCAATTTGAGCAGCAGTAGGTGTGGATCGACCGTTAGCCATGGTGTTCTATACAAACATTTTGACTCAAGTCAAAATCCAGCATTCAATATATGATAATATAGTATATAACAACCAACATGTAAACAGCACAACACATGTTAATTAAGTAACGCAAGTTGATACAAGTACCGCAAAACACCATACAGTAACGTAAATAGAACACTTGTGCAAAAAGTAACATCACAAAGTTTCCATTCATTAATAATAAGTTTCATATATCATGATAGATTCGTACAATACATAAGTGAAATATGAAACTACAACTAGATTACATAATGAAATCTAAATACAAAAGTCCTACAGTGAAGGTGGGTGTAGGATGTCTAAAACCTGAGCCAACTGCTCCTCGAGCTCAGTAACCCGAGCTCGGAGGATTCCCACCTCCCTTGTCAATTCCTCGACAGTGGGAGCTGGTGGGGCGGACGGTGCTGGTGGTGCAGGTGGGGCCGGTGGAGCGGATGGTGCAGACCGCACGAAACGGGGTGCAGATTTCCCGGCTCCAGAAATAGTCAGTACGTAACGGGGAACCTTACGTATCTGTGGGTCGGCAGGGTACGGCACAAGCCGTTTACGAGCAGTAACCCTCCGACGCCGACCAAAAGCGTCAGTGAAAGCACGACCTCTATTCACCCCTGTAATGACAGTGCCATCAGGACAGTACCGCTTCTTCGGCGGGGTGGAGGGTGCCTGTATAGGTACGTCATCAAGGTTCTCTTCGTCGGAGTCACTGGAGTCATCCGTAGAGGAGTCATCGGATGAAGGATCATCAGAATCATGTGGTGGTGACACGGGTGGCTGAACTGGTCGTCCATGAGCGGCCATTATCTGTCTGTATCTGAATGGCAGAATCGGCACTAAACGTCCATCTGGAGCACGTCGGCACGGCATGCGCATATGGTTACGGAATGGCCCTTCCCCGAACTCTGCGGGAATCACAACACCACCGATGCGGGGCTGTGACTCCGAAGATCCGGGAGCAGACGGAGCTAGAATCTCTGTAGGGTCCATGTGTCCGTCAATAGTAGCCACTGGTGCAGGCGGCTGGCTGCTAGTCCCGGAAGATGAAGCGACGGGGTCACTCGTGCGTATCGGGATCGGTGGATCGGCAACGGTGGTAGGTGGAGTAGCTGAAGAGTCTAAACTGCCCAAAACGATAGCAGGTGGTACATCCAACATCTGAACAAGGAAAAATAAATTTTCCATGTCAGTAAGTCATAAAGCAAGCACATATTAGGCCAACAGTTTAAATCATGTATAACAATAAGTAGCATGGCAATAATAACGAATCGTACAGAAGTAGCATGCAATCGAAAGCAAGTGATATCATATAGTAGTGAATTCATGTAGTAGCATATGGCATATAGCAGTAAAAGCAAGCAGCAGCATGCAGTAAGTTCAGCAGAAACACGTAAACTAGCAAGTAGTAGATTAGTCCTATTAGTGAATCCTACTCGGGTCGGTCTTAGACTCACTAATGCAACCTAATTCCCTACAACCAGTGCTCTGATACCAAATGTGATGCCCCGTACAAAACCATCGTGTACGAATCATCAACAACAGGATCATTACAAGGTTAAGTACTATATGCGTTTTCAAAAAGAGTTTGCATTCATTAATAAAGTGATGTCTAAACCAACATCGAATGTTTTACAATCCAAAAGCATGCTTCACTAAGTAGAAGCAAATAATAAGTATATGTGACCACAACGGTCGTTACAAGTCATAGCTCAAAAGTACTAATGTTTGAATGCAAAATAAGGTAGTTCATGCGATGACAACTCTAAGCAGCGGGTGTCTACAGCACGACTAGTACACAGCGGAAGCTAACGTCAAGCTCCTGAGAAAAACATGCTTTAAAACATCAACACAAAGGTTGGTGAGCTATAGTTTAAATATAACAGTAATGTAAGGTAGGCCACGAGATTTCAGTGTTACAAAGAGCGTTTCAAAACAGTATGATAAAGTATATGTTAACCGTGGGCACTTGGTAACTAACTTAACGTTTATACCCCTGAAAGTACACTTGACAAGTGCGTATGTTTACGAATTATTAAACACTCGTTAAATGCTAGCGCTACTAGCCCGAGTGGGGATGTCAAACCCTATGGATCCATATCTAATATTCGCGTTCACCGGTTCAAAAACCAATGACTAAACGTTACCGAGCTAAAGGGAATGTTTCTGCCGTTATATAACCCACGCATATATAAGTTTAAGTACTCGTGCCTAGTATGTAAAACATAAAATCTGCATGTATTCTCAGTTCCTAAAATAAGTTAAAGTAAAAAGGGAATGCTATAACTCACAATGATAAAGTAGCGGTAAAAGTCAAGTCGGGAAAAGTGTATAAGTAATTCGTCCGAAAGTCCTCAACCTAAGTCAAATAGTAATAAGTCAGTAAATCGTCCAAAAAGGTTTAAAATTATGTAAATAAGGTCTTAAAGGTCATCATCATTCATCATCAAACAAAAGGTGTAAAGTAGGTTTCGTTCATGAAAGTAGTTTAAAACAAAGGCTGACTTCGATCAGTTACCACGGCCTCTACCCTTACTGAATTAAGGTGAGACCAGTGGCCATGGCTCCGTATATGAGTTCTTTAAGTGTGGTAAAATTTACAGAAGCAAACTAGTCTTCGTTTAACCGTGGTGACGGTTTAAGTGCAAGTAGGTCAGAAATTTCTGCACAACGTTAAAAGGACATAGTGACGATCGGAGGGCCATAAATCCCAAACTGTAACTCGGATGAAGACGAGTCTTATATGAAAAGTTATCTACCCGAAAAGATCTATTTGAAAATCATAATCACAACAGCCCAGGTCTAATGGTCTGTTACATAACCAGAAAAACAGTAGGTAGAGAACAGTAAGCAGAATAAAAATGGGTTCCGGTGAGTTTGGTGCTTGATGTTCATCATGGTTCTCATCCTTGATGCCTATAGCTTCAAGTGTACAACTCATTGATGTGTTTACATCATCTTTACCATGGTTTGACCATCATAACCCAAGTGTAAGTCTAAGACATGAAGCACAACTCACTTAAGAGTTGTATGAAGTTTGATGAACCAAAGTTACATCAAAGTCTTAGATCTAACACATACATGAACTTTAAAACTAATAATAAGTTACAAACTTGAAAATGAACTTATGAAATCAAGATCTTAAGTTGTAGAACATCGTTCTTAGTTTGATCTTGAAGATCCAAGACTCAAAAGTCTAGATCTAACATAAGTGTACAAAGTTATAATTAAAAAGTTTCATTTACATGTTTTTGAACTTTTAAAGTTACTTTTAGTTCAAGATTAATGAGATCAAAGTTAACTAGTAACATTTGACCAATCACAACCAACAAACAAGAAATTAAAGTGTATACTATGAAGAAATAAACTAAGTAAACAAGTAATTAGTTCATGGTTTGTTCATACTTTAAAGATTCAAACCAAAGTTTGATCTTTAAAAAAGTAAACTTTAAAGTTTACTAACATGACTTACAAGTATGATTTGCAACACATGAACTCTAAATCTTTGGAAGCATTAAATGTAGAACATAAACTAAAGAGTTTTGTTCTTGTATGTCTTGTAAGAACAAGATAAATGAAGAATGAAACTAGTAAGTTTGATTCTTGAAGACATGTAAGTAATGACAACAATAATAAGTAAGTAAGCTACAATTAAGATCAAGTAACAAAACAACAAACAAAAATGATGATGATGAGTGTGTTTGGTTCGGTTTTAAGGAAGGGAAAGAAGAGAGAAAAGTTGTTCATATTACTTACAAGATGAGAGAAAATGAGAGAAAGTTTGAGAGAAAATGGTGTAAGTGTTTGTGTGTGTGTTTGAATGAAAGAGTAAAATGAATACTAGTGAGTATGTAGTGTAAAAAAAATTAAAACACCACTAAATGGCCACAAAGGCCGACGGCATTGGGAGAGAGGAGAGGGAGGGAAATGTTTGTTGGTTACTAGCATGAAAAGCTTACAAAAGTTGGTTAAATGAGGTGCATGCATGGGGATTAAGGAGTAACTAGATTCCAAGTCTCCTTAAACAACTAGTTCATTCTTAAAATGATACTTACATGTATGTATGGGCTAACTAGTCCACTTAAGGGTGTAGGGTGGGCTTTATAAGCCCATGTTCAATTAAAAGCCCAAGTTGTATGTAATTAACAAATGAATCCAATTAAAGCCCAAGTAATTAACTAATAACTTTAGTTAATTAAAATGATTAATAAAACTAATCATGAATGTAAATAATATGTGAAAATATTATTCGTGTAAGTTTCGTGTGTCACAAAGACGTTTCGGGCAATTAAAGTCAAGTTCGGGCAATCATGGCAACATGCAAATGTAATGACATACATTCGTTTAATCACACGTATTAATAATAATAATTATTAATAAATAAACGTTGAAAAATCCAGGGTCGTTACAATTCTCATCCTCAGACAACCATCTCCTCTCCATCTGCTATCTTCCGCTTCTACAATCGATGGCCAAAAAATCCGTCGCCAAAAAATTCATGCCCTCCAATTGTTATAACTGCTGCAGTCGTTGACCGTTTTTGTTGCTTCCTTTTGGCTTCACAATTAAATCAGTGACAAATTTTCCTGGCTACCATCATCTCTATAAAATCCATACTCCAATCGAAGTACAAATGATTAAAACTGGGATTGAAAAGCGAAAAGAACAGCCTTTTCCCAGATTGAAAATTGGATGACGGTGATTTTACTGGAAAATGGAGTTCCATTTCATAGTCCGGTTAAATCTTTGATTTGAAACTCCGATTGATGTCACCGGAGTTATACAGTGGCGGTTTATTTATATCGCTCGAATATTGTGCACCTGTTTATGAGATGTGGTAGGGTTTTTTTTGTTGTTGTATGTTAGAATTGTTGTATATTTAGATTAGTTAGAAGTTTTGATTAGTTTTGATGTTTGAATGTTTTGAGGGGATGTTTATAAGAGAAATATTGAAGATTTGTTGTTTAGAAAGAAATGATTTTATTGATTTCGAATTGTGTTGTGAATGTGTGTTTTTGTGTTGTTGTTCAAATGCTAACACCTTATGCCTATTTATAAGCTTACAATGTGAGTTAAAATATCTAGATATTTTGATATAAATATCTAGATATTTTTTGTAAATAATATCTAGATATTTATTTATTAGAAATATCTAGATATTTTTATTTATAATATCTAGATATTTTTGTTTATAATATCTAGATATTTTTGTTACAAATATCTATTTAACTAATTATAGAATATTCTAGAAAAACATTAATATTTAACACTCCTCCTTAATGTTTTTCGGTGTTACTCCGAGTATGTTGCGTAAGAACTCGAACTTTGATCTTGGTAGTGTCTTGGTGAATATGTCTGCAATCTGCTCTTTGGTCTTGCAGTATTTTAATTCGATATCTTTCCTGGCCGAGACTTCTCGTAGAAAGTGATACTTGATGTCAATATGTTTTGTTCTGCCATGGAACACAGGATTCTTTGCCATTGCGATTGCAGACTTGTTGTCGCAGAATATTTTTGTAGCTTCATCTTGTTTTTCGCCCATGTCTTCTAGAATTCTTCTTAGCCAAATCGCTTGATTAGCTGAGTTAGCAGCAGCGACGTACTCGGCTTCGGCTAACGATTGTGCCACAGTTTCTTGTTTCTTTGATGTCCATGAGAATACACCAGATCCAAGTGTGAATGCGTATCCTGAAGTACTTCTCATGTCATCTACCGATCCGGCCCAATCGCTATCTGTGTATCCATAAAGCTTCGAGTCTATTGTGGGCTTGTACCATATACCATAGTCCATGGTACCTTTCAAGTATCGTAGTATTCTTTTAGAAGATCCGTAATGTATTTGAGTAGGGTTTTGCATGTACCTGGATAGCAGACTCGTTGCGTACATGATGTCTGGTCTTGTTGCTGTCAGATAAAGTAGGCTTCCGATGAGACTTCTGAATCTTGAAGCATCCGCTTTCTCCGATCCATCATCTTGTCTCATCTTCTCATTTGCAACTAGTGGCATCGCGACGGTTTTACAACCGTATAGTTTAAACTTTTTCAGGAGATTTTCTGTGTATTTCTTTTGACATATGAAGATGCCTTCATTTTCTTGACTAATTTCGATGCCAAGAAAATAACGCATCAAACCAAGGTCACTCATCTCGAACGTTTTCATCATTTCTTCTTTAAATTCTTGTATCATTCTCTCATTGTTTCCCGTATATATAAGATCATCTACATACAAGGAAATAATGAGAGTGTCAGAGTTACCTTGGGTTTTGATGTAGAGTGTGGGCTCACTTTGACTCCTCCTGAACCCTGAACTTGTGAAGTAGCTATCAATGCGACTACACCAAGCACGTGGCGCTTGTGTTTAAGTCCATATAAGGCTTTCTTTAGCTTTAGGACTTGATCTTCTTTTCTTTTCTGGATGAACCCTTGTGGTTGCTCTACGTATATCTCTTCTTCAAGAAACCCATTTAGAAAGTCAAATTTCACATCTAGTTGATGAATCTTCCACCTTCATTGAGCTGCTAATGCCACAAGAGCTCTTATAGTATCCAGTCGTGCTACAGGTGCGAAAGTTTCGGTGTAGTCGACTCCAGGTTGTTGTGAATAGCCTTTAGCTACTAGCCTTGCTTTATGTTTTTGAATAGAACCATCAGGGTTGAGCTTTGTTTTGTAGACCCACTTAACTCCAATGATTTCTTTATCTTCGGGATGGTCAACTAACTCCCATGTGTTGTTTTTCTCGATCATTCTGATTTCTTCGTTCATAGCAGTCACCCATTTTTCATCTTTGGCTGCAACTTCATAGCTTTCAGGTTCTATGGTTGTAAAGTTACATGCCTCGCATACCTCTGCTAATGCTTTGACTCTTCCAGGTGTGGACTCTGGGCTTGACTCGTCTTGTGCCAAAGGTAATCTTGTCGACGGAGAAGTTGGTGTAGTAGGACTTGTTTCTCCAGTACTTTCCTATTGTTGAGAATGCTCCATTTGTAGTGGTTGTTGGGCTAGAGTGTCCATAGATATCCTTGGCAGATATGTTTGTTTTTGAACTTTGTCTTTCTCCTAATTCCAAGAAGCGTCTTCATCAAACTCCACGTCTCGGCTGATCACGATGTTATTAGTCTTCAGGTTATAGACTCGGTAGCCTTTAGACTGTGTGCTGTAGCCCAAGAATATTCCCTTCTCTGATTTTTCTTGGAGCTTGTGACGTTTCTCCTTTGGAATGTGGATGTAGCAAATACACCCAAATACTCGCAGATGTTTTGCTGATGGTTTCCTTCCACTCCATGCCTCAATTGGAGTCTTGTTTTCTACAGCTTTCGTTGGACATCGATTCAATATATATACAGCCGTGTATACAGCTTCAGCCAGAAACTGTTTGGAAGGCCTTTTTCATGTATCATCGTTTTGGCCATTTCCATTACAGTTCTATTCTTACGTTCAGAGACGCCATTTTGTTCAGGAGCGTAACCAACAGTTAGTTGGCGTTTAACTCCTTCATCTTCGCAAAATTTGTTAAACTGTGTAGAGGTGTATTCTTTTCCTCTATCACTCCTTAGTGTCTTTATATAATGGCCACTACTTTTTTCTACGAAGTTCTTAAACTTCTTGAATATCGTAAATACTTCTGATTTTTCACGCATGAAATAGACCCACGTCATTCTAGAAAAATCATCAATGAAGAGAATAAAATACCTGTTTTGGTTAAGAGACGGGGTCCTCATTGGTCCACAAATGTCGGTGTGCACCAACTCCAGTATACTTTTCGCTCTCCAAGCTTTGTCACGAGGGAAAGGTTTTCGATGTTGCTTGCCCATCATACAGCTTTCACACGTGTCAGTGATTTCTTCTATGTTAGGCAAGTCTCTCATCATATTCTTTTGTTGGAGGATTTTTAGTGCGTGAAAGTTAAAGTGGCCAAATCTTCGATGCCATAACCATGATTCTTCAACTTGAACTTTCATGGCTGTGTCTCTGATATACTGCCAACGAAGCGGAAAGTTGCGGTTCTCCATTGGCACTTCGGCAATTAATTTATAGTTGTTTTTCTTGTCACGAATAACACATGATTTATCTTCGAAGAGTAAAGAGTATCCGTGCTCCATCATTTGTCCAACACTTAGCAAGTTACTTGCTAAGCTTGGTACTAGAAGAACGTCATTAACAGATCGAGTGGCGTTATTAGTTTGAACAGTAATTGTACCTTTGCCTTTAGTGTCAACAAGCGCTCCATTCCCTAGTTTGACGCGGGACTTTACGGACGTATTGATACTATCAAATAACTTTTCATCTCCTGTCATGTGGTTGCTGCACCCACTGTTGATCAACCAAGTGTCGTCCCTTTGTTTATTTGCGACATGGCAGGCATAGAATAGCTGATTTTTGTTATCCGGTATATCTTCACTTTCTTCCGTGAAGTTAGCTCGATGATTTTGTTTTAAACGACAATCTTTTTCAAGATGCCCAAATCTTTTGCAGTTATTGCATTGTGGCTTCCCTTTGTGAAAACAATCTTTCTCCAAGTGGTTTGTCCTTTTGCAAATACCACATGGAGGGTAGTTTTTTCTTCTCTGATTGGACCCGGTTCTGGGTTTATCTCCTCCTCTCGAATTTTCTTCAATATTACTTTTCCCCCCATTGTTATATTTTTGAGACCGTAATTTGAGTTTAGACTGAAAGGCACTTTCAAGTGAGTTTTCACTACGCCGACTCAGTCTAGCCTCATATGCTTCAAGAGAGCCAATTAATTCCGTTACTGACAGAGTCTCGATGTCTTTTGACTCTTCAATAGCGGTAATGACTTGATCGTATTTTTCAGTCATGCTGATAAGTATTTTTTCTACGATCCTCTTATCAGTTATGTTATCTCCATAGGCTCTCATTTGATTTACTATTTCTTTAATTCTAGAATAGTAATCTTTTACTATCTCAGTGTCTTTCATATTTAAATTTTCAAAATCTCTTCTTAGAGTTAGGAGTTTGACGGATCTCACCTTGACATTTCCTTGAAATTCTTCTTGAAGGATCTTCCACGCCTCTTTGGCTGTCGTAGCTCCCATGATTCGTGGAAAGATAGAAGGTGTCAAGGGTTGTTGAATGTAGCCTAGAGCTGCAGCATTTCTGACTAAATTTTTGTTGTATTTTTCTTGTTCTTCTGCGGATAGAATTTCGACGTCTTTCGGAGTTATAAACCCGACTTCGACAATATCCCACAAGCTTTGTGCTTGGAAATATGTCTTCATTCGGATACTCCAAAAATCATAGTTGTCGCCATCAAAGATGGGGACGGGAATATTGTATGCACCGACGGTAGTCATGGTGTATTCGAACGAACGCCCAAAATGGCTCTGATACCACTTGTTAGAATTGTTGTATATTTAGATTAGTTAGAAGTGTTGATTAGTTTTGATGTTTGAATGTTTTGAGGGGATGTTTATAAGAGAAATATTGAAGATTTGTTATTTAGAAAGAAATGATTTTATTGATTTCGAATTGTGTTGTGAATGTGTGTTTTTGTGTTGTTGTTCAAATGCTAACACCTTATGCCTATTTATAGGCTTACAATGTGAGTTAAAATATCTAGATATTTTGATATAAATATCTAGATATTTTTTGTAAATAATATCTAGATATTTATTTATTAGAAATATCTAGATATTTTTATTTATAATATCTAGATATTTTTGTTTATAATATCTAGATATTTTTGTTACAAATATCTATTTAACTAATTATAGAATATTCTAGAAAAACATTAATATTTAACATTGTAATACTCTATCCTAATTTTTGGGGTTTTTAAGTTGGATATAAATTAACGATTTTCTATCTGATTTCAGTCGGCTACAATTCAAAACACACAACGAAAAAAGAATTGAGAAAAGAAGACGAATGCGGGTATAATCAGTATTAGGAAAATAGTACTGTAATATGCATTCATAGGATATACGTGGACCGTTTCAGTCCCTAGGGTCCGACTATTGGAACACCCTCCCTAGCTTTTGTATAGGCTGTCATCTCTCCTTACAGTAACTATAAATCTCATTTCATCCCATCACTTCACTATTTTATTTATATAAATAATAATGAAATCAATTAATTAAATATCTTAAATAAAAAATAAAAGATACTCCATAACCATTAGGAAGTATATATTTTTATTATAGTCGAACTTTTTTCACAACTATACGGTGGATTTTACACGTATTTTATTATATACTCCATATATATTTTTACTAGAGTTTAGGAATTGTATTGGATGACCGATTTATCGGATATCTGCCCGATTCATCGGATATTTATTAGATCAGAATCATTATAGTGATTGGTGGAGAATGAAGTTCATAGAATTTTCTAAAATTGTTTGCAAAAAGTAGGTGGACCCTTGTAATGAGACGAACTTGTAATGGGACGAAGGTAATATTATTTAGTTATAATTATCTAATTTTTAATTAAAAAATACGTAATACTCCCTCCGTCCCATCAAGCGTTCATTGTTGACTTTTCAAAATCTTTCTTTGTCAAATTTGTACGTAAAATTTTTTATTTGTGGTATATAATATTTGATAAAATAATATATGAATGAAAACACATATAAAATTCAGTTCATTCATATAATTTTCATTAAATATTATCTAGCACACATAAAGATATTTACGGTTAAATTTTAAAAAAAAAAAGACTTTGAAAAATTAATAATGTCCATTTAAGATGAGACGGATAGAGTACTAATTAAATAACTAAAAAAAGAGTCAAAAATAATGTAAATAATTATAAATAAAGAAATAAAAGACCAACAAATAATTAGAATTGGAATTGGAATAAATATGAAAATAAAAATACATATAATGATTCTGAAGTATCTAGATATACGGAATCTATATAAATAAAATACAGTAATTAAAGATGTCAGGGGCTAGGGGGAGGGGGTCCTCTTAGAATTTCCGATTTATATTTCTCACATTTTGTGTTGTTTTGAAGGTCATCCAACTTCAAGGTAATCAGAGAAAGAACAAGTCTAGCTTTGACACATGTATTTTTGTTGCTATGTGTTTTAATATCAGTAATTGCACCAGTTACCTGTAATGTATGCCTTAAATGATTGGTAAGACCATGTTTAGATATTAGGGAGTCGGATTGCACCTGCTACTACCACTTGGGGGTTGCAAAACAGGTTTGAGTTGAATCAGGTTGGCTTGGTTGACTGGAACAAACTTTTTATCAATTCTATGTAGATTATAGTTGGTGCCTCAGTTTTCTTTACATGAACAATATTATTTCTATGATTGTATAAAGAATTGAGTAGAAGACTTGGTCAGTAATGACGTATGCATTAATTCGGACTTTTGTCTTGTTCCAACCTTTTTTCTTTTATCTACATTCTTATTTCGACGTTGTAACCCATTTGAGACAGAACTCAATACCAGTTGACCCATTAATCGGTAAATGGGTTGAAATTGCTATATCTACTACCACCAATATGAACATTTGTTAGATCTCGATGTCCCCTTAAATGAATCTTTTTTGTTTCTTGCATGCATAGTCAAGAAAGAAAATATCAAGATTCATTGACATTGAAACAAGTATGAGATACTATTTATCTATTTATTTTTGTATAATTTATTGTTATTTCAATGATGCTAAAGCACATGATTTGCATTACCTTCTGTACCACCACAAATTATGCTATCGTCTAATTTCAACTTACGTCTTTATAGTATGCAATTGTTCTATTGCCTAATGTTTGTTATGGTTTTTTTAGAACTACTGATTATACTATCATTGATTTTCGACTTACTATGTGAATCGTCTATGGTATTGGTTTATGCCCAAAAGCTAACATTGATTACTTAGTATAATTTTAATGTAATTTGCAGCTGGGTAATCTCATTGTTTTCTTAGTTTTCTATACTATAGTTTTTTTTTAGAACGGCGAAAATTATATTAATATAGACTCCCTAGCGAGCAGCTAGGAAAGCCTAAATATTACAACGGTTTCAAGTGCCAACTGTTCTAATTAACAACCGATTTACCTCTAGAATATAACCAACTAAAGGAAAATCAAAATGCAGGTACCATTTCAAACTTAATTTCACACGCAACATTGGAATCGTCGAATCGATGGCTTCACATTTTTCGAAGAGTCTGGAGCAGAGTTAATCAAGCAACCTCCGTTCGAGACAGGTATGTACGCACCCTAAATACAATCAGCTATTGATATCACATTGAACTAACATACATTTTAAAACTGCAGAAAGCCCAGCAAAAGAAAGATGCAAGTCAGAAAGTAGGTGAGGCTAAAAAAAAAAAAACGTGTAATTTTCTCGGTTTGTAAAACATACGTAGGAACTAACAATAAAGTAGACTTGGAACTAACAAAAAAGGCAGGACATTTTGTGTATCATATATCGTGTGTAAACTTCCTTAATAATATACCACCCGCAGCGAAGCGCGGCTAACCTCAATGCTTGTTTAATATTCATATTCATATAAACACATCACACATGTATCTATCTACACAATCTACACGTGGTCCACTTGATGGTATAGATGTCGTTTTTTATTTCATATGTTATCAGGTTGCCAAATGTTGTTTATTTCTTTAAGTAGGTTGTTCACTCTCAACTGTTTGCATTTCCTTTGTCATATCATGGATTTATATCATCAATCTGATGATTTGAGTCTTGTTATGACTACTTTTCTAGCACAGTCATTTTTTATTTCATATGTTATCAGGTTGCCTAATGTTGTTTATTTCTTTAAGTAGGTTGTTCACTTTAGACTGTTTGCATTTCCTTTGTCATATCATGGATTTATATCATCAATCTGGTGATTTGAGTCTTGTTATGACTACTTTTCTAGCACACCCACTCGAGTGGAAACGAAGATATAATTGTTTGCGACAAGTCTAGGAGAAATAATAGAACACAATATAAATAAAATAACCAATACACAAGACGAATACATATATGGTTTGGCAAAACTCTACTTACGTTCACTCAAGAGTTTCCTTTATTCTTATAATATAAAAGATTTTGGTACAATAAATAATACACTATGAGTTAAACTCAAACTAAGGCCCTTAGAATTTAGGATAAATCTAAGTTACACGTACACTTTTTTACACTCTTTACAAGAATAAATTCTCAATCTCACAAACAGAGGTTCCTGTTAACAGAACTGATCAACTCCTCCTACTTTGTGAGCTCCTAAAAAAAAGGCACTCCCTTGATAAACCCTATATACTATGTTTTAAATTTTTTGAAACATTGGTCTTCAACTCAACATTGATGTTTGGTGGATGTCTTTGACCTCCATTGCAACAAATAATGTACTCCGTATAAATTATGTGGTCAATATTTATCCACCATCCAACATCTCCATTTATTTTAGTTCTTGTTTTTCCCAATAATATACACGCGCGCACACACACACACACTCTCTTAGGTTCTAAATAAGCAATGGAGTTGCATATCTCAATTTTAGCATTTACATTCTTTGTTATTATAGTAGCTTTCCTGGTGAATCTAATACACAAAAAGAGACCAATAAGTGGCAAGTTTAAAAAACCACCTCAAATAAAGGGTGCATGGCCTATTATAGGACACCTGCATCTTTTAGGAGGGTCAGAGCTACCTCACAGAGTTTTGGGTCACATGGCTGATAAAAGTGGTCCAATCTTCACCATCAAACTTGGTGTTCACCAAGTTTTGGTGGTGAGTAATGGGGAGATGGCAAAAGATTGCTTTACGACAAACGATAAGGCCTTTGCTAGTCGACCTAAAACCGAAGCTTCAAAACTAATGGGCTACAACTATGCCCTTTTTAGTATTGCTCCATACGGGGATTATTGGCGAAAAGTTCGCAAGATAACTACGCTCGAAGTACTTTCTCAAAAACGTGTTGAAAACCTTGAACATCTTCGAGTTTCGGAACTTAGATCATCCATAAAAGATATATATGAAGCTTGGGTAGACAATAAAAAGATAGAAAATTCCGATATGGTGAAGGTTGAGATGAGTCAATGGTTCGGGAACTTGGTACTAAATATTGTGGTTATAATAATTACTGGAAAAAGGTTTTCTCCTAACGATGAACAAGGTGTTCGATTTCAGACGGTTGTAAAAAAATACTTCCATTTATTTGGGGCGTTTGTAGTGTCGGATTTTGTACCCTTTTTAAAGTTTTTAGATGTGGGTGGATATATCAAGTCCATGAAGGAGACAGCGGAAGATTTAGACAACATATGTGATGAATGGTTAAATGAGCACAAAATGGAGAAAAAGTATGAGCAACAATTAGCACAAGGTAACCTAGTGTTCATAGATGTGCTTCTCAAGATTATTCAAGGTGCTTCAGAAGATGAATTCGATGGTTTCGATGGTGATACAGTCATCAAATCCACCTGTCAAGTAATACAAATTTAGCTATAATTTCTATGTTTTATGCCTATTTTTAGCTTACTAGCTTAGGATAAGAATTTTTTTTTGTTAAGGCCATCCAGGTGAGTATATTAAAATCCGATACGTGGCCTAACCGGGTTACCCCGTGACCATTTCCGACCCTTTCTCTAGCCCATCAAGATATACTTCTAGTAAAATTTGAATTTGAGATCATAATGAGGAAATTTTGGTCCAAACAAGAAAATTAAAGAAAAACAAGGGATAGCAGTGGGTTGTGGTCGCGTGCCCTTTGCACAGTGTTCTCTTCCGGCCTTTATGGGCTGGGCCACACATGTGTTACAATGACAATTACAATTGAAAGCAAGGTTGTAAGGCGGACGAATCCGGAAAAATTGCCTCAGTTCGGATTGTTCTCTGCAACTCGGGAACATGAAATTGGAATCGCTAGAAGATATCTTGAACGGGCTAAACGGATAAGATTTCCTTTTTGGTCTACCCTAGGAGGGGATTTTTATTATGATACATGCGGCATGACTTGATTATCCCTTGACTGTTCACGCGTGACCATTCTAAAATATGCTTCTAGTGAGGTTGTTCCTAGCTATAACCAAACTAAAAACTAATGAATATTGGTGTTTGTCACATTTTGTAGCAACTGCTGGTAGCGGGTATAGACACAACATCAGTTACTCTAACATGGGCTTTATCACTACTACTAAACAACCCGAAAGCATTAGAAATCGCACAACGAGAAATTGATGAACATGTCGGAAAGGAAAGATTGTTGGAGGAATCGGACCTAAAGAACTTAATCTATCTCAACGCCATCATTAAAGAAACAATGCGTTTATACCCAGCTGGACCTCTTGCGGTTCCTCATGAATCCACAGAGGACTGTATCGTAGGTGGTTACAATATCCCGAAAGGCACCCGTTTGTTGGTAAATATTTGGAAGATACATCGCGATCAAAACATTTGGTCGGACCCAAACGAATTTAGGCCAGAGAGATTCTTAACGACGCACAAGGATGTTGATGTCAAGGGGAATCATTTTGAGTTGATTCCTTTTGGTAGTGGTAGAAGAATGTGCCCTGCTGCTATGTTTTCGCTTCAAGTTTTGGGTTTAACGTTAGGTCGTTTGATACAACAGTTTGTGCTCAAAAGACCATCAAACGAACTTGTTGATATGACCGAGTCCTCAGGAATGACTAACAATAAAGCGACACCACTTGTGGTCCTTTTGGCCCCTCGTTTATCCTCAAATATGTATGATGATTGATTGATTGTTCATGATGTGTTGAACCTTCGAACCTTATGAGATCAATCATGGCTTAAGGGTATGGCAAGTACTTGGACTGATATGAACTTTATTTGAGTACTAATTATAAATAAATTATAATGTAATAAAATCTTGTTTTATATAATGGAGCTGTAAACTTTAAATGGACATTATTATTATTATTATTATTATTATTATTATTATTATTATTATTATTATTATTATTATTATTATTTTTATTATTATTATTATTATTATTATTATTATTATTATTATTATTATTATTATATTATTATTATTATTTTATTTTATTTTACCCTCTATACTAAACCACATGGGGTTTTGCTCGTTTCACACCCACCCCCTCCCAAAAAATGCCCAAAACGACATTGGGCCAAACTTCCACCCAAAAACTCCAAAAAACCCCTAACCTATAACTAACTTACAAAAACTACCCTTAACTCCAGGGGGTAAAATGTCAGTTTCATAAATTAAAATAAAAACTCCACATATGTAGTCTTTTTCCTTTTCTTGGCTCTGTTTCTTCTTCTCCTTTTCCGGTGAGATCCAAGTTCCAACGCCATTCCGACAAGTGTTTCCGGTAGCAGGCGGCGAAAACAGGTGTAGTTCACCTGTTTTCTGCGAATGGTTTTTCAGTTTGAAGTTTGGTTGTTTGTGAACTTGGATCTTGCCATCGTTTTTTGCATTTTTTCCGACGTGGTCTCACTGATTCTCTCTAAAACTCGTCTCCTCCGCCGGTTTTTGGGCCTTGTGCTGCTGCCACGCCACTAAGACTTTACTACCTTGCTGGATCTTCTTCTTGGTTTTCTGAATTTGCTATCTGGAGGTTCGTTGGTGTTAATTTCCGGTAGCGGCTTTAAGTTTCCGGCCGGATCCCACCAGTTGCTCTTCCTGTTGGCGATTGACAAATCCATTTTGGTGATTTAGTGGTATATGGGTGTAATTGGGGTGATTCCTTTGTCCTAGTTTGGTCGTGGTTTGCGGTGGCTCCACCGTTGGGTGTTTGACGGCGTTTGAAGCTTTGGATCTAGTTAGGCTCGTTCAGATGATTTGGTTCTATAGTTTGGTGCAAGATTACTGTAAGTTTGCTAGTGGTGTTTTCCGGTTGATATCTCAGACCGGCTCATCTATATGGAGTTTGGCTTCTAGTTTGGCAGCTTCGGGGGGTCTGGTTTACGTCGTGTTTGCTCTCTGTCGTGGATATCAGGTTCGAGGTGGTAGATTTCGTGGTTGCAGGTTCGCGATTTCGGGTTATGGTTGCTGGTTCGTTGTTGTTGTGTGCGTAATCGTGGTGAAAGTTTTTTCGTGGCTTCAACTGGGTAAAGCTCTCGTGGGTTCAACTAGGTGCAGTGGGTGGAGATTTTGTGGTCCAAGTCGTGAGTATCTGCACAGCATGTGGTGGTCAACATAATCGTGGGTTATTTCTTTGTTAATCATCTTGACATATTGCATTATCACCACTCGATTTGATTGCGTGATTGGATATTTGATTTAGATTTTCGTAGGTTTCATGGTTTGGTTTCGGGTTATTGTCGGGTTCCATGCTTTCATTCGAGTGCTTGCCTTTAAGTGGTCTTGTAATATGTTGTGGTTATCAAGGTGGTCTCCTAGGTTCTTAGTTAACCCACTCGTGTTCAGATATATATGTTCTACTCGTGTTTAGATTTATGTGGTAGTTGATTCGAGTTTGAAGTCGTGAGTTGCCGTGTCGTGTTCAGATCTATATGTTCTACTCGTGTTTAGATTTATGTGGTAGTCGATTCGAGTTTGAAGTCGTGAATAGTCGTGAGTTGTCGTGTTTAGATTTATAACCCACTTTGTATCTCCTAGCATCTTGCTAGTTTTTATTAATATAATTATTATTGCCTTTCGAAAAAAAAAATAAAAACTCCACCCAAACATTTCGACAGCCCGTATTTTTCTCCTCGCTCCGAGTTAAATTTCACCAATCGCACCGTTAAACTCGAAATTTTTTGTCAACAAAACGATAACTAACTACGTTCAAAACGGACACTTTTTAAAAAATGCTAAACACATGACAGCCCGTATCTTCCCGCTCGCCGCGCGTTAAATTTCTCCGAAAGCACCGTCGTACTCGAAATAATTTTATGAACAAAACGATAAAAGGTACGTTCGAAACGGACACCTTTTAAAAAACGCTAAACACAACGACAGCCCGTATCTTCCTGCTCGCCGCGAGTTAAATTTTCCGCCAGCACCGTTAAACTCGAAATATTTTTGTGCACAAAACGAAACTTACTACATTCGAAACGGACACTTTTTAAAAACGTTAACCACAACGACAGCCCGTATCTTTCCGCTCGCCGCGAGTTAAAATTTTTCGACAGTAGCGTCTTACTCGAAATAATTTTATGAACAAAACGATAAGGACTACGTTCGAAACGGATACTTTTTAAAAAAAGCGCTAAACACAAAGACAGCCCAAATTTTCCTCTAGACCCAAACACCACCGCCACAACGCGCGGTCGGTAACTTTCTGGTTCATATCAATTGTGAATATTATTTTGAGGATTTTTGTTTTCCTTTCGGTACTGTGTATTAATCGTTATCGAATATTACTGCTTAAAATATTGAAGATACATATGCCATCTTTAAGTTTTAATTTCTGACGTCGCTTACATTCAAATTAACAAATGCTTTATAGACTCCAATCATGGTGTGTTATTGGTTTGTTGTAACGTTTGTTTGGAAATGCTAAACTGTTTTTTAATAAAAAAAAATTCTCATTAAATTATTGTGATGTTAAAATGTTATTAGGCGCAGACAAGCTGTTCGATGAAATGATGGTAAGAAATTTCTTTGGCTTCTTGGGTCATACCTCCACTATTTTATTTTTATTATCTGTAAATTTAGTTCCTTTTAGACCTAGTATAAGTTTTGAACTGCAGTATTATATTCATCATTTATGTGTAGTATCTCTTGAATGAACCATCGAATAGTAGATACGAATGACTGACTTTTCACCTGTTTAGTGACCTAATCAACAGAAAAAGTTTGCAAAAAAGGAATCATTGAGAAGCAAGAGCATTTCTAATGGTGTTTGAGATATAAAACACAGCTTGAATGGCTGCACAGGCCTAAACTTTGGATGTCTAATTCAAGTCTATTCTTTTCCTAAACATGTGTATCGGCAGGGACATGTTAGCCCTGTGTTGACTATGTGTTAGAAATCGGATATGAATTGACTGCCGGATTCGTTCTTGAATCGTGTAATCACTGTCTCTATAAAGTATTTCGACCCTACGATTGCCACAGTTGCACGAAATCTTTATAGGGATCAAACAAGAACGCAATCAGTGTTTTGGGCAACGAAATCACTGATCAAATTGTTAGAGAATTTGTGTGTGTTTCTGTTGGTTTGATGAATGCAGAATGATGAACAAAAACATTCATTAAACTGTTATAGGAAACAGTTAAACCGAAAGGGTGTAACCCTTCAATTTTGGCGGGAAATTCGGGTATACCAAAAGATGCAACTATTCGCTTATACTCATTCGGATGCAACGTTTCTATGTACCGAATAGTGCAAATTCTGTTGAGGTTTCGGGGCGCTGCCCCGAGCCCCGCGAGGGGCGCTGCCCCCTCGACCCCTGCCCGCTCACCTGGGAGCGGGACCCCAGCCAGGGGCGCTGCCCCTTGGACCCCGCCAGGGGCGCTGCCCCTTGTGTAACATCCCGCCTTTTTCCATTTACTTTTCCGTTTAACTATTTAAGTTCCGTTATATGTTTATAACACATCTCGTTAATACGCGTTTGAATTATCTCGTTTAGGTAATTCCCGCACCCGAACGAAAGTTGAGGGACTAAACTTGACAAGGGGTCAAACCCTTGACTAGGTCAAAGGGTCAAACCCCTTTCACCCATTCATTTCATCTTCATCTCTCTCTCTCTTTCTCTCTAGCAAGAAAACACACACCCAAAACCATATTCATTCAATCATCATCTAAATTCGATCTAGGAGGCTTACAACAAAATAAATTACATATTCGTGATCCTCTCTTCATCCTCTTCGTTTTGGTACCAACTTCATCTCATTTGGGTAACTTTCTAAAATCACTAGATTTTGTGTTCTTGATGTTTTTAACTTATAAAAGTGTTAATTAGTGTCTATGGCTCAAGTCTAACATGAATATATGATTTATATGCTCGATCTCGTTGTTTTAGTGTAACTAGCATGAACTTGAATTTTGGTGTGTTATTCTTGAATTTTGGATGCTCATATGTTGTTAGATGTTGAAAGTTGATGTTTTAATTGTGTTCCTAACATCACTAGCTTCAAATTGGTATGTAGGTTGACATGGATTAGTTTCATATGCAAGATTGTTGAATTTGTGATTTTGGATTAGGGTTTGATGAGCTTTACATGAACTTTTGATACATTAAATGACATGAGATGTTAATTGTAAGTGTTAGGTTGTGTTGTATGCTTAATTACCTTCGAAACGGCATATTGTACATGTAATTTGGTTGCCAAATCATTAAATTGCAATATTGACTTGAATGCATTGATTATGGAACATTAAATGCGGTTTTGTTTGTCATAAGTGCAAGCTTGATTGATGATATGTGTTTAGTTGCATTCCTTGTCAAAATACCTTTCCAACGATGTATGATAGGCGTTATGAGCGTTTGCGGGTCAAGAATTGTGTTAGAATTGGTTTTGGTTCGTGCACATTTAAAAAGCAGAAAAATAGCTGAAGCAGCAGGGTGGCGCGGCGCGCCATACCCCCCGCGCGGCGCGCCGAATGGCCTGGACAGATTCTGTCCAACTTGGTCAATTTTTGAATAATGTTTGGCATGCTACGCACCTCCGATTAACATGTAACTTGGCCAACATGCTCATATATGATTTCTAAGATTAGAAAAATAGTTCGGAACCCGACCCGAACGTGTTGACTTTCGTTGACTTTGACCGACCAAAGTTTGACTTTTTGTCAAACTTAACCAAATGATTATGCAACCTTCCTAACTTATTTATATACTTGTATCTTGCATGAAACTTGGCAATTTGATTTCACATGCTAAATAATCGAGTCGTAACGAGCCATAGGACTAATTGAACATCTTTGACCTATCGTGTTTACCGTTATTGATACAACCTATTGTTTAGGTCAAGACTAGCATTGTTCTTTGCACACGTTTACTTGTTGAAGTACTTTTATACTCGTGCACTCGAGGTGAGATCATAGTCCCACTTTTACTCTTTTTGAACTTATATTGGGATGAGAAAACATAAACGATTCTTTTGAACTAAGTGAACACAAGAACGGGAAAACAAACATTCTACATACGAGTTTAGAACAAAATCCTCAATTCGATTATCATTAGTTACACTTGCCGGGTGTAAGCGAGAACTTATGTTATATGGCCATATGGGTTTGACAGCCCTCATCCTTGACGGTTCGCTACCGTCTACGGATGAAATATATTTTCGAGAATCAGTGTTTGTTCTAGCACTAAGTGATGGGGTATACAATGGAAGGAATGTTAAGCTTTGATAATTGGGTGCTCGTGAAACAAACTTTTGGAATGTATTACTATTATTTCATTGATGCAAATCTTGTGGTTCACTTGTACTTACTTACTTAAACCTATGATTTCACCAACGTTTTCGTTGACAGATTTCTATGTTTTTCTCAGGTCCTTGAACGATACATGATACATGCTTCCGCTCATTATTTGATACTTGCATTGGATGTCGAGTATACATGCATTTCATGGAGCGTCTTTTGACTTTACTTTAAACCGTGTCGCCTAGATTTCATTCGTATTATAACGTTGTAACTTAACTATTGGTTGAACAATTCTTGTAAACTTTGGGAACAATCTTTATTTTGAAATGAAGGCGACATATTTTGGTCAAACGTTATCTTAAAGACTTATAATCAGGTAATGGAACCCACGTAGCCGACGCCGTCACTTGACGATTTGTCGGGGTCGCTACAGTTGGTATCAGAGCCTTGGTTGTAGGGATTTAGAGTTCATTTGTGTCCACCCCGAGTCATAGGGTACATAGGTGAATCTAGACTACAACCGGCATATAGACTGAAGTAGGAATTATTTGACAAATTGTGCATTTATACTCGAACTCTTCTATCATATCTAACTCGTATTCGATCTTGATCTTACGTTGATAAATTTTGTTGATGCGCCACCTTGACTTTATGAAGTAATGTTAAATGCACATGAGAATCAGGGTAATATAATTTCCGGGATTATATTACGGTGATTCACATGGACGTTCCGACATTATGACGTAAAGAATTTAAGGCGAGTCAAGGAAAAATTTCCTCTCTATCCTACTTCCATACTCCGGTTAGTATTGTTGAAAATACTAACCAACGATATTCTTGTCTCATGAAGGAACAATGGCTCACCAAGGTCAACACAATACTCCTCTCGAAACTCTGGAACAAGCTCTTCAACAAATGATAACCACCGCCGTGGGTACGGCCGTGGCCGATCACTTTTCTAACAACAACAATCATGGGGCCGGTAATTCAATCGAGGGTTGCTCCTACAAGAACTTCATGAAGTACAATCCTCCCACTTTCAATGGAACCGAAGGACCGGTTGCTCTCACCCGATGGTTCGAACAAACAGAAGCCGTTTTTAACACAAGCGGTTGTCGAGACCAAGATAAGGTCAAGTTTTCCACCCTCACTTTCACCGGCATTGCTCTCTCGTGGTGGAACAAGTACGTACAATCAGTGGGTATCGATGAAGCCCTTACACTCTCTTGGGCCGAATTAAGAGAAAGAATGATCACCGCATACTTCCCGCGCGACGAGACTCGAAGGCTCGAGCAAGGGCTAAGGAATTTGAAAACGGTCGGGAATGACCTCGGAGCTTATAATCAACGGTTTACCGAACTAGTCTCAATGTGTCCGAATCTCATGACTCCCGAATCCCTAAGAGTCGAACTTTACATGGATGGCCTCCCTAAGAGCATTCAACACGGGGTAATGGCATCCCAACCCACTAACCTACAAGAGGCTTTAACAATGGCCCGCCAAGCCTTAGAAACGGTGAATGAAATGGAAGCACCGGCACCAATGGTCGAGAACCACCCGAGTAACAACAAAAGAACATGGGAACCCTCCCAATCAAGCAACAACAACTTTGCTAAGAAGCCTTACACCTCCGACGGCAAGAAAGGTTATGCCGGGAACCTACCTCTTTGCAACAAATGCAACAAACATCACTTTGGCGAATGTAGTAAGATAATTTGCCACCGGTGCCAAGGAGTTGGTCATAAGGCCAACGATTGTAAAAGTGCCACTCCCGTCGCTCGAAAGTGGCCCAATGCACCAAAGACGGGCACTTGTTACGAATGTGGCCAAACGGGTCATTATAGAAATGCATGCCCGAAAAGGAAAGATAACACCAATACGCGCGGCCGAGCTTTCAACATCAACACCGAGGAAGCCCGGGATGACACTGAACTAGTCACGGGTACGTTTCTTCTCAACAATTCTTATGTCTCTTGCTTATTCGATTCGGGTGCCGATAAATGCTTTGTATCCAAGACTTTGACTCATTCTTTTAGCACTCCACCTCTTCCATTAGATACCACTTATACCATTGAAGTAGCTAACGGAAAACTATTAAGTGCCGACACATATTACCGGGGGTGTACGTTAAACATTTTGGGTAAGGAATTTGAAATTGACTTGATACCCATGGAACTAGGAAGCTTTGATGTAATAATCGGTATGAATTGGTTAGTCAAAACGAAATCTCACATTCTTTGTGATCTTAACGCAATCCGAATTCCTATCGAGAATGGTGAACCTTTGATTGTTTATGGCGATAAGAGTTGCACCAGACTCAACCTCGTTTCGTGCCTTAAAGTCAGAAAACTACTCCGTAAGGGTTGTTTTGCGATCCTTGCCCACGTTAAGAAAGTCGAGTCCGATGAGAAGCACATCGATGATGTGCCAATTGTTAGTGACTATTCCGATGTATTTCCCGACGAATTGCCGGGTCTTCCGCCTCATCGACCGGTTGAATTCCAAATCGATCTTATTCCGGGAGCCGCACCCGTAGCGCGTGCACCATATAGACTCGCTCCATCTGAAATGCAAGAATTGCAAAGTCAAATCCAAGAACTACTTGATCGTGGTTTTATCCAACCTAGCCATTCACCTTGGGGCGCTCCGATTTTGTTTGTTAAAAAGAAAGACGGATCCCTACGAATGTGCATTGATTATCGCGAACTAAATAAATTGACGGTTAAGAACCGATATCCTCTTCCTCGCATCGATGACCTCTTTGATCAACTACAAGGGTCTTGTGTATATTCGAAAATCGATCTCCGCTCGGGTTATCATCAATTAAGGGTTAAGGGGGAAGATGTCTCCAAAACCGCTTTCCGGACTCGTTACGGTAGTTATGAATTCCTTGTCATGCCATTTGGTCTCACTAACGCACCGGCGGTGTTCATGGATCTTATGAACCGCGTGTGCAAACCGTATCTCGATAAATTCGTTATTGTGTTCATCGATGACATATTGATTTATTCTAAAAATGAAGAAGAGCACGAACAACATCTCCGACTTGTGCTTGAACTTTTAAGACAAGAACAACTCTATGCCAAATTCTCCAAGTGTGAATTTTGGTTAAAGGAAGTTCAATTTCTTGGTCATGTTGTAAGTGACCAAGGTATTAAAGTCGATCCATCGAAAATCGAAGCCATTAGCAAATGGGAGACTCCTACTACTCCTACTCACATTCGTCAATTTTTGGGTCTCGCCGGGTACTATCGTAGATTCATCGAAAATTTCTCTTTGGTTGCACGTCCTCTAACCGCCTTGACTCACAAGGGAAAGAAATTCATTTGGGCGACCGAACATGAATCCGCATTCCAAATCTTGAAAACGAAGCTAACCACCGCTCCTATCTTGTCACTTCCCGAAGGCAATGATGACTTTGTTGTATATTGCGATGCCTCAAAACATGGTTTTGGGTGTGTATTGATGCAACGAACGAAAGTCATTGCTTATGCTTCTCGACAACTTAAAATTCATGAACGAAACTATACGACACATGATCTCGAACTCGGAGCCGTTGTCTTTGCACTTAAAATGTGGAGACACTATCTTTATGGAACCAAGAGTACTATCTTTACCGACCACAAAAGTCTCCAACACATTTTCGATCAAAAGCAACTAAACATGAGACAACGACGGTGGATTGAAACTTTGAACGATTACGACTGCGAGCTTCGTTACCATCCCGGGAAGGCAAATGTAGTAGCCGATGCCTTAAGTCGAAAAGAAAGAGTGGTGCCTCTTCGTGTCCGAGCCTTAAACATCACCATCCACACAAACCTTAATAGCCAAATTCGGGTAGCCCAAGATGAGGCTCTCAAGGATGAAAACATCTCTCTCGAACACTTGAACGTCCTCACCTCTCGATTCGAAGTTAAAGAAACCGGACTCCGATATTTCGCCGGAAGAATTTGGGTGCCTAGTTATGGGGACCTACGAAGCCTTATTTTAGATGAAGCCCATAAGTCACGATACTCGATTCACCCCGGTGCCAATAAGATGTACCACGACCTTAAACAACTATATTGGTGGCCGAACATCAAAAGGGACGTAGCTACTTATGTTTCCAAGTGTTTGACATGTTCCAAGGTCAAAGCCGAACACCAAAGACCGTCCGGACTACTTCAACAACCCGAAATCCCGCAATGGAAGTGGGAAAGGATAACGATGGATTTTATCACAAAACTACCAAAAACGACGGGCGGTTATGATACCATTTGGGTTATTGTTGATCGTCTCACCAAATCCGCACACTTCCTTGCCATGAAAGAAACGGACAAAATGGAGAAACTTGCACAACTTTACATTAAGGAGATCGTAGCCCGACACGGTGTACCTTTATCGATTATCTCCGACCGAGATGGCCGTTTCGTTTCTAGATTTTGGCGTACATTGCAAGAAGCGTTGGGAACGCGTTTAGACATGAGCACCGCATATCATCCTCAAACCGATGGACAAAGCGAACGTACAATTCAAACCTTAGAAGACATGTTACGAGCTTGCGTGGTTGACTTCGGAAAAGCTTGGGACAAGCACTTACCTCTCGCCGAGTTCTCTTACAACAATAGTTATCACGCGAGTATTAAAGCCGCACCTTTTGAAGCGCTATATGGCCGCAAATGTCGTTCACCTCTTTGTTGGGCCGAAGTAGGCGACGTGCAAATCACCGGACCCGAACTCATTCACGAAACCACCGAGAAAATCGTTCAAATCCGAGATAGGCTTAGGACGGCCCGAAGTCGTCAAAAGAGCTATACCGATAAACGACGCAACGATCTTGAATTTCAAGTCGGTGACCGAGTAATGTTAAAAGTCGCACCTTGGAAGGGTGTAATCCGTTTTGGGAAACGCGGGAAGCTAAATCCGCGGTATATTGGTCCTTTCGAAATCTTGGAGCGTATTGGAACCGTTGCTTATCGTTTGGATCTTCCGCCTCAATTGAGCTCCGTTCATCCTACTTTCCATGTATCTAACTTGAAAAAGTGTCTTGCCGAACCCGATATCGTCATTCCTCTCGAGGAGCTTACCATTGATGACAAACTTCATTTTGTGGAGGAACCGGTTGAAATTGTGGACACCTCCGTCAAGACATTGAAACAAAGCCGAATCCCGATTGTTAAAGTCCGTTGGAACGCCAAAAGAGGACCCGAGTTTACTTGGGAAAGACAAGATCAAATGCAAAGGAAGTATCCTCATCTATTCGTGAATTCGGAAACGCAATATCTCGAGGAAGAAACAACGACTACTACGCCTACTTAAATTTCGGGACGAAATTTCTTTTAAGGTGTAGGTAATGTAACATCCCGCCTTTTTCCATTTACTTTTCCGTTTAACTATTTAAGTTCCGTTATATGTTTATAACACATCTCGTTAATACGCGTTTGAATTATCTCGTTTAGGTAATTCCCGCACCCGAACGAAAGTTGAGGGACTAAACTTGACAAGGGGTCAAACCCTTGACTAGGTCAAAGGGTCAAACCCCTTTCACCCATTCATTTCATCTTCATCTCTCTCTCTCTTTCTCTCTAGCAAGAAAACACACACCCAAAACCATATTCATTCAATCATCATCTAAATTCGATCTAGGAGGCTTACAACAAAATAAATTACATATTCGTGATCCTCTCTTCATCCTCTTCGTTTTGGTACCAACTTCATCTCATTTGGGTAACTTTCTAAAATCACTAGATTTTGTGTTCTTGATGTTTTTAACTTATAAAAGTGTTAATTAGTGTCTATGGCTCAAGTCTAACATGAATATATGATTTATATGCTCGATCTCGTTGTTTTAGTGTAACTAGCATGAACTTGAATTTTGGTGTGTTATTCTTGAATTTTGGATGCTCATATGTTGTTAGATGTTGAAAGTTGATGTTTTAATTGTGTTCCTAACATCACTAGCTTCAAATTGGTATGTAGGTTGACATGGATTAGTTTCATATGCAAGATTGTTGAATTTGTGATTTTGGATTAGGGTTTGATGAGCTTTACATGAACTTTTGATACATTAAATGACATGAGATGTTAATTGTAAGTGTTAGGTTGTGTTGTATGCTTAATTACCTTCGAAACGGCATATTGTACATGTAATTTGGTTGCCAAATCATTAAATTGCAATATTGACTTGAATGCATTGATTATGGAACATTAAATGCGGTTTTGTTTGTCATAAGTGCAAGCTTGATTGATGATATGTGTTTAGTTGCATTCCTTGTCAAAATACCTTTCCAACGATGTATGATAGGCGTTATGAGCGTTTGCGGGTCAAGAATTGTGTTAGAATTGGTTTTGGTTCGTGCACATTTAAAAAGCAGAAAAATAGCTGAAGCAGCAGGGTGGCGCGGCGCGCCATACCCCCCGCGCGGCGCGCCGAATGGCCTGGACAGATTCTGTCCAACTTGGTCAATTTTTGAATAATGTTTGGCATGCTACGCACCTCCGATTAACATGTAACTTGGCCAACATGCTCATATATGATTTCTAAGATTAGAAAAATAGTTCGGAACCCGACCCGAACGTGTTGACTTTCGTTGACTTTGACCGACCAAAGTTTGACTTTTTGTCAAACTTAACCAAATGATTATGCAACCTTCCTAACTTATTTATATACTTGTATCTTGCATGAAACTTGGCAATTTGATTTCACATGCTAAATAATCGAGTCGTAACGAGCCATAGGACTAATTGAACATCTTTGACCTATCGTGTTTACCGTTATTGATACAACCTATTGTTTAGGTCAAGACTAGCATTGTTCTTTGCACACGTTTACTTGTTGAAGTACTTTTATACTCGTGCACTCGAGGTGAGATCATAGTCCCACTTTTACTCTTTTTGAACTTATATTGGGATGAGAAAACATAAACGATTCTTTTGAACTAAGTGAACACAAGAACGGGAAAACAAACATTCTACATACGAGTTTAGAACAAAATCCTCAATTCGATTATCATTAGTTACACTTGCCGGGTGTAAGCGAGAACTTATGTTATATGGCCATATGGGTTTGACAGCCCTCATCCTTGACGGTTCGCTACCGTCTACGGATGAAATATATTTTCGAGAATCAGTGTTTGTTCTAGCACTAAGTGATGGGGTATACAATGGAAGGAATGTTAAGCTTTGATAATTGGGTGCTCGTGAAACAAACTTTTGGAATGTATTACTATTATTTCATTGATGCAAATCTTGTGGTTCACTTGTACTTACTTACTTAAACCTATGATTTCACCAACGTTTTCGTTGACAGATTTCTATGTTTTTCTCAGGTCCTTGAACGATACATGATACATGCTTCCGCTCATTATTTGATACTTGCATTGGATGTCGAGTATACATGCATTTCATGGAGCGTCTTTTGACTTTACTTTAAACCGTGTCGCCTAGATTTCATTCGTATTATAACGTTGTAACTTAACTATTGGTTGAACAATTCTTGTAAACTTTGGGAACAATCTTTATTTTGAAATGAAGGCGACATATTTTGGTCAAACGTTATCTTAAAGACTTATAATCAGGTAATGGAACCCACGTAGCCGACGCCGTCACTTGACGATTTGTCGGGGTCGCTACACCTTGGACCCCGCAAGGGGGCGCAGCCCCCTTGACCCCCGCATTTTGCGCGACAGTTAGTAGCCAACTCTTACGGGCGTGTACTCCACACTCTCCGAACCCGTTGGTAAGTATAACTAGCTAACACCTGCATTCAAGTAAATCGCAACTAACTAAAATGTACGTTGGAAGACACTAAAATCACCAACAAATCCCCCCCCATTTTAGTGTAATCCTTGATTTACTAAAATAACTAAACAACAGAACAAACTAATGCATAAATGGAAATGTTCATGAAGAATTGAATTTCCACTTAGTATAATATTTACGAGAATTCGAAAATCAGGGTGTTCACGAGGAATTGAACCCTTCAATTCATATGAAAACTATAAAATAATATACACATCAGTTTCTTACATATCCCTAAAACAATCTTGACACTATTATAAGCCATGTGTCCCAATCCTTCAGTGAACATATTGGCAGCTAAGTCCAAAGCTCCATTGAAGCGGCAAAACTTCATGCTCACATAGGTAGTCCTTTTACATCTTGCACCTGCATATGCAATTTTTCAAAAGAACTATTAAGAAGAATAACTTCAACCTAACTCAACTTGCAGGTCTAAACACATACTTTGGGATCAGAATATTATGTGTTTCAATCTTCAGAAAGTAAGCTTACCTCATTGAATTCAGCTTCTAGCGTTGTACTAGAAGGGAATTGGGCGTCTCACTTTGGAAGATCTATATGGACTTCAATCCCACTCCAATAGCCGACTTGTGCACTAAGTCTCGGGCTAACGCTTTTGTCAAGTGATCCGCTAAGTTTTGTTGCGATCTAACGAAACTTACGGATATCACTCCATGTGAAATCAGCTCGCGAACCATACTATGTCTAACACCTAAGTGTCTAGACTTTCCATTGTACATTTGGCTATAAGCCTTAGCCAAAGTAGCTTCACTGTCACAACGGATAGAAATAGGAGATATTGGCTTTGGCCACAAAGGAATTTCATGAATCAGATTCCTCAACCAATCAGCTTCCTTACCAGCTGCAGCTAAAGCTACAAATTCAGACTCCATGGTTGAATTTGTAATACACGTTTGCTTCTTAGAAGCCCATGATATAGCACCTCCTCCAAGTAGGAATATCCAACCAGTCGTAGATGAATGATCTTCGACGTTGGTTATCCAACTTGCATCCGAATATCCTTCCAAAACTGAAGGAAACCCGGTATAAGTGATACCATAATCCATAGTACCCTTTAAATACTTGAATACTCTAACCACAGCACGCCAATGAGTAGCATTCGGATTACTAGTAAACCTACTCAGCTTTCCCACTATGAAAGCAATATCGGGGCGTGTGCTTGTCATAGCATACATCAAACATCCAATTGCTCGAGAGTATTCAAGCTGTGATACAGCTTTACCCAAATGGGGCATAAGCTTCACAGTTGCATCAACGGGAGTTTTCAAGGGAGAACATTGATCACACTTGAACCGTTTCAGAATCTTCTCAATATAATGAGATTGTGTGATCGTAATACCTCTATCATCCCTTTTAATCCTTATGCCTAGGATTACATCCGCCACTCCCATGTCCTTCATGGAGAACTTCGAAGATAAGAACTCCTTTGTTCTATCAACTTGATCTTGGTTAGTACCAAAGATCAGCATGTCATCCACGTATAAGCAAATGATCACACCTTTTCCGGATTGATCGAATTTGCTATATACACACTTGTCAGATTGATTTAGTACAAAACCATTAGACAACACCACATCATCAAACTTCTGATGCCACTGCTTGGGAGCTTGTTTCAGCCCGTACAATGATTTAACCAACTTGCACACCTTATGCTCTTGTCCTGGCATAACAAACCCTTCTGGTTGTCTCATATACACTTCCTCTTCCAAATCACCATTCAAGAATGCTGTTTTGACATCCATTTGATGGATCACTAGATCAAACGTAGCAGCAAGTGCTATTAACAATCTAATAGTAGTGATACGAGCAACAGGAGCATATGTATCGAAATAATCAATACCCTCCTTTTGTTTAAAGCCTTGGATGACCAATCTAGCTTTAAACTTGTCAATTGTGCCATCGACTTTCATCTTCTTCTTGAAGATCCACTTGTTTCCCAAAGGTTTGCATCCCGGTGGTAAATCTGTTAATACCCAAGTATTATTCTCCAAAATAGAACTCATCTCGTCGTCAATTGCTTCTTTCCAAAAAGCAACGTCACGAGATTTCATAGCCTCATCAAAGGTTCTAGGATCATCATCTATACTATAACAGTAAGACAATTTAGATTTAACACAATCTCTCGATCCTTCAACTAAATAAAGTTGAAAATCAGAACCATATGATTTGGGTGTCCTAGTTCTAGTACCCCTACGAGGTTCTAGTGACTCACTTGGAATTTCTTCCAGGTTAACTCCTTGTGTAGTCTCATTTGAATGAGAAATCACGTCCCTTGGTCTAGGTATTGATGTAAAACGGGATTCATCAAATATTGCATCTCTTGATTCTACAACGGTGTTAATCGAAATAAAATCATTAGGTTCTATCACATAAAACCTATAGGCTTTGGAATGCTCAGCATATCCAATAAAGATGCAATCAATACCTCTTTCACCCAAAGTTTTCCTTTTGGGTTCGGTTAATCTTACAATTGCCCGACAACCCCAAACTCGCAAATAATGCAAGTTTGGTTGCTTCTTGTACCAAAGTTCGTAAGGAGTCGTGATTCCTTTGTTATTGGGAACTCTATTCAAAATGTAGCAAGCCGTTAACATGGCTTCTCCCCAAAAACCGTCACTTAAACCAGAATAGGACATCATGGAATTAACCATTTCCTTGAGAGACCTATTTTTCCTCTCTGCTACACCATTTTGTTGTGGTGTATACGGAGCTGTAGTTTGATGAATGATCCCTACAGACTGGAAATATATTGGATCATAATACTCACCACCTCTATCGGTGCGCAACGTTTTAATCAAACCATTTTGTTGTAATTCCACTTCAGTCTTATAGATTTTAAATTTGTCTAAGGCCTCATCTTTAGTATGCAAAAGATAAACATAACAGAACCTAGACGCATCATCTATAAACGTGATTACATACTTCTTATTACCTAAAGAAGGGGTAGCATGAAAATCACAAAGATCACAATGAATTAGTTCTAAATTCAAAGATTTCCTGTTTATGGTATTAAAAGGATGTCTCGTAATTTTATTCAACACACATGTATTACATTTGTCAATACACTTTTCAAAAGTCGGTATTAAATTCACTTTAGACATGTTTTTCATTCTTCTTTGATGTACATGTCCTAGTCGAGCATGCCATAAACTATAATCATTTGAATTAGAACTAATCATGCAAGCAGAATTATCAACAACAGGAACATTCTTAAGATTCAACATAAACATACCATTATTATAGTATCCAAATCCAATAAACATGCCACCCTTCGACAAGATATACTTGTCGGATTCAAATACTTGTTTATAACCACACTTATTTAATATAGGATTGGAAATCAGATTCTTTCTCAACCCAGGAACATACACTACATTATTTAAAGTTATTGTCTTATCAGAACTAAATTGTAAAACAACATCACCACGACCAAGGACAGGAGTGACTGATTCGTTCCCCATGTGAAGCACATCATCATCAGGTTGAAACGTCTTAAACCAACAGCGATCTTTACATGCATGACATGTGGCCCCGGAATCAATCCACCACGCTATGTTATCATCCTGCACATAAAATGCTTCAGAAATATGTGATACATAATTCTGAACAGAATTTATAATACAATCAAAATTCTGACCTTGGTTAGGAACTTGGTCCTTAGACCCGTTTCCTGAACCCGAACCGCTTGCTCCATCCTTGTTCTTTCCAACACGACATTCTTTCTTAAAGTGACCAGGTTTGCCACAAATCCAACAAGATAGAGATTTCTTATCCTTCTTGTTGGAACCATCGTTGTTCCCTTGAAACTTACGTTTCTTTCCATTGAACTTTTTGTTGTTTTTGTTCCCACGTTTACCATCCTCAATCATGTTTACAGAGGATGATGCAACGTCCTTTTCTTTAGTCTTACCACCCTCTTGATCCCGTATTGATTCCTCAATACGTAGGGTGCCTCCCAATTCAGTCAACGACAATTCTTCTTTCTTATGTTTCAACATGTGTTTGAAAGTCTGCCATGATGGTGGCAATTTGTCTATAATTGAAGACACTGAAATGGATTCATCCATTTTCAGATTGTGTTGTGTAAACTGTCCCAAAATTCGAAGAATTTCGTGGAACTGTTCCATAACAGGCCTTGAATCCACCATTTTGTAATTATTGAAATTACTCACAAGAAACTTCTTACTAGAAGCATCTTCAGCCATGTATTTGGATTCGAGAGAATCCCAAAGTTCCTTAGCAGTTTCTACAGATTGGTAAACATCAAAAAGAGCATCAGACATACCATTTAGAATGTGGCCACGACATATGAAATCATCATTATCCCATTTGTTTCGTCTCCTGATTTGATCCAGAGTTGCATCCTCAGGAAGTTCTGGCATGGGGGTGGATAGAACATGAACAACCTTCAACGTTGTTAACAGAAATCGCATCTTTTGTTGCCATCTACGAAAGTTAACCCCTTCAAATTTCTCCAGTTTTGCAAACTGCCTTGTCATCTCTTTCACTGTTTCCCCAGACATGATTACAGACCTTATACTTTATAGATTTGTTAGAAATCGGATATGAATTGACTGCCGGATTCGTTCTTGAATCGTGTAATCACTGTCTCTATAAAGTATTTCGACCCTACGATTGCCACAGTTGCACGAAATCTTTATAGGGATCAAACAAGAACGCAATCAGTGTTTTGGGCAACGAAATCACTGATCAAATTGTTAGAGAATTTGTGTGTGTTTCTGTTGGTTTGATGAATGCAGAATGATGAACAAAAACATTCATTAAACTGTTATAGGAAACAGTTAAACCGAAAGGGTGTAACCCTTCAATTTTGGCGGGAAATTCGGGTATACCAAAAGATGCAACTATTCGCTTATACTCATTCGGATGCAACGTTTCTATGTAACGAATAGTGCAAATTCTGTTGAGGTTTCGGGGCGCTGCCCCGAGCCCCGCGAGGGGCGCTGCCCCCTCGACCCCTGCCCGCTCACCTGAGAGCGGGACCCCAGCCAGGGGCGCTGCCCCTTGGACCCCGCCAGGGGCGCTGCCCCTTGTGTAACATCCCGCCTTTTTCCATTTACTTTTCCGTTTAACTATTTAAGTTCCGTTAGTAGCCAACTCTTACGGGCGTGTACTCCACACTCTCCGAACCCGTTGGTAAGTATAACTAGCTAACACCTGCATTCAAGTAAATCGCAACTAACTAAAATGTACGTTGGAAGACACTAAAATCACCAACACTATGTCAACTCATCCAGCCGCACCTCGTATGCCACTGGAGCCTGGCGAAACACCATCACCATTAAACCCCTACAGCATGTCAGGACCCGGAATCGAGCCTGCATGGTTATTCTTTTCCATCTTTACATGCGTAGGGCCAAGGATCATTTGGGCCGGGTACCACTGAACCACAGGTCCGTTGGTTCAAGTCTATTCAATGGAGAACTATTGTCCTGTAAACTTGGTTTAAAATTTGTGGTGAAAGAATTAGAGTACTATTTATACAACAAGTTGTCTATAGTCAAGTGTATTAATCAATTTTTTTTTTTTTCCCAAGTTGTCAATCTTGACTAAATCTAAACCCCATACCTTTGGGATGTAGACACATTAGAATCTTATCATGTGACCCTTTTCTAAAGTTCACAAACAAATCTAATTAAAAAAGGGGCCTCCATAATCTCTTTTTGGGCAATAAGCCATGAACTTCCATCTTCAACTTCCAACAAATGCAGTTGCAACAGTCATCCTTTTTGTTACCGTACTATATTTCTTATACAAAATCTACAACAAAAAGAGTTCAGGTAATCGAAACAACAACGCACCGCCTGAAGCAAAGGGTGCATGGCCTATAATCGGGCACCTACATCTTCTTGGTGAAACTCAATTACCTCACAAGGTTTTAGGTGCCATGGCTGATACATGTGGGCCCATCTTCACCATCAAGCTTGGTTTTCGCCAAGCTTTGATAGTGAGTGACTCGGAGATGGCTAAAGTATGTTTTACAACGAATGACAAAGACTTTGCAGATCGACCCACAACGGTTGTATCTAAACTCTTAGGCTATAACTCTGGCATGTTCAGTTTCGCTCCATATGGAGAGTACTGGCGACAGGTTCGCAAGATTATCACACTCGAGCTTCTTTCTCAACGACGAGTTGAGATGCTTGGACATATTCGAGTTTCGGAACTTAAAGTCTCCATGAAAGAGATATATGAAGCTTGGGTAAAGAACAAGAAACTTGAAAATTCGAATACTGTGAAAGTGGAGATGAAACAATGGTTTGGGAACTTGTTATTAAACATTGTGTTGAGGAGTATATCGGGGACGAGATTTGCGCCTGATGATGAAGAAGGTTTACGATTTCAAGCAGTGGCGAGGAAATATTTCGAATTATTGGCTGTATTTGTTGTATCTGATTTCATACCGTTTCTCAAGGGTTTCGATGTTGGAGGATATGAGAAAGCTATGAAGCGTACTGCGAAAGAGATTGATGAATTCCTCGAAGGATTTTTAACGGAGCACCGAAAAGTCAAAGAATCCGGTCAACAAAAAGACGAACGCGACCAAGTCTTCATGGATGTGCTGATTTCCATCCTTGAAAGTGTCCCTCAAGAGGATTTTAATTTTGATTGTGGCACAATCATCAAATCTTCATGCCTGGTAAACTAGATATAATTCAATTGTAGAATTTGATACGGGTGTTCAGTATTCGGTTTCAAACCGGTTACCCCCGAAAACCGAACCACATGAAAACCGAAAAATAAAATCAAAGGGAATTTGAATTCAGTTTTCGGTTAGGTTTTTGATTTTACATTTTTAAATTCTGTTTAAAAGGCTTCAACTGATATTATATTAAATTACCAATGCCACGTATTGAGACACGGCCCGGATTCCGACGGGGCAGCAGTGGAGAATCTTGGACCTAGACGAAAAGTCAATTTTAAAATCAAAAGTCGAATATAAAATCGATTTCTTATGAGTTTTGGTTCAATTATGATTTGTTGGGTTTTTAGATTTTCACCGAAACCGAAGCGAATTCTGTTTTCGGTTTCAGTTTTGATTTTGAATTCGGTTACGGTTTCAGTTTTGCCTCCAAATTTTCAAAACTACGAAAACCGAAAAACGACATGATAAACATCCTATAATCCGATTTACACTGTCAATTCATATATTCTTCTATTTAACTGAAATTTGATTAATTTGGTCATTTGTAGGCGCTTTTAACAGCAGGATTGGACACTTCAACAGTGACGCTAACATGGGCTTTATCGTTGCTGTTAAACAACCCGAAAGCATTAAAAATTGCACAAGATGAAATTCATGAGCATGTTGGAAGAGAGAGACTAGTCGAAGAATCTGACATCAAGAACTTAGTCTATCTTCAAGCGATCATTAAAGAAACAATGCGTTTATACCCAGCTGCCCCTTTATCAGTTCCTCACCAGTCAAGGCAGGACTGTGTTGTGGCTGGTTACAACGTCCCAAAGGGAACTCGATTGTTTGTAAATTTGTGGAAAGTACATCGTGATCCAAACGTTTGGTCGGATCCTAATGAATTTCAACCCGAGAGATTTTTGACAAGTAAATCTGATATTGATGTCAAGGGGAATCATTTTGAACTTATGCCGTTTGGTAGCGGTAGAAGAATGTGCCCTGGTGTTTATTTTTCCCTCAAATCGATGCATTTAATATTGGCTAGTTTGATTCAACAGTTTGTGTTCGAAAGACCATCGAATGAGCTTATTGATATGAGCGAGAGCTTCGGGTTAACTAACATGAAAGCGACGCCACTTGAGGTCCTTGTTACCCCTCGTTTGTCTACTGAGATGTATCATGTTGGTGCTTGATATTCCAGTGCATCAAATATTTGTACTGTACAAGTATTTAATGCACAAGTGTGGTGGATTTATCAAATATTTGTATTATGTATTTGACTTTAATACAACTGAGATGATTTTTGTAAAGTATACGACTGCAAAACATATTACAGGTGTCTTCATACGAATAAAGTTCTTAATAGAAGACTAATGTAGTTATAACCTACGCGATCAATTTCGATTAGTAGCTACTATTATACATAATGCAGCTCATTAGCTAGTAAAACATGATACAACTTGAAAAATTCATTTAAAACTTAAGCATTGATACTGGCTGATGAAACATTTCAACTTGAAAAACTTCACAAAACTCTTTTAGTAACGAATCATGAGCAATATCAATAAGCTTACCATCATCATCAGACGTATTATAACTAGAAGATGAACAGGGTTCGTTAAGCAACAGTTCCTTGATGTTTCCAACTCCACGATCTCGTATTCCACAAGGGATTATACTGTTAAAAGGCGAAAGATCAGTCGAAACATTTAATGCTAATCCATGATATGTCAGCCATCGTGTAACTCGTATACCAATTGCTGCTAGTTTTTTGTCACCTAATCAATCAAATCAAACAATATAAGTAAAAAGTATCAAACTTTTAAATGTTGAGCAGACTTAACTGAATGAACTAGCTATAGAACTTACCAACCCAAACTCCAGTTAAACCATCGACCCGAGAAGCTTTTAGAGAAAAAGTGATCTTAAGAACACGAATAACTACTTCCTCGAGTGCCCTTAAGTACCAATGAAGATCCATCTTCTGGAACCGTAAATTCATAATCGGGTACATCATTATCTACATTGTAACAACACAATAGGTTAATCATATTTCATGAAAATGAATCAACTATGTTGTTGATGATGATGATGATTGTACCTGTCCTGGGCCATGGTAAGTAACTTCACCACCGCGTTCAGTTTGATACAAAGGCAAAGGGGAATCATTAATGTTAAAATTCAAGTTGTTTTCTGTACTAGCAGTACCTAATGTATAAACAGGTTGATGCTGCAACACAATTAAACTATCCGAATCATCTTTATCATCATCGATTAATGTTTTTCGGTCTTTGACAATTGATTTTTGCCATGACCATGCTTCAGGATATGGAACCACTTCTTTATACATATCATAACATTCACATCTACACATAATATATTACAAACGATACTCCATTAGGTAATGAACGTAAGCTGTTCGACGAAATGCCTGAATGAATGGAAGAAAAAATATGGTGTACCTACCTTCTTGTGGTGGCCTGTTGGGTTGTTGAGGTGGATACAGTCCCTGTGATCTGAGATGTTATTGGTCGTGGTGATACTGTTTTTTGGCCGGAATTAGAACGGATTGTCCATGGTGAAATTGAAGAACTTAAAGTGAAATTAATTGCAACAAACATGGAGTGACGGAGGAACCAAGAAATATATATGTTCTTTGTACGTTAACTGATGTGTAATCTTCGTTTCTGGGTGGTTGGATTTATCGATTATGAATATTTGGTTATCGGTTTTAGGTGCCGTTAATTCAGGAAAAATCATTTAAAAATGCATAATCATGCATTCAACTATTTAAATTATTCTATTATATGCATTAGTTATCTAGTTAATATGTAGAAAAAATTCATAGTTAGTCCCTTAACTTAACGTCTGTTAAAATTTTCCATTAAATCTTATCTCATCCTATCATTCCCTTCTCATTTTCAATAACATCTCCATCATCTTCAAAAGAATACATTTTCATCTTTAACTTCCCAAATAATATTTCACAAATCGTTAATCGTTAATTGAATTAAAATTAAAACTCAAAATCAAGCACTAAAAATAACTTATCCATATCGAAAACTAAATTCTAAACAATAATTAAATAACTTATTCAAATCAATAATACAAATTTTTTTTAGAAAGGAAAGTTGTTGGCATCGAATACTCTCATTTGCTACGCACGCACACGTTTTCCAAATAAATTTCACGAATATTTTTAAAGGGAGGGACTCGAACTTGAAACCTCCCCACTCTCATCTCAATGCACAAGTGCAAAGGGGTGCAAAAGGGTGAACCACTGAACCTTGTGTTTACCGAAAAGTATTTTACAATAACCCAATGGTATGAGTTGATTTCAAAACAACTAACACCGAAACACACAAGGGAGGTTTCTTTAACCTATGACACAAAGCCAAAACCCAGATCAACTAATTAAACCCGGATCTTCAGTGTGTTTTCGTTTTCTTCAACAACCCAGATCGATGCATCCATGTATGATATTTGTTCATTACAGGTTGTAAAATCACTAAAGCAATTGAACAAATAACGAATCTAAACTCAGATCTAAAACAACAGGTACCGATATCTGATAACAACATGTTTCGATTGGAGACAATGGTGGTTTAAGGTTTCGATTGGAGATGTCCGAAAATCATTAGAATCTGCGCGTTTAAATACCAGCTCATATTCGATTTGATTTAATCGATTTAAATTCTAAAGAGATATCAGGGAACTTACTAGATTGTTACGCTGGGATGGAAATCGATTTTAATTTTGAAGAATTTAATTTAATTTTAAGAATTAATGAACAATTAGTGTTGGTGGTTTTGAAATTCAGCTACTGTTAGTTAAGTTCAATCATGAGGATGTATCATGGAGTATGTTACAATTGTGTTTAGGTTGAAGTAAAATGGGTTTTATACATTTTTTGTTGAATTTCATGAAAAAATGATACAAACGTGATTCATTTGAATCCAAACTACAATTACAACTGTGTTTAACGATAGTGGATATGAGTTTCAGATTTTTGTAATCAACTGAAATGGTGAGTCAGTTTGAGAAAGTGTAGGTAGCGTGTGAGTTTACATATGATACTAGATGAGTCAAAGAATAAGAGATAAAATGAAGATATCAGTTGAGTTGTTTGTTTAACGAAGATGTAAGAATATATATATATATATATATATATATATATATATATATATATATATATATATATATATATATATATATATATATATATATATATATATATATATATATATATATATGTATGTATGTATGCGACTATGTGAGGGACCAATGATATAATTTTGTCTAGAAAAAATAAATGATGTAATATGTAACGTAACAAATATGAGGGGTCAATGATATAATTTTAAAATTGAGGTAACTTGAAGTTTACTTATTATTACATCTTAAATATTTAAATAGTTGAATGCATACAATAGGAGATCTGAAAGTTAAATGCATATAATAAAAATTTAGTGAAAGTTCAATGCATTTTCAAACAATTTTCCCTTAATTTATCGAGTGAATTAAGGAAAACGACTACTCAATGGGCCAACTGATTTGAAGTAAATGGGTTAGTTCAAATTCTATTGAACACATTATATCACAGTATCAGTTAAACTTTTCACAAGTCATAACAACCATTCCATAATAAGTCATATCATAACAACCATTATTATAAATTATTATAATGTTTCGCTATTATTTTAAGGAGTTTTTTTTAATGATAGCCTTAAGGGCCGTCTTAAAAAAAAAAAGTTGTGCACAAAAAATTAGTAAGTTTGTTATTTGCATGCTTAGTGAGGTAGTTATTAGAATGATACAAATGTTCAATGCATGTCTTAAAACTTTAAGTATAGCCTTTAAAGCTATCTTTAAAAATTTTCTTATTTTTATTAGAAAAATGCATATATATTAATATGAATTTTTTTCCATATGTGTATTCAAGTTGTCTACTCTTGACTTGAACGATAACCCTTATTTAGTTAGAAGGATTCTTCAATGCTGTTAGATCATGGTTGTTTTTTCTCTTTCAGGATTGGTTATTATATAAAACGCTAGTATTGTTTTTAACATCAACATTTTATTACAGCCAAACCTCCTAACGAGCAGCTAGGAGGTCAAAACACCGAGGATTAGAATGGCTTAATAAGCCACAATTTTCAATTTACATCAAATTTTCCTCTATGCTTAATCCAATAATAAGATAAACTAAAAATAGAATAAAAAAAGAATGGATATCTTCATGTCTTCTCCAGAAAAATCACACTATTCCTGTATCTCCACAAATGCCACATCAAAGCTGCAAAAATCGCATATACTTTGGCCTTCGATTCTTCAAAAGCTCGCCAGTTATCCAACCACGAATTCAGCTCATTCCAATATGCGAAGATGGGGATCAGCAAGTTGACCCATATCCTGACTTTGTACCATAGTTCAGTCGCAAGAGTACACTCAAATGCTAGTATTGAGTCATTTAATACATATTGTCTACTCCCTGAATTGAACCATAACCTTATAGTTAACAGCCCTAAAGAAAGAAGTACAAGTGCTGAAATCGATTCACTAACAGAGAAGGGAGTCGCACATGAATACGATTTGTGGACATGAAACATAATAAAGGCCGATGCCAAGAAGTGGGCAAGGAATCGTCTTGTCATGATTGGTTATCATAAAATGTTAGTATTGGGTCTTTTAATCATAATTTTCCAATGGTTTTGTAACCATTTCCATTTATTGACTTACTTATTGGTCGAATGTTCATTCGGAAGCAACCTCTCATTTTATAAAATATTGAGAGGAAGACTTTCTCTACTCTTGGGGTGTTTCACTCTTGGTGAAGAAATGACTTCTCTTTATACTAGGATAGGGAAAAGATTATCTACATCTTACCTCTTTCATAAATCACTTTTGTAAGATTTGATTTTGTTCTTGTTGTTGTTTCCAATGGTTTTGTAACTTTGTCACTCAACTGGTTTCCATTCAATAAAATTAGCTTGTGGGTAAAGCTTATACTTATGTAATGAGTATTTGTAATTGTAATTGCTTAAGTGGTGCATACTTAAAAATAATAATGAAATGATGAAATTATTTTTACAATTAACCCGCCGCATTTTTATGATATTTTTGGTTCTCCATTGAAGTGTTGATGGAAAGAGGGTTTAAAAGTTCACAGTTTTGTATTTTTTGACAAAAATTATAAATCTATCTGTGATGCGGCAAGGTCAGTTTTAACATTTTCTAACCTCAGATGTCACATTCATGTGTTGAATTTTTGTGACGGGTCGACCTGTTTTTGATTTTTTTTTTATTTTTTTTTTTCAGCAAGTATAATAAAAAATACACTACATAAAATAAAATACATATTGATATTGAATATAAAAAAGACATAAACTATATTTTCATTATTATTTAACATTACATAAAATTTAATGATCACTTAAAGTTAGAAATATAAAATAATGTAAACATTTTAAAACCAGAGATACATATAAAACTAATGCAAAGTGTGAAATGTCGATGGAAGGTTTCAATTAAGCTCGACTAGATCCTCAAAAAGTTGGTCGTGCACCTCATATCCATTATTTCTCTTCTGTTCGTGTGTCTTGATCCCGTTATCTATTTCTTATAAGTTCAAGACGATTCTCCAGATCCTCAATAATCATATCTTCTTCACACTGATATAGTGCAAATTCATTATCTTCTTAAATCATATTACAAAGTATGTAATATGACACAACAACCATTATTTTTCACATCTTGTTTATTGATATAGTACGTGAAACTAGTCTTAAAATATGAAATTGACTTTGAAGAACCCCAAATGGCCTTTTTACATCCTTTCGTGCACTAGCTTGAAATTTTATGAACTTAATTATAGGCTCATTTGTGGGACACGATAATCCTTTGTCAAGAGTCGCCTAGTCGGGATTTATACCGATGACCAGGTGATAATATTTGGTGTACCGATGACCATTTACCTCTATTGGTGCGGATGGAGTCGTTCCTTTCTGGAGGTATCAAATATAGGGAATGATTCAAAACATTTATATCATTGTTAGAACCTGATATCCTAAAAAAAATATGTCAAATTCACAAGTCATATGATGTCACTGCTTCAAGCATAATGGTTGGTTTCTTGTGATCACCACCGGTGTATTGTCATTTCAAAGCGACGGGACAATTCCTCCATTCCAATGCATACAATCAATACTCTCAATCATACCCTTGAAACTATGTTTCTCTTCGTGTGCACTATATAATTGTGCAACATCATGTGGATTGAGAGTTCTCATGTATTGACTTTTATTTAAAGTGATGATACATTTATAAAAGTGGTCTAGATATAGTATTGATGATGCCTCGCTCACTTGTTAATATTCATCGAACATATTGGAGACGATCCTTAGGCCAATTGGCGTAGAGCCGAAGTACATTTTTGTAAAGTTGGAAAAGTCGGCGTACCGATAGCATCTACACATCGTAAAAATAACTAAATTGCTCGGGATAACATTACTAGGGAAATTAGTTATGCTTTGTGCAATTTGGAGGAATAATTGACAGTGCATACAAAAACGCCTTCTAAATATTGTGGGCTTATACTTTGGCGTCTTACTAAAATAATCATCCCATAACCTTTGCGCGTTTACCTCACGCTCTCTCAGAATGTAACCTCGAACTCTTTAAATACGTTAGGGCTCGGGCTCAGACTCTTCTTATAATTTTTGAATAAGTTGAACAAGTACGTCATGCGAATCGGAATCTAAATGATATAAATACGATTCCATAATTATAAAAAATATAAGATGTGAATAAAATGAATTGTAAAATGTGTGTTTTTTGTTTGAAAAAATGAATGGTGAAAATGAGATTTTATAAAGATAAAAAATGGATTTTAAAAAGGAAAATAAAAAAATAACGGTAATATTATCGTTTGAGAATTTTCAAACTTCGTGGCCCAATCAAACGTTTTACCCGTGTAATTGATACGGTCTTTTTTCTGTCGGATACCCGACTGATGCCCCTGACGTGTCAGGGTTAACGCCCCATTAACAGTGTCAGAGGCCGTCAGATTTTGCCAACTGGGATGACGGAGGGGATTTCATGCCTTGTTAATAGCAGTCATAAGTAAATGCATACGTGAGCTGTGTGAATTCTTTAATTTACAATGGGCGATTTTAAATTGACCCGCAGGTCAATCTTATTTTTCATTATCAGATTACCTTTTTACTTTTGTCAGATTACTTTTTTTACTTTTGTCATTGTCATATATTTTTTTAATTTTGTCAGATTACCTTTTACTTTTATTAGACAATTTATCTCTCTCCTAATTTTGAAAATATTCATTTTTTCTCTGAAGATGGGAAAACAGGTTTCCATGCTAAAAAGCTAACAAATACACCTCTTTATCAATAGTCAAATTTTTGAAAAACTAATACTAAGTAATTACACATTTTCAAGAAGACTATTTTCAAAGAATACAGTTAGCAAATACAGTAGCTTAATCTTAATTCTTAAATTCTTAATACTCTATTTAACAAACACATTAATACATAATTTAAACACCTTAATCAACAAAACAATAAACATCTATACGCACTTTACCATTTGATTATATACAAGTAAGTAATAATTGTTCTATTTGACATACAATTGCCGAGTCACTGGAAACCACCACCACAATATAACCATCATCCACCGCCAAAAACTACCTCCATCCGCTGCCAAAAACCATCACCGCCGTAATCTTCCGTAAGCCCAGACACCATCGACCACGTTTCTGTTGCCGGAAAGAATAATCTACTACCGGATCTAAAAAATCAAAGACGCTTTGAACAAAAAACAGGGTGAAGAATGGTGGTGGCTTGGGTGTAGAAGGTTGTCGGCGGTGGTGTCATACCCCGTCCTAATCCATCTGGACGAAGTCACCAACATCTGGTCCCATTGCGATGATCGACTCCAAGTAATATCTCTAAAATGAGCAAATGCACAGCAGAAGATTTCTTTAATACCTGAGAATAAACATGCTTTAAAGTGTCAACTAAAAAGTTGGTGAGTTCATAAGTTTATCATAAAACAATAAAATTCATCATTTTGATAGACCACAAGATTTAAATCATGCATGGTACAAATGGGCCAGAATCCTATACCCACATGTAATGTACATGAGATATCTTTTAAATACAGTACACATTTCTCGTGTACGAAATCATCTTTCATAAATCTTAGTAACCGTACACATATCTTTTGCACAAAAATAACATACACATAACATGTGTATAAAATCATTCTCTCGATACATAACATTCACTTTTCATTGCTTTCATAGCTTGGTTTGGTAACCGACCTTAACATATAATGTGCATAATAATATCCCCAAAAACAGAACATCTCGTCTGTATAATAATCATATAAACTTCGAAGTACTAAACACCACACCCACTAGCCCTTCCGTCTAGTGAACATTCTGGGTGGGGGTGTTAAACCCGGTAGCTACCTTTAGGATTTGCGTGAATTAGGGCCATATACGATTCTAATTCTTAGGTTACCAAGCAAAAATAATCAAGAAAAAAATATTCATATCGATTGTGGCAATTATCACGTCCACATAATTCAATGTTGCAATTATCACGTCCACATAATTCATTCGAGGAATGTTTTGCTTGTGTCTATCTCGTCAAACATTTATAAAAGCATTTCATGTATTCGCAGTTCAAAATATATTTCAAAAGTATTTAATAAAGCAGTTGTAAATGTAGCGCATGTATTCTCAGTCCCAAAAATGTAAAGAGTAAAAGGGAATCAAATGAACTCACTTATTGTATTTCGTAGTAAAAATATATATTACGTCATTGAACAATTGAACAATGCAGGGTTGGCCTCGGATTCACGAACCTATATCATTCGTATATTTATATTAAAATATATACTCATAATCGAACAATTTCATATCTTATAACCTTATAGATTATATATTTAGTTTGTATATATATATATATATATATATATATATATATATATATATATATATATGAAAATGATTATTATTTATATAATTATATTAATATATTACTTATTTTCAAACTTGTAATTTAATACAATATCATTTATTATTTATGTATTATTATATTATGTGATGACTTTTACTGAGTAGTTAATATTCATATATATATATATATATATATATATATATATATATATATATATATATATATATATATATATATATATATATATATATATATATATATATCTATATATAATAATAGTAGTTTAATTATTCTATTGTTATTTTACATTTTGAATTCTAATGATTCATTTATGTTTTATTATTTTCAATACCTACATTTATATATATATATATATATATATATATATATATATATATATATATATATATATATATATATATATATATATATATATATATATATATATATATATATATATATATATATATTATTTATTTGTAATACTTGTTCGTGAATCGTCGGGCATAGTTAAAGGTTAATTGAATATATGAAACAGTTCAAACTTTTGGAGGCTCAACCTTACAGACTTTGCTTATCGTGTCGAAACATATAAAGATTAAGTTTAAATTTGGTCAGAAATTTCCGGGTCGTCACAGTACCTACCCGTTAAAGAAATTTCGTCCCGAAATTTGGTCGTGGTTGTCATGGCTAATCATAAAAATGTTTTCATGACGAATATGAGTTGGTATATATAATTTTTATTACTATTGAGTAATATAGATAAAACGATTCGATTACTTGAAGAGTACGAGTGAAGCTATCATAAAAGGAATGAAATGAGAAATAAAGTTTCGTCGTAACTTTTGACGTTGTCTTGGTTGAATTCCAGAATTCAAGGGATTTCAAAGAAAATCTTCGTTATCTATATAAGATTTGATTCGTCAGTGATTAAGGAAATTAAGATTTCTTTAATTAAATGCGGTCATCTGCCTCGTTTTCTCTGTTGGATGTTTCCATTATAAATTTACCTCTTCCGTTTTATTATTCTCACCATTCTTATACTTTCTTCCTTAATCCATACTTCTAAAGATTGTAAAAATGCTTAATCCAGTACTGATCCTTGTCCTTCTTCTGACAATCGCTTCTGTCTTCCTCCTTTTTCATCTACCACCGGAGGAATCTGTTAACTCATACTATGCTCTAAGGATTATAGTATTTCTAATCCTCCCGTGTCTTTATATTGCTATATGCACTGATATACACAGTTTGTAATTTTTGTGTTTGTGATCGGCTGTATATTCTTGTTATGTTTCGGAGCTCCATGCTCTTGTTTTCTATTCCCGATTCTAAATCAAGCGAATAATGGTCCAGAATTCGTAGATATGGAGTTTTGAATGATTATAATGTTCTATACAGGAAGGAATGTGATAGCACGATTTGATTTTCAAATTTATACATCACGGAAGATAGAACTATCAAGAATACATTTTCTTGATATGTTCAGAAGTTAAGTAGAATGAAAGAGTTATGTAACATGGCACATGATGACGTTATGATCTGTGAATCATCATGTTCCAATAGAAACTCAGCATGACTTACTGTAATATAATCATGTTGGCCAAGCGTCATTATATTATACTAACTCATGCTTCAATTCCCAACACTTCTCCATAATTCATTCATAATTTACACTTAGATTTTATAGAAGTTTCCAATATAATGGAATATAGAAAACACGAAGAGGTAAATAATTTCGGACAAGAATATTTAGGAAAATATCTTCAGAAATATCGAAGATATTTATGATGATATTTTGGAATTTCTAAGTTCGAAGGTTGAAGAAAAAAAATTTTCCGCAAGATTTTAACATGACTTCGGAGCAAGATATTCTCTAAAGATTTCATCGGATCCAGATTTATCTGAATTCTTTGAATATAGGGTTTGGTCCTTGTATTTGTCCTTGGTCTCCTTCATGGTTAGCTCAATCCGGTTTTCAGTACCAGATTTTCTATCGAGCGTTCCCAACACTCCATTCCTTATCATCAACTCTTGGCCATTTAGGCCATCTACAATTTTACTGTTTCGTCTGCATTTAATGCAGCCATATTTGAATCGTCGATTATCAATCTGAGATGTTTTCAGGAGAATTGTGTTTTTAGATGATTAAATGCTGATGGTAGTATGGTGGAATATAAAAGGTTCTCTGGTAACAATGAATGAGCACGCATATATATCAAGGTTATAATAAGGTTGTTTCGAACGAAAAGTCAAAGTTGACTTGCTGGAGCTGTGACAAAATTTGCTACTTTGAAAAAGAACTGCAAAGTTGTTTTGGGTAATAATAACACTAAAGGAATTAGCACAGCTACGTGTTAAACGTTTACTCAGTTGCTGAGAGTTTCTCAGGTGCATGACTATATGCATAAATCTCTTCTTCCGTAGATGAAGTGCAGTTGGTTCATCCTCTGGATTGAGGTGTTTTCAAGAATCATGAAAGGTTTGAACGCAGATTAGAATCGTCAAGATACAAATGAGGTTTAAAATGAAATCAAGTGGCAAACTTGAAGAATTGTTTAGTTTCATATGTTATAATCAATATTTTAATTCATTTTAATTGTCCAATGTTGGTAGTCCACAGTCGATAGTCCACAGTTAACAGTCCAATAATTCATATATAGTTTAATATATAATATTCAAATTAATTAATACGTATCGTGACCCGTATACATGTCTCAGACTCGATCACAACTCAAAGTATATATATTATTGTAGAATCAACCTTAACCCTGTATAGCGAACTCAAGCATTACAGCATATAGAGTGTCTATGGTTATTCCAAATAATATATATACATGCGTCGATATGATATGTCAAAACTTTGTATACGTGTCCCGATATTTAAAGTGCGTAAAATAAATAACAGAAATTAAATGACGATAAATAAAATTGCGAGAATGTAAATTGCGAGAATGTAAATTGCGATAATTAAATTGCGATAAATAAAATGTAACCGGTTAGCTAGGAACAGTTAGCTAGGAACAGTTAGCGTAGATTCTTAACAAAATTCTTCTCATAGTTAAATTGTTTATTTCTAACAAATTTTATTTTGTCCAATATTTTCTTCATTATGCCACTTGTTGGATTTTGATAAGTCAAAATCCAATTATGAAATTGAATGAAAATGGTTACTCTGTGGTGAACGGATTTGTATAGCTGTGTATGTGAGTAGGATAGTAAATGACCGTTGAATCAGATTCGAAGAATGTACACTGTAACTTATTAATGTGGAATTTAAATATTTTTCGGGTATTACCTACCCGTTAAAATATTTTCATCATTAACATTTTGTACAAAAGAATTTTTAATTACAATCTTTATGAAAACATATATACATATATATTTTCTTTAGATGTAATCATGGATTTAATGAGTTAATATGATAATAATCTCATTTGCTTTTCGGTTTGAGCTAGAATAAGTAATCTCTAAGACTATTAGGAACTACATATTCTTCACAGAATATTAATGAATTTATGGGTCAATACTTCATCGTTAACTATTAGGAATCACATATTCTTCACAGAATATTAATGAAGTTATAGATCAATACTTCATCAGTTATTGTTGTTGGTACTCCTTGGTATCTATGGTGCGTATGATGTTGATGTTCGAGATACAAATTGTAATGTTGAGGTGTGAGATGTGGGTGTTGCTGTTGATGATGGTGATGGTACTGTTGATGGTACTGTTGATGGTGGTACTGTTTATGCTGCTGATGCTGCTGCTAGTGTTTGTAACCTTTGCACCATATTCTCCAAAGCCACTACCCGAGCGCGAAGCTCGTTGACTTCTTCTATTACACCGGGGTGATTGTCGGTTCGGACGAGCGGATAAATAAAATCTAGAATTTGGTATAGTATATGATCGTGACGAGATACTCTGGAAATGAGAGAGAAAATGGTGTTTCGGACAGGTTCGCCGGTAAGTGCTTCAGGTTCTTTGCCAAGAGGTGAATTCGGTTGATGGAAAGGATCACCTTCTTCTTGTCTCCAATGATTAAGTAGGCTACGAACCCAGCCCCAATTCATCCATAATAGATGATGGCTGATTGGTTGATTCATTCCGGTCACATTGCTTTCAGAGATCGAGTGAAATTCTATGTCGGAATAACTGTCGGAATAGCTATCGGAATCTGAGGGACTCGAACTGGTTGAGGGGTTCATCTCGTACGATCAGATGAAAGATTTTCGATATGAAATAGATTATAGGATGTAGATTAGTACCCTGCAATACACGATTTACATATGTATATATAATACTAAAATCCCATAAGTTACGGAAGAATCTACGGAAGCTGCCAGGAAAGGTCTATAGTAACAGATACGCTAAGATATGAATTTTGTCTATACACTATCGATGCACTAAATGCAGTAAGACGTGTCTAGAATTAAGATGATAAGCAAGTGATTCCCTAAGAATGATAAGCAGGTAATTTTCGACACGAAATGATAAGCAAAACTTTTGACATGCAGACACGGTTGAAGTCCAGACTCACTAATGTATCTAAACAACTATCAGTTAGAGACACTAATGCAAGACCTGGTTCGCTAAGACCACCGCTCTGATACCACATGTCATACCCCGTCCTAATCCATCTGGATGAAGTCACCAACATCTGGTCCCATTGCGATGATCGACTCCAAGTAATGTCTCTAAAATGAGCAAATGCACAGCGGAATATTTCTTTAATACCTGAGAATAAACATGCTTTAAAGTGTCAACCAAAAGGTTGGTGAGTTCATAAGTTTATCATAAAACAATAAAATTCATCATTTTGATAGACCACAAGATTTAAATCCTGCATGGTACAAATGGGCCCGAATCCTATACCCACCTGTAATGTACATGCGATATCTTTTAAATACAATACACCTTTCTCGTGTACGAAATCATCTTTCATAAATCTTAGTAACCGTACACATATCTTGTGCACAAAAATAACATACACATAACCTGCGTATAAAATCATTCTCTCGATACATAACATTCACTTTTCATTGCTTTCATAGCTTGGCTTGGTAACCGACCTTAACATATAATGCGCATAATAATATCCCCAAAAACAGAACATCTCGTCTGTATAATAATCATATAAACTTCAAAGTACTAAACACCATGCCCACTAGCCCTTCCGTCTAGTGAACATTCTGGGTGGGGGTGTTAAACCCGGTAGCTACCTTTAGGATTCGCGTGAATTAGGGCCATACCCGATTCTAATTCTTAGGTTACCAAGCAATAATAATCAGGGGAAAAATATTCATATCAATTGTGGCAATTATCACGTCCACATAATTCAATGGTGGCAATTATCACGTCCACATAATTCATTCGAGGAATGTTTTGCTTGTGTCTATCTCGTTAAACATTTATAAAAGCATTTCATGTATTCGCAATTCAAAATGTATTTCAAAAGCATTTAATAAAGCAGTTGTAAAAGTAGCGCATGTATTCTCAGTCCCAAAAATGTAAAGAGTAAAAGGGAATCAAATGAACTCACCTATTGTATTTCGTAGTAAAAATACATATTACGTCATTGAATAATTGAACAATGCAGGGTTGGCCTCGGATTCACGAACCTATATCATTCGTATATTTATATTAAAATATATACTCGTAATCGAACAATTTCATATCTTATAACTTTATAGATTATATATTTAGTTTGTATATATATATATATATATATATATATATATATATATATATATATATATATATATATATATATGAAAATGATCATTATTTATATAATTATATTAATATATTACTTATTTTCAAACTTGTAATTTAATACAATATCATTTATTATTTATGTATTATTATATTATGTGATGACTTTTACTGAGTAGTTAATATTCGTATATTATATATATATTTTATATCATCATATATATATCTATATATAATAATGGTAGTTTAATTATTCTAATTGTTATTTTACATTTTGAATTCTAATGATTCATTTATATTTTATTATTTTCAATACCTACATTTATATTTACTTATATATATATATATGTATATATATATGTATATATATATATATATGTATATATATATATATATATATATATATATATATATATATATATATATATATATATATTTGTAATACTTGTTCGTAAATCGTCGGGCATAGTCAAAGGTTAATTGAATATATGAAACAATTCAAACTTTTGGAGGCTCAACCTTACAAACTTTGCTTATCGTGTCAAAACATATAAAGATTAAGTTTAAATTTGGTCGGAAATTTCCGGGTCGTCACAGGTGGTTTGGATAGATTTGTACGTTATGTTGACCAAATCATACAGTCGCAACATATTGCTATAAAGGAAAGTTTGGAAACGAGCATAACTGTCCGTATTCATCAATATAACCTACGGTGTTTCAAACTGTTACAAGGTTTTATTTCAAATGAAGCTTTTAAAAGAATGCTTGCTGATCGTGAACGATTGATGGATCCTAAGGATACATGTGATTGTCGACTTGGGACATCTTGTGGGTTACCATGTAAGACCCAAATATTTATGGTACATAATGTATTTATGGTGTACGATGTAGTGACCCGAACTTTTCCATGTTTATATATATTAATTGAGATTGGTATTTACATGACTAAATGTTTCCAACGTGTTAAGCAATCAAACTTGTTAAGACTTGATTAAATGAAATAAGTTTCATATAGACAATTGATCACCCAAGTTGACCGGCGATTCACGAACGTTACAAAATTGTAAAAACTACATGTTGTGGTATATATAGACATACATAAATGGTCGACATAAGATTATGATGAGTAAGTATCTCACTAAATATATTAACAATGTGTGATATACATAAGAAATGAGATTACTAAGTTAAGAAACTTAAAATGATATATATAACGATTATCGTTATGATAACGTCTACTAAATACATATGTATCATATTAAGATATTGATACACTATATTTAACATGATAAAATGATATTTAAATATATTATTAAGTGTGTTAACAATGAACTACATATGTAAAAACAAGACTACTAACTCAAGAATTACGAAACGAGACTTATATGTAACGATTATCGTTGTAACGATATTTTAATGTATATATCATATTAAGAGATATTCATACATAATAATATCATGATAATATAATAATTTAACATCTCATTTGATATAATAAACATTGGGTTAACAACATTAATTGAGATCGTTAACTTAAAGGTTTCAAAACAACACTTACATGTAACGACTAACGAAGACTTAACGACTCCATTAGAATGTATATACATGTTGTGTTTTGATATGTATTCTTACACTTTTGAAAGACTTCAAGACACATATCAAAGTACTTCTACTTAACAAAAATGCTTACAATTACATCCTCGTTCAGTTTCATCAACAATTCTACTCGTATGAACCCGTATTCGTACTCGTACAATACACAGCTTTTAGATGTATGTACTATTGGTATATACACTCCAATGATCAGCTCTTAGTAGCCCATGTGAGTCACCTAACACATGTGGGAACCATCATTTGGAAACTAGCATGAAATATCTCATAAAATTACAAAAATATTAGTAATCATTCATGACTTATTTACATGAAAACAAAATTACATATCCTTTATATCTAATCCATATACCAACGACCAAAAACACCTACAAACATTTCATTCTTCAATTTTCTTCATCTAATTGATCTCTCTCAAGTTCCATCTTCAAATTTTAAGTGTTCTTCATAAATTCCATAAGTATAGTTTCATAAAAATCAAGAATACTACCAAGTTTGCAAGTTTACTTCCAAGCTTTCTAATCCATTTCAAGTAATCATCTAAGATCAAGGAACCTTTGTTATTTACAGTAGGTTATCTTTCTAATTCAAGGTAATATTCATATTCAAGCTTTGATTCAATTTCTACAACTATAACAATCTTATTTCGAGTGAAAATCTTACTTGAACTGTTTTCGTGTCATGATTCTGCTTCAAGAACTTTCAAGCCATCCAAGGATCCTTTGAAGCTAGATCCATTTTTCTCATTTCCAGTAGTTTTATCCAGAAAACTTGAGGTAGTAATGATTTTCATAACATCATTCGATTCATACATATAAAGCTATCTTATTCGAAGGTTTAAACTTGTAATCACTAGAACATAGTTTAGTTAATTCTAAACTTGTTTGCAAATAAAAGTTAATCCTTCTAACTTGACTTTTAAAATAAACTAAACACATGTTCTATATCTATATGATATGCTAACTTAATGATTTAATGTGAAGACCCATCCTAATCCATCTGGACGAAGTCCATATCGATTATAAACGATTCACAACAGTTGTTTATATCGCGAGGTAATTGACCTCTATATGATACATTTTACAAACATTGCATTCGATTTTAAAAGACAATCTTTCTTTACAATGAAAGTTGATGACATGCATACCATTTCATAATATATCTAACTATAATCGACTTAGTAATAATCTTGATGAACTTGACGACTCGAATGCAACATCTTTTGAAATATGCTATGAATGACTCCAAGTAATATCTCTAAGACGAGCAAATGCACAGCGGAAGATTTCTTTCGTACCTGAGAATAAACATGCTTTAAAGTGTCAACCAAAAGGTTGGTGAGTTCATAAGTTTAACATAAATAATCATTTCCATCATTTTAATAGACCACAAGATTTCCATTTATCATAAATATTCGTCCCATGCATAGAGACAAAAATAATCATTCATATAGATTGAACACCTGGTAACCGACATTCACAATATACATATAAGAATATCCCCATCATTCCGGGATCCTCCTTCGGACATGATATAAATTTCGAAGTACTAAAGCATCCGGTAATTTGGATGGGGCTTGTTGGGCCTGATAGATCTATCTTTAGGATTCGCGTCAATTAGGGTGTCTGTTCCCTAATTCTTAGATTACCAGACTTAATAAAAAGGGGTATATTCGATTTAATAATCCAGCCATAGAATGTAGTTTCATTTACTCGTGTCTATTTCGTAAAACAGTTATAAAAACAGCGCATGCATTCTCAGCCCAAAAATATAAAGGGTAAAAAGGCAAATGAAAACTCACCTAATGTATTTTGTAGTAAAAATACATATGACTATATTGAACAATGCAGGGTTGGCCTTGGATTCACGAATCTATATCATTTGTGTATATATATATATTAATACACCTAATCGTAATCGAATAAATATATGTACATATTTCTTAGTTATATCATTTTTATGTTAATAACTTATATGTTCTGTGTATTCATTTTATATATTTTAACTAAATAAGATATTAAGTTCGTTATGTTTTATATATTAAATATATTTATATATTTATATATATATGTATATCCTTTGTTTGTTAAAACGGTATTTTAATAATACTAAGATAATATTTGAAGTAATATAATGATAATACTAGTATTAAATATAATGATAACATCAGTAGTTTTAATAAGATTGATAATTAATAACAATATTAATGAAATTAATAATTTTGATATTAATACTTAATACTTAATAATAATAATAATTATAACCATCTTGTTACTAGTGATAATCCTCATAATAATAATTTTATTCATGATAATAATAAGTCTAAACTGATACTAATACTTTTAATTATTATGATAATAATAATAATAACAATAATAATAGTGGTGATACTAAACATAAAAAGAGAACTACCTTAAAAACAAGCTTAAAAACAATAAACACCACAGCCCGGATTCGAACTTGCGACCTCTTGGTTTACCCAAATGCATTAAACGCTTCAACTGTTACGTACCTTTCTGATATATTCTCATATTATGAATAATATATCCCGTATTTTATTTTGGCCCAACAGCAGTTTCTCAACCCAATAACAACACTTCTCGGCCCAATTATAAGGATCAGGCCCAACGATCTTATGTCCAGGTATTGTGGAATAAATCAGTCGACACAAAGAATGTGGTAGGGTTTTATGAAATCGACAGGAAGGAAAAACGAGTGATGCATCAATTATTAATATCCACGTCTACATTACCCATCATCAATTATCATCATCGATTATTAATCATATTATCTAACTGTTATACCATAATCGTCATTAATCATCATTATCCTAATCGTTACCGTCACCTTCTCTTTATCTCTTCATCATGATGACATGATCATAACATCACCATCCTGGTATATAATCGAACATCGTAGAGGTTATCGTCATCATGACAGTCGTTTTCACTCTTCATCCTCTCCTCATCATGACTTACTGTAACAGAAGGCGAAATCAATATAACGGCTGCAGCAAGTGTTGATTTGAATAATGAGAGGTGTCGATTTGCAAGGGAAATTGATAGTGCTCCAAATGAACATATATTTAGTAGCAATATCCTCCCAATATGTAAATTATTTAGTTGTAATTGTTCTATTTTAAGTTGTAATTGTTTAAATAAATAAGTACGAAGACAAAAGGCGAAAATGAAGATTTAAAGACACAAACGTCCAAAAAGCTCAAATGTACAAGATATAATTCAAAAGGTTCAATTTATTGATGAAAAACGTCTAAAAATGACAAGAGTACAAGTTACAAAACGCAAAGTACAAGATATAAAATAGTACGCAAGGACGTTTGAAAATCTGGAATCGGGACATGAGTCAACTATCAACGCCCGACGCAACGGACTAAAAATTACAAGTCTACTATGCACAAGAATATAATATAATATATAAATAATTATATTAATTATTTATATTTTATATTTATATATAAATTATGTCGACAAGCAAGGTTCCAAAATTATGTGAGCTGGATTTTCAAACTCCACGACTCGCGGAGTTTGCAGGCTTAAAACTCCACGACTCGCGGAGCTGTCAGAAATCAAAACGCCTATAAAAGGCCATGCATTCTGCCGAGTAAAAATATAATAAATAATAATAATAATACTCTGTAATAAATAAATAAATAAATATATATATAATATATATAGTATAGGGTAGTTTTATATTAGATTAGTTCGGGTTATGTAAAGGTTATTTTACGGGTTTTTGAAGTCGAAATTCGGCCCGTGTAATACTACGCGATAAATACTCAATGTAAGTTATGTTATCCTTTTTAAATTAATGTCTCATAACTAAGTTGTTATTATGCTTATTTAAATTGAAGTAATCGTGATGTTGGGCTAAATATTAAAAATGGGTTAATTGGGCTTTGTACCATAATTGGGGTTTGGATAAAAGAACGACACTTGTGGAAATTAGACTATGAGCTATTAATGGGTTTTATATTAACTAAACAATACCTTGTTAATTTAATATACAAACTTATAATTTGACGTATTTATATATAACCACATACGCTTGACTGGGTACGGTGGGCGGGATATCTATAAATACCAATAATTATTCATTTTATCGGACACGGAACTGGATTAATAGTTAATAGACTTGTTAAAACAGGGGTGAATTATATTCAAGGGTAATTGGTGTAATTGTTAACAAAGTAGTAAAACCTTGGTTTACACGCAGTCGATAACCTGGTGTATTCATTAAACAAAGTATTAAAACCTTGTTACAATTCGAATCCCCAATTAGTTGGAATATTTGACTTCGGGAATAAGAATAATTTGACGAAGGCTTTCGCTCTTTATATTTATGACTGATGGACTATTATGGACAAATCCGTATGGACATATTAAATAATCCAGGACAAAGGACAATTAATCCATGGGCATAAAACTAAAATCAACACGTCAAACATCATGATTATGGAAGTTTAAATAAGCATAATTCCTTTATTTTCATATTTAATTGCACTTCTAATTATTACACTTTTATTTATTATTATTGTATTTAATTGCACTTTTAATTATCGTACTTTTTAATTATCGCACTTTTATTTATCGAAATTTCATTATCGTTATTTATTTTACGTTTTAAATTAAGTTATATATTTATTTTACATTCGGTTTTAACTGCGACTAAAGTTTTAAAATCGACAAACCGGTCATTAAACGGTAAAAACTCCCTTTTATATATTATTGATATAATATATTTTGTACAAATATAATTGTTTAAAAATATAGTGTGCAATAAGCCCGCTCCCTGTGGAACGAACCGGACTTACTAAAAACTACACTACTGTACGATTAGGTACACTGCCTATAGTGTTGTAGCAAGGTTTAGGTATATCCCATTTGTAAAAAAATAATTAAAACTTGTGTAATTTGTAACGTATTTCGTAGTAAAATATAGTACTATCACGTACCCCCATGCTACCACATCAAGTTTTTGGCGCCGCTGCCGGGGACTCGGCGAAACGCTATATTTTTAATTTATTTTTCTATAAATATATTTATATTGTAACATCCCGCGTTTTTCCGTTAAATTTAATTTTAACACCGTTTTTTTTTTAAAACATAATCTTTCGTATTTAAATTAATAGTTTCCGTGAGTAACGTTCATTATATTCCCGCTATTTAATTTTGACATTTCACCCGTTTACTCGAGCGTTTTAAAAATATTCGATCGGTTAAATCCCGCACCCGCTTTGAAACTCGAGGGACCGGAGTTGCCAAATGGGCAAACTAGTTGACTAGGTCAACTAGTCAACCCATTTCTCCACCATTTCCATCATCTCCCTCTCTCTCTTTCTCTCTAGCAAGAACACACACAAACCCCAACTTCATAGAATCATCATCTAAATTCGGATCGGGAAGCAAACTTCAAAACAAATTACATATTCGTGATCCTCTCATCATCCTCTTCGATTTGGTACCAACTTCATCACATTTGGGTAACATTTCTAAAACTCTAGATTTCTCTAAATTCGTGTTTTTGATTTGAAATGGTGTTAGTTAGTGTCTATGGCTCAAGTCTAACATGAATATATGTTTGGTTTGCTCGATTTGTTGTTTTTGGAGTAACTAGCATGAACTTGAAATGGGTTTGCTTAATCCTTGATTTTGGATGAGTTAATGTTGTTAGATTGTTAAAGTGCATGTTTTAATTGTGTTACTAGTATCACTAGCTTCGTTTTGATGCGTAGGTTGATTAAGAAAACTTCAAGAACATGAATATTGATTTTGTGATGTTTGACTAGGGTTTGATAGTTCTTGACATGAACTTTTGATGCTTGAATGCCATGGAATGTTAATTGTTAGTGATTAGTTGTAATGTATGCTTAATTACCTTCGAAACGGCATATCGTATGTGTAAATTGGATTCCCGAAACTTAAAATGCAATTGATGAACTTGAAACTTTGAAAATGGACTTTTAAACGATCACTTGACGAGAAATCGGTTATGGAAAATTTTGTTTTTGTTTGATGAAACATGTTTAGTTGTGTTCCTTGTCAAAAGAGCTTTCCAACGGTATAAGATACGCTTCCTAATTGTTTACGGTTTGAGTTTTGCGTTTGTTTGAAATTTTACCAAGCCTTGAACAAGTGAAACAGGCCAGGGACCAGGCCACGGCCATTGTCGCGCCGTGGAGCAATTTGTCGCTCCGTGGCCCAAAGGGTGATTTTAGAACATGTTTTTCAAGCTTTCTGACCTTCAACATAGGCATTTGTCGCGCCGCGGAGCAATTTGTCGCGCCGTGACAATTGCCTGTTTCATCCGAACTTCAGCAAACTTGTTTTGGCCATAACTTTTTGACCGTAACTCCGTTTTCGATGAATCAAATATCGTTGGAAACGTAATAAGATTTCCTTTCTAATGGTAAGGTTTTGAAATGTCAACTCAAACTTTATTACAATCGTTCTAACATGCTTTTATACTTGATTCTTGCATGAAACTTGACAACGTGATTCACATGCTATACTATTCGAGTCGTAACGAGCCATAGGACTAATTGAACACATTTCACCCGACCTTGTGTCGTAACCGGTTAATTGATATAACTTACTTGTTTAGGTCAAGGCTAAGCAACTTTCATGCACACGTTTACTTGTTGAAGTACCTTTATACTCGTGCACTCGAGGTGAGATCATAGTCCCACCTTTTCAACAATTTTTATTCTTTTAAATCGTGGGCTGAGAAACATATACTTTATATACATTTATACGGTTTATACTTTCATACTTTGGATACAAATGCGAATACAAGAGCAAAGATACAGACGAGTTAGAACAAAAGTCCTCAATCCAATTATCATTAGTTCCACTTGCAGGGTGTAAGTGTAAGCGAGTGATTATGTTGTGTGGCCATACGGGTTTAACGAACCCTCATTCAGACGGTTCGCTACCGTTAGTGGATGAAATATAATTTCAACGTGCATAGTGTATGTTCTAACACTATATTCAAAATTCAGAGGGAAGATTCAGTTAAGTTTTGGTAATTGGGTGCTCGTGATACAGACAACATCCTTTGGGATGTATACGCTTGATATTCACTTTATACTAAATCTTGTGGTTTACAAACACATCTTTAGAGATGTATACGCCTTGATACTAAACCTTGTGATTCAAAATATACTTTTACAAATACATTTATGATCTCACCAACGTTTTTCGTTGACAGTTTTCTACATGTTTTTCTCAGGTCTTGCACGATATGTGATACATGCTTCCGCTCATTATTTGATACTTGCATTGGATGTCGAGTATACATGCTTTTCATGGAGCGTCTTTTGACTTTACTTTAAACTGTGTCGCCTAGATTTCAATCGTACTTATAACGTTGTAACTTAACTTTTGGTTGAACAATTCTTGTAAACTTTGAAACAATCTTTATTTTGAAATGAAGGCGACATATTTTGGTCAAAAGTTATCTAAAAGACTTATAATCAGGTAATGGGACCCACGTAGCCGACGCCGTCACTTGACGATTTGTCGGGGTCGCTACAGTTGGTATCAGAGCCTTGGTTGTAGGGATTTAGAGTTCATTTGTGTCCACCCCGAGTCATAGGGTACATAGGTGAATCTAGACTACAACCGGCATATAGACTGAAGTAGGAATTACTTGACTATTTGTGCATTTATACTCGAACTCTTCTATCATATCTAACTCGTATTCGATCTTGATCTTACGTTGATAAATTTTGTTGATGCGCCACCTTGACTTTATGAAGTAATGTTAAATGCACATGAGAATCAGGGTAATATAATTTCCGGGATTATATTACGGTGATTCACATGGACGTTCCGACATTATGACATAAAGAATTTAGGGCGAGTCAAGGAAAATTTTCTCTCTATCCTTAATCCATACTCCGGTTAGTATTGTTGAAAATACTAACCAACGATATTCTTGTGTCTTGAAGGAACAATGGCTCCTCGTCGTGTGCGCCGCAATGAAACTCCCGAACAAGCTCTCGAACGGATGATAGCTACCGCCGTAGATGCGGCCATGGCCGGTCACTCATCCAACAACAATAATAATAACAACCACAACAACAACGACAACAACAACAACAATGGAGCCGGAAACTCAAACGAGGGATGCTCCTATAAAGCTTTCATGGGGTGCAAACCTCACACTTTTGATGGAACCGGGGGACCGGTCGTGCTCACCCGATGGTTTGAGCAAACGGAAGCCGTCTTTAGCATAAGCGGTTGTCGGGACCAAGACAAGGTCAAATACTCCACTCACACTTTCTCCGGAATTGCTCTAACATGGTGGAACACCTATGTTCAATCGGTGGGTACCGATGAAGCTCATGCCCTCTCTTGGGCCGATCTAAAGGAAAAGATGATTGTTGAATATTTTCCGCGCGAAGAAACCCGAAAGCTCGAGGAAGAACTAAGAGCTTTGAAAGCGGTCGGAAACGATCTTAAGGCTTATAATCAACGCTTCGCCGAACTATCCTTGATGTGTCCTAATCTTGTTAACCCCGAATCTCAAAGGATTGAGCTCTACATGCTCGGTCTTCCAAAAAGCATCAAACAAGGGGTGATGTCATCCAAACCCACTACTCATCAAGCCGCTATGAACATGGCTCGCCAACTAATTGAAACGGTTGACGAAATCGTAGTTCCGGCACCTAAGGCCGAGGATAAATCGGGCGGCAACAAAAGAAAGTGGGAACCCTCCCAATCAAGCAACAACAACCTTGCTAAGAAGCCTTACACCTCCGACGGAAAGAGGGGTTATACCGGACACCTACCGTATTGTAACGAGTGCTACAAACATCATTTAGGCGATTGTGGCAAACCATTTTGCTTGAAGTGTCAAAGAAGTGGCCATGTAGCCCACGATTGTAGGAATACCGCTCCCGTTGCTCAAAAGGAGCCCAATGCACCCAAGACGGGTGTTTGTTTTGAATGTGGCCAACCGGGTCATTTTAGGAGTGCGTGCCCAAACAAGAAAATCAACCCCAACGCACGCCGTTGAACTTTCAACATCGACACCTAGGATGCCCGAGACGACGATGGACTAGTCACGGGTATGTTTCTTCTCGAAATTCTCACGTTTCATGTTTATTCGATTCGGTTACCGTTAGACATTTTATAAACAAGTCTTTGACTCGTGCTCTTTACATTCCACTTTTTCCCCTAGATATTACTTAGACGATTTAAGTGACCAACGGAAAATATTGTGTGCCTATAAATTTTATTGGAGGATATACGTTAAGACTTTTGACTTGACACCTATAGAACTAGGGAGCTCGAAACCTATTCGGTAAAAAAAAAAAAAAAAAAAAAAAAATGTTTCCACATCATCTTGTATAGATTGTTGTGAACTGAGTAATTTTCGGTTGGAAACCGATACCCTCTCCCTCGTATCCATTACCTCATGATTATTTGCACGAATCCCGTAGTTTCCAAATCAACCTCCGTTCCGGTTATCATCAATTGGGGGTTAAGTGAGATGATGTCTCCTAAGCCATTTCCGAACTCGCAACGTTAGTTGTAAATCTCTCTTAGTACCGTTTGATTTATTTAGGACTCCGTCCGTATCCATAAACCTCCTAAGCCACGTATGCAAACTTATCTAGACAAATCTGTTATCGTATTTATAGATGACATCTTAACTCATTCAAGTAAAGAAGGAAAACGAACAACATCACCATCTTAGTCTCGAACTTTTGAGAAAAGAGCGACTCTATACCAAATTCTCCGAGTGAGAATTTCTGTTGAACGAAGTCCAATTTTCTAGACCATGATGTTAAAGGTCAAGGCATTACAATCAATCTCGAAATCAAGCCACATGTAATCAGGAAACTCTCCCAACTCAGACTTGTATTCGTAAAATCTTAAATCTCGTCTATTTTTACCGAAGATTCATTTCTGACTTTTTTTCGTGTTACACGACTTTTAAACTCGTTAACTCACTAAGGAAAACTTTAAACCTCTTCATGTCTGAGCCTTGAACGTGATTCTTCACACCAACCTTCCTAGCTAAATTCGTATAGCACTAGATGGAACTCAAACATGGAAATATTTCTACTTGAACGCCGAAAGGCATACTCTCTCGTCAAAAAAAAAAAAAAAAAAAAAAAAAAAAAAAAAATCAACATAACTAAAATTCGTTATTTTACACGAAGAATTCGAATACTAAATTGTGGATCCGATCAATTTTCTCGTCATCCCGTACCACACTACCTACCTCTGTTATTTCACCGTCACCGTCTGATATTACTGGGATTTAAGATAACACACAATCCAACGATACTTCACTCTTCTTTGACGTAACGCCCTTGTGTTTCTGATAATCGGTCAACTATTATTCAACCCCGAACTATACAACTACGTGTACTACCTCGTTTCTCTTTCAGACGTCAACTTTTGACAACTAGAGGCACGTTATGGCAACCTCGAGATGTAAGCTCATCCTATTCTAAGTCCTCATTTCACTCCTATCTTTATCGCTCGCATTTTTCGTTTAAAGAAACTCCTTGTAACATTTCTCCATGGGTAGAGAAATTCCTCATATTACATTAGTATTCGCCATGAGGGTGAATAGTCCTAACGAACATTTTTCGAACCCTAACTAACTTGTTCAAACGTATCTTAAGAGATTCTATTCCAACACGGTGTATCCTTGTCAATTATTCCGTATCGAAATACTCGTTTCACTTCTAGTTTTACAAGGAACCTTGGGAACCCGCTTAGACATGAGTACCGCGTATCATCCAAAACCCGACGGACCGAACAAACATACGATTTAAGTCTTGAAAACCATAATACGAATTTGTATTACCAACTTCAAATTTACTTGAGAAAAGTATTTTCCTTAACCGAATCCTCATACTACAATGATTTTCATTCGAGTTTTAACGTCACACCTTTTGAAACCACATGTGACCGGAAACGTCATTCTCCTTTGTCGAACCAAGTAAACGATGATCAATTCACCGGGGCCGAGGTTATTCATGAGCAACCGAGAAAATTTATTCATATTCAGGTAAAACCCTACGCGACTCGTAATCACCAAGAGCTACGCCGATGTTAGACGTAAACATTTCAAATTCCACGTGGGAAACCGCGTCACGTTAAGAGTCGCACCTTGGAAAGGTGCAATCCGTTTCGGGAAACGTAGGAAGCTAAATCCGCGATATTTTGATCCTTTAAATTCTTGGGGTGTTTTGGACCCGTCGCTAACCGTTTAGACTTTTCCGACTCATTTTGGGTCTCCGTTTATCCTACATTCGATGTATCAACTCAAAGACGTGTTTTGCGAAACGAGAACTTGTTATCTCCTTTGATGAACTCACTATCGACGATAACCCTCACTTCCTAGGAGGACCGGTTGAAACCATAAATCGTGAAGCCAAACCTTAAAACATCGTATGATCCCGACCGTCAAAATTCGTTGAAATACCCTAGAACGTACTTCTCCCTCACTCGTAGAATTGGCAACGCAAGACCTCGAGGAAGAAAAAAAAAAAACGACTACTACTTCCAACTAAATTTCGGGACGAAATTTCTTTTGAGTTGTGGATAATGTAACATCCCGCGTTTTTCCGTTAAATTTAATTTTAACACCGTTTTTTTTTTAAAACATAATCTTTCGTATTTAAATTAATAGTTTCCGTGAGTAACGTTCATTATATTCCCGCTATTTAATTTTGACATTTCACCCGTTTACTCGAGCGTTTTAAAAATATTCGATCGGTTAAATCCCGCACCCGCTTTGAAACTCGAGGGACCGGAGTTGCCAAATGGGCAAACTAGTTGACTAGGTCAACTAGTCAACCCATTTCTCCACCATTTCCATCATCTCCCTCTCTCTCTTTCTCTCTAGCAAGAACACACACAAACCCCAACTTCATAGAATCATCATCTAAATTCGGATCGGGAAGCAAACTTCAAAACAAATTACATATTCGTGATCCTCTCATCATCCTCTTCGATTTGGTACCAACTTCATCACATTTGGGTAACATTTCTAAAACTCTAGATTTCTCTAAATTCGTGTTTTTGATTTGAAATGGTGTTAGTTAGTGTCTATGGCTCAAGTCTAACATGAATATATGTTTGGTTTGCTCGATTTGTTGTTTTTGGAGTAACTAGCATGAACTTGAAATGGGTTTGCTTAATCCTTGATTTTGGATGAGTTAATGTTGTTAGATTGTTAAAGTGCATGTTTTAATTGTGTTACTAGTATCACTAGCTTCGTTTTGATGCGTAGGTTGATTAAGAAAACTTCAAGAACATGAATATTGATTTTGTGATGTTTGACTAGGGTTTGATAGTTCTTGACATGAACTTTTGATGCTTGAATGCCATGGAATGTTAATTGTTAGTGATTAGTTGTAATGTATGCTTAATTACCTTCGAAACGGCATATCGTATGTGTAAATTGGATTCCCGAAACTTAAAATGCAATTGATGAACTTGAAACTTTGAAAATGGACTTTTAAACGATCACTTGACGAGAAATCGGTTATGGAAAATGTTGTTTTTGTTTGATGAAACATGTTTAGTTGTGTTCCTTGTCAAAAGAGCTTTCCAACGGTATAAGATACGCTTCCTAATTGTTTACGGTTTGAGTTTTGCGTTTGTTTGAAATTTTACCAAGCCTTGAACAAGTGAAACAGGCCAGGGACCAGGCCACGGCCATTGTCGCGCCGCGGAGCAATTTGTCGCGCCGTGGCCCAAAGGGTGATTTTAGAACATGTTTTTCAAGCTTTCTGACCTTCAACATAGGCATTTGTCGCGCCGCGGAGCAATTTGTCGCGCCGTGACAATTGCATGTTTCATCCGAACTTCAGCAAACTTGTTTTGGCCATAACTTTTTGACCGTAACTCCGTTTTCGATGAATCAAATATCGTTGGAAACGTAATAAGATTTCCTTTCTAATGGTAAGGTTTTGAAATGTCAACTCAAACTTTATTACAATCGTTCTAACATGCTTTTATACTTGATTCTTGCATGAAACTTGACAACGTGATTCACATGCTATACTATTCGAGTCGTAACGAGCCATAGGACTAATTGAACACATTTCACCCGACCTTGTGTCGTAACCGGTTAATTGATATAACTTACTTGTTTAGGTCAAGGCTAAGCAACTTTCATGCACACGTTTACTTGTTGAAGTACCTTTATACTCGTGCACTCGAGGTGAGATCATAGTCCCACCTTTTCAACAATTTTTATTCTTTTAAATCGTGGGCTGAGAAACATATACTTTATATACATTTATACGGTTTATACTTTCATACTTTGGATACAAATGCGAATACAAGAGCAAAGATACAGACGAGTTAGAACAAAAGTCCTCAATCCAATTATCATTAGTTCCACTTGCAGGGTGTAAGTGTAAGCGAGTGATTATGTTGTGTGGCCATACGGGTTTAACGAACCCTCATTCAGACGGTTCGCTACCGTTAGTGGATGAAATATAATTTCAACGTGCATAGTGTATGTTCTAACACTATATTCAAAATTCAGAGGGAAGATTCAGTTAAGTTTTGGTAATTGGGTGCTCGTGATACAGACAACATCCTTTGGGATGTATACACTTGATATTCACTTTATACTAAATCTTGTGGTTTACAAACACATCTTTAGAGATGTATACGCCTTGATACTAAACCTTGTGATTCAAAATATACTTTTACAAATACATTTATGATCTCACCAACGTTTTTCGTTGACAGTTTTCTACATGTTTTTCTCAGGTCTTGCACGATATGTGATACATGCTTCCGCTCATTATTTGATACTTGCATTGGATGTCGAGTATACATGCTTTTCATGGAGCGTCTTTTGACTTTACTTTAAACTGTGTCGCCTAGATTTCAATCGTACTTATAACGTTGTAACTTAACTTTTGGTTGAACAATTCTTGTAAACTTTGAAACAATCTTTATTTTGAAATGAAGGCGACATATTTTGGTCAAAAGTTATCTAAAAGACTTATAATCAGGTAATGGGACCCACGTAGCCGACGCCGTCACTTGACGATTTGTCGGGGTCGCTACATATATATTATTTTAGAAAAACAATATAAAATTTAAAAAAAAAAACATCTTTCAAACTCCACGACTCGCGGAGTTTGCAGGCTTAAAACTCCACGACTCGCGGAGCCGCCCTGACAGACGCACCCAGAACCCTAATTTGGCATTTATTACGAGTATAATTTAATTATTATTATTAAAACTTAATTAGGTTTATATTTAATATTAATATTTAGTTTTAGTTTTTAAATTAATTTGTATTTTAAATATTAATTAGTATTATTAAATATATATAAATTAATACTTTTATAAAATAAATAGGATAAAAATAATATTTTTATAAAAATTATAATTTTTACAACTTTAATTTTATTTTTATATTTTGTATCTTTTTAATTGTTTAATCGTAATATTGTATATTTATTGTTCGTAGCTAGTTTTAAGTTCTAGTATTTTGCCGTAGCTTATTTTTATTTTTAGATTTTTAGATTTTTAGGCTTTGCCGTTAAATCCCTTAAGTGCTATTTCTTTAGACTAAGATTTAGGTGCTTTAGAATTTTGCGACGATTTTAAAATTTTAGTGCCTTTTAAGTCACGACTCGCTACTTTCTTATTTTTATTTTTCGACGTTTTTCGACGCGCATTTTTTTTCTTTCTTATTTCTCGACGCTTTTGTTTTTAGGACTTAGAAATTTTCTCTATTTCTTATCTAATATCTCAAACGGAAAGAAAAATTATTTAAGTGGTTAAATTAATGGACGTTGACAATTTTCTGCTTCGTAGTAATAGTTGGATTTGTTAGTGGCTGAGTTGTGAGCTTCCGATTTAAAGGGTTCTGGCTCCTGCTGCATCTTTTGGCTATTCGAAACGTGGGCAAAAGCAGAAAAGTCTATTAATTGGACAACTTATATAAGTTTTTTATTTTTATAACTAATAGGATAATTAGTAAATGCACCACATTGTAGCTAAAATTTGGCTATCGCAATAAAATGGAAAATTTTGAAAACAAGGCTATGGAAACTCTTTTTGATATCCAAAATCAATTAAATCAATACTCTCAAACGGGTGTTGATGACAATTCGTTCGGTCAATCTTGGATCACGAATGACGAAACAATAACTGGTTATGAAATCTGTGGAGATTATCACTCAACATGGGAATGTTATTATTACGTTCTTATGGAAAATTACGCACCCATGGAACCTGAATGGAATGATTATGAAGAATACAATTCAAATTGGGATTATTCCTAAGAATATTTCCAAACTCAACAACCAGTAGACGAGGAAAATTACGTGTCTGAAAATTTATTAGACAATATGAAAATCAAACTCGAAGAACTCAATGCTCAAAATGAACAAATGAGAGAGTTTGTAAACCGGCAAGCTGAAACTCTATCAGACTACACACCTGTTGATCTGAGGAGTATTGTACAAGAAAATCTCATATCATCGAATTTTGATGAATTCGAGAGCTCCGAAATCACCAACTATCCCGATGATACTTTTTATTCAGTCTTACCAATTTCACAACATAATGACACATTAGCCTCTACTGACGAAATCATCAATCCATCAATGGATGATGAAGAAGAAGTAAGGGTGACAAATTGGTACTCTTGGGAAAAAGATAACATTGAAAATTTTACCCCCGAGACCAAACCGAACTTCACCATTACACAACCTTCCAACCCAATATTCTCAATAGACAAGTCATCTACCAAAGATGAACTACGAGCTTTAATAGATAATGACACCTCGGATTTCACCCAATCGGGTAATAGAGATGAAAACTTTGATCACGAGAATAAAAGGAAGGAAATATTAGGAATTGTCCACCCTATAGAAATAAGTATGTCGGTGTATATCGATCCATTTGACCAAGAACCAGAAAAGAGATATATCCATTTACTAAAAGCTACACTTAAAAAAAGAATTAAGTAGTGACAATCGGGCGAGTCTAAACTTTAAACCCATTGATATATTATACACCACCCGAGATGTAAATAACTGGCTCACTATTTTAATTCGTGGAACTTATTCTACCGACTTCACATGTCGTCAGCTAAGTGTGGGGAAGTCTAACCTAACTTAACGTTAAATTGGGGGTTCGGGTTAGTGCATAACTCGTTAATAAAAATGCATGATAAGTTAGGGTAAAAGACGCATTTTCAAATATTAACAAACAGTTTAGAAAAGCAACCGTTTTTGAAGAAAAACATTTGTGATAAAACAAGAAGGAATGAACGATGAGACGTGCCATCTATCATTCAACGAGCTTTAAAATTACAAACTGGGTATTTTCAATCACTTTTCTACACTAATCACCCTCATGAATTTATAATTATAGTCTGATTTCATGCAAATGAGGGCATTGCATGATCTCAAGTGTGGGGAAGGGTTATAAATTCTCTCGGGTCTATTCTTGGCTTATTTTCTAAATTTTGTGAAAATTTTAAAAAATTTTCAACTAAATGAATTCAAAATCATGTTTATACATATTTATGAACGATGAAAACTAGGTGTTAATACCAAAATTATCGTTACCTCGGAAAGGACATAAATTGAGAAACAACCCAAAACGCTTGAATTCATTTAAAATGGAATATAAGAGAATAAAAAGGCAAAGAACATAATAAATAAAAGCCAAGTGTGGGGAGAATATACCAAGTTATTCAATAAAAAACTATCTAGCACATGTTTCCGTAAAGTTATTGCAGGTGCTTTTGTTTTGGACTAAATTAACTGTTTTACCCGATGAAAGAAAAGAAAAAATGGATCTACAAGATGAATCAATTCCATCATTAAAAGGAAGTAAAGTCTTCCGAAAAAGACACGCGCTTCCTGATTTAGGTCAGGAAGTTATCGTCCAGACCAGCTGTAGGTTGACAAAAAATCTAGAAAAGTCATCACTAAAATCAGCTGGAAATCCACGGACCTCAGCATCAAATAGGGTCGCCATGTGGTCAGACTTATCCTAACCATGAGAGGATCTGTCTCGTAAAATGGGGAGGACGCCGTGCAAATTAGCTTGATAAGACTAATGAATCAGACCCCCAGAAAGGATAATCTCCTTAAAGATTAAAAATTAGCTTTTAAGCCTGATATTACTCAATCCTTGAGATTGACCTTAAAGATTGAGAATTACAAACTCATGGAATTCGATGATATCTAAACTCGAGCTTGAACGAGAAAATATTTTGATCAAAATTACAAACCGATTTGTTTTCTGAAAACCTATTTTCAATGCGTTCATTACCATTGAACGTAAAATCCTAGGAATTCACCTGGAATTCATTAGGTCACCTGAACCAAATCGGGTGTCAACCGTAAGAACGGTGGTTGCATAGCATGGTCGAAGACAGGACCTTGTGCCAGACCAAAAAATCATAGGATGATCTTTACTATTGCTCCTACAAAGGATAGTACTAGCATCCAACACGTTTATAGACCATAATCAAAAGCAAGTCACGGGACATTGCCTTAACAGTTGCTTGTTCATCGCTTTCCTTTACAACCGGACGGTAGTTTATCGAAAGGTAATATACGGGACAAGTGAACTGGACGTGTTGCTTTCCTAATACAAGGTTAGCAAGTGGGTGACACAAAACCATAAGTTTTGAGCTAAAATTTTCAAATCTGAAACCCACAAAACCCACAAAAATATTTTGCAACACCGGTAAAGGGTTATTCCAGAAAACTTGTCTAGGGTAAAAGTTAGATTGAATTTTCAAAAGATCAAATGTTTTCATAAAGATCTAATTTCCTAACGGATCTAAATTTTCATAGTCATGTGGGACTGTAAACCGCCTTTCAAATGTGCACTTTGCTTTGGAAACCGAAAGTAAATCGGCTATTTGATTGCAAGTGTCGTTGACCTAAACCCGAGGCAACTGTGGATGACACACCCACCTTTAACCATGGTTCTATCGTTACTATCATTGTTTATACCGCCATCTCAAAATCACTGATGTATAAAGTGTGAAGAATAAAGAAGTGATTCGTGTGATGTATTATATTATTTCAAGTTATGTATTGCTTGAGGACAAGCAACGTTCAAGTGTGGGGATATTTGATAGTGCTCCAAATGAACATATATTTAATAGCAATATCCTCCCAATATGTAAATTATTTAGTTGTAATTGTTCTATTTTAAGTTGTAATTGTTTAAATAAATAAGTACGAAGACAAAAGGTGAAAACGAAGATTTGAAGACACAAACGTCCAAAAAGCTCAAATGTACAAGATACAATTCAAAAGGTTCAATTTATTGATGAAAAACGTCTAAAAATGACAAGAGTACAAGTTACAAAACGCAAAGTACAAGATATAAAATAGTACGCAAGGACGTTCGAAAATCCGGAATCGGGACTTGAGTCAACTATCAACGCCCGATGCAACGGACTAAAAATTACAAGTCTACTATTCACAAGAATATAATATAATATATAAATAATTATATTAATTATTTATATTTTATATTTATATATAAATTATGTCGACAAGCAAGGTTCCAAAATTATGTGAGCTGGATTTTCAAACTCCACGACTCGCGGAGTTTGCAGGCTTAAAACTCCACGACTCGCGGAGCTGTCAGAAATCAAAACGCCTATAAAAGGCCATGCATTCTGCCGAGTAAAAATATAATAAATAATAATACTCTGTAATAAATAAATAAATAAATATATATATAGAATATATATAGAATAGGGTAGTTTTATATTAGATTAGTTCGGGTTATGTAAAGGTTATTTTACGGGTTTTTGAAGTCGAAATTCTGTCCGTGTAACACTACGCGATAAATACTCAATGTGAGTTATGTTCTCCTTTTTAAATTAATGTCTCGTAACTAAGTTGTTATTATTCTTATTTAAATTGAAGTAATCGTGATGTTGGGCTAAATATTAAAAATGGGTTAATTGGGCTTTGTACCATAATTGGGGTTTGGATAAAAGAACGACACTTGTGGAAATTAGACTATGGGCTATTAATGGATTTTATATTAACTAAACAATACCTTGTTAATTTAATATACAAACTTATAATTTGACGTATTTATATATAACCACGTACGCTTGACTGGGTACGATGGGCGGGATATCTATAAATACCAATAATTATTCATTTTATCGGACACAGAACTGGATTAATAGTTAATAGACTTGTTAAAACAGGGGTGAATTACATTCAAGGGTAATTGGTGTAATTGTTTACAAAGTAGTAAAACCTTGGTTTACACGCAGTCGATAACCTGGTGTATTCATTAAACAAAGTATTAAAACCTTGTTATAATTCGAATCCCCAATTAGTTGGAATATTTGACTTCGGGAATAAGAATAATTTGACGAAGGCTTTCGCTCTTTATATTTATGACTGATGGACTATTATGGACAAATCCGTATGGACATATTAAATAATCCAGGACAAAGGACAATTAACCCATGGGCATAAAACTAAAATCAACACGTCAAACATCATGATTATGGAAGTTTAAATAAGCATAATTCCTTTATTTTCATATTTAATTGCACTTCTAATTATTACACTTTTATTTATTGTTATTGTATTTAATTGCACTTTTAATTATCGTACTTTTTAATTATTGCACTTTTATTTATCGAAATTTCATTATCGTTATTTATTTTACGTTTTAAATTAAGTTATATTTATTTTACATTCGGTTTTAACTGCGACTAAAGTTTTAAAATCGACAAACCGGTCATTAAATGGTAAAAACCCCCTTTTATATATTATTAATATAATATATTTTGTACAAATATAATTGTTTAAAAATATAGTGTGCAATAAGCCCGCTCCCTGTGGAACGAACCGGACTTACTAAAAACTACACTACTGTACGATTAGGTACACTGCCTATAGTGTTGTAGCAAGGTTTAGGTATATCCCATTTGTAAAAAAATAATTAAAACTTGTGTAATTTGTAACGTATTTCGTAGTAAAATATAGTACTATCACGTACCCCCACTGATAGTTAAAGCTAAGGGGTATAAAATACTATTAATTTTTAGCAGGAAATACTATTAAATACGATACAATTTTACACAAGATATTTATTTATTTAGAGAATGGATATACTTAAACCTTGCTACAACACTTATAGGCAGTGTACCTAATCGTACAGTAGTGTAGTTTTTAGTAAGTCCGGTTCGTTCCACAGGGAAAATCTTTAAACAAAGCTTAACGCTATATTAGTTTACTTTTATAAAAATACAAATATATATATAAGTAATATTATTATTATAAAGGGGGGTTTTTACCGTTTAATGACCGGTTTGTCGATTTTAAAACTTTAGTCGCAGTTAAAACCAAATGTAAAATAATAAATAAATACAAGACTTAATTAAAAGCGTAAAGTAAATAACGATAATGAAATTGCGAATAATAAAAGTGCGATAAAATAAACTTGCGATAATTAAAAAGTACAAAAATTAAAGTGCAATTAAATACAATAACAATAAATAAAATGTGATAATTAGAAGTGCAATTAAATACAAAATAAAGGAAATAAAATATGAAATAAAAGAATTATGCTTATTTAAACTTCCGTAACCATGATGTTGACGTGTTGATTTTAGTTTTATGCCCATAAGTTAATTGTCCTTTGTCCTGGATTATTTAATATGTCCGTCTGGTTTTTGTCCATAACAGTCCATCAGTCATAAATATAAAGTGCGAGTGTCCTCGTCAAATTATCCTTATACCCGAAGTTAAATATTCCAACTAATTGGGGACTTAAACAGTAACAAGATTTTAATACTTTGTTTAATAATTACACCAGGATGTCGACTGAGTGTAACCCAAGGTTTTAATATTTTGTTATCAATTATACCAAGTGTCCTTGTACATAATTTCACCCCTGTTTTAATTATTCTAGTGGCTATTAATCCATTCCCGTGTCCGGTTAAATAAACGGTTATTCGTACATATAAATACCCCGCCCATCGTGTCCGATCGAGTGTATATGGTAATTTATAGGGACGCCCAATTGTAAATCTTTATATTAACATTAACAAACTATCATTTAGTTAAACAAATATAAAGCCCATTAATAGCCCATAGTCTAATTTCCACAAGTGTCGTTCTTTTGTCCAAACCCCAATTATGGTACAAAGCCCAATTACCCAATTTTAGTAATTAGCCCAACATCATGATTACTTCGGATTAAATAAGCATAATAATAACTTAGCTACGAGACATTAAATTAAAAAGGTTGAACATAACTTACAATGATTAAAAATAGCGTAGCGTTACACGGACAGAATTTCGACTTACACCCTTACAACATTTGCTAACATACCATTATTATTAGGATTTAAAATTAAAATATAAATTTTATATATATATATATATATATATATATATATATATATATATATATATATATATATATATATATATATATATATATATATATATATATATATATATATTTACGTATATATTGAGAGAGAGATAGATTATGGATATTGAAAATGATCAGAATTCGGTTGGCTTTATAGGGAATTGAGTTTAGGGGTACTCCGCGACTCGTGGCAACTTTTGCCTTCAAACTCCGTGAGTCGCGGAGTTTGAAAATACAGCTCACCCTCCTTTGGCTTCTTTCTTACCGACGATTTATAAATATATTATAATATATATATTAATTTTAAGAATTAATTATATATTATATTATATTTATGTGCATAGTTGACTCGTAATTTTTAGTCCATTGCGTCGAGCGTTGAGAGTTGACTCATATCCCGGTTCCGGAGTTTCGAACGTCCTTGCATACAATTTAATATCTTGTACTTTACGTTTTGAATCTTGTACTCTTGTAATTTCGAGACGTTTCTTATCAATAATTGGAACCTCTTTGATTGTATTTTGTACTTTTGAGCTTTTTGGTCGTTTGCGTCTTCAATTCGTCGAATCTGTCTTTTGTCTTCACCTTTTATTATTCAAACAAATATCACTTTTAAATAGAACAATTGCAACTAAAAGCTTGTCTTTCTTGAGGAATAATGCTATGAAATATATGTTCGTTTTTAGCATTATCAAATATTCCCACACTTGAGCGTTGCTTGTCCTCAAGCAATATCGTCTTGAAATACTAGAATCACTTCTTTATTCTTCACACTTTGTACATCAGTGATTTCTATACGGCGGTATAAACACGTAGTAACGATATGGTTTACAGTCCCACATGACTATAAAAATTTAGATCCATTAAAGAAATTGGATCTTTATGAAAACATTTGATCTTTTGAAAATTAAATCTAGTTTTTACCCTAGATAAGTTTTCCGGAATAACCCTTCACCGGTGTTTGCAAAATATTTTTGTGGGTTTGGTGGGTTTCAGATTTGAAAATTTTAGCTCAAAACTTATGGTTTTGTGTCACCCACTTGCTAACCTTGTATTTGGAAAGCAACACGTCCAGTTTACTTGTCCCGTATATTACCTTTCGGTAAACTACCTTCCGGTTGTAAAGGAAAGCGATGAACAAGCAACTGTTAAGGCAATGTCTAATGACATGCATTTGATTATGGTTAAAAAACGTGTCGGATACTAGTACTATCCTTTGTAGGAGCAATAGTAAGATCATCCTATAATTTTTTCGGTCTGGCACAAGGTCCTGTCTCCGACCATGCTATGCAACCACCGTTCTTACGGTTGACACCCAATTTGGTTCAGATGACCTAATGAATTCCCGGTGAATTCCTAGGATTTTACGTTCAATGGTAATGAACGCATTGAAAATGGGTTTTCAGAAAACAAATCGGTTTATAATTTGATCAAAATATTTTCTCGTTCAAGCTCGAGTGTAGATATCATTGAATTCCATGAGTTTGAATTCTCAATCTTTAAGGTCAATCTCTAGGATTGAGTAATATCAGGCTTAAAAGCTGATTTTTAATCTTTAAGGAGATTATCCTTTCTGGGGGTCTGATTCATTAGTCTTATCAAGCTAATTTGCACGGCGCCCTCCCCATTTTATGAGACAGATCCTCTCATGGTTAGGATAAGTCTGACCACTTGGCGACCCTGTTTGATGCTGAGGTCCGTGGATTTCCTGCTGATTTTAGTGATGACTTTTCTAGGTTTTTCGTCAACCTACAGCTGGTCTGGACGACAACTTCGTGACCTAAATCAAGAAGCGCGTTTCTTTTTCCGGAAGACTTTACTTCCTTTTAATGATGGAATTGATTCATCGTGTAGATCCATCTTTCATTACAGTAAATCAGGTAAAACAGTTAATTTAGTCCAAAACAAAAGCATTTTCAGTTATTTGTACAAAAATATGTGACATATGTTTTGAATAACTTGGAGAATTTTCCCACACTTGGCTTTTATTTTCCTTTTTATTGTCCTCTATTCCATTTTAAATGAATTTTAACATCTTGGTTTGTTTATCAATTTATGTCCTTTCCGAGGTAACAATAATTTCGGTGTTAAAACCTAGTTTTATCGTTCATAAATATGTATAAACATGATTTTGAGTTCATTTAATTAAAAATTTTGAAAAATTTTACTAGAATTGGGTAGTCAGTATATAAGACTAGGGCTGTTCTTTATTATCAGAGAGCACTAGATTCTAATACAACTACTGCTTTACTAGTATTTTTAATGGTAACCAAGTGTTTAAGATAAAAATTTTAAAAATCCGAAAGAATTTAACCCCTTCTCACACTTAAGATCTTGCAATGCCCTCATTTGCAAGAAATCAGTAACAATTTAAATTATTGAGGGTGATTGTGTGAAAATGATTAAATTTTACCAAAGTTTCCAAACATATTTGTGTTTGCTTGCTGAATGATAAATGGTGCATATCATTTGTTCATTCCGTCTTGTTGTTATTTCACATATATTTTGCATCTTGTCGTCAAAATTAGTTGCTTTTGCTGAACTTAATGTCAGTCTTTGAAAATGCGTTGTTTTACCCTGTTGTGTACATAAGATAAACTGCAAACATATATACATATTTTTGAAGTTTGGTATATTACCCCACATTCAAAAATTATTAAAATCTAAGAATAAAAGTTAGAAAATTATAACAACTATTACAATATTAACATAAGTATTAAACGTATCAACATTACAAATTACAAAATAAATAAAACTAAGTAGACTAGGGATGATACTGATACCAGTAGGGGTTCCATGCATAACCATAGGTGCTATAAAATGCTTCGGCTGGGTTATACGTAGGATACGGTGGTTGAATCTCTATAGACCAGGGAGGGAATATGGGCTTTGGAGTAGGAATATAGTTTCTACCTATATGTTGGCAATAAGCTATGATTTGATTTTGATGAACTTGCCAATCTTCAAATGCTCTTTGTCTAGCATTTTCGTACTCCTGTGAAGCTATAAACCTTTGCATTTCTTGCATTTCATTTCCCCCTCCTACATTACCTTGCTGTTGGTTTCTCTCAACCTGTGGATGTCTACCATGGTATTGTACTGCGGCGTTATTTCGCCTCTTCAAAACTTTCGCCCCATGGTATACATTTAAACCTATTGTATCGCGGGGTTCTGGTTCTTCGACTAATAATCCCCCCCGACTTATATCCACACCGAGATATTCAGCAATCAAAGTAATAAATATACCACCTCCTATTATGCTATGCGGTCTCATCCCCCTAACCATAGCTGATAAATAATAACCCACACAATAAGGTATACTTACAGCGCTTTGTGGGTCTCGAATACACATATGGTAAAACAAATCCTGTTCATTTACCTTTTCCTTGTTCTTACCTCTTTGTGTAATCGAATTAGCTAAAAACCTATGAATTACTCTTAATTCAGCTCTATCTATATCCAAATAAGAGTAATTTCCCCCTTTGAATCGGTGATGGCTTGTCATTTGACTCCATACACCATGTGTATCAAAATTTTCATCTATCTTTCTACCATTTAGTATCAACCCTCTACAATCGGCAGATGCTAACTCCTCAGGCGTATATATACGTAAAGCCTGAGCCATGTCTAGTAAAGACATGTGGCGCATCGAACCTCCTAACAAAAATCTAATAAAAGATCGATCGGTTAAACTAGCTACCCGATCATTTAATTCTATACTACACAACAATTCTTCACACCATACTTTATATATAGGTCTATGCATGGTGAATAAACGTACCCAGTCGTTAAAAGTAGAATTACCATACCTCTGTGCAAGTAATTCCCTAATTGGCCCGGCCAATTCTACAGCTTCTAATGGTCCCCATTTTATGACCCTAGGTACCTCAACAACTTTAGAATGAAGAGTATGCAAACCCCTTTGGTATTTTGGATAATCTATCCAAAGTCTGTCAAATCTCAGGTTCGGGTGCAAATCTTCCAAGTGCATATCAGAAAATGTCATGACTGGATGAGGTATATCTTGTTTGTAGTAGTTATCCACCTCCTGTTGTTCCACATTCTTAGCAGGAGCATTGCGAGCTTGAGATGAAGATTCACCCCTTTCAGTCTGGAAAACACATCAAACACAATTTTTGTGCATCCAAATATGCATTAGTGTCAGCAAAATCATCAATCAAAATAATTACAATGACATGATCAATTTATATCAAACTTAAGCTCATTTTCATATTTTTATCAAATCTACACTTTTTCAAATAAGCATATACGAAAATGTTCGCCAAGTTCATAAGCATTTAACTCAAATAACATGTCAAAATAATCATTACTAGCAATTAAACAAGTTTCAAATGGCATTATCTTTCAAAAATCAAGTTCATGAATTTTAGACTTGTAAAAGTCCACTTTAATTCTCAAAATCATGTTTAGGCTCAAAGTTTGGATCATTTAACTACCTAAACATGTTACACTACTTAATTTAGCAACAATTCATGACAAAAATCGGCCATAACCTGTTTATATCAAAAAGCCCCAAATTTGCTCAAGAACACAAACCCTAGATTACTCAAAATTTGAAGTTTAAGGCTTCTAATCATGTTAAATAGCATCAATCTAGCTTATACAAGCATAATACATAAGCAATTTAAGCATAATTACACTAAAAAGCATCAAAATCGAATTGGGGAAAAAATTGCTCAAGAACACTAATTTTCGGATTAAATGGTGTTTAGGTGTAGAAATTTACCGTTTTTCTTGAGTAATTCCTTGATAGCATCCTTCTCAACATGATTTTAGTAAAAGATTTGATGATTAACGGTCAAAAATTGTAAATTTGGGGGTGTTTTTTCGGGGTTTTTCGGCTATGTTTCGCAGTATTTGTGGTATGGGGGTGTTCAACTGAGCTGTTCTTGCGTTTTATTTTTTTTCTGTAATTCGGTCCCTCCGCGAGTCGCGGTGTTTGACCCTTCAAACTCCGCGAGTCGCGGAGTTTGTATTTTTTTTATTTATTTATATCTTATACTAATTAAAACAATTAAGTAATTAATTTTAAAATTTTGTTTCCCTTGTTATTTAGGACGAGGTCGTTTCGGATCGATGTCCTAGTCCGTCCCTCGACAAAATTTTAAAATTTGTCTTTTTCAAGCGATTGTTTTTAAAAGCTTAGATTTTTTTTTTTTTTAGTTTTTTAATGTTTTTGGCATACTTTAATTCAATAAGATTAAAAATAATGATAATAAAAGTTCTCGTCCCTCCCTCGGGTAAACAATTTCGGTTCAACGACCTAGTCTTCAACTTACGACGAATTTTAAAAATCATATTTTTAACTTAATGAGATAAAGTAAATTTTTGTTTTTAAATTCACACCAAACTAAAAATTTAAAATGCATAAAATTAAAAATTCATATTTTAAAAATTAAAAATTCACTCCAAACTTAATTTAAAAATTCATATTATAAATTCACACCAAACTTATATTAATTTTTCAAATATTTACAATTTTAAATATATTGATTTTACAAAGTTTACAATATTAATTTAAGATTTATATATTAATTTTAAAAACATGGTAAAAATAAAATTAAAAATCTTTTTGGCTTTTTATCCCACTTTAATCAATCAAATATTATCAAAAATATGCGCCCCTCTTTTCGGTAAAGTAATTTCGATTCCGTGACCTAATTTAACTCATGACGAATTTTTGAAATATTTTGGGTTGATTGATTAAAGATATTTATACCTTAAGAATAAACGTTAAATTTCGCAGTGATGTAATAAATTTTTGAATGATATCAATAATTTCGGTCGCCAAACCTAATTTTATTCAATACCAATTTAATACTTTATAGCGAACAAATTAGCGTTTATTATCGAAAGGTTAAAAATAAAAATAAAAAAAAATAAAAACTGTACAAACATACCTGTGAAATAGATTTCTTAGTTATATGATCTATCTCATTCATAAGATAGTCGGTTTAATTGGTTTTCCATGGCTACATAAGCGTAACCTCGAGCATTCAGTGTTTTTTCTTCTAAACATATGAACGGTCCGTCTCTGCATAAAGTAACAAATTCGGTGTTTGAATAGGTTTGATTATTTGAACATTTACCTCCATGTGACCATTTTTCGCATTTGTGACATCTTTCTAGGTGTCGTGCTCTTCTTTTCGCTGCGGATTTTGATTTTCCTTTACCAAATTGTAACTTATTATCTTCGCATCTGGATTCTTTTCTAACTCCGTCCAATCTTTCTCTGATTACTGATACTATTTCACTCGGAAGTGTGTCATTATTACGTTTAGTGATCAAAACGTGTAGCATTAGACCATGGTTTAGTTCACAGGCAGTCTTCATTTCCTAAAAAAAATAAAAATTCAGAATGGGGAGAGAAGACTAGTTCTTTAGGGTCTGCTAGAGAAAGACCATTCGGGTTCCATTTTCGAGAACTACACGAAAACAGACAATCTAACTCTAACAGAAATACATAAACCCCCTATACTTAGTTAGCTGTGGTATCGAAATTGTGATTAACTTCATTATCGAATTCCATTGGACTATCTATGTAGTGTTTAACTCTGTGACCATTAACTTTAAATTCAATTCCATTTGAATTTATTAATTCTATCGTTCTGTATGGGAAAACTCTTTTGACTATGAATGGTCCAGACCATCTTGATTTCAATTTTCCAGGAAATAGCTTGAATCGTGAATTGAAAAGAAGAACTATGTCTCCTTCTTTAAATTCTTTTAAACTTCTGATTCTTTTATCATGCCATTTCTTCATTCTTTCCTTATAGATTAACGAATTTTCGTATGCTTCATGTCTTAATTCTTCTAATTCGTTTAGTTGACTTAATCGTAGACGTCCGGCTTCATGTAAATCAAGATTACATGTCTTCAAAGCCCAAAATGCTTTGTGTTCAATTTCTACTGGAAGATGACATGCTTTTCCATAAACAAGTCTAAAAGGTGTGGTTCCTATTGGAGTTTTGTAGGCTGTTCTAAAAGCCCAGAGTGCATCCTCCAATTTAATGGACCATTCCTTCGGATTTGATCCTACGGTTTTCTCTAGAATACGTTTTAAAGCTCGGTTGGTATTTTTAACTTGTCCACTTGTTTGTGGATGATATGCGGTGGAGATTTTATGAGTTACTCCATATCTTTTAAGAACTTTTTCAAGTTGATTATTACAGAAATGAGTACCCCGATCACTTATTAAAGCTTTCGGTGTTCTAAACCTTGCAAAAAGACGTTTTAAAAAGTTGACTACAACTCGTGCATCGTTAGTTGGGAGAGCTTGTGCTTCCGCCCATTTAGATACATAATCAATGGCTACGAGTATATATAGATTATTATGAGATTTTGGAAATGGACCCATAAAGTCAATACCCTAAATGTCAAATACTTCACATACTTGGATGACATTTTGTGGCATTTCATCACGTTGACTTATTTTTCCGGCCCTTTGACAAGCATCACAGGATTTGCAAAGAAGGTGTGCGTCTTTGTAAATTGTAGGCCAATAGAATCCAGCTTCATAAACTTTTCTTGCTGTTAATTGAGGCCCATAATGCCCTCCTGTTGGTCCTGTGTGACAATGGTTTAAAATTTTACTAGCTTCATTTCTAAATACACATCGGCGTATTATTCTATCGGGACAACTTTTAAACAGATGTGGATCTTCCCAGAAATAGTGTTTTATATCACTGAAGAATTTCTTTCGTTTTTGGTACGATAATCCTTTTTCAAGGAATCCACAAACTAAGTAGTTTGCATAGTCTGCAAACCATGGAATTTCATTATAATCTATCTTCAATAGATATTCATCAGGAAAGTTGTCTTGTATGGCCGATTCATTTAGAACTTCTAATTCGGAGTTTTCAAGACGAGAAAGATGATCAGCGGCGAGATTTTCTGCTCCTCTTTTATCTCGAATTTCAATATCAAACTCTTGTAAGAGTAAGATCCAACGGATTAATCTTGGTTTAGCATCTTGTTTTGAAAATAGGTATCTAAGAGCAGAATGGTCGGTATAGACCACCGTTTTTGCTAGAACGAGATATGATCGAAATTTGTCAAACGCAAAGACAATAGCAAGGAGTTCTTTTTCAGTAGTTGTATAGTTCGTTTGTGCTCCTTGTAACGTCTTACTAGCATAATATATAGGTTGAAATCGTTTTTCAATCCTTTGTCCTAAAACGGCTCCCATTGCAAAATCACTTGCATCGCACATTAGTTCAAATGGTAGATTCCAATTTGGTGTTATCATGATCGGCGCATTAGTGAGTTTCTCTTTAAGAATATTAAAAGATTTGATACACTCATCTGAAAAGATGAATGGAGCATCCTTTTCTAGGAGTTTATTCATAGGAGTGGCAATTTTAGAAAAATCTTTTATGAAACGTCGGTAAAAACCGGCATGCCCTAGAAAACTCCTTACTCCTCTAACATTGGTGGGATGTGGAAGTTTAGCAATTACATCTACTTTAGCTCTATCCACTTCAATTCCTTCTTTTGAAATTTTATGTCCAAGAACGATGCCTTCTTTAACCATGAAATGGCATTTCTCCCAATTAAGTACTAGATTTGATTGTTCGCATCTAATAAGCATTCGTTCCAGATTAGCTAGACATGATTCAAATGTATCACCGAAGACTGAAAAGTCATCCATGAAAACTTCCATGCATTCTTCTATCATGTCGTGAAAAATTGCCATCATACACCTTTGAAAGGTTGCAGGGGCGTTGCAAAGTCCAAATGGCATGCGTTTGTAAGCAAAAGTACCATAAGGGCACGTGAATGTGGTTTTCTCTTGATCTTCGGGTGCTATTGGAATTTGAAAATATCCGGAAAATCCATCTAGAAAACAATAGTAACTATTTCCGGCTAATCTTTCCAACATTTGATCTATGAAAGGTAAGGGAAAGTGATCTTTTCTGGTGGCGTCATTTAATTTTCTATAATCAATACACACACACCATCCTGTTACAGTCCTAGTAGGAATAAGCACATTTTTCTCATTTGTAATGACAGTCATGCCACCCTTCTTAGGCACGCATTGAACTGGGCTTACCCATGGACTATCAGAGATTGGATATATCAAACCTGCATCTAGTAGTTTAATAATCTCTTTCTTAACTACATCTTGCATATTAGGATTTAGTCTTCGTTGGCGTTGCACATACGTTTTATGACCTTCTTCCATAAGGATTTTATGTGTGCAATACGAAGGACTTATTCCTTTAATATCATGAATCTTCCATGCAATGGCTGGTTTATGAGCTTTCAACACAGAAATGAGTTGTGATTTCTCATTTTCAGTAAGAGAAGACAATATTATTACAGGTAATTCAGATTCACCATGTAAATAAGCGTATTCCAAATGGTTTGGAAGTGGCTTTAACTCTAATTTCGGAGGTTCTTCTATCGATGATTTGTATCGATATATGTCTTCTTCTTTTAGCATTTGAATTTCTTCTGTTGTTGGTTCATATCCATTAGCTATAAGTGTAGCTAACATTTCAACTTCATCAATTGGTTCATTACCTTCTCTTAAAGAACATTCTCTTGTTCCTTGTAACTCTGGAAATTCTTCTAATAATTCTGCATGTGCATCTATAGTTTGAATATAATAACATGTATCATCTGCAGATTGCGGTTGTTGCATTGCTTTATCAACTGAAAAGGTAACACTCTCATCCTCTATACTTAGGGTCAATTTCTTACCGAACACATCTATCATTGCTTTAGCCGTGTTTAAGAATGGTCTTCCTAATATGAGAGGAACTTGAGAATCTTCTTCCATGTCCAGAACAACAAAATCTACTGGAAATACTAAAGTACCAACTTTAACTAGCATGTTCTCCATTATCCCTCTAGGATATTTTATTGATCTATCGGCTAGTTGTATGCTTATTCTGGTTGGTTTCAATTCTCCAAGGTCTAGTTTAGTGTATAGTGAATACGGCATTAGATTTATACTAGCACCTAAGTCTGCCAATGCTTCTATTGAACTAAGACTACCCAGAAAACATGGAATTGTGAAACTTCCTGGATCAGATAATTTTTCTGGTATCTTATTCAACAGCACTGCTGAACAATTAGCATTCATGGTAACAGCCGAGAGTTCTTCCATTTTCTTTCTATTTGAGATTAGATCTTTCAAGAATTTAGCATATCTAGGCATTCCTGAAATCACATCAATGAAAGGAAGATTTACATTTATCTGTTTAAACATATCCAAGAATTTAGATTGCTCGGCTTCAAGTTTCTCTTTCTTCATTTTACTTGGGTAAGGAAGTGGTGGTTGGTATGGTTTAACATAAGGTTTAGCCTTAACTGTGTTATCTTCATTAACCTTTTCAACTACCGGTTCTTTTTCCTTATCTTGATTAGGTTGTGGTTCTTGTGGAGTAGGAATAGCTTCATCAGAAGTTACAGGTATTTCAGGTGGTTTAAGTGTTGTACCACTTCTTGTGGTAATGGCTTTAGCTGTTTCATTCCGGGGGTTAGCATTTGTATCACTAGGTAAACTTCCCGGTTTTCTTTCACCTATTAACCTTGCTAGGTTACTTACTTCTTGTTCCAGATTTTGAATAGAAGCTTGTTGATTAATAAATGCTTGAGCATTTTGTTCATTAGTTTGTTTCTGAGATGTGAAAAACTGCGTTTGAGTTTCAACTAGCTTTGTCATCATATCTTCTAAATTCGGCTTTTTATCATCGGTTTGTTATGGTGGTTTGTTTTGAAAATTAGGTCTTTGCTGGTTGTAAGTATTATTGGATACTTGTTGATTGCTAGGACCTTGTTGGTTGTTGTATGGAATATTTCGGTTATAATTCTGGTTTTGATTGTAAATCGGTCTTGGCGGTTGATAATTATTCTGATAATTATTTCCAGGCCTTTGGTTTATGTATGAAATGTTCTCTCTTTGTTCCATTGTTAGTTCAATACCGAGACAATCTTTTGTCAAATGTGGTCCTCCACACTGCTCACAACTAATTCGTATTGAGTGAATATCTTTAGTCATCTTTTCTATTCGTCTCTCAACAGCATCTATCTTTGCGGAAATGGAATCTAAGTCATGGCTAGAATCGGCTCTAGCTGCTTTAGATGATCTAACGATATCTTTTTCTTGGTGCCACTCATGTGAGTGGGAAGCAGTGTTATCAATAATTTTGTAAGCATCAGTTTCGGTTTTCTTCATAATAGAACCACCAGCTGCTATATCTATGTCTTTCCTTGTAGTGATGTCGCATCCTTGGTAGAATATTTGTACTATTTGACAGGTATCTAAACCATGTTGCGGACATCCTCTTAATAACTTTCCAAATCTTGTCCACGCCTCATATAGAGTTTCATTTGGCTTCTGTGTGAATGTAACAATTTCTCCTTGAAGTCTTACGGCTTTAGATGCAGGAAAGAATTGTTTAAGAAATTTTTCAACTAAAACATCCCATGTATCAATCGCCCCTTCAGGTAACGATTCCAACCAATCTTTGGCTTCTCCCTTTAAAGTCCAGGGAAATAACATGAGATATATCTGTTCATCCTCCAATTCTCGGATTTTAAATAGTGTGCAGATCCTATTAAAGGTACATAGATGTTCATTTGGATCTTCCTTCGGCGCACCACTAAATTGGCATTGATTAGTCACCATGTGTAGAATTTGTCCTTTGATTTCATAATCTGGCTCATTAATGTCTGGATGAGTAATTGCGTGACCTTGGCCAGTATGTTTAGCTCTCATTCGGTCTTCCATACTTAATGGTTCCAGATTCTCCATAATTGAATTTGTTGAATCGGAATCACTAGAGGATTCTGATTTAATGGTTCGTTCCTCAACAATCTCTGTTTGAATGATTGGTGGTTCCAGAGGAAAATTTAGTGGTTCAGGATCTATGAATCGTCCCTGAATATTCTCCGGATTCTCAATTGTGAGGTCGGGTTCAAAAAATGGATTATCAGAAATTTGAACTGGAGTACTTGGTCGACTGGATGACGATTCTAAAGAAAAATCAACGGCAGTAATATTTGCTAAATGTCTTGATCTAGTTACAGGTGGTGAACGTACAAAAGGTGGTGAACGTCTTGCTCGGTGCATTCACTGAATATCCTATTAGTTTTTAAAAGGAAAGAAAAATTATAATAAGTTATCCAATCAATAGACTTTTCTGATTTTGCCCACGTTTCGAATAGCCAAAAGATGCAGCAGAGGGGTAGGATTCGTTTGGTCTCAATATAATTGAGGACTGTTTGGCTCCAATTACCCGGTCCACGTACAAATCCAACTATTACTACGAACCAGAAAATTTTGATGTCTATCAATTTAACCACTTAAAATAAATTTTCGTAATTTTAAGAAATTTAGATAAGAAGTAGAATAAAAATCTATGTCCTAAAAACTAGAATAGCGAGAAATAAGAAAGAAAAAGAGCGTGTCGAAAAAGGTCGAAAAAAAAAATGGTTGAAAAATAAAAGGTGACGGAAAAATAAAAGAAACTTATAAAACTTAAAAACACTTGACTAACCCAACCTTATTACCACAACTAACTTAAAATTATAATCGCAAATTGAGATTACTAATTGGAATGATAATTGATACATAGGTAAAAGTCGTCTAAAAATATTAAAGCTTACAGGAAAAACTAAATCCCAAATGGAAATAACTTAAAAAGAAACTAAAACTTAAAAAGGCGTCGCAAAATTCTAAAGCACTTAAATCTTAGTCTAAAGAAAAAAAACACTTAAGTGATTTTACGGCAAAGCCTAAAAATCTAGAAATAAAAATAACTATGGCAAAAACTAAGTTTAAAACTAAATATGAGCGAAAAATACAAATATTACGCTAAAACAATTAAAAAGGGACAAAATATAAAAATATACAAAAAGTTGTAAAAAGTTACAAATTTTTATAAAAATATTATTTTTATATTATTTATTTATTAAAACTATTAATTTTATATTTTATTTAAACTAATTTAACTAAATAAAACAAATAAATAAAAACTAAACTAAACAATATAATATAAATAAACTAATTAGGGTTTAAAATTAATTAAAATTAATAAAACCCGTAATTAATGCGAATTAGGGTTCCTGTGTACCCGTGTCAGGTCTGCTCCGCGAGTCGCGGTATTCGATGCTTCAAACTCCGCGAGTCACGGGGTTTCAAAATTCAACTCAGGTACAGTTTTGAAATTCGACGCGTTTTTCTTTTTTATTTTTTTTATTTTATATTTTCTGTTTTATATTTTCTGTTTTAAAATCTAAAATATTTATATAATAAAAACTTATATTTTAAAAACTAGAATAAAAATAGAACTACTTTATAATTTTATAAATAAAAATCTTAAAACTAGATTTATATATATATATATTTTTTTCATTTTTTTTTTAAATAAAAACAAAATACTTAAATAAAACTTATATTTTTATAAAATAAAAATAAAGAAACTTTATAAAACTTAAATATTTAACAAAATCTTAAAAATACTTATATTTTTGTTTTCTTTTTATATTTTTGAATAATTAAAAACGTATTTTTTTTACAAAAACGTATTTTTATAAAAACGAATTTTAATAAAAGTAAACTAAAAATCTGTTTTTTTTTTTTAGCGTTGCGCTTCCGGCTTTTAAGCTAAATTGTTCCCCGGCAGCAGCGCCAAAAATACTTGATAGTTAAAGCTAAGGGGTATAAAATACTATTAATTTTTAGCAGGAAATACTATTAAATACGATACAATTTTACACAAGATATTTATTTATTTAGAGAATGGATATACTTAAACCTTGCTACAACACTTATAAGCAGTGTACCTAATCGTACAGTAGTGTAGTTTTTAGTAAGTCCGGTTCGTTCCACAGGGAAAATCTTTAAACAAAGCTTAACGCTATATTAGTTTACTTTTATAAAAATACAAATATATATATAAGTAATATTATTATTATAAAGGGGGGTTTTTACCGTTTAATGACCGGTTTGTCGATTTTAAAACTTTAGTCGCAGTTAAAACCAAATGTAAAATAATAAATAAATACAAGACTTAATTAAAAGCGTAAAGTAAATAACGATAATGAAATTGCGAATAATAAAAGTGCGATAAAATAAACTTGCGATAATTAAAAAGTACGAAAATTAAAGTGCAATTAAATACAATAACAATAAATAAAATGCGATAATTAGAAGTGCAATTAAATATAAAATAAAGGAAATAAAATATGAAATAAAAGAATTATGCTTATTTAAACTTTCGTAACCATGATGTTGACGTGTTGATTTTAGTTTTATGCCCATGGGTTAATTGTCCTTTGTCCTGGATTATTTAATATGTCCGTCTGGTTTTTGTCCATAACAGTCCATCAATCATAAATATAAAGTGCGAGTGTCCTCGTCAAATTATCCTTATACCCGAAGTTAAATATTCCAACTAATTGGGGACTTAAACAGTAACAAGATTTTAATACTTTATTTAATAATTACACCAGGATGTCGACTGAGTGTAACCCAAGGTTTTAATATTTTGTTGTCAATTATACCAAGTGTCCTTGTACATAATTTCACCCCTGTTTTAATTATTCTAGTGGCTATTAATCCATTCCCGTGTCCGGTTAAATGAACGATTATTCGTACATATAAATACCCCGCCCATCGTGTCCGATCGAGTGTATATGGTAATTTATAGGGACGCCCAATTGTAAATCTTTATATTAACATTAACAAACTATCATTTAGTTAAACAAATATAAAGCCCATTAATAGCCCATAGTCTAATTTCCACAAGTGTCGTTCTTTTGTCCAAACCCCAATTATGGTACAAAGCCCAATTACCCAATTTTAGTAATTAGCCCAACATCATGATTACTTCAGATTAAATAAGCATAATAATAACTTAGCTACGAGACATTAAATTAAAAAGGTTGAACATAACTTACAATGATTAAAAATAGCGTAGCGTTACACGGACAGAATTTCGACTTACACCCTTACAACAATTGCTAACATACCCTTATTATTAGGATTTAAAATTAAAATTAAAATTAAAATATAAATTATATATATATATTTACGTATATATTGAGAGAGAGATAGATTATGGATATTGAAAATGATCAGAATTCGGTTGGCTTTATAGGGAATTGAGTTCAGGGGTACTCCGCGACTCGCGGCAACTTTTGCCTTCAAACTCCGCGAGTCGCGGAGTTTGAAAATACAGCTCACCCTCCTTTGGCTTCTTTCTTACCGACGATTTATAAATATATTATAATATATATATTAATTTTAAGAATTAATTATATATTATATTATATTTATGTGCATAGTTGACTCGTAATTTTTAGTCCATTGCGTCGAGCGTTGAGAGTTGACTCATGTCCCGGTTCTGGAGTTTCGAACGTCCTTGCGTACAATTTAATATCTTGTACTTTGCGTTTTGAATCTTGTACTCTTGTAATTTCGAGACGTTTCTTATCAATAATTGGAACCTCTTTGATTGTATTTTGTACTTTTGAGCTTTTTGGTCGTTTGCGTCTTCAATTCGTCGAATCTGTCTTTTGTCTTCACCTTTTATTATTCAAACGAATATCACTTTTAAATAGAACAATTGCAACTAAAAGCTTGTCTTTCTTGAGGAATAATGCTATGAAATATATGTTCGTTTTTAGCATTATCACCCACGCTACCACATCAGAAATAAAAGGTTAATTGCAGCGAAAATAGAAACAACAAATAAACTGTTTTGGGTTGTATGGTAGTCACGGTTAGGAAGCAAATTGGATGGGTTTGATGAACGTTTGATCTTGGTCAAGAAAAGAAACAAAGATTATAGAGAAAAAAAAATAATTATATACAAAAGGTGAAGGTTTGTGATTTGTTGTGTTGGTGATTCATGAAGGGGTTCAAGATCATGGATTTTTAGAGAGATGAAGATGGTGTTTGTATTTTGTTCTCGGTAATGAAAATAGAAGGATGTTATAGTGATGTGTGATGATCATGATGGAACCATGATGGTTTAATGGTGATTGTGACTTGAAACAGAATAGCCATCGTAACATTTATATAACCTGTCGTGGTTTCAATCTTTGTAAAGATAATTAAAAATAGAAGAGTTTTAATAACAACAAACCTTTCAGTTTGATGATGGTGTTGTGGTTTGGTATTCCATCGAGCAGGAAAACAGTAGTCCTAAGAGTTTGATCCTGTTGTAAGTCGATTAGCAATCAACTGGGTTTTGATTTGTTAACATCCTAATAGAAATATAAAGGACCGTTAGCTGTGATGAAAGGTGATAACCGGTGGTGATGAACGAGTCGATGGTCTACGGTGTTGATGAAGGAGATGTCATGGAGTTGATGGTGATCGTGTGACAATATTAGAGGGTGGTTTTAGGTGCAAAATAGCAGAAGTGGTGATGGTGATCTAAATTAGTTTATAGGGTGACTATATGGGTTGTAGGGTTATGGAATGATGGGTTTATGATGGTGGTTTCGAACGGTAACAGCGAGCACAACAGTAGCAGCAAATACATTGGGTGAAGTTTGAACAAGAAGGTGATGTGACTCATGTTGATGGTGCCTGATCGAAACAGAACCAGTGTCGAGTAAAGTAGCAAAGAGATGACATCAAATGGGTCTCGTTTGTGGGTTGCACCCTAATGGAATTAGCAGGTATATAGTTCGGACTGTTGAGGGTGTTCATGGTTTGGTGAAAGGTATAGAATTGAATTAGAAACAGAAATAGCAGAAGGGAAAAAAAATATGGTATATAATATATGTATATATATATATATATGTTATTGTGTGTTTTGTGAGATGTCGATCTAAAGCTAGGATCATACATATCCATTATACCCCACATGTCTAAACAAAGTTTCAATCACCTTTTCTTGTTTTAATTTCAACTTGTGAATGTTATATGGTTTTTACCTGCCGACACTCCCTATATATTGTATATAATGATAATAATATTATTATTATTAATATTCATTATAATAATAACTATAAAATTTATAATAATAATATTATTAATAATAACAATATTAATTTTAATAATACTAATAATACCTAATGATGATAATGATAATATGATGATGTTAGTAATAACAATGATAATTCCAATATATTTTTATAGTAACCAATAATAATAAAACTGTTAATATTAATATTATTAATAATGCTAATAATAATACTATTTATAATAAATAATAATGTTATCATATAATAATTCTTACATGTCATATTTCATAATTATATGTTACATATATTACTATTATTAATACTAATCATATTAAATTGTATTATTTTTATTATAATAATGTTATTAACTATAATCATAATGATAATGATAATATCATTAATGATACTGATAATAATACTATCTACAATAATATTTATAATAATATAACAATTTATATTCATATCTATTTTTATAATAATGTTATTATTACTAATATAGTTGTTAATATTGGAAGTGATAATAATATTACTATAACAATTATAGTTTAACTTATAATTAAATTTATTATATTAACATTACATGTTATTAATTAAATGATATATAATAATAATAATATTTCTTAATTCAAATGATTACATTTTATCATTTCCAATTATATTTATTTACATCTATATATGTGTACATCTGTACATATTTAATTTACAAATAATTATTCGTGAATCGTCGGGAATGGTCAAAGGTTAAACTAATATATTATAACAGTTTAAAAAAAAAAACATTGAGACTCAACTTTACAGACTTTGCTTATCATGTCGAGATCATATACAGTTTTAGGTTTAAATTTAGTCAGAAATTTTCGGGTCATCACAATACCTACCCGTTAAAGAAATTTCGTCCCGAAATTTGAGTGAGGTCGGCATGGCTAACAATAAATATGTTTTTCTTGACGAATATGAGCTGATAAATAGAGTTTTCATCATTACAGAATAATACAGATAAAATAATTCGATTATTCGAAGAGCACGAATGAAACTATCATGAGAGAGGTCCCAACGGGCATCGTCCACCTTCGCCCAAAAACTTACCCAAATTTTTAGCCGTTAGTAAAATAAAAAAAAAAATTCAACGGCTATCCTAACGGTCACTTTTACACTATAAAAACACCAACCATATACTTCATTTTATACACTCAAACATATATTTCTTTTATATTTCCATCTTTTTCAAAATCAAAATCAAACACTCCCAAACTGCAAAATGTTAACACTTCCCCCAATGATTGTTTCATTCGATGTTCATTACGGAGGTGATTTCCGTAATCAAATGAAGGAATATAAGTGGGGCGACAGTATTTCGTTTGAAGATATCGACATTCGTGATGTTGGTTTACAAGACTTGCTATCCTTTCTGAATGAAAAAGTTCCGTATGAATTCACGTCTGTGTTCTTTTATAAAGACGATTATGATGCGGATTGTAGGGCAAGTTTTTTGTGTACCGATGATCAATGGTACTTTATAAAAGATACCATTGAAGATCGCAGTAAACGCATTTCTTTGTATGCGGTTCTTGAAGATGAAGAGACGTTGGGTTATCGTTACCTCGATGAATCAGCTGAAGCAGCAGTTGAGGCATCAAGAGAAATACCGATGTCTCCATAGTACCTCACGGATGGTGAAATGACTGGTGAACGCTACTTTGCAGATGACAACTGACGACGACGATTAGTTTGATTGTAATCTTTTAATTTTTAATTGTCGTGATTTTTTAATTTTTAATTATTGTAATTTCAGTGTTGTTGTCGGGTTTTATATCTTCCTTTATGTTTCGGAGCTCTTCGTCTTTTTAATCTCCTCTCGATCTCTAGTAAAACGAGTAATGGTCTAGAATTTGTAAGTATGGAGTTTCGAATGAATTTAATGTTATAATCAAGAAAGAACGTAATAGCACGATTTGATTCGTCAAATTACCAGAATCATTGAGAATAGAGCTATCAAGAATATACTTTCTTGATATGTTCAGAAGTTAATTAGAATGAAAGAGTTATGTAACATGACACATGATGGTGGTATGAACTACTGTGAACCATCATGTCCCATTAGAACTCAGCATGACTTACTGTAATATAATCACGTTGATCAAGTGTCATTATATTATACTAACTCATGCATCAGTTCCCAACATTACTTCAATAACATTCATATTTTAATCTCGAAAGTTTACAGAATATAGAAATTAATAGTTTCTATATGATGTAACACTGATAGCACGAAGAGATAAATAATTTCAGATAGTATTAGTTATAAAAATATATTCAGAAATATCGAGGATATTTATAATGAAAGATACGATAATATTTTTGAATATCTAAGATCAGAGGATGATGGAGACTATTGTCCGCAAGGGTTTAGAGTAATGAGCAAAATATTCGCAAAAGACTTCAGCAGACATTGAATCATTTAGATTCTTTGAAATCAAACTTATTCTTTGCGATTTATCCACGGCTTCTTTCATAGTTTCGCATAATCCGCTTTTCGGTACTAAATTTTCTATTGAATGTTTCCAATATAATGATACACAGGAAGCACGAGGAGGTATATAATTTCGAACGAGAATATTTATGAAAATATCCTCAGAAATATCGAAGATATTGATGATGTTATTTTGGAATTTCTAAGTTCGATGGTTGATGGATAAAGATTTTTCCGCAATATTTTAACATGAATTCGGAGCAAGATATTCTCTAAAGATTTCAACGGATCCAGAATTATCTGGATTCTTTGAATATAGGGTATGGTCCTTGTATTTATCCTTGGTCTCCTTCATGGTTAACTTTATCCGTTTTCCATTTTCAACGTTTCTAAGCTTTTCCAACATTCAGAGTATCGATTCATAAACTGGGTGCCTTTTCAAAATTTCAGAATTGAAGATCGTAATCCTAGGAGATAATTTTTATATATATACATATAACTATTGATGTAGAAATGCTACGAGATTCGAAGTACTGATTGCTGATTCCCGGTAATTGGTATGGCAATTATTGTTACAGGGTATAGATGAATACAAGATGGGGTTTCAATGAATATAATAATTTTTCGGAAAGTCCAAATTCATTGAAGTTGCTGGTAATTTTACTGCTAATGTGGTGAAATATAAATGGTTTTCCGGTATCGATGACGAAAGGCAACTTATATATATCAGGGTTATAATAAGCTAATACGATTGAAAAGTCGAAGTTAACTTGCTGGAGCTGTGACAAAACTGGCTATCTCGAACAGGAGTTTCAAAGTTATTTTTGGTAATAATAACGCTAAAGGAATTAACACAACTACGTGTTAAACATCTACTCAGGTTCCGAGTATTTTCAGGTGCATAACTATATACATCAATCGTTTCTCCCGTAAATGAAGTGCAGTTGGTTCATCCTCTCGATTGAAGTGTTTTCAAGAATCATGAAAGGTTTGAACACAGATTGGAATCGTCAAGATACAAATGAGGTTTAAGATGAAATCAAGTGGCAAACTTGAAGAATTGTTTAGTTTCATATGTTATAGTCAATATTTTACTTCATTTTAATTATCCAATGTTATTATTCCACAGTCGATAGTCCACAGTTGACAGTCTAATAATTCATATTCATATATAATTTAATATATAATATTTGAATTAATTAATACGTATCGTGACCCGTGTACATGTCTCAGACTCGATCACAACTCAAAGTATATATATTATTATAGAATCAACCTCAACCCTGTATAGAGAACTCGATCATTACTGCATATAGAGTGTCTATGGTGATTCCAAATAATATATATAGATGCGTCGATATGATATGTCAAAACCTTGTATACGTGTCCCGATATTTAAAGTGCGTAAAATAAATAACAGAAAATAAATAACGATAAATAAAGTGCGTAAAGTAAATAACAGAAATTAAATGACGATAAATAAAATTACGAGAATATAAATTGCGATAAATAAATTGCGATAATTAAAATGTAATACAGAATTAACAGTTAGCTAGGAACAGTTAGCTAGGATTTTGTTAGCGTGGATTCTTAACAAAATTTCATATTGTTAATTAGTCTGTTTCTAATCAATTTTTGTTGTGTCCATTATTTCTTCATTATGCCACTTGTTGGATTCAGATAAGTCAAACTCCAAATATGAAATTGAATAAAAATGGTGATTCTGTGGGGAACGGATTCGTATATATGTGGATGTATGTAGGATAGTATATGACTGTTGAAACAGATTCGAAGAATTTACAATGTAACTTATTAATGTGAAATTTAAATATTCCTCGGGTATTACCTACCCGTTAAAATATTTTCACCATTAACAGTTTGTACAAGAGAATTTTTAATTACAATCTTTATGAAATCATACATACATATATATTTTCTTTAAATGTATTCATGGATTTAATGAGTTAATATGATATTAAACTCATTTGCTTTTCGGTTGAAATTAGAATAAATAATCTCTAAAACTTTAGAGATTACATATTCGCCATGTCGAACGAAGATAAATGAGGTAGAACGATACGTAGAACGAAGATTATACTCAAAGTACAGATGATGATATTGAAGCATGGATTGTTGATGGTACTGGTGCTATTATTGATGGTACTGTTGATGCCGGTGATGTTGCTGAAGCTGGTACATTTTGCATCATATTCTTCGAATTGATTATTCGAGCGTGAAGTTCGTTGACTTATTACTCCAGGATGATTGTCGGTCGGAACGAGCGGATGAATAAGGTTCAGAATTGTGGATAGAATATAATCTTGTCGAGTTACCCTGGAAATGAGACTGAAAATGGTGTCTCGAACAGGTTCGCTGGTAAACACTTCAGGTTCATTTTCAAGAGGAGAATTCGGTTGGTGGAAGGGATTGCCTTCTGTGCGTTTCCATTAATTAAGTCGACTACGAACCCATCAGATGAATTGATAATGGCTGATTGGTTGATTCATGCCGATGACGCTGTTTTCGGAGCTTAGGTGAACATCTATGTCGGAATAGCTTTCGGAATAACTATCGGAAAAGCTATCGGAATCTGAGGGACTCGAACTGGTTGCAGGATTCATCTCGTACGATCAGATGGAGGATTTTAGATAAGAAATAGATTATAGGATGTAGATTAGTACCCTGCAATAAATAATTTACATATGCATATATAATACTAAAATCCCATACGTTACGGAGGAATCTACGGAATTTGTCAGGCAAGGTTACACTAACAGATACGCTAAGATATAAAGTAGCAATACGCTAAGATATGAATTTTGTCTATACACTATTTGTAGTGACCCGAACTTTTCCATGTTTATATATATTAATTGAGATTGATATTTACATGATTAAATGTTTCCAACATGTTAAGCAATCAAACTTGTTAAGACTTGATTAATTGAAATATGTTTCATATAGACAATTGACCACCCAAGTTGACCGGTGATTCACGAAAGTTAAAACTTGTAAAAACTATATGATGACATATATATGGATATATATATATATATATATATATATATATATATATATATATATATATATATATATATATATATATATATATATATATATATATATATATAGTTAACATGATACTATGATAAGTAAAAATATCATTAAGTATATTAACAATGAACTACATATGTAAAAACAAGACTACTAACTTAATGATTTTTAAACGAGACATATATGTAACGATTATCGTTGTAAAGATATTTAATGTATATATATCATATTAAGAGATATTCATACATGATAATATCATGATAATATAATAATTTAAAATCTCATTTGATATTATAAACATTGGGTTAACAACATTTAACAAGATCGTTAACCTAAAGGTTTCAAAACAACACTTACATGTAACGACTAACGACGACTTAACGACTCAGTTAAAATGTATATACATGTAGTGTTTTAATATGTATTTATACACTTTTGAAAGACTTCAATACACTTATCAAAATACTTCTACTTAACAAAAATGCTTACAATTACATCCTCGTTCAGTTTCATCAACAATTCTACTCGTATGCACCCGTATTCGTACTCGTACAATACACAGCTTTTAGATGTATGTACTATTGGTATATACACTCCAATGATCAGCTCTTAGCAGCCCATGTGAGTCACCTAACACATGTGGGAACCATCATTTGGCAACTAGCATGAAATATCTCATAAAATTACAAAAATATGAGTAATCATTCATGACTTAATTACATGAAAACAAAATTACATATCCTTTATATCTAATCCATACACCAACGACCAAAAACACCTACAAATACTTTCATTCTTCAATTTTCTTCATCTAATTGATCTCTCTCAAGTTCTATCTTCAAGTTCTAAGTGTTCTTCATATATTTTACAAATTCTAGTTACATAAAATCAAGAATACTTTCAAGTTTGCTAGCTCACTTCCAATCTTGTAAGGTGATCATCCAACCTCAAGAAATCTTTGTTTCTTACAGTAGGTTATCATTCTAATACAAGGTAATAATCATATTCAAACTTTGGTTCAATTTCTATAACTATAACAATCTTATTTCAAGTGATGATCTTACTTGAACTTGTTTTCGTGTCATGATTCTGCTTCAAGAACTTCGAGCCATCCAAGGATCCGTTGAAGCTAGATCCATTTTTATCTTTTCCAGTAGGTTTATCCAAGGAACTTAAGGTAGTAATGATGTTCATAACATCATTCGATTCATACATATAAAGCTATCTTATTCGAAGGTTTAAACTTGTAATCACTAGAACATAGTTTAGTTAATTCTAAACATGTTCGCAAACAAAAGTTAATCCTTCTAACTTGACTTTTAAAATCAACTAAACACATGTTCTATATCTATATTATATGCTAACTTAATGATTTAAAACCTGGAAACACGAAAAACACCGTAAAACCGGATTTACGCCGTCGTAGTAACACCGCGGGCTGTTTTGGATTAGTTAATTAAAAACTATGATAAACTTTGATTTAAAAGTTGTTATTCTGAGAAGATGATTTTTATTATGAACATGAAACTATATCCAAAAATTATGGTTAAACTCAAAGTGGAAGTATGTTTTCTAAAATGGTCATCTAGACGTCGTTTTTTCGACTGAAATGACTACCTTTACAAAAATGACTTGTAACTTATTTTTTCGACTATAAACCTATACCTTTTCTGTTTAGATTCATAAATTAGAGTTCAATATGAAACCATAGCAATTTGATTCACTCAAAACGGATTTAAAATGAAGAAGTTATGGGTAAAACAAGATTGGATAATTTTTCTCATTTTAGCTACGTGAAAATTGGTAACAAATCTATTCCAACCATAACTTAATCAACTTGTATTATATATTATGTAATCTTGAGATACCATAGACACGTATACAATGTTTTGACCTATCATGTCGACACATCTATATATATTTCGGAACAACCATAGACACTCTATATGTGAATGTTGGAGTTAGCTATACAGGGTTGAGGTTGATTCCAAAATATATATAGTTTGAGTTGTGATCAATACTGAGATACGTATACACTGGGTCGTGGATTGATTCAAGATAATATTTATCGATTTATTTCTGTACATCTAACTGTGGACAACTAGTTGTAGGTTACTAACGAGGACAGCTGACTTAATAAACTTAAAACATCAAAATATATTAAAAGTGTTGTAAATATATTTTGAACATACTTTGATATATATGTATATATTGTTATAGGTTCGTGAATCAACCAGTGGCCAAGTCTTACTTCCCGACGAAGTAAAAATCTGTGAAAGTGAGTTATAGTCCCACTTTTAAAATCTAATATTTTTGGGATGAGAATACATGCAGGTTTTATAAATGATTTACAAAATAGACACAAGTACGTAAAACTACATTTTATGGTTGAATTATCGAAATCGAATATGCCCCTTTTTATTAAGTCTGGTAATCTAAGAATTAGGGAACAGACACCCTAATTGACGCGAATCCTAAAGATAGATCTATTGGGCCTAACAAACCCCATCCAAAGTACTGGATGCTTTAGTACTTCGAAATTTATATCATATCCGAAGGGTGTCCCGGAATGATGGGGATATTCTTATATATGCATCTTGTTAATGTCGGTTACCAGGTGTTCACCATATGAATGATTTTTATCTCTATGTATGGGATGTGTATTGAAATATGAAATCTTGTGGTCTATTATTATGATTTGATATATATAGGTTAAACCTATAACTCACCAACATTTTTGTTGACGTTTTAAGCATGTTTATTCTCAGGTGATTATTAAGAGCTTCCGCTGTCGCATACTTAAATAAGGAAGAGATTTGGAGTCCATGCTTGTATGATATTGTGTAAAAACTGCATTCAAGAAACTTATTTTGTTGTAACATATTTGTATTGTAAACCATTATGTAATGGTCGTGTGTAAACAGGATATTTTAGATTATCATTATTTGATAATCTACGTAAAGCTTTTAAACCTTTATTAATGAAATAAAGGTTATGGTTTGTTTTAAAAATGAATGCAGTCTTTGAAAAACGTCTCATATAGAGGTCAAAACCTCGCAACAAAATCAATTAATATGGAACGTTTTTAATCAATAAGAACGGGACATTTCAGTTGGTATCCGAGCGTTGGTCTTAGAGAACCAGAATTTTGCATTAGTGTGTCTTATCGAGTTTGTTAGGATGCATTAGTAAGTCTGGACTTCGACCGTGTTTACTTGAAAAATGATTGCTTAACAAATTTTGTTGGAAACTATATATTTTTAACATGTGAATATTATGTGATATATTAATCTCTTAACGCGTTTGATATTATGTGATAGATGTCTACCTCTAGAACAAGTCCCATTGACTCACCTAATAATAATGAAGAGTCAAATGTAAATTGGAATGATTCGTGGACTGATTCACAAGTTCCCGAAGAGGAACCGGAAGAAGAGTCGGAACCAGAAGAAGAATCGGAACCGGAAGAAGAATCGGAACCGGATGAAGAAATAGAACCGGTGGGGGAAATAATAAAACGGTTAAGTAAAAGAAAGTCCTCAACCAACCGACCAAGGTTAATTATGGTCAATGGTGTTTCCGCCAAGGAAGCAAAATATTGGGAGGATTACCAATTCTCCGATGAATCGGATTCCGACGAGAATTCCGATGATGTTATAGAAATTACCCCAACTGAATTTAAAAAGGCAAAAGAAAATAATAAGGGAAAGGGCATAAAAATAGAAAAATCTAATTCCAACCCCGATGAACTTTATATGTATCGTCAACCCCCGAAGTCCTTAAGTTGTAACAATGACCCGGGAACCTCTAAACCACCAGGTTTTTCTAAACCAATGTGGATCACGACGGCTCGTATTAGGGGAACATCATATATCCCTAGAAACTTGGCAAAACGAACCAAAACCGAAGAAGAAGAAACAAGCGAGTCGGAATAAGATAATTGTATTCGTGTGGTGTAATATATGTAATATAGTGTGCTTATGCTTTATGATATATGTAAAAATTGCTTGTATTAATAAGTATTTTTTTTTATGAATCTAACTCTTGTCTATTTTACAGTATAAAAACACAAAATGGATAGACAACCCAATATTTTAAGAGACCTACCCGGAGACATGATTGATGAAATCTTGTCTAGAGTCGGTCAGAATTCTTCGGTACAACTATTTAAGGCGAGATCAGTTTGTAAGACATTCGAAGAACGTTCCAAGAATGCCTTGGTTTATAAAAGGCTTTCGTTCGGAAGATGGGGGATATCACATTGGGAAATCCATAAGTTACGATGTGTTTACTTTGACGCATATATTGCGGGGAACCCAAATGCTATTTTACGCAATGGGTTAAGAAATTATTTTGACTCAATATATCCGAATATTGGACTTCGTGATTTAGAAAAAGCGGCTAACATGCAACATAAAGAAGCATGTTATGCTTACGGATTAGTAATGTTCGCTTCTCACCAAAGTGAGAACAAGAACATCGGGCTACAACTATTAAACAAAACGTTCCCACAAGTGACGGAGTCGGTAATTGGGGTAAGAAATGAGGTTTTTAGATTGTTGCGGGACTGTTGGACATTACGTAACCCTCGTCCCTTTGACGACGTTACAACACGCTGTCTTATAAACGGCCATAACGGTTATGTTCCACAAGACCAAGGATGGGAAGTAATCCTAGTAAAACCAGAATGCATGACTTGTTTCTGGACGTATGAATTACGTGTCTTTATTGCCTTTGCTGAACGACTTGTGTACTAGCTAGAATTATCTTCACAACCATCTTGTATCAAATTTATTGTGTGCTATATTTCATGCTATATGTAAAATAAGCGGTATTGTAAGTTTGTAAAATATTGTGTAAAAGTTTGAACGCGAAATATTATTATAATCAGTTTTTCATATAGAATTGTAGTAGTTGAATTGTATATTAGCTACTAAGTATGAACTTAACGGGTAGGTACTACCCGAATTTAAACTTATAAAACGCTAATATGAAGAAAAAGCTTTTATAAATGAGTTCATATTATGCTACGAAATACTATTAACTACTCTTAATATTCTGTATGATTAACTTGTTCCATTTAACTATTTTGAAGGAAATGGCACCGACTACTCGACACACCGTGAATATGAATGAAGAGGAATTCCGTACTTTTCTAGCTTCAAACATAGCCGCAGTACAGGCTGCGCTACATACCAACAATAACCTTGGATCTAGCAGTACAGGAAATCGTGTAGGATGCACCTACAAAGAATTCACTGCCTGCAAACCTTTGGAATTTGATGGAACCGAAGGACCGATCGGATTGAAACAGTGGACTGAGAAGGTTGAATCGGTGTTTGCCATAAGTAAGTGTACTGAAGAGGACAAAGTGAAGTACGCTACGCATACCTTCACAGGTTCTGCGTTAACATGGTGGAATACCTATCTAGAGCAAGTGGGACAAGACGATGCGTACGCACTACCGTGGTCAGCATTCAAGCACTTGATGAACGAGAAGTACCGTCCCAGAACCGAGGTCAATAAGCTCAAGACAGAACTTAGAGGGTTACGAACCCAAGGATTTGATATTACCACGTACGAAAGACGATTCACAGAATTGTGCCTATTGTGTCCGGGAGCATTCGAAGATGAGGAAGAGAAGATCGACGCGTTTGTGAAAGGATTACCGGAAAGAATCCAAGAAGATATAAGTTCACACGAGCCCGCCTCCATACAACAGGCATGTAGAATGGCTCATAAACTCGTGAACCAGATTGAAGAAAGAATTAAAGAACAGACTGCTGAAGAGGCCAATGTGAAGCAAGTCAAAAGAAAGTGGGAGGAAAACGGTGATAAGAATCACCAATACAACAACAACAGCAATTACAACAATAATCGCAACAATTATCCCAACAATCGCAATATCAATCGTAACTACAACAAACGGCCCAACAACAACAACAACAACAACAACAACAACAACAACATCAACTACAACAATCATCCCAATAACAATAATAACCGCAACAACAACAACAATCAAAAGCAGCTATGCCAAAGGTGTGAAAAGTATCACTCGGGGTTCTGCACCAAATTTTGCAACAAGTGTAAAAGAAATGGTCATAGCGCGGCGAAGTGTGAGGTCTACGGACCAGGGGTTAATAGAACGAAAGGAACAAATGGTGTCGGAACGAGTAATGGCGGAGCAAGTAGTGTCGGAGCAAGTTATGCCAATGTAGTTTGTTATAAATGTGGAAAACCGGGCCACATTATTAGAAATTGCCCGAACCAGGAGAACACGAATGGACAAGGCCTTGGAAGAGTTTTCAATATTAATGCGGCAGAGGCACAGGAAGACCCGGAGCTTGTTACGGGTACGTTTCTTATTGACAATAAATCTGCTTACGTTTTATTTGATTCGGGTGCGGATAGAAGCTATATGAGTAGAGATTTTTGTGCTAAATTAAGTTGTCCATTGACGCCTTTGGATAGTAAATTTTTACTCGAATTAGCAAATGGTAAATTAATTTCAGCAGATAATATATGTCGGAATCGAGAAATTAAACTGGTTAGCGAAACATTTAAGATTGATTTGATACCAGTAGAGTTAGGGAGTTTTGATGTGATAATCGGTATGGACTGGTTGAAAGAAGTGAAAGCAGAGATCGTTTGTTACAAAAATGTAATTCGCATTATACGAGAAAAAGGAAAACCCTTAATGGTGTACGGAGAAAAGGGCAACACGAAGCTACATCTTATTAGTAATTTGAAGGCACAAAAACTAATAAGAAAAGGTTGCTATGCTGTTCTAGCACACGTCGAGAAAGTACAAACTGAAGAAAAGAGCATCAATGATGTTCCCGTCGCAAAAGAATTTCCCGATGTATTTCCGAAAGAATTACCGGGATTACCCCCACATCGATCCGTTGAATTTCAAATAGATCTTGTACCAGGAGCTGCACCAATAGCTCGTGCTCCTTACAGACTCGCACCTAGCGAGATGAAAGAACTGCAAAGCCAATTACAAGAACTTTTAGAGCGTGGTTTCATTCGACCAAGCACATCACCGTGGGGAGCTCCTGTTTTGTTTGTCAAGAAGAAAGATGGTTCATTCAGGTTGTGTATCGACCACCGAGAGTTGAACAAACTTACCATCAAGAACCGCTACCCACTACCGAGAATCGACGACTTATTTGATCAACTACAAGGCTCGTCTGTTTATTCAAAGATTGACTTACGTTCCGGGTATCATCAAATGCGGGTGAAAGAAGATGATATTCCAAAGACTGCTTTCAGAACACGTTACGGTCATTACGAGTTTATGGTCATGCCGTTTGGTTTAACTAATGCACCAGCTGTGTTCATGGACCTTATGAACCGAGTGTGTGGACCATACCTTGACAAGTTTGTCATTGTTTTCATTGATGACATACTTATTTACTCAAAGAATGACCAAGAACACGGTGAACATTTGAGAAAGGTGTTAGAAGTATTGAGGAAGGAAGAATTGTACGCTAAGTTTTCAAAGTGTGCATTTTGGTTGGAAGAAGTTCAATTCCTCGGTCACATAGTGAACAAAGAAGGTATTAAGGTGGATCCGGCAAAGATAGAAACTGTTGAAAAGTGGGAAACCCCGAAAACTCTGAAACACATACGCCAGTTTTTAGGACTAGCTGGTTACTACAGAAGGTTCATCCAAGACTTTTCCAGAATAGCAAAACCCTTGACTGCATTAACGCATAAAGGGAAGAAATTTGAATGGAATGATGAACAAGAGAAAGCGTTTCAGTTATTGAAGAAAAAGCTAACTACGGCACCTATATTGTCATTGCCTGAAGGGAATGATGATTTTGTGATTTATTGTGATGCATCAAAGCAAGGTCTCGGTTGTGTATTAATGCAACGAACGAAGGTGATTGCTTATGCGTCTAGACAATTGAAGATTCACGAACAAAATTATACGACGCATGATTTGGAATTAGGCGCGGTTGTTTTTGCATTAAAGACTTGGAGGCACTACTTATATGGGGTCAAAAGTATTATATATACCGACCACAAAAGTCTTCAACACATATTTAATCAGAAACAACTGAATATGAGGCAGCGTAGGTGGATTGAATTATTGAATGATTACGACTTTGAGATTCGTTACCACCCGGGGAAGGCAAATGTGGTAGCCGATGCCTTGAGCAGGAAGGACAGAGAACCCATTCGAGTAAAATCTATGAATATAATGATTCATAATAACATTACTACTCAAATAAAGGAGGCGCAACAAGGAGTTTTAAAAGAGGGAAAATTAAAGGATGAAATACCCAAAGGATCGGAGAAGCATCTTAATATTCAGGAAGACGGAACCCGGTATAGGGCTGAAAGGATTTGGGTACCAAAATTTGGAGATATGAGAGAAATGGTACTTAGAGAAGCTCATAAAACCAGATACTCAATACATCCTGGAACGGGGAAGATGTACAAGGATCTCAAGAAACATTTTTGGTGGCCGGGTATGAAAGCCGATGTTGCTAAATACGTAGGAGAATGTTTGACGTGTTCTAAGGTCAAAGCTGAGCATCAGAAACCATCAGGTCTACTTCAACAACCCGAAATCCCGAAATGGAAATGGGAAAACATTACCATGGATTTCATCACTAAATTGCCAAGGACTGCAAGTGGTTTTGATACTATTTGGGTAATAGTTGATCGTCTCACCAAATCAACACACTTCCTACCAATAAGAGAAGATGACAAGATGGAGAAGTTAGCACGACTGTATTTGAAGGAAGTCATCTCCAGACATGGAATACCAATCTCTATTATCTCTGATAGGGATGGCAGATTTATTTCAAGATTCTGGCAGACATTACAGCAAGCATTAGGAACTCGTCTAGACATGAGTACTGCCTATCATCCACAAACTGATGGGCAGAGCGAAAGGACGATACAAATGCTTGAAGACATGCTACGAGCATGTGTTATTGATTTTGGAAACAGTTGGGATCGACATCTACCATTAGCAGAATTTTCCTACAACAACAGCTACCATTCAAGCATTGAGATGGCGCCGTTTGAAGCACTTTATGGTAGAAAGTGCAGGTCTCCGATTTGTTGGAGTGAGGTGGGGGATAGACAGATTACGGGTCCGGAGATTATACAAGAAACTACCGAGAAGATCATCCAAATTCAACAACGGTTGAAAACCGCCCAAAGTCGACAAAAGAGCTACGCTGACATTAAAAGAAAAGATATAGAATTTGAAATTGGAGAGATGGTCATGCTTAAAGTTGCACCTTGGAAAGGCGTTGTTCGATTTGGTAAACGAGGGAAATTAAATCCAAGGTATATTGGACCATTCAAGATTATTGATCGTGTCGGACCAGTAGCTTACCGACTTGAGTTACCTCAACAACTCGCGGCTGTACATAACACTTTCCACGTCTCGAATTTGAAGAAATGTTTTGCTAAAGAAGATCTCACTCTTCCGTTAGATGAAATCCAAATCAACGAAAAACTTCAATTCATCGAAGAACCCGTTGAAATAATGGATCGTGAGGTTAAAAGACTTAAGCAAAACAAGATACCAATTGTTAAGGTTCGATGGAATGCTCGTAGAGGACCCGAGTTCACCTGGGAGTGTGAAGATCAGATGAAGAAGAAATACCCGCATCTATTTCCAGAAGATTCGTCAACACCTTCAACAGCTTAAAATTTCGGGACGAAATTTATTTAACGGGTAGGTACTGTAGTGACCCGAACTTTTCCATGTTTATATATATTAATTGAGATTGATATTTACATGATTAAATGTTTCCAACATGTTAAGCAATCAAACTTGTTAAGACTTGATTAATTAAAATATGTTTCATATAGACAATTGACCACCCAAGTTGACCGGTGATTCACGAAAGTTAAAACTTGTAAAAACTATATGATAACATATATATGGATATATATATATATATATAGTTAACATGATACTATGATAAGTAAAAATATCATTAAGTATATTAAAAATGAACTACATATGTAAAAACAAGACTACTAACTTAATAATTTTTAAACGAGACATATATGTAACGATTATCGTTGTAAAGATATTTAATGTATATATATCATATTAAGAGATATTCATACATGATAATATCATGATAATATAATAATTTAAAATCTCATTTGATATTATAAACATTGGGTTAACAACATTTAACAAGATCGTTAACCTAAAGGTTTCAAAACAACACTTACATGTAACGACTAACGACGACTTAACGACTCAGTTAAAATGTATATACATGTAGTGTTTTAATATGTATTTATACACTTTTGAAAGACTTCAATACACTTATCAAAATACTTCTACTTAATAAAAATGCTTACAATTACATCCTCGTTCAGTTTCATCAACAATTCTACTCGTATGCACCAGTATTCGTACTCGTACAATACACAGCTTTTAGATGTATGTACTATTGGTATATACACTCCAATGATCTGCTCTTAGCAGCCCATGTGAGTCACCTAACACATGTGGGAACCATCATTTGGCAACTAGCATGAAATATCTCATAAAATTACAAAAATATGAGTAATCATTCATGACTTATTTACATGAAAACAAAATTACATATCCTTTATATCTAATCCATACACCAACGACCAAAAACACCTACAAACACTTTCATTCTTCAATTTTATTCATCTAATTGATCTCTCTCAAGTTCTATCTTCAAGTTCTAAGTGTTCTTCATATATTTTACAAATTCTAGTTACATAAAATCAAGAATACTTTCAAGTTTGCTAGCTCACTTCCAATCTTGTAAGGTGATCATCCAACCTCAAGAAATCTTTGTTTCTTACAGTAGGTTATCATTCTAATACAAGGTAATAATCATATTCAAACTTTGGTTCAATTTCTATAACTATAACAATCTTATTTCAAGTGATGATCTTACTTGAACTTGTTTTCGTGTCATGATTCTGCTTCAAGAACTTCGAGCCATCCAAGGATCTGTTGAAGCTAGATCCATTTTTCTCTTTTCCAGTAGGTTTATCCAAGGAACTTAAGGTAGTAATGATGTTCATAACATCATTCGATTCATACATATAAAGCTATCTTATTCGAAGGTTTAAACTTGTAATCACTAGAACATAGTTTAGTTAATTCTAAACTTGTTCGCAAACAAAAGTTAATCCTTCTAACTTGACTTTTAAAATCAACTAAACACATGTTATATATCTATATGATATGCTAACTTAATGATTTAAAACCTGGAAACACGAAAAACACCGTAAAACCGGATTTACGCCGTCGTAGTAACACCGCGGGCTGTTTTGGATTAGTTAATTAAAAACTATGATAAACTTTAATTTAAAAGTTGTTATTCTGAGAAGATGATTTTTATTATGAACATGAAACTATATCCAAAAATTATGGTTAAACTCAAAGTGGAAGTATGTTTTCTAAAATGGTCATCTAGACGTCGTTCTTTCGACTGAAATGACTACCTTTACAAAAACGACTTGTAACTTATTTCTCCGACTATAAACCTATACTTTTTCTGTTTAGATTCATAAAATAGAGTTCAATATGAAACCATAGCAATTTGATTCACTCAAAACGGATTTAAAATGAAGAAGTTATGGGTAAAACAAGATTGGATAATTTTTCTCATTTTAGCTACGTGAAAATTGGTAACAAATCTATTCCAACCATAACTTAATCAATTTGTATTGTATATTATGTAATCTTGAGATACCATAGACACGTATACAATGTTTCGACCTATCATGTCGACACATCTATATATATTTCGGAACAACCATAGACACTCTATATGTGAATGTTGGAGTTAGCTATACAGGGTTGAGGTTGATTCCAAAATATATATAGTTTGAGTTGTGATCAATACTGAGATACGTATACACTGGGTCGTGGATTGATTCAAGATAATATTTATCGATTTATTTCTGTACATCTAACTGTGGACAACTAGTTGTAGGTTACTAACGAGGACAGCTGACTTAATAAACTTAAAACATCAAAATATATTAAAAGTGTTGTAAATATATTTTGAACATACTTTGATATATATGTATATATTGTTATAGGTTCGTGAATCAACCAGTGGCCAAGTCTTACTTCTCGACGAAGTAAAAATCTGTGAAAGTGAGTTATAGTCCCACTTTTAAAATCTAATATTTTTGGGATGAGAATACATGCAGGTTTTATAAATGATTTACAAAATAGACACAAGTACGTAAAACTACATTTTATGGTTGAATTATTGAAATCGAATATGACCCTTTTTATTAAGTCTGGTAATCTAAGAATTAGGGAACAGACACCCTAATTGACGCGAATCCTAAAGATAGATCTATTGGGCCTAACAAACCCCATCCAAAGTACTGGATGCTTTAGTACTTTGAAATTTATATCATATCCGAAGGGTGTCCCGGAATGATGGGGATATTCTTATATATGCATCTTGTTAATGTCGGTTACCAGGTGTTCACCATATGAATGATTTTTATCTCTATGTATGGGATGTGTATTGAAATATGAAATCTTGTGGTCTATTATTATGATTTGATATATATAGGTTAAACCTATAACTCACCAACATTTTTGTTGACGTTTTAAGCATGTTTATTCTCAGGTGATTATTAAGAGCTTCCGCTGTCGCATACTTAAATAAGGACGAGATTTAGAGTCCATGCTTGTATGATATTGTGTAAAAACTGCATTCAAGAAACTTATTTTGTTGTAACATATTTGTATTGTAAACCATTATGTAATGGTCGTGTGTAAACAGGATATTTTAGATTATCATTATTTGATAATCTACGTAAAGCTTTTAAACCTTTATTAATGAAATAAAGGTTATGGTTTGTTTTAAAAATGAATGCAGTCTTTGAAAAACGTCTCATATAGAGGTCAAAACCTCGCAACGAAATCAATTAATATGGAACGTTTTTAATCAATAAGAACGGGACATTTCACTATTCATGCAGTCAATGTAGTAAAATGTGTCTAGACTAAGAATGATAAGCAAGTGATTCCCTAAGAATGATAAGCAGGAAATTTTTGACATGAAATGATAAGCAAAACTTTTGACTTGCAGACACGGTCGGAGTCCAGACTTACTAATGCATCCTAACGACTTATCAGTTAGACACACTAATGCAAACCTGGTTCGCTAAGACCACCGCTCTGATACCAACTGTGAAGACCCATCCTAATCCATCCGGACGAAGTCCATATCGATTATAAACGATTCACAACAGTTGTTTACATCGCGAGGTAATTGACCTCTATATGATACATTTTACAAACATTACATTCGATTTTAAAAGACAATCTTTCTTTACAACGAAAGTTGATGACATGCATACCATTTCATAATATATCTAACTATAATCGATTTAGTAATAATCTTGATGAACTTGACGACTCGAATGCAACGTCTTTTGAAATATGCTATGAATGACTCCAAGTAATATCTCTAAGACGAGCAAATGCACAGCGGAAGATTTCTTTCGTACCTGAGAATAAACATGCTTTAAAGTGTCAACCAAAAGGTTGGTGAGTTCATTAGTTTAACATAAATAATCATTTCCATCATTTTAATAGACCATAAGATTTCCATTTATCATAAATATTCGTCCCATGCATAGAGACAAAAATAATCATTCATATGGATTGAACACCTGGTAACCGACATTCACAATATACATATAAGAATATCCCCATCATTCCAGGATCCTCCTTCGGACATGATATAAATTTCGAAGTACTAAAGCATCCGGTACTTTGGATGGGGCTTGTTGGGCCCGATAGATCTATCTTTAGGATTCGCGTCAATTAGGGTGTCTGTTCCCTAATTCTTAGATTACCAGACTTAATAAAAAGGGGCATATTCGATTTAATAATCCAGCCATAGAATGTAGTTTCATTTACTCGTGTCTATTTCGTAAAACAGTTATAAAAATAGCGCATGTATTCTCAGCCCAAAAATATAAAGGGTAAAAAGGCAAATGAAAACTCACCTAATGTATTTTGTAGTAAAAATACATATGACTATATTGAACAATGCAGGGTTGGCCTTGGATTCACGAACCTATATCATTTGTGTATATATATATTAATACACCTAATTGTAATCGAATAAATATATGTACATATTTCTTAGTTATATCGTTTTTATGTTAATAACTTATATGTTCTGTGTATTCATTTTATATATTTTAACTAAATAAGATATTAAGTTCGTTATGTTTTATATATTAAATATATTTATATATATATATATATATATATATATATATATATATATATATATATATATATATATATATATATATATGTATATCCTTTGTTTGTTAAAACGGTATTTTAATAATACTAAGATAATATTTGAAGTAATATAATGATAATACTAGTATTAAATATAATGATAACATCAATAGTTTTAATAAGATTGATAATTAATAACAATATTAATGAAATTAATAATTTTGATATTAATACTTAATACTTAATACTTAATAATAATAATAATTATAACCATCTTGTTACTAGTGATAATCCTCATAATAATAATTTTATTCATGATAATAATAAGTCTAAACTGATACTAATACTTTTAATTATTATGATAATAATAATAATAACAATAATAATAGTGGTGATACTAAACATAAAAGAGAACTACCTTAAAAACAAGCTTAAAAACAATAAACACCACAGCCCGGATTCGAACTTGCGACCTCTTGGTTAACCCAAACGCATTAAACCCTTCAACTGTTACATACCTTTCTGATATATTCTCATATTATAAATAATATATCCCGTATTTTATTTTGGCCCAACAGCAGTTTCTCAACCCAATAACAACACTTCTCGGCCCAATTATAAGGATCAGGCCCAACGATCTTATGTCCAGGTATTGTGGAATAAATCAGTCGACACAAAGAATGTGGTAGGGTTTTATGAAATCGACAGGAAGGAAAAACGAGTGATGCATCAATTATTAATATCCACGTCTACATTACCCATCATCAATTATCATCATCGATTATTAATCATATTATCTAACTATTATACCATCATCGTCATTAATCATCATTATCCTAATCGTTACCGCCACCTTCTCTTTATCTCTTCATCATGATGACATGATCATAACATCACCATCCTGGTATATAATCGAACATCGTGGAGGTTATCGTCATCATGACAGTCGTTTTCACTCTTCATCCTCTCCTCATCATGACTTGCTGTAACAGAAGGCGAAATCAATATAACGGCTGCAGCAAGTGTTGATTTGAATAATGAGAGGTGTCGATTTGCAAGGGAAATAAAAGGTTAATTGCAGCGAAAATAGAAACAACAAATAAACTGTTTTGGGTTGTATGGTGGTCACGGTTAGGAAGCAAATTGGATGGGTTTGATGAACGTTTGATCTTGGTCAAGAAAAGAAACAAAGATTATAGAGGAAAAAAAATAATTATATACAAAAGGTGAAGGTTTGTGATTTGTTGTGTTGGTGATTCATGAAGGGGTTCAAGATCATGGATTTGTAGAGAGATGAAGATGGTGTTTGTATTTTGTTCTCGGTAACGAAAATAGAAGGATGTTATAGTGATGTGTGATGATCATGATGGAACCATGATGGTTTAATGGTGATTGTGACTTGAAACAGAATAGCCATCGTAACATTTATATAACCTGTTGTGGTTTCAATCTTTGTAAAGATAATTAAAAACAGAAGAGTTTTAATAACAACAAACCTTTCGGTTTGATGATGGTGTTGTGGTTTGGTATTCCATCGAGCAGGAAAACAGTAGTCCTAAGAGTTTGATCCTGTTGTAAGTCGATTAGCAATCAACTGGGTTTTGATTTGTTAACATCTTAACAGAAATATAAAGGACCGTTAGCTGTGATGAAAGGTGATAACCGGTGGTGATGAACGAGTCGATGGTCTACGGTGTTGATGAAGGAGATGTCATGGAGTTGATGGTGATCGTGTGACAATATTAGAGGGTGGTTTTAGGTGCAAAACAGCAGAAGTGGTGATGGTGATCTAAATTAGTTTATAGGGTGACTATATGGGTTGTAGGGTTGTGGAATGATGGGTTTATGATGGTGGTTTCGAACGGTAACAGTGAGCACAACAGTAGCAGCAAATACATTGGGTGAAGTTTGAACAAGAAGATGATGTGACTCATGTTGATGGTGCCTGATCGAAACAGAACCAGTGTCGAGTAAAGTAGCAAAGAGATGACATCAAATGGGTCTCATTTGTGGGTTGCACCCTAATGGAATTAGCAGGTATATAGTTCGGACTGTTGAGGGTGTTCATGGTTTGGTGAAAGGTGTAGAATTGAACTAGAAACAGAAATAGCAGAAGGGAAAAAAAACATGGTATATAATATATGTATATGTATATATGTTATTGTGTGTTTTGTGAGATGTCGATCTAAAGCTAGGATCATACATATCCATTATACCCCACATGTCTAAACAAAGTTTCAATCACCTTTTCTTGTTTTAATTTCAACTTGTGAATGTTATATGGTTTTTACCTGCCGACACTCCCTATATATTGTATATAATAATAACAATATTATTATTATTAATATTCATTATAATAATAACTATAAAATTTATAATAATAATATTATTAATAATAACAATATTAATTTTAATAATACTAATAATACCTAATGATAATAATGATAATATGATGATGTTAGTAATAACAATGATAATTCCAATATATTTTTATAGTAACCAATAATAATAAAACTGTTAATATTAATATTATTAATAATGCTAATAATAATACTATTTATAATAAATAATAATGTTATCATATAACAATTCTTACATGTCATATTTCATAATTATATGTTACATATATTACTATTATTAATACTAATCATGTTAAATTGTATTATTTTTATTATAATAATGTTATTAACTATAATCATAATGATAATGATAATATCATTAATGATACTGATAATAATACTATCTACAATAATATTTATAATAATATAACAATTTATATTCATATCTATTTTTATAATAATGTTATTATCACTAATATAGTTGTTAATATTGGAAGTGATAATAATATTACTATAACAATTATAGTTTAACTTATAATTAAATTTATTATATTAACATTACATGTTATTAATTAAATGATATATAATAATTATAATAATATTTCTTAATTCAAATGATTACATTCTATCATTTCCAATTATATTTATTTACATCTATATATGTGTACATCTGTACATATTTAATTTACAAATAATTGTTCGTGAATCGTCGGGAATGGTCAAAGGTTAAACTAATATATTATAACAGTTTAAAAAAAAATATTGAGACTCAACTTTACAGACTTTTCTTATCATGTCGAGATCATATACAGTTTTAGGTTTAAATTTAGTCGGAAATTTCTGGGTCATCACATTTAAAACCTGGAAACACGATGAACACCATAAAATCGGATATACGCCGTCGTAGTGAAACCGGGGGCTGTTTTGGTTTGGATAATTAAAAACTATGATAAACTTTGATTTAAAAGTTGTTCTTCTGGGAAAATGATTTTTTCATATGAACATGAAACTATATCCAAAAATCTTGGTTAAACTCAAAGTGAAAGTATGTTTTTCAAAATGGTCATCAAGATGTCGTTCTTTCGACGGAAATGACTACCTCTTTAGTAATTGACATGTAACTTAAATTTTCGACTATAAACCTATACTTTTTCTGTTTGGATTCTTAAATTAGAGTTCAATATGAAACCATAGCAGTTTGATTCACTCAAAACGGATTTAAAATGAAGAAGTTATGGGTAAAACAAGATTGGATATTTTTGATCTTTTTAGCTACGAGAAATGTTTAACAAATCTATACAAATCATATCCTAGCTAACATATATTGTATTATACATGTATTCTAATATATTATGTAATCTTGGGATACCATAGACACTTATGCAAATGTTTTGACATATCATATCGACCCATGTATATATATTATTTGGAACAACCATAGACACTCTATATGCAGTAATGTTGGAGTTAGCTATACAGGGTTGAGGTTGATTCCAAAAATATATATACTTTGAGTTTTAATCTAGCCTGAGACGTGTATACACTGGGTCGTGGATTGATTCAAGATAATATATATCGATTTATTTCTGTACATCTAACTGTGGACAACTAGTTATAGGTTACTAACGAGGACAGCTGACTTAATACACTTAAATCTTTAAAACATAATAAAAATAGTTGTAATTATATTTTGATCATACTTTGATATATATGTACATATTTGTATAGGTTCGTGAATCGATCCATGGCCAAGTCTTATTTTCGAGGAAGGAAATATCTGTGAAAGTGAGTTATAGTCCCACTTTTAAAATCTAATATTTTTGGGATGAGAATACATGCAGGTTTTATAAATGATTTACAAAATAGACACGAGTACGTGAAACTACATTCTATAGTTGAATTATCGAAATCGAATATGCCCCTTTTTATTAAGTCTGGTAATCTAAGAATTAGGGAACAGACACCCTAATTGACGCGAATCCTAAAGATAGATCTGTTGGGCCTAACAAACCCCATCCAAAGTACCGGATGCTTTAGTACTTCGAAATTTATATCATATCCGAAGGGTGTCCCGGAATGATGGGGATATTCTTATATATGCATCTTGTTAATGTCGATTACCTGGTGTTCACCATATGAATGATTTTTATCTCTATGTATGGGATGTGTATTGAAATATGAAATCTTGTGGTCTATTGTTACGATTTGATATATATAGGTTAAACCTATAACTCACCAACATTTTTGTTGACGTTTAAAGCATGTTTATTCTCAGGTGAATATTAAGAGCTTCCGCTGTTGCATACTAAAATAAGGACAAGATTTGGAGTCCATGTTTGTATGATATTGTGTAAAAACTGCATTCAAGAAACATATGTCGATGTAATATATTTCTATTGTGAACCATTATGTAATGGTCGTGTGTAAACAGTATATTTTAGATTATCATTATTTGATAATCTACCTAATATTTTTAAAACCTTTATTGATAAAATAAAGGTTATGGTTGTTTTAAAAATGAATGCAGTCTTTGAAAAACTTCTCATATAGAGGTCAAAACCTCGCAACGAAATCAATTAATATGGAACGTTTATAATCAATATGAACGGGACATTTCATACGATGCGTGTGTGAGGTGTACAAAGCATGTACGTGTTGCTTGCTCGAACGTCAAAGTAACGGGACGTTGTCTGAAGTGACAAGGTCTGTACGTATCTTTTCAACCCCAAATAAAGTTTGTGTTGATGTTTCAAAGCCTTACCATTGGAAAGAAAATCTTATTACGTTTCCAACGATATTTGATTAATCGAAAACGGAGCTACGGTCAAAAAGTTATGGAGAAAACAAGAAACTGAAAACTGACCTGAAGGTTGGAGCGGCGCTCCACCTTATGGCGCGGCGCTCTGAATGCGTCAGAAACAATTTTCAGCTTTTTTAAAAGGTTTAAATGAGGGGTACTTTGGTCTTTTCATTTAGGGTCGGTTTAGGGTCACCAAAACTGATCTAGAACTCCATTGGAGCTCATTTCTCACCCACACAAACACTCTCATCCATATCTAGAGAGAGAGGAAGGGTTCTAGAGTGAGAGAGCTTGAATTGGAGAAGAAGGAGTTGGATTCTCACCAAAGCTCGGGTTTTAAAGTTGTTCATCTCGCTCCTAGCTATGTTTTGGTAGTATTGGTAAGTTCTAACTCCGAATTTCATTTGTTAGATTTGATAATCAAGTTAGGGTTTGAGATTGTTAGTTGTAAAACCCATTTGGTTGATGATGAGGGTTTATGGAAACTTGCTATTTTGATATTTGGCGGGTTTTGGGTTGGTTAATGATTTAACCATGTTTAAGACTTATAAATGGTGTATAATCACTAGTGTTAGTGATTATTGGTGTTTTGAAAACCATTAGGGTTCTTATGGTTGACTAATTTTGACTAGAGTCAAAATTAGGGTTTGTTGATGATTATGACTCAATTGCCGATTTAATAAGGTTTATAAACTTAAAATGGATTAAGTTGAATCATAGAACTGGGTTAAATATGTTTTGGTGTCAAAACTTGCTAATGGCGTGATATTGACTTCTTATGGGTCAAATTAGGGTTTAAGTGTCATTTTGGGCAAGATAGGTGTTTAACACCTATGATTGAGTTTGATTGGAATATTAGGATCATTCTCACTTGTGTTATTGATTATTGGTTAGTTTGGGCGCGGTTTGTGCTTGGAAGTGCATTTGGGTCGAAATTGCACTAGTTGTCAATTTGGGTTGATTTGTATATCCACCCTAATTGTGTTACTTGTTATGTGATAAATGGATTAGGTACATTCCATCGGCGATTGCAGATTATTTGGTAGCATTCTTCAAGGCGACAAGGTGAGTGTTAATATCCTATATGCATATGTATGTGTAGGATGGGTGCGGGTCGGGTGAAGTGATTCTCAGCTATAGAGCTCACTTCACATATAGCTGGATTTGATGGACTTGTGTATGGGTCCAATTGGCACGGTTGTGCATTTTGGTTGACCACCTTTGGCGAAGTACACACTTTGGGTGTACGTTATCACACGTGGTTGTGAGTGGAATAAGTATACATGTATGTATATAATGTATTTATTTGTAGGAACGGATATGTGCTGTCCAAGTTAGTGATATATGTCGTTGTACACTAACGGCCTTTATGAACGAATGTATGTTGTCCGAGTTAGTGATATATGCGTTGTATGCTAACGGTTTATTGTATGGATATGTGTTGTCCAAGTTAGTGATATATGCGTTGTACACTAACGGTTTTATGAATGGATATATGTTGTCCAATTTAGTGTTATATGTGTTGTACACTAATGATTTATGAATGGATATGTGTTGTCCAATTTAGTGTTATATGTGTTGTACACTAATGATTTTATAAACGGATATGTGTTGTCCAAGGGTTAGTGATATATGTGTTGTACACTAACGGTTATTATGAACACCGATGGGAAATTCGAGTACCATTCCTTTTTACGATTGGTTAACCGTGGGCGTTTATATATTGTTGTATATATATATATATATATATATATATATATATATATATATATATATATATATATATATATATATATATATATATATTAACGTATTGTTGTGATGTTGCTAACCCTCCGGGTGTAGCTTATTTGGTGTTGTTCACATCGTCATTGGTGAACTTACATTTTGTTGATATCTTTAGCTTGTTGCTTAGAGATCGTACGGTATGCTTAGTGTAGTTGCCTTATTCATGGATGCTTCGGTATGCGGTATTTGATATTGTGTGGCGTGTCCATTTTATACATATATATGTATGTAGTATATTATCACTCACTAAGCGTTAGCTTACCCTCTCGTTGTTTACCTTTTTATAGATTCGCTTGGATGCGGTGGCTCGGGTGAAATGTCCCGTTCTTATTGATTAAAAACGTTCCATATTAATTGATTTCGTTGCGAGGTTTTGACCTCTATATGAGACGTTTTTCAAAGACTGCATTCATTTTAAAACAAACCATAACCTTTATTTCATCAATAAAGGTTTAAAAAGCTTTACGTAGATTATCAAATAATGATAATCTAAAATATCCTGTTTACACACGACCATTACATAATGGTTTACAATACAAATATGTTACAACAAAATAAGTTTCTTGAATGCAGTTTTTACACAATATCATACAAGCATGGACTCCAAATCTCGTCCTTATTTAAGTATGCGACAGCGGAAGCTCTTAATAATCACCTGAGAATAAACATGCTTAAAACATCAACAAAAATGTTGGTGAGTTATAGGTTTAACCTATATATATCAAATCATAATAATAGACCACAAGATTTCATATTTCAATACACATCCCATACATAGAGATAAAAATCATTCATATGGTGAACACCTGGTAACCGACATTAACAAGATGCATATATAAGAATATCCCCATCATTCCGGGACACCCTTCGGATATGATATAAATTTCGAAGTACTAAAGCATCCGGTACTTTGGATGGGGTTTGTTAAGCCCAATAGATCTATCTTTAGGATTCGCGTCAATTAGGGTGTCTGTTCCCTAATTCTTAGATTACCAGACTTAATAACAAGGGGCATATTCGATTTCGATAATTCAACCATAGAATGTAGTTTCACGTACTTGTGTCTATTTTGTAAATCATTTATAAAACCTGCATGTATTCTCATCCCAAAAATATTAGATTTTAAAAGTGGGACTATAACTCACTTTCACAGATTTTTACTTCGTCGGGAAGTAAGACTTGGCCACTGGTGAAATGTCCCGTTCTTATTGATTAAAAACGTTCCATATTAATTGATTTCGTTGCGAGGTTTTGACCTCTATATGAGACGTTTTTCAAAGACTGCATTCATTTTAAAACAAACCATAACCTTTATTTCATCAATAAAGGTTTAAAAAGCTTTACGTAGATTATCAAATAATGATAATCTAAAATATCCTGTTTACACACGACCATTACATAATGGTTTACAATACAAATATGTTACAACAAAATAAGTTTCTTGAATGCAGTTTTTACACAATATCATACAAGCATGGACTCCAAATTTCGTCCTTATTTAAGTATGCGACAGCGGAAGCTCTTAATAATCACCTGAGAATAAACATGCTTAAAACGTCAACAAAAATGTTGGTGAGTTATAGGTTTAACCTATATATATCAAATCGTAACAATAGACCACAAGATTTCATATTTCAATACACATCCCATACATAGAGATAAAAATCATTCATATGGTGAACACCTGGTAACCGACATTAACAAGATGCATATATAAGAATATCCCCATCATTCCGGGACACCCTTCGGATATGATATAAATTTCGAAGTACTAAAGCATCCGGTACTTTGGATGGGGCTTGTTGGGCCCGATAGATCTATCTTTAGGATTCGCGTCAATTAGGGTGTCTGTTCCCTAATTCTTAGATTACCAGACTTAATAAAAAGGGGCATATTCGATTTCGATAATTCAACCATAGAATGTAGTTTCACGTACTTGTGTCTATTTTGTAAATCATTTATAAAACCTGCATGTATTCTCATCCCAAAAATATTAGATTTTAAAAGTGGGACTATAACTCACTTTCACAGATTTTTACTTCGTTGGGAAGTAAGACTTGGCCACTGGTTGATTCACGAACCTATAACAATATATACATATATATCAAAGTATGTTCAAATATATTTACAACACTTTTAATATATTTTGATGTTTTAAGTTTATTAAGTCAGCTGTCCTCGTTAGTAACCTACAACTAGTTGTCCACAGTTAGATGTACAGAAATAAATCGATAAATATTATCTTGAATCAATCCACGACCCAGTGTATACGTATCTCAGTATTGATCACAACTCAAACTATATATATTTTGGAATCAACCTCAACCCTGTATAGCTAACTCCAACATTCACATATAGAGTGTCTATGGTTGTTCCGAAATATATATAGATGTGTCGACATGATAGGTCGAAACATTGTATACGTGTCTATGGTATCTCAAGATTACATAATATACAATACAAGTTGATTAAGTTATGGTTGGAATAGATTTGTTACCAATTTTCACGTAGCTAAAATGAGAAAAATTATCCAATCTTGTTTTACCCATAACTTCTTCATTTTAAATCCGTTTTGAGTGAATCAAATTGCTATGGTTTCATATTGAACCCTATTTTATGAATCTAAACAGAAAATGTATAGGTTTATAGTCGGAAAAATAAGTTACAAGTCATTTTTGTAAAGGTAGTCATTTCAGTCGAAAGAACGACGTCTATATGACCATTTTAGAAAACATACTTCCACTTTGAGTTTAACCATAATTTTTGGATATAGTTTCATGTTCATAATAAAAATCATTTTCTCAGAATAACAACTTTTAAATCAAAGTTTATCATAGTTTTTAATTAACTAACCCAAAACAGCCCGCGGTGTTACTACGACGGCGTAAATCCGGTTTTACGGTGTTTTTCGTGTTTCCAGGTTTTAAATCATTAAGTTAGCATATCATATAGATATAGAACATGTGCTTAGTTTATTTTAAAAGTCAAGTTAGAAGGATTAACTTTTGTTTGCGAACAAGTTTAGAATTAACTAAACTATGTTCTAGTGATTACAAGTTTAAACCTTCGAATAAGATAGCTTTATATGTATGAATCGAATGATGTTATGAACATCATTACTACCTTAAGTTCCTTGGATAAACCTACAGGAAAAGAGAAAAATGGATCTAGCTTCAATGGATCCTTGGATGGCTCGAAGTTCTTGAAGCAGAATCATGACACGAAAACAAGTTCAAGTAAGATCATCACTTAAAATAAGATTGTTATAGTTATAGAAATTGAACCAAAGTTTGAATATGATTATTACCTTGTATTAGAATGATAACCTACTGTAAGAAACAAAGATTTCTTGAGGTTGGATGATCACCTTACAAGATTGGAAGTGAGCTAGCAAACTTGAAAGTATTCTTGATTTTATGAAACTAGAACTTTTGGAATTTATGAAGAACACTTAGAACTTGAAGATAGAACTTGAGAGAGATCAATTAGATGAAGAAAATTGAAGAATTAAAGTATTTGTAGGTGTTTTTAGTCGTTGGTGTATGGATTAGATATAAAGGATATGTTATTTTGTTTTCATGTAAATAAGTCATGAATGATTACTCATATTTTTGTAATTTTATGAGATATTTCATGCTAGTTGCCAAATGATGGTTCCCACATGTGTTAGGTGACTCACATGGGCTGCTAAGAGCTGATCATTGGAGTGTATATACCAATAGTACATACATCTAAAAGCTGTGTATTGTACGAGTACGAATACGGGTGCATACGAGTAGAATTGTTGATGAAACTGAACGAGGATGTAATTGTAAGCATTTTTGTTAAGTAGAAGTATTTTGATAAGTGTCTTGAATTCTTTCAAAAGTGTATGAATACATATTAAAACACTACATGTATATACATTTTAACTGAGTCGTTAAGTCATCGTTAGTCGTTACATGTAAATGTTGTTTTGAAACCTTTAGGTTAACGATCTTGTTAAATGTTGTTAAACCAATGTTTATAATATCAAAAGAGATTTTAAATTATTATATTATCATGATATTATGATGTACGAATATCTCTTAATATGATATATATATATACATTAAATGTCGTTACAACGATAATCGTTACATATATGTCTCGTTTCAAAATCATTAAGTTAGTAGTCTTGTTTTTACATATGTAGTTCATTGTTAATATAATTAATGATATGTTTACTTATCATAATATCATGTTAACTATATATATAACCATATATATGTCATCATATAGTTTTTACAAGTTTTAACGTTCGTGAATCATCGGTCAACTTGGGTGGTCAATTGTCTATATGAAACCTATTTCAATTAATCAAGTCTTAACAAGTTTGATTGCTTAACATGTTGGAAACATTTAATCATGTAAATATCAATCTCAATTAATATATATAAACATGGAAAAGTTAGGGTCATTACAACTGGTTGATTCACGAACCTATAACAATATATACATATATATCAAAGTATGTTCAAAATATATTTACAACACTTTTAATATATTTTGATGTTTTAAGTTTATTAAGTCAGCTGTCCTCGTTAGTAACCTACAACTAGTTGTCCACAGTTAGATGTACAGAAATAAATCGATAAATATTATCTTGAATCAATCCACGACCCAGTGTATACGTATCTCAGTATTGATCACAACTCAAACTATATATATTTTGGAATCAACCTCAACCCTGTATAGCTAACTCCAACATTCACATATAGAGTGTCTATGGTTGTTCCGAAATATATATAGATGTGTCGACATGATAGGTCGAAACATTGTATACGTGTCTATGGTATCTCAAGATTACATAATATACAATACAAGTTGATTAAGTTATGGTTGGAATAGATTTGTTACAAATTTTCACGTAGCTAAAATGAGAAAAATTATCCAATCTTGTTTTACCCATAACTTCTTCATTTTAAATCCGTTTTGAGTGAATCAAATTGCTATGGTTTCATATTGAACTCTATTTTATGAATCTAAACAGAAAAAGTATAGGTTTATAGTCGGAAAAATAAGTTACAAGTCGTTTTTGTAAAGGTAGTCATTTCAGTCGAAAGAACGACGTCTAGATGACCATTTTAGAAAACATACTTCCACTTTGAGTTTAACCATAATTTTTGGATATAGTTTCATGTTCATAATAAAAATAATTTTCTCAGAATAACAACTTTTAAATCAAAGTTTATCATAGTTTTTAATTAACTAACCCAAAACAGCCCGCGGTGTTACTACGACGGCGCAAATCCGGTTTTACGGTGTTTTTCGTGTTTCCAGGTTTTAAATCATTAAGTTAGCATATCATATAGATATAGAACATGTGTTTAGTTGATTTTAAAAGTCAAGTCAGAAGGATTAACTTTTGTTTGCGAACAAGTTTAGAATTAACTAAACTATGTTCTAGTGATTACAAGTTTAAACCTCCGAATAAGATAGCTTTATATGTATGAATTGAATGATGTTATGAACATCATTACTACCTTAAGTTCCTTGGATAAACCTACTGGAAAATAGAAAAATGGATCTAGCTTCAATGGATCCTTGGATGGCTCGAAGTTCTTGAAGCAGAATCATGACACGAAAACAAGTTCAAGTAAGAACATCACTTGAAATAAGATTGTTATAGTTATAGAAATTGAACCAAAGTTTGAATATGATTATTACCTTGTATTAGAATGATAACCTACTGTAAGAAACAAAGATTTCTTGAGGTTGGATGATCACCTTACAAGATTGGAAGTGAGCTAGCAAACTTGAAAGTATTCTTGATTTTATGAAACTAGAACTTTTGGAATTTATGAAGAACACTTAGAACTTGAAGATAGAACTTGAGAGAGATCAATTAGATGAATAAAATTGAAGAATTAAAGTGTTTGTAGGTGTTTTTGGTCGTTGGTGTATGGATTAGATATAAAGGATATGTAATTTTGTTTTCATGTAAATAAGTCATGAATGATTACTCATATTTTTGTAATTTTATGAGATATTTCATGCTAGTTGCCAAATGATGGTTCCCACATGTGTTAGGTGACTCACATGGGCTGCTAAGAGCTGATCATTGGAGTGTATATACCAATAGTACATACATCTAAAAGCTGTGTATTGTACGAGTACGAATACGGGTGCATACGAGTAGAATTGTTGATGAAACTGAACGAGGATGTAATTGTAAGCATTTTTGTTAAGTAGAAGTATTTTGATAAGTGTCTTGAAGTCTTTCAAAAGTGTATGAATACATATTAAAACACTAAATGTATATACATTTTAACTGAGTCGTTAAGTCATCGTTAGTCGTTACATGTAAATGTTGTTTTGAAACCTTTAGGTTAACGATCTTGTTAAATGTTGTTAACCCAATGTTTATAATATCAAAAGAGATTTTAAATTATTATATTATCATGATATTATGATGTACGAATATCTCTTAATATGATATATATACATTAAATGTCGTTACAACGATAATCGTTACATATATGTCTCGTTTCAAAATCATTAAGTTAGTAGTCTTGTTTTTACATATGTATTTCATTGTTAATATAATTAATGATATGTTTACTTATCATAATATCATGTTAACTATATATATAACCATATATATGTCATCATATAGTTTTTACAAGTTTTAACGTTCGTGAATCACCGGTCAACTTGGGTGGTCAATTGTCTATATGAAACCTATTTCAATTAATCAAGTTTTAACAAGTTTGATTGCTTAACATGTTGGAAACATTTAATCATGTAAATATCAATCTCAGTTAATATATATAAACATGGAAAAGTTCGGGTCACTACAGTACCTACCCGTTAAATAAATTTCGTCCCGAAATTTTAAGCTGTTGATGGTGTTGACGAATCTTCTGGAAATAGATGCGGGTATTTCTTCTTCATCTGATCTTCACGCTCCCAGGTGAACTCGGGTCCTCTACGAGCATTCCATCGAACCTTAACAATTGGTATCTTGTTTTGCTTAAGTCTTTTAACCTCACGATCCATTATTTCGACGGGTTCTTCGATGAATTGAAGTTTTTCGTTGATTTGGATTTCATCTAACGGAATAGTGAGATCTTCTTTAGCAAAACATTTCTTCAAATTCGAGACGTGGAAAGTGTTATGTACAGCCGCGAGTTGTTGAGGTAACTCTAGTCGGTAAGCTACTGTTCCGACACGATCAATAATCTTGAATGGTCCAATATACCTTGGATTTAATTTCCCTCGTTTACCAAATCGAACAACGCCTTTCCAAGGTGAAACTTTAAGCATGACCATCTCTCCAATTTCAAATTCTATATCTTTTCTTTTAATGTCAGCGTAGCTCTTTTGTCGACTTTGGGCGGTTTTCAACCGTTGTTGAATTTGGATGATCTTCTCGGTAGTTTCTTGTATAATCTCCGGACCCGTAATCTGTCTATCCCCCACTTCACTCCAACAAATCGGAGACCTGCACTTTCTACCATAAAGTGCTTCAAACGGCGCCATCTCAATGCTTGAATGGTAGCTGTTGTTGTAGGAAAATTCTGCTAACGGTAGATGTCGATCCCAACTGTTTCCGAAATCAATAACACATGCTCGTAGCATGTCTTCAAGCGTTTGTATTGTCCTTTCGCTCTGCCCATCAGTTTGTGGATGATAGGCAGTACTCATGTCTAGACGAGTTCCTAATGCTTGCTGTAATGTCTGCCAGAATCTTGAAATAAATCTGCCATCCCTATCAGAGATAATAGAGATTGGTATTCCATGTCTGGAGACGACTTCCTTCAAATACAGTCGTGCTAACTTCTCCATCTTGTCATCTTCTCTTATTGGTAGGAAGTGTGCTGATTTAGTGAGACAATCAACTATTACCCAAATAGTATCAAAACCACTTGCAGTCCTTGGCAATTTAGTGATGAAATCCATGGTAATGTTTTCCCATTTCCATTCCGGGATTTCGGGTTGTTGAAGTAGACCTGATGGTTTCTGATGCTCAGCTTTGACCTTAGAACACGTCAAACATTCTCCTACGTATTTAGCAACATCGGCTTTCATACCCGGCCACCAAAAATGTTTCTTGAGATCCTTGTACATCTTCCCCGTTCCAGGATGTATTGAGTATATGGTTTTATGAGCTTCTCTAAGTACCATTTCTCTCATATCTCCAAATTTTGGTACCCAAATCCTTTCAGCCCTATACCGGGTTCCGTCTTCCCGAATATTAAGATGCTTCTCCGATCCTTTGGGTATTTCATCCTTTAAATTTCCCTTTTTTAAAACTCCTTGTTGCGCCTCCTTTATTTGAGTAGTAATGTTATTATGAATCATTATATTCATAGATTTTACTCGAATGGGTTCTCTGTCCTTCCTGCTCAAGGCATCGGCTACCACATTTGCCTTCCCCGGGTGGTAACGAATCTCAAAGTCGTAATCATTCAACAATTCAATCCACCTACGCTGCCTCATATTCAGTTGTTTCTGATTAAATATGTGTTGAAGACTTTTGTGGTCGGTATATATAATACTTTTGACCCCATATAAGTAGTGCCTCCAAGTCTTTAATGCAAAAACAACCGCGCCTAATTCCAAATCATGCGTTGTATAATTTTGTTCGTGAATCTTCAATTGTCTAGATGCATAAGCAATCACCTTCGTTCGTTGCATTAATACACAACTGAGACCTTGCTTTGATGCATCACAATAAATCACAAAATCATCATTCCCTTCATGCAATGACAATATAGGTGCCGTAGTTAGCTTTTTCTTCAATAACTGGAACGCTTTCTCTTGTTCATCATTCCATTCAAATTTCTTCCCTTTATGCGTTAATGCAGTCAAGGGTTTTGCTATTCTGGAAAAGTCTTGGATGAACCTTCTGTAGTAACCAGCTAGTCCTAAAAACTGGCGTATGTGTTTCGGAGTTTTCGGGGTTTCCCACTTTTCAACAGTTTCTATCTTTGCCGGATCCACCTTAATACCTTCTTTGTTCACTATGTGACCGAGGAATTGAACTTCTTCCAACCAAAATGCACACTTTGAAAACTTAGCGTACAATTCTTCCTTCCTCAATACTTCTAACACCTTTCTCAAATGTTCACCGTGTTCTTGGCCATTCTTTGAGTAAATAAGTATGTCATCAATGAAAACAATGACAAACTTGTCAAGGTATGGTCCACACACTCGGTTCATAAGGTCCATGAACACAGCTGGTGCATTAGTTAAACCAAACGGCATGACCATAAACTCGTAATGACCGTAACGTGTTCTGAAAGCAGTCTTTGGAATATCATCTTCTTTCACCCGCATTTGATGATACCCGGAACGTAAGTCAATCTTTGAATAAACAGACGAGCCTTGTAGTTGATCAAATAAGTCGTCGATTCTCGGTAGTGGGTAGCGATTCTTGATGGTAAGTTTGTTCAACTCTCGGTAGTCGATACACAACCTGAATGTACCATCTTTCTTCTTGACAAACAAAATAGGAGCTCCCCAAGGTGATGTGCTTGGTCGAATGAAACCACGCTCTAAAAGTTCTTGTAATTGGCTTTGCAGTTCTTTCATCTCCCTGGGTGTGAGTCTGTAAGGAGCACGAGCTATTGGTGCAGCTCCTGGTACAAGATCTATTTGAAATTCAACGGATCGATGTGGGGGTAATCCCGGTAATTCTTTCGGAAATACATCGGGAAATTCTTTTGCGACGGGAACATCATTGATGCTCTTTTCTTCAGTTTGTACTTTCTCGACGTGTGCTAGAACAGCATAGCAACCTTTTCTTATTAGTTTTTGTGCCTTCAAATTACTAATAAGATGTAGCTTCGTGTTGCCCTTTTCTCCGTACACCATTAAGGGTTTTCCTTTTTCTCGTATAATGCGAATTGCATTTTTGTAACAAACGATCTCTGCTTTCACTTCTTTCAACCAGTCCATACCGATTATCACATCAAAACTCCCTAACTCTACTGGTATCAAATCAATCTTAAATGTTTCGCTAACCAGTTTAATTTCTCGATTTCGACATATATTATCTGCTGAAATTAATTTACCATTTGCTAATTCGAGTAAAAATTTACTATCCAAAGGCGTCAATGGACAACTTAATTTAGCACAAAAATCTCTACTCATATAGCTTCTATCCGCACCCGAATCAAATAAAACGTAAGCAGATTTATTGTCAATAAGAAACGTACCCGTAACAAGCTCTGGGTCTTCCTGTGCCTCTGCCGCATTAATATTGAAAACTCTTCCGCGAACTTGTCCATTCGTGTTCTCCTGGTTCGGGCAATTTCTAATAATGTGGCCCGGTTTTCCACATTTATAACAAACTACATTGGCATAGCTTGCTCCGACACTACTTGCTCCGCCATTACTCGTTCCGACACCATTTGTTCCTTTTGTTCTATTAACCCCTGGTCCGTAGACCTCACACTTCGCCGCGCTATGACCATTTCTTTTACACTTGTTGCAAAATTTGGTGCAGAACCCCGAGTGATACTTTTCACACCTTTGGCATAGTTGTTTCTGATTGTTGTTGTTGTTGCGGTTATTATTGTTGTTGGGATGATTGTTGTAGTTGCTGTTGTTGTTGTTGTTGAGCCGTTTGTTGTAGTTGCGATTGATGTTGCGATTGTTGTTGTTGTTGTATTGGTGATTCTTATCACCATTTTCCTCCCAATTTCTTTTGACTTGCTTCACATTGGCCTCTTCAGCAGTCTGTTCTTTAATTCTTTCTTCAATCTGGTTCACTAGTTTGTGAGCCATTCTACATGCCTGTTGTATGGAGGCGGGCTCGTGTGAACTTATATCTTCTTGGATTCTTTCCGGTAATCCTTTCACAAACGCGTCGATCTTCTCTTCCTCATCTTCGAATGCTCCCGGACACAATAGGCACAATTCTGTGAATCGTCTTTCATACGTGGTAATATCAAATCCTTGGGTTCGTAACCCTCTAAGTTCTGTCTTGAGCTTATTGACCTCGGTTCTGGGACGGTACTTCTCGTTCATCAAGTGCTTGAATGCTGACCACGGTAGTGCGTACGCATCGTCTTGTCCCACTTTCTCTAGATAGGTATTCCACCATGTTAACGCAAAACCTGTAAAGGTATGCGTAGCGTACTTCACTTTGTCCTCTTCAGTACACTTACTTATGGCAAACACCGATTCGACCTTCTCGGTCCACCGTTTCAATCCGATCGGTCCTTCGGTTCCATCAAATTCCAAAGGTTTGCAGGCAGTGAATTCTTTGTAGGTGCATCCTACACGATTTCCTGTACTGCTAGATCCAAGGTTATTGTTGGTATGTAGCGCAGCCTGTACTGCGGCTATGTTTGAAGCTAGAAAAGTACGGAATTCCTCTTCATTCATATTCACGGTGTGTCGAGTAGTCGGTGCCATTTCCTTCAAAATAGTTAAATGGAACAAGTTAATCATACATAATATTAAGAGTAGTTAATAGTATTTCGTAGCATAATATGAACTCATTTATAAAAGCTTTTTCTTCATATTAGCGTTTTATAAGTTTAAATTCGGGTAGTACCTACCCGTTAAGTTCATACTTAGTAGCTAATATACAATTCAACTACTACAATTCTATATGAAAAACTGATTATAATAATATTTCGCGTTCAAACTTTTACACAATATTTTACAAACTTACAATACCGCTTATTTTACATATAGCATGAAATATAGCACATAATAAATTTGATACAAGATGGTTGTGAAGATAATTCTAGCTAGTACACAAGTCGTTCAGCAAAGGCAATAAAGACACGTAATTCATACGTCCAGAAACAAGTCATGCATTCTGGTTTTACTAGGATTACTTCCCATCCTTGGTCTTGTGGAACATAACCGTTATGGCCGTTGATAAGACAGCGTGTTGTAACGTCGTCAAAGGGACGAGGGTTACGTAATGTCCAACAGTCCCGTAATAATCTAAAAACCTCATTTCTTACCCCAATTACCGACTCCGTCACTTGTGGAAATGTTTTGTTTAATAGTTGTAGCCCGATGTTCTTGTTCTCACTTTGGTGAGAAGCGAACATTACTAATCCGTAAGCATAACATGCTTCTTTATGTTGCATGTTAGCCGCTTTTTCTAAATCACGAAGTCCAATATTCGGATATATTGAGTCAAAATAATTTCTTAACCCGTTGCGTAAAATAGCATTTGGGTTCCCCGCAATATATGCGTCAAAGTAAACACATCGTAACTTATGGGTTTCCCAATGTGATATCCCCCATCTTTCAAACGAAAGTCTCTTATAAACCAAGACATTCTTGGAACGTTCTTCGAATGTCTTACAAACTGATCTCGCCTTAAATAGTTGTGCCGAGGAATTCTGGCCGACTCTAGACAAGATTTCATCAATCATGTCTCCGGGTAGGTCTCTTAAAATATTGGGTTGTCTATCCATTTTGTGTTTTTAAACTGTAAAATAGACAAGAGTTAGATTCATAAAAAAAATACTTATTAATACAAGCAATTTTTACATATATCATAAAGCATAAGAACACTATATTACATATATTACACCACACGAATACAACTATCTTATTCCGACTCGTTCGTTTCTTCTTCTTCGATTTTTGTTCGTTTTGCCAAGTTTCTAGGGATATATGATGTTCCCCTAATACGAGCCGTCGTTATCCACATTGGTTTAGAAAAACCTGGTGGTTTAGAGGTTCCCGGGTCATTATTACAACATAAGGACTTCGGGGGTTGACGATACATATACAGTTCATCGGGGTTGGAATTAGATTTCTCTATTTTTATGCCCTTTCCCTTATTATTTTCTTTTGCCTTTTTAAATTCAGTTGGGGTAATTTCTATAACATCATCGGAATTCTCGTCGGAATCTGATTCATCGGAGAATTGGTAATCCTCCCAATATTTTGCTTCCTTGGCGGAAACACCATTGACCATAATTAACCTTGGTCGGTTGGTTGAGGATTTTCTTTTACTTAACCGTTTCATTATTTCCCCCACCGGTTCTATTTCTTCATCCGGTTCCGATTCTTCTTCCGGTTCCGATTCTTCTTCCGGTTCCGACTCTTCTTCCGGTTCCTCTTCGGGAACTTGTGAATCAGTCCACGAATCATTCCAATTTACATTTGACTCTTCATTATTATTAGGTGAGTCAATAGGACTTGTTCTAGAGGTAGACATCTATCACATAATATCAAACGCGTTAAGAGATTAATATATCACATAATATTCACATGTTAAAAATATATAGTTTCCAACAAAATTTGTTAAGCAATCATTTTTCAAGTAAACACGGTCGAAGTCCAGACTCACTAATGCATCCTAACAAACTAGATAAGACACACTAATGCAAAATTCTGGTTCTCTAAGACCATTGCTCGGATACCAACTGAAATGTCCCGTTCTTATTGATTAAAAACGTTCCATATTAATTGATTTCGTTGCGAGGTTTTGACCTCTATATGAGACGTTTTTCAAAGACTGCATTCATTTTAAAACAAACCATAACCTTTATTTCATCAATAAAGGTTTAAAAAGCTTTACGTAGATTATCAAATAATGATAATCTAAAATATCCTGTTTACACACGACCATTACATAATGGTTTACAATACAAATATGTTACAACAAAATAAGTTTCTTGAATGCAGTTTTTACACAATATCATACAAGCATGGACTCCAAATCTCGTCCTTATTTAAGTATGCGACAGCGGAAGCTCTTAATAATCACCTGAGAATAAACATGCTTAAAACGTCAACAAAAATGTTGGTGAGTTATAGTCCCACTTTTAAAATCTAATATTTTTGGGATGAGAATACATGCAGGTTTTATAAATGATTTACAAAATAGACACAAGTACGTGAAACTACATTCTATGGTTGAATTATCGAAATCCAATATGCCCCTTTTTATTAAGTCTGGTAATCTAAGAATTAGGGAACAGACACCCTAATTGACGCGAATCCTAAAGATAGATCTATTGGGCCTAACAAACCCCATCCAAAGTATCGGATGCTTTAGTACTTCGAAATTTATATCATATCCGAAGGGTGTCCTGGAATGATGGGGATATTCTTATATATGCATCTTGTTAATGTCGGTTACCAGGTGTTCACCATATGAATGACTTTTATCTCTATGTATGGGATGTGTATTGAAATATGAAATCTTGTGGTCTATTATTATGATTTGATATATATAGGTTAAACCTATAACTCACCAACATTTTTGTTGACGTTTTAAGCATGTTTATTCTCAGGTGATTATTAAGAGCTTCCGCTGTCGCATACTTAAATAAGGATGAGATTTGGAGTCCATGCTTGTATGATATTGTGTAAAAACTGCATTCAAGAAACTTATTTTGTTGTAACATATTTGTATTGTAAACCATTATGTAATGGTCGTGTGTAAACAGGATATTTTAGATTATCATTATTTGATAATCTACGTAAAGCTTTTTAAACCTTTATTGATGAAATAAAGGTTATGGTTTGTTTTAAAATGAATGCAGTCTTTGAAAAACGTCTCATATAGAGGTCAATACCTCGCAACGAAATCAATTAATATGGAACGTTTTTAATCAATAAGAACGGGACATTTCATCGGGTAAGCGTGGGAACTAGTGGCTTGCGTAGTTGCTTTAGAAGGCTTGCTTTTGGATTGATTAGGATTGGGTAGCGTATCCCCAATCGCCATGCTCGGCTTTATTTTGTATTAAAAGTCTTGTGGTCGAAAACTCATATTTGTACTTAAAGGGGTAATTTGGGCATATGTGGGCCCAGTGTCGTAAAACCCTTTTTATTAATGGAACGTGTTAATTTTACATATTTGAATATGTGGTGTAAAGCGTTTCGTCTAAAAATGTTGGGAAGTGGTCAATCTTTTTCGCGTAATTGACTTTTTGGGATAGCAGCCTGTCCAGGCCATTCTGCGCGCCGCGCAATGGCTTGGTGCGCCGCGCAAGTCCCTGCACAAAGATTTTTTTTTTAATCGATATTTCCGCGTGATCGTTTGTATAATTGGTTGGGGTGTTACATACCATGTGCTTGCGAACTTTTGATGTACATAAATTCAAGTGAGTATATCTTCTTTTACACCCAGTTAAATTTTTAACTGTTCATTTTTAAAATATAAATAAAATAACACTTATTTATATTTGAATGCTCGTGGACGACCAACAAAGAAGCAAACGCAACAAAAAATGCGTGTTGATCCTGTTCATCAAGAATCTCGCAGATATAGATGTTCAGCCATGCCTAATTATGTCAGGCAAGATTCTACTAAAGAGCCAGCAAGACACAGTTCATGTGAGTTTGACATGAACAAGGAACCGACAATCGACTTGAACGAGGATCCATATGAGTTTGAGAGTCCAGACATGTTTGATTTGAACAAATTTCCAACAACGAAGAGTTATAGTATGTTTGACAAAATTCCAAATTTATTTCATCCGTACATAAAAAATATATACAATGTTCTTGGCGATGGGAATTGTGGATATCGACCACTAGCTGTCTCCTTCGGATTTAACGAACAATATTATGAGACTATACGACATCAAATGAGGGAGGAGCTTCGATCTCGGTATGATAAATACCAAGGGATATTTGGTTGTGATACAACTCATTATTTCGATCTTTGTGTTTCGAAGGATCGCCTTGTCCATCAGAGTACTGAATGAGAATGCCCAAAGCAGGTATACTTATTGCTAACATGTTTGGTGTAATCGTCCATTCTTTGAGCATGTCAGGCAGCACGACCATTTTTCCATTTGGGAATGGTCCATAAGATTTTCAAACAGAGCTGTTATGATTGCCCTAGTGAATGGTAGGACGCATTTTGTGACAGTGGAATTACAAGGAGAGTACCCAATGCCACGTATTACAGCTTATTAGAATCGTCACACTATCAACGCGTCTGCAGCTAGATGGGAAACCATATATGCTAACTTAATGATTTAAAACCTGGAAACACGATGAACACCATAAAATCGAATATACGCCGTCGTAGTGAAACCGGGGCTGTTTTGGTTTGGATAATTAAAAACTATGATAAACTTTGATTTAAAAGTTGTTCTTCTGGGAAAATGATTTTTCATATGAACATGAAACTATATCCAAAAATCTTGGCTATACTCAAAGTGAAAGTATGTTTTTCAAAATGGTCATCAAGATGTCATTCTTTCGACGGAAATGACTACCTCTTTAGTAATTGACATGTAACTTAAATTTCCGACTATAAACCTATACTTTTTCTGTTTGGATTTTTAAATTAGAGTTCAATATGAAACCATAGCAATTTGATTCACTAAAACGGATTTAAAATGAAGAAGTTATGTGTAAAACAAGATTGGATATTTTTGATCTTTTTAGCTACGGGAAATGTTTAACAAATCTATACAAATCATATCCTAGCTAACTTATATTGTATTATACATGTATTCTAATATATTATGTAATCTTGGGATACCATAGACACGTATGCAAATGTTTTGACATATCATATCGACCCATGTATATATATTATTTGGAACAACCATAGACACTCTATATGCAGTAATGTTAGAGTTAGCTATACAGGGTTGAGGTTGATTCCAAAAATATATATACTTTGAGTTGTGATCTAGCCTGAGACGTGTATACACTGGGTCGTGGATTGATTCAAAATAATATATATCGATTTATTTCTGTACATCTAACTGTGGACAACTAGTTGTAGGTTACTAACGAGGACAGCTGACTTAATACACTCAAATCTTTAAAACATAATAAAAATGGTTGTAATTATATTTTGATCATACTTTGATATATATGTACATATTTGTATAGGTTCGTGAATCGATCCGTGGCCAAATCTTATTTTCGAGGAAGGAAATATCTGTGAAAGTGAGTTATAGTCCCACTTTTAAAATCTAATATTTTTGGGATGAGAATACATGCAGGTTTTATAAATGATTTACAAAATAGACACGAGTACGTGAAACTACATTCTATGGTTGAATTATCGAAATCGAATATGCCCCTTTTTATTAAGTCTTGTAATCTAAGAATTAGGGAACAGACACCCTAATTGACGCGAATCCTAAAGATAGATCTATTGGGCCTAACAAACCCCATCCAAAGTACCGGATGCTTTAGTACTTCAAAATTTATTTCATATCCGAAGGGTGTCCCGGAATGATGGGGATATTCTTATATATGCATCTTGTTAATGTCGGTTACCAGGTATTCACCATATGAATGATTTTTATCTCTATGTATGGGATGTGTATTGAAATATGAAATCTTGTGGTCTATTGTTACGATTTGATATATATAGGTTAAACCTATAACTCACCAACATTTTTGTTGACGTTTAAAGCATGTTTATTCTCAGGTGAATATTAAGAGCTTTCGCTGTTGCATACTAAAATAAGGACAAGATTTGGAGTCCATGTTTGTATGATATTGTGTAAAAACTGCATTCAAGAAACATATGTCGATGTAATATATTTCTATTGTAAACCATTATGTAATGGTCGTGTGTAAACAGTATATTTTAGATTATCATTATTTGATAATCTACGTAATATTTTTAAAACCTTTATTGATAAAATAAAGGTTATGGTTGTTTTAAAAATGAATGCAGTCTTTGAAAAACTTCTCATATAGAGGTCAAAACCTCGCAACGAAATCAATTAATATGGAACGTTTATAATCAATATGAACGGGACATTTCATACGATGCATGTATGAGGTGTACGAAGCATGTACGTGTTGCTTGCTCGAACGTCGAAGTAACTGGACGTTGTCTGAAGTGACAAGGTGTGTACGTATCTTTTCAACCCCAAATAAAGTTTGTGTTGATGTTTCAAAGCCTTACCATTAGAAAGAAAATCTTATTACGTTTCCAACGATATTTGATTCATCGAAAACGGAGCTACGGTCAAAAAGTTATAGCCAAAACAAGAAACTGAAAACTGAGTTGAAGGTTGGAGCGGTGCTCCACCTTATGGCGCGGCGCTCTGAATGCGTCAGAAGCAATTTTCAGCTTTTTTAAAAGGTTTAAATGAGGGGTACTTTGGTCTTTTCATTTAGGGTCGGTTTAGGGTCACCAAAACTGATCTAGAACTCCATTGGAGCTCATTTCTCACCCACACAAACACTCTCATCCATATCTAGAGAGAGAGGAAGGGTTCTAGAGTGAGAGAGCTTGAATTGGAGAAGAAGGAGTTGGAATCTCACTAAAGCTCGGGTTTTTAAAGTTTTTCATCTCGCTCCTAGCTATGTTTTGGTAGTATTGGTAAGTTCTAACTCCGAATTTCATTTGTTAGATTTGATATTCAAGTTAGGGTTTGAGATTGTTAGTTGTAAAACCTATTTGGTTGATGAAGAGGGTTTATGGAAACTTGCTATTTTGATATTTGGCGGGTTTTGGGTTGGTTAATGATTTAACCATGTTTAAGACTTGTAAATGGTGTATAATCACTAGTGTTAGTGATTATTGGTGTTTTGGAAACCATTAGGGTTCTTATGGTTGACTAATTTTGACTAGAGTCAAAATTAGGGTTTGTTGATGATTATGACTCAATTGCCGATTTAATAAGGTTTATAAACTTAAAATGAATTAAGTTGAAGCATAGAACCGAGTTAAATATGTTTTGGTGTCAAAACTTGCTAATGGCGTGATATTGACTTCTTATGGGTCAAATTAGGGTTTAAGTGTCATTTTGGGCAAGATAGGTGTTTAACACCTATGATTGGGTTTGATTGGAATATTAGGACCATTCTCACTTGTGTTAGTGATTATTGGTTAGTTTGGGCGCGGTTTGTGCTTGGAAGTGCATTTGGGTCGAAATTGCACTAGTTGTCAATTTGGGTTGATTTGTATATCCACCCTAATTGTGTTACTTGTTATGTGATAAATGGATTAGGTACATTCCATTGGCGATTGCAGATTATTCGGTAGCATTCTTCAAGGCGACAATGTGAGTGTTAATATCCTATATGCATATGTATGTGTAGGATGGGTGCGGGTCGGGTGAAGTGATTCTCGGCTATAGAGCTCACTTCACATGTAGGTGGATTTGATGGACTTGTGTATGGGTCCAATTAGCACGGTTGTGCATTTTGGTTGACCACCTTTGGCGAAGTACACACTTTGGGTGTACGTTATCACACGTGGTTGTGAGTGGAATAAGTATACATGTATGTATATAATGTATTTATTTGTAGGAACGGATATGTGTTGTCCAAGTTAGTGATATATGTCGTTGTACACTAACGGCCTTTATGAACGAATGTATGTTTTCCGAGTTAGCGATATATGCGTTGTATGCTAACGGTTTATTGTATGGATATGTGTTGTCCAAGTTAGTGATATATGCGTTGTACACTAACGGTTTTATGAATGGATATATGTTGTCCAATTTAGTGTTATATGTGTTGTACACTAATGATTTATGAATGGATATGTGTTGTCCAATTTAGTGTTATATGTTTTGTACACTAATGATTTTATAAACGGATATGTGTTGTACAAGGATTAGTGATATATGTGTTGTACACTAACGGTTGTTATGAACACCGATGGGAAATTCGAGTACCATTCCTTTTTACTATTGGTTAACCGTGGGCGTTTATATATTGTTGTATATATATATATATATATTAACGTATTGTTGTGATGTAGCTAACCCTCCGGGTGTAGCTTATTTGGCGTTGTTCACATCGTCATTGGTGAACTTACATTTTGTTGATATCTTTAGCTTGTTGCTTAGAGATCGTACGGTATGCTTAGTGTAGTTGCCTTATTCATGGATGCTTCGGTATGCGGTATTTGATATTGTGTGGCGTGTCCATTTTATACATATATATGTATGTAGTATATTATCACTCACTAAGCGTTAGCTTACCCTCTCGTTGTTTACCTTTTTATAGATTCGCTTGGATGCGGTGGCTCGGGTAAGCGTGGGAACTAGTGGCTTGCGTAGTTTCTTTAGAAGGCTTGCTTTTGGATTGATTAGGATTGGGTAGCGTATCCCCAATCGCCATGCTCAGCTTTATTTTGTATTAAAAGTCTTGTGGTCGAAAACTCGTATTTGTACTTAAAGGGGTAATTTGGGAATATGTGGGCCCGGTGTCGTAAAACCCTTTTTATTAATGGAACGTGTTAGTTTTACATATTTGAATATGTGGTGTAAAGCGTTTCGTCTAAAAATGTTGGAAAGTGGTCAATCTTTTTCGCGTAATTGACTTTTTGGGACAACAGCCTGTCCAGGCCATACTGCGCGCCGCGCAATGGCTTGGCGCGCCGCGCAAGTCCCTGCACAGAAATTTTTTTTAATCGATATTTCCACGTGATCGTTTGTATAACGGGTTGGGGTGTTACATACCATGTGCTTGCGAACTTTTGATGTACATAAATTCAAGTGAGTATATCTTCTTTTACACCTAGTTAAATTTTTAACTGTTCATTTTTAAAATATAAATAAAATAACACTTATTTATATTTGAATGCTCGTGGACGACCAACAAAGAAGCAAACGCAACAAAAAATGCGTGCTGATCCTGTTCATCAAGAATCTCGCAGATATAGATGTTCAGCCATGCCTAATTATGTCAGGCAAGATTCTACTAAAGAGCCAGCAAGACACAGTTCATGTGAGTTTGACATGAACAAGGAACCGACAATCGGCTTGAACGAGGATCCATATGAGTTTGAGAGTCCAGACATGTTTGATTTGAACAAATTTCCAACAACGAAGAGTTATAGTATGTTTGACAAAATTCTAAATTTATTTCATCCGTACATAAAAAATATATACAATGTTCTTGGCGATGGGAATTGTGGATATCGACCACTAGCTGTATCCTTCGGATTTAACGAACAATATTATGAGACTATACGACATCAAATGAGGGAGGAGCTTCGATCTCGGTATGATAAATACCAAGGGATATTTGGTTGTGATACAACTCATTGTTTCGATCTTTGTGTTTCGAAGGATCGCCTTGTCCATCAGAGTACTGGATGAGAATGCCCAAAGCAGGTATACTTATTGCTAACATGTTTGGTGTAATCGTCCATTCTTTGAGCATGTCAGGCAGCACGACCATTTTTCCATTTGGGAATGGTCCATAAGATTTTCAAACAGAGCTGTTACGATTGCCCTAGTGAATGGTAGGACGCATTTTGTGACAGTGGAATTACAAGGAGAGTACCCAAAGCCACGTATTACAGCTTATTGGAATCGTCACACTATCAACGCGTCTGCAGCTAGATGGGAAACCATATATAGGTCGCGTATACAATTATTTACCCAATTTTATGATCCTGAAAGTTCGTTTGTTGATTTAGGTGATTAATTAGTTTAGTGTCGAACAATTATTAGATTTTAATTTTTTTTTTTAAGTTTTGTATCTTTATTTATTCGGTGACTTATAACTTATATAATTTGATATATGTAACGACCCGCCAAAATCGCCATTGACGGCGTCGTTAACTTAGGTCCCGTTACGTGGTCATAGTCCCTATATGAGAAGCGTTTGACCAAAATTATGTCGCATTCATTTCAAACGTACAAGACTTACAAAGTTTAGTTTACCAAACGGTTCGACAACAAGTGTAAGTTTACAAAAGTTATAACGTATAAATGAAATAACTTGCGACATAATTAGTTTAAAATCACGGTTGCTATAAATAGCGTAAGTATGTATGCTTTAAATTTGAATCCAAAGGTGCTATCACTAGCGTATGCATGTATGCTTGACCCCAAGCAAGTAATCAAAGTGTGCGGAAGCATGTATCAAGTAGCCAAGTATGAACCTGAGAAACATATAGAAAACAGTCAACGAAAAACGTTGGTGAAATCATAGGTGTATTTGTAAAAGTTGTTTTGAATCACAAGATTTAGTATTTCCATAACGTTGATTATCTAAATCGTTTGCATTCCAAAAGTATGTTCGCGAGCACCCAATTATCAAGGCTTAACTTTCCACGAACCCCATACACATAGTGTTAGTACCTACACTGTTTCTCGAAAACATATTTCATCCGAATAACGGTAGTGAACCGTTCGAATGAGGGTTTGTCAAACCCATATGGCCATACAACATAAGTTCTCATTTACACCCGGCAAGTGTAAATAATGATAATCGAAGTGAGGATTTTTATTCTAACTCGCTGTGGAATGTTTGTTTTTGTACTTGTGTTCAAAGCATAAAAGTATGATACGTATATGTTTCTCATCCCATGATTTAAAAGTATAAAAGTTGTTGAAAGATGGGACTATGATCTCACCTCGAGTGCACGAGTATAAATGTACTTCACAAAGTAAACGTGTGCATGAAAGTTGTTTAGTCTTGACCTAAACAAGTAAGTTACATCAATTACCGGGTAAGACACCAGGTCGGTCGAAATGTGTTCAATTAGTCCTATGGCTCGTTACGACTCGATTATATAGCATGTGAATCACGTTGTCAAGTTTCATGCAAGAATCAAGTATAAAAGAAGATTAGAACGATTGCATAAGTATTTGGTTAAGTTTGACTAAAAGTCAAACTTTGGTCAAAGTCAACGAAAAAGTCAACGTGTTCGGGTCGGGTCTCGGACAATTTTTCTAAGCTTAGAAGTCATATATAAGCATGTTGGCCAAGTTTCATGTCAATCGGAGTTGCGTAGCATAGTTAGAATTTTACGAAAATTGATAATTTTGGACAGCCCCATTTTCATGCTTTAAGCTGCACCGTGGCTAGAGGAGCGGCGCCGCGGCTTAACACTAGAAAAAAATGCTGGGCTGTTTCATGTATATGCTCGAACCAAACTTCAAACAAACATTACTTATGAACCGTAAACATTCAAAACACGTATCTTATATCGTTGGAAAAGTAATTTAACAAGGAATACAACTAAATACATTTCATTAAACAAAAACATCATTTACAATAACCGAAATCTTGCCGAAAGGTCATTATTTAACGTTTCAAGCTCAAAAATGCAAATGATGATTCGGGAATCCAATTTACACATACGATACGCCGTTTCGAAGGTAATTAAACATACAATACAACTAAACACTTACTAACAACATTTCATAGCATTCAATGCATCAAAATTCATATTCAAGGTTACTAAACCCTAACCAAAAATCATGAATTCAACAATTTTGTTAATGAAGTTTTTCTAAATCAACCTACATACCAAAACGAAGCTAATCATGCTAGTAACACATTTAATACATGAACTTAACATAATAACAATATTTAATCAACCAAAACTCAAGGTTAAACACACCCATTTCAAGTGTTCATGCTAGTTACTCAAAACAACAAAATCGAACAAACCAAACACATATTCATGCTAGACTTGAGCCATAGACACTAATTAATACCATTTCAAGTCAACAACACTAAGAAAATGAAATATAGAGTTTTAGAAATGTTACCCAAACGAGATGAAATTGGTATCAAGTTGTAGAGGATGAAAAGAGGATTCCAAAAGTATAAATCGTTTTATTGTAAGCTTCCTTGAAATGATTTAAATGATGAATCTTTGTGAAGATCAAAAAGATGCAAAAATGGAAGTGTTATTTGAAAGAAAATGGAAAAGAGAAAAAGGAATGAAATGAATGGAGGAGGTGAAGTGGTTGACTAGTTGACCTAGTCACCACTTTGGCCACTTGACACTATTAGTCCCTCAAGTTTAAAAGCGGGTGCGTGAATTTACCGAACGAATTATTTTAAATGCGCGAGAGTAAACGGAAGATGTTATAATCCAATAACGAGAATATCAAGAACATTAGTTAACGAAAAGTACGAATATAGATGACGAAAGATATTATTTAAAGGAAAAAAGACGGGCGTTAAAATGAATTAACGGAAAAATGCAGGATGTTACAATATATATTGAAGTCTTGTTGTAAAATATTTATATTAACATTTATTAATTTATTAGTTATTATTGATATTAATAATATGTAATAATAATTATAAATTGTAATCTACAAATATAAGTTAATTATAATCATAAAATAATAATAATAATAATGACAAATAATAATAATAATAATAATAATAATAATAATAATAATAATAATAATAATAATAATAATAATAATAATAATAAATTTTTGTGTTGACTTGACAGGGTCTTCTCCTTTGACGCAGTCTGGGCTTTCTGACTTTGTCCCTGGACGTGCTGTGGTTGATGCGGCTCGTCGGAAGCGGGTCAAGTACGAATCTAGCTGTCAGGCGATTGGTTATGGTTTCATTCCTTTCTCATTTTTTTCCCTGGGGGAATTAGAGAAGGAGGCTGTTTCTTTGCTAAAGCGGGTTCAGAAGAGTTCGATGGCGCAAGATATTAGTGCCGGTGCTGCTGCTCATATTTTTACTAGGATAGGTTTTGCTATTGCTAGAGGTGTGGGGGTCCAGATTGTCTCTAGGCTTCCCACTAATTTTTTGTAAGTTTTAAAACTTTTAAGTTTTTTTTATTATAATAATAATAATAATAATAATAATAATAATAATAATAAGTAATGGACATAATAATTACATGATTTACATGATAATATAATAATGGAATAATGATGATTAAGTTTTACTTTTTTGACTTGCGGGTCTGTTTCTCTAAAAATGTGAGTACATATAACTATAGCCTTTACAATTTATAATTTAAATTAGTCCGGATCCGGCTCGCACGATGCGACAGGGACTTTCGGCCTGTGTATTCATATTTAACGTAGCGTTGTGTATTTATAGAGGGGAAAACGGCTCATGTCTTAAGCGCCGTTTTAGATGTCGTTGTCTTAAGCGTTTTTTAAAAAGTGCCCGTTTCGAACGTAGTTTGTTTCGTTTTGTTCATAAAAATTTTCCGAGTGTAAAGGTGCTGTCGGAAAAATTTAACTTGCGGCGAACAGAAAGATACGGGCTGTCGTTGTGTTAAGCGTTTTTTAAAAAGTGTTCGTTTCGCGTATAGTTAGTCTCGTTGGGTTCGTGAGACTTTTTCGAGTTGAACGGTGGTCTTGTAAAAATTTAACTCGCAACGAGCGAGAAGATAGGACCCGTTATAAATTCGGGGGAAATTAGTTTCTTTTATTTTAATATTACACTTTCTACCCCTGAGAAAGTGTAAAGTTGAGGAGGAGTTGTGTAAATTGAGCCAAATTTGAGGGATTGATTGTAGTGTGAAAACGAACGCAAAACTATAATTCAAAATAATTAAAACTACACCATTAGGCATGAGTGTTAGCATATAAGGATGAATGAATGAATTTAAGATGAGTATAAAAAATAAAATTGTTTTAATTTTTTCAACGAAAAGCATGAAACTACGCGGGCTTTGTAGGTTCGTTAAAATATGTCACGTTTTCTAAATTCTCTAAATAATGTCAATTTTATTCTAACACGCTGACGCTCATAGCTCATGATTGCTGACTAATCAAATAATGTTCATTAATGCCACATGTACGTCTCACCGTCATTCGTGTTTTTTACGTGCCTGACCAAAATTACATTCCAACACCATTTTGACTTCTCAAACTCCTTGTACCCAAAGCCAACCTAAAAAACCTTCACCAATTTCAGCCCAAATGGGTTTGGACTTATTTTATAACATGACCCCACCAGTACCATACATACCATGCAACTACACAACATATTCCTACCTAAATATGCTTCATTCCGTAGTTTTTGGAAATATATATAAACCTCTGAATCACACTTGATTTTTATAAAAAGTGCATCAACCAATTGATATATATTTTCTAGCTAATGGCAGCCATTAGACTAATGCGCATGTCAAAACCAACATTGTCTCTCGGTGCACATATTATGCCGAAGATGGTTAAGGTTAGTTTTAGGACCATGGCGGCTGGTTTTGGTTCAGAAAGTAGTCAATTGATTGGGGATGTGGAGAGGAAACCAATTACAGTTGTTAAAGCCGCCATCCATGTGGAAGCGGCTTTAAATGGTGCAGTGGTTGCACCATCAAAAATAAGCGAAAGAGTAGACATGGGTACCCTCATGGTATTCATGAGAACTATGATGCTACAACGGCTAAAAATCGCTACAAAACCTAGACCATGGAGTTTAATCATCCAATCGTTTGTCGAAAAGGTAATTGTGTTTGCACCATTTATACCCTTAGAAAGGCAATTCACACACTATAACACAAATTTTTTCCAAGTATCGTCCACCCTTGGATCTGAACTCATAACCTCATGGTTTATACTGTCTATAATATATATAACGGCATGAAACAATAGAAAAATTTTGTATGTTGTCTATTGATCAAGCTTCATGTATATGTTACTCAGTATTAAGTTTTAGCTTAATACTTGCAGGTTGTCATGGACTCTCGATTCTTTACAATGTTCGGCGTAGCTGGAACCTTGCTTGGTTCAGTACTATGCTTCCTAGAGGTATCATAAATCACATTTGTTTATAATTTAGCAACGTTAATTAGGAGCTTTATAGTAACTAGTCTTTTTATATATGGTATTTTCTGCTCTAGACCATAACTAACTACCGAATCTATTGAATCAAATTGTAGGGTGTGTTTTTGGTAATGGAATCATACCTCCAGTACTTTCATGCAATCTACCACCATTCAGATCATGGGCATATCATGCATCTATTAATTGAAGCCTTAGGTACATCTTTAGCTTCTTAATTACCGTTATTTAAAGTTGATTACATCAGACAACTAGTACTAAACCGATAAGGTTTTTCATGTAACAATGTTCAAGCTACCAATGGAAGGATAATACTTTTTGTCTTTTACTCAGATGTATGCAGCCGAATGGGTTATTCCATGACCGTTTTTGACTCTATTTCCTGGCCACCCAAGATATTAGACAACCAATAACAAATATGTTTCTTTTTGTTTACAGATATGTTTTTAGTAGGAACTGCAATGCTGACATTTGGGTTGGGATTGCACCTTATGTTCGTTGGTTCTCGATCTTCAAAACAACACGAAATCCCAATTCCACAATCGAACTTTTTTGGACTTTTCCATCTCAAGGTATATCATCATATCCAACACTAACATTTAACAATCTAATCCAAGCAATTTATTCCCATATTCAGTAGAAAAGATTTCTTATATATTGAGCTTAAAATCATGAATATCATGTTTTATTTCATGAAGTCTTGTAGTTTTACCAAGTGACATTGTTGGTATTACAGGATATTCCATCATGGGCAGATATGAATTCAGTATCTCATGGAAAGTCGAAAATCGTGCATGCACTTATATTATTGCTTCAAGTTGGAGTTTTGGAAAAGTTCAAAAGCATACCTTTGGTTACAGGGTTAGATCTCGCCTGTTTTGCGGCAGCTGTATTTGTTTCTTCTGCTAGTTTATTTATTCTTTCGCGACTTTCATTTGATACTAGCTAGAAGCCTAGAACCGAAACAATTTAGGAACCGACTATTCTTTTGTCTTCTTATACGTAGCAGCCTCCGATAGGATTGTATTTTCTTTTATGTATCATAGATTCATAGTATTATACTTCTAGATTTTTATTTTCTTTAGGAATATTGAATTATGATGTGTAGTGTTGACAAAGACAAATTTCATACTACCTTCGTCCCATATTAATAGTCGCAAACAAAAAAAAACACAGCTTAAGAAATATCATCATTACAGTGTTTTTTTTTTTGTTGAACAATACAGTGTATTTTTTGTTACTTTAGAGTTTTACCTATTACTTATTATTCTTATCTGTTTATGGAAGCGGACTATTAATTTGGAATAACCCAAAATAGAATAGTGGACTATCAATATGGATGGAAGGAGTGGTAAATACTTGGACAAAATTTTAAACCAAGTTGATATTATAACTTTATTTCAGAAAGTAATAATTCTTCAAGGTAGCATTTTAGACCCAATTCGTTAAGCTGAACACTTCAGGCATAAACATATTAGAAAAGGATCCTGTCATAACTAGAAGCATATTCCTTTGCGAAGTTAGGAAGAAAATTCCCCTTATGATAATGAACAAAGAAACAATATTAAATCTAAGTGATTTAATTTCACTAACACAAGTTTGAACCCGAACACCACTATGACATAAAGGTATACAAGACGAAATGTAAAGTATCAACGACGTAATCTTTGTGTCCCACCCAAGTGAACCTGATCATAACGTCTGAGATTGCAGTCAACGAACTTACGTTCGAGTTTCAAGATCAATAATCTAAAGATTCGGAATAGACTCCAACTCTACATCGACGCTAAGAGGTCTCTGATTTCAGTTACAGATGGAATGTTTTCATTTGGGTAGACCTTTGAAGCAAGTTGAGCAAAGCTATCATACTTGTCCAAAAATTCTTTCTGATATGCAAGAGTAAGAAATAAAAGAAAGTATAATTAAAAATAAATAAATAAACCTTATGTAACACTTGTAGCTAAAGATACCTTGCATTTGTCCCATAATGTAGGCATCAATTCATCAGAGGTCATGTTTTTTATCAGTTTTTTATGCATTGCAGTTATGTGCTTGTCCACCTGCGCATGAAAGTAGTCTCGTTAAAGTATCTCAAAAAATTACATTCATGGTGAGAATTATATTGTGAAACTTACCCCGGATAAACTGGATTTAACCACCTTTCTAAGATCAGATTTTGATAATCCCACTTGAAATTGGATCTGTAATTATCGAAAACTAGCATCTGTTAAACATTGAGTACTTAATTATTGTTATGAAAATATAATCACAAAGACCTCTTCTGGTGAATTAGTTAACATCAGATCCTCAATTCTTCGAGCAAACTGGAAAAGACGTTCAAATTGCTGCAAACATTGATCAATCAGAGTTATCATTATAATAGCTAACAGAAAACATATTCTTAAACTTTAAATCAGATATGTTATAGTGATATGGAAATAATATTACTTACATAGTATATGACAACGCTAATTTGACGTGTACAAGATTGTTCATACGATTCACTTGCTTGATGATAAAATTTTGCTAAAGTTGGCACGCAGTTGGCCAATTCATACAGACTGCATATAACTGCTTCTCATCAGCATCTAATGGTTAATAAACTTGTAAAAACTAACGTAAACTGTAGTGTCATTCTTCGAGATAAAATAAAAATAATTAATACCTATTCTGGAACGCAGCATAATTCTCTAATAGAAAAATATCTGAGTGTTTTACATCTGCCTGCGCAATCTTGTCCAGTGTCACAAACATTATGCCAATCTGTCGAATAAATTTACCATCGATTGAGCTTTGATTGAGATTGAGATACAATCTAAGTCATAGTTGTTTTCAGATTAGAAAGTAATAAAAGTACTCACAATTTTAATATAAGCCTGATCAACCAAATCTCTGTATTGTCCCTGGATATAATGCTCCATACGCGTGGCAAGCAACGCAAATCTAAACATAAGCAATATAAAATGGAAATAGTCAGTGTTGTAAACAGCGGCCGTCCCTTTTTATTCAAAAACGTCTAATTAGTCGGTCAACGCTAGAAAGTCAAGGTCAAAGTCTGTCTGAGTCGGGCTTCAGTTGGTCAAAGTCAAGGTTGGGGTCAACTTTATTTATTTATTTTTTATTTTTTATTTTTTTTTTATACTTAGATTTTGTGCCATATACATATCATTAAAATATTTACATTTGAAATATTTTTGTTCGAAATATTTATGTGTAAAAAAAGGGTAAAAGGAATAAGGATTTTCCTTGTTCGGGCTACCCGGGAGGGCGAGTAATCCGACCCCATACTCTGATGCACGAAGCCTAGCAGGATTACTCCCAAGCTATTGGATTCGAACCTGAGATCTCTTGCAAGAACTCAGGGCATCAACCACTGAACTATCTTCGCCTAATTCTTTTGAATCCCGACCCGCTTTTTCGCCACTAACTAATTACATTACGACAACTAAACAAACTTGGTTGACGAACATAGTTTATGCGCCGCTAATGTAGAAGCTTGTCGAGCATTTGACAAACTCACACCATCCATTTCAAATGGGATTGATGGTAATATATATGTTAAATATTTGTATGTGTAATATATATGTTAAATATATATTACTAAAAGTCAATGTTAGTCAACGTTTGACTCGACCCTGACTCGACCGACTCGTCGTTTCAAAGTCCCGACTGACGCGTCTCCGTCTCGCAACTTTTCCAACCTTGGAAATAGTTAACACATAACACAATTGTTTGTTACTAATAAAGGCGGAAAATTTTAGTTATATGAAATCAATTTGCAGCATTAATTACCTGTGTACGAATGGCATGATGCCTGTTTGTTTAACATTTTTGTCATTTTTTTCTATCTGATGACGAGCATCATCTACAAACTGCAATACATGTTATAAGTTAATCGATGAGTATACAGCAGTTTCTAGATGAATTTATATTTAAGATGATATTTGTAACGCACACGCGTAAACAGTGAAGTAATTCTATCTTCCAGGGCATCAAGTAAGAGACGAACATATCCGGCTGTTTCCGCTTTAAGATCAGAAATATATTTCTCTGTTACACCGTACATCGATACACAGATCAAAGGATCAATCTTGTGAGCCCAATCCACAATTGCATAAAAGTCTTCCTAAAAGTCAACACATAAAACAGATATTAAGGGTGCGTTTGATAAAACAGAATGATTAAGTTCTAAATGGTTCAAGCATAAACATAACGTAATTACTTGTATTCCGTCTAGTAAATCACGCAGAGACTCATTTAATGCCCCCATATCCAGTACTGTACCTACATATTCCCAGGAAAAAAAAAAAAAAAAAAAAACTCAAATTAGTTTAAGATCAATTTCACATGAACAAAAAAAAACAAAAGCGACGTATAATAACTACCCTTGTTACTGTCATTTTCATCAATCTCCATATCTAGATCTTCATCATCTTCGTCATCATCATTTGAAGAAACCTCGAAGCGCATAAAGAATGATAAAAACGAACTCTGCATTTCAAGTAGCAGTAAAAGTTAATATATATATATATATATATATATATATATATATATATATATATATATATATATATATATATATATAGTGGTAGGATCAAGGGAAAGTAACCAATCGGTGGAAGCAAAACTTTTTTTTTTTTTTTTTTTCGTTTTTTGAAAAAACTTTGTTCACGAACATTATAGATTGGATGAAAATATGAACATTTAATAAAGACACTTTGTGAGAAATGTTTTTATTTTGGCGGGAAAACGCTCGAAGAAGTAATATATAACAATTATCGTGTTTTTCGAGCGTATGTTGAGGTTTTAGATATTAGGGTTTAGATATTAGGGTTTATAGGGTTTAGATATTAGGGTTTAGAAATTTAGGGTTTAGGGTTTAGATTTAGGATTTAGATTGAGTTTTTAACACGAACGGTTTAGAGTTTAGGGTTTAAGGTTTAGGGCTTGGGGTTTTGGGTTTAGGGACTAAACCCAAAACACCAAACCCTAAACCCTAAACCCTAAACTCTAAATCGGGCTAAATTTTGCTTCACAAAACATGAAGAAAAAAAACGTTAACATTCTTCACGATCAATATTATCTTGAATGTTATTTTTGTCGATCGTTTTTCCGCCTAAATAATAACATTCATCACGAAGTGTCTTTTCTAAATGTTCATATTTTCGTGTGATCTTGATGCCTGAAAAAAAAATTCCAAAACAAACGGAAAAAAAATTTTTTTTGCTTTCCCCCGATTGGTTACTTCCCCATTGATCCTGCCCCTATATATATATATATATATATATATATATATATATATATATATATATATATATATATATATATATATATATATATATAGTGGTAGGATCAAGAGGGAAGTAACCATTCGGGGGAAAGCGGGGGGAAGCAAAAACTTTTTTTTTTTTTCGTTTTTTGAAAAAACTTTGTTCACGAACATTATAGATGAGATGAAAATATGAACATTTAGTAGAGACACTTTGTGATAAATATTTTTATTTTGGCGGGAAAACGCTCGAAGAAGTAATATATAACAATTATCGTGTTTTTCGAACGTATTTTGAGGTTTTAGCAATTGGAGTTTAGATATTAGGATTTAGATATTAGGGTTTATAGGGTTTAGATATTAGGGTTTAGAAATTTAGGGTTTAGATTTAGGATTTAGATTGAGTTTTTAACACGAACGGTTTAGAGTTTAGGGTTTAGGGTTTAGGGTTTAGGGTTTAGGGTTTGGTGTTTTGGGTTTATGTAATAAACCCAAAACACCAAACCCTAAACCCTAAACCCTAAACCCTAAACTCTAAATCGGGCTAAATTTTACTTCACAAAACATGAAGAAAAAAAAACGTTCATATTCTTCACAAACAATATTATCTTGAATGTTATTTTTGCCGATCGTTTTCCCGCCTAAATAATAACATTCATCACAAAGTGTCTTTCTAAATGTTCATATTTTCGTGTGATCTTGATGCCGGAAAAAACAAAATTTCAAAAAAAACGAAAAAAAATAAAAATTTGCTTCCCCCTGCTTCCCCCGATTGGTTACTTCCCCATTGATCCTGCCCCTATATATATATATATATATATATATATATATATATATATATATATATATATATATATATATATATATATATATATAGAGAGAGAGAGACGAAAAGAAAACCAAAACCAATCATATGAGAGAAAATTGTCTTCGCACCTCATCAACGAGAAGCGGGACAAATACTGCTAGCATTTTGGAATAAGTTTCAGCAATCGTCGAAGTGTCTACGTTCGGATTGGGCGCTGTGGGGCCCTCAAACCATGCACTTTGAACTTTTGGTGGTTTAGTACCAGCCCGGAGCTCATTAGCAAACTCACGAGTCTGAAATTAGAATCACAAAATAATTTTAAGCACGGTTTTGTTGAAGTTTCAACTTTTTGGCCTAGTCTGAGATGATATTATATTATATTATATTATACTACTATACACTACTTGTGGACAATTGATGAACAGTACCTTTGGTCAGCATGACGTCATAGATTCTTTTAATATATATAGGGCAACCATTTTGTGTAGCAATATTTTGGATATATCATATATACATATGCAGCATGTGCATTTACATTTTACATTTTATTAATAAAAAAAAACTTTATAACTCGATGACCTTACCTCACGTCGTAAAAGCTGATTGAGGGAGCTACAATAAGCTTTTCTCAAAGGAGCCAGGCTACTTATATCAAGAATCTGAAAAGAAAAAAAAAGAAAAAAAACAAGTAAAAGTATAAATATGTTATTTATAATCATAATCATAGTTGTAAACCAAGAAATGTTTATTTTCAATTATGTATATTTTCCATGTAATTAACCTTCAGGTGTTGCAACAGACGGGCGTAAATCTTGCATTTATTGTGTAGATCAGAATGATCAGGCTTCTTTAGTTGCCCGCGCTGCGTAATATCAGACATTAATAAAAAAAACAAAACAAAAAAAAAAAAAAGTGAAGAAGTTGAAAAAAAAAAAAAAAAAACCTGAGAGAAGTTTCTTTTATCAGTCATCATAGACTCCACCAATTTAACAAAGAAGTCGCTTAAAAAACCGCACGATTTTCGTACAAAACTCAGTTTTGTTATGTCAAGTTCTGCTTTCTTTTCTTTGAACTGTGACAGGATGCATAGAAATATACCATTTTCCACTTTTATAAAAAATATAATAACAAAAAGTAAAGTATTGAACGATATTGGCTGTACGTACAGCTCTAGTTTTTGCAAAGCGCGGATCCAAAGCCTCAAAACCGCGTACAGCTTCATGAATCCAATCACATGCTTCAATATATTTACTCATGGATGACGCATCAAACGTGCCTTCAGCTAAACAATCGGAAACCTAGAATGCATACAGCGCGATTAAACTTGTGATTGAAAATTTGACATTGGTTTTAAAGGATTTTTCTAACGACAGCCTTGCACAAACCACTTGTACTTTTTAATAACCACCATGTGAAATTCAAAATTAACCAATTTGTACAACACATTAATGAACCTTAACGACAGCCTGGGTTGTCGTTAGAAAAATCCTTGAAAAAAAAAACACACTTACTTCTGGAGGAATATGCAGTTTTTCAAGAAGCTTATCCAGTTCCACAACTAAAGCTTTGTAGTTTATAGATTGCTGTTCCAGCTTGTTATTGCGTGTTTCTATCTGAAACCACAATAAAATTAAAGAAATTTATGATTCTATTGAAGAACCTTTTTATGAAATTTATTTGTAAGGCTCAATTAGTCAACGTCCGAAGAGAAGAAGAACATGTGTGAGCCTGAAATTATGGGAAATTCGCATATTTTTATACTACGGTAACAGAAAAATATTGTACTATTGCAGCATAATATATCATTACCGCCTCAATGTCTTCTCGCATATGTCTGAGTTTAACATTAAAAAGCGCCAACCATTCATCCATGTCTTCTGCACAATTTATGGCCGACTCGAGCCCCTGCAACACCTGCAGAAACCGAAAGCACACGACGTAGTGAACAACTCACCAAACATTTGGCAGAAATTTGATAACACAACATTATATGAGTGATTTACCTCATCTACCAAATGCTCGGTTTCTAAAATCGCATGCACATTTGCTGCTTCCAAAGCATGAAGTTCTCGTTTTAACCGTTCAGAAAAGACTTCGGCTTCCCCAATTCCCATCACATATCTGGGCATATACACAAATAAAAAACAAGTACACAAATAAAAGTATAAAAACATATACACAAATTAAAAAAAGAAAAAAATACGTACGTGCCTAGAAGAGCTTCCATGTCCTCCTCTTCAGCTTGTGACACAAGATCATTTTCAACTGTAACAGCAGACGCACCTCCTGAAAGTACATCTCCATCTTCAAAATTCTGTTGCTTAGAACCTGTCGATGTATGTTCCTATACATATACATACCAAGCAAATTGTTTTAAACTACGGATATAGAATGAGGACGAATTTATGCTAAATCTATAAGTATCACCGATTTCATGCTATTTTATAAATAGTAGATGTATCTAGCTAAATAAATCATGGGAGTAAGAAAACGTCTTCGCACCTTGGCCCATAGAGCCAACTCCACAATATCAATACCGACAACCTTTGGTAGTTTACCCAGTGCATCTTTGCAAATATGAAGTATACAGACCAACAGACGATTCCTAAACACGAGAAAATGCAAGAAGATATTGATAGACTAAAGTTTAATATATAATTTAAATAATATCAACAGTCGAGGTAAATGGAACAGAGAAAAAATCACCTGTCATCGAGATTGCGCATGGTCCACTGAATAGGAGCAACTCTTTGGTTTCTTATATTATCAAAACCCTGTATATATACAGATTAATTCATGAAGCAAGCTCATTTAACAGAATGCAACATTCAGTTTTATTTTTATTTTTTTATTTTTTTTTGGCATTGATAACTTGAAAGAAGAGAATAATAATACATGGGCAGAAATGAAAAAGAAAAAAAAAAAAAAAAAAACCATTACCAGCATAAATGTGCATCCACTGGAGTCACTTGTTAAGACCTCAATCTTCGCAAGACGTTTCAGCTTGTATATTTTTGCTGGCTACACAAGTAGGAATTTTTGAAACTAATTTGAAAGATCAGAACAAGTACACATTTAACTATTAACAGAATTTGTTGATTCTGTAGGGTTGCTCCTTGCGTAATTAGTAGATCGTGATTATGTGCACATTGTATGTAAAACAAAAGAGAAAGACAAACAAACAAACAAAAATAGTTGGGGTATATACCTCAAGCTCTCCACCATTGCCAGTATACTTTAAAACTCGTAAAAACGCCTTTGTTTGTGCACCTTTATGTTGTGCTGCATAAACCACAGGCATTTAGCTTAAAAATAACGTCAATACAGAAAGTTAAACATGACTAATTTAACCATCCAGGCATAGCCTGGGTGGCCACCAGGACTTCCAATGAAGCAAGAGGTCACGGGTTCGATTCCCTTCAAGGCAAAATACCTTGGGGCGAGCTCCATTTAGTGACTGATTGACTAGAGGATGCTTTGCCTGGTAGCGGTGGAGGCCTGGCTTGCCGTTTACCCGGGGTTTACCAACTAGAGGGGAGCCATTATGGCTCGTCCGGGTTCCTCGTAAAAAAAAAAAAAAAAAAAAAAAAAAAAAAAAAAAAAACATGACTAATTTGGGAACATCTCTTTAGACTGAAATTCCGGTAAATATGTTTGATAATTCTATATTATATATTATATATTATAATTATATTATATACCACATCAATTAAAAAAATCAGAAGCTACTGATGCAAGCAACTTACAGGACCAAAATCGAAGATAGCAGAAAAAAAAAAAACACTTTATTACATATATTTTCCTTCTAAATGTATATAAAGGACTCATCCATGTAGACGTTATGTTTCTATATGAATCTATGCAGTGGCGATTCCAGGATTGTAATTCAATGTCGTCTCGAAATTTTTTTCAGTACTAATTATATTAGAATGCTATTTTAAAATAGTTTACCTTCAAAAAAATTATGAATTCAAAAAATAGATGGGGTCCGACTTCCGAGTAGTATAATTTAATGGTATGCTATACAATTTAAAAGAAACTGAAAAATATATGAGGGCATACATTTAAATTTAGTTGTGTGTACTATACAATTTAAAGGGAATTTTCTACTAAAATTTTTTAAACAAGCGGTGTCCAGTCACCCCACAGATCTCTACTTAGATTCGCCTCTGAGTCTATGCATATTTGAATCGATAACATAAGCACCAGAAAATGGCAACCATTTGTTATGAGTTATGAGTATTGTTGCCGCTTACTCCAAACTCAATCACTAATGCAGTTGTATCTCTCAGTATGGATATATCAATATTATTGACAATTAATTAATTTAATCAATAAATTTAAAAGATAATACATTATATAGAGAAAGATGTGATAAGCTTACTAGAGATTGCAAGAACCCTAGGTTTAGCCATTTGACTTTTACCACCTATTTTTCCTTTACCCCATGCACCTTTGCTTTTCGCAACACGAATCGACATTATAATCTTTTGTTTTGTGCCTTCAATAGCCGCTTCGCACGCTCGCTGCAGCTCCTTATCATCTGCGCTCGATTTCGCCATTTGATTTGTTTCTACCTTTTCTGTTGTTTCCTATCTGAAACCCATACATAAATTTTGGTCAGATTTTCATTTTGCGATATCTATATGAAAATGGCGATCAATTCAAAATCGTTTTCTTCATAGCAGAAGAACCAAATGTACGGATCCAAATTGTTTGTTGTGATTCCATGCACGTATTGATAGATGGTCTTAGTTTAAGTATACTACGAAAATGGTCCCTGCTTTTATACACAACAACAACAACAACAACAACAAAACCCAATACCTGCTGTATGGAGGAGGTAAGGTGTAGACAATCCTTCCCCTATTCGAGAATAAAGACAAGTCATTTCTCAGCCCAGAGTAAAAACACTCTCAAAAGTAGAGAAAGTCATCCCTCTCTCTATTCGACGGATAAAGAGATTGCTTCCGAATAGACCTCTGGCCAATAAGTAGGAAAAAAATTTAAAAATAAAATAAAATTAAAATTGAGACGCCATGAAAATGTTAAAATCAAATTTTCATGAGTTATAAATCCTGCCTGAAAATTTAATTTATGCTCTAAGAGTCAGTCAAGTCGTCAATAAATCGACGCTTGCTGTCGACTCAATAAATCGTCTCTGCTATTATACTTTTAAATTAATCCCTTAAAAATTATTCATAGACTATAAAATAAGTAGGCTAGTACGGAGTAGTATTTTTTTAAACATTTTCAAGATGAACTTTAGGGACATGTACATAATTTTATTGATCACACGTTGATGATCTATGCCTGGCAAACAGGTCGGGTTGGGTCAGGTTAGGTCAAGACCCAAATGGGTTTGGGTCAAAACGGGTATGAGTTGAAACGGGTCTGAATTTAAATGGGTCAAACGGGTTGGGTCGGGTCCCGGGCTGGGTTGGGTCTGAGTGGGTCGAGACGCAAACGGGTTGGGTCGGGTCGAGAACCATTTTGTTCAATAAAATTTTAGTTTTAAATATTTTATTATTATTATTATTTTATTTTGAAATGCATCGTGCAACTAAAATTCAAAATTTTACAGCTCGACCCGTTGGACCCATATACAAGACCGGTTGTACCCGTCTCTATTTGTTGGACTTGGTAGATTTGAACCTGATCGACCCATTTCTTATTTTTTTGTCTAAGACCCAATATGTTAGTAAAAAACTCATTGGACCATTTTTTAGGGATGCGAATCTCAAAAACTGAAAACTTTACAACTCGACTCGTTTGATTCATATGCAAGACCCATTAGACCCAAATTGAGCACTTTGGGTTTGGTTTGCCAGGTATAATGATTACGATATACTCCCAAACAACCAAGATCAATACTTGTTTCTTATCTATAATAAAGTTTTCGTACCCATCTAACTGTACTGTTTCGGGCGACATGATTGCGTTTAATATTCAAGTGTATATATATGATACTTTGCTCTGTAGGTACATACTGAAGGGAATCAAATTATGAAAGTTCAGTATACATGTTGGTTTGACACTTTGACTTATAAAATAACATTAGTTCAAACCTCTTAAGTTTAATTAGTACTAGTTTTTCGCGATTATGGAGACAACTCAAAAGGTTATTAATAGCGATAAAATTTAGTAACAAAGAACAACCTAAAACATCCATTGGGCTTCCAACAGCGAAAAAGTTTGGTATTTGCATAATTGTCTAAATAGAAACCAATATAATCAATGACACCCAAATTGCCTTAAGAAGAAACAACAAACCAATCAGACAGATAGTAGCACCGTGTTGACACGATAAATAATGCAGAATGCCATGGATGACTTACAAACCCTTTTCAATCCAACAGCAGCTGTAACCTACTATTGCACCAATTAATCTATACTTTTTTGGCAAATAAGGAATATATTATTAGAAATCACCAAATACAACGAAATGGGTCAGGAGCAAATTCAACCCAAACAGAATACAGCAGGGCAAACAACCCAATAAACCAAACAAACCAACACCACCTAAACCATAACACAAGCTAGAGGGTCTTTAATATTTTAGATTTCAGGCCTGCGTACAGGGTTGTTAGTCATAAAAGGGAACATTTATAAGAACCCATTCCAGCTGAAAGAAAATTCGTTAGGAAGACAAAAGTTCGCTTATGAATACATCTTATGACATTAGCATTCTGAAACATTTCCCAGATATAGTTACCGACAAAATAGTTAATTAAACAGAAGCTATGAATATACAATGAAGGCATAGATGAGGATCCAATAAACAAGGTGAATACAAACTCTTTAAAGAATATGAACTCTAATTAATTAACAAAATTGTTACATGTGCCACAAAAATGGCGCAAGATATCAAAATTCACCTACATTCACTTGAACCTACACTGCCTATGTATGTAATAGTATAGAATACACAATAATAATACAAATAGTAAATACTAAAAGTGGCTTTTGCGTAGCGTGTTTAACAAAAAAAACTGTATGACCAGCTTCGGTAATTAGCATCAACCCAAAGGCTTAGCCTTGCGTACATGACCCATGCTGTTTACAAGATCTTTCCGTGTGCAAACTGGAAAAGTATGTATGTTCTTTAACACCTTCAATCGCCATAAAACGTATGGAAAACTAAGCTGGTCACGAGAGGTAAACCGAACAACCTCATTAAACCAAATGCACATGAACAAATTCGTCACGGGAGTATGCTCCCGTACAATCACCGAAGCCTCATTTAGAGCTGCATAAAGTCAAACATAGAATTACTCATTCATAATTCAAATAAGAGTAAATTATACAGATAGTCCTTGTGATTTACATGAGAATATACTCCAATCGTCCTTATCTTTAGAAAAATTACAGCAAAAGGCCCTAAGGTTTTCATGAAATTACACCAATCGTCCTTATCTTCTGAAGATTACACCGATCATCCCTGATTTACCTAAAAGTGTATGCTGATGGTCCATGAATTACTTAAAATGCGCGATAATTGTCCCACATTTTGAATAGTCGGGGACCATCAACGTACACTTTTAAGTCAGTCAGGGATGACCAATGTAATTTTTAATAGAAAAGGACGACTGATTTAATTTCATGAAAACCACAGGGACACCCTCGTGCACAACCAACAAAATCAGGGACGATCAGTGTGATTTGCATTAAATTAAGGACGGTTGATGTAATTTCATGTAAACCATAAGGACTATCAGTATAATTTACTTTATTAATAATTACAATTACAGTAGAGTATTAACATAGTCATTAATTATACCTTTTTTGCCATCAAATCTCTTATCTTCTGGGAATCCATCATGGTGGTACTGAGTGATTTGTACTTCAACTTCTTCTGGGGTGGCTTTATTTTTCTTGACAACAGCCTTTGCCTCGTCATACACACTACTCCGGGCCCCATGTTCAGATATTGCAAACACAGATTTCGAACGCCATAAAAGTGCCTCAAATACACCTAATGGGTCCCTCCTAAATTGGGACTTTGAGTCTACCCATATGGAATATCTTGCATTAGGAAATAGGCGGTGTGCCAGCATCTGATGACATCAGCATCAATCAGTACCTATATATATTACTCAAATAACAAACTAAACGAAGCCAGAAAAACAAAAAATTACCTTCGGGATTTTTCCATTCAATCTCTGATCCTTAAAGGGAAGATTCTTAACAATTACAATGCGCCACTTCCCAATAAAACGATCGTTGTTAATTATACGACCCTGTTTTTCCTGTGTTGCCAATGTAATTTCATCCCAAAATGCTACATAGCACACCTGCATCAACCTATAAGGTTATACAGAACAGGGGTATATACATTAGCATGATTTTTGTATTGACAATTCTAACCTTATGAAGTGATGTATTTGACATCCCGATAGGCTGATAAAGATCATCTCCACCACCAAATGCACAAGTAGAAACTACACTGTTGCAAGTTCGCATGTAACTTTTGTCTTCATTTGAAATTGTAAAACCTCCATTTTCACTGTAGAAACCACAGTGTACTGATGCAGTTTCATTCACCTGTGTAATCAGTCATTGATTATTTAAATTTAAATCACTGATTAATATAGGACATAACATACTAATAAGATCAAAAGAGAATATAACCTTGAAACTTTGCTCTCTTTGATCAAAAGTTTGGTACCCAGTGAATAAATTAAACCTTGCAGCTCCCATCTCATTTAGAGAATTTGGATCAAGATTTGCAGTACTATCTGACATATATATCACTTTCTTGATGGGATCAACTATATCTTTATTCAGTGGAAAATCAATATTCTGAAGTTGTTCAGGAGGTAGAAGCTTCAAGCAGCCTGATAAATACACGAAAATATCTTATGAAACAAAAGTAACGTGGTGTGCACGAAATTATAAAAAGCATCAAATACACCAAATGAGACTACTCTGACACACATTACATCAACTAAAATCTCACATGGCCGAATTATTCAGCATATGGACCAGTATTAGTAATTTTAATTTTCAAAACCAACAGTGGCTTACATTCGCGAATACTGTGATCAACTTGTGTTGTTAATAGGTACCATTCATAATATTCCTCAAATCAATCCATCATTTAAGTCAGCTTCCTATTGACAACTAGCTCAATATTGTTTTCTAACAAGCATTGAATCTTTTTCTAGTCTGTAACGTTTTAAGCTAAACAAGTCACTAAGCTAAATCAGGCATTCAAATTCAAACTCCAATTAAATAAACAAAACAATCAAAACTTAATACTAAAATGCAATCTCTACAATGCAAATGTAGACAACAACTAAATTAAAATAAAAATGCAATTTAAATTTAAAACATTAATTATAGTAGCATATCAAAACTGACTTACGAGGAGGATCCAATCGATTCAAATTCCCTTCCGGATTCTTAACTGACGATACTTCGACTTTAGGTTTTTTATCATCCGTACGAAATTCAGGTTTGCTTGTACTCGATCTCCAGCCAAGTTTTGAAGCTTCGAAAATCAATAACAAAACGGCAACAATCAATACCAGTACCGGCCACCATTTGGTTAACAGTTTGCATATTGGATTGGTGAATTCACTTCTGCCTCTAAATTCCGATTTCCGGCGTTTTCGTCGTGGTCGTGACCGTGTTTTGCCGGAGAAGTCATCGGGATAATCTTCCGCTACCGGAATCGATATACTGTTATTGAACATTCTGAAAGAATGAGACCGTCGGAGATTTGTTTATCGGTGACGGCGGAAGTACGTTGAAATCCGGGTTTTATTTGGTTCGATTTGTAAGATTGGGTTAACCGAACTTTGGATCCGATTAACATGTAAGCCGTATACGGAGTCATATATTTGATCCAGTTAAAAGAAAAAATAACGTAATCGGTCTTTCTTATGTGGTAAGACTAGCTACCCGCAAAAATTACGGGTTTCGGCAAAAAAATGTGCAAATGTAATTAGTTATGGATGATCGTCTGAAATTAAATTTGACAAAATATGGTAGAATGTGGTAGATCTTTTTCCCGTACTCTCTTTGCACATAATAACTATAACTATATCCGTCATGTACACCTCCAATGTCAACAAAAGCTCCTTCTTGATAGTCTAATGTAGTCACTTTTATAACACAAATCTGCACAAATTATTGAAAATCAAAATCTATTCTTGCTAAAAACTATACATGTGATTCGAACCTGACACATTTTGCAAGAAATTCAGGGCTCTAACCACTATGCTATCTAGTGATGGTTCCAATATCAAGAGAATAACATCAGGTACCGCTAACTTTATTTTGCCTTTTTTGTAGGCGATATTGTCTTAAATACTCTGTAGTAATATTGTCTACACTGTTATTTGATTAAAAAGAATAAACAGATACCCATATTATTATTCTGACATATGAGGAAACAAAATCAGTGTTGTAAATCTCCCGAGATCTCCCCGAGATCTCGTTTTTAGAAGACAACCGAGACGAGATGTTCATCTCCCGAGATTTCTCGATCAACGAGGTCAAACTTAGTCAAAGCCACGATTTCTCGGATTTTCTTGCTAATTTGTAAGATTTTCTTGTAAAATTCGTAATTCCTAAGATTTTCTCGCTCATTTTTCGGATATTTTTGCAAAATCTAGTAAAAACGTATATAAATATACATAAATTTATGTTTTTATGTATATTTTTATTTAAAAAACTATAAAGTCAACGTAAGTCAACGTCCGAGATCTCCCCGAGATTATTTCGAGATGCCGAGATCTCCCTAAAAAAGTCCATACGAGATCTCCCCGAGAACCGAATTCTCTAACCTTGAACAAAATAATGAAAAGTGACATGTATACATGACACAAACAAATGAATATGTGATTGCAGCCTTGCAGGGTGAATTCCTGAAATCACTTTCTTTTTTGAGCTTTAAACAATTTATGTTTTAAAACAGCTAATGTAGTAGACTGTAGATATGATTAAAAAACTATAAATTGTTCTATTAGATGCAATACACACTTCATGTAACTTCTAAAAGGATTCTAAAAGGATAGACCAAATCTACTGGTTCATTAAATGGGTCACAATTGTACACATACATCCATAATGGTTATTTATACTGATTATTAGCAAGTGCAAATCTTAAATGAGATCATAATCACCCACATTATATATAATTCTTTATTTACAATAATGATCCAATGTTCAATACCACAGGCATTGAGACGAAGAATAAATTAGGTATACAACATTTCAAGAAGTGTATGAATGTTGCATTATATTATATCTTTTCTAAATCTAAAGCACAATAAAATTTAAATTATAAATGAATCTGCAGATCAAGACACTTTTGATCCTTAGGCATATGGCTAAAACTCAAGATCAGTAGCCCAGATTCTGAGTCATACACAAACTCAACCTCACTTAATCCAACAATGCACCTTTTTGGCTTAGTTGTCGAGTACGCACCGAACCGTCCGCATCCCTTAACCTTAATGGACACAATCACCGAACCATTCTCGACTATGTACTCTAGCTCGTCAACAGCTCCACCACCGTTGAACATGTCAATAAGTCCAACAGGACCAAAACTTAACCCCAACCCTAAAACCATAATAGGTGTAACCGTAAATATCTCATGTTCAAGAACACTTAACGAAACCGGTATAACCATATCCCGAGGTAAAACAATAACATCTCCCATATGATGACTGTACACAACACAGTCCCCGGACCAATCGGGACCCACTTCAGCGTCATCAATATCGTGCACATCACAAGCCCTGATGGTTCCTGATATAGCATCGGGTGTTGTTTCATGGAACGTGTTTTTTCATTCGATACTGTTCCATGCAGCTCCTTGACAGTTATAAATACCAATAACTCCAATGTACTTGTTCATGTTCCATATCTTTAACAAACTAACACCATCACGAGCCAGATCAGTAAAAAGACAGTCTTTTGTAGGTCGACCAGGTAATCGGGCTTGAAGCACAGAACCATCAGGTAGCTCAAGTTTCTTCAACAAATCGAAATTGTGTTTTCCAGGAGCATCACCATCAATATAGATTCAAATTAAACCATATTTGATCCTATACTTGGCAAATGAGACCCATATTCTCAAATTTGGGTCAACTGGGTCAAGATTTTGGGTCTTGAAAAAAAAACATGGCATTGTAAACCCCAAACCTTATAAAAAAAGTTCAATAGGCTCCCCTCCGACCTATTTGAATGGAACATGGCACTCTATTTGAATATCTTAATTTGTCTAACTTATTTAACACATAATGAACAAAGGACTACCCACTTTGTCACTTTATTTTTAACCCTACTAAAAGACTACCCATTTTGACCATCTTATTTAACCCTACTAAAATACTACGAATTTTGACACCTTATTTAACCCTACCTAAAAGACTACCCATTTTGACACCTTATTTTCCCTTACCTAAAAGACTAACCATTTTGACACCTTATTTAGCCCTTGCTGCCTTTAATGGAAGCTTGATCACCTTAGGATGTGACTCTAAAACTTCAGCCATCTTATGCACAGTGTTATTTCAGCTGCTGTACACGCACATTCACTGAGTAAATTTCATAAATTACACTTAATTGGAATTCTGCTGTCGTAAATCAGTTGATCACATAAGTATCATAAAAGATTGATAAGATACAGACAAAGTGGACTGAAATAACTCAAGTCCCAACCAGACAAGATGTGTTATAATTCAATACCTTTATGGATTTTGAGAAAATGCACCTGATTGTATTAATCCATTCAAATTATAAATGTACATTCAAAAGGGGAACCTCTTCCGCCATACACTTATGTATTGAAGGACGTCGAAATATAAAAAAAGTCATAAACAGCTGCAATTAACAAAATATCAGACAAAGTAGAAGGAAATAATTTAGCTAGAAATTCGATTTTGATGCATATCTTTAAAATTGCAGATGTATCAGTAGAGTGATTTCTACTTCTTAGGCACATTCTGAGATTTTTTTTTCCTTGCACAATAGGCATGAGATTATTAGGATGGATATATGTCATGTCACCACCATAGTATATGCAGCAAATCAAGCCGAGACATTTTATCTTTTAATTGCCATTACAGTGTCCAGAATATATGAGCATTTTTATAACCAAAAAATCTGTAATTTGCTATATTTTAAATGGCTTGTATGATGCAACATATATTGTCAGTTTGGAACTTGATTTGAAAGCTTGAAACATCAAGTACCTTAAACCAATTGCTTTACTCTTCCTTGCTTGTTGATTATATCACTTGAATTGGAACTTCCATCCATACTAACCCCTGTACAAAAACATTAAATAGGATACTCGATCTGAACCACCAAGTATAACACCAACACTTGCATTATATAATATTGAGCAACTTGAATAATCAGATTAATGGAAAAATTAGTATAACATACCAAACATTTCGCAGCCTACTTTTAATCTTCGCCCCAGCAGTAAGTTGTTGAATCCCGCTGGCTAGCGATGTGTTTGATAGTTACTAAAGTGATTTAGGTAATTAGAGAAACCATGTACTATTAAGCTTAATCCGGCTCGTATTATTGATTTTGTGAATAGACAGTATCCTACTAATCGATTAAACAACATATAAATTAAGTTTTGATGAAATTATTAGCGACCCGTATAATTGATTTTGTGAATCGACATTAACCTACTAATGGATTAAACACCATATAAAATAAGATTTTAATACCTGATTTCATAGACGCAAGGGTTCATTGTTAAACCCTAATCATTATATATCGAAGTACTTGGTCATCATATATCGAAGTACTTCGAAACAGCACTACAGACCGAAAACGCTAATGATCTGTGAAACAAATAACACCAGAGATGATACATGAAAATGCTAATGATCAAAGCACAATATCAGAAAAACTCAGCCGCGATTAACGACAGATGATTTGTGGGATTGAACTGCGTATTTTTCTTCTAAATACGATAGCTAAAAACCTAACGATCGAAGCCTTAAATCAGAGATACTCACCCGCAATTAATGTAACCTGATTTCTAAGATTGCACTGTGAATTTGTTCTTGTGAATTCGATGACTTGGACTATTAGCATATCAATACTTTTTAGGAGTCAATAAACACATATAGCATTACTCTATTAAAAAGAAACCAAACTGGTTTTTAGTCAATGGAACCTAAACCGGTCCAATTCAGATAGAATCACTTCGCTACTCAACCCGTCCAAAAGTTCAACTACCATTATATGACTATCATAATGATTACGTGCAAAGAAAAATAGATGTTAAAACAAAAATGCTTGATTTTCAAAAATCATAAACTATTGTACCAGATAGAGTTTTCATTCCAATGAACATAGTTTTTCCATTCACATATAAAATCACATATTTCGGATCATTCTCAAACATCATTCAACTGTGAAAGATTTCACTATAAACAAAATAAAAAATTTGCAGGAATAATGACATACCATGGGCTCAAAAGCTGAATAAACCAGATATATAGCTATAAGTCAAAAGATATAGACATATTTCTTCAGATGAAATCAGAATAATCAAAACTTTATCAAGTAAAATTTTCTAATGCTTCATATAAACTGATACGTTCTTCATTTGTATTTTAATATTACATAAAGAATTTACATAACGACAAATCTAGGAAGAAAACATAAAATATCATCAATGAAAAAAAAATTGATCTGTACGATCATTTAATCAGTACCATAGTACCAAAATAGGACTTTGTTCATAGACTTGAAACAAATGCTTTATAGTCACATGCAAACGGAAAAACACCTCTTTTTCAGTAACAATGCAATAATACAATCGATAATTTAAATAAACACACAAAATAAAAATAAAACTAAAACTAAAACATGAACAAAATTAATCAATAAAAATTCGATTCAAGATAAATCTTACAGGAGTTATGTGGTTCCACCGAATCGAACACCAATTAGTGATTACACATCGCCACCGAATCGTTCATGTATGTTCAAACAATTTGTCTTAGGATGAGTAATGTAGTCAGTTCCGTTAAGGGTTAGGTAGAATCAACGATTGGATGTATAGCCGTCAACGTATCAAAGATCTTGATGTTTCAATATTTATCTTCAATATCGTAATCGTTCTTGGGATTGCACCAAGTTATGTAAACCCTAATAATAGAAGCACAAAATCAGAGAACATATATGGAAAACCTATTGATCGATGCCTCATATCTTGAATCTTGCGAGTGATTGTAGGTGTCAATTACAGGAGGCGAATACAGGAGCAGAGTAGGTGTCGATCTCAGTTTACATGTTCCGATTGATTGTAGGTGTCGATTACCATTCGCGATTGTAGGTGTCGATTACTAAACTGTATTCTGTAAGGTTTTAATTTTAATTGCCCGTGTTTTGGGTTATGTAGGGGCAATATCCAAAGGTATGATTTGGTAATGTACTTATTGAGTTATAATTACATCCAAGGGTGGGGTGGGTGGTGTTAATTTCCTTATTCAATGGTAGGGGAAAAAATTAAATGTATCTCTTTTTTGACTTTATTATAATGTATAGTAGGAATAGGAATAAGAATAGAAATAGGAATAGGAATAGGAATAGGAATAGGAATTTTATGAATGACTCGCTTCGCTGCTGATAATTGTATGCGATGACGATGGTTATTTATTACAGAGTCAGTTTACATAGGAAAATATTAGAGGGCTTAAAAAAACTTACCATAACTTACCATACAGCACCAGCACGTCGTTTTTGGATTTTTGACCCCAAATTTTGAATTTTGCTCAATCTGATCATGAAACTCACTTACAAACATCAAATAACAACTATAAAACATAATTCTAATATCAATTAACACTAACAAACACATTTCATAAAGATTCAAGCTCAAAAATACACAAAACCCATTTTACACCTAAAACTCAAATTTCTAAGAATTCAAACAACGAATCAAACATGATAACCTGAATAGATTATCACAATGATAATAATAATCACTCCTTAATGCCTCTTCATCTGATTTCTAACTTGAATTCAACAAGGTTTTATGAGAGTGACACCAACAAAGTACGGGTTTCTTTGGGAGAGTTCTAGAAATGAACTCAAAAAGCATGTACAAGTATACTTAATTGGGTATAAACCCATACCCCAAAGCACAAGAGTATTTATCAGTTATCTAATATCTTTCGTACTTAATTTGGCAACCCTAATGGACTCCAAATTCAACAAACGAACATGTTCTGTGACCCTTGTCACGAACTGGTCTTAACTAAACAATCAAATAACCATAAACTCATAATTAATTAAATCACTATTTAACACCATACAAAGGTAATTTGGTCATTTCCACCTAGGCCCGATCTCAGGGTGTTACATTGATCATCAAATAAATTATATATTCAGAGTCTACACGTTATTCTCTATCTGTATCTTCTTACAATTTTGCTTTTGGGTAAGGTTTACAAAATCCTACTTTTCTTAATTCATATTATTTTGAGCTCTTTTAGATATTATGTTGTATGTATGAATTGTCTTAGTACTTATGGATGATTATTGAATGATTGGAATTTGCAAAATCGATAAATATCATATTTTTCATATTAAATTATAAAATTAGCTATATAAATTCGTACCTAGGGAATTGTGCTGTAAATTTTGGATGTTTATTTGATGCTCATTGAGTTCCTCTCATTGAGTACTACAATTTTCATATAAGATTTACGTTAATCGGATAAACAGAGCTCTCGTTATGAATTAAACAAGGTTTTGTATAATTAAAGATTTTATATATTAATTATAACAGATTTGGCCTCGGGATTCGATCCATTTCTAGAACTTTTTGACTTGATCAATGTGTCGGGGTCGTCCGTGCGACAAATTTTTATATAAGATTCCTCAAAATTCGATGAACGGATTGAAAGTTATGATTATTTCAAGATTTGAATTTTTTCATATAATTATATCCGAATTTTATCTATTTATTATTAAATTCATAAAATCTAGAAAATAGGAATATATGGATGAAGATTATATTTTATATTAATTAAATCATTAATTAATTAATTAGATTTATCCGACATGATTATCCCCTAAAATAAAGGAGTTTTTAATAAAGGAGTTTTTAATTTAACTAAAATTTAATCAAAATATTTTCCAAAAATAAATAAATCCTTATAATTATTAATCAAAATTTTAATTTAAATAATATTTTCAAATATTATTAAGAATATTTAATTTGTATAATTAATAATTATTATTAATAATTACTTATAATATTATTTAATTATTAAAATTAAATACTTATGACATAATTTAATTATTAAATACTTAGATATAATAATTAAATTAAAATAATTTTGTTATAATCAATAATTCATTATTAATTAAAATACTTATGATATAAATAATACGTAATTAATAACTAAAAACTTATGATATATCATTTATATCAATTAAACTCATGATAACTTATCAAATTAATTTAATTTAATTAAACTTATGTTATATCAAATGAAATACAAATATTATACAAGATAATATCATAACATATGATATTAAAAATATTTATACATTAAACATCATAGTTGACTTAGGTTCACTGAAATGTCCCGTCAAATTACACTTGACAACCAACGTTTACTCGGTCCCACAGCATTAATCGATAACTCTATATGATTATTTTTAAACAACCATTGCATGCATTTATTGAAAAGAGATTACCCAAAAAGAAAATCTAAATATTTATAAGTTTTAAAGACAAACCAAATGTAATAAATGTTGACCCAAAATGTCAACCAACAACAATAATGATAAATGTATAAAAATTGAATGCAATATTAATAAATGTTTAATTAAATCTGCGACACAATATGTAGACTCTCTAGCCAGCGGAAGCAAATAATCAATCATCACCTGAGAATAAAATATGCGAGTAAACTGTCAACATAAGAATGTTGGTGAGTTATAGGTTTAATATAGCAAATTGAATATAGTTAGACCACAAGATTTAATGTTGAGAAACGTCTTAAAATAATTATTTCATTTTCCGTGAGCACCTGGCAACCCAACTTAACTCATTTTCTACCCTTATATGGACCATACACTGAACGGGTGTATCTTCTACGAAGTACTAGACATTCTCTTGAAAACTAGCACAACTAGCAAGGAGTTGGGCGGTCAAGTCCAGTAGATCTATCAATTGGATTCACGCCTACCGGTGTAGAAACTAGTAGTAATTTATATTTTTGTTCAACTCACAATGAATAATTTATAATTTTTGATCACTTGTGTCTAACATGTAAAAACGAAAAGCATGTATTCTCATCCCAAAAAGATTTAAAATAGTAGAAAAAGTTAGGACTATAACTCACCTTAATTAGCGCAGCAAAACACACAAAATCACAAATGTGCAAGAACGTCCCGAAACAGTGTAACCTAGAGTGATAAGGGTGGTCAGTGGTTAAGTTTTATAAGTTTGCTTCATATTGTTTATATATGCATGTATATTTTAATTCTACTCTTAAAAGAAAATTATATAAAATTTAGGGAAGTAAATATTACTTTCCTAAATTTTATAAGTAAGTAAGTAAATATTACTTCCCTAAATTTTATATAATTTTCTTTTAAGAGTAGAATTAAAATATACATGCATATATAAACTGAAATGTTTCGTTCATATTGATTATAAACGTTCCATATTAATTAATTTCATCGCGAGGTTTTGACCTCTATATGAGACGTTTTTCAAAGACTGCATTCATTTTAAAAACAATCATAACCTTTATTTTATTGATAAAGGTTTAAAAAGCATTACGTAGATTATCAAATAATGATAATCTAAAATATACCGTTTGTGACGACCCGGAAATTTCTGATCAAATTTAAACTTAATCTTTATGTGGTTTCGACACGATAAGCAAAAGTCTGTAATGTTGAGTCTCAAATTTTTTTTTGAACTGTTTACATGGATAACATTTACCCTTCAACTGTTCCCGACGATTCACGAACAATTGTGTAAATAATTATATAAATATAAAAATAAGTATATATATAATATTTTGATTGAATACAAAACTCTTTTATCAAATAGAATTAAAAATGTAAAATAATATACAGAATAATTAAGTCATTATTAAGATGAATATATATATATATATATATATATATATATATATATATATATATATATATATATATATATATATATATGAGTATGATTTCTGTATAATGATTATAAGTATATTATATTAAAATATATAAATATTAAATATTAAAGATATGTTATTATATATGATATATAACTAGTAAATATTACATAATTTATAAATTAAAATATTAATATATCTAATTTTAATTTAAGGCAAATGTTATATTAATATTATTATTATTACTTTTATTAATATTAAAATTTTTATTATTAATATTATTAATTGTAATATAATTATAGATATGAGATTTGATACAAATAACATGATATGTCTTAATTACTATTTGTATAATTACTAGAAATTATTATTACATCATCATTAACAAATATTATTATTATCCCCATTATTATTACTATAAAGTAATACAATTTATTATTATCATTAATAATAATATTATTAATATCATCATTATTATTAAACTTTCTTTTTATTAAAACTTTCATTTTCGTTAATATTATTATCATTATCATTATTATTATTTGTTATTGTTATTAAATGAGTGTTATTATTAATATAATTATCAATTATTAGTAATTATTTTATAAAATATTAAAAAAAATCAAAATCAATCAAGAAAAAGGAAACAAATCCGTTTAACATAGCTATCGACTGTTTATGATTTTGATTTTTGTTCTTAAACTGGATATCAAACGAATCTAACCCACAGATACGAACAATTTCTGTTGAAGGTCTCAATCGCCCTTTATTTTTTTATTTTTATCTGATTTATATTGCTGTCAACCTCTAATCGTTATATAATTGAGCCATTCCAATTTTAAATGAAGCCAGACGACCTGCATTATCAATCATCTACCACCAACAACCTTTCACAGCTTTTATTTAACCATATTTAAATTGAACAGCATGAAGAAACAGGTTCTGCCCTGTTCTTAGTTTTTTTTTTTTTTAACAGACGATTTTGTAATCAATTGCAAATTGTGTAAATGTAGTTATCTTAGAAAACCTTCGTTTAAACTATCTGCAAGTTTTCAACATCCAAATTAAACTATCGAGTTTGAATTTGAAGGTCAAAGTGTAGATTTTAAAAAGTCAAAGAATCGGTTCATCATTAAATTCGAAATCGTTTTGATGTTTTGAATCTAATTGAGAATAGAGAAAGTTTCTAATAAGGGTTTCAAACATTTTTCATTCAGGAATCAGGTTCTATAACATTCTCTAAACTCGAAATTGATTTTGTGTTCTTAAAATATCTAAACGAGCTGTTACAATTTTAATTAATCTTTGGGTTGTTTTAATTAATTGAGTTAATCCTTACTCGTTTATGTGTAATGTATAAATCCTAAATTTATATAAGAAACTGATTTATAGGTTAGCATTTAAGATTAGTCAATTTGAGTTTGGAATTGAATTCAAGCGTGGAACAGCAAGCTGTTCTTCAGCTTTATTTGTTTTTTTTAAATTTTATTTTTCTTTCATTGATTAATCTTCAAACGTTTTCACAAATTGTTTCTGTTGCAAATTTCAATATTAAATCAAATACAATTTAATGTTAAGCATGATTTGTTGGTCGACTGAGTTATAGAGGAAGAAGATGAAAAATGCGAAACAAATATTACTGGTTAAAAATAATCAGAATATGTTTTACTCAGAAAAACTGAAGCAGATGGAATGGTTAAGGGTTGTTGTCGGGGAGCGAGAGGTCTTGGGTTCGAGGCCTGCTCGGGATTTTTTTTATGAAAGGCTTTTTGAAGGTAGTTTTCCATTATAAAAATTATTATTATTATTATTATTGTTATAATGATTATTATTATAATTATTAACATTATTATTAATATGATCTTGATTATTATTGTTATAATTAGTACTAGTATTATTATTATTATTAAGTTTATAAATATTATTACTAATATTATTAAGTATTAGAAAGTAATATCATTATTGATAATATTATTATTGTTAAGTATTAATAATGTGGTTATCATTAATAATATTATCATTTAAGTATTGTTATCATTATTATTATTATGACTAATATTATTATTATGAAAAAAATAGAATTTATGATTGTATTTCATTAATATTAGTATTAGTTGTAATATTAATATTAATTTTACAACTTTAGTATTATTGTCATTAAGATGAAAAGGTTTATTATTATTATTATCATTATGATAATAATACAAATTATTATTATTTTCGTAGATATTAGTATTAGTATCTTTTTATAAATAATAGAATTGTTAATATTAACATAAGTATTATTATTTATATTATCACGAGTATTATTATTATGTAATTACTAAAATCAATATCATGGCTATCGTTAACAGAAAAATTAATATTTTTACAATTATAATTATTAATATCATTATTATTATCATTGATAGAATTATTAACATTATTATCTTATTAGTAATATTAAATATCATAATTATTATCATTTTTACCACTGTTAATAATATTTTGACTAATATTATTATTAATATACAAATGATATATATATATATATATATATATATATATATATATATATATATATATATATATATATATATACATTAAAAATTTATTTAATACATATAACATAACAAGATTAATATTTTTATATAACAAAATGAATATAAGAAACATATATATTATTAATATAAAAAGGATACAAGCAATAAATTTATATATATATTTGTCCGATTACAACTATGTATACTAATAAGTATACAAATGATATAGGTTCGTGAATCCGAGGCCAACCCTACATTGTTCAATGTCGTCATATGTATTTTTACTACAAAATACAATATCGTGAGTTTCATTTGCTCCCTTTTTAAATGCTTTTGCAATATATATTTTTGGTACTGAGAATACATGCGCTGCTTTTATAAATGTTTTACGAAATAGACACAAGTACGTGAAACTACATTCTATGGTTGAATTATTAAACCGAATATGCCCCTTTTTAGTCTGGTAATCTAAGAATTAGGGAACAGACACCCTAATTGACGAGAATCCTAAAGATAGATCTATTGGGCCCAACAAGCCCCATCCAAAGTACCGGATGCTTTAGTACTTCGAATTTATCATGTCCGAAGGGAATCCCGGAATGATGAGGATATTATATATGCATCTTGTTAAGGTCGGTTACCAGATGTTCACCATATGAATGATTTTTATCTCTATGCAGTTTGCGAAATGCCTGATATGAGATGTATATTTATGGAAAAAAATGAAATCTTGTGGTCTATTAAAATAATGGAAATGATTGTTTATGATAAACTAATGAACTCACCAACCTTTTGGTTGACACTTTAAAGCATGTTTATTCTCAGGTATGAAAGAAATCTTCCGCTGTGCATTTGCTCATTTTAGAGATATTTACTTGGAGTCATTCGTGACATATTTCAAAAGACGTTGTATTCGAGTCGTTGAGTTCATCAAGATTATTATTAAGTCATTGATAGTTTTATATATTATGAAATGGTATGCATGCCTGTCAACTTTCGATGTAATGAAAGTTTGTCTTTTAAAAACGAATGCAATGTTTGTAAAATGTATCATATAGAGGTTAAATACCTCGTAATGTAATCATATGTTATTGTATTCGTCCTTACGGATTAGGACGGGTTATGACATTTGGTATCAGAGCGGTGGTCTTAGCGAACCAGGTCTTGCATTAGTGTGTCTAACTGGTAGTTCTTTAGATGCATTAGTGGGTCTGGACTTCGACCGTGTCTGCATGTCAAAAGTTTTGCTTATCATTTAGTGTCGAAAATTATTTGCTTATCATCCTTAAAGTCTAGACACATCTTACTGCCTCTATTGCATAGATAGTGTATAGATAAATTCATATCTTAGCGTATCTGTTATTGTTACCTTTGACTGACAGCTTCCGTAGATTCCTCCGTAACTTATGGGATTTTAGTATTATATGCATATGTAAATTATGTATTGCAGGGTACTAATCTACATCCTATAATCTATTTCTTATCGAAAATACTTCATCTGATCATACGAGATGAATCCCTCAACCAGTTCGAGTCCCTTAGATTCCGATAGCTATTCCGATAGTTATTCCGACAGCTATTCCGATATGGATTTCCACTCGAACTCCGAAAGCGGTGTAACAAGAATGGATCAACCAATTAGTCATCATCGATTCTGGAAGAATTAGGGATGAGTTCGTAGTCGACTTAACCGATGGAGATGAGAAGAAGGCGATCCCTTCCATCCACCAACCTGCACTCTTGACGAAAAACCCAAAACGCTTACCGGAAAACCAGTCCGAAATACCATTTTCACAACCATTTCTTGAATATCTCGCCACGATTATATTCTATCTAAAATTCTAAACCTTATTCATCCGCTCGCGCTCGAGTAATCAAATTGGAGAATATGGTGCAAAATTTACCAAATTCAGCAACATCACCGGCACCAATAGTACTACCAACATCGGTACCGACAGTACTAGTACCACCAACAACAACATCTGCATCACACACCTCAACATCGCAATCTATACGTCGAGCATAATCATCGTTCTACATGACGTTCTACATCATTTATCTTCGTTCGACATGGCAATTATGTAATCTATAATGTTTTAGAGATTATATATTCTTGTTCTAACGGTAAATCAAATAAGTTTAATATTATATTAACTCATTAAATCCATGATTACATCTGAAGAAAATATATATGTATATATGTTTTCATAAAGATTGTAATTAAAAATTCTTTCGTACAAATAGTTAATGGTGAAAATATTTTAACGGGTAGGTAATACCCGAGGAATATTTAAATTTCACATTAATAAGTTACACTGTACATTCTTCGAATATGATTCAACAGTCATTTACTATCCTACTTACATCCACCGATATACGTATTCGTTCACCACAGAATAACCATTCTCATTCAATTTCATATTTGGATTTTGATTTACCAGAATCCAACAAGTGGCATAATGAAGAAAACATTGGACAAAATAAAATTTGTTAGAAACAAACAAATTAACTATGAGAAATTTTGTTAAGAATCTACGCTAACTGTTCCTAGCTAACTGTTCCTAGCTAACTGATTACATTTTATTTATCGCAATTTATTTATCGCAATTTATATTCTCGCAATTTTATTTATCGTCATTTAATTTCTGTTATTTATTTTACGCACTTTAATCGGGACACGTATACAAGGTTTTGACATATCATATCGACGCATATATATATATATTATTTGGAATCACCATAGACACTCTATATGCAGTAATGCTTGAGTTAGCTATACAGGGTTGAGGTTGATTCTCAAATAATATATATACTTTGAGTTGTGATCGAGTCTGAGACATGTACACGGGTCACAATACGTATTAATTAATTCTAATATTATAAACTATATATGAATTATTGAATTATGAACTGTGGACTACCAACATTGGACAATTAAAAATGAATTAAAATATTGATTATAACATATGAAACTAAATAATTCTTCAAGTTTGCCACTTGATTTCATCTTAAACCTCATTTGTATCTTGACAATTACAATCTGCGTTCAAACTTTTCATCATTTTTGAAAACACCTCAATCGACAAGAGGAATCAACTGCACTTCATTTACGAAAGAAAAGATTTACGCATATAGTTATGCACCTGAAAACACTCAAAACCTGAGCAAACGTTTAACACGTATCTGTGCTAACTCCTTTGGCGTTGTTATTACCGAAAATAACTTTGCCATCTCTTTCCAAATTAGCCAATTTTGTCACAGCTCCAGCAAGTCAACTTCGACTTTTCAGTCGGACTAGCCTTATTATAACCTTGATATATACGTTGTCATTTCGCCTTCGTTACCGGAGAACCGTTTATATTCCACCACATTAGCAGTAAACTTACCAGTAACCTTATTGATCTTTGACTCTCCGAAAAATCATTATTTTTATCAAAACCCCATCAAATACTCATCCGCATCTAGTAACGAGAATTGCCATACCAATTACAGGGATTTAGCAATCAGTACTTTGAATCTCGCAACGTTTCTATGTCAACCGTTATATGTATACATATAACATACATATCCTAGAATTATGATTTTTAATTCCGGAATTCTGAAAAGCACCTTTCTACGAACCAATACTTCAAAGTTTGAAAAAGCTGAATGAAGCAACAGAAACTGCAGACAACCGTAAAAAGTTTGATGATAAAAGAATGGTATGTTGGTAAAGCTCAGAAAAGTTGGAACCGGAAAACGAATTGAGCAAACCATGAAGGAGGCTGTGGGTAAATCACAAAGACTAAACCTGCCTTCAAAGAATCCAAATAATTCAGTATCTACTGAAGTCATTATCAAATACATTGCTCCTGACTCTAAATCTTTATGAACAAATCTTCATCATCATTCATCGATATTATAAATTCTAAGATATCATCGTATTTTTCATTATAAATATCCTCGATATTTCTGAAGATAATTTCATAACTAATCTTATCTGAAATCATTTATCTCTTCGCGCTATCAGTGTTACATTATATAAGAAACTGTTAGTTTCTATATTCTGTAAACTTTCGAATTTAAAGTATGAATGTTTTTGAAGTAGTGTTGGGAACTGAAGCATGAGTTAGTATAATATAATGACACTTGATCAACGTGATTATATTACAGTAAGTCATGCTGAGTTTATAATGAAACGTGATGATTCACAGATCATAACGTCATCATGTGCCATGTGCCATGTTACACGACTCTTACATTCTATCTAATCTATAAACATATCAAGAACATATTTTCTTGAAAGTTCTATCTCTTCTCTTGAATTCTGGTAAAATTAACCAATCAAGATCGTGCTATTACAATCTCTCTCTTTGAACATTAGTCATGTTCATTCGAAACTCCATATTTATGAATTCTGGACCATTACTCGCTTTACTGGAGGTCGAGAAGAGAATAAAAAGGCAAAGAGCTCCAAAATATAAGAGAAAATATAAAGCCCAATAACAACACGGAGGTTACAAACCGTGGATATTAATACGAATAGCAATATAGAGGCACGGTATAATTAAGAATAGTATCACCCCAAGGTAATAGTAGAAGTAAACAGATTTTTCTGGTGGAAGATTGAAAAGAAGGATGACAAAAGTGATAATTAGAAAAGTATCAAGGATTAGAACAGAATTAAGCATTTTCACAATCTTTTGAATGTATGAACTAAGAAAGAAAGTATAGGAATGGTGAGAATAATGAAACAGAAGAGCTTAATTTATAATGGAAATATCATACAGAATAATAGAGGCAAATCACCATATTTAATTATAGAGATCTTAATTTCCTTACCCGTCGAAGAATCAAATCTTCTAGATTTCGAAGATTTTCTTTAATCTCTTGAATTCCGGAATTCAACCAGGACAACGTCAAAAGTTAAGCCGCACCTTATTTTCTAAAATCAACAGTGAATACGCCACCGGTTAGGACAAACCTGCATATACTCATTTCACTCTTTTGTAATAGCTTTCATTCGTGCTCTTTGAATAATCGAATTGTTTTATCCATATTACTCAATGATGATAAAACTCTATTTATCAACTCATATTCTTCATGAAAACATTTTTATTGTTAACCATGACCACCTCACTCAAATTTCGGGACGAAATTTCTTTAACGGGTAGGTACTGTGACGACCCGGAAATTTCCGACCAAATTTAAACTTAATCTTTATGTGGTTTCGACACGATAAGCAAAAGTCTGTAATGTTGAGTCTCAAATTTTTTTTTTTTTAACTGTTTACATGGATAACATTTACCCTTCGACTGTTCCCGACGATTCACGAACAATTGTGTAAATAATTATATAAATATAAAAATAAGTATATATATAATATTTCGATTGAATACAAAACTCTTTTATCAAATAGAATTAAAAATGTAAAATAATATACAGAATAATTAAGTCATTATTAAAATGAATATATATATATATATACATATATATATATATATATATATATATATATATATATATATATATATATATATATATATATATATATATATATATATATATATATATATATATATGAGTATGATTTCTATATAATGATTATAAGTATATTATATTAAAATATATAAATATTAAATATTAAAGGTATGTTATTATATATGCTATATAACTAGTAAATATTACATAATTTATAAATTAAAATATTAATATATCTAATTTACAATTTAAGGCAAATGTTATATTAATATTATTATTATTATTACTTTTATTTATATTAAAATTTGTATTATTAATATTATTAATTGTAATATAATTATAGATATGAGATTTGATACAAATAACATGATATGTCTTAATTACTATTTGTATAATTACCAGACATTATTATTACATCATCATTAACAAAAATTATTATTATCCCCATTATTATTACTATAAAGTAATACAATTTATTATTATCATTAATAATAATATTATTAATATCATCATTATTATTAAACTTTCTTTTTATTAAAACTTTCATTTTCGTTAATATTATTATCAGTATCATTATTATTATTTGTTATTGTTCTTAAATGAGTGTTATTATTAATATAATTATCAATTATTAGTAATTGTTATATAAAATATTAAAAAAAATAATCAAAATCAATCAAGAAAAAGGAAACAAATCCGTTTAACATAGCTATCAACTGTTTATGATTTTGATTTTTGTTCTTAAACTGGATATCAAACGAATCTAACCCACAGATACGAACAATTTCTGTTGAAGGTCTCAATCGCCCTTTATTTTTTTTTATTTTTATTTTTATCTGATTTATATTGCTGTCGACCTCTAATCGTTATATAATTAAGCCATTCCAATTTTAAATGAAGCCAGACGACCTGCATTATCAATCATCTACCACCAACAACCTTTCACAGCTTTTATTTAACCATATTTAAATTGAACAGCATGAAGAAACAGGTTATGCCCTGTTCTTAGTTTTTTTTTTTTAAACAGACAATTTTGTAATCAATTGCAAATTGTGTAAATGTAGTTATCTTAGAAAACCTTCATTTAAACTATCTGTAAGTTTTCAACGTCCAAATTAAACTATTGAGTTTGAATTTGAAGGTCAAAGTGTAGATTTTAAAAAGTCAAAGAATCGGTTCATCATTAACTTCGAAATCATTTTGATGTTTTGAATCTAATTGAGAATGGAAAGTTTCTAATAAGGGTTTCAAACATTTTTCATTCAGGAATCAGGGTCTATAGTATTCTCTAAACTCGAAATTGATTTTGTGTTCTTAAAATATCTAAACGAGCTGTTACAATTTTAATTAATCTTTGGGTTGTTTTAATTAATTGAGTTAATCCTTACTCGTTTCTGTGTAATGTATAAATCCTAAATTTATATAAGAAACTGATTTATAGGTTAGGATTTAAGATTAGTCAATTTGAGTTTGGAATTGAATTCAAACGTGTAACAGCAAGCTGTTCTTCAGCTTTATTTGTTTTTTTTTAAATTTTATTTTTCTTTCATTGATTAATCTTCAAACGTTTTCACAATTTGTTTCTGTTGCAAATTTCAATATTAAATCAAATACAATTTAATGTTAAGCATGATTTGTTGGTCGACTGAGTTATAGAGGAAGAAGATGAAAAATGAGAAACAAATATTACTGGTTAAAAATAATCAGAATATGTTTTACTCAGAAAAACTGAAGCAGATGGAATGGTTAAGGGTTGTTGTCGGGGAGCGAGAGGTCTTGGGTTCGAGGCCTGCTCGGGATTTTTTTTATGAAAGGCTTTTTGAAGGTAGTTTTCCATTATAAAAATTATTATTATTATTATTATTGTTATAATGATTATTATTATAATTATTAACATTATTATTAATATGATCTTGATTATTATTGTTATAATTAGTACTAGTATTATTATTATTATTATTATTATTATTATTATTATTATTATTATTATTATTATTATTAAGTTTATAAATATTATTACTAATATTATTAAGTATTAGAAAGTAATATCATTATTGATAATATTATTATTGTTAAGTATTAATAATGTGGTTATCATTAATAATATTATTATTTAAGTATTGTTATCATTATTATTATTATGACTAATATTATTATTATGAAAAAAATAGAATTTATGATTGTATTTCATTAATATTAGTATTAGTTGTAATATTAATATTAATTTTACAACTTTAGTATTACTGTCATTAAGATGAAAAGGTTTATTATTATTATTATCATTATGATAATAATACAAATTATTATTATTTTCGTAGATATTAGTATTAGTATCTTTTTATAAATAATAGAATTGTTAATATTAACATAAGTATTATTATTTATATTATCACGAGTATTATTATTATGTAATTACTAAAATCAATATCATGGCTATCGTTAACAGAAAAATTAATATTTTTACAATTATAATTATTAATATCATTATTATTATCATTGATAGAATTATTAACATTATTATCTTATTAGTAATATTAAGTATCATAATTATTATCATTTTTACCACTGTTAATAATATTTTGACTAATATTATTATTAATATACAAATGATATATATATAAATTAAAAATTTATTTAATACATATAACATAACAAGATTAATATTTTTATATAACAAAATGAATATAAGAAACATATATATTATTAATATAAAAAGGATACAAGCAATAAATTTATATATATATTTGTCCGATTACAACTATGTATACTATTAGTATACAAATGATATAGGTTCGTGAATCCGAGGCCAACCCTACATTGTTCAATGTCGTCATATGTATTTTTACTACAAAATACAATATCGTGAGTTTCATTTGCTCCATTTTTAAATGCTTTTGCAATATATATTTTTGAAACTGAGAATACATGCGCTGCTTTTATAAATGTTTTACGAAATAGACACAAGTACGTGAAACTACATTCTATGGTTGAATTATTAAACCGAATATGCCCCTTTTTAGTCTGGTAATCTAAGAATTAGGGAACAGACGCCCTAATTGACGCGAATCCTAAAGATAGATCTATTGGGCCCAACAAGCCCCATCCAAAGTACCGGATGCTTTAGTACTTCGAATTTATCATGTCCGAAGGGAGTCCCGGAATGATGGGGATATTCTATATGCATCTTGTTAAGGTCGATTACCAGGTGTTCACCATATGAATGATTTTTATCTCTATGCAGTTTGAGAAATGCCTGATATGAGATGTATATTTATGGAAAAAATGAAATCTTGTGGTCTATTAAAATAATGGAAATGATTGTTTATGATAAACTAATGAACTCACCAACCTTTTGGTTGACACTTTAAAGCATGTTTATTCTCAGGTATGAAAGAAATCTTCCGCTGTGCATTTGCTCATTTTAGAGATATTTACTTGGAGTCATTCATGACATATTTCAAAAGACGTTGCATTCGAGTCGTTGAGTTCATCAAGATTATTATTAAGTCATTGATAGTTTGATATATTATGAAATGGTATGCATGCCTGTCAACTTTTGATGTAATGAAAGTTTGTCTTTTAAAAACGAATGCAATGTTTGTAAAATGTATCATATAGAGGTCAAATACCTCGTAATGTAATCATATGTTATTGTATTCATCCTTATGGATTAGGACGGGTTATGACACCGTTTACACACGACCATTACATAATGGTTTACAATAATAATATATTACATCAAAATAAGTTTCTTGAATGCAGTTTTTACACAATATCATACAAGCATGGACTCCAAATCTTGTCCTTATTTTAGTATGCAACAACGGAAGCTCTTAATAATCACCTGAGAATAAACATGCTTAAAACGTCAACAAAAAATGTTGGTGAGTTATAGGTTTAACCTATATATTATCAAATCATAATAATAGACCACAAGATTTTATTTTTATAACACATCTCATATCAGGCATTTCGCAAACAGCATAGAGACAAAAATCATTCATAAGGTGAACACCTGGTAACCGACATTAACAAGATGCATATAGAATATCCCCATCATTCCGGGACACCCATCGGACATGATAAACTCGAAGTACTAAAGCATTCCAAATTCCAGAATGGGGGTTGTTAGTTCCCGTAGATCTACCTTTAGGATTCACGTCAATTAGGGGCCAGTTCCCTAATTCTTAGGCTACCAAGCTAAAAGGGGCATATTCAGTTTAATAATTCAACCATAGAATGTAGTTTCGATTACTTGTGTCTATTTCATAAAACATTTATAAAACTGCATGTATTCTCATCCCAAAAATATTAGATTTTAAAAAGTGGGACTATAACTTACTTTCACTGATTTTTACTTCGTCGGGAAGTAAGACTTGGCCACTGGTCGATTCACGAACCTATAACAAATATGTACATATATATCAAAGTATGTTCAAAATATAATTACAATATTTTTATTACGTTTTAATGATTTGAGTTTGTTAAGTCAGCAGTCCTCGTTAGTAACCTACAACTAGTTGTCCACGGATAGATGTACAGGAATAAAGCAATATATATTATCTAGAATCAATCCACGACCCAGTGTCTACAAGTCTCAGACTCGATCACAACTCAAATTATATATATTATTTTGGAATCAACCTCAACCCTGTAAAGCTAACTCAAACATTACTGCATATAGAGTGTCTATGGTTGTTCTGAAATATATATATAGACGGGTCGATATGATATGTCAAAACATTGTATACGTGTGTATGGTATCCCGAGATTTCATAATGTGTATAATACAATATAAATTAGTTAGGATATGCTTAGTCTAGATTTGTTACAAAATTTTCGTAGCTAAAACTATCAAATTTATCCAATTTTGTTTTACCCGTCATTTCTTCGTTTCAAATCCATTTTGAGTGATTCAAGTTGCTATGGTTTTATATTGAACTTAAGTTTATGAATCTAAACAGAAAAAGTATAAGTTTATAGTCAGAAATACAGGTTAAAAGTCAATATTATAAGAGGTAGTCATTTCAGTCGAAAGAACGACGTCTTGATGACCATTTTGAAAATCATACTTTCACTTTGAGTTTAACCATGATTTTTGGATATAGTTTCATGTTCATAAGAAAAATCATTTTCCCAGAAGAACAACTTTTAAATCAAAGTTTATCATAGTTTTTAATTAACTAACCCAAAACAGCCCGCGGTGTTACTACGACGGCGTATGTCCGGTTTTACGGTGTTCTTTGTGTTTCCAGGTTTTAAATCATTAAGTTAGCATATCATATAGATATAGCAAATGTGTTTAGTTGATTTTAAAAGTCAAGTTAGAGGGATTAACTTTGTTTTGCGAACAAGTTTAGAATTAACTAAACTATGTTCTAGTGATTACAAGTTTAGATCTTCGAATAAGATAGTTTTATATATATGAATCGAATGATGTTATGAACATCATTACTACCTCAAGTTTTGTGGATAAACCTACTGGAAATGTGAAAAATAGATCTAGCTTCAAAGGATTCTTGGATGGCTTGAAAGTTCTTGAAGCAAAATCATGACACGAAAACAAGTTCAAGTAAGATTTCCACTCGAAATAAGATTGTTATAGTTATAGAAATTGAATCAAAGTTTAAGTATGAGTATTACCTTGAATTAAAAAGATATATTACTATAAATAAGAAAGATTTCTTGAGGTTGGATGATTACTTGAAATGGATTTCCAGATTGGAAGTAAGCTAGTAAACTTGAAAGTGTTCTTGAAGTTTTCTTGAGTAGTTGTTTTTGTATGTTAATCTAGCTTAACTAGATTGAACTAGGTTGAGCTAGATTATGAAGAAAAAGATGAAGAACACTTAGAACAATGGAAGAACACTTGAGAGAGTTTAGTTTGATGCATAAAAATTGAAAAATGAAAGTGTTTATGGTGATGATTGAAAACGTGATGTAGGTACTCCATATAAGGTCACATTAGTTTGTAATTTTTTGTAATCATTCATGCTAGTTGCCAAATGATGGTTCCCTGGTTAGGTGACTCACATGGGCTATTAAGAGCTGATCATTGGAGTGTATATACCAATAGTACATACGTCTAGGAGTTGTGTATTGTACGAGTACGAATACGGGTGCATATGAGTAGAAATGTTGATGGAAACGAATGAGAATGTAATTGTGAGCATTTTTGCTAATTAGAAGTACTTTGATATGTGTATTTAAGTCTTTCAAAAGTGTGCTAATACATATTAATACACTACATGTATTTACATTATAACTGAGTCGTTAAGTCACCGTTAGTCGTTATATGTAAGTGTTGTTTTGAAACCATTAAGTTAACGATCTTGTTAAATGTAACTAATCCATTGTTATTATACTTAAATGAGATGTTAAATTGTTATATTAATATAATAACATGATGTAAAAATATATCCTAACATCATATATATATGTTAAAATACTATTACAACGATAATCGTTATATATATTTATTGTTTCGAAATCCTTAAGTTAGTAGTCTCATCTTACTTGTATAGTTCATTGTTAATACACTTAATGATATACTTAATTATCATTTTATCATGTTAAATATAGTATATCAATATCTTATTACAATAGATATGTATTTAGTAAGACGTTATTATAACGATAATCGTTATGTATATCATTTCGAGCTTCATAATTCAATATTCTCATTTTTATGTATATCACACATTGTTAATATACCTAGTGAGATTCTTACATAACATAATCTCATGTTAACCATATATATGTCCATATATATAACATCATGTTGTTTTTTACAAGTTTTAACGTTCGTGCATCGCAGGTCAACTTGGGTGGTCAATTGTCTACATGAAACTCATAACAAATTGTGACGACCCAGAAATTTCTGACCAAATTTAAACTTAATCTTTATATAATTCTGACTTGATAAGCAATGAATTTTAATAAATCTTGAACCTCCGGAAAGAGTTTTACACAAGCTTTTGGTCATCCTTTTATTCCGACGATTCACGAACGTCATAACTTGATTTAATTGTTTAATTATTGTGTATATATATGGATTTATATATATTTAACTTGAAAATATGATAATTAAATATCTCATTAAGTATATTAACAAAGTATTATATATATATTTTCATACTACTAATTTAAAGAGTTTTCAAACAATATATATGTTACTATTTAAACGACGTAATTAACTTATGTTAAAATGTATTTACATATAATGTATTACGAGTGTAAATACATCCTTACAAGTATTGAATACACTTTATAATATACCAATACATATAAAGGATAGCTATACTCGTATTTCCATTCAATTTCTTCAAGAATTCTACTCGCATTCATACGGTATTTTTACCCGTATTATACACAGCTTCTAGAAGTATTTACTATTGGTATATACCAATAGAAATCTGCAATTATTTGTGTAATATGTCATCCATGACCTAATCAATTTAATATGTCATGCATGACTTAATACAATTTAACTTAACTTAGATATTTTCACTAAAAGCCAAAATTATAAGCTTATAAATAAGGACCATTTTAACTCATTTTTACTCCACATTTTCTTAAACTACTTGAATGCTCTCATATCATATTTTAATCTCAGCAACTTTTCTCTTCATAATCAAGGTAAAATACTTCTCAAAATCCTTGTTCAATTCCTTGTATAGTTGCTATATTATTATACTTATAAAACTTGTAAAAACTAGAACTTGTTTTGGTAAACACCAAGCTTGTTTGAAAAACTAATCTAATCTTTCTAACTTAACTCTAATAACACTTATTTATATGTATTATGATGTTATATTAAGTTAATATAAGAACTAATAACTTGTACATATGAAGAACACCTTGAAACTTAACATATATCCTTTAATCTCCATTCGGTAAAAAGCGGTCTTTTTGGGTTGGGAATTAAAAACCTATCTTAGACTTTGAGTTCAAGGCTAAGACTTTGGAAATATGTTAATATATGCAAATAAGACTTCCAGTATTTTTTCATGATTTTAGACAAAGTGGAAGTATTTTATCAAAAATCATATATTGGGTGGATGCCGGGATTTTTCCAAATCTGTCCACCGACACAAAAAGAGGGTAAATCTCTAAATATTACTACTTGAGATGAACTTTTCGAATTGGTTTTGTAAAATTTACTTCTTATTGAATCTATAGCAATTTAATTCACTTTAAACGGAGTTGTAATGAATATTTGTCGAGCAAAACAAAATCTGCTAAAATTAACGTTGTATGGACGAAATTTATATTATAAAAACTATATTTACCATATCCTTGTTAACTTTTCCTATATCTTATATATATTTGGACATTTTATCAGTAGTATAATAAAATATTATAATCTTGGTTAATTCTGTGATTGTATATGTGTATAATAATATTCTTGGTACGTCCTAACACAATAAGTATACAATACGTTTTGATAAATCCTAAGACAATACGTCTTATTAATTCTAAGACAATACGTATACAATACATCTCTGGGTTGATGTAAAGACAATACGTATACAATATGTCGTAGGGTAATTCTAAGATTATATATATATATATATACCGATTATTGGACTGTTGGACTTTTCGGACTATTTTGGACTACTAACAAAGGACTACTAACAATGGACTACTAACATAAAATGTTAAAAATTATTATATAAGTATTCTATGAACTTGCTTTATTTTATTCATACGTCGTATTATTATTTGAATCGTTATTATTGTTATAGGTTCGTGAATCCAAGGACGACGGTCATATTTTTAATAAGTTGAAAACTTATTATTAATATACTTTTACTATTGTGAGTATATAGTCCCATTTTTAAACTCTAAAAATATTTTGGCATGAGAATACATGCATTTTATGTTTTACACTATGGACACTAGTACTTAAAAAAATATTCTACGTTGAGTTGTACCACCTTGCATATCTTCCCTAATAGCTTGGTAACTAATATTTACATGTTATAAGAACATGTAAGCGCGAATCCTATTGATAGATCTATCGGGTTTGACAACCCCAACCGGGCTAGTCGCTCTAGTATCGTAAACGGTTGCATAGTACTTCGTTTTTACTACACTTGGTACAGTGTAGGGAGATTTCATAATAAAGGGAATATGCCACATTAATGGTTAAGTATGGTTACCGAAGCACTCAACAACTTATAGAATACTTTTATACACTTGTGAGTGTACATATATTTATAACTATGAAATCTTGTGGTCTATATTTATATCTATGATAAACCTATATATCTCACCAACCTTTGTGTTGACTGTTAACGCATGTTTATTCGCAGGTCCTTAAGAAAGTCTTCCATTGTTGCATTATCTGAGCAAGCTGTGCATGGAGTCTCATACTTTTATTTAAATAAAGTGTTGCATTCAATAAAACCTTTGTCATGTATTATATTCGACTGTTACGTCACGTGTGTAGTATTTGGAAACCGATGTATTTTGGGGATTATTTCTTAAATAATCGCCCACTTGTTTAAAACATGCATTATGTATAATAATGATGTGCTTTTCATGAAACGAATGCAATATTTTTTAAATCGTATCATATAGAGGTCAAATACCTCGCTATGGGACCAATGAGAACGTACTGCGTTTATAGTAATATGGATGGGTCATTTCAGTTGGCATCAGAGCAGGGGTCTTAGCGAACCAGGTCTTGCATTAGTGTGTCTAACTGATAGATGTTAGGATGCATTAGTGAGTCTGGACTTCGACAGTGTTTGCATGTCAAAAGTTTTGCTTATCATTTCTTGTCGGAAATTACCTGCTTATCATCTCAAGTCTAGACGCGTCTTACTGCATTTATTGCATAGATAGTGTATAGACAAATTTCATATCTTAAGCATATCTATTACAGTAAACTCTGTCTAACATCTTCCATAAAATCCTCTGTAACTTATGGGATTCTGGTATTATAAATACATATGTAAATTATGTATTGAGGAATACCAAACTAGTCCTATAATTTATTTCATTTCAAAAATCTTTTCTCTACTCTGTATGAGATGGATCCTTCAACCGGTTCAAGTTCATCGGATTCCGACAGCTATTCCGATATGGATATTCACCTGAGTTCCGAAAGCAGTGTAACCGCAATGGATCAACCGATTAGCCATCATCTATTCAGGATGGATTGGGGATGGGTTCGTAGCCGACTCAGTCAATGGAGACGAGAAGAAGGCGATCCTTTCCACCCACCAAATTTCCCTCTCGGCGAAGAACCTGAAGCACTTACCGGCGAACCAGTCCGAAACACCATTTTCACCCTCATTTCCAGAGTATCTCGCCACGATTATATATTATCTAAACTTCTAGATCTTATTCATCCGCTCGTTCCAACCGCCAATCATCCCGGTGTACTAGAAGAAGTCAACGAGCTTCGCGCTAGAGTGGCGGCTTTGGAGAATATGATGCAGAACTTACAAGCATCACAAGCCCTACAAACACCAACTGCAGCACCCGCATCAACACCAACAGTACCATTACCACCACCAACAACATCCACGTCGCAAGCCCCAACATCACAATCTGTCCCACGAGCATCAACGTCATACGCCCTGTAGATAGGAATACCAATAAAATCAAACGATGAAATATTGATTCATAATTTCATAGGAGAAATATTCTATGGTGATTATGTAATCTCTAAAGTTTTAGGGATTATTCATTATAGCTCTAGCAAAAAAATCAAATGAGTTTAATAGTATATTAACTCATTAAATCTATATTACATCTGCAGAAAATATAAAAACATATATTTTCATAAAGACTGTAATAAAAATTCTTTTGTACAAAATATTACTTGTGAAATTTTATTTTAACGGGTAGGTAATACCCGAGAAATACTTAAGTTCACATTAATATGTTACACTGTACATTTTCAATGATGTTTCGACAATCGTTAATTACACTCTCTCCTTTCATAGCAATATACATCATTTCACAAAATTCAAGACAACCATTTTCCATACCAATTCAATTACATATTCTGATTTTGACAGTTCAAAATCCAAGTCAAGATTTAAGAAGTGCCATCAATCTTAAATTCCTACATCCTTCAAAATCATACTTTAAATTCAAACTATACTAGAACATCACTTTCATTCACAGAACTCATAAAGATATTCGTATCATTCAAGATTCACGACGAATTCATTATACGGATATTGACGATGACAACCTGTGTCTAAACCCTTCAAAATTCTTGAAAACATCTCAACTAAGGAACAATTGAGAGAATGAACCAATCACACGATACATACGAAGAATATATGCATAGAGATATGCATTCGGAGGACACTTGAACCTAAGCAAAGGTTCAACACGTATCCGTGTCAGATCCTTTAGCATTATTATTACCCAAAATAACTTTACAATCCCTTTTCAAAATAGCGAATTTTATCACAGCTCCAAAAAGACAACTTCGACTTTTCATCCGGAGTAGCCTTATTATAACCTTGATATATACGTTGTCTTTTCACTATCGTTACTGGGGAACCTTTTATATTCCACCACATTAGTAGTAAGCTTACCAGCAACTTTATTGCTCTTTAACTTAAATCTCTCTAAAAGATCACTATAAAACCTTGTCATGTACCCATCTACATCTTGTAACAATAATTGTCATACCAAACCCTAGGAAGCATCAATAATTATTCTTAAATCTCACATCATTTCTGCATATACATATAACGTTATTTCCTGGAATTATAATTCTGAAATCAGGAATAGCACTTCAGCCTATGAATCAGTACTATGGAGTTTTGAAAAAGCTGAATGAAGCAGCAGAAATTGTAGACAACCGTAACAGTCAAAAGTTGATGATAAAGAATACTGTGTTAGCAAAGCACAGAAAAAAAGAAGGTTTGGAACTGGAAAACGGATTGAGCAAACCCTGAAGGAGACTGTGGACAAATCATATGGACGAAATCTACCTTCAAAGAATCCAAATGATTCGGTGTCTGCTAAAATCCTTAGCAAATACCTTGCTCCTTACTCTAAAACCCTTGCGGATAGTATTCTTCATCATCCTCTTATCTTAAATATTCTAAGATATCATCGTATCTTCCATTATAAATATCCTTCATATTTCTGAAGATATTTTCATAACCATTCTTATCTGAAATCATTGATTCCTTCACGTTATCTGTATCACATCATAAAGAAAACTGTTTTAGTTTCTAAATATTTGAAACCTCTGAGTGTAAAGTATGAATGTTTTTAAAGTAATGTTAGGAACTGAAGCATGGGTTAGTATAATATAATGACACTTAATCAACGTGATTATATTACAGTAAGTCATGCTGAGTTTCTAAATAGAACGTAATGATTCACAGACCATAACGTCATCATGTGCCATGTTACATTACTCTTACATTCAATCTAATCTCTAAACATATCAAGAACATATTCTATTGATAGTTCTATCTTTTCCTTTGGATTCTGGTAATTTCACAAGTCAATGTGCTATTACAATTTCTCTCTTAGAGCATTAGCTATATTCATTCCGAATTTCATAACTATGAATTCTAGACCATTATTGGCTTGACTTAAAGTCGGGAAAAGAAGACGGAAGCATGAAACTCCAAAATATAAGGAAAAATATAAGCACGAAGACAACGCAGAAATTACAAACCGTGTATATCGATGCGTATAGCAATATAAAGACACGGGAAAACTAAGAACACAATAAACCCAAGACCATAGTAGAAATTAACGAATTCCTCCGGTGGAAGATGAAAAAGAAGAATGATAGATGTGATAGTCAAGAATATATCAAGAATTAAAACTAGATGGAGCATATTGATGAATGTTTCGGAAGTACGAAGAAAGGAAGAAAGGGAGATGTGGAAATAAGGAAACGTAGGAGGTTAATTTATAGTAAAATATCCGACAGAGAAATCGAGACAGATTATTGCATTAAATTGAAGAGGAACATAATTTCCTTAATCGCTGAAGAATCAAATCTTATATAGATTACAAAGATTTTCTTTAATCTGGAGATCAACCGTGATGACGTCAAAAGATAAGACGAATCTCTATTTTCTCATTTCACTCTTTTACGATAGCTTCACTCATACGTTTCGAGTAATCGAATTATTTTATCCATATTTCTCAATCATGATAAAACCCTATGAATCAACTTATATTCGTCATAATAACATTCTTATTGTTAGCCATGACGACCTCGATCAAATTTCGGGATGAAATTTCTTTAACGGGTAGCTACTGTGACGACCCAGAAATTTCCGACCAAATTTAAACTTAATCTTTATATAATTTCAACTTGATAAGCAATGAATTTTAATAAATCTTGAACCTCCGAAAAGAGTTTTACACAAGCTTTTGGTCACCCTTTTATTCCGATGATTCACGAACGTCATAACTTGATTTAATTGTTTAATTATTGTGTATATATATGGATTTATATATATTTAACTTGAAAATATGATAATTAAATATCTCATTAAGTATATTAACAAAGTATTATATATATATTTTCATACTACTAATTTAAAGAGTTTTCAAACAACATATATGTTACTATTTAAACGACGTAATTAACTTATGTTAAAATGTATTTACATATAATATATTACGAGTGTAAATACATCCTTACAAGTATTTAATACACTTTATAATATACCAATACATATAAAGGATAGCTATACTCGTATTTCCGTTCAATTTCTTCAAGAATTCTACTCGCATTCATACGGTATTTTTACCCGTATTATACACAGCTTCTAGAAGTATTTACTATTGGTATATACCAATAAAAATCTGCAATTATTTGTGTAATCTGTCATCCATGACCTAATCAATTTAATATGTCATGCATGACTTAATACAATTTAACTTATCTTAGATATTTTCACTAAAAGCCAAAATTATAAGCTTATAAATAAGGACCATTTTAACAAATTTTTACTCCACATTTTCTTAAACTAAAAACACACACTTGAATGCTCTCATATCATACTTTAATCTCAGTAACTTTCCTCTTCATAATTAAGGTAAAATACTTCTCAAAATCCTTGTTCAATTCCTTGTATAGTTGCTATATTATTATACTTATAAAACTTGTAAAAACTAGAACTTGTTTTGGTGAACACCAAGCTTTTTTGAAAAACTAATCTAATCTTTCTAACTTAACTCTAATAACACTTATTTATATGTATTATGATGTTATATTAAGTTAATATAAGAACTAATAACTTGTACATATGAAGAACACCTTGAAACTTAACATATATCCTTTAATCTCCATTCGGTAAAAAGCGGGCTTTTTGGGTTGGGAATTAAAAACCTATCTTAGACTTTGAGTTCGAGGCTAAGACTTTGGAAATATGTTAATATATGTGAATAAGACTTCCAGTATTTTGTTTCATGATTTTAGACAAAGTGAAAGTATTTTATCAAAAATCATATATTGGGTGGATGCCGGGATTTTTCCAAATCATTCCACCGACACAAAAAGAGGGTAAAGCTCTAAATATTACTACTTGGGATGAACTTTTCGAATTGGTTTTGTAAAATTTACTTCTTAATGATTCCATAGCAATTTGATTCACTTTAAACGGAGTTGTAATGAATATTTGGTGAGCAAAACAAAATATGCTAAAATTAACATTGTATGGACGAAATTTATATTATAAAAACTATATTAACCATATCCTTGTTAACTTTTCCTATATCCTATATATATTTCAACATATTATCAGTAGTATAACAAAATATTATAATCTTGGTTAATTATGTGATTGTATATATATGTATAATAATATTCTTGGTACGTCCTAACACAATAAGTATACAATACGTTTTGATAAATCCTAAGACAATACGTACACAATATGTCTTAGTTAATTCTAAGATAATACGTATACAATACGTCTCTGGGTTGATGCAAATACAATACGTATACAATACGTCGTGGGGTAATTCTAAGATTATATATATATATATATATATATATATATATATATATATATATATATATATATATATATATATATATTGAATAAGTCATCTTCCTATCAAGGTTAAGGAGTCAACTGAGCATCTCAGCGGCGGGACCTACAGGCTGAAGTATTGAAGTTTTTTAGCGTTCGGTACCCAGTCCCAGGATGGGAGTCATTTGAAAGAACTTCCGTGCTTGGTGGAGAAGAAGCGAACAAAGGTACGCTCGCTTGCTGTCTTGTTCTCTGTCGCGAACTGGGATCCGAAACGAAAGAAGAGACCTTTCTCGCTCGGCGCCTAAAGCACACTATGCTTCGCTTCAACAAATGAGAATATATATATATATATATATATATATATATATATATATATATATATATATATATATATATATATATATATATATATATATATATATATATATATACCGATTATTGGACTGTTGGACTTTTCGGACTATTTTGGACTACTAACAAAGGACTACTAACATTAAATGTTAAAAATTATTATATAAGTATTCTATGAACTTGCTTTATTTTATTCATACGTCGTATTATTATCTGAATCGTTATTATTGTTATAGGTTCGTGAATCCAAGGACGACGGTCATATTTTTAATAAGTTGAAAACTTATTATTAATATACTTTTACTACTGTGAGTATATAGTCCCATTTTTAAACTCTAAAAATATTTTGGGATGAGAATACATGCATTTTATGTTTTACACTATGGACACTAGTACTTAAAAAAATATTCTACGTTGAGTTGTACCACCTTGCATATCTTCCATAATAGCTTGGTAACTAATATTTACATATTATAAGAACATGTAAGCGCGAATCCTATTGATAGATCTATCAGGTTTGACAACCCCAACCGGGCTAGTCGCTCTAGTATCGTAAACGGTTGCATAGTACTTCGTTTTTACTACACTTGGTACAGTGTAGGGAGATTTCATAATAAAAGGAATATGCCACATTAATGGTTAAGTATGGTTACCGAAGCGCTCAACAACTTATAGAATACTTTTATACACTTGCGAGTGTACATATATTTATAACTATGAAATCTTGTGGTCTATATTTATATCGATGATAAACCAATATATCTCACCAACCTTTGTGTTGACTGTTTACGCATGTTTATTCTCAGGTCCTTAAGAAAGTCTTCCGCTGTTGCATTATCTGAGCAAGCTGTGCATGGAGTCTCAAACTTTTATTTAAATAAAGTGTTGCATTCAATAAAACCTTTGTCATGTATTATATTCGACTGTTACGTCACGTGTGTAGTATTTGGAAACCGATGTATTTTGGGGATTATTTCTTAAATAATCGCCCACTTGTTTAAAACATGCATTATGTATAATAATGATGTGCTTTTTATGAAACGAATGCAATATTTTCTAAAACGTATCATATAGAGGTCAAATACCTCGCTATGGGACCAATGAGAACGTACTGCGTTTATAGTAATATGGACAGGTCGTTTCACAAATAATCAAGTCTTAACAAGTTTGATTGCTTAACATGTTGGAAACACTTAATGATGTAAATATCAAATTCATTTAATATATATAAACTTGGAAAAGTTCGGGTTAATACATAAACAATATGAAGCAAACTTATAAAAGTTGACCACTGACCACCCTTATCACTCTAGGTTACACTGTTTCAGGACGTGTTTGCACATTTGTGATTTTGTGTGTTTTGCTGAACTAATTAAGGTGAGTTATAGTCCTACCTTTTCTACTATTTTAAATCTTTTTAGGATGAGAATTCATTGTTTTCGTTTTTACATGTTAGACACAAGTGATCAAAAGTTATAAATTATTCATTGTGAGTTGAACAAAAATATACCTTAGCTTGGTAAATTGTAAAACTGGTTTCTACACCGGCAGGCGCGAATCCTATTGATAGATCTATTGAGTGTAACATCCCGTTTTTCCCGTACGTATTGAAAGGTACATACTTAATCATTTGTACGTTTATAACTCGTTAGCTTATGTGTAAATGTATGAATATACGTATAGATATATATAAATGTATACTTGATAATGTGCGCATATGCAAGTCTATATGTGGGTTTAGTTAGCGTTAAGTCTTGTGAGACTATTGTTGAAGGCTAGGTGAAAATAGGAAGCGGGTTTGGAATGTACAAATTAAATTAAGTCGAAACTTGTTTATGATGGTCGAACTGTTCAGATGCAGTCTTATGCAGCGCCGCGACAAATGGGTCCGTGCCGCGGCATTGTAAGCAAACCAGGATCAGAAAGTGAGTTAAGGAGGGTTGATTTTCCCATTGTATGTTACGCCGCGACGAATTATGCAGCTCTGCGGCAGTCCTGCTGGACAGAATCCGGTTTTAGCTCAAATTAAATGACTTTAAGGGGCAAATTGGTAATTTAGCGTATAAATCTGATGGGAGCATTAAATCCCAGCTACTTATCCATTTCATTTAATTTCTTTTCTCTTTTCTTTCCAATTTCTCTCCCAAAACTTAAAACCCATTTGGATTAAAAGTAAGATTTGAGAGTGAAGGATTAAGGGTTGATCTTTGGAGCAAGAATTAAAGTTGTTCCTCTTGTCTCTAGCTATGCGTTGAAAGTCTCGGTAAGTTCTAACTCTAAGTTTTGAGTTTTAATTGGTTAATGGCTAGGGTTTTGGTTACTAGAGACTTGTTTGACCCATTTGAGGGTAAAATGGGCGAATTTGGGTTATGTGGTTGTAATGAAACCCTAATAGCCACAAGCTAGGGTTTGGTCCAATGAAAATAGGATTTGTAAGTGTTGATGGTGTTGTTAAGCATTAAACACTTGTTAAAATGTTGTTGAAATGGTAAATAGGTCATGTTTGACAAGTTTGGTAGTGTAGGAGTTAAAATGGGTCAAAAGAGTAATGTTGACCTAGTTTGGGTGAATTGGGTATGGATTACCCTAAGTTGGTGCTAGTTGAAGTTACTAGACTTTAATCCACTAGCTTTAGTGATTAAGTCGAGTCTTGGCCATTAAAGGGGCGGTTGTGGTGTGTTTGAGTCATTTAATGCGAGTTGGGTCATTAAATGCTCAAGTAGGTGTAATGTGGTTAATTCCACTAGTTGTGTATTGAAATAGTACTTAATGTATTAGGTACTTTGCTTCGAAGCTCGGAAGTGCATAATCATCACCGAAGTGTTAAGGTGAGTGGAATAATTATATGCGTGCATATATGATGTATTTATTTATGTAGTTGAGTTGTGAAGTGTCGACGTGTTAAGACACCACTCCTCACGTGGCGAGTGAAGTTTCGATGTGTTAAGACACCACTCGGGAGTGAAGTATCGATGTGTTAAGATGCCACTCCGAGAGATGTAACGAGTGAAGTGTCGATGTGTTAAGACACCACTCGGGGTGAAGTGTCGAAGTGTTAAGGCACCACCCGGGGTGAAGTATCGACGTGTTAAGATGCCACCCGTGGGGTTAGTGTACGAAGTGTTAAGTGCACTAATGGTTGTTATGAACTCCGACGGTCTTTAAACATCGTTCCCTCATTCGTTTGGTTAACCATGGTTGTGTGTGTGGATTGTAGCATATTATATTGTTTAAACTATATGATATTGTTATGCTAGCTCGTATGGTGGAAGGTTTAGTGTTATACTTGTGATGGTATGATTACTTATAATGCTAGCATGTATGTGGTAAATGCGTAAGTGATTGCAAGTAAGTAGGCTGTATATGTAAACGTATAATTGTTGCACTCACTAAGCATTAGCTTACCCATCTCGTTGTTTATCTTTTTAGATGCAGGCGTGGACAAGGGCAAGGGGGTTGTTGGGCACTAGGTGTCCATTGATGATGTTATGTTGGAGCTTTTAGAAGTTGGCCTAGCGTTTTGGGTAGTTTAGTCCCAAACCATGCTCGATGTGTTGTTTGGTTTAAAACTATCATTTTTGTATTGGTCAAACTTGTATCACATTCGTTAATGGCCTTTGTGCCTTTTGTAAACACTAAATTTGTTGTATGTTTTAACGAAACGTGTGGAATGGTTTACATATTTAATTGGCGCGTAAATGTGTATTATTTTAAAAAAAAAATTTATCGTATGGAATACGGGTTGGGTTGTTTCAAGTGGTATCAGAGCTTGGTCTAAGGGATTTAGGCGACTTGAGGTAGGTGCCTAGACTTAGACTTTATTGTGCATGCGCTTTTATGCGGGACTTGCGGGACTTGTAGGACTTTGGGTCTAATCGGGAATTGTTAGTGCTTTGGTTAGGTGAACTAACCTCGTGCTAATTAATTTGTGTTGTGTTTAGCAATCATCAAGCGAGATGGACGTTGTACTAGCAAGTTAATGCGATGTGCTCGCGTAACAATGATTAGCTACCATTGTTACGGGTGCAAATCGTGTCAAACAAGTAATGTACGACGATTGTTGAGTAAGATGGAGTAGTGTGGGGTATACGTATGTGCATACGTGTTACTTCCTTTTGTTTCGTACGTTGTTTAATCTTTTCCGTTTTATAGAATGAAGATGAGAAACGGACACGACACCGAAAATGGGGGCACTAGTGAGACCCCGAATTCACGGCTAAAGTCGAGGCCATTTTGAAAAGTCATCATGCGTCTTTCCTTGAAGATGTTAAGAAAATGTTTCTAGATACGATTGACGAGCAATTAGTCAACGTAGTAAAGGAGCAAATTAAAGTTGTCCTTCAAGGGGACAATGTCGGGAGACGAGACTTTTTCTATAAGAATTTTAAAGATGCTCAACCTCCTACTTTTGAGGGTGAAAGAGACACGTTAAAGAGTGCCCGGTGGATCTCCAATATAGAGGGGGCCTTTCGAACTTGTGAATTCCCGATTGATAAAAAGACAAGGTATGGTTGTAGCATGCTAAGAGGTGATGCGAAGCTATGGTGGGATGCAAAAATCCAAGTTTATGGCGAAGAACAATGCATGGATTTTACTTGGGATGAGTTCAAAACGGAGTTCTTCCAAGAGTACCGAACTTCGGCCGATCTTACTAGGCTTAAGGACGAGTTGCGTTCCTTGAGGCAAGGGTCGATGGATTTGAATACTCTTAAATCTGTTTACTTGTCAAAAACTCAATTTTGCCCGGAGTATGTTGGGAATGATAAAATGTTGAAGGAAGACTTTTACCGAATCTTGAATGATAATTATCAAGAGAAGATAAGCGTGAATGTGGTGAAGAGTTTTGATGAGTTGTTTGATATGGCCAAAGGGTTTGAGTCGCTCATCTTGAGAAAGAGTGGCTTTACCTTCAGCAAAAAGAAGTTTGAAGCTATTAGTCATTCGAAGTTTTCTAACAAGAAGCACAAGAAGGGCTCCGAGAGTGTTGGTAGTGTTAAGAAGGGTGCTTCCAGTGATTTTACTTATGCTTGCTACAATTGTGGGCAAAGGGGGCACATGGCTCGTGAGTGCCCGAAACAATCAACCATAACCAAGCTCACTTGTTTTAATTGCGGTAAAGAAGGGCATAAGAGGCCGGAGTGTCCCGACTTGCGGGGTGATCATGTTAAGAGGTTAGAAAAGGCGGCGGGCACAGCTAAGGGGCGAAATTATTTGATGACCAATGATGAGGCCAAGCATTCCAATGAAGTTGTCTCAGGTACTTACATGGTTAACTCTAATCCGGCAAAGATATTATTTGATAGCGGTGCTAATTTGTCTTTTGTGTTGCCCCGATTTATGTCTAAGATTAACAAACCGCTAGCTAAGTTAAGTCATCCGGTAGAAGTTGAAATAGCGGATGGTAAGACGGTGCTAGGGGTTGATGTGTGTAAAGATTGTAATGTTGTGTTTGGTACCGAAACGTTTAAAATAGATCTCATTCCGATGACTTTGGGTGAGTTTGATATTGTTGTTGGCATGGATTGGCTCGATCGTTATAGAACCGATATTGCATGCCATGATAAGTTCATTCGTGTGAGAACCCCAAGTGGGGGAGAGTTGATTATTCATGGTGATAAACGAAGAAGACTCGTAACATTATGCACTTATGCACGGGCACGATGTTTTCTCAAGAGTGGTGGTGTATGTTATCTCGCTCATGTAGTTGATACTCGTGATGAGCCACCACCCATTTGTAAAATTCTGGTGGTTAATGAGTTTGAAGACGTTTTTTCGGATGAGTTACCGGGTGTTCCGGCGGGAAGACAAGTAGAATTTCGCATTGAGTTGGTTCCGGGAGCTACTCCTATTGCTAAAACTCCTTATCGTTTAGCACCGACGAAAATGAAAGAATTGTTAAATCAAACCCAAGAGTTGCTTGAAAAGGGTTTCATTCGACCGAGCTCCTCGCCATGGGGTGCTCCGGTCTTGTTTGTGAAAAAGAAATATGGAAGTATGCGGATGTGCATCGATTATCAGGAGTTGAACAAAGTGACGATCAAGAATCGCTATCCATTACCTAGGATTGACGATTTGTTTGACCAACTCCAAGGTGCAACGTATTTTTCTAAGATTGACTTACGGTCCGGCTATCATCAAGTGCGGGTCCGTGAGGAAGACATAGAGAAAACGGATTTTCGAACGCGTTATGGGCATTTTGAGTTTGTAGTTACGCCTTTTGGTCTTACGAATGCACCGGCGGCATTCATGGATCTAATGAACCGAGTGTGCCAACCTATGTTGGACAAGTCGGTAATTGTGTTCATCGGCGACATACTTGTTTATTCTAAGAGTATGAAGGAACATGAGCACCATTTGCGTGAAGTGTTGAAGACATTGCGGAAGGAGAAGTTGTATGCAAAATTCTCCAAATGTGAATTTTGGCTAAGGGAAGTTCAATTCCTTGGCCATATTGTGAATCAAGAAGGAATTCAAGTAGACCTGGGGAAGATAGAAACGGTGAAGAGTTGGGGACAACCGACTACGCCTACAGAAATCCGGAGTTTTCTTGGATTGGCTGGTTATTATAGTCGGTTCATCCAAGACTTTTCTAAGATTGCTTCTCCTTTGACTAAATTGACGAGGAAGAACGTAAGGTTCAATTGGGAGAACGAGCAAGAAATCGCTTTTCAATTGTTAAAAGAGAAATTGTGTCAAGCTCCGGTGTTAGTGTTGCCGGATGGGGTAGAAGACATGACGGTTTATTGTGACGCTTCTTTAAATGGGCTCGGGTGTGTTTTGATGCAAAGAGGTAAAGTCATCACTTACACCTCTCGACAATTAAAGGAACACGAAAAGAGATACCTGACTCCTGATCTTGAATTGGCAGCGGTGGTTCATGCATTGAAAATTTGGTGCCACTACTTGTATGGTGTCAAGTGTACGATTTATTCGGTCCATAAGAGTTTGAAACATCTCTTTACTCAACGAGATTTGAATTATCATCAACGTAGGTGGATGGATGTAGTAAAGGATTATGATTGTGAGATACTCTACCATCCGGGAAAGGCGAACGTGGTCGCGGATGTGTTGAGTCGAAAGAGTCAACATCCGGCGATACGAGTAGGATTGTTACGCATGATTATTACTAACGATTTCCTTGTAAATCTTGGTGAGATTCAAATAGAAGTGTATGTTCACAACAAGCATGAAGAGCGGATTGTGGGGCAAACGGAGTTCATTACTATGGGCTCGCGTGGTTTGTTGTCGTTTCAAGGAAGAGTGTGGGTACCTAAGATGGGTGGTAACCGACAAGTGCTACTAGATGAAGCACATAAGTCAAGGTATTCCATTCATCCGGGTGCAACAAAGATGTACTATGACTTGAAGAAAGATTATTGGTGGCCCGGTATGAAACGTGATCTGGTTAAGTATGTTGAACAATGCGTCACGTGTTTGCAAGTTAAAGCCGAACACCAAAAGCCGTACGGTAAGTTACAACCTTTGGAAGTCCCGAAATGGAAATGGGAGCACACTACCATGGACTTCATTACTAAGTTACCGAAGACGGCGAGAACCCAATATGATAGGATTTGGGTGATAGTTGATCGATTGACGAAAAGTGCTTTATTTCTTCCCATTCGGGAAACGATATCATCGGAGACTTTATCCAAGTTGTTTATCAAGGAGGTGATATCGAGACATGGGGTTCCTATATCTATTGTTTCGGATCGAGATACTCGTTTTACGTCCCGGTTTTAGAACAAGTTTCATGAAGATATGGGTACTCAATTGAAAATGAGCACGGCGTATCATCCTCAAACGGACGGTCAAACTGAGCGTACGAACCAAACGTTAGAGGATATGTTAAGGGCGTGTATTATTGATTTTGGTGGAAGTTGGGATGAGCACTTACCCTTGGTGGAATTCTCATACAACAATAGTTACCACACTAGTATTGGAATGCCACCTTATGAGATGCTCTATGAGCGTAGGTGTCGAACTCTCATTTGTTGGGGAGAAGTGGGTCAACGAGAAATCGGAAGTTCCGATTTAGTTTTGGAGACAAATAGTAAAATTGAGATGATTCGGGCTCGACTTAAAGCGGTGCAAGATAGACAAAAGTCTTATGCCGATAAAGGTAGGAGAACGATAGAGTTTCAAGAAGGTGACATGGTGATGCTTAAGGTTTCTCCATGGAAGGGTGTTATTCGGTTTCGAAAGCGAGGAAAGTTAGCTCCTCGGTTTATTGGTCCTTTCAAGGTTTTGGCACGTGTTGGTGAGGTTGCTTATCGACTAGAGTTACCCGAAGAACTTGCGAGAATCCATAACACATTTCATGTTTCCCATCTTCGTAAGTGTCTCGCGGATGACTCGACTTGGGTGCCTTTAGATGAGATTACGTTGAATAACAAGCTAGAGTATGCGGAAGAACCGGTTGCAATCCTTGATGAGAAGGTTAAGATGTTGCGAAACAAGGAAATTAGAACTTTCAAGGTGCAATGGCGACATCGAAAGGGTTCCGAGTTTACATGGGAATCCGAAGAGTTTGTCTTGGTCTATCTTCCGGCTTGTCATGCGGCTTGGATCGCGAAGACGCGCTCCGATTCAAGTGGGGGAGAGTTGTAACATCCCGTTTTTCCCGTACGTATTGAAAGGTACATACTTAATCATTTGTACGTTTATAACTCGTTAGCTTATGTGTAAATGTATGAATATACGTATAGATATATATATAAATGTATACTTGATAATGTGTGCATATGCAAGTCTATATGTGGGTTTAGTTAGCGTTAAGTCTTGTGAGACTATTGTTGAAGGCTAGGTGAAAATAGGAAGCGGGTTTGGAATGTACAAATTAAATTAAGTCGAAACTTGTTTATGATGGTCGAACTGTTCAGATGCAGTCTTATGCCGCGCCGTGACAAATGGGTCCGCGCCGCGGCATTGCAAGCAAACCAGGATCAGAAAGTGAGTTAAGGAGGGTTGATTTTCCCGTTGTATGTCACGCCGCGACGAATTATGCCGCGCCGCGGCAGTCCTGCTGGACAGAATCCGGTTTTAGCTCAAATTAAATGACTTTAAGGGGTAAATTGGTAATTTGGCGTATAAATCTGATGGGAGCATTAAATCCCAGCCACTTATCCATTTCATTTAATTTCTTTTATCTTTTCTTTCCAATTTCTCTCCCAAAACTTAAAACCCATTTGGATTAAAAGTGAGATTTGAGAGTGAAGGATTAAGGGTTGATCTTTGGAGCAAGAATTAAAGTTGTTCCTCTTGTCTCTAGCTACGCGTTGAAAGTCTCGGTAAGTTCTAACTCTAAGTTTTGAGTTTTAATTGATTAATGGCTAGGGTTTTGGTTACTAGAGACTTGTTTGACCCATTTGAGGGTAAAATGGGCGAATTTGGGTTATGTGGTTGTAATGAAACCCTAATAGCCACAAGCTAGGGTTTGGTCTAATGAAAATAGGATTTGTAAGTGTTGATGGTGTTGTTAAGCATTAAACACTTGTTAAAATGTTGTTGAAATGGTAAATAGGTCATGATTGACAAGTTTGGTAGTGTAAGAGTTAAAATGGGTCAAAAGAGTAATGTTGACCTAGTTTGGGTGAATTGGGTATGGATTACCCTAAGTTGGTACTAGTTGAAGTTACTAGACTTTAATTCACTAGCTTTAGTGATTAAAGTCGAGTCTTGGCCATTAAAGGGGCGGTTGTGGTGTGTTTGAGTCATTTAATGCGAGTTGGGTCATTAAATGCTCAAGTAGGTGTAATGTGGTTAATTTCACTAGTTGTGTCTTGAAATAGTACTTAATGTATTAGGTACTTTGCTTTGAAGCTCGGAAGTGCATAATCATCACCGAAGTGTTAAGGTAAGTGGAATAATTATATGCGTGCGTATATGATGTATTTATTTGTGTAGTTGAGTTGTGAAGTGTCGACGTGTTAAGACACCACTCCTCACGTGGCGAGTGAAGTGTTGATGTGTTAAGACACCACTCGGGAGTGAAGTATCGATGTGTTAAGATGCCACTCCGAGAGATGTAACAAGTGAAGTGTCGATGTGCTAAGACACCACTCGGGGTGAAGTGTCGAAGTGTTAAGGCACCACCCAGGGTGAAGTATCGACGTGTTAAGATGCCACCCGTGGGGTTAGTGTACGAAGTGTTAAGTGCACTAATTTTTGTTATGAACTCCGACGGTCTTTAAACACCGTTCCCTCGTTCGTTTGGTTAACCATGGTTATGTGTGTGGATTGTAGCATATTATATTGTTTAAACTATATGTTATTGTTATGCTAGCTCGTATGGTGGAAGGTTTAGTGTTATACTTGTGATGGTATGATTAATTATAATGCTAGCATGTATGCGGTAAATGCGTAAGTGATTGCAAGTAAGTAGGTTGTATATGTAAACGTATAATTGTTGCACTCACTAAGCATTAGCTTACCCCTCTCATTGTTTATCTTTTTAGATGCAGGCGTGGACAAGGGCAAGGGGGTTGTTGGGCACTAGGTGTCCCTTGATGATGTTATGTTGGAGCTTTTGGAAGTTGGCCTAGCGTTTTGGGTAGTTTAGTCCCAAACCATGCTCGATGTGTTGTTTGGTTTAAAACTATCATTTTTGTATTGGTCAAACTTGTATCACATTCGTTAATGGCCTTTGTGCCTTTTGTAAACACTAAATTTGTTGTATGTTTTAACGAAACGTGTGGAATGGTTTACATATTTAATTGGCGCGTAAATGTGTATTATTTAAAAAAAAAATTTATCGTATGGAATACGGGTTGGGTTGTTTCATTGAGCTTGACCACCTCATTCATTGATCGCTAGTCTTCAAGGGAATGTCTACTACTTCATAGATAATACACCTGTTCAGTGTATGGTCCATATAACAGTAGATAAAATGAGTTATGTTAGGTTACCAAGTGCTCACGGAAAATGGAATAATAATATTATACTCATCTCAGCATTTAAATCTTATGGTCTAATATTATATGCTTTTTAGTATTTAATCTTGTGGTCTAATATTATACGCTTCTCAGCATTACTCTTGTGGTCCAATTTTATACAAATTGTTATACTAAACCTATAACTCACCAACAATATTGTTGACAGTTTACTCACATATTTTATTCTCATGTGATGATTGATTATATGCTTCTGCTGGTGTTGGAGAGTCTGCATTATGTCGCAGATTTTATTAAAACATTATTTTGCAATTAGATTTTATACATTGTATCTTGTCATGGTTTTTAGTTGACATTTATGTCAATATACTTTAGTACTTGTTTTATCTTTAAAACTTACAACTTGTTTAGATTTCCATTTTTGGTAATCTTTTTTAAATAAAATGAATACAAATGTTTATTTCAAATGATCATATAGTGATAATAATCACTACTGTGGGACCTAGTAAACGTTGGTTGTCAAGTGTAATTTGACAGGACATTTCAGTTGGTATCAGAGCGTTGGTTGTAGGGAATTAGGCTGCATTGATGTGGTTACCCCGAGTCAATATGGTGCATTAGTGAGTCTAGTCTATAGCCTGACCTACAGCTTTAGAGTATTATTATATGTGATTACTTGTATCATATAATTATGTCTATATTGTTATCATATCCATACATCTCTCTTATGTTCTGATTCCGAAAGGAACTCCAATTTCAATTCAATGCATTCTCTGACTCATGTGAGTTTATTTTTAAAACACCACCTCGGTTAGTGAAACCGAGGGATGCCATCCAAGACTTCTGAAAATTCTCGACATTCCTATATCATCTATTATGTTTATGTATATAACGTGTATGTTATATCACTTGAGATGTCATCCATGACTTCTAAAATGCTCGAATTTCCATTGTTAGCTATTATATTATATTTATGTATATAACATCCTTGTTATATTACGTGCCTATGTGCTTTGGTTCAATAATTCATAAAAATGCCTCGATTTACGAACTGAGAAACTTCTTTCTTGACTCATAAAAATTCTAAATGATTCAAAAACATTCTAATTTCATCATTATTCATGATTATCATTCTTAATAATTTTTGTCTCTTTGTGCTATGCTTAGTGCGCTGTTTAAGAAATCGTTTTAGATAGAATTGTGTAGAAACTCGATTTTGATCACGCATCCTAACCTTATGGAGTGATATTGAAATGGAAGTATGAATTAGTAGAATATAATGACGTATGGCCAACGAGATTATATTACAGTAATTCATATAGAAATTCCAATATTGTGACATGAGGAATAGAAAGTGAATCAAAGAAATTTTCACGCTCGTGCATTCATAGATAGCAAATTGCTTGGCACCATTCAAGTAATAATGTCGTGCCCAAATAATAACCGATCTCTATCAATTCAAAATCAAGGGTGAGATACACCATCTAAAGTTCTTCCATTTGCCTGCGGGCTGCGGCATGAGCTAAACTCATCTTTATCACATTAGAAAGCTACAATGTCAAATAAAGGATATTCCATCTTACCCTAACGTATCCTCTTCTCGAGCCAGTTAAGGCTGAAGTTTAAAGATGTTGCTATTACTACATTGGATTCATGTGATCCTTCACACACTTAAAATGATCAAGGGTAGCGTTGATATACTTTTCATTATGTTACCCAAGGTTAAATGTCGCGCAACTTGTTGTACTTATACGAGAAGTCGTGACCTTTGAATCATGAATACTTCTTAAAGATCTTACGATACTTCATTTCACCTCAGTGTTAAAAGCATGAATTGCACTAACTAACCATTACTCTCTCCTTAGAAGTGTGGTGCTTACGTTTAGTAACTAATATACTGCTTGCAACACCTCAATCCCGGTAGGTCGCGTTGCCTAACCTCATGTTGAGATTTGCACCTTCTCATTAACAACATTGTATGTTGAATATCATTATCTTCTCACACAAGCTTCCACATGGATAAAATTCATGATCATCTGTTATACACCGCAACTTTATCATCCGAACACACACTTTAGTGAGTCAACCTTATGCTCCTTGGTCCATAAGAGCAGCGAGATTTACTCATCGCATTAGATCCGTCTACGCAAGTTAGCAGTTATCATTAAATGATCATATAATAATGGTAATAACAATGGCAATTACATCATGTCCCTATATCACCCTTATTTATGAGGAAATTTATATCGTCCTGGCATTAATCTCAGATTTAATGAGAATTCGATAAATTGATTTTCAATAGTCATTACATAGTCAAAAGCCACTGCTTAAAATGTCTTCATACTTGTCTATGTGAATGATGGATTATTCATATCCAAGTTATTATGAAGTCTTCACAACCTCCAGAATCAAGCGATTCAACGTGATTATATCGTGGTAATTCAATCTGAAATTCCAATGTTATTACATGAAGAATGGAAATAATGATTATATTGTCTGTAGATATATGAAGAACTCCTTTCAATCGGACTATCTATCTCATACTCATGAGCGGATTGACAATCTCTTCAATACAATAAAGGGGTGTGGAGCGAGGAGCCATGGAATTATACATTCATTTTCCTTAACGGCATCTCTTTACCCTCGAAACTTAATCATTGCTTAACGTATCTGAGTAAACCCTATTGCAATATGTCGACTAGAATGTTTGCTGGTACTCACCATCAAACGAAACACTAAATCCTTGCTGGGAATCATGATACACAAACTTTTGTGACTTGTGGTGACACCCTCGAACCTTCCTTGAAGCATATATCTTGTAATCTATTAACCCACTCTTGGCGAAGATTTTCATTTCCATAACCACATCTGGAAATTCATCAGAGGTAATCGATAATCACTCGGAGGAATTTCATTCGGACCCTCAAACGCCGATCTTATAAACACCAGATTCACTATTTCGTTCTCTATGCCGAGATGGTAAATATCTTACTTTTCAAAAACAGCTTCACACATGAATACTTTGGGTCCAACAACTTATGTCCTGATAAAAGGGGACACACTTGATTCGTTGGCTCTCATTACTTCGTAACATTTGTTACTCAAATGTCACCCGATAATTCAAGTTCCTTCCCTCGATCTTCCTCGATGTTTCTCCAACTCGTAACCTTCGAAATACGAATATTCTATTTATTAAAATTTCATACACATCATTTCATTGTGCAGTCCTCTCAAAATTTATTCACTTATGCAATTAATAAGATTGTATGTATATATATATATATACATATATATAATTAAATAAATAAATTTAAATGTACCTATTTTGGTCAGTACATACTAAATTATACATTCAAATTTTAAAAATCAATCCTTTATTGAGTTGTTAAACTAAATCAAATTATTTTATGTAAAATGGTACACGTTGTACATACCTCTTATTTTACTAAGAAGTTCGCTCCACTTATGTTGTCACATCGAACGTTTAAAACCTTTTCAAATTTCTTTGATTGATTATATAAAAATCTTTGTATTACTCTACACTATGTTTGGATCACAGTTCTTTCATCCTTCGTGCAAGGACGAAACTTACCATTAAGTTCATTGTTAAAAACTCTTATGCCACCTTGGATGGCAATCCCGTAAGAGTAGTTGGGAATTCTTTGCGCTCATCTACTTTTCATTTTTAGGGTTGGCTGTAGCGTAAATGCATGCTGTAAAATCAGTGTCTGAGGTATGCTCAGTGGTCACCCTGGGTATAGGAAAGGCACTAAGTGGGTTTCTACCTAACTATTATTATAGTTGGTATCACGAATAGAGATTTCACTAAGCTTGTTTGAGAAGTTTCTACTTTTGATATTTCACGGCTAACCGCAACACCCTCGTAACATCAATTCTATGATTCAATATTTTGTGGCACAAGCAATCATTTTCGTAGATTTTCTCACCTGGTGTAAACTATTCTTTATAACTAATGATTCACGTTTCTTCTCATCCACACATAAACTTAAGAATAAGGATGAATCCTAGATCAACTCACCCGTCTGTGCGAGGAGTTCACTCACGTTGAGAGATCACACCTTTTGTGTGGTTTCCTTTCTAGAATGTAATGTAAATTACTTTAAAAATCTATGATCCTCGTTATCTTCTTTGAAGGAATTGCCTTAAACATCTTTAACACTGATATGGTTACTCTAAATATTTCTTCCTTTGTGGGTTGCAAGTATATGTTATTCTAGTCGGATTTCAACCTTCATTTCAACTTGAAACTGAAATCATGTAGTTACATTCTACAAATGTGCTTTCGTTCCTTCCAAGGATAAGTTCACCTGTAGTATAATAAACTGAACGATATCTTCCATTGATCGCTCAGATAATTCTGAGGGCTATTTAAGTAATTATGGTTTGCCTTGCATGAAAGTCTGAGTAGTAACTCTCCAGCTGGCATCTCGATTCATCTGTTTACATCAGACATTTCTTAAATACCAGGGGCATTACGCCTATGGTTATCTTCTAAAATCAAAAGGTTAATAACATCCGTAGCTAACACGATCATGACATTTAACTACATGGTTGTGATCACCATGTACTCCACTCTGTTTTTCAGCCTTTGTATTGTGACATAAACACTCAATGTTTTAAATGAGCTTAATAATGTTCATGATGCACTTCATGCATCCAGATTACTGAAATGCCTGTATGGCTAAAACATTATCATCCCTTTTGAGGAAATTAATTCAGATAATACATTCATGTTATCAAGAAACGAAATCAATTTGTTGATTTTAAGATCAAGAAACTAAATTAACGGCGTATACCTATTCTTATGATTATACGCCGGAGCACCTTTCAAGGTAAATAGTTCGCTTCTGAGCACAAGAGTCTCTTGGGACATGGATACTCTAACATTTTCTCCAACTCTGTACCATTGATGGACATCACCCAAGGACGAAATTTTCTTTAACGAGTAGGTACTGTAACGACCCTACTTTTTCGGTGAATATTTAACTTTCATTATCTCATATTCTTGCCACGTCATTTTTATATGACTTATATTATTATAAATAATATTTATATATTATTTTTTAAATGAAAATGTGCACTTATGTATATATACGTTTCTACGTGTAACGGTTTTATTCTGGTGAATCGTCTCGGTTCCAAACCAACGATAATTTTCGTGATTTCCAAATTTGAATAATATTTATACGACATTCCAATGTCATATGAGTTAATAAAATATTCCTATATTTTATTCGTAGATTTTCATCCTTCTCGCGTAATATAATTGCATAACGGTATGTTTCTCGGTTTCCAAACCGATATTGTCTTTTGAGACTTTTAAAGATTCGATTATCCAAAGGCATTCCTATTTTAGATTATTAATATTATTATTATTTTTAATAAATATTAATTGTAATATTTATTATGGTTTATTATTCGTTATTTATATATTTGTCGCGTAGCGATTTTCGTCTGATTCACGTTTCGGAGACTCCTAACCGACAAGCTTTCACATGTTAGTGACCAAAATGAGAAAAATAAAAGTACCGGGTTCCCTCTTATACCTAAACCGATCGGCCCATCCATATGGGAGGTATTTTTGTAACATTTTTCTTAATTGGCTATTTTAGGGTTGGATTACCCTAATTCTCATTCCATAAAATTTATTCGCTTCTTTTTCTCTCCTCTTTCTAGCCGTATTGTAACAACCCAACCTGTTATACAATCGAACACGTGAATTTTTTTTTATACAGTGTAGTGCGCGGCGCGCAGCACCTTAGGGTGCGCGACGCGCACATGCCAATTCAGCTTCTGTCCAGTTTTGTCAATTTTCAAATAAAGATCTCCCACTTCCCGACATATTTAGACGAAATGCTTTTCACCACATGTTCTAATATGTAAAACTAACACGTTTCAATAATAAAACAAGTTTTACGAACTGGGCCCACATATGGCCGAAATACGAGTTTCATACAAAATGTAAGTTTCGACCACACTAGTTTAAATTCCAAACGATACAAGAGCATGATGTTTGGGGGTTAAACTTCCCAAATCTCGATAAAACTTCAAAAGCTAACACATCCAAAAAGCATCCCCTATCAAAACAAAGCGGGATCTCTAATCCAAACGAATGCCCTTACCCTTGTCCACGCCGGAGCCTATTAAAAGGTAAACAACGAGAGGGTAAGCAAAGCTTAGTGAGTGAAACAATTATACATACACATATATAACCCATCTATTTGCAATTGCACCCACCAAATACCTCATATGAAAATATAACTCAAATAGCATGCCGTCATACTCATAATGCTAACGACTCATACACTGTCACAACATCACATTAGTATATACACAACACAGTATATATATATATATATATATATATATATATATATATATATATATATATATATATATATATATATATATATATATATATATATATATATATATATATATAGCATGCTAAACAATATCCAACAACATAATATGGTTAACCATAACGCTATGGTGCTACCGGCTCGTGGTTCACACCATACGCATTTGAGTCTCACTCTTTTATAGTGCTACCAGCTCGTGGTTCACGCCTCATTTTATAGTGCTACCGGCTCGTGGTTCACACTTTATTTTATAGTGATACCGGCTCATGGTTCACACTTTGTTTTATAGTGCTACCGGCTCGTGGTTCACACTTGATGCTACCGACTCGTGGTTCACATCATGACACTCGTCACATACATGCTATGGTACTACTAGCTTGTGGTTCATACCATAACATTCACAAATAAATATGCCATATATATATACGCATAATTATTCCACTCACCTTAAGGATTCGGTGATGGTTTTATCCTTTCGCAAGCTTCAAAGCCAAGTACCTAATACAATAAGTACTCGATCAACACTCAAACTAGTTGGACTAACACCAACACCCTACTCAAGTGCATTAAATCACCCATTTACACCAAAACCGTCCAATTAAGGTCAAGACCATCATTAATCACTAAAAGCTAGCGATTAAGGTCCAACAACACTAACTACCACAAAATCTGGGTATTTCACACCCATCCTTCCCAAATTAGGTCAATCATTACCCATTCGACCATTTTAAGTCAACACACCCATTCCGGGTCATTCACTACCCCAAGTGACACCCATTTACCAATTAACTAGGTGTGCTAGTAATTAACTAACTAATTAAGACTCATAAACACCAATTAACACTTTGAAACTGTCGGTTAGTTACTATTGAGTCTTCATGACTCATTCTTTCCCAAGAACACCCAAAATCACCACAAATGGGTTTTATGTTCATCACTAACCTAAACCCTAACCCTTAAACCAATTAAAATAAGGAAATCAAAGTTAGAGCTTACCACCACAATCACAACGTAGCTAGTGATTAGATGAACAACTTTAACACACGCGCTTTGGCCCGAAATCAACTTCTTCCTCTTTGATTTGAGCTTTCTCACTCAAGAACTTTCCTCTCTCTCTAGAATTCAAGTGGAATGGATAAAGGTAGGTAATAGAGGAATTATGACACTCCACTAACTGATCTTGTGGCCTTTAACTCGTCCCCAAGTGAATTTACCAAAAAACCCTTCTAAAATATCTATTAAAAGAGATAGAATCCGGCTACAGTAGCAGTGAACCACGCGCACCCTTAAGTGTGCGCTGAGCGCACCCTGGTCTGGACAGACTCTGACCTCTATTTAACTGTACAATAATTCCCACACTTCAAGTACCCTATTTACACTCTGTACAATAATTATTCGGGTCTTACAACTCTCCTCCACTTGAATCGGAGCGCGTTCTCGATATCCAAGCTGCATGACAAGAGGGAAGATAATCTGACACAAACTCTTCGGGCTCCCAAGTAAACTCGGAACCTTTACTGCGATGCCATTGAACTTTATAAGTTCTCACCTCTTTATTCCTCAACCTTTTCACCTTTTCGTCGAGTATAGCAATCGGCTCCTCAACATACTCTAACTTGTTGTTTAGTTCAATTTCGTCTAACGGCACCCATGAAGAATCATCCGCAAGACACTTACGGGGATGGGAAACATGAAATGTATTATGGATCCCCGCAAGCTCTTCGGGTAATTCCAAACGATACGCAACTTCACCAATACGAGCTAGAATCTTAAATGGCCCAATAAACCGAGGAGCTAACTTTCCCCGTTTTGGGAACCGAATAATACCCTTCCATGCCAAACCTTAAGCATCACCATGTCACCTTCTTGAAACTCAATCAATCGCCTATGTTTGTTGGCATACGACTTTTGTCTATCTTGAGCCGCTTTCAAATGAGTTCGAATCATCTCAATCTTGCTATTCGTCTCTAAAACCAAATCAGTACTCCCGATTTCTCTTTGACCCACTTCACCCCAACAAATCGGAGTTCGAAACCTCCGCCCATAAAGCATCTCGTAAGGTGGCATCCCGATACTAGTATAATAACTATTATTGTACGAGAATTCCACCAATGGTAAGTGCTCATCCCAACTACTGCTGAAATCAATAATGCACGCCCGTAACATATCCTCCAATGTTTGATTCGTACGTTCGGTTTGACCGTCCATTTGAGGGTGGTACGCCGTGCTCAATTTCAATTGTGTACCCATATCTTCATGAAACTTTTCCCAAAACCGAGATGTGAAACGAGTATCTCGATCCGAAATAATAGATATAGGAACCCCGTGTCTCGATATCACTTCCTTGATAAACAACTTAGCCAAGGTCTCCGACAATATCGCTTCCCGAATGGGAAGAAACAAGGCACTTTTCGTCAACCGATCAACTATCACCTAAATCGAATCAAATTGGGTTCTCGTCATCTTTGGTAAGTTTGTAATGAAATCCATGGTAATGTGCTCCCATTTCCATTTCCGAATTTCCAACGGTTGTAACTTACCATACGGCTTTTGGTGCTCGGCCTTAACTTGCAAACACGTGACACATTGTTCAACATACTTTACGACATCATGTTTCATGCCCGGCCACCAACACTCTTTCTTCAAATCAAGATACATTTTCGTCGCGCTCGGATGAATGGAATACTTTGACTTATGTGCTTTATCAAGTAGCACTTGTCGGAAATCTCCCATTCTAGGCACCCACACTCGTCCTTGAAAGGACAACAAACCGTGCGGGCCTAAGGTAATGGACTCCGTTTGCCCTACGATTCGTTCCTCATGTTTGTTGTTAACAAAATCTTCAATTTGTATCTCACCGAGATTTACAAGAAAATCGTTGGTAATAATCATGCATAACGATCCTACTCGTATCGCCGGATGTTGACTCTTCCGACTTAACGCATCCGCGACCACATTCGCCTTACCCGGATGATAAAGTATTTCACAATCGTAGTCTTTTACCACATCCATCCATCTACGTTGACGATAATTCAAATCTCGTTGTTCAAAAAGATGTTTTAAGCTCTTGTGATCCGAATAAATCGTACACTTGACACCATACAAGTAATGACGCCAAATTTTCAATGCATGAACAACCGCCGCCAACTCAAGATCATGAGTCGGATATCTCGTTTTGTGTTCCTTTAATTGTCGAGAGGCATACACGATGACTTTACCTTGTTGCATTAGAACATAACCGATCCCATTTAAAGAACCATCACAATAAACCGTCATGTCTTCTACACCTTCCGGCAACACTAAAACCAGAGCTTGACATAACTTCTCTTTTAACAATTGGAAAGCAATTTCTTGCTCGTTTTTCCAATTAAATCTCGCGTTCTTTCTCGTTAATTTTGTCAATGGAGAAGCGATTTTAGAAAAGTCTTGGATAAACCGACGATAATAACCGGCCAATCCGAGAAAACTTCAGATTTCCGTAGGCGTAGTCGATCGTCCCCAACTCTTCACCGTCTCAATCTTCCCCGGATCTGCTTGAATACCATCCTTATTCACAATATGGCCAAGGAATTGAACTTCCCTTAGCCAAAATTCACATTTGGAGAATTTTGCATATAATTTCTCCTTCTGCAACGTCTTCAACACACCACGCAAATGATGTTCATGTTCCTTCATACTCTTCGAATAGAAAAGTATGTCGTCAATGAACACAATAACCGACTTGTCCAGCATAGGTTGGCACACTCAGTTCATAAGGTCCATGAATTCCGTCGGTGCATTCGTAAGACCGAAAGGCATAACTACAAACTCATAATGCTCGTAACGCGTTCGAAAAGCCGTTTTCTCAATATCTTCCTCACGGACCCGCATTTGGTGATAGCCTGACCGTAAGTCAATTTTTGAGAAATACGTCGCACCTTGGAGTTGGTCAAACAAATCGTCAATCCGAGTCATTGGATAACGATTCTTGATCGTCACTTTGTTCAACTCTCAATAATCGATGCACATCCGCATAGTACCATCCTTCTTCTTCACAAATAAAACCGGAGCACCCCACAGCTAAGTACTCGGTCGAATTAAACCCTTTTCAAGGTACTCTTGGGTTTGATTTAACAACTTTTGCATCTCTGTTGGTGCTAAACGATAAGGAGTTTTAGCAATGGGAGTAGCCCCCGGAACCAACTCAATGCGAAATTCAACTTGTCTTTCTGCCGGAACACCCGATAATTCGTCCAGAAAAACGTCTTCGAATTCACTAACCACCGGAATTTCACGAATGGGTGGTGGCTCTTCACGAGTATCAACTACATGAGCAAGAAAAACCATGCCACCACTAACAAGAAAACGACGTGCCCGTGCATAAGTGCATAATGGCACAAGTCTTCTCCGTCTCTCGCCATGAATAATTAACTCTCCCCCACTTGGGGTCTTCACACGAATAGATTTTTCATGGCATGCAATATCGGCTCTATGACTATCGAGCCAATCCATACCAACGTCAATATCGAATTCACCAAAGACATCGGAATAAGATCAATTTTAAACGTTTCGGAACCAAACACAATATCACAATCGTTACAAACATCAACCCCTAGCACCGTCTTACCATCCGCTATTTTGACTTCTACTGGATGACTTAACTTAGCTAGTGGTTTATCAAGCTTAGACACAAATCTTGTAGAAACAAATGATAAATTAGCACCAATATCAAATAGGATCTTTGCCGGATTAGAGTTAACCATGAAAGTACCTGAGACAACTTCATTTGATTACTTGGTCTCATCATTAGTCATCAAGTAATTGCGTCCCCTAGCCGTACCCGCCGCCTTCTCCAACTTCTTAACATGATCGGTGTTCAAATCGGAACACTCCATCCTTCGATACCCTTCTTTACCACAATTATAACAAGTAAGTTTGCTCAGCGCCTTGGTATAATCACGGGCCATGTGCCCCCTTTGATTACAATTAAAACACGTGGGTCCATAACTCAAAGAACCACCTTTCTTCACGCTATTAGCACTTTCGGAACCCTTCTTGCTCTTCTTGTTTAAAAAGTTCGAATGACTCGACCCTTCAAATTTTCTCTTAGAGAAATAGAAATCGCTTTGCTTTGGAATTTCCGGTTCGAAGCCCCGGGCTAACTCAAGCAATTCATCAAAAGACTTAGCCATTCCCCGACTAATCTTACGCTTCAACTCATCGCTTAGTGTACGGTAAAAATCTAGCATCAACTTGTGATATCACCAACATACTCCAGACAAAAACGAGTCTTTGCCAAGAAGGTAGACTTGAGAGTAACCAAGTCCATTGAACCTTGTCGCAAATTGTGCAACTCGTCCCGGATTCTATCAAGGTCGGAAGGAGTTCGGTATTCTTTGAAAAATTCATTTTTAAACTCTTCTCACGTCAAGCTCATGCATTGCTCTTCCCCATATAATCGAATTTTATCGTCCCACCACAGCTTGGCCTCTTCACTCAACATACTAGAACCGTACCTCGTCTTCTTATCGGGAGGACACTTGATGTTATGCGAGGCGTATATGAAATAGCTTATATTTTACTAGGAAATACTATTAAATATGATACAATTTTACACAAGATATTTATTTATTTATAGAATGGATATACCTAAACCTTGCTACAACACTTATAGGCAGTGTACCTAATCGTACAGTAGTGTAGTTTTTAGTAAGTCTGGTTCGTTCCACAGGGAAATCTTTTAAACAAAGCTTAACGCTATATTAGTTTTATCTTATAAAAATACAAATATATATAAGTAATATTATTATTATAAAAAGGGGGGTTTTTACCATTAATGACCGGTTTGTCGATTTTTAAAACTCTTAGTCGCAGTTAAAACCTAATGTAAAATATTAAATAAATAAAAGACTTAATTTAAAGCGTAAAGTAAATAACGATAATGAAATTGCAATAAATAAAAGTGCGATGAAATAAAATTACGATAATTAAAGAGTACGAAAATTAAAAGTGCAATTAAATACAATGACAATAAATAAAAGTGCAATAATTAGAAGTGCAATTAAATATGAAAATAAAGGAATTATGCTTATTTAAACTTCCGTAATCATGATGTTTGACGTGTTGATTTTAGTTTATTCCCATGGGTTAATTATTCTTTGTCCTGGATTATTCAATATGTCCGTCTGGTTTTTGTCCATAACAGTCCATCAGTCATAAATATAAAGTGTGAGTGTCCTCGTCAAATTTTCCTTATACCCGAAGTCAAATATTCCAACTAATTGGGGACTTAAACTGTAACAAGGTTTTAATACTTTGTTTAATAATTACACCAGGATATCGACTGCGTGTAACCCAAGGTTTTAATACTTTGTTATCAATTATGTCAAGTGTCCTTCTACATAATTTCACCCCTGTTTTAATAATTCCATAGACTATTAATCCATTCCCGTGTCCGGTTAAATGAACGATTATTCGTACATATAAATATCCCGCCCATCGTGTCCGATCGAGTGTATATGGTTATTTATAGGTATGTCCAATTGTAAACCTTTATATTAAAATTAACAAACTATCATTTAGTTAAACAAATATAAAGCCCATTAATAGCCCATAGTCTAATTTCCACAAGTGTCGTTCTTTTGTCTAAACCCCAATTATGGTACAAAGTTCAATTACCCAATTTTAGTAATTAGCCCAACATCATGATTACTTTGTTTTAAATAAGCATAATAATAACTTAGCTACGAGACATTAATGTAAAAAGGTTGAACATAACTTACAATGATTAAAAATAGCGTAGCGTTACACGGACAGAATTTCGACTTACACCCTTACAACATTGGCTAACATACCCTTATTCTTAGAATTAAAATTAAAATTATAATATATATATATATTATACGTTGAGTAAGAAGAAGGAAAAAGATGTGTTTGATGTTCACCAAACTGCGAATTTTATAGGCATGTGGGCTGGAAAAGGGGCTCATGCGATCGCATGAGTTTTGCTCCTCCAGGCCATGTGATCGCATGGCCAGCTGGGGAGGCTCACATGTTGTTGTTTTCTTCTGCCGACAGTTTTTAAAATATAATATAATATATATATATATTAATTTTAAGAGTTAATTATATATTATATTATATTCATGTGCATAGTTGACTTGTAATTTTTAGTCCGTTGCGTCGAGCTTTGAGAGTTGACTCTGGTCCCGGTTCCGGATTTTCGAACGTCCTTGCGTACAATTTAATATCTTGTATTTTGCGTTTCAAATCTTGTACTCTTGTAATTTTGAGACTTTTCTCATCAATAATTGGAACCTCTTTGATTGTACTTTGTACTTTTGAGCTTTTTGGTCGTTTGCGTCTTTAATTCGTCGAATCTGTCTTTTGCCTTCACCTTTTATTATTTAAACGAATATCACTTGTAAATAGAGCAATTGCAACTAAAAGCTTGTCTTTCTTGAGGGATAATGCTATGAAATATATGTTCGTTTTTAGCATTATCAAATATTCCCACACTTGAGCGTTACTTGTCCTCAAGCAATATAGTCTTGAAATATACTAGAATCACTTCTTTATTCTTCACACTTTGTACATCAGTGATTTCTATACGGCGGTATGAACAATGGTAGTAACGATGTGGTTTACAGTCTCACATGACTATGAAAATTTAGATCCATTAAGGAAATTGGATCTTTATGAAAACATTTGATCTTTTGAAAATTAAATCTAACTTTTACCCTAGATAATTTTTCCGGAATAACCCTTCACCGGTGTTTGCAAATTGTTTTTGTGGGTTTGGTGGGTTTCAGATTTGAAAATTTTAGTTCAAAACTTGCGGTTTTGTGTCACCCACTTGGTAACCTTGTATTGGGAAAGCAACACGTCCAGTATACTTGTTCCGTATATTACCTTTCGGTAAACTACCGTCCAGTTGTAAATAAAAGCGTTGAACAAGCAACTGTTAAGGCAATGTCCCCTGACATGCTTTTAATTATGGTCTACAATGTATCGGATGCAATTACTATCCGTTGTAGGAGCAATAGTAAAGCTCACCCTTATAATTTTCCGGTCTGGCACAAGGTCCTGTCTTTGACCATGCTATGTAACCACCGTTCTTACGGTTGACACCCAATTTGGTTCAGATGACCTAATGAATTCCAGGTGAATTCCTAGGATTTTACGTTCAATGGTAATGAACGCATTGAAAATGGGTTTTCAGAAAACAAATCGGTTTGTAATTTTGATCAAAATATTTTCTAGTTCAAGCTCGAGTTTAGATATCATCGAATTCCATGAGTTTGTAATTCTCAATCTTTAAGGTCAATCTCTAGGATTGAGTAATATCGGGCTTAAAAGCTGATTTTTGATCTTTAAGGAGATTATCCTTTTTTGGAGATCTGATTCATTAGTCTTATCCAGCTAATTTGCACGGCGTCCTCCCCATTTTACGAGATAGATCCTCTCATAGTTAGGATAAGTCTGACCACTTGGCGACCCTGTTTGATGCTGAGGTCCGTGGATTTCCTGCTGATTTTAGAGATGACTTTTCAAGATTTTTCGTCAACCTACAGCTGGTCTGGACGACAACTTCATGACCTAAATCAAGAAGCGCGTTTCTTTTTCGGAAGACTTTACTTCCTTTTAATGATGGAATTGATTCATCGTGTAGATCCATCTTTCTTTCAAATATATTACAGTAAATCGGGTAAAACTGATTAAAATCGTCCAAAACAAAAGTATCTTCAGTTATTTGTTACAAAAATATGTGTGATATATGTTTTAAATAACTTGGTAAATTTTCTCACACTTGGCTTTTATTTTCTTTTATTTGCCTTTTTATTGTCCTCTATTCCATTTTAAATGAATTCTAACATTTTGGTTTGTTTCTCAATTTATGTCTTTTCCAAGGTAACAATAATTTCGTTGTTAACACCTAGTTTTATCGTTCATCAATATGTATAAACATGATTGTGAATTCATTTAATTGAAAATTTTGAAAAATTTTACTAGAATTGGGTAGTCAGTATATAAGATTAGGGCTGTTCTTTATTATTAGAGAGCACTAGATTCTAATACAACTACTGCGTTACTAGTATTTTTAATGGTAACCAAGTGTACAAGTTAAAAATTTTTAAAATCCGAAAGAATTTAACCCCTTCCCACACTTAAGATCTTGCAATGCCCTCATTTGCAAGAAATCAGTAACAATTTAAATTATTGAGGGTGATTAGCGTAGAAAAATAATTAAATTTTACCAAAGTTTCCAAACATATTGGCGTTTGTTTGCTGAATGATAAATGGTGCACATCATTTGTTCATTCCGTCTTGTTGTTACATCACATTTATTTTTCATCTTGTCGTCAAAATTAGTAGCTTTTGCTGAACTTAATGCCAGTCTTTGAAAATGCGCTGTTTTACCCTGTTTTGTACAATTGACAATATATATACAATACAAATATAAACATGCATGACAATTTGAAATGGGACTTAATATCCCACTTTCAAATCCTAAATGTGAAATATTAGTACACAATAATAATAAAAATAATAAAAATTACATAAATATATCCAATAACATAAGTTTAAACATGAATAAGTAAAAAGATAAAAACATAAAAATCATAAAAATAACCAATGGAACCAAATTAGTCTGGATAGGGGTTCCAGTTCATCTCGTCAGGTGGGTTCCATTGTTGGTTATAGGTGTTCTGATAGGCTTGGTTATAGTCATACTGGTTAAAGGGTGGTCGGATGTCGGGGTTGTGTGGCGGAAAATGAGCAGGTCGAGTAGGCACGTAATTATTTGGTACCTGATATGATAGCTGGCTCATGATTTGGTGCTGATGAACTAACCAGCTATCGTGTTGGCATCGCCTATAATCCTCGTATACTCGCTCTCAGTTCCACTGCTCATACATACTATGTCTGGCCGCGTTCGTCATTGCTTCCTCATCTATACGAACGTGGACGTCAAGAATAGCATCTCGAAAGATATCCCTAATGTCTTCCGCTTCCTCTATTTCCTCATCTGAGCCTCTTTCTACCTGAGGATGATTACCTTTATAGGGAACTACCTGGTTGTGTCTACTCTTCAATACCTTAGCACCCGCATAAACCCGCAATCCTATGGTCTCATCCTATTCTCTACAAACCTATAATGGACCCCCTTGGTTCCTATCAACACCTAAATACTCTCCAATGAGAGTAACAAAAATACCTCCTCCTATTATACTCCCGTCCTGCATTCCTTCTACCATTTTAGATAAATAAAAACCAACACAGTAAGGGATATTAACAAAGCTTCTCGGGTCTCGAATACACTTAGGTAAAATAAATCATGTAAGGTCATTTTCTCCTTATTGTGACCTCTCTGTGTAATCGAGTTAGCCAAAAATCTATGAATTACTCGAAGCTCGGCTTTATTAATATGTAAGTAGGAGTGTTTTCCTCCCAGTGTAAAAACATTATAGTTTGACATACGCCTCCAAACGGCATTCGCGTCAAAGTTCCTATCTACCCTTTCACCACGATAAATCAAACTCATACAATCGGGTAGTAGCAATTCACTAGGAGTGTAAATCTGTAATGCCCTGGCCATGTCCATCATGGACATCTTGTACATCCTACAGCCAAGGATAAATCTAAGAAAACTTCTATCATCTAACCTATCTACATCTACATTTAACGCTATAGTACTCATCAACTCAACACACCATTCCTTATATACAGGTCTACGAATGGTGAAAAGACGTTCCCAATCTGTAAAAGAAGAACTGCCATACCTTTGAATCAAATGCTGTCTAACACGGTCAGCTAGATGGATCGTTTCCAAAGGATTCCAATCAATTACCCTCGGCACCTCTACCTCTTTTGTTACCAATTTAAATTTATTACTTTGATATGCCGGGTAATCTCTCCATCGTCTATCAAATCTCAAATTAGGATGCAATGTGTGTTCAGGAATCGTTGGGTATTCTACAGGCGGATGCATCGGAAATACTATGAATTCATTAGGTAACTGTAGCGGGTCATAATAAGGTACATATTGATCAGGCTGTTGTTGTAGTTCATGTTGTGGTACTTGTTCGGGTTCTGGCTCGTATTGCATTTCTGGTTCTGGTTCTGGTTTTAGAGCTGGAGCAGGTCGTCTAGATGATGACGATGATGAACCTCCAGTATCGGCTTTCTACAAAACACATTAAGCACAAAGTTTGTGCATCCAAATATGCATTAGTGTTAGCAAAATAACAACTTAAAACAATCACAATAATCATGTTAAATCAAAATTAAACTTATACACATTTTCACATTTTTTACAATTCTATACTTTTTCAAATAAGAACATATGAAAATGTATACAAACTTCATAAGCATTTAACTCAAATAACATGTCAAAATAGTCATTACTAATAATTAAACAAGTCTCAAATGGCAATTATATCAAATTAATCAAGTTCATGAATTTTAGACTTAAAAAGTCCACTTTAATCTCCAAAAATCATGTTTAGGATCAATGTTTGGATCATTTAACTACCTAAACATGTTACACTACTTAATTTAGTAATAATTCATGACAAAAATCGGCCATAACCTGTTTATATCAAAAAGCCCCAAATTGCTCAAGAACACAAACCCTAGATTTCTAAAATTTTTGAAGTTTTTGGCTTCAAATCATGTTAAATAGCATCAATCTAGGTTATACATGCATAAAATACTACCAATTTAACACTAATTACACTAGAAATTAATAAAATTGCATTTAGGTAAAATATTGGTAATTATCACAAAAACTAGAAAATTTATGAGTTTAGGGTGTAATTTTTACCTTCTTTGAAAAGCTTCTGAACAATTTCATGATTAGAGCGAGAAATTTGACGAATTACGGTGAATTTTGGCGAATTTTAGAGGTGATTTGGGAGATGGTTCGTGTATTTGTGTGTGTTTTGTGTGAAGAATAGCTCGCTGAGAGTTTTTGATCCTGGCCAGATTTTTAGCTCCTTGCGATCGCATGGAGTTGAAGTGTAAACCCCATGCGATCGCATGGGGGTCCGGGTACAGTGAAAATTGTTTTTTTTTTATTTTTATTTTATAAAACCTTATACTTAATAAAACATAAAATTAATAAAATTTTAAAAATTTGTTTCTTTTTAGGATGAGGGAATTTCGGATCGTTGTCCTAGTCCGTCCCTAGACAAAATTTTAAAATTTGTCAATTCAAAGCGCGGTTTTTAAAAGTAAAGATTTTTTTTGGGTTTTTTTTTGGCATACTTTAGTTCAATAAGATTAAAAAATAATGATAATAAAAGTTCTCGTCCCTCCCTCGGGTAGAGCAATTTCGGTTCAAAGACCTAGTCTTCAACTCACGACAAATTTTAAAAATCATATTTTTAACTTAACGAAATAAAGTAAATTTTTGTTTTTAAATTCACACCAAACTTAAATTTAAAATGCATAAAATTAAAAATTCATATTATTAAAATTTAAAAATTCACACCAAATTTATATTATATATATTTTTATACATACAAACTTATATTAAAAATATTAATTTTTCAAATATTTACAATTTTAAAGAAGTTTACAATATTAATTTAATATTTATATATTAATTTTAAAAATAAAGTAAAAATAAAATTAAAAATCTTTTTGGTCTTTTATCCCACTTTAATCAATCAAATATTATCAAAAATATACGCCCCTCTTTTCGGTAAAGTAATTTCGGTTCCATAACCTAGTTTAACTCATGACGAATTTTTGAAATATTTTGGGTTGATTGATTAAAGATATTTATACCTTAAGAATAAACGGTAAATTTCGCAGTGATGTAGTAAATTTTTGTATGATATCAATAATTTCGGTCGCAAGACCTAATTTTATCGAATACCAATTTAATACTTTATAGCGAACAAATTAGCGTTTATTATCAAAAGGTTAAAAATAAAAAAAAATAAAAATAAAAACTGAAAACTGTACAAACTTACCTGTGAAAAAGATTTCTTAGTGATATGCTCTAGCCCACTCATAAGATAGTCGGACTAATTGATTTTCCATAGTTACATAGGCGTAACCTCGAGCATTCAGTGTTTTTTCTTCTAAACATATGAACGGTCCGTCTCTGCATAAAGTAACAAATTCGGTGTTTGAATAGGTTTGATTATTTGAACATTTACCTTCGTGTGACCATTTTCCGCATTTGTGACATCTTTCAAGGTGTCGTGCTCTTCTTTTAGCTGCGAATTTTGATTTTCTTTTACCAAATTGTAACTTATTATTTTCGTTCCTGGATTCTTTTCTTACTCCGTCCAATTTACCTCTGATTAATGATACTATTTCACTTGGAAGGGTGTCATTATTACGTTTAGTGATCAAAGCGTGTAGCATTAGACCATGGTTTAGTTCACAGGAAGTCTTCATCTCGTAAAACCTAAAAAAATAAAAATTCAGAATGAGGGGAGAAGACTAGTTCTTTAGGGTCTGCTAGGGAAAGACCATTCGGGTTCCATTTTCGAGAACTACACGAAAACAGAAAATCTAACTCAAACAGAAATACATATTATCCTTTAAAGACTTGATTCTCCCCACACTTAGTTAGCTGTGGTGTTGAAATTGTGATTAACTTCGTTGTCGACTTCCATTGGACTATCTATGTAATGTTTAACTCTGTGACCATTAACCTTAAATTCAAATCCATTTGAATTTATTAATTCTATTGTTCCGTATGGGAAAAATATTTTGACTATAAATGGTCCAGACCATCTTGATTTTAATTTTCCAGGAAATAGCTTGAATCGTGAATTGAAAAGAAGAACTCTGTCTCCTTCCTTAAATTCTTTTGAACTTCTGATTCTTTTATCATGCCATTTCTTCGTTCTTTCTTTATAGATTAACGAATTTTCGTATGCTTCATGTCTCAATTCTTCTAATTCATTTAATTGACTTAACCGTAGACGTCCAGCTTCATGTAAATTAAGATTACATGTCTTCAAAGCCCAAAATGCTTTGTGTTCAATTTCTACTGGAATATGACATGCTTTTCCGTAAACGAGTCTAAAAGGTGTGGTTCCAATTGGAGTTTTGTAGGCTGTTCTAAAAGCCCAGAGTGCATCCTCCAATTTCATGGACCATTCCTTCGGATTTGATCCTACGGTTTTCTCTAGAATACGTTTTAAAGCTCGGTTGGTATTTTCAACTTGTCCACTTGTTTGTGGATGATAAGCTGTGGAGATTTTATGAGTTACTCCATATCTTTTGAGAACTTTCTCAAGTTGATTATTAGAAAAATGAGTACCCCGATCACTTATTAAAGCTTTCGATGTTCCAAACCTAGCAAAAAGACGTTTTAAAAAGTTGACTACAACTCGTGCATCGTTAGTTGGGAGAGCTTGTGCTTCCGCTCATTTAGATACATAATCAATGGCTACGAGAATGTAGAGATTATTATGAGATTTTGGAAATGGACCCATAAAGTCAATACCCCAAATGTCAAATACTTCACATACTTGAATGACATTTTGTGGCATTTCATCACGATGACTTATTTTTCCGGCCCTTTGACATGCATCACAGGATTTGCAAAGAAGGTGTGCGTCTTTGAAAATTGTAGGCCAATAGAATCCAGCATCATAAACTTTTCTTGCTGTGAGCTGAGGCCCATAATGCCCTCCTGTCGGTCCTGTGTGACAATGGTTTAAGATTTTACTAGCTTCATCTCCGAATACACATCGGCGTATTATTCCATCGGGACAACTTTTAAACAAATGTGGATCTTCCCAGAAATAGTGTTTTATATCGCTAAAGAATTTCTTTCGTTTTTGGTACGACAATCCTTTTTCAAGGAATCCACATACTAAGTAGTTTGCATAGTCTGCAAACCATGGAATTTCATTATAATCTATCTTCAATAGATATTCATCAGGAAAGTTGTCTTGTATGGCTGATTCATTTAGAACTTCTAATTCAGGATTTTCAAGACGAGAAAGATGATCAGCGGCGAGATTTTCTGCTCCCTTTTTGTCTCGGATTTCAATATCGAACTCTTGTAAGAGTAAGATCCAACGGATTAATCTTGGTTTGGCATCTTGTTTCGAAAATAGGTATCTAAGAGCAGAATGGTCGGTATAGACCACCGTTTTAGCTAGAACGAGATATGAACGAAATTTGTCAAAAGCAAAGATAATAGCAAGAGTTCTTTTTCAGTAGTTGTGTAATTTGTTTGTGCTCCTTGTAACGTCTTACTATCAAAATAAATAGGTTGAAATCGTTTTTCAATCCTTTGTCCTAAAACGGCTCCCATTGCAAAATCACTTGCATCGCACATAAGTTCGAATGGTAGATTCCAATTTGGAGTTATCATGATCGGCGCATTCGTGAGTTTTTCTTTAAGAATATTAAAAGATTTGATGCATTCATCTGAAAAGATGAATGGAGCATCCTTTTCTAGGAGTTTATTCATAGGAGTGGCAATTTTAGAAAAATCTTTTATGAAACGTCGGTAAAAACCGGCATGCCCTAGAAAACTCCTAACTCCTCTAACATTGATGGGATGTGGAAGTTTAGCAATTACATCTACTTTAGCTCTATCCACTTCAATTCCTTCCTTTGAAATTTTATGACCAAGAACGATGCCTTCTTTAACCATGAAATGGCATTTCTCCCAATTTAGAACTAGATTTGATTGTTCGCATCTAATAAGCATTCGTTCAAGATTAACTAAACATGATTCAAATGTATCACCGAAGACTAAAAAGTCATCCATGAAAACTTCCATGCATTCTTCTATCATGTCGTGAAAAATCACCATCATGCACCTTTGAAAGGTTGCAGGAGCGTTGCAAAGTCCAAATGGCATGCGTTTGTAAGCAAAAGTACCATAATGGCACGTGAATGTGGTTTTCTCTTGATCCTCGGGTGCTATTGGAATTTGAAAATATCCTGAAAAACCATCAAGAAAACAATAGTAACTATTTCCGGCTAATCTTTCTAACATTTGATCAATAAAAGGTAACGGAAAGTGATCTTTTCTGGTGGCGTCATTTAATTTTCTATAATCAATACAAACACGCCATCCTGTTACAGTCCTAGTAGGAATAAGCTCATTTTTCTCATTTGTAATGACAGTCTTGCCACCTTTCTTAGGCACGCATTGAACTGGCCTTACCCATGGACTATCAGAAATTGGATAAATTAAACCTGCATCTAGCAGTTTAATAATTTCTTTCTTAACAACATCTTGCATATTAGGATTTAGTCTTCTTTGGCGTTGCACATATGTTTTATGACCTTCTTCCATAAGGATTTTATGTGTGCAATACGAAGGACTTATTCCTTTAATATCATGAATCTTCCATGCAATAGCTGGTTTATGAGCTTTTAACACAGAAATGAGTTGAGATTTTTCATTTTCAGTAAGAAAAGACGATATTATTACAGGTAATTCAGATTCACCATGTAAATAAGCATATTCCAAATGGTTTGGAAGTGGCTTTAACTCTAATGTCGGAGGTTCTTCTATCGATGATTTATATCGATATCTGTCTTCTTCTTTTAGCATTTGAATTTCTTCTGTTGTTGGTTCATATCCATTGGCCATAAGTGTAGCTAACATTTCAGTTTCATCAATTGGTTCAGTTCCTTCTCCTAAAGAACATTCTCCTGTTCCTTGTAATTCTGGAAATTCTTCTAACAATTCTGCATGTGATTCTATAGTTTGAATATAATAACATGTATCATCGGCAGATTGCGGTTGTTACATGGCTCTATCAACTGAAAAGGTAACACTCTCGTCCTCTATACTTAGGGTCAGTTTCTTACCAAACACGTCTATTATTGCTTTAGCCGTGTTTAAAAATGGTCTTCCTAATATGAGAGGTACTCGAGAATCTTCTTCCATGTCCAGGATAACAAAATCTACTGGAAATACTAAAGTACCAACTTTAACTAGCATGTTCTCCATTATCCCTCTAGGATATTTTACTGATCTATCGGCTAGTTGTATGCTTATTCGTGTTGGTTTCAATTCTCCAAGGTCTAGTTTAGCGTATAGTGAATACGGCATTAAATTTATACTAGCACCTAAATCTGCCAATGCTTCTATTGAACTTAGACTACCCAGAAAACATGGAATTGTGAAACTTCCTGGATCAGATAATTTTTTTGGTATCTTATTCAACAGCACTGCAGAACAATTAGCATTCATAGTAACAACAGAGAGTTCTTCCATTTTCTTTCTATTTGTGATTAGATCTTTCAGAAATTTAGCATATCTAGGCATTCCTGAAATCACATCAATGAAAGGAAGATTTACATTTATCTGTTTAAACATATCCAAGAATTTGGATTGCTCGGCTTCAAGTCTCTCTTTTCTCATTTTACTCGGGTAAGGAAGTGGAGGTTGGTATGGTTTAACATAAGGTTTAGCCTTAACTGTGTTATCTTCATTAACCTTTTCAACTACCGGTTCTTTTTCCTTATCTTGATCAGATTGTGGTTCTTGTGGAGTAGGAATAGCTTCATCAGAAATTACAGGTATTTCAGGTGGTTTAAGTGTAATACCACTTCTCATGGTAATGGCTTTAGCTGTTTCATTCCGGGGGTTAGCATTTGTATCACGAGGTAGACTTCCCGGTTTTCTTTCACCTATTAACCTTGCTAGGTTACTTACTTCTTGTTTCAAATTTTGAATAGAAGCTTGTTGATTTCTAAATGCTTGAGCATTTTGTTCATTGGTTTGTTTCTGAGATGTGAAAAACTGTGTTTGAGATTCAACTAGCTTCGTCATCATATCTTCTAAATTTGGCTTTTTATCATTGGTTTGTGGTGGTTTGTTTTGAAAATTAGGTCTTTGCTGATTGTAAGTATTATTGGATACTTGTTGATTACTAGGACCTTGTTGATTGTTGTATGGAACATTTCGGTTATAATTCTGATTTTGATTGTAGATTGGTCTTGGCGGTTGATAATTATTCTGATAATTATTTCCAGGCCTTTGGTTTATGTATGAAACATTCTCTCTTTGTTCCATTGTTAATTCAATACTGAGACAATCTTTTTTCAAATGTGGTCCTCCACACTCCTCACAACTAATTCGTATTGAGTGAATATCTTTAGTCATCTTTTCCATTCATCTCTCGACAGCATCTATCTTTGCAGAAATGGAATCTAAGTCATGGCTAGAATCGGCTCTAGCTGCTTTAGATGATCTAACGATATCTTTTTCTTGATGCCACTCATGTGAGTGGGAAGCAGTGTTATCAATAATTTTATAAGCATCGGTTGCTGTTTTCTTCATAATGGAACCACCAGCTGCTATATCGATGTCTTTTCTTGTAGTGATGTCGCATCCTTGGTAGAATATTTGTACTATTTGACAGGTGTCTAAACTATGTTGCGGACATCCTCTCAATAACTTTCCAAATCTGGTCCACGCTTCATATAGAGTTTCATTTGGCTTCTGTGTGAACGTAACAATTTCTCCTTGAAGTCTCACGGCTTTAGATGCCGAAAAGAATTGTTTAAGAAAATTTTCAACTAAAACGTCCCATGTATCAATCGCCCCTTCAGGTAACGATTCCAACCAATCTTTGGCTTCTCCCTTTAAAGTCCAGGGAAATAACATGAGATATATCTGTTCATCCTCAACATCTCGAATTTTAAATAGAGTGCAGATCCTATTAAAGGTACGAAGATGTTCGTTTGGATCTTCCTTCGGCGCACCACTAAATTGGCATTGATTAGTCACCATGTGTAGAATTTTTCATTTGATTTCATAATCTGGAGCATTAATGTCTGGTTGAGTAATTGCGTAACCTTGGCCAGTGCGTTTAGCTCTCATTCGGTCTTCCATACTTAGAGGTTCCAGATTCTCCATGATTGAATTTGTTGAATCTGAATCACTAGAGAATTCTGATTTAATGGTTAGTTCCTCAACAATCTCTGTTTGAATGATTGGTGGTTCCGGAGAAAATATTAATGGTTCAGGATCTCGAAATCGTCCCTGAATATTCTTCGGATTCTCAATTGTGAGGTCGGGTTCAAAAAATGGATTATCGGAAATTTGAATTGGAGTAATTGGTCGACTGGATGACGATTCTAAAGAAAAATCAACGGCGATAATATTTGCTAGATGTCTTGATCGAGTTACAGGTGGTGAACGTACAAAAGGTGGTGAACGTTTTGCTCGGTGCATTCACTGAATATCCTATTAGTTATAAAAATAAGAAAAATTATATAAGTTATCAAATTAATAGACTTTTTTGATTTTGCTCACGTTTTGAATAGCCAAAAGATGCAGCAGAGGGGCAGGATTCGTTTGGTCTCAATATAATTGAGTACTGTTTGGCTCCAATAACCCGGTCCACGTACAAATCCAACTATTACTACGAACCAAAAAATTTTGATGTCTATCAATTTAACCACTTAAAATAAATTTTCGTAATTTAAAGAAATTTAGAGAAGAAGTAGAAAATTCTATGTCCTAAAAACTAGAATGGCGAGAAATAAGAAAGAAAAAGAGCGCGTCGAAAAATGTCGAAAAATAAAAGAGGCGAAAAATAATAGGCGTCGTAAAATAAAAATAAGAAAGTAGCGCGTCGAAACTTAAAAAGGAACTAACAACTAAGAATTAAAAGTTGCGTCTAAAAATATTAAAGCTTAAAAGAAAAAAACTATATCCCAAATGGCAATAACTTAAAAAGGGACTAAAATATATAAACGGCGTCGCAAAATTCTAAAGCACCTAAATCTTAGTCTAAAGAAAAAGCACTTAAGGGATTTTACGGCAAATCTTAAAAATCTAGAAGTAAAAATAACTATGGTAAAAACTATATCTTAAAACTAAATACGAGCGAAAAATACAAAAAATACGCTAAAACGATAAAAAGGGGTACAAAATATAAAAATATACTTAAAGTTGTAAAAAGTACAATTTTTATAAAAATATTATTTTTATATTATTTATTTTATAAAACTATTAATTTTATAATTTATTAAAACTAATTAAACTAAATATATAAATTAATTAATAAAAACTTAAACTAAATATTAATATAAAAAAACAACCCTAATTAGGGTTTAGATAATAATAATAATATATACTCCGTAATTAATGCAGAATAGGGTTTCCTGTTGGCGTGTCAGACACACTCATGCGATCGCATGAGAAATTGCCTTCGGGCTCATGCGATCGCATGATCCAGGGTTTTGGGCCAGGTTACGGGCTGCCACAGTACGGGCCTCGAGTTTTAATATTTTTTTTCAGTTTTATGTTTTAAATTTTCTGTTTTATATAATTATAATATATTTATATAAATTAAATAAAACTTATTTTTTATAAAATAAAGATAAAGAAACTTTTATAGAACTTTTATATTTAACAAACTCTTAAAAATATTTATATTTTTGTTTTTCTTTTTATATTTTTGAATATTTAAAACGTATTTTTATAAAAACTTATTTTTATAAAAGTAAACTAAAAATTAATAAAAATCTTTTTTTTATATATAGCGTTGCGCTACCGGCGTTTAAGCAGAAAAGCCTCCCCGGCAGCGGCGCCAAAAATACTTGATGTTATGCGAGACGTATATGAAGTAGCTTATATTTTACTAGAAAATACTATTAAATATGATACAATTTTACACAAGATATTTATTTATTTATAGAATGGATATACCTAAACCTTGCTACAACACTTATAGGCAGTGTACCTAATCGTACAATAGTGTAGTTTTTAGTAAATCCGGTTCGTTCCACAGGGAAATCTTTTAAACAAAGCTTAACGCTATATTAGTTTTATCTTATAAAAATACAAATATATATAAGTAATATTATTATTATAAAAAGGGGGTTTTTACCGTTTAATGACCGGTTTGTCAATTTTTAAAACTTTTAGTCGCAGTTAAAACCTAATGTAAAATATTAAATAAATAAAAGACTTAATTTAAAGCGTAAAGTAAATAACGATAATGAAATTGCAATAAATAAAAGTGCGATGAAATAAAATTACGATAATTAAAGAGTACGAAAATTAAAAGTGCAATTAAATACAATGACAATAAATAAAAGTGCAATAATTAGAAGTGCAATTAAATATGAAAATAAAGGAATTATGCTTATTTAAACTTCCGTAATCATGATGTTTGACGTGTTGATTTTAGTTTATTCTCATGGGTTAATTGTTCTTTGTCCTGGATTATTCAATATGTCCGTCTGGTTTTTGTCCATAACAGTCCATCAGTCATAAATATAAAGTGCGAGTGTTCTTGTCAAATTATCCTTATACCCGAAGTCAAATATTCCAACTAATTGGGGACTTAAACTGTAACAAGGTTTTAATACTTTGTTTAATAATTACACCAGGATATCGACTGCGTGTAACCCAAGGTTTTAATACTTTGTTATCAATTATGTCAAGTGTCCTTGTACATAATTTCACCCCTGTTTTAATAATTCCATAGACTATTAATCCATTCTCGTGTCCGGTTAAATGAACGATTATTCGTACATATAAATATCCCGCCCATCGTGTCCGATCGAGTGTATATGGTTATTTATAGGTACGTCCAATTGTAAACCTTTATATTAAAATTAACAAACTATCATTTAGTTAAACAAATATAAAGCCCATTAATAGTCCATAGTCTAATTTCCACAAGTGTCGTTCTTTTGTCCAAACCCTAATTATGGTACAAAGTCCAATTACCCAATTTTAGTAATTAGCCCAACATCATGATTACTTTGTTTTAAATAAGCATAATAATAACTTAGCTACGAGACATTAATGTAAAAAGGTTGAACATAACTTACAATGATTAAAAATAGCGTAGCGTTACACGGACAGAATTTCGACTTACACCCTTACAACATTCGCTAACATACCCTTATTATTAGAATTAAAATTAAAATTAAAATTAGAATTATAATATATATATATATATATATATATATATATATATATATATATATATATATATATATATATATATATATATATATATATATTATACGTTGAGTAAGAAGAAGGAAAAAGATGTGTTTGATGTTCACCAAACTGCGAATTTCATAGGCATGTGGGCTGGAAAAGGGGCTCATGCGATCGTATGAGTTTTGCTCCTCCAGGCCATGCGATCGCATGGCCAGCTGGGGAGGCTCACATGTTGTTGTTTTCTTCTGCCGACGGTTTTATAATATAATATAATATATATATTAATTTTAAGAATTAATTATATATTATATTATATTCATGTGCATAGTTGACTTGTAATTTTTAGTCCGTTGCGTCGAGCGTTGAGAGTTGACTCTGGTCCCGGTTCCGGATTTTCGAACGTCCTTGCGTACAATTTAATATCTTGTATTTTGCGTTTTGAATCTTGTACTCTTGTAATTTTGAGACGTTTCTCATCAATAATTGGAACCTCTTTGATTGTACTTTGTACTTTTGAGCTTTTTGGTCGTTTGCGTCTTCAATTCGTCGAATCTGTCTTTTGTCTTCACCTTTTATTATTTAAACGAATATCACTTGTAAATAGAACAATTACAACTAAAAGCTTATCTTTCTTGAGGGATAATTCTATGAAATATTTGTTCGTTTTTAGCATTATCAACACTCCGCGGTACGGAAGGCCCCCTCGATGTCGAAGATCCAACATATACTTTTCAACGGATCCCATACCCCATTAAACATAGGGTTTTGAGCATCCTTGAAGTTTTTGTAATGGAAGTCTCGCCTTCCATGCCCACCACTACCATCACCCCCTTCACTTCGAGGATGAATGTTTCTAGCTTCTAATGCCTCTTCGATTGCGGCATTCATTCGCTCATTGATTAGCTCGGTTACTTGCCCATCAACCGATTCTTGGAAAACCTTTCGGACATCCTCAAGGAATTCTGCTCTTTGCTTTTTATTGATAGCCTCAACCTTGGCCATAAACTCGAGGTCCTCGCTCGTACCTCCTTCATGGTTCTCGGGTCCGTTTCACGTCTTCATACTATAAAACAGAAATAGATTAAATAATGAAATGAAAGGATACAACATAATATTCATATACACCTCACCGCCCCATCTTGCTCAACAATCGTCGTACATCGCTTGTTTGACATGATTTGAACCCGTAACAATGGTAGCTAATCATTGTTACGCGAACACGGCGCATTAACTTGCTAGTACAACGTCTATCTTGCTTGATGATTACAAAACACAACACAAAACAATTAGCGCATAGTTAGTTCACCTAAACCTAGGCACTAACCAATCCCCGGTCCGCCCCGTCTCCTACAAGTCCCACATAACGCGCATACACAATAAAGTCTAAGTCTAGGCACCCATCTCAAGTCGTCTAAATCATTTAGACCATGCTCTGATACCACTTGTAACAACCCAACCCGTTATACAATCAAACACGCGAAATAGTTTTTTTTTTATACAGTGTAGTGCGCGGCGCGCAACACCTTAGGGTGCGCGGTGCGCACAGGCCAATTCAGCTTCTGTCCAGTTTTGTCAATTTTCAAATAAAGATCTCCCACTTCCCGACATATTTAGACGAAACGCTTTTCACCACATGTTCTAATATGTAAAACTAACACGTTTCAATAATAAAACAAGTTTTACGAACCGGGCCCACATATGGCCGAAATACGAGTTTCATACAAAATGTAAGTTTCGACCACACTAGTTTAAATTCCAAACGACACTAGAGCATGATGTTTGGGGGTTAAACTACCCAAATATCGGTCAAACTTCAAAAGCTAACACATCCAAAAAGCATCCCCTATCAAAACAAAGCGGGATCTCTAATCCAAACGAACGCCCTTACCCTTGGCCACGCCGGAGCCTATAAAAAAGGTAAACAACGAGAGGGTAAGCAAAGCTTAGTGAGTGAAACAATTATACATACACATATATAACCAATCTATTTGCAATTGCACCCACCAAATACCTCATATGAAAATATAACTCAAATAGCATGCCGTCATACTCATAATGCTAACGACTCGTACACTATCACAACATCACATTAGTATATACACAACACAGTATATATATGGTTAACCATAACGCTATGGTGCTACCGACTCGTGGTTCACACCATACGCATTTGAGTCTCACTCTTTTATAGTGCTACCGGCTCGTGGTTTACACTTTGGCACTACCGGCTCGTGGTTCACGCCTCATTTTATAGTGCTACCAGCTCGTGGTTCACACTTTATTTTATAGTGATACCGGCTCGTGGTTCACACTTTGTTTTATAGTGCTACCGGCTCGTGGTTCACACTTGATGCTACCGGCTCGTGGTTTACATCATGACACTCGTCACATACATGCTATGGTACTACCGGCTCGTGGTTCATACCATAACATTCACAAATAAATACGCCATATACATATACACATAATTATTCCACTCACCTTAAGGATTCGGTGACGGTTTTATCCTTCCGCAAGCTTCAAAGCCAAGTACCTAATACAATAAGTACTCGATCAACACTCAAACTAGTTGGACTAACACCAACACCCTACTCAAGTGCGTTTAATGACTTAATGCATTAAATCACCCATTTACACCAAAACCGTCCAATTAAGGTCAAGACCATCATTAATCACTAAAAGCTATCGATTAAGGTCCAACAACCTTAACTACCATGAAATCGAGGTATTTCACACCCATCCTTCCCAAATTAGGTCAATCATTACCCATTCGACCATTTTAAGTCAACACACCCATTCCTGGTCATTCACTACCACAAGTGACACCTATTTACCAATTAACTAGGTGTGCTAGTAATTAACTAACTAATTAAGACTCATAAACTCCAATTAACACTTTGAAACCCTTGGTTAGTTACTATTGAGTCTTCATGACTCAATCTTTCCCAAGAACACCCAAAATCACCATAAATGAGTTTTATGTTCATCACTAACCCAAACCCTAAACCTTAAACCAATTAAAATAAGGAAATCAAAGTTAGAGCTTACCACCACAATCACAACGTAGCTAGTGATTAGATGAACAACTTTAACACACGCGCTTTGGCCCGAAATCAACTTCTTCCTCTTTGATTTGAGCTTTCTCACTCAAGAACTCTCCTCTCTCTCTAGAATTCAAGTGGAATGGATAAAGGTAGGTGATAGTGGAGTTATGACACTCCACTAACTGATCTTATGGCCTTTAACTCGTCCCCAAGTGAATTTACTAAAAAGCCCTTCTAAAATATCTATTAAAAGAGACAGAATCCGGCTACAGTAGCAATGCGCCACGCACACCCTTAAGTGTGCGCTGAGCGCACCCTGGTCTGGACAGACTCTGACCTCTGTTTAACTGCACAATAATTCCCACACTTCAAGTACCCTATTTACACTCTGTACAATAATTATTCGGGTCTTACACGTATACCCCACCTACTAAATTCATCATCATCAAAAACCATTTTATTCATCAAATCTTCATCATTTATGTAACAAGCCAGCTATTTCCGTTAAGCTTCGTTAACTGCCCTTTAAGTTATTTAACGTAACTTACTTGAATTTTGTGTATTTAATCTAATTAAATGCATACTTGAGTTTATGAAGAACTACTAAGTTTAATATATGATTATATTAGCCAGAAAACCTATATCATGTTTTGAAATACTGAGGAAACGGTACGGTTTTGAAAACTGCAACAGAGGTCCCGTGAGACTGCGAAACGTTCGATTTTTGATAAAATAATTATTTTTAATAATTATTAACTTTAAGAAAAACATATGTAATTTATTATATATTTAATGAATTAAACTTTGTGGGATGCGTTTTAACGACCGGTTAACGTTCTGGGAACTCGGTACGGTTAACGACAACTAGAAAGGAACCACACTTAGCATACTAGCAAGCCAAAACATAATGTATGTAATTCACTTTTAATAATTATATTAGATAATTATAATGTTTTTAAGACACTTTAGACTTATTGGAACTTTTATCGATTAAAGACGCGGAAAATTAACGTTTAGCGACTCGGTTCGCGTTTTCGAACCACAGAACCTATCGAGTGTAGTGACCCGAACTTTTCCATGTTTATATATATTAATTGAGATTGATATTTACATGATTAAATATTTCCAACATGTTAAGCAATCAAACTTGTTAAGACTTGATTAATTGAAATATGTTTCATATAGACAATTGACCACCCAAGTTGACCGGTGATTCACGAACGTTAAAACTTCTAAAAACTATATGATGACATATATATGGATATATATATATATATATAGTTAACATGATACTATGATAAGTAAACATATCATTAAGTATATTAACAATGAACTACATATGTAAAAACAAGACTACTAACTTAATGATTTTTAAACGAGACATATATGTAACGATTATCGTTGTAAAGACATTTAATGTATATATATCATATTAAGAGATATTCATACATGATAATATCATGATAATATAATAATTTAAAATCTCATTTGATATTATAAACATTGGGTTAACAACATTTAACAAGATCGTTAACCTAAAGGTTTCAAAACAACACTTACATGTAACGACTAACGATGACTTAACGACTCAGTTAAAATGTATATACATGTAGTGTTTTAATATGTATTTATACACTTTTGAAAGAATTCAATACACTTATCAAAATACTTCTACTTAACAAAAATGCTTACAATTACATCCTCGTTCAGTTTCATCAACAATTCTACTCGTATGCACCCGTATTCGTACTCGTACAATACACAGCTTTTAGATGTATGTACTATTGGTATATACACTCCAATGATCAGCTCTTAGCAGCCCATGTGAGTCACCTAACACATGTGGGAACCATCATTTGGCAACTAGCATGAAATATCTCATAAAATTACAAAAATATGAGTAATCATTCACGACTTATTTACATGAAAACAAAATTACATATCCTTTATATCTAATCCATACACCAACGACCAAAAACACCTACAAACACATTCATTCTTCAATTTTCTTCATCTAATTGATCTCTCTCAAGTTCTATCTTCAAGTTCTAAGTGTTCTTCATATATTCTACAAGTTCTAGTTACATAAAATCAAGAATACTTTCAAGTTTGCTAGCTCACTTCCAATCTTGTAAGGTGATCATACAACCTCAAGAAATCTTTGTTTCTTACAGTAGGTTATCATTCTAATACAAGGTAATAATCATATTCAAACTTTGGTTCAATTTCTATAACTATAACAATCTTATTTCAAGTGATGATCTTACTTGAACTTGTTTTCGTGTCATGATTCTGCTTCAAGAACTTCGAGCCATCCAAGGATCCGTTGAAGCTAGATCCATTTTTCACTTTTCAAGTAGGTTTATCCAAGGAACTTAAGGTAGTAATGATGTTCATAACATCATTCGATTCATACATATAAAGCTATCTTATTCGAAGGTTTAAACTTGTAATCACTAGAACATAGTTTAGTTAATTCTAAACTTGTTCGCAAACAAAAGTTAATCCTTCTAACTTGACTTTTAAAATCAACTAAACACATGTTCTATATCTATATGATATGCTAACTTAATGATTTAAAACATGGAAACACGAAAAACACCGTAAAATCGGATTTACGCCGTCGTAGTAACACCGCGGGCTGTTTTGGGTTAGTTAATTAAAAACTATGATAAACTTTGATTTAAAAGTTGTTATTCTGAGAAAATGATTTTTATTATGAACATGAAACTATATCCAAAAATTATGGTTAAACTCAAAGTGGAAGTATGTTTTCTAAAATGGTCATCTAGACGTCGTTCTTTCAACTGAAATGACTACCTTTACAAAAACGACTTGTAACTTATTTTTCCGACTATAAACCTATACTTTTTCTGTCTAGATTCATAAAATAGAGTTCAATATGAAACCATAGCAATTTGATTCACTCAAAACGGATTAAAAATGAAGAAGTTATGGGTAAAACAAGATTGGATAATTTTTCTCATTTTAGCTACGTGAAAATTGGTAACAAATCTATTCCAACCATAACTTAATCAACTTGTATTGTATATTATGTAATCTTGAGATACCATAGACACGTATACAATGTTTCGACCTATCATGTCGACACATCTATATATATTTCGGAACAACAATAGACAATCTATATGTGAATGTTGGAGTTAGCTATACAGGGTTGAGGTTGATTCCAAAATATATATAGTTTGAGTTGTGATCAATACTGAGATACGTATACACTGGGTCGTGGATTGATTCAAGATAATATTTATCGATTTATTTCTGTACATCTAACTGTGGACAACTAGTTGTAGGTTACTAACGAGGACAGCTGACTTAATAAACTTAAAACATCAAAATATATTAAAAGTGTTGTAAATATATTTTCAACATACTTTGATATATATGTATATATTGTTATAGGTTCGTGAATCAACCAGTGGCCAAGTCTTACTTCCCGACGAAGTAAAAATCTGTGAAAGTGAGTTATAGTTCCACTTTTAAAATCTAATATTTTTGGAATGAGAATACATGCAGGTTTTATAAATGATTTACAAAATAGACACAAGTACGTGAAACTACATTCTATGGTTGAATTATCGAAATCGAATATGCCCCTTTTTATTAAGTCTGGTAATCTAAGAATTAGGAAACAGGCACCCTAATTGACGCGAATCCTAAAGATAGATCTATTGGGCCTAACATACCCCATCCAAAGTACCAGATGCTTTAGTACTTCGAAATTTATATCATATCCGAAGGGTGTCCCGGAATGATGGGGATATTCTTATATATATGCATCTTGTTAATGTCGATTACCAGGTGTTCACCATATGAATGATTTTTATCTCTATGTATGGGATGTGTATTGAAATATGAAATCTTGTGGTCTATTATTATGATTTGATATATATCGGTTAAACCTATAACTCACCAACATTTTTGTTGACGTTTTAAGCATGTTTATTCTCAGGTGATTATTAAGAGCTTCCGCTGTCACATACTTAAATAAGGACGAGATTTGGAGTCTATGCTTGTATGATATTGTGTAAAAACTGCATTCAAGAAACTTATTTTGTTGTAACATATTTGTATTGTAAACCATTATGTAATGGTCGTGTGTAAACAGGATATTTTAGATTATCATTATTGGATAATCTACATAAAGCTTTTTAAACCTTTATTGATGAAATAAAGGTTATGGTTTGTTTTAAAATGAATGCAGTCTTTGAAAAATGTCTCATATAGAGGTCAAAACCTCGTAACAAAATCAATTAATATGGAACGTTTTTAATCAATAAGAACGGGACATTTCAGTTGGTATCCGAGCGTTGGTCTTAGAGAACCAGAATTTTGCATTAGTGTGTCTTATAGAGTTTGTTAGGATGCATTAGTGAGTGTGGACTTCGACCGTGTTTACTTGAAAAATGATTGCTTAACAAATTTTGTTGGAAACTATATATTTTTAACATGTGAATATTATGTGATATATTAATCTCTTAACGCGTTTGATATTATGTGATAGATGTCTACCTCTAGAACAAGTCCCATTGACTCACCTAATAATAATGAAGAGTCAAATGTAAATTGGAATGATTCGTGGACTGATTCACAAGTTCCCGAAGAGGAACCGGAAGAAGAGTCGGAACCGGAAGAAGAATCGGAACCGGAAGAAGAATCGGAACCGGATGAAGAAATAGAACCGGTGGGGGAAATAATAAAACGGTTAAGTAAAAAAAAATCCTCAACCAACCGACCAAGGTTAATTATGGTCAATGGTGTTTCCGCCAAGGAAGCAAAATATTGGGAGGATTACCAATTCTCCGATGAATCGGATTCCGACGAGAATTCTGATGATGTTATAGAAATTACCCCAACTGAATTTAAAAAGGCAAAAGAAAATAATAAGGGAAAGGGCATAAAAATAGAGAAATCTAATTCCAACCCCGATGAACTTTATCTGTATCGTCAACCCCCGAAGTCCTTAAGTTGTAACAATGACCCGGGAACCTCTAAACCACCAGGTTTTTCTAAACCAATGTGGAAAACGACGGCTCGTATTAGGGGAACATCATATATTCCTAGAAACTTGGCAAAACGAACCAAAACCGAAGAAGAAGAAACAAGCGAGTCGGAATAAGATAGTTGTATTCGTGTGGTGTAATATATGTAATATAGTGTGCTTATGCTTTATGATATATGTAAAAATTGCTTGTATTAATAAGTATTTTTTTTATGAATCTAACTCTTGTCTATTTTACTGTATAAAAACACAAAATGGATAGACAACCCAATATTTTAAGAGACCTACCCGGAGACATGATTGATGAAATCTTGTCTAGAGTCGGTCAGAATTCTTCGGCACAACTATTTAAGGCGAGATCAGTTTGTAAGACATTCGAAGAACGTTCCAAGAATGCCTTGGTTTATAAAAGGCTTTCGTTCGAAAGATGGGGGATATCACATTGGAAAATCCATAAGTTATGATGTGTTTACTTTGACGCATATATTGCGGGGAACCCAAATGCTATTTTACGCAACGGGTTAAGAAATTATTTTGACTCAATATATCCGAATATTGGACTTCGTGATTTAGAAAAAGCGGCTAACATGCAACATAAAGAAGCATGTTATGCTTACGAATTAGTAATGTTCGCTTCTCACCAAAGTGAGAACAAGAACATCGAGCTACAACTATTAAACAAAACGTTCCCACAAGTGACGGAGTCGGTAATTGGGGTAAGAAATGAGGTTTTTAGATTGTTACGGGACTGTTGGACATTACGTAACCCTCGTCCCTTTGACGACGTTACAACACGCTGTCTTATCAAATGCCATAATGGTTATGTTCCACAAGACCAAGGATGGGAAGTAATCCTAGTAAAACCAGAATGCATGACTTGTTTCTGGACGTATGAATTACGTGTCTTTATTGCCTTTGCTGAACGACTTGTGTACTAGCTAGAATTATCTTCACAACCATCTTGTATCAAATTTATTGTGTGCTATATTTCATGCTATATGTAAAATAAGCGGTATTGTAAGTTTGTAAAATATTGTGTAAAAGTTTGAACGCGAAATATTATTATAATCAGTTTTTCATATAGAATTGTAGTAGTTGAATTGTATATTAGCTACTAAGTATGAACTTAACGGGTAGGTACTACCCGAATTTAAACTTATAAAACGCTAATATGAAGAAAAAGCTTTTATAAATGAGTTCATATTATGCTACGAAATACTATTAACTACTCTTAATATTCTGTATGATTAACTTGTTCCATTTGACTATTTTGAAGGAAATGGCACCGACTACTCGACACACCGTGAATATGAATGAAGAGGAATTCCGTACTTTTCTAGCTTCAAACATAGCCGCAGTACAGGCTGCGCTACATACCAACAATAACCTTGGATCTAGCAGTACAGGAAATCGTGTAGGATGCACCTACAAAGAATTCACTGCCTGCAAACCTTTGGAATTTGATGGAACCGAAGGACCGATCGGATTGAAACGGTGGACCGAGAAGGTCGAATCGGTGTTTGCCATAAGTAAGTGTACTGAAGAGGACAAAGTGAAGTACGCTACGCATACCTTCACAGGTTCTGCGTTAACATGGTGGAATACCTATCTAGAGCAAGTGGGACAAGACGATGCGTACACACTACCGTGGTCAGCATTCAAGCACTTGATGAACGAGAAGTACCGTCCTAGAACCGAGGTCAATAAGCTCAAGACAGAACTTAGAGGGTTACGAACCCAAGGATTTTATATTACCACGTACGAAAGACGATTCACAGAATTGTGCCTATTGTGTCCGGGAGCATTCGAAGATGAGGAAGAGAAGATCGACGCATTTGTGAAAGGATTACCGGAAAGAATCCAAGAAGATATAAGTTCACACGAGCCCGCCTCCATACAACAGGCATGTAGAATGGCTCACAAAATAGTGAACCAGATTGAAGAAAGAATTAAAGAACAGACTGCTGAAGAGGCCAATGTGAAGCAAGTCAAAAGAAAGTGGGAGGAAAACGGTGATAAGAATCACCAATACAACAACAACAGCAATTACAATAATAATCGCAACAATTATCCCAACAATCGCAACATCAATCGCAACTACAACAAACGGCCCAACAACAACAACAACAACATCAGCAACTACAATAATCATCCCAACAACAATTACAACCGCAACAACAACAATAATCAGAAGCAGCTTGATGTTTCGCGAGGTGTATATAAAATACTATTAAATTTTACAAGGAAATACTATTAAATACGATACAATTTTACACAAGATATTTATTTATTTATAGAATGGATATACTTAAACCTTGCTACAACACTTATAGGCAGTGTACCTAATCGTACAGTAGTGTAGTTTTTAGTAAGTCCGGTTCGTTCCACAGGGAAAATCTTTAAACAAAGCTTAACGCTATATTAGTTTACTTTTATAAAAATACAAATATATATACAAGTAATATTATTATTATAAAGGGGGGTTTTTACCGTTTAATGACCGGTTTGTCGATTTTAAAACTTTAGTCGCAGTTAAAACCAAATGTAAAATATTAAAAATAAATACAAGACTTAAATTAAAGCGTAAAGTAAATAACGATAATGAAATTGCGAATAATAAAAGTGCGATAAAATAAACTTGCGATAATTAAAAAGTACGATAATTAAAAGTGTAATTAAATACAATAACAATAAATAAAAATGCGATAATTAGAAGTGCAATTAAATATAAAATAAAGGAAATTAAATATGAAATAAAAGAATTATGCTTATTTAAACTTCCGTAATCATGATGTTTGACGTGTTGATTTTAGTTTTATGCCTATGGGTTAATTGTCCTTTGTCCTGGATTATTTAATATGTCCGTCTGGTTTTTGTCCATAACAGTCCATCAGTCATAAATATAAAGTGCGAGTGTCCTCGTCAAATTATTCTTATACCCGAAGTTAAATATTCCAACTAATTGGTGACTTAAACTGTAACAAGATTTTAATACTTTGTTTAATAATTACACCAGGATGTCGACTGAGTGTAACCCAAGGTTTTAATATTTTGTTATCAATTATACCAAGTGTCCTTGTACATAATTTCACCCCTGTTTTAATTATTCTAGTGGCTATTAATCCATTCCCGTGTCCGGTTAAATGAACGATTATTCGTACATATAAATACCCTACCCATCGTGTCCGATCGAGTGTAAATGGTTATTTATAGGGACGCCCAATTGTAAATCTTTATATTGACATTAACAAACTATCATTTAGTTAAACAAATATAAAGCCCATTAATAGCCCATAGTCTAATTTCCACAAGTGTCGTTCTTTTATCCAAACCCCAATTATGGTACAAAGCCCAATTACCCAATTTTAGTAATTAGCCCAACATCATGATTACTTCGGATTAAATAAGCATAATAATAACTTAGCTACGAGACATTAAATTAAAAAGGTTGAACATAACTTACAATGATTAAAAATAGCGTAGCGTTACACGGACAGAATTTCGACTTACACCCTTACAACATTCGCTAACATACCCTTATTATTAGAATTAAAATTAAAATTAAAATTATAATATATATATATATATATATTACGTTTGTAAGATAGAGAGATAGGATGGATTTTACGTTCACCAAACTGCGAATTTATAGGCCTGTGAACTGAAAAAGGAGCTCATGCGATCGCATGAGCTTTGCTCTTCAAGGCCATGCGATCGCATGGCCAGCTGGGGAGGCTCACATTTGGTTGTTTTCTTCTGCCGACGGTTTTATAAATAAATATAATATATTAAATAATTATAAGAATTATTTAAATATTATATTATATTTATGTGCATAGTTGACTAGTAATTTTTAGTCCGTTGCGTCGAGCGTTGAGAGTTGACTCTGGTCCCGGTTCCGGATTTTCGAACGTCCTTGCGTACAATTTAATATCTTGTACTTTTTGTTTTGAATCTTGTACTCTTGTAATTTTGAGACGTTTCTTATCAATAATTGGAACCTCGTTGATTGTATTTTGTACTTTTGAGCTTTTTGGTCGTTTGCGTCTTCAATTCGTCGAATCTGTCTTTTGTCTTCACCTTTTATTATTTAAACGAATATTACTTGTAAATAGAACAATTGCAACTAAAAGCTTGTCTTTCTTGAGGAATAATGCTATGAATTATATGTTCGTTTTTAGCATTATCACAGCTATGCCAAAGGTGTGAAAAGTATCACTCGGGGTTCTGCACCAAATTTTGCAACAAGTGTAAAAGAAATGGTCATAGCGCGGCAAAGTGTGAGGTCTACGGACCAGGGGTTAACAGAACGAAAGGAACAAATGGTGTCGGAACGAGTAATGGCGGAGCAAGTAGTGTCAGAGCAAGTTATGCCAATGTAGTTTGTTATAAATGTGGAAAACCGGGCCACATTATTAGAAATTGCCCGAACCAGGAGAACGCGAATGGACAAGGCCGCGGAAGAGTTTTCAATATTAATGAGGCAGAGGCACAGGAAGACCCGGAGCTTGTTACGGGTACATTTCTTATTGACAATAAATCTGCTTACATTTTATTTGATTCGGGTGCGGATAGAAGCTATATGAGTAGAGATTTTTGTGCTAAATTAAGTTGTCCATTGACGCCTTTGGATAGTAAATTTTTACTCGAATTAGCAAATGGTAAATTAATTTCAGCAGATAATATATGTCGGAATCGAGAAATTAAACTGGTTAGCGAAACATTTAAGATTGATTTGATACCAGTAGAGTTAGGGAGTTTTGATGTGATAATCGGTATGGACTGGTTGAAAGAAGTGAAAACAGAGATCGTTTGTTACAAAAATGCAATTCGCATTATACGAGAAAAAGGAAAACCCTTAATGGTGTACGGATAAAAGGGCAACACGAAGCTACATCTTATTAGTAATTTGAAGGTACAAAAACTAATAAGAAAAGGTTGCTATGCTGTTCTAGCACACGTTAAGAAAGTACAAACTGAAGAAAAGAGCATCAATGATGTTCCCATTGCAAAAGAATTTCCCGATGTATTTCCGAAAGAATTACCGGGATTACCCCCATATCGATCCGTTGAATTTCAAATAGATCTTGTACCAGGAGCTGCACCAATAGCTCGTGCTCCTTACAGACTCGCACCCAGCGAGATGAAAGAACTGCAAAGCCAATTACAAGAACTTTTAGAGCGTGGTTTCATTCGACCAAGCACATCACCGTGGGGAGCTCCTGTTTTGTTTGTCAAGAAGAAGGATGGTACATTTAGGTTGTGTATTGACTACAGAGAGTTGAACAAACTTACCATCAAAAACCGTTATACACTCCCGAGAATTGACGACTTATTTGATCAACTACAAGGCTCGTCGGTTTATTCGAAGATCGATTTAAATTCTGGATATCATCAAATGCGAGTAAAGGAGGATGATATTCCAAAAACTGCTTTTAGGACGCGTTATGGTCATTACGAGTTTATGGTTATGCCGTTTGGATTGACTAACGCGCCAGCTGTGTTCATGGACCTTATGAACCGAGTGTGTGGACCATACCTTGACAAGTTTGTCATTGTTTTCATTGATGACATACTTATTTACTCAAAGAATGACCAAGAACACGGTGAACATTTGAGAAAGGTGTTAGAAGTATTGAGGAAGGAAGAATTGTACGCTAAGTTTTCAAAGTGTGCATTTTGGTTGGAAGAAGTTCAATTCCTCGGTCACATAGTGAACAAAGAAGGTATTAAGGTGGATCCGGCAAAGATAGAAACTGTTGAAAAGTGGGAAACCCCGAAAACTCCGAAACACATACACCAGTTTTTAGGACTAGCTGGTTACTACAGAAGGTTCATCCAAGACTTTTCCAGAATAGCAAAACCCTTGACTGCATTAACGCATAAAGGGAAGAAATTTGAATGGAATGATGAACAAGAGAAAGCGTTTCAGTTATTGAAGAAAAAGCTAACTACGGCACCTATATTGTCATTGCCTGAAGGGAATGATGATTTTGTGATTTATTGTGACTCATCAAAGCAAGGTCTCGGTTGTGTATTAATGTAACGAACGAAGGTGATTGCTTATGCGTCTAGACAATTGAAGATTCACGAACAAAATTATACGACGCATGATTTGGAATTAGGCGCGGTTGTTTTTGCATTAAAGACTTGGAGGCACTACTTATATGGGGTCAAAAGTATTATATATACCGACCACAAAAGTCTTCAACACATATTTAATCAGAAACAACTGAATATGAGGCAGCGTAGGTGGATTGAATTATTGAATGATTACGACTTTGAGATTCGTTACCACCCGGGGAAGGCAAATGTGGTAGCCGATGCCTTGAGCAAGAAGGACAGAGAACCCATTCGAGTAAAATCTATGAATATAATGATTCATAATAACCTTACTACTCAAATAAAGGAGGTGCAACAAGGAGTTTTAAAAGAGGGAAATTTAAAGGATGAAATACCCAAAGGATCGGAGAAGCATCTTAATATTCGGGAAGACGGAACCCGGTATAGGGCTGAAAGGATTTGGGTACCAAAATTTGGAGATATGAGAGAAATGGTACTTAGAGAAGCTCATAAAACAAGATACTCAATACATCCTGGAACGGAGAAGATGTACAAGGATCTCAAGAAACATTTTTGGTGGCCGGGTATGAAAGCCGATGATGCTAAATACGTAGGAGAATGTTTGACGTGTTCTAAGGTCAAAGCTGAGCATCAGAAACCATCAGGTCTACTTCAACAACCCGAAATCCCGGAATGGAAATGGGAAAACATTACCATGGATTTCATCACTAAATTGCCAAGGACTGCAAGTGGTTTTGATACTATTTGGGTAATAGTTGACCGTCTCACCAAATCAGCACACTTCCTGCCAATAAGAGAAGATGACAAGATGGAGAAGTTAGCACGACTGTATTTGAAGGAAGTCGTCTCCAGACATGGAATACCAATCTCTATTATCTCTGATAGGGATGGCAGATTTATTTCAAGATTCTGGCAGACATTACATCAAGCATTAGGAACTCGTCTAGACATGAGTACTGCCTATCATCCACAAACTGATGGGTAGAGCGAAAGGACGATACAAACGCTTGAAGACATGCTACGAGCATGTGTTATTGATTTCGGAAACAGTTGGGATCGACATCTACCGTTATCATAATTTTTCTACAACAACAGCTACCATTCAAGCATTGAGATGGCGCCGTTTGAAGCACTTTATGGTAGAAAGTGCAGGTCTCCGATTTGTTGGAGTGAAGTGGGGGATAGACAGATTACGGGTCCAGAGATTATACAAGAAACTACCGAGAAGATCATCCAAATTCAACAACGGTTGAAAACCGCCCAAAGTCGACAAAAGAGCTACGCTGACATTAAAAGAAAAGAAAATTGAGGTTAAAAGACTTAAGCAAAACAAGATACCAATTGTTAAGGTTCGATGGAATGCTCGTAGAGGACTCGAGTTCACCTGGGAGCGTGAAGATCAGATGAAGAAGAAATACCCGCATCTATTTCCAGAAGATTCGTCAACACCTTCAACAGCTTAAAATTTCGGGACGAAATTTATTTAACGGGTAGGTACTGTAGTGAACCGAACTTTTCCATGTTTATATATATTAATTGAGATTGATATTTACATGATTAAATGTTTCCAACATGTTAAGCAATCAAACTTGTTAAGACTTGATTAATTGAAATATGTTTCATATAGACAATTGACCACCCAAGTTGACCGGTGATTCACGAACGTTAAAACTTCTAAAAACTATATAATGACATATATATGGATATATATATATATATATATATATATATATATATATATATATATATATATATATATATATATATATATATATATATATATATATAGTTAACATGATACTATGATAAGTAAACATATCATTAAGTATATTAACAATGAACTACATATGTAAAAACAAGACTACTAACTTAATGATTTTTAAACGAGACATATATGTAACGATTATCGTTGTAAAGACATTTAATGTATATATATATCATATTAAGAGATATTCATACATGATAATATCATGATAATATAATAATTTAAAATCTCATTTGATATTATAAACATTGGGTTAACAACATTTAACAAGATCGTTAACCTAAAGGTTTCAAAACAACACTTACATGTAACGACTAACGATGACTTACCGACTCAGTTAAAATGTATATACATGTAGTGTTTTAATATGTATTTATACACTTTTGAAAGAATTCAATACACTTATCAAAATACTTCTACTTAACAAAAATGCTTACAATTACATCCTCGTTCAGTTTCATCAACAATTCTACTCGTATGCACCCGTATTCGTACTCGTACAATACACAGCTTTTAGATGTATGTACTATTGGTATATACACTCCAATGATCAGCTCTTAGCAGCCTATGTGAGTCACCTAACACATGTGGGAACCATCATTTGGCAACTAGCATGAAATATCTCATAAAATTACAAAAATATGAGTAATCATTCATGACTTATTTACATGAAAACAAAATTACATATCCTTTATATCTAATCCATACACCAACGACCAAAAACACCTACAAACACTTTCATTCTTTAATTTTCTTCATCTAATTGATCTCTCTCAAGTTCTATCTTCAAGTTCTAAGTGTTCTTCATATATTCTACAAGTTCTAGTTACATAAAATCAAGAATACTTTCAAGTTTGCTAGCTCACTTCCAATCTTGTAAGGTGATCATCCAACCTCAAGAAATCTTTGTTTCTTACAGTAGGTTATCATTCTAATACAAGGTAATAATCATATTCAAACTTTGGTTCAATTTCTATAACTATAACAATCTTATTTCAAGTGATGATCTTACTTGAACTTGTTTTCGTGTCATGATTCTGCTTCAAGAACTTCGAGCCATCCAAGAATCCGTTGAAGCTAGATCCATTTTTCTCTTTTCCATTAGGTTTATCCAAGGAACTTAAGGTAGTAATGATGTTCATAACATCATTCGATTCATACATATAAAGCTATCTTATTCGAAGGTTTAAACTTGTAATCACTAGAACATAGTTTAGTTAATTCTAAACTTGTTCGCAAACAAAAGTTAATCCTTCTAACTTGACTTTTAAAATCAACTAAACACATGTTCTATATCTATATGATATGCTAACTTAATGATTTAAAACCTGGAAACACGAAAAACACCGTAAAACCGGATTTACGCCGTCGTAGTAACACCGCGGGCTGTTTTGGGTTAGTTAATTAAAAACTATGATAAACTTTGATTTAAAAGTTGTTATTCTGAGAAAATGATTTTTATTATGAACATGAAACTATATCCAAAAATTATGGTTAAACTCAAAGTGGAAGTATGTTTTCTAAAATGGTCATCTAGACGTCGTTCTTTCGACTGAAATGACTACCTTTACAAAAACGACTTGTAACTTATTTTTCTGACTATAAACCTATAATTTTTCTGTCTAGATTCATAAAATAGAGTTCAATATGAAACCATAGCAATTTGATTCACTCAAAACGGATTAAAAATGAAGAAGTTATGGGTAAAACAAGATTGGATAATTTTTCTCATTTTAGCTACGTGAAAATTGGTAACAAATCTATTCCAACCATAACTTAATCAACTTGTATTGTATATTATGTAATCTTGAGATACCATAGACACGTATACAATGTTTCGACCTATCATGTCGACACATCTATATATATTTCGGAACAACCATAGACACTCTATATGTGAATGTTGGAGTTAGCTATACAGGGTTGAGGTTAATTCCAAAATATATATAGTTTGAGTTGTGATCAATACTGAGATACGTATACACTGGGTCGTGGATTGATTCAAGATAATATTTATCGATTTATTTCTGTACATCTAACTGTGGACAACTAGTTGTAGGTTACTAACGAGGACAGCTGACTTAATAAACTTAAAACATCAAAATATATTAAAAGTGTTGTAAATATATTTTGAACATACTTTGATATATATGTATATATTGTTATAGGTTCGTGAATCAACCAGTGGCCAAGTCTTACTTCCCGACGAAGTAAAAATCTGTGAAAGTGAGTTATAGTCCCACTTTTAAAATCTAATATTTTTGGGATGAGAATACATGCAGGTTTTATAAATGATTTACAAAATAGACACAAGTACGTGAAACTACATTCTATGGTTGAATTATCGAAATCGAATATGCCCCTTTTTATTAAGTCTGGTAATCTAAGAATTAGGTAACAGACACCCTAATTGACGCGAATCCTAAAGATAGATCTATTGGGCCTAACATACCCCATCCAAAGTACCGGATGCTTTAGTACTTCGAAATTTATATCATATCCGAAGGGTGTCCCGGAATGATGGGGATATTCTTATATATATGCATCTTGTTAATGTCGATTACCAGGTGTTCACCATATGAATGATTTTTATCTCTATGTATGGGATGTGTATTGAAATATGAAATCTTGTGGTCTATTATTATGATTTGATATATATAGGTTAAACCTATAACTCACCAACATTTTTGTTGACGTTTTAAGCATGTTTATTCTCAGGTGATTATTAAGAGCTTCCGCTGTCGCATACTTAAATAAGGACGAGATTTGGAGTCCATGCTTGTATGATATTGTGTAAAAACTGCATTCAAGAAACTTATTTTGTTGTAACATATTTGTATTGTAAACCATTATGTAATGGTCGTGTGTAAACAGGATATTTTAGATTATCATTATTTGATAATCTACGTAAAGCTTTTTAAACCTTTATTGATGAAATAAAGGTTATGGTTTGTTTTAAAATGAATGCAGTCTTCGAAAAATGTCTCATATAGAGGTCAAAACCTCGCAACGAAATCAATTAATATGGAACGTTTTTAATCAATAAGAACGGGACATTTCATCGAGACCTAACGGGCTACACTATAAATGTACTAACTTGTTAAATTCAGCCCATGAACTTCTTTTTGGACCCTCTTGGCCGAAAATTTCCACATATGGGCACCCCTTGATTAATTTTGGCCCACTTGCTAATTACATTCCATAAATAACTAAACCTAGCCTCATTAAACAATTTACTGCACATCTCTTCTTCTCCCTACCTTCACCCATGAATTAGTGCAGCCCCATAACCCCAACAATAGTCAACACCTTCCAAGGATCAAGAACACTTCGATTTCTTGCTTGATTGCTAAATCGTTTACATATTCGTGATCCTCTCATCGTTCTCTATCTATTGGTATAAGTAATTGTGTGATCAAAGGTATAAAATCACTATACCTAATCTTATTAGATCTGATTTTATTCAATTACATAGTGTACAAGAGTCTAGTGCTCAATTGATTGCGGTTATAGTCGTTATTAGTTGTTATTTTACGCGATTGTTGTTTATTGCTTGAATCACGAATTGTTTGGTTAAGAATATGATTAAATGATTTTATGTACTGATCATATAATGTATCTAGATGTATATATCTCGAAAAATTAATAAATTTGGACTTTGTATATGCGTATTTTCGTTACCGTATGCGTAAGTTATGATCAATCGAAGTTTTCGTTAGGGTTTTTCATGCTATACGAATTTTATGGAATATATGTTTTATGAATTGGTCATTGAAATGATAACCATTGAATTCCTTGTTAAAAACACTCAATTTGGACTTTAGAATCGTGTCAAAAGGTTTTGTATTGCTCTCAGTGTATTAAAATGAAAATTGACGTTTTATATTGAGCTGAAACTGTTTTCGTAGTCACGGGAAATGACCTCACGTGAATTATAAGTTGATTGAGACCTTGAACTTCTGGAATATGATTATTTATATGTTCCTAAGAATGTTACATTTGTATGATTAATTTTGAAAATATTTTTGATATGTGTTTTATGGTACACCAAATGACATGTTCTGAATGTTGTCTAAATCTGAATGGTCTGTAGAGATAGACAAAACTGTACAAATTGCTACATAAAAGTCTTTAGTTATTTTATAACTAAAACTTTGGATTGTCTGTAGTAATCTCCAATTAGCTATTTGTTAAAAGCTATTTTCTAAATTAAATGACAATTTTTCTAGAATTGATGCGCGTGCAGAAACTGATTTGGTAAAACGTAACTAGACCCTTTCTGAAACCTGACTTGTAGACATTGTATGAGACCCTGGATAGGCTTTTTGGAAATGTTTATGAGTCTAATAGTGATCTTTATTTTTCCATATTACCATGATTTATGTGCTAAGAATTATATGCGTTGTTTGCAACTTGTGCATGAATTTGATGTTAAACGATAAACTGCGAAGGCGTACTTGACAAACTGTGATCTAAAACATGTTAGTTGACTTAGGATTGACATGTTGACCAATATTGCATGACCTACTGAGATGGTTGACTTTAGTTGACCCCTTTGACTAAGTTTGACTTTTGGTTTGACTTCGGTTGACTTTTGTTGACTTGCATGAACTAGTTGACTTTTGCTTACATGTTGAGTCAGTCTGAGCACTAGGACTACGCGTACACTATGGGTTGACATAGTGTGACCTACGTATTTACTTAAGGTAACTTATTTGATTAAGTTGCGTGTTACGGTCGTGATCGTCCGGCTACCATACTGTTTTACTAAGCTTTTACGGTGCTTTTCAAGGTGAGTCTACAGTCTCATTTTCTTTAATATTTTTGGGATGAGATAACATGATATTTCAAATTTTTTACATATTAGGCACGAGTAATTTCATGACCCGTCCTAATCCATCTGGACGAATACATTACATTTGGTTACATCGCGAGGTACTTGACCTCTATATGATACATTTTACAAACATCGCATTCGTTTTTAAAAGACAAACTTGTTTTACATCGAAAATTGACGGCATGCATACCATTTCATAATATATCCAACTATAATTGACTTAATAATAATCTTGATGAACTCGACGACTCGAATGCAACGTCTTTTGAAATATGTCATGAATGACTCCAAGTAATGTCTATGATATGAGCTAATGCACAGTGAAAGATTTCTTTCATACCTGAGAATAAACATGCTTTAAAGTGCCAACCAAAAGGTTAGTGAGTTCATTAGTTTAACATAAATAATCATTTCCATCATTTTAATAGACCACTAGATTTCCATTTCTCATAAATATACGTCCCATGCATAGAGACAAAAATAATCATTCATATGGTGAACACCTGGTAACCGACATTAACAAGATGCATATAAGAATATCCCCTATCATTCTGGGAAACCCTTCGGACATGATATAAAAAAATCGAAGTACTAAAGCATCCGGTACTTTGGAGGGGGTTCGCCAGGCCCATAGATCTATCTTTAGGATTCACGTCAATTAGGGTGTCTGTTCCCTAATTCTTAGATTACCAGACTTAATAAAAAGGGGCATATTCGATTTCGATAATTCAACCATAGAATGTAGTTTCAATTACTTGTGTCTATTTCGTCAAACATTTATAAAAGCGCATGTATTCTCAGTCCCAAAAATATATATTGCAAAAACATTTAAAAAGGGAGTAATGAAACTCACAATACTGTATTTTGTAGTAAAAATACATATGACGACATTGAACAATGCAGGGTTGGCCTCAGATTCACAAACCTATATCATTTTTATATTTATTAATATTCATAGTTGTAACTGAACACATATATATAAATGTATTAGTTATATCATTTTTATGTTAATAATATATATATTTTTTATATGCTCATTTTGTATATAAATATATTAAATTTTGTTATGTTATATGTGTTAAATATATATATTTATGTATTTCATTTGTTTATCAAAACAGTAGTTCTAATTATACTAAGTTAATAGTAATAAAAAAATTCATAATAACATTATTAATATACTTATGTTAATAATAACTTTATTAGTGATAATAACAATGATATTAATAATAATGATATTGTTAATAATGATACATTTGTTTAATAATAATAATAATAATGATACTAATAGTTACAAAAGCGATACTAATACTAATATTAATGAGATTAATGATAGTTCGTATTATTTTTATAATAATAATAATAATAATCCTAATCATAATCATAATAATAATAATAATAATAATAATAATACAACTATTCGTGATAATAATAACAATAACAATAATAATTATAATAATAATAATAATAATAATAATAATAATAATAATAATAATAATAATAATAATAATAATAATAATAATAATAACAACAACAAATAATAATGATGATAGAATAAAAATAGATAAAAAAATATATAAGTGTATACCCTTCAAAAGCTTTATCTAAAAAGAATTGCCCTGGACCGGGCTCGAACCCGTGACCTCCCGCTCACCCAACACTTGACTAACCATTCTTCCATCAATTCATATCTGTTTAAAAAAACTCGTTTTAAAATATATAATCCATCTTCTTCTGCTTCCTTTTCTCATCTTCTTCCTCACAGAATTTGATTATCCCAAGTATTATCCAAAAATCAATCTACTATTATGATTTATAGTTTGTAAATGAAACATACACACTCAGACTATGAAAAATTAAATTACCAAAAAGAAAGAAAAAAAATACAAAGCACAGCAGCAGTAGCTGAACACGTGAGTGAAAAAAAAATAAATGAGTTCATAATTTGATTTAAAGATTTGGATGCTTTGAGACCCCGATTCCTTCTTGAAATATCTTCCAATTCCTTATCCTAATACTATAAAATTATTAATTGAACCAACAACAAAGTCACAGACTCGAATTTGTTTCAAGAATCATACGGTTGACTTTTTAAATCAAAAGTTTGACTCGAAAATTAGTGTTCGATAAAAAGAATTGAAGTCTGAGCATTTACAGAAAGATTAAACAAAAGGTTCCTAACAAGGCTATATCAATACATTTTGAAATTGAACTCAGATTCAGGCTATTGCTAAACTCAGTTATGAACCTCATGAACTTGAAATTCAATTGTAAAATTAAGGACGTTTTGGATAATAATTACAACATGAAAGACCTCTTAAATCCTTTATAGAAACTTCCGGGATTATCAATTTTAACAGAGATTACATCAAAACCTTCAATTTGATTTTTCAATAACGTTTGACTTTTTCTTATAAATACTTTGACTTCAAGAATTGGAATTCGATATCAAAAATTAAAACCTGAAACTTTACAGATAGTTTAAACAAGAGATTTCCAACTAAACTGCATTAATAGATTTTTAAAATTTTTGAGAATTCGAAGAATTGCATAAAAAGTACACGAAACAGGGGTAGACCTGAGTTCATCGCTTTTTTTCTGTTTAAAATTCGATTCAATAAAGGCTGGGAATGGTTTATGTGTTTAGTAGTTGATAATGTAAAATTAATTGGCATTATTTACCACTGGATTTGATTTGATTTTTAAAGCAAGTTTGGTTAATAGCTTTATTTTCAATCAGATGATAATTGGTACGAACAAATATAATTTAACATTGAATTGTACAAGTTTGTTTGTTACTATGACTTAAGTGGAGTTGTTAGTACCAATTTGTAAGTAGGAAACAATTTATAACACAGTTTGAAAGGGATTGAAAAGAGACTAGGAAATTATATGTATTTAGTTATGTATATAGTATTTATATATATGTATACCTGTATATGTATTTATAAAATATATAATTGTAGTTATCAGCATAATATATCTGTATTTGTATACTGAGTATACTAGTGTTTTTCATGTATATACGGTGTACATCTATGTTTACCTATATATACGGGGTATTTATGTATTTATATATATATTATATTAAATTCTATAACATACAATACTAATATAAATTTATTATTAAAATCCATTGATATTGTTAATTTTAATAAGGATACTTAATAATAGAATTAATAATAATAATAATAATAATAATAATAATAATAATAATAATAATAATAATAATAATAATAATAATAATAATAATAATAATAATAATAATAATAATAATAATAATAATAAAAATGATCCAAATGATATTAGTAGTAAGAGTGGTATCAATATTCATGACAAAAAAAATGATAATTATAATATTATTAATGATAGTAGTAAAGATATTAATAATAATGATAATATTAATACGATTAATGATATTAATATTATTAATAATATAACATTTTATATATATCAAAATTTCCTATCTTATAGTTATATAGCCAAAGTAATAATACTAGTAGTAATTCGGATATAACATATTACATGTATCAAATTTCTACTTTTATATAATATAATAATATTGATAATACTGATATTAATATTATTATTGATATTCATTTTAATAAGAAAAGTAAAAGTAACAATACTAATATAATAATTATATTTTAACTCGTAATTACATATACTAATACCATATAATATTAGTTATCTAATATTACATGTTTATATATATATATTTATATACACACTTACTTACAAATAATTGTTCGTGAATCGTCGGGAATAGCCTGAGGTTTAAATGGATATATTGAAATAGTACAAAAATTTCGTGACTCAATATTATAGACTTTGCTTATCATATCGAAATCATATAAAGATTAGGTTTAAATTTAGTCCGAAATTCCTGGGTCGTCACAAGTAACTTAAACGAATATACATATGAGTTCAGATCAAAAATCCTTTAGTTTGATTGTATTAATTACTTTACGTAAGCTCAACTTATAGGGACGGTACCGTTAGGTTTGACAAACCTCGCCTCAATGTATGGGCTGCTTATTCTGTTGTTACTTGTACATCTGATCAGTGTATGCTTAGAAAGAGTAAAAGGAAGACGTGTAGCGCTTTAGCTATCCGCGGGTTAAAGTCTTATAATCAAGTGCTCATGATAAATGTATACTTTTACGATGCTTTTTAGAAATCCCGTGGCCTAACTGACGATGAATGTTACTTTTAACGACCCATCAAAGTACACTTGACCACCATCGTTATCTTGATCCCACAGCTTGATCATAACTCTATATGAATTTGATAAATAACCTTGCATTCTTTATTTAAAAATGATTTCCTATAAAGGAAACCTACCAAAATATGTAAGTTTAGAAAATAACCATACATAATTACTTAACCAAAAGTTGACCAAAACAAAGTCAACAAACACCCACAATTTAATGTATCAAAATAGAATGCAAGTTAATGTTTAACAAAAGCTGCCATCGTAAATATGAAGACTCTCTAAGCACAGCGGAAGCAATCAATCATGAACCTGAGAATAAAACATGCGAGTAAACTGTGAATAAAAATGTTGAGTGAATTATAGGTTTAATATTGCAAACAATATTTAATTTAAACTATAAAAATTTATGTTTGAAAACATAAACACCCATTTTGGACCACAAAATTATATACTCGAAAACATATAAAAATATTATTCCATTAACCCGTGAGCCACCTGGTAATAACTTAACAACTCCATACCCTTAACAAAACCAATATAAAAATATACACTGAACAGGTGTATCTTCTAAAATACGAAGTACTAATACATTCCGTCTGTAACTGCTAGCGCGACTAGCACGAAATGGGGCTGTCAGGCCCGATAGATCTATCCATAGGATTCGCGTTCACCGGTAGAAACTAGTGATTAAAATTACCAGATTAGGGAATATTTTTGTTCGACTCACAATAAATAATTTAAACCAATTTCCACTTGTGTCTAATATGAAAAATAAAATGCATGTATTCTCATCCCAAAAGATATAAAATAGAAAAATGTGACTATAACTCACCTTAAAGCAAATGAAGTAACCACAAAAAAAGCGAATAGCAAACGAAGTAAAGTGATCAAGAATGATCACAACGCCGACCTATAAATAAAGCAGGTCGATATAAATAACTAACTTAGATCAAGTCTTAGTATGATAGCTATAGTACTTGTTGCAAGTAAACATAGAACAACACTCAACATGCTTCGGTTTGATCAGAACAGCGTAAGGACACGTACTTTCTAATTTTAGAAAGTTTCTATTTTTAGCAGGTTTCCATTTTTAGAAAGTTTCTATTTTAGGAAAGTTTCTATTTTTGGAAAGTTTCTATTTTAGGAAAGTTTCTATTTTTAGAAAGTTTCCATATTTAAAAAGTTGCTATTTTTGGAAAGTTTATAAGTTAGGAAAGTTTCCTTAATTAGAAAGTCAACAAAAGTCACCTGAAAGTCAAAGTCAACCGAAAGTCAACTCAAAAGTCAACCTTGGTCAAACATAGTCAACATTGAATTTTAAAGTATAAGTTATATTAATAATATAAGTTATAATGTTATTTAAAGTCCTATATGTATAATTATGTCATAACATAAGTTTAATTAAATTAAAATAAATTATTAAAGTTAACATAAGCTTAAATGATATAATTAATATAACATAAGTATTTAATTAATTAATTAAATATTAATCATAATATATGTATTATTAATTAATAATAAATTTTAATCTTATCATAAGTATTATTAATTAATAATGAATTATTAATCATATCATAAGTTTATAATTAAAATCATTAAATCAAAAGTATTTAATAATTAAATTATAATTAAATAATAACTAAGCCTTATAATAATTAAATAATTAATTAATCCTTATTATAAGTCTTATTATAATAATCTCATAATTTAAGTTTAATACTTACCATAAGTGTTTTTCATTAATAATAAAAGTATTATTAATCATAAGTTTAATTAAAGTTTCATTAATCAAAATGTGATTAATAAATGATATAATAAATATGTATATCATAAGTCTTAAATTAAATTAATCACTTTTATATCATAAGTAATTTAATGATAATGAAAATCATTATTTTATATCATAAGTTAGATGTTATAACCAGAAGTTTTAATTAAAAGTTCATCGGGTCATAACTTGAGCCCCGGGTATCGGTTTTCGGCGTGTCTTATATATCTCCGCCTAATCAAACCATCCAACACATTAGTGCACTTAAGAACACCCCAAGAACAGCCACCAAGTCGTGACTAACAGCCACCATTCAACTTGGGACTTTAATCCGATCAAAACCATGTTTTAGCCATACCGGGTGATCCGTGGCTCAGATTTCGATGACCCGCACATGAATGTTCATCCAATTATCAATCCTAACACACTAGTACACCCTAGAAACTCCAAAAGTGGTCACAAAGTCGGATCAAACCTGAACACATTCGTTTTTATGTTTTGATTTCATGAAAACACCATTTTAATCATAACTTAAGTTCCAGGAATCGAAATAACATGAATCCGGAGTCTAAAAATAATGTCTTGATGAGAGGAACAAATCTAAACACTTTAATTTAACATTTACATCAGTTTAGTTCACTGAAATGATCGAATAGTCTGCTGTCCACAATCAATCAAACCGAAAACATGCAATAACGAGTGATTCTATGCATACAATTAATAATCCAACAACATACAAGCACTATACTATCATATTAAACATCAAAATCAGTAAAATAATGAAAAGATCAAATAGTTAGGGTTAGAGATTATACCCTAATCAATAATCAAGTAATATGAACGCGTAGAGATCGTTGTGTAGAATCCGATTATGCTGAAAGCCCTTGATTCAAGTATGATTTGATTATGAAATGATGATGATGTTGAGTATGCTGTTCGACGGCCAAAAAGAAAAAAAAAAGAAGAGGAGAAAATGCTAGAGAGAAATTAGGTTTGAGAGAAAAGTGAAGTAGTAAGTGTAAAATGGAAAATGAAAAAAAAAATGAAATGCACTAACCACCCCCATCTAAGGGTGTCCGGTTTTCCATGGGTAGGGTGGGTCCCCCTTTGGCCCAAAATTGATAAATGATTAATTGCTTGTGGCCCTAACGCCCGATCGAAGCTCGAAACGCGAAAACGCTACTACGCTATTGATTTTTGGAGAGACAACAAGTACGCGACGGATAAAATATATAACCACTATATATAATCATATGACATCAAAATATCATATTTAAAATAATTTATATTTAAAAATCTCAAAAGTTTGACCGTTGGTTTGAAAACCGAAAAGATTCGCCGGATAGAAATCCATGACACGTAGAAACGTACAACTTAAAATATGAATACAAATATTCATTTAACACATAATAATTAATATATTATTACTAAAATAATAATATAGGTCATAGAAATGACGTGGCATGAATAACAATTAACGGGCGTTAAATAATAAACGGTAAAAAATAACGAAAAAAGTAGGGTCGTGACAGTACCTCCCCGTTACGAAAATTTCGTCCCGAAATTTAAGCAGGTGCAGGGGTTGACTCGACATCTGAAAAAAAATGCGGGTACTTCTGCCTCATCTGATCTTCACGTTCCCAAGTGAACTCGGGTCCGCGTTTGGCGTTCCATCTAACTCAGACAATAGGAATTCTACTCTGCATGAGCATCTTAACCTCTCGATCCATAATTTCAACAGGTCCCTCAATAAAATGGAGTTGTTTATCAACATGCAGCTCCTCAAAAGGAATGATTTCATCGGCCTCGGCCAAACACTCCTTCAAATTCCCTACAAGAAAAATGTCACGAACATCACTGAGTTCTTGTGACAATTTCAAACGATAAGCCACGGGTCCAATTCTTTCGATAATCTCAAATGGTCTAACAAATTGAGGATTCAACTTTCCCCTTTTACCAAAACATACCACACCTTTCCATGGTGATACCTTCAACATAACACGGTCACCGACCTGAAATTCAATATCTTTCCTTCTCTTATCAGCATAGCTCTTTTTCCGACTTCTGGCGGTTCTCAACCTTTCTTTAATCTGTACGATCTTCTCGGTAGTCTCATGAATAATTTTCTGGGCCTGTGAGTTGAGCATCCCCAACCTCATTCCAACGGACATGAGACCTACCCTTTCCACCATACAGTTATTCAAACGGTGCGGTTTTAATACTTGCATGATAGCTGTTATTATAAGAAAATTCAGCCAACGGCAAATATCTATCCCACCCATTACCAAAATCAATAATGCACACTCGTAACATGTCTTCCAACGTTTGAATGGTTCTTTCACTCTGACCATCCTTCTGTGGATGATAAGCGGTGCTCATATCCAACTTAGTTCCCAAAGCCTCCTGTAAGGATTGCCAAAACCTCGATATAAATCGACTGTCTCAGTCTGAAATAATAGATACAGAAATACCATGTCTGGAAACAATCTCCTTTAAATACAAACGAGTAAGTTTCTCCATCAAATTCGTTTCCCTAATAGGCAAGAAATGAGCTGACTTTGTGAGTCGGTCAACAATCACCCAAATGGTGTCATAACCTCCCACAACTCTTGGTAATTTTGTAATAAAATCCATCGTAATACCTTCCCACTTCCACTCGGGAATCTCAGGTTGCACCAAAAGTCCTGACGTTTTCTGATGTTCAGCTTTAACCTTAGCATAGGTCAAACACTTAGCCACATACGTAGCCACATCAACCTTCAAATTAGGCCACCAATATAGCTCCTTAAGATCATGATACATCTTTCCTGATCCAGGATGAATACCTAGACTTATGAGCCTCCTCTAGAACAAGTTGTCGCAGATCACCAAACTTCGGAACCCAAAGGCGTCCCACAAAATACCGAGTACCATCAGTTCATACCTCTAACTATTTACTCAAGCCTCAGACCTTCCCGTTACAAAATTCTTCTCCTTCATGGCTTCTTGTTAAGCTGCAAGAATCTGCCTTGCGAGGTTTGTTCGAATGGTCATATTCAAGGCCCCAAACCTACGAGGTTCAATCCTCTCTTTATGACTTAACGTATCGACCACAACATTGGCCTTCCTCGGAATGATACAGAAGTTCACAATCATAATCATGCAACGTCTCTACCCATCTACGCTGCCTCATATTTAACTGTTTCTGATCAAGGATATGTTGAGGACTTTTGTGATCAGTGTACACTGTACTTTTGACCCCATACCGATAATGTCTCCAAAACTTAAGCGCAAACACAACAGCTCCCAATTCTAAATCATGGGTTGTATAATTCTGTTCATGGATCTTTAACTAACGTGACGCGTAAGCAATAACTTTCTTTCGCTGCATCAAAACACAGCCAAAGCCCTGACGCGATGCATCACAATAAACAACAAAATCATCATTACCCTCAGGTAGTGATAATATCGGAGCGGTAGTCAACTTCTTCTTCAGAGTTTGAAAAGCAGTCTCTTGTTCATCCTTCCACTCATACTTCTTCCCCTTGTGCGTTAAAGCAGTCAGAGGTTTCGCTATACGAGAGAAATCTTGAATGAATCTTCTATAGTAACATGGCAACCCTAGAAACTGACGAATCTGAGTAGGAGTCTTCGGAATTTCCCACTTCCTAATTGCCTCAATCTTGACAGGATCAACTTGTATTCCCTGTTTACTAACAACGTGTCCAAGGAATTGAACTTCTCTTAACCAGAAATCACACTTAGAATAAAAATTCAGCATGCAGCTCTTCTTTTCTTAACAAATCAAGCACTAATCTCAAATGTTCCTCGCATTCTTGATCACTCTTGGAATAGATAAGAATATCATCGATGAAAACAATAACGAATTTTCCAGATAAGGTCTACACACACAGTTCATGAGGTCCATGAACACAGTAGGTGCATTAGTCAATCTAAACGGCATAACAAGAAATTCGTAGTGACCATAACGGGTACGGAAAGCGGTTTTCAGAATATCAGTTTCTTTAACGCGCAATTGGTGATAACCAGAACGAAGATCAATCTTAGAATAAATGGTCGAACCTTAAAGCTGATCGAACAGATCATAAATTCTCAGAAGAGGGTAACGATGCTTAACAGTAAGCTTGTTCAACTCGCAATAATCAATACACAATCGGAACGAACCATCTTTCTTTTTAACAAACAAAACAGGAGCTCCCCAAGGGGACAAACTGGCACGAATGAAATATAGTTGCAACCAACAAAGAAAATATTATATAGAGTAACCACATCAGTGGTATTGATGTTTAAAATAATTCCTTCAAGGGGAAAACGAGGATCATGAACTTCAAAGTAATTTTCATTACATTTCCAAAATAAAGACGTACAAAAGGTGTGATCTTTCAACGAGAGTGAACTTCTTCCCACAATGAGCAAGTCAATCTAGGATTCATCCTTATTCTTAAATTTATGTGTGGATGAAGAGAACGTGAATCATGGGTTATAAAGAATGGCCGACTCCAGGTGTGATGAATCTCCAAAAATAATATCGTGCACCTCAAAGTATTGAATCCTAGGATTTATGTTTACGAGGGTGTTGCGGTTAACCGCGAATATTAAGAGAAGAAACTCCTCAAACGGTCTAGTGTAATATATATCCATGATACCCACTATAATAACAGTTGGGGTAGAAACCCACCCAGTGCCTTTCCTACAATAGGTCGACCACCGAGTGCCTCAGAAAACTGATTTATTAGTCCGCGTTTCGGCCATGTCCAACCATAAGAGGGAAAATTTTATGAGTGCAAAGACTTCCAAACAAATTTATAAAACCGCCATCCAAAGTGGCGTAAGAGTTTTTATCAATGAACTTAACGGTAAGTTTCATCCTTAAACACAAGACGAGAAGAACTGTGACCCTAACACATTGTAGAGTAATTGCGAAAATTTTAATATAACCAATCAATGAAGTTTTGAAAAAGCTTTAAACATCTGATGTGACCCCATATACGGAACGAAGTTCTTAGTAAATTTAGAAGTATGTACAACATGTACCATTTTATATAAAACAAATTGACTTAATTAAACGACTCAATAAAGGAGTGGTTTTAAAATAATTTGAAGGTATAATTTAGTATGTACTAACCAAAATCGGTAAGAGTAAATTTATTCATTTGATTTTATACGTACATATATGATTTTATAAATTGCATACGTGACAGAATATTTTATTACTTCTATTCGTCCATATATCTCGTGAGGACCACACAAATAAACAAATGTGTAAAAATCTTGATGATAAACAGAGTATTCGTATTTCAGAGGTTACGAGTTGAAGTAAGATCTTGGAAGATCGAGTATAGGGTTTGAATCGTCGTGCGACATTTAATCCACAAATGTTACGAGGTCATGAAAACCAATGAGTTAAATATTGTTTTGAGTATTATCAGGACACAAGTCCTTGGACTAAAACTGTTCACGTGCGAAGCTGTCGCTAACAAGTGAGGTATGAAGGATAAAACATGAGATAGGTAGTTTGATTAAAATGAGTTTCCCGTATCTCAACAAATAAGAAAATGAGTATGTTCCTTACTCATGTAGTAACATTGGAATTTCTGAATGAGTGGTGTAAAAATTTTCTTTGACTCGCTTTCTATTCCTCATGTCACAATATTGGAATTTCTATATGAATTAACGTAATATAATCACGTTAGCCTGACGTCATTATATTTCACTAATTCATAGTTCCATTCCAATATCACTACATAAGGTCAGGACACGTGGTCAACCTCGAATTTCAACACAATTTTCTTTAGAACGATTATTTAAATAGTGTGCTAAGGATAGTACAAAGAGGTAAAAACATCAAAAGTAATGAATAAGAGTAACGATGACATAAAAATGTCTTTGGAATCAAGAATCTTTAAATGTCAAGAATGACGTTTTCGATTCGCAACCCAAAGCACAAAGGCACAACAGCACAAAGGCACGTAATATAACAAGAATGTTATATACCTAAACACAATAGCTGACATTGAAATGCCGAGCCTTTAGAAGTCAAGAATGACATCTCGCGTAATATAACTTGAACGTTATATACATAACCATAATAGATGACATAGAAATGTCGAGAATTCCAGAAGTCAAGAATGACATCCCTCGGTTTCACTAATCGAGGTGTTCTTATAATAGATAAACTCTCATAAGAGTTGGAGAATGCATTTAATTGGAATGGGAGTTCCTCCCGGAATCCGAAGATAGAAGAGAGGTATGTATAGTAACAATATACCTACGTATAGGATACAAATAGCCACATAAAATAATACGCTATAGGTCGGGCTGTAGACTAGACTCACTAATGCACCCTATTGACTTGGGTAACGACATCAATGCAGCCTAATTCCCTACAACCAAGGCTCTGATACCAACTTTAACGACCTATCAAACTACACTTAACGAACATCGTTATCTTGGTCCCACAGCTTGATCATAACTCTATATGAATTTGATAAATAACCTTGCATTCTTTATTTAAAAATGATTTCCTATAAAGGAAACCAACCAAAATATGTAAGTTTAGAAAATAACCATACATAATTACTTAACCAAAATTTGACCAAAACAAAGTCAACAAACACCCACAATTTAATGTATCAAAATAGAATGCAAGTTAATGTTTAACAAAAGCTGCCATCGTAAATATGCAGACTCTCTAAGCACAGCGGAAGCAATCAATCATGAACCCGAGAATAAAACATGCGAGTAAACTGTCAACAAAAATGTTGAGTGAATTATAGGTTTAATATTGCAAACAATATTTAATTTAAACCATAAAAATTTATGTTTGAAAACATAAACACCCAATTTGGACCACAAAATTATATGCTCGAAAATATATAAAAATATTATTCCATTAACCCGTGAGCCACCTGGTAATAACTTAACATCTCCATACCCTTAACAAAACTAATATAAAAATATACACTGAACATGTGTATCTTCTAAAATACGAAGTACTAATACATTCCGTCTGTAACTACTAGCGCGACTAGCACGAAATGGGGCTGTCAGGCCCGATAGATCTATCTATAGGATTCGCGTTCACCGGTAGAAACCAATAATTAAAATTACCAGATTAGGGAATATTTTCGTTTGACTCACAATGAATAATTTAAACCAATTTTCACTTGTGTCCAATATGAAAAATAAAATGCATGTATTCTCATCCCAAAAGATATAAAATAGAAAAATGGGACTATAACTCACTTTAAAGCAAATGAAGTAACCACACAAAAAGCGAACAGCAAATGAAGTAAAGTGATCAAGAATGATCACAACACTGACCTATAAATAAAGCAGATCGATATAAATAACTAACTTAGGTCAAGTCTTAGTATGATAGCTATAGTACTTGTTGCAAGTAAACAGAGAACAACACTCAACATGCTTCGGTTTGATCAGAACAGCGTAAGGACACGTACTTTCTATTTTTAGAAAGTTTCTATTTTTAGCAGGTTTCCATTTTTGGAAAGTTTCTATTTTAGGAAAGTTTCTATTTTCGGAAAGTTTCTATTTTAGGAAAGTTTCTATTTTAGGAAAGTTTCTATTTTTTGAAAGTTTCCATATTTAGAAAGTTGCTATTTTTGGAAAGTTTATAAGTTAGGAAAGTTTCCTTAATTAGAAAGTCAACAAAAGTCAACTGAAAGTCTAAGTTAACCGAAAGTCAACTCAAAAGTCAACCTTGGTCAAACATAGTCAACATTGAATTTTAAAGTATAAGTTATATTAATAATATAAGTTATAATGTTATTTAAAGTCATATATGTATAACTATGTCATAACATAAGTTTAATTAAATTAAAATGAATTATTAAAGTTAACATAAGTTTAAATGATATAATTAATATAACATAAGTATTTAATTAATTAATTAAATATTAATCATAATATAAGTATTATTAATTAATAATAAATTTTAATCTTATCATAAGTATTATTAATTAATAATGAATTATTAATCGTATCATAAGTTTCTAATTAAAATCATTAAATCATAAGTATTTAATAATTTTGTTATATTTAAATAATAACTAAGCCTTATAATAATTAAATAATTATTAAATCCTTATTATAAGTCTTATTATAATAATCTCATAACATAAGTTTAATACTTACCATAAGTGTTTTTCATTAATAATAAAAGTATTATTAATCATAAGTTTAATTAAAGTTTCATTAATTAAAATGTGATTAATAAATGATATAATAAATATGTATATCATAAGTCTTAATTTAAATTAATCAATTTTATATCATAAGTAATTTAATGATAATGAAAATCATTATTTTATATCATAAATGATAATGAAAATCATTATTTTATATCATAAGTTAGATGTTAGAACTATAAGTTTTAATTAAAAGTTCATCGGGTCATAACTTGAGCCCCGGGTATCAGTTTTCGACGAGTCTTATATATATCTCTGCCTAAACAAACCAACTGACACATTAGTGCACTCAAGAACACCCCAAGAACAACCACCAAGTTGTGACCAACAGCCACCATTCAACTTGGGACTTTAATCCGATCAAAAACATGTTTTAGCCATATCGGGTGATCCGTGGCTCGGATTTCGATGACCCGAACATGAATTTTCATCCAATCATCAATCCTAACACACTAGTACACCTTAGAGACTCCAAAAGTGGTCACAAAGTCGGACCAAACCTGAACATATTCGTTTTTATGTTTTGATTTCATGAAAACACCATTTTAATCATAACTTAAGTTCCGGGAATCGAAATAACATGAATCCGGAGTCTAAAATTAATGTCTTGATGAGAGGAACACATCTAAACACTTTAATTTAACATTTACATCAGTTTAGTTCACTGAAATGGTCGAATAGTCTGCTGTCCACAATCTATCAAACCGAAAACATGCAATAACGAGTGATTCTATGCATACAATCAATAATCCAACAACATACAAGCACTATACTATCATATTAAACATCAAAATCAATAAAATAATGAAAATATAAAAAAGTTAGGGTTAGGGATTATACCCTAATCAACAATCAAGTAATATGAACGCGTATAGATCGCTGTATAGAATCCGATTATGCTGAAAGCCCCTTGATTCAAGTATGATTTGATTATGAAATGATGATGATGTTGAGTATGCTGGTCGATGGCCAAAAAGAAAAAAAAAAGAGGAGAAAATGCTAGAGAGAAATTAGGTTTGAAAGAAAAGTGAAGTAGTAAGTGTAAAATGGAAAATAAAAAAAAAAATGAAATGCACTAACCACCCCCCATCTAAGGGTGTCCGATTTTCCATGGGTAGGGTGGGCCCCCCTTTTGGCCCAAAATTGATAATTGATTAATTGCTTGTGGCCCGAACACCCGATCGAAGCCCGAAACGCGAAAACGCTACTACGCGATTGATTTTTCAGAGAGATAACAAGTACGCGATGGATAAAATATATAACCACTATATATAATCATATGACATCAAAATATCATATTTAAAATAATTTGGATTTAAAAATCCCAAAAGTTTGACCGTTGGTTTGAAAACCGAAAAGAGTCGCCGGATTGAAATCCACGACACTTAGAAACGTACAACTTAAAATATGAATACAAATATTTATTTAATACATAATAATTAATATATTATTACTAAATTAATAATGTAGGTCATAAAAATGACGTGGCATGAATAACAAATAACGGGCGTTAAATAATAAACGGTAAAAGATAACGGAAAAAGTAGGGTCGTGACATTACTTAAACTTGGTATTTACATACTTGAAATTAGACATGGTAATGTTTACAAGCAGTTGAAACAAAAAGAGCTTTTTGATGTCCTACTCAGTTGAAACTTGACATCTTACAAACAGTTTAATACTTGACATTTGCTGTATGAAAACTTTTGAGATTAACCCTTGGTGGTTTATACTGATAAATGTTTACTGATTTTCTGAATACTGATTTTCAGATACCGTTTACTGATAAACAATTTGGAGAACTGATTTTTGACAAATGATTTATGGAAACTGTTTTATGAAATATACAATGAAGTATTACTTAAACATGTAGATTCACTCAACTTTATGTTGACCCGTTTTGCATGTTTTATCTCAGGTATTAATTGCTTCCGCTGTAGAATTTTGCTGCTACATAAAAGTCAAGCCAAGCACTGGGACCAGAGTTAACATTTCGTCAATGGATTTTGACGGGGTGTTATAATTTACTTGCTTGATCATCAAATAAATTATATATTCGGAGTCTACGCGTTATTCTCTATCCGTATCTTCTTACGATTTTGCTTTTGGGTAAGGTTTAGAAAACCCTACTTTTCTTAATTCATATTATTTTGAGTTCTTTTAGATGTTATGTTGTATGTATGAATTGTCTTGGTGCTTGTGGATGATTATTGAATGATTGGAATTTACAAAATCGATAAATATCATATTTTTCATATGAAATTATATACTTAGCCATATAAATTCGTACCTAGGGAATTGTGCTATAAATTTGGATGTTGATTTGATGCTCATTGAGTTCCTCTCATTGAGTACTATAATTTTCATATAAGATTTGCTTCAATCAGATAAACAGAGCTCCCGTTATAAATTAAACAAGGTTTTGTATAATTAAAAATTTTATATATTAATTATAGCAGATATGGCCTCGCAATTCGAAACATTTCTAGATCTTTTTAACTTGATCAATGTGTGAGTATCATCTGTGCGACGGATTTTTATATAAGATTCGTTAAAATCCGATGAACGGATTGAAAGTTATGATTATTTTAAGATTTGGATTTTTTTCATATAATTAAATCAGAATTTTATCTAATTATTATTATATTTTAATAATTAAATTTATAAAATCTGGAAAATAGGAATATTTGGATCAAAATTATATTTTATGTTAATTAAATTATTAATTAATTAATTTAATTTAATTTATCCTACATGATTATCTCCTAAAATAAAGGGGTTTCAAATTAATTAAAATATTTTCCTAAAATAAATAAATTCCTATAATTATTAATCAAAATTTTAATTTAAATAATATTTTCAAATATTATTAAGAATATTTAATTTGTATAATTAATAAATATTAGTAATAAATACTTATAATGTAATTTAGTAATTAAATACTTATGACATATTTTAATTATTAAATACTTATGATATAATAATTAAATTAAAATAATTATGTTATAATTAATAATTCATTATTAATTAAAATACTTATGATATAACTAATATGTAAATTATTAAATACTTATGATATACTATTTATATCAATTAAACTTATGATAACTTATTAGATTAATTTAATTTAATTTAATTAAACTTATGTTATATCAAATGAAATACAAATATTAAACAAAATAATTTTATAACAAATGATATTCAAATTATTTATACATTAAACATCAGAGTTGACTTAGGTTGACTGAAGTTGACCTTTGGTTAACTTTTCAGTTGACTTCATCGTTTGACTTTCGTTTAACTTAAGTTGACTTCCTAAATAAGGAAACCTTCTAAATAAGAAAACTTTCCAAATCTAGAAACTTTCCCGAAATGGATACTTTCTAAAAATGGAAACTTTCCAAAAATGGAAACTTTCCAAAAATTGAAACTTTCCTAAAATTGAAACTTACTAAAAATAGAGACTTTCTTAAAATGGAAACTTACTAAAAATAGGAAGTACGCGTAATACTTTAACTTAATCAAACCATTAGATACCGAATCCTAAATCCACTTCAAGCATTAGGACTATCATGCTATGACCCGACCTAAGTTAGATTATATTATGACCTACTTTGTAATTTAGGTTGGAGGCCAGATCATCTTTGATCTTTATTACTCGTGTACGAATTACTTTGTTCAAGTGCATTCTAAGGTGAGTTATAATCCCACATTTTCTACTATTTTAAATCTTTTTAGGATGAGAATTCATGCTTTTCATTTTTTCCTGTTAGACACAAGTGATCAAAAGTTATAAATTATTCATTGTGAGTTGAACAAAAATATACCTTAGCTTGGTAATTTGTAACTACTGGTTTCTACACTGGTAGGCGCGAATCCTATTGATGTCGTGCGAGGTGTACGTGAAATACTATATATTTTTGATACGAAAAGCGATACAAATTACACGAGTTTTAATTATTTATTTACAGATGGGATATACCTAAACCTTGCTACAACACTATAGGCAGTGTACCTAATCGTAGAGTAGTATAGTTTTTAGTAAGTCCAGTTCGTTCCACAGGGAGCTGGCTTATTTCACACTATATTTTAATTAACTATATTTGTACAAAAAATATATAATTATATATAATAATATATAAAAGGGGAGTTTACCGTTTAATGACCGGTTTGTCGATTTTATATTTTAAGCGAAGCGTAAAGTAAATGACGATATTTAACTAACAATATAAAATAAATAACAATAATTAAAATGACAATAAATAAAAGTACGAGGAAATATGAAATAAAATATAGTATGCTTATTTAAACTTCCGTAACCATGATGTTTGACGTTTTGATTTTAATTTATTGTCCTGGGTTAATTGTCCTTTGTCCTGGATGTATTTGAAACCTATCTGGTTTTTGTCCATAATAGTTCATCGGTCATAATTATAAACTGCTCGGCAAATTTAACCTTATACCCGAAGTCAAATATTCCAACTAACTGGGGATTCGAACTGTAACAAGGTCTTAATACTTTGCTTAATGAATACATCAGGTTATCGACTGTGTGTAAACCAAGGTTTTAATACTTTGTTAACAATTACACCAATTACCCTTGAATGTAATCCACCCCTGTTTTAATGAGTCCATTGACTATTAATCCATCTCCGTGTCCGGTCAAATGAACAATAATTCGTACTTATAAATATCCCGCCCATCTTGTCCGATTAAGCGTATGTGGTTATATATAGATACGTCAAATCATAACCTTTATATTAAATTAACGAGGTATCGTTAATTTAATATAAAGCCCATTAATAGCCCATAGTCTAATTTTCACAAGTGTCGTTCTTTTGTCCAAACCCCAATTATGGTACAAAACCCAATTACCCCGTCTTTAATATTTAGCTCAACATCATGATTATTTCGGCTCAAATAAGCATAATAATAACTTAAGTATGAGACATTAATTTAAAAAGGAGAACATAGCTTACATTGATTATTTATCGCGTAGTAGTACACGGACAGAGCTCCGACTTTAAAACCCGTAAAAATAACTTTTACATAACCCAAACTAATCTAATATAACACTAATCTATACTATATATATATATATATATATATATATATATATATATATATATATATATATATATATATATATATATATATATATATATATATATATTTATATTATTTATTACAGAGTATTATTATTATTATTATGTTATTTAAACTCGCAGAATGCATGGCCTTTTATAGGGATTTCTGATTTTTCATACTCCGCGAGTCGTGGAGTTTTTGGCCTTCAAACTCCGCGAGTCGTGGAGTTTGATTTTCCAGCTCACATCAATTTGGATCTTAGCTTTGCCGACATAATATATAAATAAATATAATATATAAATAATTTTAAGAATTATTTAAATATTATATTATATTTATGTGCATAGTTGACTTGTAATTTTTAGTCCGTTGCGTCGAGCGTTGAGAGTTGACTCATGTCCCGGTTCCGGATTTTTGAACGTCCTTGCGTATTATTTTATATCGTGTACTTTGCGTTCCGCAACTTGTACTCTTGTCATTTTTAGACGTTTCTCATCAATAAATTGAACCACTTGGATTGTATCTTGTACATTTGAGCTTTTTGGTCATTTGCGTCTTCAAATTGTCGTTTTCGCCTTTTGTCTTCGCACATATTTAATATAAACGATTACAACTTACAATAGGACAATTACAACTAAATAATTTACATATTGGGAGGATATTGCTACTAAATATATGTTCATTTGGAGCACTATCAAATATCCCCACACTTGAACGTTGCTTGTCCTCAAGCAATACATAACTTGAAATAATATAATACATCACACGAATCACTTCTTTATTCTTCACACTTTTTACATCAGTGATTTTGAGATGGCGGTATAAACAATGATAGTAACGATAGAACCATGGTTAAAGGTGGGTGTGTCATCCACAGTTGCCTCGGGTTTAGGTCAACGACACTTGCAATTAAATAGCCGATTTACTTTCGGTTTCCAAAGCAAAGTGCATATTTGAAAGGCGGTTTACAGTCCCACATGACTATGAAAATTTAGATCCGTTAGGAAATTGGATCTTTATGAAAACATTTGATCTTTTGAAAATTCAATCTAGCTTTTACCCTAGATAATTTTTCCGGAATAACCCTTCACCGGTGTTTCAAAATATTTTTGTGGGTTTTGTGGGTTTCAGATTTGAAAATTTTAGCTCAAAACTTATGGTTTTGTGTCACCCACTTGCTAACCTTGTATTAGGAAAGCAACACGTCCAGTTTACTTGTCCCGTATATTACCTTTCGGCAAACTACCGTCCGGTTGTAAAGGAAAGCGTTAAACAAGCAACTGTTAAGGCAATGTCTCCTGACATGCTTTTAATTATGGTCTATAACGTGTCAGACGCACTTACTATCCTTTGTAGGAGCAATAGTAAAGCTCACCCTTATAATTTTTTTGGTCTGGCACAAGGTCCTGTCTCCAACCATGCTATGCAACCACCGTTCTTACGGTTGATACCCAATTTGGTTCAGGTGACCTAATGAATTCCAATGAATTCTCAGGATTTTACGTTCAATGGTAATGAACGCATTAAAAATGGGTTTTCAGAAAACAAATCGGTTTGTAATTTTGATCAAAATATTTTCTCGTTCAAGCTCGAGTTTAGATATCATCGAATTCCATGAGTTTGTAATTCTCAATCTTTAAGGTCAATCTCTAGGATTGAGTAATATCAGTCTTAAAAGCTGATTTTTGATCTTTAAGGAGATTATCCTTTCTGGGGATCTGATTCATTAGTCTTATCAAGCTAATTTGCACTGTGTCCCCCCCATTGTACGAGATAAATCCTTCTCATGGTTAGGATAAATCTGACCACTTGGCGACCCTGTTTGATGCTGAGGTCCATGGATTTCCTGCTGATTTTAGTGATGACTTTTCTAGATTTTTCGTCAACCTACAGCTGGTCTGGACGACAACTTCTTGACCTAAATCAAGAAGCGCGTGTCTTTTTCGGAAGATTTTACTTCCTTTTAATGATGGAATTGATTCATCGTGTAGATTCATCTCTCTTTACAGTAAATCGGGTAAGACATATAATTTAGTCCAAAAAGCACCTGCAATAACTTTACAGAAACATGTGCTAGATAGTTTTTAATTGAATAACTAGGTACATTCTCCCCACACTTAGTTTCTTTCTTTGCCTTTTTATTCTCCTTTATTCCATTTTAAATGAATTCAAGCGTTTTAGGGTGTTTCTCAATTTATGTCCTTTCCGAGGTAACGATAATTTCTTTATTAACACCTAGTTTTCACCGTTCATAAATATATATAAACATGATTTTAAATTCATTTAGTTGAAAATTTTTCAAATTTTCATAAAATTTGGCAAATAAACCAAGTATAAACCCGAGAGAATTTATAACCCTTCCCCACACTTGAGATCATGCAATGCCCTCATTTGCATGAAATCAGACTCTAATTATAAATTCATGAGGGTGATTAGTGTAGAAAAATGATTGAAAATACCCAGTTTGTAATTACAAAGCTCGTCGAATGATAGATGGCGCGCCTCATCGTTCATTCCTTCTTGTTTTATCACAAATGTTTTTCTTCAAAAACGGTTGCTTTTCTGAACTGTTTTTAATATTTGAAAATGCGTCTTTTACCCTAACTTATCATGCATTTTTATTAACGAGTTATGCACTAACCTGAACCCCTAATTTAACGTTAAGTGGGGTTAGACTTCCCCACACTTAGCTGACGACATGTGAAGTCGGTAGAATAAGTTCCACGAATTAAAATAGTGAGCCAGTTATTTACATTTCGGGTGGTATAAAATATATCAATGGGTTTAAAGTTTAGACCCACCCGAATATCACTACTTAATTCTTTTTTAAGTGTAGCTTTTAGTAAATGGATATGTCTCTTTTCTGGTTCTTGGTCAAATGGATCGATATACACCGACATACATATTTCTATAGGGTGGACAATTCCTAACACTTCCTTTCATTCATTCTCGGAATCAAAGTTTTCACCTCTATTACCCAATTGGGTGAAATCCAAGGTGTCATTATCTATTACAGCTCGTAGTTCATTTTCGGTAGATGATCGTCTATTGAGAATATTGGGTTGGAAGGTTGTGTAATGGTGAAGTTCGGTTTGGCCTCGGAGGTAAAATTTTCAACGTTAGCGTTTTCCCAAGAGTACCAATTTGTCACCCTTACTTCTTCTTCATCATCCATTGATGGATTGATGATTTCGTCGGTAGAGGCTAATGTGTCATTATGTTGTGAAATTGGTAAGACTGAATAAAAAGTATCATCGGGATAGTTGGTGATTTCGGAGCTCTCGAATTCATCAAAATTCGATGATATGAGATTTTCTTGTACAATACTCCTCAGATCAACAGGTGTGTAGTCTGATAGAGTTTCAGCTTGCCGGTTTACAAACTCTCTCATTTGTTCATTTTGAGCATTGAGTTCTTCGAGTTTGATTTTCATATTTTCTAATAAATTTTCAGACACGTAATTTTCCTCGTCTACTGGTTGTTAAGTTTGGAAATATTCTTGGGAATAATCCCAATTTGAATTGTATTCTTCATAATCATTCCATTCAGGTTCCGTGGGTGCGTAATTTTCCATAGGAACGTAATAATAACATTCTCATGTTGAGTGATAATCTCCACAGATTTCACAACCAGTTATTGTTTCGTCATTCGTGATCCAAGATTGACCGAACGAATTGTCATCAACACTCGGTTGAGAGTATTGATTTCGTATGTCGTAAAGAGTTTCCAAAATATCTTCGAGACTTTTCATAATGCGCTTATTACCAAATTTTAATTATCCTATTAGTTATAAATATAAAAATTATATAAGTTATAAAATTAATAGACTTTTCTGCTTTTGCCCACGTTTCGAATAGCCAATAGATGCAGCAGGGAGCCAGAACCCTTTAAATCGGAAGCTTACAACTCAGCCACTAACAAATCCAACTATTACTACGAAGCAGAAAATTTGGATGTCTATAAATTTAACCGCTTAAAATAATTTTTCGTTTTGAAATTTTAGAGAAGAAATAGAGAAAATTTCTAAGTCCTAAAAACTAGCGTGTCGAGAAATAAGAAAGAAAAAGAGTGCGCGTCGAAAAACGTCGAAAAATAAAAATGAGAAAGAAAAACGTCGAAACTTAAAAGTCTAAAAACTATATCTAAAAAGTTGCGCCTAAAGGTCTAAAGGTAAATGCAATTTTATTCGGAAAACGGCAATTACTTAAAAGGCACTAAAATCTATTCAAAATCTAAAGCGAAAAACGACGTCGTAAAATTCTAAAGCGCCTAAATCTTAATCTAAAGAAAAAGCACTTAAGGGATTTTACGGCAAATCTTAAAAAAAAAAAACTAGAAATAAAAATAAACTACAGCAAAAACTAATCTTAAAACTAATTACGAACGAATAAACGATAAAAATACAAATTATAATTAAAATGATAAAAATACAAATTTTATAAAAATATTATTTTTATATTATATTTTATAAAAGTATTAATTTAAATATATATTTAATAATACTAATTAATATTTAAAATACAAATTAATTTAAAAACTAAAACTAAATATTAATATTAAATATAAACCTAATTAAGTTTTAATAATAATAATTAAATTATACTCGTAATAAATGCAAAATTAGGGTTCTGGGTGCGTCTGTCAGGGCGGCTCCGCGAGTCGTGGAGTTTTAAGCCTGCAAACTTCGCGAGTCGTGGAGTTTGAAAAACGTGTTTTTTTTTAAATTATATATTGTTTTTCTAAAAATATATATAAATATATTTATACAAAAATAAATTAAAAATATAGCGTTTCGCTGAATCCCCGGCAGCGGCGCCAAAAACTTGATGTCGTGCGAGGTGTACGTGAAATACTATATATTTTTATATGAAAAGCGATACAAATTACACGAGTTTTAATTATTTATTTACAGATGGGATATACCTAAACCTTGCTACAACACTGTAGGCAGTGTACCTAATCGTAGAGTAGTATAGTTTTTAGTAAGTCCGGTTCGTTTCACAGGGAGCTGGCTTATTTCACACTATATTTTAATTAACTATATTTGTACAAAATATATATAATTATATATAATAATATATAAAAGGGGAGTTTACCGTTTAATGACCGGTTTGTCGATTTTATATTTTAAGCGAAGCGAAAAGTAAATGACGATATTTAACTAACAATATAAAATAAATAACAATAATTAAAATGATAATAAATAAAAGTACGAGAAAATATGAAATAAAATATATTATGCTTATTTAAACTTCCGTAACCATGATGTTTGACGTTTTGATTTTAATTTATTGTCCTGGGTTAATTGTCCTTTGTCCTTGATGTATTTGAAACCTATCTGGTTTTTGTCCATAATAGTTCATCGGTCATAATTATAAACTGCTCGGCAAATTTAACCTTATACCCGAAGTCAAATATTCCAACTAACTGGGGATTCGAACTGTAACAAGGTCTTAATACTTTGCTTAATGAATACACCAGGTTATCGACTGTGTGTAAACCAAGGTTTTAATACTTTGTTAACAATTACATCAATTACCCTTGAATGTAATCCACCCCTGTTTTAATGAGTCCATTGACTATTAATCCATCTCCGTGTCCGGTCAAATGAACAATAATTCGTACTTATAAATATCCCGCCCATCGTGTCCGATTAAGCGTATGTGGTTATATATAGATACGTCAAATCATAACCTTTATATTAAATTAACGAGGTATCGTTAATTTAATATAAAGCCCATTAATAGCCCATAGTCTAATTTTCACAAGTGTTTTCTTTTGTCCAAACCCCAATTATGGTACAAAACCCAATTACCCCGTCTTTAATATTTAGCTCAACATCATGATTATTTCGGCTCAAATAAGCATAATAATAACTTAAGTATGAGACATTAATTTAAAAAGGAGAACATAGCTTACATTGATTATTTATCGCGTAGTAGTACACGGACAGAGCTCCGACTTTAAAACCCGTAAAAATAACTTTTACATAACCCAAACTAATCTAATATAACACACACACACACACACACACACACACACACACACATATATATATATATATATATATATATATATATATATATATATATATATATATATATATATATATATATGTTATATATATATTTATTTATATTATTTGTTACAGAGTATTATTATTATTATGTTATTTAAACTCGCAGAATGCATGGCCTTTTATAGGGATTTCTGATTTTTCAAACTCCGCGAGTCGTAGAGTTTTTGGCCTTCAAACTCCGCGAGTCGTGGAGTTTGATTTTCCAGCTCACATCAATTTGGATCTTAGCTTTACCGACATAATATATAAATAAATATAATATATAAATAATTTTAAGAATTATTTAAATATTATATTATATTTATGTGCATAGTTGACTTGTAATTTTTAGTCCGTTGCGTCGAGCGTTGAGAGTTAACTCATGTCCCGGTTCCGGATTTTCGAACGTCCTTGCGTATTATTTTATATCATGTACTTTGCGTTCATCAACTTGTACTCTTGTAATTTTTAGACGTTTCTCATCAATAAATTGAACCACTTGGATTGTATCTTGTACATTTGAGCTTTTTGGTCATTTGCGTCTTCAAATTGTCGTTTTCGCCTTTTGTCTTCGCACTTATTTAATATAAACGATTACAACTTAAAATAGGACAATTACAACTAAATAATTTACATATTGGGAGGATATTGCTACTAAATATATGTTCATTTGGAGCACTATCACCTATTATAGATCTATCGGGCTTGTCTGAAATGTCCCGTTCTTATAGATTGTAAACGTTCCATATTAATTGATTTCGTTGCGAGGTTTTGACCTCTATATGAGACGTTTTTCAAAGACTACATTCATTTTAAAACAAACCATAACCTTTATTTCATCAATAAAGGTTTAAAAAGCTTTACGTAGATTATCAAATAATGATAATCTAAAATATCCTGTTTACACACGACCATTACATAATGGTTTACAATACAAATATGTTACAACAAAATAAGTTTTTTGAATGCAGTTTTTACACAATATCATACAAGCATGGACTCCAAATCTCGTCCTTATTTAAGTATGCGACAGCGGAAGTTCTTAATAATCACCTGAGAATAAACATGCTTAAAACGTCAACAAAAATGTTGGTGAGTTATAGGTTTAACCTATATATATCAAATCATAATAATAGACCACAAGATTTCATATTTCAATACACATCCCATACATAGAGATAAAAATCATTCATATGGTGAACACCTGGTAACCGACGTTAACAAGATGCATATATAAGAATATCCTCATCATTCCTGGACACCCTTCGGATATGATATAAATTTCGAAGTACTTAAGCATCCGGTACTTTGGATGGGGTTTGTTAGGCCCAATAGATCTATCTTTAGGATTCGCGTCAATTAGGGTGTCTGTTCCCTAATTCTTAGATTACCAGACTTAATAAAAAGGGGCATATTCGATTTCGATAATTCAACCATAGAATGTAGTTTCACGTACTTGTGTCTATTTTGTAAATCATTTATAAAACCTGCATGTATTCTCATTCCAAAAATATTAGATTTTAAAAGTGGGACTATAACTCACTTTCACAGATTTTTACTTCGTCGGGAAGTAAGACTTGGTCACTGGTTGATTCACGAACCTATAACAATATATACATATATATCAAAGTATGTTCAAAATATATTTACAACACTTTTAATATATTTTGATGTTTTAAGTTTATTAAGTCAGCTGTCTTCGTTAGTAACCTACAACTAGTTGTCAACTGTTAGATGTACAGAAATAAATCGATAAATATTATCTTGAATCAATCCACGACCCAGTGTATACTTATCTCAGTATTGATCACAACTCAAACTATATATATTTTGGAATCAACCTCAACCCTGTATAGCTAACTCCAACATTCACATATAGAGTGTCTATGGTTGTTCCGAAATATATATAGATGTGTCGAAATGATAGGTCGAAACATTGTATACGTGTCTATGGTATCTCAAGATTACATAATATACAATACAAGTTGATTAAGTTGTGGTTGGAATAGATTTGTTACCAATTTTCACGTAGCTAAAATGAGAAAAATTATCCAATCTTGTTTTACCCATAACTTCTTCATTTTAAATCCGTTGTGAGTGAATCAAATTGCTATGGTTTCATATTGAACTCTATTTTATGAATCTAAACAGAAAAAAGTATAGGTTTATAGTCGGAAAAATAAGTTACAAGTCGTTTTTGTAAAGGTAGTCATTTCAGTCGAAAGAACGACGTCTAGATGACCATTTTAGAAAACATACTTCCACTTTGAGTTTAACCATAATTTTTGGATATAGTTTCATGTTCATAATAAAAATCATTTTATCAGAATAACAACTTTTAAATCAAAGTTTATCATAGTTTTTAATTAACTAACCCAAAACAGCCCGCGGTGTTACTACGACAGCGTAAATCCGGTTTTACGGTGTTTTTCGTGTCTCCAGGTTTTAAATCATTAAGTTAGCATATCATATAGATATAGAACATGTGTTTAGTTGATTTTAAAAGTCAAGTTAGAAGGATTAACTTTTGTTTGCGAACAAGTTTAGAATTAACTAAACTATGTTCTAGTGATTACAAGTTTAAACCTTCGAATAAGATAGCTTTATATGTATGAATCGAATGATATTATGAACATCATTACTACCTTAAGTTCCTTTGATAAACCTACTGGAAAAGAGAAAAATGGATCTAGCTTCAACGGATCCTTGGATGGCTCGAAGTTCTTGAAGCAGAATCATGACACGAAAACAAGTTCAAGTAAGATCATCACTTGAAATAAGATTGTTATAGTTATAGAAATTGAACCAAAGTTTGAATATGATTATTACCTTGTATTAGAATGATAACCTACTGTAAGAAACAAAGATTTCTTGAGGTTGGATGATCACCTTACAAGATTGGAAGTGAGCTAGCAAACTTGAAAGTATTCTTGATTTTATGTAACTAGAACTTGTAGAATATATGAAGAACACTTAGAACTTGAAGATAGAACTTGAGAGAGATCAATTAGAAGAAGAAAATTGAAGAATGAAAGTGTTTGTAGGTATTTTAGTCGTTGGTGTATGGATTAGATATAAAGGATATGTAATTTTGTTTTCATGTAAATAAGTCATGAATGATTACTCATATTTTTGTAATTTTATGAGATATTTCATGCTAGTTGCCAAATGATGGTTCCCACATGTGTTAGGTGACTCACATGGGCTGCTAAGATTTGATCATTGGAGTGTATATACCAATAGTACATACATCTAAAAGCTGTGTATTGTACGAGTACGAATATGGGTGCATACGAGTAGAATTGTTGATGAAACTGAACGAGGATGTAATTGTAAGCATTTTTGTTATGTAGAAGTATTTTGATAAGTGTATTGAAGTCTTTCAAAAGTGTATAAATACATATTAAAACACTACATGTATATACATTTTAACTGAGTCGTTAAGTCATCGTTAGTCGTTACATGTAAATGTTGTTTTGAAACCTTTAGGTTAACGATCTTGTTAAATGTTGTTAACCCAATGTTTATAATATCAAATGAGATTTTAAATTATTATATTATCATGATATTATCATGTATGAATATCTCTTAATATGATATATATATATATATATACATTAAATGTCTTTACAACGATAATCGTTACATATATGTCTCGTTTAAAAATCATTAAGTTAGTAGTCTTGTTTTTACATATGTAGTTCATTGTTAATATACTTAATGATATGTTTACTTATCATAGTATCATGTTAACTATATATATATATCCATATATATGTCATCATATAGTTTTTACAAGTTTTAACGTTCGTGAATCACCGGTCAACTTGGGTGGTCAATTGTCTATATGAAACATATTTCAATTAATCAAGTCTTAACAAGTTTGATTGCTTAACATGTTGGAAACATTTAATCATGTAAATATCAATCTCAATTAATATATATAAACATGGAAAAGTTCGGGTCACTACAGTACCTACCCGTTAAATAAATTTCGTCCCGAAATTTTAAGCTGTTGAAGGTGTTGACGAATCTTCTGGAAATAGATGCGGGTATTTCTTCTTCATCTAATCTTCACGCTCCCAGGTGAACTCGGGTCCTCTACGAGCATTCCATCGAACCTTAACAATTGGTATCTTGTTTTGCTTAAGTCTTTTAACCTCACGATCCATTATTTCGACGGGTTCTTCGATGAATTGAAGTTTTTCGTTGATTTGGATTTCATCTAACGGAATAGTGAGATCTTCTTTAGCAAAACATTTCTTCAAATTCGAGATGTGGAAAGTGTTATGTACAGCCGCGAGTTGTTGAGGTAACTCAAGTCGGTAAGCTACTGGTCCGACACGATCAATAATCTTGAATGGTCCAATATACCTTGGATTTAATTTCCCTCGTTTACCAAATCGAACAACGCCTTTCCAAGGTGCAACTTTAAGCATGACCATCTCTCCAATTTCAAATTCTATATATTTTCTTTTAATGTCAGCGTAGCTCTTTTGTCGACTTTGGGCGGTTTTCAACCGTTGTTGAATTTGGATGATCTTCTCGGTAGTTTCTTGTATAATCTCCGGACCCGTAATCTGTCTATCCCCCACTTCACTCCAACAAATCGGAGACCTGCACTTTCTACCATAAAGTGCTTCAAACGGCGCCATCTCAATGCTTGAATGGTAGCTGTTGTTGTAGGAAAATTCTGCTAACGGTAGATGTCGATCCCAACTGTTTCCGAAATCAATAACACATGCTCGTAGCATATATTCAAGCGTTTGTATCGTCCTTTCGCTCTACCCATCAGTTTGTGGATGATAGGAAGTACTCATGTCTAGACGAGTTCCTAATGCTTGCTGTAATGTATGCCAGAATCTTGAAATAAATCTACCATCCCTATCAGAGATAATAGAGATTGGTATTCCATGTCTGGAGACGACTTCCTTCAAATACAGTCGTGCTAACTTCTCCATCTTGTCATCTTCTCTTATTGGTAGGAAGTGTGCTGATTTGGTGAGACGATCAACTATTACCCAAATAGTATCAAAACCACTTGCAGTCCTTGGAAATTTAGTGATGAAATCCATGGTAATGTTTTCCCATTTCCATTCCGAGATTTCGGGTTGTTGAAGTAGACCTGATGGTTTCTGATGCTCATGTTTGACCTTAGAACACGTCAAACATTCTCCTACGTATTTAGCAACATCGGCTTTCATACCCGGCCACCAAAAATGTTTCTTGAGATCCTTGTACATCTTCCCCGTTCCAGGATGTATTGAGTATCTGGTTTTATGAGCTTCTCTAAGTACCATTTCTCTCATATCTCCAAATTTTGGTACCCAGATCCTTTCAGCCCTATACCGGGTTCCGTCTTCCCGAATATTAAGATGCTTCTCCGATCCTTTGGGTATTTCATCCTTTAAATTTCCCTCTTTTAAAACTCCTTGTTGCGCCTCCTTTATTTGAGTAGTAAGGTTATTATGAATCATTATATTCATAGATTTTACTCGAATGGGTTCTCTGTCCTTCCTGCTCAAGGCATCGGCTACCACATTTGCCTTCCCCGGGTGGTAACGAATCTCAAAGTCGTAATCATTCAATAATTCAATCCACCTACGCTGCCTCATATTCAGTTGTTTCTGATTAAATATGTGTTGAAGACTTTTGTGGTCGGTATATATAATACTTTTGACCCCATATAAGTAATGCCTCCAAGTCTTTAATGCAAAAACAACCGCGCCTAATTCCAAATCATGCGTCGTATAATTTTGTTCGTGAATCTTCAATTGTCTAGACGCATAAGCAATCACCTTCGTTCGTTGCATTAATACACAACCGAGACCTTGCTTTGATGCGTCACAATAAATCACAAAATCATCATTTCCTTCAGGCAATGACAATATAGGTGCCGTAGTTAGCTTTTTCTTCAATAACTGAAACGCTTTCTCTTGTTCATCATTCCATTCAAATTTCTTCCCTTTATGCGTTAATGCAGTCAAGGGTTTTGCTATTCTGGAAAAGTCTTGGATGAACCTTCTGTAGTAACCAGCTAGTCCTAAAAACTGGCGTATGTGTTTTGGAGTTTTCGGGGTTTCCCACTTTTCAACAGTTTCTATCTTTGCCGGATCCACCTTAATACCTTCTTTGTTCACTATGTGACCGAGGAATTGAACTTCTTCCAACCAAAATGCACACTTTGAAAACTTAGCGTACAATTCTTCCTTCCTCAATACTTCTAACAACTTTCTCAAATGTTCACCGTGTTCTTGGTCATTCTTTGAGTAAATAAGTATGTCATCAATGAAAACAATGACAAACTTGTCAAGGTATGGTCCACACACTCGGTTCATAAGGTCCATGAACACAGCTGGTGCATTAGTTAAACCAAACGGCATGACCATAAACTCGTAATGACCGTAACGTGTTCTGAAAGCAGTCTTTGGAATATCATCTTCTTTCACCCGCATTTGATGATACCCGGAACGTAAGTCAATCTTTGAATAAACAGACGAGCCTTGTAGTTGATCAAATAAGTCATCAATTCTCGGTAGTGGGTAGCGGTTCTTGATGGTAAGTTTGTTCAACTCTCGGTAGTCGATACACAACCTGAATGTACCATCTTTCTTCTTGACAAACAAAACAGGAGCTCCCCACGGTGATGTGCTTGGTCGAATGAAACCACGCTCTAAAAGTTCTTGTAATTGGCTTTGCAGTTCTTTCATCTCGCTGGGTGCGAGTCTGTAAGGAGCACGAGCTATTGGTGCAGCTCCTGGTACAAGATCTATTTGAAATTCAACGGGTCGATGTGGGGGTAATCCCGGTAATTCTTTCGGAAATACATCGGGAAATTCTTTTGCAATGGGAACATCATTGATGCTCTTTTCTTCAGTTTGTACTTTCTCGACGTGTGCTAGAACAACATAGCAACCTTTTCTTATTAGTTTTTGTGCCTTCAAATTACTAATAAGATGTAGCTTCGTGTTGCCCTTTTCTCCGTACACCATTAAGGGTTTTCCTTTTTCTCGTATAATGCGAATTGCATTTTTGTAACAAACGATCTCTGCTTTCACTTCTTTCAACCAGTCCATACCGATTATCACATCAAAACTCCCTAACTCTACTGGTATCAAATCAATCTTAAATGTTTCGCTAACCAGTTTAATTTCTCGATTCCGACATATATTATCTGCTGAAATTAATTTACCATTTGCTAATTCGAGTAAAAATTTACTGTCCAAAGGCGTCAATGGACAACTTAATTTAGCACAAAAATCTCTACTCATATAGCTTCTATCCGCACCCGAATCAAATAAAACGTAAGCAGATTTATTGTCAATAAGAAACGTACCCGTAACAAGCTCCGGGTCTTCCTGTGCCTCTGCCGCATTAATATTGAAAACTCTTACGCGGCCTTGTCCATTCGTGTTCTCCTGGTTCGGGAAATTTCTAATAATGTGGCCCGGTTTTCCACATTTATAACAAACTACATTGGCATAACTTGCTCCGACACTACTTTCTCCGCCATTACTCGTTCCGACACCATTTGTTCCTTTCGTTCTATTAACCCCTGGTCCGTAGACCTCACACTTCACCGCGCTATGACCATTTCTTTTACACTTGTTTCAAAATTTGGTGCAGAACCCCGAGTGATACTTTTCACACCTTTGGCATAGCTGCTTCTGATTGTTGTTGTTGTTACGGTTATTATTGTTGTTGGGATGATTGTTGTAGTTGCTGTTGTTGTTGTTGTTGTTGTTGTTGTTGTTGTTGTTGTTGTTGTTGTTGTTGTTGTTGTTGTTGTTGTTGTTGTTGTTGTTGTTGTTGTTGTTGTTGTTGTTGTTGTTGGGTCGTTTGTTGTAGTTGCGATTGATGTTGCGATTGTTGGGATAATTGTTGCGATTATTGTTGTAATTGCTGTTGTTGTTGTATTGGTGATTCTTATCACCGTTTTCCTCCCACTTTCTTTTGACTTGCTTCACATTGGCCTCTTCAGCAGTCTGTTCTTTAATTCTTTCTTCAATCTGGTTCACTAGTTTGTGAGCCATTCTACATGCCTGTTGTATGGAGGCGGGCTCGTGTGAACTTATATCTTCTTGGATTCTTTCCGGTAATCCTTTCACAAACGCGTCGATCTTCTCTTCCTCATCTTCGAATGCTCCCGGACACAATAGGCACAATTCTGTGAATCGTCTTTCGTACGTGGTAATATCAAATCCTTGGGTTCGTAACCCTCTAAGTTCTGTCTTGAGCTTATTGACCTCGGTTCTGGGACGGTATTTCTCGTTCATCAAGTGCTTGAATGCTGACCACGGTAGTGCGTACGCATCGTCTTGTCCCACTTGCTCTAGATAGGTATTCCACCATGTTAACGCAGAACCTGTGAAGGTATACGTAGCGTACTTCACTTTGTCCTCTTCAGTACACTTACTTATGGCAAACACCGATTCGACCTTCTCGGTCCACCGTTTCAATCCGATCGGTCCTTCGGTTCCATTAAATTCCAAAGGTTTGCAGGCAGTGAATTCTTTGTAGGTGCATCCTACACGATTTTCTGTACTGCTAGATCCAAGGTTATTGTTGGTATGTAGCGCAGCCTGTACTGCGACTATGTTTGAAGCTAGAAAAGTACGGAATTCCACTTCATTCATATTCACGGTGTGTCGAGTAGTCGGTGCCATTTCCTTCAAAATAGTCAAATGGAACAAGTTAATCATACAGAATATTAAGAGTAGTTAATAGTATTTCGTAGCATAATATGAACTCATTTATAAAAGCTTTTTCTTCATATTAGCGTTTTATAAGTTTAAATTCGGGTAGTACCTACCCGTTAAGTTCATACTTAGTAGCTAATATACAATTCAACTACTACAATTCTATATGAAAAACTGATTATAATAATATTTCGCGTTCAAACTTTTATACAATATTTTACAAACTTACAATACCGCTTATTTTACATAAAGCATGAAATATAGCACACAATAACTTTGATACAAGATAGTTGTGAAGATAATTCTAGCTAGTAGACAAGTCGTTCAGCAAAGGCAATAAAGACACGTAATTCATACGTCCAGAAACAAGTCATGCATTCTGGTTTTACTAGGACTACTTCCCATCCTTGGTCTTGTGGAACATAACCGTTATGGCCGTTGATAAGACAGCGTGTTGTAACGTCGTCAAAGGGACGAGGGTTACGTAATGACCAACAGTCTCGTAATAACCTAAAAACCTCATTTCTTACCCCAATTACCGACTCCGTCACTTGTGGGAACGTTTTGTTTAATAGTTGTAGCCCGATGTTCTTTTTCTCACTTTGGTGAGAAGCGAACATTACTAACCCGTAAGCATAGCATGCTTCTTTATGTTGCATGTTAGCCGCTTTTTCTAAATCATGAAGTCCTATATTCGGATACATTGAGTCAAAATAATTTCTTAACCCGTTGCGTAAAATAGCATTTGGGTTCCCCGCAATATATGCGTCAAAGTAAACACATCGTAACTTATGAGTTTCCCAATGTGATATCCCCCATCTTTCAAATGAAAGTCTCTTATAAACCAAGACATTCTTGGAACGTTCTTCGAATGTCTTACAAACTGATTTCGCCGTAAATAGTTGTGCCGAAGAATTCTGACCGACTCTAGACAAGATTTCATCAATCATGTCTCCGGGTAGGTCTCTTAAAATATTGGGTTGTCTATCCATTTTGTGTTTTTATACTGTAAAATAGACAAGAGTTAGATTCATAAAAAAAATTACTTATTAATACAAGCAATTTTTACATATATCATAAAGCATAAGCACACTATATTACATATATTACACCACACGAATACAACTATCTTATTTCGACTCGCTAGTTTCTTCTACTTCAGTTTTGGTTCGTTTTGCCAAGTTTCTAGGGATATATGATGTTCCCCTAATACAAGCTGTCGTTTTCCACAACGGTTTAGAAAAACCTGGTGGTTTAGAGGTTCCCGGGTCATTGTTACAACTTAAGGGCTTCGGGGGTTGACGATACATATAAAGTTCATCGGGGTTGGAATTAGATTTCTCTATTTTTATGCCCTTTCCCTTATTATTTTCTTTTGTCTTTTTAAATTCAGTTGGGGTAATTTCTATAACATCATCGGAATTCTCGTCGGAATCTGATTCATCGGAGAATTGGTAATCCTCCCAATATTTTGCTTCCTTGGCGGAAACACCATTGACCATAATTAACCTTGGTCGGTTGGTTGAGGATTTTCTTTTACTTAATCATTTTATTATTTCCCCCACCGGTTCTATTTCCTCCTCCGGTTCCTCCTCTTCCGGTTCTGATTCTTCTTCCGGTTCTGATTCTTCTTCCGGTTCTTCTTCGGGAACTTGTGAATCAGTCCAATATATATTCGACTCTTCGTTATTATTAGGTGAGTCAATGGGATTTGTGCTAGAGGTAGACATCTATAACACAATATCAAACATGTTAAGAGATTAATATATCACATAATATATACATGTTAATAATATATAGTTTCCAACAAAATGTTAAGCAATCATTTTTAAAGAAAACACGGTCGAAGTCCAGACTCACTAATGCATCCTAACAAACTCGATAAGACACACTAATGCAAATTTTCTGGTTCTCTAAGACCAACGCTCGGATACCAACTGAAATGTCCCGTTCTTATTGATTAAAAACGTTCCATATTAATTGATTTCGTTACGAGGTTTTGACCTCTATATGAGACGTTTTTCAAAGACTGCATTCATTTTAAAACAAACCATAACCTTTATTTCATCAATAAAGGTTTAAAAAGCTTTACGTAGATTATCAAATAATGATAATCTAAAATATCCTGTTTACACACGACCATTACATAATGGTTTACAATACAAATATGTTACAACAAAATAAGTTTCTTGAATGCAATTTTCACACAATATCATACAAGCATGGACTCCAAATCTCGTCCTTATTTAAGTATGCGACAGCAGAAGCTCTTAATAATCACCTGAGAATAAACATGCTTAAAACGTCAACAAAAATGTTGGTGAGTTATAGGTTTAACCTATATATATCAAATCATAATAATAGACCACAAGATTTCATATTTCAATACACATCACATACATAGAGATAAAAATCATTCATATGGTGAACACCTGATAACCGACATTAACAAGATGCATATATAAGAATATCCCCATCATTCCGGGACACCCTTCGGATATGATATAAATTTCGAAGTACTAAAGCATCCGGTACTTTGGATGGGGTTTGTTAGGCCCAATAGATCTATCTTTAGGATTCGCGTCAATTAGGGTGTCTGTTCCCTAATTCTTAGATTACCAGACTTAATAAAAAGGGGCATATTCGATTTCGATAATTCAACCATAGAATGTAGTTTCACGTACTTGTGTCTATTTTGTAAATCATTTATAAAACCTGCATGTATTCTCATCCCAAAAATATTAGATTTTAAAAGTGGGACTATAACTCACTTTCACAGATTTTTACTTCGTCGGGAAGTAAGACTTGGCCACTGGTTGATTCACGAACCTATAACAATATATACATATATATCAAAGTATGTTCAAAATATATTTACAACACTTTTAATATATTTTGATGTTTTAAGTTTATTAAGTCAGCTGTCCTCGTTAGTAACCTACAACTAGTTGTCCACAGTTAGATGTACAGAAATAAATCGATAAATATTATCTTGAATCAATCCACGACCCAGTGTATACGTATCTCAGTATTGATCACAACTCAAACTATATATATTTTGGAATCAACCTCAACCCTGTATAGCTAACTCCAACATTCACATATAGAGTGTCTATGGTTGTTCCGAAATATATATAGATGTGTCGACATGATAGGTCGAAACATTGTATACGTGTCTATGGTATCTCAAGATTACATAATATACAATACAAGTAGATTAAGTTGTGGTTGGAATAGATTTGTTACCAATTTTCACGTAGCTAAAATGAGAAAAATTATCCAATCTTGTTTTACCCATAACTTCTTCATTTTAAATCCGTTTTGAGTGAATAAAATTGCTATGGTTTCATATTGAACTCTATTTTATGAATCTAAACAGAAAAAAGTATAGGTTTATAGTCGGAAAAATAAGTTACAATTCGTTTTTGTAAAGGTAGTCATTTCAGTCGAAAGAACGACGTCTAGATGACCATTTTAGAAAACATACTTCCACTTTGAGTTTAACCATAATTTTTGGATATAGTTTCATGTTCATAATAAAAATCATTTTCTCAGAATAACAACTTTTAAATCAAAGTTTATCATAGTTTTTAATTAACTAACCCAAAACAGCCCGCGGTGTTACTACGACGGCGTAAATCCGGTTTTACGGTGTTTTTCGTGTCTCCAGGTTTTAAATCATTAAGTTAGCATATCATATAGATATAGAACATGTGTTTAGTTGATTTTAAAAGTCAAGTTAGGAGGATTAACTTTTGTTTGCGAACAAGTTTAGAATTAACTAAACTATGTTCTAGTGATTACAAGTTTAAACCTTCGAATAAGATAGCTTTATATGTATGAATCGAATGATGTTATGAACATCATTATTACCTTAAGTTCCTTGGATAAACCTACTGGAAAAGAGAAAAATGGATCTAGCTTCAACGGATCCTTGGATGGCTCGAAGTTCTTGAAGCAGAATCATGACACGAAAACAAGTTCAAGTAAGATCATCACTTGAAATAAGATTGTTATAGTTATAGAAATTGAACCAAAGTTTGAATATGATTATTACCTTGTATTAGAATGATAACCTACTGTAAGAAACAAAGATTTCTTGAGGTTGGATGATCACCTTACAAGATTGGAAGTGAGCTAGCAAACTTGAAAGTATTCTTGATTTTATGTAACTAGAACTTGTAGAATATATGAAGAACACTTAGAACTTGAAGATAAAACTTGAGAGAGATCAATTAGATGAAGAAAATTGAAGAATGAAAGTGTTTGTAGGTGTTTTTGGTCGTTGGTGTATGGATTAGATATAAAGGATATGTAATTTTGTTTTCATGTAAATAAGTCATGAATGATTACTCATATTTTTGTAATTTTATGAGATATTTCATGCTAGTTGCCAAATGATGGTTCCCACATGTGTTAGGTGACTCACATGGGCTGCTAAGAGCTGATCATTGGAGTGTATATACCAATAGTACATACATCTAAAAGCTGTGTATTGTACAAGTACGAATACGGGTGCATACGAGTAGAATTGTTGATGAAACTGAACGAGGATGTAATTGTAAGCATGTTTGTTAAGTAGAAGTATTTTGATAAGTGTATTTAAGTCTTTCAAAAGTGTATAAATACATATTAAAACACTACATGTATATACATTTTAACTGAGTCGTTAAGTCATCGTTAGTCGTTACATGTAAATGTTGTTTTGAAACCTTTAGGTTAACGATCTTGTTAAATGTTGTTAACCCAATGTTTATAATATCAAATGAGATTTTAAATTATTATATTATCATGATATTATCATGTATGAATATCTCTTAATATGATATATATATATACATTAAATGTCTTTACAACAATAATCGTTACATATATGTCTCGTTTAAAAATCATTAAGTTAGTAGTCTTGTTTTTACATATGTAGTTCATTGTTAATATACTTAATGATATGTTTACTTATCATAGTATCATGTTAACTATATATATATATATATATATCCATATATATGTCATCATATAGTTTTTACAAGTTTTAACGTTCGTGAATCACCGGTCAACTTGGGTGGTCAATTGTCTATATGAAACATATTTCAATTAATCAAGTCTTAACAAGTTTGATTGCTTAACATGTTGGAAACATTTAATCATGTAAATATCAATCTCAATTAATATATATAAACATGGAAAAGTTCGGGTCACTACATTGTCCGTCCCATTCCTTGCTAGTAGCACTAGTCTTCAAGGGAATGTCTAGTACTTTGTAGAAGATACACATGTTCAGTGTATGGTCCATATAAGGGTAAATAAAATGAGTTAAGTTGGGTTACCAAGTGCTCATGGAAAATGGAATAATAATATTATACGCTTCCCAGCATTTAAATCTTGTGGTATAATACTATATGCTTTTCAACATTTTAATCTTCTGGTCTAATATTATAAGCTTCTCAGCATTAAATCTTGTGGTCCAATTTTATACAAATTTTTATACTAAACCTATAACTCACCAACATTATTGTTGACAGTGTACTCGCATGTTTTATTCTCAATTGATGATTGATTATATGCTTTCGCTGGTGTTAGAGAGTCTGCGTTGTGTCGCAGATTTTATTAAAACAATATTTTGCATTCAGATTTTATACATTATATCTTGTCATGGTTTTTAGTTGGCATTTATTTCAATATACTTTAGTAGTTGTTTTATCTTTAAAACTTACAACTTGTTTAGATTACCTTTTTTGGTAATCTTTCTTAAATAAAATGAAGGAAAATATTTATTTCAAATGATCATATAGTGGTAATAATCAATGTTGTAGGACCTAGTAAACGTTGGTTGTCAAGTGTAATTTGACAGGACGTTTCTGTGCTACAAAGTGCAACTTGTTGCTAATGGACGTAGTCATCAAATTGTTCTTGACTGTGATGATACTTTCATCCTAGTTGTTAAACCCACCACTATATGCACTATTCTCAGCCTTGCTCTTTCCTAAAATTCGCTCGTTCGTCACTTAGATGTGAAGAACACATTTTTACGTTTATCTTGATGAGACTATTTATATGCATCATCTTCTCGGTTTTCGAGATGAAGAGAATCCTGACTATGTCAGCCTTATGCATAAGTCTCTTTATGGTCTCACGTAAGCCCCACGTACTTGGTTTCGGTATTTTGTTGGTTATGCTACATGAGCAGGCTTTGTTCATGGTTGTTGTGACTCTTCTATGTTTACTTATCGACAAGGAACTGACATTGCTTATTTGTTGTTGTATGTTGATGATATTATTCTGACAGCTTCTTCTCCTGCATTTTTTCTAAGGGTCATTCAGTCTTTGCAACAAAAGTTTTTTATGAATGATTTAAGCCCATTATATTATTTCTTGGGATTTATGTGACACGTGACTCTACTGGCATGTTCCTTTCTTGGAAAAATATGCCATTGAGATTCTTAAGCGTGCTGATATGCGTCATTGTAATCCTTGTCGGACCCTCTTCGGTATCTAACTTTTACCCGTCCGTACATTTTTTATGATGTACAACATATATGCTTATTTATGCACGATCCTTGGAAGCCCCATGTTTTGGCGCTCAAACGGATTTTCCACTACATTCGAGGGACTCTGGATAATGGCCTTTAGTTATTTTCTTCCTCGACAGCGTCCCTTGTGGCTTATTCAGACGTTGATTCAGCAGTGATAACACCTAAATTATACCTATTTTACATCATACATTTTGGCATTATCTTAGTTAATTTCTATGATTATAAGTCAATATTATGTACTTTTCATGCTTTTATATGTTGAGTATTAATTAAAATTTTATATACATGAAGTTGGTGAAACATAAGCTAAATGGTGAAGAAGACGGGGAAATCTGCGTGTTATCACGGTTTTGGCCATTACTTCATCGGACTCCGATTAAGGAGATTCAAAAGCCCATACGTCCATAAGACGAAGATCCATAACATGCCAATCCGTAGGCCAATTTTCACTTTTTTAGGCCGCCGGCTAAGCTCTCTAAGACGGCGGCTGGGACCAAAACGTGTGATTTCTGAGTTTTGAAGGATTTTTGTCTTCCCGCTTGAATTTGAAGATCAGCTGACGGCTCGTCCTTCACCAGCCGCCAGATAAAGTTAGAAACCGTCAGGGGAGAGTTTGAATTCAAGTTAAAACTCGCTACAAAAGATCTCAGCCGCCGGATCGACCGCCAGCTAGACCAACATTTAAAACCTAGACCATAACTAAAGCAAGCAACCGCGGGCTCACATGTCAGCCGCCGGCTGAGGTTTCGAGCCTATAAATAGAGCCCATTTTTTCCAGTTTTCTATGTGGAAATTTGAGAGAAAAACCTCCAAAATACTTTACCATTTTATTCAGTTTTGGTTGTTAGGCTATTTTAGGTTTATCATTATGTTAATTTCATTTCCATTTCGTGTACTTTTAATTGAAGTCTTAGGATCCGATTGTACCAAGATTCATGTTTCTACATTCTACTTTAATTGAAACTTTGAAGTTAAAATTTCTTTTCATTCCAATCATATCTTTTACGGTATCTTCTTATTATCTTTATCACATTATTTACTTTTATGTTCATCATTTACATTAATATGTTTACTTTTCTTTCTCTACACATGGGTAAAAACCCATAGTGTGGGTAAAAACCCATAGTGTTAGCTTAGTGTAACGAGATAAGAGATTCAGAAAAAACCGCTTCTATTCACTTTCAGCCACCGGCTGGCTTTATGAAGCCGCCGACCGGAAGGACATGAAGTCGCTGGCTGACGACAACCAGCCGCTGGCTTCATCTGGTCAGAAGCCAGAAATTTTTTATTTATTATAAACACTATTTCGGTGATTCGGTTAAACTTTTTTTTTCTTAAAATGATGACGAAGAATCGCTTTTATAAAGAACTAGTTTAAACATTTTTAACATACGAGTGGAACGGGAAATTTTACGACGACTCGTTTATTCAAACACTCCTACGTCCTCATGCATATTTTATAAAGATGAGATTAATAAATATATTTTAAGACGGAATTTTAGTAAAACTTGTATGTTTTAAACCTAACCGAATCTAAGAAGTTGTGTTAGCAATCGACGACACATCCAGCTACGATTGAGTCGGCCAAACCAATCACAATATTTTGTATTTACTTAAGATTATTTGATTTAAACTTAGATTTGTTTATCAAAGTGTGATGGCCGATCTATAATCGTAGCATTGTTAAATTTGGTATATTGAAATGAAACGCAAAAAATATAATAAAATTCGAATCTTGAGCCGAATAAATCTAAGCAAGCACTATCTTTTTTATTTTACTGTCATTTAAAATTTTTGTTATAAAAACCAACACACCCCAAAATATTACTTCAGTTTATTTACAAAAACCGATTGCTTTTCGCGAAGCAATCACCCAAAAATATTTGTTTGCGTGAAAATAATATAAATCGCCAATCACTGGCCTTGATCACTCCACCTCCCTATGGAAAGAACCTTACTTGCCGATTTTTTTACTACACTGACCAGGACAAATTCTGTATGTGTGCGTTTTAGTGATTAGTAGTTAGGAGATTATAAATTTCAAGGTTGATAACGCGCTAAAAGTCATGTTTTTAACCGTGTTATACTGGACTTTTAAGATTATAAACAACTCAAGCGTATAAATACCAACCATTCCATCCACATTCAACACACTTACAATCAACACCTCATTTTATACAATAATTCACACACTCTCATATTTTACTTGTATTTGTACTTAATTACTAATTACTTTGATTAGTAATTAAGGAGGTAATCTCGGAAGTGCGCTAGATGGTCAGATATTTGTACAAACACTATCTCAGATTTTAATTCAGGCATTAGTTTCTTTATTTATTTCAAGCATGTTTTTATTTATTTCTTTTATAATTTATTCTCCTTGTGATTTATTTACCATGCTGGCGTACATATCTGAGTAATTGATATCATTGGTGTATGTGATGGAGTATCAAGGTAATATTTAGTACTGTTTTGTCGATTAGCCTTTAGGTTAAAAATGTGGAATGCAAAATTAAAGATTTAATCTTATTTATCTAACTTATGATGTGACTTAGATCTAGTCTTGCCTAATGAGAGTAGCCAACTCGTTAGAGTTAGGTTTCAGTTATTCTATATCTGATAGATTTTTTTAACTCGACATGGACATTATTCTCTTTAAACCTCATATGTTATTGGAGATAAGGATCATAGGATTAGATAAAAGTTTGATCTGTAAGTGTGCAGTCATCAACTTTGAGAGAACTCTTGAGACAATCACCGATAGGTTATACACCCTAACCGTCTACTGTTAGAACACGTAATTGACCAAACCTATTGCATGTCACCTTAGAAATAGTCTGCCTTCCCAGTATACTAGTATGAATCGCCTAGTTGTTAAATATTCTCTTACCTATAGTCTGCCGACTTAATGATGTATAATAAATTAGACAATTATCCGGACTGTATTATGTGTCAGTAGTTTAGCTTCTGCCAGCCATGTCAACTTATGCTGGTGACACTCAATTGTCATTTGGGGGATTGTTTATTCAACATTCCATGTCTGGAACGCCCTCGATCATGATGGGTGAATAAGATTAGAGCATGGCTGCTATTCAGTCTGAATTGTCAATTGAAGAGAACTTCTGGCAATTACAATAATGCAATCTTTCAACCCTAGTGACATAACAGACCCTATGTTTTGGACAACCTTTAGACTAGAGTTCGGTAGGCTTGTTAGATTGACTCATCTTTTAAGATAAGCTTGTTTTTTCTAAGTCTTTAATACTTGGCTACCTAGCCCCGACACATATCATCTTCATAGCAGTTATTCCACCGACTGAAGAATACCTCGAGAAACATCCGCTTATTTACTTTTATGCATTTTATTTTAATAATCTTAAAACCTACAAAGCCTTACTTTTAAGCCTTATCTAATTTTCTAAGATTTCTAAATCTTATGATTTGAAATTCACCGTTTTTTTTAAGAATGATCATAGGTCATACTACCGCTACTACCCTTTTAAGAATATGAGTGATAGCTAGATTTAGGCCTTAAAATTCATAAATATTATGATCTACCCTTGGCATACACTAGATTAACCTTACGCCTAAGGAAACGTAAAAATTTAACTAATCGAAGCATATCGAAGGTCGATCTCGCACATCAGGTAGGATGCCCTTCTACTCGTAGATCTACATAGGTTTATTGTATATGTCTTGGGAATAACCTGCTATCTTGGTATTCTATGCACCAAAACACGCCATACAGATCTAGTGTCGAGGCCGGATATTGGGGTGTTGCTAATGTTGTTGCCGAAACTTGATGTTTACGCAACCTTCTTCGCAAGCTTCATTGTCCACTCTTTTCACCCAATATGGTACACTGTGATAATGTTTGTGTTGTTTACCTCTCAACCAACCCATTTCAACATCAACGAACTAATCATATTGAGATTGATATTTACTTTGTTCGTGAATTTGTTGCTACGGGTCAGGTGCGCGTTCTTCATGTTCTATCCTTGTACCCGTATGTGGACATTATAACGAAGGGCCCGTCGTCATCCCTCTGTGAAGAACTTTTTTTTCAGTTTGACAGTCTACTCCTCTACCGCTCCAATGCAAGGGGTTATTAGATGATTAATATTGGTCAATTTGGTTAGCCCTTTTATATGTATATATTATTGTGGTTGGATTTAGCCTATATATTGATTGTAATATTATTTGTGATGGACAATCAATTCAATACTTATTTTTAGACTGAAGTATTAATATTAATTCACTATACAACTAATATTAGATTTTAACTTTGAATGACTTTTTCATTCTTAAAAATGTAAATATAAGTTAGAAGTGTGGAGAAATATGGTGTCAAAATAATGAAGCTTAAAAAATATAGTGTCAAAAGTTCTAAATTTTATTGTATTAAGACGCTTCTATGTGTCATTGGATTTTCCTTTTGACACTTTAAGTGTTAAACACTTTGCGACACTTATATGTGTCAAATACATGTCAAGTTATTTACGTTTTAAAGCGTTAAAAATGATACTTTTTGTAGTGATAAGCATGTAAATAAATCTTTAGATGAACATATGTTATTGTTATAGTTTATACCGGAAATGCTCTTTACTATAGGTAAAGAGATGACTTTCCTTTCTTAACAATAAAGCAGCAACGTTATTTAGTAAAGAGATTGACTTTTCTTTTTTAAATATAAAGGAGCGATGCTATTTACCCCATGACTGAAGAACACTTGCATACATCTTTTTAGATAAACCACTATTATTATTTTAACTAATCATATACATTGTATTCATAATTTTAGGTGTGGTTGTTTTTTAGGTACACATATTTGAGCACATCAAGTATTTACATTTACTTTTTAAAAATTTACATTATTACACAGTATAGTATTAAATATTTATATTTATTCAAAAAGTATTTAATCTATTCTTTTTTAAAATATTACATAGTATTTATTTTTAGTTAGAGAGTAAGTTGGTGCGAAAATAAAAATAACGGTGGGGAGAAGTAGATGAATTGAAGATAAGCTTAATTGACTTCACTCGTGTCACATTGGGGCGTTAAATAATTCTATTATACTCATCGACTTTATTATTTATATATCAATTTGAGTATTAAATTTTTAGTAAATTGAATGCACGGTCATCCAAACAAAACTTATATTATTATGCGATACACAACAAAGTAAAACTAACTATTCAATTTTCTTTGTAGCTAATATATTAACTATGACATGCGTTACACACCCATTTAGGGCCACAAATTTGATAAGTTGGTCTAAAACAACAATAACATTCTTTACTCCCTTTATTACATGCTTGGAAATCAGTTGGTTCGCAATCATACACTTCCAGTGGGTCTAAACTCTTAAAAGGGGTTGATACTGTTAAAGTATCAATACCGGTCTCTGGTATCCTAGTTGCCAGTTTAGCACCGTCGTTATTATTTCCATCAATACCTACAATAATAAAAACGTATGTAAGATTCATTATGTGTAAGAGTACTCTAGTGACGAGTTTAACTCAATATAATACAATGTAACATTATAAAAGTGAAGATTAAATGACTCTAACTTGAAATATATAGTCATTTACCTAAGACCAGAATACTAAAAACAAAAAAGAAATGCAACACATTTTTGTTGAACAACATTTTATAAGAATGAGAATGAGTTTTATTTTAAAATCTCTGAAGGTGATATTTATACTAAAGAGATTGCAATAAATTACATGAATATTGTAAAAAATTGCATCTAATTGTCCAAAAAGTAGTTGCATTTAATTGTATGTTGTAATAAATTACTGTAATAATATATTGTAATAAATTACATGTATATTGTAATAAATTAAATGTATAAGAACTCTGAAGGTGATATTTAATTTTCATATTTATTATTATTATTATTATTATTATTATTATTATTATTATTATTATTATTATTATTATTATTATTATTATTATTATTATTATTATTATTATTATTATTATTATTATTATTATTATTATTATTATGGATTGCTTGAGTGGTGCTGCTGTGGCAGTCTCGGATGAGTTGGTTGGCTCTATTACCGGGGTCGTTAATCTCTTTCTAGCTGGAAGGTGCCCTATGGAATTAGGAGAGTATATAGCTAGTGCTCCCCTCACACCGCTTGTCAAGCCCGGCGGTGGTCTTCGTCCTATAGCTGTGGGTACTGTTTGGCGACGTCTTGTTTCGAAGGTTGGCGCGGCTATGGTTGGCCAGTCTTTGGGAAGTTACTTCGATGGTCTTCAATTTGGTGTTGGTGTTTCTTCAGGTGGTGAGGCAATTCTTCATGCTGTGAATCGGTTGATTGAGGATCGTGGCTCTGATGTTGGCCTCTCTATGTTATTAGTTGATTTTCAAAATGCCTTCAATCTAGTTGATCGTACGGTCATGTTACGTGAAGTTCGCCGCCTTTGTCAGAGCATTTCTCGGTGGGTTGAATTTTGTTACTCTAATCCAGCCAGATTGTATTATGGGAACCACACACTATGGTCTTCTCGGGGGGTGTAACAGGGTGATCCCCTTGTTCCGCTGCTTTTTGCTTTGGTCTTACAACCCTTGGTTTCTAAAATCAGAGATAATTTTGAGGTTTGTCTTCAGGCGTGGTATTTGGATGATGGCACTATTATTGGGGACACTTTGGTGGTGGGGAAGGTTTTGCATTTGATTATGGAGGATGGGCCTCGTTTTGGGCTACATCTCAACGTTGAAAAAACAGAAATTTTCTGGCCTACGGAGGACCCTCGCAGCAGGCAAGTAGGTGTCTTTCCTCCTAATATTGCTCGGCCTTTAAATGGTGTTAAGTTGCTGGGGGCCCCCGCAAGTTCCGATCCTGGTTTTAGTAGTGAACTGGTGATGCAAAGGGTGACCAAGTCCATTGCGCTTATGGATAAGGTTGCTAAGCTTGATGATCCTCAGTGTGAGTTGTTGTTGCTTAGGGCATGTACGGGAGTTTCTAAACTCTACTTTACCTTGCGTACTTGTCCTCCTAGTATATTAGAGGCGGCTCAACGCGCTTTCGATGGAGCCCTTCGATCTTCCTTGGAGCGTATTGTTACTGCTTCAGGGCCTGGGTTTGGTGATTGGCAGTGGCGGCTTGCCACCTTGCCATTTGCATTTGGAGGGCTTGGTGTTTATTCGGCGGGAGATGTTCGTCATTATGCTTTTCTGGCTTCTCGGTTACAGTCTGCTGGGTTGCAGACCAAGCTCCTACGTCATGCGGGTATTGTTGGTCTTGGTCATGCTTTTGAAGATGCATTGGGTCTGTTTAATAATACGGTTGGGTTTGATATTTTAGGTAATCCGAGTGAGGTCGCTGCCCCAATACTCATGAAGAAATTGGCAGATGTTTATTTCACAAAGGTTACCGCTTCTGCAGAATCCACTTTTTCGTTATCTCCCCGACAATCGGCCTTATGGAAATCACAGCAGGGTGTTCACACCTCTGCTTGGCTAAGGACAGTCCCTATTTTGGGGTTGGGTCAGACGATGAACGCAAAGACTTACCGATGTGTGTTGTGCTACCGGTTAGGTGTTCCATTGTTCTCTATCTCGACGGCATGCTCTGCTTGTTCAAAGGTTTTTACTGGGGATATTTTCGGGGATCACGCGGTGTCTTGTGCTGGTATGGTGGGTATTAAGCATCGACATAATATTGTTCGGGATTCCCTTGTTGATGTTTGTTATCGATCTGGGATTTCTGCGAGAAAGGAGGTTGACATTGGGTTGTCTGGAGGGAACGACAGGGCCCTCAGACCTGCATATGTGTTACTTTATTCCTGGGATTGTGGTCGCGATGTCTGTGTTGACTTGACAGGGTCTTCTCCTTTGACACAGTCTGGACTTTCTGACTTTGTCCCTGGACGTGCTGTGGTTGAGGCGGCTCGTCGGAAGCGGGTCAAGTACGAATCTTGCTGTCAGGCGATTGGTTATGGTTTCATTCCTTTCTCATTTTCTTCCCTTGGGGAATTAGAGAAGGAGGCTGTTTCTTTGCTTAAGCGGGTTCAGAAGAGTTCGATGGCGCAAGATATTGGTGCCGGTGCTGCTGCTCATATTTTTACTAGGATAGGTTTTGCTATTGCTAGAGGTGTGGAGGCCCAGATTGTCTCTAGGCTTCCCACTAATTTTTTGTAAGTTTTAAAACTTTTAAGTTTATTATTATTATTATTATTATTATTATTATTATTATTATTATTATTATTATTATTATTATTATTATTATTATTATTATTATTATTATTGACTTTTAAGAATCATTATATTTTATAGTGTCCGTTAGGTTTATAATAGATCGATTCAGTTACAGTAGTAGTGTTACATGACTTATAATCGATGTAGCTATTTATAGTTTAAAAATAATACATATAAAATAAAATTGAAAGGCTAATATTGTAAAAAAAAAAAAAAAAGGTTTACTTTGTAGTTATAATTTTGATCTAGCTTCTCACAAATTATTCCATGATTGTAATCGCTTAACATGTTTATGAATTTCATACATAGAGAAAGCTATTATATTTTATTATCAATATACTCTGAAGCTCCTTATAGGTAATTGAGCGTAATCTATCTGCCTGCATAAAATTTAAAAAATAAATTCCATTAGAACAATCTATGATAAAACTATATCACATGTTTAATATATCAAATACTTTAAAAAGATGTAACATTATTAATGCAGAAATGGAGTATATAATAAAGTCACCTTAGCTAAATACTTTTGCATAGATGTTAACTTGCCAATTTGTTCAAACATGTTATTTTTATAGTTCGGTACTTAATGATATTCACAACTCTTCCCACTACATCTGTCCATGTGCAAAAATTATCAAGTGTATCAAGATATTTCTACAATAGATTTGCACTATGTTTTATATAGAGTAACTAACAAAAGATTTCATCTTTTCTCAACAGCTTCTCATTGACTTCAGCATAATTGACAACTCAATATATATCATTCTCAAGCTCAAAGTCAGGACATTTTTTGTACTTTAGTGCTTTTGTAAATCAAGATCTTGTATACATTAGGCAGGAACTTGATTTTATCATCTGCGTCTCCTACCCTGAACATACTGAGGATTAAGAAACGACCTTCCTTGAATGTGGGTTCATAGTACCGCATTGCATCCTTCTCCATGGATGCCCTGACTTTATTGCCTAGCAGACAACAAAGTGTGGTGTGTTCAATACCAACAAATTTAAAAGTTGATAACTCGTATTCCATTCATAATATCATCATTATCAAGTAACATCACCAGTTGAACATATGAACCTAGTTATAGAAGTAATACAGCTTTGTGATAAATTACATAACATTTATTAAAAATTAAATTTCATTCACAAAGTTGAACATTAAGTTATTACAAATCTTGATCATTTCTTCTTTAAATGTTTTATTACATATATCATACATGCAAGAAAATGATGATACCTGTTTCATCTCTATCCTTGATGATTTCGTTGACAGGAGTGATAACTTCGATTCCAGCCATTGATTAGAAATCTTTAGTTACTATAGAAAAATATTATTGATCGGTTTGTATTTTGAATATGAATACAAATGTGAATTCCCAGAACTATAAATAATGACTAACTATGACTAAATCACAAAAATTTAAATGCTAATTGATTTAGCCTTAACTTTAAAACGCGTGACTTGATTGATTTGATTTTCAAAATTTTAGAAAATCTGTTACAAATTTTTTTGGATTAAATGTTGGCTCATAAAATTTAAGGGTTAAAGCAAAAAATAGGCTACATACTTACACAAATATACCGATGTCGCCCACAAACTCATTTCCGTCCTACTGTCGCCTACAAACTTTCAAAAGATGTGCTAATATCAACATTTTATAGTTTTGACCTGTTGCGTACTAATTTTGACCTGATTTTTTTTTTTTAAGAATTAAGATCCAATCCACGAACGACACGTGTTGATTTTAACCAGTTTAGCCGGTAGCAAGTCATTTTTGTTTACATTGGTACACTTTTTGAAAGTTTTTGTTTACATTGGTACACTTTTTGAAAGTTTGTAGCGACAGTAGGACGGAAATGAGTTTGTGGGCGACATCGGTACATTTTTGTAAGTTTGTAGCCTATTTTTGGCTTTAACCCAAAATTTGAAAGTATTAGAATATAATTCACAAATCTAAAGGCTTAATTTATTGAATCGGATACTTTAAATTAGGAAATAATATAATCCAAAATGAAATTGATTTTGACTTTCTAGTTGTGACTGATGAATACTCAGAAAATCCATAATAGCGAATCTATATGGTGAAATTTTATATTAGAGATCATGTGATTCACAAAAACTAATAACGTGTTTTGAAATTTTTATTATATGAACAGATTAGAATATTACTGTGTTATTATAACTTGATTACACAATCATCATACTTGATATTTTCTAATTCATTTCTGGTGATGGGTAGCGAGCCATTGTTATTGTTTTGTTACTGATTCTATATTGTGGACAATTAGATCAACAAACAAATGATTGATGAACACTAATAACCTAAATAGCCTTTTTCATTATATAAACAGGTAGAAGAATCAAAATCGAGATGCACCAGAATGTACGCCCTATATTCGCTATCGAATTGATGTTACACATCGTAATGTAACCATAAACTAGTATTAACAATCTTCCGATTTAATCTATTATGAAATCCTTGAATATATGTGAAGTTCGAACTGGATATTCAATAACCTAATGGTAACAAACATAAATCAAATTATTAAGGTAAAACAGAAAAAACAAACTCTAAACTCAAATATCAAAAAAATAACTTAGATTACCAACAACATTAAAATCTGACAACAACACTGATGTGTCGTTTTGTGTTCAACTTATAATAATAAAAACAATGATCAAATAACCTAATTAATCAACACAAATGCCCGAGCAACAATGACCCGATCATTATAGCAACTAGCAAGTATTCAAACAAGGTTCGTTCCACAGGGAGTAGTTTACATGAATCTCAAAACACTAATAATTATCCTAAGTAGAGGGGGTTTTTTTCAGAAAGTTTTGATTAAACTAATTTTAAAATAAGAGAGACTAACAAATAAAAGAAAAACGTGTCCACTCGATTGATCCAACATTTGCCATGGATTATCCTATTCATTTGTCACATAACGATGTTTTAAACATAAAGCCTCATTCCGATCTCACAATCTTCATAAAACTTTCAATCAATCAAAGCTTATTAACTTACGTAGACTCACTTTAAAAGATTAAAATTATGTTGAGTGAAATCATTGAGACTCGATCTTGAACTGAAATCACCTAAAATTCTTAATCATCACAATCACTTGAAATGACTAACATTAGCATGTTGACCAAAAACCCTTTAGAAAACCAACTAATTCAAAGATACAATCACTTGAAATCTTTTCCTTAATTGTCTAGATCACCAAATGGTGTTGAAGCATAAATTGAATCCCATTCTAAACCACTTAGAAATGTTTAACAACTTGTATAATTAAAATAAAGCTTGAAACAATCATAGTAATGCATCTTCAACCAAGCACAACAATTATCAACTCGTTCAAACATCAAAATTATTAATTAGGGAAAAATTCAAGCATCAAGTCTTACAATCAAGTGAACACAACTAATCTAAGCTATAAGCATAAGATAAACAAGAACAAAATCAATTAAAACTAAAGTATTCATCATTACAACTAATATGTAGAAGAAATAGTGCTAAAAAGGAAAGAGATTACAAAATGGAGAATGGATGATGGAGATTTAGCTTCAATCTTCATTAATATTTGACTTGGGACATGAAATTAGGCTTTGATCTTGTTATAATCATGAAATGGACCCTTTTAGGGCTCCATTTCGGACCCCAATCGCAGGATCTCTTCAACACAAACCCTAACTTTTGCTTTTATAGTTGTCTGAAAATCTGGGCTGAATGAGCGACAGGTGAGCCGCAACATATCAAAGAAAATCAAAAAAGCGACGCACCTTCCTTATGTAACACCGCACCATATCAAGCATTCAGCTTCTGACTTCGATTTTTCACTTTTTAGAGTAATGGTGCTCCGCTTTCACCTCCAGGTGTGCCGCACCATAACACTATCTTCATTTTTCACTCCAAAACTTCACTTGGTTCAATTTTTAGGATCAAATCTTGATTCCGTTGCACAAATTTGGACTTTTAGACTGTTTTTTGCCTTGAACCATCTTTTAATCAAGTGATTATCACTAACAACCACAAATCTCCTGAAAACACAACGAATGTAGGAAGATATTGCGAGGTAAATATGTTTAATTCGAGCAATATCAAATCCCCCACACTTGAACATTGCTTGTCCTCAGGCAAGACGAAACTAAAGCAAACCTTGACTAATATTGACTAACTTTGACTAACCAAATACTTGCAATTTAAACACAAACTACTTGGTAAGTTTTAAGCAATTACCTCCTTGTCAACCTTCAAAGCTTCTCAATCTACAATCAAGACGAAATCTTTCACAATATTCAAACTTTTCAATCTCTCAACTATGACTTCAAAGACTTTGATCAAATCAACTTTCAAAGAATGGTCTTCAAGTCATTTCAACAAACCTCACATTAAAACTTCACAAACCACAATCTTCTTCAAATCTTCAACAAATTCAATCTTAAAACTAAACTCTTCAAAATTCAACATCAAACACTCAATTCATTCTCAAAATTGCTTCTAGAAGGTTTCAAAATCATAAATATCAATCTAAGCATAACCTTTAACCAATTCATTTAACTATCAATCTTCTTAAGGTAAACCTTTTACAAGAACCTCAAATAAGCCCAAATCAACATAACAAATCAAATTTTTACATCATCCATTTCCTTATTAACAAACTCTCAGATTGCCTTAAATGGTCAACATCAATATCAAGCATCTCCAAATGGTGAACTTGGTGAAACTTGGGTTGAAAAAGGAGGGATATGGTTGTCTTCGGGTCAAAGACAACTACTCTCAAACGTGCCCGTTTATCCCTTGTGATATAGGGCAAGCAACATTTGAAAGAATGACAGTGGTTAGAATCTCACGGGACTTTGTGCAATCTCCAATCAAAATTTAGCTTTAGAGAAAACAAGACCTTGTGAAAAACATTTTTGCTTTTTGAACGGAAAAGCAAGTCAAGTTTTTACACTAGATAAGTTTTTTGAAATTTTAGTTTTCAAAACGTGTGCATTCAAATCCATCCCGGTGTTGGAGACCGCACGGAAAATTGTCAACCCCGTAAAGATACTTCCCAGTTTGAAAGCTATGGGAAGGTAATTGTTTTGGTGAGAGTTTAGGTGGCATCCACAGCTGATCTGGTAAGTAACAAACCCTAACAAAATCACTCCAGTATTGAAGGAATATGATGGTAATGGTACAGGTTTGATATTTTATACACTTGTTAAAAACGGGGGTTAAATATGCGAAGACTAAGCTATCACGTGGGACAGATCCTCCTCCAGCTTTACATTGTAATCAATCAAGCATTGGATAGTGGCTCAGATTTACCCTACCAAGCAATGTCGAGTTTAAAGCTCAAGGCATTCACCTCCCACGGTACCATAACAACATATAATGATGTTGGTATGAAATGGCATGGATTAGGAAGATCCCATGCCAAATGGAATGAAATTCGGAACACTTAACTTTCTTTAATGGGTGGACTTGGTTCACCCTAAAGTGTTAAAGTTTGACACTTAAACACTTGGTTTTGGTTTTCCTTTGGTTCAAGACCCAATCTCCTCACAAGTACCATGTCATCGTGAAATGATGAAGGTAGAAATTGTAATAGTTTAAGAAGAATGTTATTTCAATTGGACAAACACACGGAAGACTTGACTTCCTTTAATAGGTGAAATAGATTCACCTTCAAGGTAAGTTATGGCTAAATGTTTACCAAAAACTTTTCAACAAATCAACAAAACACTTGGAAAAAAATTTAAAATTAGGTCATAATTTGTATAAAAATAAGTCCACTAGAATTTATCTATCCCTCCACACTTGAGATCATGTAATGTCCTCATTACATGAAAAGAGAGGATAAAAGTGAATGTAGGAGAATCAAAAGTACCCGAGAACAAAGGCTATTTCCACAAGTACTTATCGAATTGCATGAAATTATCTCAACATATCCGCATCCCCAAACTTCCTTTAGCTTTGATTTTCATTCACGAGTCTTTATCTTGACTCGACCCCGTCTTCTCAATTTCCTATCTGGGTGGTTCTCCCCCACACTTTATCGGACAACATGTGAAATCGATGGAAAAGGTTCCACGAATCAATAATGTGAGCCAATCATTAACCCCTCGGGTGGTGTATAAGAAAATAATAATCCTCTTCATTTGCATGAAGAAGATTGAACCAACCCGAGAGTCAACAAAAGACTCTCTTCCAAATACGGTTTGTAACATAAAGTTAATTCTCATAATCGGCTCGCACCAAAATGGATCATCTTTCAAAGTAGCACAAATGTTAAGCTCTTGAGGATGTATAAATTCTACATGAGAAGGTGAATCCTCAAGTGGTTTCACTATAACAATCGCCGCTTCCTCAATGTTCTTTGGTAATATCAACACTTTAACCTCGGGTTGTAAAACCTCTTCAATATCATCATTATCATACTCGAGTGGATTGTTGTATACCTAAAAAGTCTCAGGCATGATATTCCCACAATCAACTTCTTCATCATCTTCACTATCCTCATCATTATCCTCTTTCACCAAGTGGATTATCATAGGTTATAAAAATGTTGGTTGTTGGCAAAGTTTCAATCACTTCAACATCTTCCTCATCATTTTCATCATCTTTATCACTATCTTCACCATCATCTTCACCTTCATCATTATCCTTATCATCATCTTCACCTTCATCGTTATCCTTATCATCATCTTCACCCTTTTCTTCATCATTGGTTATCAAATATTCGGGTACTTGTGCAATCTCCACCACTTTCTTGAAAAAAAAAACTTACATCATCATCATCATCATAAAAGAACCAATTTCATGACCGAGACCGGGAAGTGGAGACTACGGGGGCTGTGGGTGGTGAAATGGTGGTAGGCTCATAGTTATCCACATCGGACATATATTCATTAGCCCGATCTTCAAGCAATGGGAGTAACAAACTCTCAGTTTTCTCTAAACCTTGGATGGACTTTTGTTGACTAGCTAACAATTCCATTAAATCTTTTCTTTTTTGTTTGAGAGCCTTGGCACATTCAAAATGATTTCTCATAAAGTTTGAACCTAAGTCTTGTAAATGTGGCGCGATCTCTTCTTGTTGTTGGTCTTGAAATTGACGTTGAGATGAATCCAATGTCGAGTTATCCCTCTCATAACAATAGTCCATTGGTTGACCCATAAAGTCAAAATTAGAAATAAGAGCATATCACAAGATTGATCCACGGGGAAAAAGTCATTTATATTACAAATATCATAACCCTCGTTATCACAATAACCATCATAAATATCATCATAACCATTTGGCTCAACATTAACTTGCCACGAATCTATATGCCCATTATCATTTAAACCCATGCAACCTTCATTCATATACCCATAACCACCATTCATACCCAAACAATCACCATTGTTCATGCCCGTATAACCATAATCATCGTTCATGACCATATACTCATTAGCATTCTTCATACCCATGAAATCATCCAATTATGTCTCATCATTCATGGTGCTTGACATTAAATAATCATACAAAGAATCTTGCCCAACCAACTAGCTTAATCACACCACAAACAAGCAAAATTTTTTCGAATACAAGCAAATATAAACAAAAAAAAATTTACTTTTACAAGAATATAATTCTTACAAAAGGATCAAACAACCACTAGCGACTAGTTTGTTACTAGAGCGACTAGAGCGACTAGTTTCGGATGAGGTTGTTAGGCCCGATAGAGCTACCAATAAGATTCACATTTACCGGTTCAAAAACCAATAATTAACCGTTACCAAGCTAAAGGGATTTGTGCCATTCTATAACCCCACATATATAAATTTAATTACTCATGTCTACTATGTAAAACATTAAAAGAGCATGCATTCTCAGTTCTAAAATAGTTTAATGCTTCAAAAAGGGAGCTATAAAACTCACAATAAGCACAACAATGAATTACTAAACCACTAGCAATGAGAACGGACCACAATAGTCCAACAATCAACCTAGAATAATAAAATAGGTTAATAAATACCTAACACTCTAGGTCAAGTCATAGTGCATTCGTAATCCTGGTGATTTAAGTACTATGAAAACTATTTATACAAATTGTATACGCCTTATTAATAAGAATAGACGTGCTTTGATCAAAATATTCATCTTTAACATTTCACAAAAGTAAACCCAAAAAGTCAACGACCAACATAAAACTCAAAAGTCAACACTCAACGTTGAAAGTCAACACGATTCAAAAATGCCTTTTAAAACTCATACACATTTATTTTATAATCATGTTGTCATAGTATAGGTCCTGGTAGTTGAATGACTTAATAAAATACAAAACTCAAAGTATTGCAAAAATGACTAAACTGTCTAATTCGGTTAAATGTAAAAAAAATCAGTGGAACTCTATTTAACAAACGGGCAAATTCAAGTGCTTCTTGTTACCACAAAGATACTACAAAAATAGTTTCAGAAGCTAATTCGACCTGAGCAACTCGCAATGACCGACACCGTTTTGACATTTCAAGGATTTGAAAATTCAGCTTTCCGAAAATGTACAATTATGACCAAGTAACCTACTTTGACGATTTTTAAAAAATAATACCCGGAGCTCGGATTGGCAAATGGAAAGAACCGAGAGCTTTTCCTTATCACAAAGAAATAACACGATTTAATTCAGAAACCAAAACACATTTGAATAATCGTGGCGATCGATACAATTTTGATATTTCACCTATTTCAAAAGCCTAACTTATTTTTTTTCCAATGTACATGCAACCGTGAATCCAGAAATCTGATGTTAGGTTTAACGCATTCCGAGACAGCCCTAAAATCAGTCCAGAATTATATGGAAATTTTATTAAAAATGTAGGAATTGATTTGACCATAACTTTTGGCTCGTTCATCGGATTTTGACGAAATTTAAACAAACATTCAACTACTCAACGAGACCAATGCAATGAGCAACAATTTACAACTCAAAAATCAACTCACGCATTCCCAATAAGTTGTCTAAAATAGGCTATATATATATATATATATATATATATATATATATATATATATATATATATATATATATATATATATATATATCCAACGCTCGTATTTTCGCGTATAACTTAAGATTACACATTAATCTGAGCAACAAAACACTAATACACTATGATATTAATCAAAGGAATAAAATTGAAAATATAGGGGTTTATAAACTTTACCCTAGCACAAAATTGCACAGAGAATTGAGTAGGACTTTGCGCTTAGATAGCAAATATATAAGCAATTTATTGATCAGACAACTAACTGATGGTGTTTGATGAAGAATGATGATGATGGTGTCGTGGGTGTAGTCCATAGAGAGGGAGGGAGCAGCGAAAAAATGTAGTGATTTAATTCGGTTTAGGGTTAAGTGGATTTAAATACCTAGTAACTAACAACAAATGACAAAACACACCCCTTCACTAAGTGCCGGTCGGTTTTGGAGTGTACGGAGCTTCGGGAACTTTTATCTTTCTTATTTTAGTCACTAACATGTAAAAGCTCGTCGGTTAGAAGTCCCCGAAATGTAAATCGGACGTAAACACACTACGCGATAACTGTATCAAATAAATAATAACAAACGACAATAAATATTACAAATAATATTTATTAAAATAATCCGACATAGAAATGCCTTTGGATAAATTGAATTCTTAAAAAGTCTCAAAAGAATAACCGGTTTGAAATTCGAAGCGGTTTCTATAATAAAATACACCGTAACACGTAAACACATAATATAATTCAAATGTTAAAATTATAATTTTTAATTAATACTAGAATATTATAATCACGTCAAAACCATATATATGGATATATAATAACGTACAAATACGCTAACACCAATTAACGACGTAAAAGAATTAACGTTAAATAGATAACGGGAAAAGGAGGGGTGTTACACTAATAATCACAAATACGCAAGTGTTTGATGACTTTTACAATCATAAAATCTATATAAACATCTTAAGAATGGTAATCAATTCCCTACTAGGAGAAGATCCTTCTTGTACATGAGTTGTGCATTAATGTATACTTATACAATTATGTGTTTGGTTGTGATTAGTTCACAGCTAATGTTACAAGTATATGTGTCTAAATAAATATTTATCCTAAGATTAAACCATCTGGAATTACGTTTATAACAAATGATATGGTTTGATGACTTGTAACAACCTTGATTTCATGTCCTTACCGATTTTCTGAAATCAATCTATCACAAGTAAATGTACTTAGATAAAAGCATGATGAATCGAGATAAGATCATATGAAATTACATGCCCAACATTAAGAATATGGCATTATCTACGAGAATTAAAATTGATCTACGTGTCTACCTGAATACTTCAATAAGTGATTAGGGATACTTAGCAAAAAGTATGATAATCAATAAGTAAAATTATATGTGGTTATACCTTGACATAGTAAAAACATGGTTTCTTCTTAATGCCTAAATGATTGATGCATGCTACCTGCTTAATACTTAAATGATCAATATATGTTGCATGTCTATCTGCTTGAGTGATTAATGCATGTTTGTTTATGAAAATAATCTTAAATTGATTATTATTTAACTAGTATGTATTAGAACTTGGATACGGTTTGACCCGTATCCAATCCGCCCACTAAACGTCCTTCATAGCTAATAATGTGTACTTATTAAGTTGGTAATTATGTATTACTAATGGACCATTACATTAGTTGTTAATGTGTCAAAAGTTCCATTATATTTATGAGATCTATGAGAAATAAGTATCCATTATGTTAGTGATTAATGGAGACCTTTTAATAACCTTTATGGTTACCATTTACTTATTATATAATGAAGTTGGGAGGTGCATAGAAAGGATGTACTACAAATAGCACATACTATAACTCATATACACCTTGCTTGTGAGAGAAAGATTAAGAGGAACAAGATATTGTTCTTGTCAGGTTCGTGTATTTTTGAAGCAAACAAAATAAGGGAATTTTAGGTTGTGAACCGTGAAAGCTTTCCGTTTGTGATTGTTTTCCCTGACCGGTGATATAAACAACGATCCTTCCACTTTCGCCATATGTATTCGAGAACGTTCCGAATTCTATAAATACAACATTGGTATCAGAGCTATAATGTTTACTTCCCGGTTAATTGATAATTTCCTTTTTTGTTGATGGTACATGACTGGTAAATTTATTTAGTGTTGGTTAGTGATCCAATGATAATATTCAAATGTTAACCACTTTGTTTTAATGATGACACCAAGTCTTATGTGCTTAAACAACGTATAGTACAACACAAGTTCACGAGCCTACACAATCTCTAGCAAACGACCAATGTACACAATAACAAAGTCAAAAGAGTCATTTGTAAAATCATGGATGAGCACGGCTGGATCCATGGTCAACCGCAGTTCAGACTGTGGGATGCTCTGTACCTTGGTTCTTCGAAATAAGGTACACGGTCGACTCCACGGTCAGCCGTGGGATAACCGCAGTTTCTCACTGTCCGGATTTTTGATCGAAAAATGTTTGACTACTTCGGGGCACCTATAATTTACAAAACCTTTTTCAATATGCTTAGAACAGTTGCCTTCTTTGTTTTCAAAAGAGTTTTGAACTTAAAGATGTTAATCTTGATTAATCACACCTAATGACATTTTAATGATAATTTAGCTTGCAATTACGGTTAAACACATAAGTGTTGCAAGATATCATTTTAATCCTAAAGTTTATCTAGACATAACTAGTGAAATGACCCGTGAAATCACGGGTTTGTTTTAACGAAACAGTTTAATGAGGTATTAAGTGAATGTACATGCAAAGTCATTTAGTTTAATGACCCGTGGAACCACAGATTCTGACTAAGAAACTTGATCTGAATAAATGAACTACATTTATTCTCCCACCACCTTGTTCCAATTTTTATCACAATTATTAATTTTTTTTATCATAAAAGCTACATTACAACATTTTATTGAGACATGTATTTTGCATACATATGTAACGTAATTAATCCCGTAAAGATGACCAAGTTTTGAATAATAATAATAAAGTTTTCTCTAAAATTGAGTATTTATATTTATAATAATAATTATTAGTAATAACAGATGTCTCTTTAATTTTTTTTTAAAAACTAAAATACAATTATTATATGAATGCTGTACAATATGCTTCGAAGTTTACACATGTGTTCATGGGGTGTTTTATCATAAAGTTGTATATAAAGTTTTAAATATTGTACATATGGTCATGGGGGTGTTTTACCATAAGGTTGTACATATTGCTTCAAATATTGTAAATGTGGTCATGAGAGTATTTTACCATAAAGTTGTACATAATGATTCATATATTATACAATTAACATGTTAATAATTTTATTTAAAATAATTAATTATTTTAATGACATCATCAAGTTAGTTACTATAAATACAATTATTTTTAATTATAAAATATTTAGGATTAATGACATCATCTAAGTGACCTAGATTTTTTTTCTTTTTATTTTTGTTTTTTATTAACAAAGGAATTAATCTAATAATGACATCATCATTTTAGCATTTTAATAGAAACTATAGATTAGGATGGTCATTAAGTCCCAACTAAAGAGATGCTCTTCTCTTAACCCTTGAAACGATACTTACATGGTTAAGTATAATTAACTTGGAAGATTAGTGTAACTTTCAAGAAGTCTTCACTAGTGTTAAAATGGTCATCTTTGGCATGTTGCAAGCCACCAATGAAGATAGATACTTCCACTCATAAGTTGACAAAATAGAGAAGACTTGTGAAATTAAAATTGGAGTGTTGTGGCATGGGATGTGAGGTTTGGAATGTAATGGTTTATCTCTTTATGATTAATGCAACTAGTCAATGCATTCCCAACTAGATTTAACCAAATCCAATTGACTTGTAACAAGCACTAATAAAGCAAGATACTTCCATCAAAGATGAAGACAAGGGTTTAAAGATCTGGGTAATGAAGTTTGGATGCTAGTAGTTTGTCAAGGGACAAAAATTTACATTTTCCTTTATGGGAAATCAATGACACAAGACAAGGACATGTGACTTTCCTCTTTTATAAGCTCATGTCCACTTCAATGAATGCATCTAAAGTATTAGAAGAAGGTCAAGGACTTCCAGGTGTATTAAGCATCTTTTGAAGCCTCTATATTAGGTAAAAAAGCCAAAAATTCAAAGAAAAAGGAGCTCTAACGGATATATTGAAAAGCTGTCCAGCAGGAACGCGGATGAACCACTATCTACCGTAGAGTAAGCCGCAAAGGTTACGGAAAGTTTTTCTCTTGCCTATATAAAACAAGCCTTTGAGCAATTGAAGTACACATCTTTCCAACATTCTTTCAAAGTCATATCAACTGATCTCCCAAGCCTCAAGCACAGATCTATGGAGAGATTATAAGAGAGAAAGAGAGATTCTACTTACACTAAGTAGAATTACATTGTAAACTTCATGCTTATCATTTGTATCTTTAAGTTTACTTTGTGAGATACTTCCTTAGATGGTCAAGGAAGTTAAATAGTTCTTGTGATAGGAAACACCATCTTACTTAGTGATGCAACTTCCTTAAAGGGATCTAGAAAGTTGATTAATTCCATTGGGAATTAATACTTGTCCAAGGTGAAGACCAGTTTGATATAAGTAAGGTTGGTGTGACCTATTGAAAAGAATTATGAGAGATTGAGTTAGTAGAATTGATCGTGTGATAAGAACATCATCTTATCTTGTGATCCTTCTTCTTTAAAGGGAACTAGTAAGTTGTTCATATTTCCATTGGGAAATTGATGCTTGTCCAAAGTGAAGATGAGTGTGATCTAGGAGTAGTGTTGGTGTGGCTTATTGAAGATCATTTGGTGTAAATGGATCTCCACCGAGTTTGGAGAAATGCTTAGTGAAGCTAACTCCCGATTAGTAAATCGGGGAGTGGATTAAGGAAGATTAGTTAACATCCTCTCGAACCACTATAAATCCTTGTGTTTGTGTTCTTTACGTTTATCGTTTTCAAAAACACATTCGATTTTTATTAAAACTCATACTTTGGTCTTAAGACAACAAAAGTATGGAAAAAGTTTTAACAAATCACTAAGGAACTATTCACCCCCTTCTAGTTCCTTATAATTGGTATCAGAGCGGTTGCTTAAATCTTTGCTCAAAAATGTTTTTGTCGTGTCTAAAACCATTTTGTGCAAAAACCCGAGTCAAAGATTTTGGAACTAAGGTCTACTTATTTGGAACGTAAATTTTATCTTAAAAGAGCTAGTCTTGCATCAAGATAATAATTTTCATACGAGAAAGCATAATCAAGACTCAAATGAAGTTGGATACTTCAAGGAAGAGAATAAAGACAACATGTTTTCTAGCAACTTCAAAACACTCACGTGATGTGGAGTCAAGGAAGGAACACGAATGCTCAAACTTACATCCATTACATTAAGGAAAAATACCACCATTCATCTAACATCCCGCATTTTTCCGTTAATTCATTTTAACGGCCGTCTTTTTTTTAGATAATATCTTTCGTTATCTAAATTCGTACCTCCCATTAACGTTCTTAATATTTTCGTTATTTAATCTTAACATCTCCCGTTTACTCTCGTGTATTTAAAATATTTTGTTTGGTTAATTCACGCACCCGCTTTCAAACTTGAGGGACCAAAGTTGCAAAGGGGCCAAACTAGTTGACTAGGTCAACTAGTCAACCCATTTTCCACCACTCATTCATTCATCTTCAACCTCCTCATCTCTAACACTTCCACTTTTGCTCTCAAACACCCAAATCATTCATTCATCATCTAAATTTGATCTAGGAGGCTTACAACAAAACAAATTACATATTCGTGATTCTCTCATCATCCTCTACATTTTGGTACAAATTTCATCTCGTTTGGGTAACATTTCTAAAACTCTAGATTTCTCTAATTCTTGTTTTTGACTTGAAATGGTGTTAGTTAGTGTCTATGGCTCAAGTCTAACATGAATATGTGTTTGGTTTGCTCGATTTGTTGTTTTGAGTAACTAGCATAAACACTTGAAATGTGTGTGCTTAATCTTGAATTTTGGGTGATTAAATGTTGATTAAATGTTAAAGTTCATGTATTAAATGTGTTACTAGCATCATTAGCTTCATTTTGATGTATGTTGATTTAGAAAAGCTTCATTTACAAAATGATTGAATTCATGATTTTTGGTTAGGGTTTAATGAACTTTGAAAAGAACTTTTGATGCATTGAATGCTTGTTAATGTTGTTAGTAAGTGTTTAGTTGCAATGTATGTTTAATTACCTTCGAAACGACATATCGTACGTGTAAATTGGATTCCCGAATCACCATTTGCATTTTTGAGCTTGAAACGTTAAATAATGATCATTCGATGAGAATTCGGTTATTGTAAATGATCTTTTTATTTAATGAAATGTGTTTAGTTGTACTCCTCGTTAAATTACCTTTCCAATGATATAAGATACGTGTTTTGAATGTTTACGGTTCATAAGTTATGTTTGTTTGAAGTTTGGTTCGAGCATATACATGAAACAGCCCAGCATTTTTTTCTAGTGTTAAGCCGCGGCGTGGCTCCTCTAGCCACGGCGCGGCTTAAAGCATGAAAATGGGGCTGTCCAAATTTATCAATTTTCGTATAATTCTAACTATGCTATGCAACTTCGATTGACATGAAACTTGGCCAACATGCTTATATATGACTTCTAAGCTTAGAAAAATTGTCCGAGACCCGACCCGAACACGTTGACTTTTTCGTTAACTTTGACCAAAGTTTGACTTTTAGTCAAACTTAACCAAATACTTATGCAATCATTCTAATCTTCTTTTATACTTAATTCTTGCATGAAACTTGACAACGTGATTCACATGCTATATAATCGAGTCGTAACGAGCCATAGGACTAATTGAACACATTTCGTCCGACCTTGTGTCGTAACCGGTAATTGATATAACTTACTTGTTTAGGTCAAGACTAAACAACTTTCATGCACACGTTTACTTTGTGAAGTACATTTATACTCGTGCACTCGAGGTGAGATCATAGTCCCACTTTTTCAACAACTTTTATTCTTTTAAATCGTGGGCTGAGAAATATATACTTTGTTATATCTTGTACTACTTACTTTTATGCTTTGAACACAAGTACGAAGAAACAAACATTCCACAGCGAGTTTGAACAAAAATCCTCAATTCGATTATCATTAGTTACACTTTCCGGGTGTAAGCGAGAACTTATGTTGTATGGCCATACGGGTTTGACAAACCCTCATTCGGACGGTTCGCTACCGTTGTGCGGATGAAATATATTTTCGAGAAATAGTGTATGTTCTAACACTATTGTGATGGGGTTCTATGGAAGGAAAGTTAAGTCTTTATAATTGGGTGCTCGCGAACATACTTTTGGAATGCAAACGATTTGGATAATCAACGTTATGGAAATACAAAATCTTGTGGTTCAAAAACAACGTTTACAAATACACCTATGATTTCACCAACGTTTTTCATTGATAGTTTTCTATATGTTTCTCAGGTTCATGAATGGCTATTTGATACATGCTTCCGCGTACACTCATACTTGCTTGGGGTCAAGCATACATGCATACACTCTGATTACTTGCTTGGGGTCAAGCATACATACATACTTACGCTATTTATGTAGTGACCCGAACTTTTCCATGTTTATATATATTAAATGAAATTGTTATTTACATGATTAAGTGTTTCCAACATGTTAAGCAATCAAACTTGTTAAGACTTGATTAATTGATATAGGTTTCATATTGACAATTGACCACCCAAGTTGACCGGTGATTCACGAACGTTAAAACTTGTAAAACTATATGATGACATATATATGATTATATATATAGTTAACATGATATTATGATAAGTATGTATCTCATTAGGTATTTTAACAATGAGTTATATACATAAAATTGAGTTTATTAAATTAAAAAACTCGAAAACGATATATATAACGATTATCGTTATAACAACGTCTTACTAGGTACATATGAATCATATTAAGATATTGATACACTTGGTTAATTATGTTAAATGATATGTAAATATATCATTAAGTGTATTAACAATGAACTACATATGTAAAAATAAGACTACTAACTTAATGATTTCGAAACGAGACATATATGTAACGATTATCGTTGTAATGACATTTAACTGTATATATATCATACTAAGATATATTATATATCATAATATCATGATAATGTAATAATTTAACATCTCATTTGATATAATAAACAATGGGTTAACAACATTTAACAAGATCGTTAACCTAAAGGTTTTAAAACAACATTTACATGTAACGACTAACGATGACTTAATGACTCAGTTAAAATGTATATACATGTAGTGTTTTAATATGTATTTATACACTTTTGAAAGACTTCAAGACACTTATCAAAATACTTCTACTTAACAAAAATGCTTACAATTACATCCTCGTTCAGTTTCATCAACAATTCTACTCGTATGCACCCGTATTCGTACCTGTACAATACACAGCTTTTAGATGTATGTACTATTGGTATATACACTCCAATGATAAGCTCTTAGCAGCCCATGTGAGTCACCTAACACATGTGGGAACCATAATTTGGCAACTAGCATGAAATATCTGATAAAATTACAAAAATATGAGTAATCATTCATGACTTATTTACATGAAAACCAAATTACATATCCTTTATATCTAATCCATACACCAACAACCAAAAACACCTATAAACACTTTCATTCTTCAATTTTCTTCATCTAATTGATCTCTCTCAAGTTCTATCTTCAAGTTCTAAGTGTTCTTCATAAATTCTACAAGTTCTAGTTTCATAAAATCAAGAATACTTCCAAGTTTGTTAGCTTACTTCCAATCTTGTAGAGTGATCATCCAACCTCAAGAAATCTTTCTTATTTACAGTAAGATATCTTTCTAATACAAGGTAATACTCATATTTAAACTTTGATTCAATTTCTATAACTATAACAATCTTATTTCGAGTGGAAATCTTACTTGAACTTGTTTTCGTGTCATGATTCTACTTCAAGAACTTTCAAGCCATCCAAGATCCTTTGAAGCTAGATCCATTTGTCTCTTTTCCAGTAGGTTTATCCACAAAACTTGAGGTTCGTGAATCGACCAGTGGCCAAGTCTTACTTCCCGACGAAGTAAAAATCTGTGAAAGTGAGTTATAGTCCCACTTTTAAAATCTAATATTTTGGGATGAGAATACATGCAGTTTTATAAATGTTTTACAAAATAGACACAAGTAATTGAAACTACATTATATAGGTGAATGATCGAAGACGAATATGCCCCTTTTGCTTGGTAGCCTAAGAATTAGTAAAACGATCTACTAATTGACGCGAATCCTAAAGATAGATCTATTGGGCCTAACGAACCCCATCCAAAGTACCAGATGCTTTAGTACTTCGAATTCATTTTTATCATGTCCGAAGGATTTCTCGGAATGATAGGGGATATTCTTATATGCATCTTGTTAATGTCGGTTACCAGGTGTTCACCATATGAATGAATTTTATCTCTATGTATGGGATGTATATTGAAATATGAAATCTTGTGGTCTATTATTATGATTTGATAATATATAGGTTAAACCTATAATTCACCAACATTTTTGTTGACATTTTAAGCATGTTTATTCTCAGGTGATTATTAAGAGCTTCCGCTGTTGTATACTAAAATAAGGACAAGATTTGGAGTCCATGCTTGTATGATATTATGTAAAAACTGCATTCAAGAAACTTATTTTTGATGTAATATATTCTTATTGTAAACCATTATGTAATGGTCGTGTGTAAACGGTATATTTTAGATTATCATTATTTGATAATCTACGTAATGTTTTTTTAAACCTTTATCGATAAAATAAAGGTTATGGTTGTTTTAAAAATGAATGCAGTCTTTGAAAAATGTCTCATATAGAGGTCAAAACCTCGCGACGAAATCAATTAATATGGAACGTTTATAATCAATATGAACGGGACATTTCAGTTGGTATCCGAGCGTTGGTCTTAGAGAACTAGAAAATTGCATTAGTGTGTCTTACCAAGTTTGTTAGGATGTATTAGTGAGTCTGGACTTCGACCGTGTTTTTCTTCAAAAACGATTGCTTAACATTTTTGTTGTTGGAAACTATATATTATTAACATGTAAATATTATGTGATATATTAATCTCTTAACGTGTTTGATATTGTGTGATAGATGTCTACCTCTAGTACAAATCCCATTGATTCACCTAATAATAATGAAGAATCAAATATATTTTGGGAAGATTCACAAATTCCCGAAGAGGAACCGGAAGAGGAGGAACCGGAAGAAGAGGAACCAGAAGAGGAGGAATCGGAAGAGGAGGAACCAGAAGAAGAAGAGGTTCCAGAGGAAGAAATATTGATACCTATAGTAAATCGAATAAATAAAAGAAAATCCTCAACCAACGGACCAAAGTTAATAATGGTCAATGGTGTTTCCGCCGAGGAAGCAAAATATTGAGAGGATTACCAATTTTCCGATGAATCGGATCCCGATGAGGATTCCGATGATGTTATATAAATTACCTCGACCCAATTTAATAAAGCGAAAGAAAATAATAAGGGAAAAGGTATAAAAATAGAGAAACCCGATTCCAACCCCGATGAACTTTATACGTATCGACAAAATCCGTATTTCCTAAAATGTAACAATGACCCGGGAACCTCTAAACCACCAGGTTTTTCTAAACCATTATGGAAAACGACGGCTCATATTAGAGGAACATCATATATTCCTAGAACATTAGGAAAACGAACCAAGTCCGAAGAAGAAGAAAGCAGTGAGTCAGATTAGAGGGTTGTAATCATGTTGTGTATTATATGTATTGTACTGTGCTTGTACTTTTATGTTCTAGGTAAAAATTGCTTGTATTGTTTGATAATTATCTTTTACGAATCTAATCCTTGTCTATTTTACAGTATAAAAACAAAATGGACGTTAAGGGTAGACAACCGAATATTTTAGAAGACCTACCAGAGGATATGATTGAGGAAATCTTGTCTAGAGTCGGTCAGAATTCATCAGCACATTTAGTTATGGCGAAATTAACTTGTCAAACATTTGAAAGACTTTCCAGAAATGCCTTAGTGTATAAATGGCTTTCCTTTGATAGGTGGGGTATATCAAATTGGGAAGACCGTAAGTTACGCCGTGTTTTCTTTAAAGCATTAAATGCGGGGAACCCAAATGCAATTTTACGCTACGGGTTAAGAACCTATTTTGACTCAACATATCCCAACATAGGATTTCATGAATTAGAAAGAGCTTCTAACATGCAGCATAAAGAAGCATGTTATGCTTACGGGTTAGTGATGTTCGCTTCTTACCAAAGTGAGAAAAAGAACATCGGATTGCAACTTTTAAATAAAACCTTCCCACAAGTGACGGATTCAGTAGTTGGGGTGAGAAACAAGGTTTTTAGATTATTACGGGGCTGTTGGACATTACGAAACCCTCGTCCTTTTGACGACATTACAACATGCTGCCTAGCCAATGGTCATAACGGTTATTTTCCACAAGACCAAGGATGGGAAGTCGTCTTAGTAAAACCAGAATGCATGACTTGTTTCTGGACTTATGAATTACGTGTCTTTATTTCCTTTGCTGAACAACTTGCGTATTAACTAGATTTATCTTCAAAACTGTCCTGTATCATAGTGTACTATATTTCATGTTATATGTAATATAGCGAAGTTGTAAGTTTGAAGAATATTTGTATGTGATATATTATTATAATCAGTTTTTCATATGGAATTGTAGTAGTTGAATTGTATATTAGCTACTAAGTATGAACTTAACGGGTCGGTAGTATCCGAATTCAAACTTATAAAACGCTAATATGAAGAAAAAGCTTTTATAAATGAGTTCATATTATGCTACGAAATACTATTGACTACTCTTAATATTCTGTATGATTAACTCGATTCAGTTAGCTATTTTGAAGGAAATGGCACCGATTACTCGACACACCATGAATATGTGCGAAGAGGAATTTCGTACCTTTCTTGATGCAAACATAGCCGCAGTACAGGTTGCACTACATACCAACAATAACTCTGAATCTAGCAATGCAGCTAACGGCGTAAGAAATCGTGTAGGATGCTCCTACAAAGAATTCACTGCCTGCAAAACTTTGGAATTTGATGGAACTGAAGGACCAATTGGATTGAAACGGTGGACCGAGAAAGTCGAATCGGTGTTTGTCATAAGTAAGTGTACTGAAGAAGACAAAGTTAAGTACGCTACGCATATCTTCACAGGTACTGCGTTAACGTGGTGGAACATCTATCTTGAACAGGCAGGACAAAATGCTGCTTACACACTACCGTGGTCGGCATTCAAGCAATTGATGAACGAGCAGTACCGTCCTAGAAACAAAGTCAATAAACTCAAGGCAGAACTTAGAGAGTTACGAACACAAGGGTTCGACGTTACCACATATGAATGACGATTCACAGAGTTGTGCCTATTATGTCCGGGAGCATTCGAAGATGAAGAAGAGAAGATCGACGCGTTTGTAAAAGGGTTACCAGTAAGGATTCAAGAAGATGTGAGTTCACACTAGCCCGCTTCTATACAAAAGGCAAGTCGAATGGCTCATAAACTCATAAATCAGATTGAGGGAAGAATTAAAGAGCAGGCGACCGAAGAAGCCAACACGAAACAACTCAAGAGGAAGTGAGAGGAAAACGGTGACAAGAGTCACCAGTACAACAACAATAACAATTACAACCACAATCGCAACAACTATCCCAACAACCGCAACAACAATCGCAACAATAACCGCAATCTTAACAATAACTATAACAAACATCCTAACAACAACAACAACTACAACAACCGTTTCAATAACAATAACAATCCCAACAACAACCTCAATAACAACAACGGCAACAAAAACCAAAAACAGTCATGTCATAGGTGTGAAGAAAATTATCAGGGGTTTTGCACGACATTTTAAAATAGGTGTAAAAGAAATGGTCATAGCGCGACAAAGTGTGAGGTCTACGGACCAAAGTTTAACAGAACTAAAGGAACAAATAATGTCGGAACAAGTAATGCCGAAACGAATAGTGTCGGAGCAAGTAATACCAACGTTGTTTGTAATAAATGTGGAAAATCGGGCCACATTATTAGAAATTTCCCGAATCAGGGGAATACTAATGGGCAGGGCCGTGAAAGAGTTTTCAATATTAATGCGACAGAAGTACAGGAAGACCCGGAGCTTGTTACGGGTACGTTTCTTATTGACGATAAATCTGCTTATGTTTTATTTGATTCGGGTGCGGATAAAAGCTATATGAGTAGAGAATTTTGTGCTAAATTAAGTTGCCCATTGACGCCTTTGGATAGTAAATTTTTACTCGAATTAGCAAATGGTAAATTAATTTCAGCAGATAATATATGTCGGAATCGAGAAATAAAACTGGTTAGCGAAACATTTAAGATTGACTTGATACCAGTAGAGTTAGGGAGTTTTGATGTGATAATCGGTATGGACTTATTGAAAGAAGTGAAAGCAGAGATCGTTTGTTACAAAAATGCAATTCGCATTATACGAGAAAAAGGAAAACCCTTAATGGTGTACGGAGAAAAGAACAACGCGAAGTTAAATCTTATTAGTAACCTGAAGGCACAAAAACTAATAAGAAAAGGTTGCTATGCTATGCTAGAACACATCGAGAAAGTCAATTCTGAAGAAAAGAACATCAATGATATTCCCGTCGCAAAAGAATTTCCCGATGTATTTCCGAAAGAATTACCGGGACTACCTCCACACCGATCCGTTGAATTTCAAATAGACCTTGTACCGGGAGCTGCACCAATAGCTCGTGCTCCATACATACTCGCACCTAGCGAAATGAAGGAACTTCAGAGCCAATTACAAGAACTTTTAGAGCGTGGTTTCATTCGACCAAGCACATCACCGCGGGGAACTCCTGTTTTGTTTGTCAAGAAGAAAGATGGTACATTCAGGTTGTGTATCGACTACCGAGAGTTGAACAAACTTACCATCAAGAACCGCTACCCACTACCAAGAATCGACGACTTATTTGATCAACTACAAGGCTCGTCTGTTTATTCGAAGATCGATTTACGCTCTGGATATCATCAAATGCGGGTGAAGGAGGATGATATTCCTAAGACTGCTTTTAGGACGTGTTACGGTCATTACAAGTTTATGGTTATGCCGTTTAGATTGACTAACGCACCAGCTGTGTTCATGGTGTAGTGACCCGAACTTTTCCATGTTTATATATATTAATTGAGATTGATGTTTACATGATTAAATGTTTCCAACATGTTAAGCAATCAAACTTGTTAAGACTTGATTAATTGAAATAGGTTTCATATAGACAATTGACCACCCAAGTTGACCGGTGATTCACGAACGTTAAAACTTGTAAAAAACTATATGATGACATATATATGGTTATATATATAGTTAACATGATATTATGATAAGTAAACATATCATTAATTATATTAACAATGAACTACATATGTAAAAACAAGACTACTAACTTAATGATTTTGAAACGAGACATATATGTAACGTTTATCGTTGTAACGACATTTAATGTATATATATCATATTAAGAGATATTCGTACATCATAATATCATGATAATATAATAATTTAAAATCTCTTTTGATATTATAAACATTGGGTTAACAACATTTAACAAGATCGTTAACCTAAAGGTTTCAAAACAACACTTACATGTAACGACTAACGATGACTTAACGACTCAGTTAAAATGTATATACATGTAGTGTTTTAATATGTATTTATACACTTTTGAAAGACTTCAATACACTTATCAAAATACTTCTACTTAACAAAAATGCTTACAATTACATTCTCGTTCAGTTTCATCAACAATTCTACTCGTATGCACCCGTATTCGTACTCGTACAATACACAGCTTTTAGATGTATGTACTATTGGTATATACACTCCAATGATCAGCTCTTAGCAGCCCATGTGAGTCACCTAACACATGTGGGAACCATCATTTGGCAACTAGCATGAAATATCTCATAAGATTACAAAAATATGAGTAATCATTCATGAATTATTTACATGAAAACAAAATTACATATCCTTTATATCTAATCCATACACCAATGACCAAAAACACCTACAAACACTTTCATTCTTCAATTTTCTTCATCTAATTGAACTCTCTCAAGTTCTATCTTCAAGTTCTAAGTGTTCTTCATAAATTCCAAAAGTTCTAGTTTCATAAAATCAAGAATACTTTCAAGTTTGCTAGCTCACTTCCAATCTTGTAAGGTGATCATCCAACCTCAAGAAATCTTTGTTTCTTACAGTAGGTTATCATTCTAATACAAGGTAATAATCATATTCAAACTTTGGTTCAATTTCTATAACTATAACAATCTTATTTCAAGTGATGATCTTACTTGAACTTGTTTTCGTGTCATGATTTTGCTTCAAGAACTTTGAGCCATCCAAGGATCCATTGAATCTAGATCCATTTTTCTCTTTTCCAGTAGGTTCATCCAAGGGACTTAAGGTAGTAATGATGTTCATAACATCATTCGATTCATACATATAAAGCTATCTTATTCGAAGGTTTAAACTTGTAATCACTAGAACATAGTTTAGTTAATTCTAAACTTGTTCGCAAACAAAAGTTAATCCTTCTAACTTGACTTTTAAAATCAACTAAACACATGTTCTATATCTATATGATATACTAACTTAATGATTTAAAACCTGGAAACACGAAAAACACCGTAAAACCGGATTTACGCCGTCGTAGTAACACCGCGGGCTGTTTTGGGTTAGTTAATTAAAAAATATGATAAACTTTGATTTTAAAGTTGTTATTCTGAGAAAATGATTTTTATTATGAACATGAAACTATATCCAAAAATTATGATTAAACTCAAAGTGGAAGTATGTTTTCTAAAATGGTCATCTAGACGTCGTTCTTTCGACTGAAATGACTACCTTTACAAAAACGACTTGTAACTTATTTTTCCGACTATAAACCTATACTATTTCTGTTTAGATTCATAAAATAGAGTTCAATATGAAACCATAGCAATTTGATTCACTCAAAACGGATTTAAAATGAAGAAGTTATGGGTAAAACAAGATTGGATAATTTTTCTCATTTTAGCTACGTGAAAATTGGTAACAAATCTATTCCAACCATAACTTAATCAACTTGTATTGTATATTATGTAATCTTGAGATACCATAGACACGTATACAATGTTTCGACCTATCATGTCGACACATCTATATATATTTCGGAACAACCATAGACACTCTATATGTGAATGTTGGAGTTAGCTATACAGGGTTGAGGTTGATTCCAAAATATATATAGTTTGAGTTGTGATCAATACTGAGATACGTATACACTGGGTCGTGGATTGATTCAAGATAATATTTATCGATTTATTTCTGTACATCTAACTGTGGACAACTAGTTGTAGGTTACTAACGAGGACAGCTGACTTAATAAACTTAAAACATCAAAATATATTAAAAGTGTTATAAATATATTTTGAACATACTTTGATATATATGTATATATTGTTATAGGTTCGTGAATCAACCAGTGGCCAAGTCTTACTTCCCGACGAAGTAAAAATCTGTGAAAGTGAGTTATAGTCCCACTTTTAAAATCTAATATTTTTGGGATGAGAATACATGCAGGTTTTATAAATGATTTACAAAATAGACACAAGTACGTGAAACTACATTCTATGGTTGAATTATCGAAATCGAATATGCCCCTTTTTATTAAGTCTGGTAATCTAAGAATTAGGGAACAGACACCCTAATTGACGCGAATCCTAAAGATAGATCTATTGGGCCTAACAAACCCCATCCAAAGTACCGGATGCTTTAGTACTTCGAAATTTATATCATATCCGAAGGGTGTCCCGGAATGATGGGGATATTCTTATATATGCATCTTGTTATTGTCGGTTACCAGGTGTTCACCATATGAATGATTTTTATCTCTATGTATGGGATGTGTATTGAAATATGAAATCTTGTGGTCTATTGTTACGATTTGATATATATAGGTTAAACCTATAACTCACCAACATTTTTGTTGACGTTTTAAGCATGTTTATTCTCAGGTGATTATTAAGAGCTTCCGCTGTCGCATACTTAAATAAGGACAAGATTTGGAGTCCATGCTTGTATGATATTGTGTAAAAACTGCATTCAAGAAACTTATTTTGTTGTAACATATTTGTATTGTAAACCATTATGTAATGGTCGTGTGTAAACAGGATATTTTAGATTATCATTATTTGATAATCTACGTAAAGCTTTTTAAACCTTTATTAATGAAATAAAGGTTATGGTTTGTTTAAAAATGAATGCAGTCTTTGAAAAACGTCTCATATAGAGGTCAAAACCTCGCAACGAAATCAATTAATATGGAACGTTTTTAATCAATAAGAACGGGACATTTCAGTTGGTATCAGAGCGTTGGTCTTAGAGAACCAGAATTTTGCATTAGTGTGTCTTATCGAGTTTGTTAGGATGCATTAGTGAGTCTGGACTTCGACCGTGTTTACTTGAAAAATGATTGCTTAACAAATTTTGTTGGAAACTATATATTTTTAACATGGGAATATTATGTGATATATTAATATCTTAACGCGTTTGATATTATGTGATAGATGTCTACCTCTAGAACAAGTCCCATTGACTCACCTAATAATAATGAAGAGTCAAATGTAAATTGGAATGATTCGTGGACTGATTCACAAGTTCCCGAAGAGGAACCGGAAGAAGAGTCGGAACCGGAAGAAGAATCGGAACCGGAAGAAGAATCAGAACCGGATGAAGAAATAGAACCGGCGGGGGAAATAATAAAACGGTTAAGTAAAAGAAAATCCTCAACCAACCGACCAAGGTTAATTATGGTCAATGGTGTTTTCGCCAAGGAAGCAAAATATTGGGAGGATTACCAATTCTCCGATGAATCGGATTCCGACGAGAATTCAGATGATGTTATAGAAATTACCCCAACTGAATTTAAAAATAGAGAAATCTAATTCCAACCTCGATGAACTTTATATGTATCGTCAACCCCCGAAGTCCTTAAGTTGTAACAATGACCCGGGAACCTCTAAACCACCAGGTTTTTCTAAACCAATGTGGACAACGACGGCTCGTATTAGGGGAACATCATATATCCCTAGAAACTTGGCAAAACGAACCAAAACCGAAGAAGAAGAAACGAGCGAGTCGGAATAAGATAGTTGTATTCGTGTGGTGTAATATATGGAATATAGTGTTCTTATGCTTTATGATATATGTAAAAATTGCTTGTATTAATAAGTATTTTTTTTATGAATCTAACTCTTGTCTATTTTACAGTTTAAAAACACAAAATGGATAGACAACCCAATATTTTAAGAGACCTACCCGGAGACATGATTGATGAAATCTTGTCTAGAGTCGGCCAGAATTCTTCGGCACAACTATTTAAGGCGAGATCAGTTTGTAAGACATTCGAAGAACGTTCCAAGAATGTCTTGGTTTATAAGAGACTTTCGTTTGAAAGATGGGGGATATCACATTGGGAAACCCATAAGTTACGATGTGTTTACTTTGACGCATATATTGCGGGGAACCCAAATGCTATTTTACGCAACGGGTTAAGAAATTATTTTGACTCAATATATCCGAATATTGGACTTCGTGATTTAGAAAAAGCGGCTAACATGCAACATAAAGAAGCATGTTATGCTTACGGATTAGTAATGTTCGCTTCTCACCAAAGTGAGAACAAGAACATCGGGCTACAACTATTAAACAAAACGTTTCCACAAGTGACGGAGTCGGTAATTGGGGTAAGAAATGAGGTTTTTAGATTGTTACGGGACTGTTGGACATTACGTAACCCTCGTCCCTTTGATGACGTTACAACACGCTGTCTTATCAACGGCCATAACGGTTATGTTGCACAAGACCAAGGATGGGAAGTAGTCCTAGTAAAACCAGAATGCATGACTTGTTTCTGGACGTATGAATTACGTGTCTTTATTGCCTTTGCTGAACGACTTGTGTACTAGCTAGAATTGTCTTCACAACTATCTTGTATCAAAGTTATTGTGTGCTATATTTCATGCTTTATGTAAAATAAGCGGTATTGTAATTTGTAAAATATTGTATAAAAGTTTGAACGCGAAATATTATTATAATCAGTTTTTCATATAGAATTGTAGTAGTTGAATTGTATATTAGCTACTAAGTATGAACTTAACGGGTAGGTACTACCCGAATTTAAACTTATAAAACGCTAATATGAAGAAAAAGCTTTTATAAATGAGTTCATATTATGCTACGAAATACTATTAACTACTCTTAATATTCTGTATGATTAACTTGTTCCATTTAACTATTTTGAAGGAAATGGCACCGACTACTCGACACACCGTGAATATGAATGAAGAGGAATTCCGTACTTTTCTAGCTTCAAACATAGCCGCAGTACAGGCTGCGCTACATACCAACAATAACCTTGGATCTAGCAGTACAGGAAATCGTGTAGGATGCACCTACAAAGAATTCACTGCCTGCAAACCTTTGGAATTTGATGGAACCGAAGGACCGATCGGATTGAAACGGTGGACCGAGAAGGTTGAATCGGTGTTTGCCATAAGTAAGTGTACTGAAGAGGACAAAGTGAAGTACGCTACGCATACCTTCACAGGTTCTGCGTTAACATGGTGGAATACCTATCTAGAGCAAGTTGGACAAGATGATGCGTACGCACTACCGTGGTCAGCATTCAAGCACTTGATGAACGAGAAGTACCGTCCCAGAACCGAGGTCAATAAGCTCAAGACAGAACTTAGAGGGTTACGAACCCAAGGATTTGATATTACCACGTACGAAAGACGATTCACAGAATTGTGCCTATTGTGTCCGGGAGCATTCGAAGATGAGGAAGAGAAGATCGACGCGTTTGTGAAAGGATTACCGGAAAGAATCCAAGAAGATATAAGTTCACACGAGCCCGCCTCCATACAACAGGCATGTAGAATGGCTCACAAACTAGTGAACCAGATTGAAGAAAGAATTAAAGAACAGACTGCTAAAGAGGCCAATGTGAAGCAAGTCAAAAGAAAGTGGGAGGAAAACGGTGATAAGAATCACCAATACAACAACAACAGCAATTACAACAATAATCGCAACAATTATCCCAACAATCGCAACTACAACAAACGGCCCAACAACAACAACAACAACAACAACAGCAACTACAACAATCATCCCAACAACAATAATAACCGCAACAACAACAACAATCAGAAGCAACTATGCCAAAGGTGTGAAAAGAATCACTCGGGGTTCTGCACCAAATTTTGCAACAAGTGTAAAAGAAATGGTCATAGCGCGGCGAAGTGTGAGGTCTACGGACCAGGGGTTAATAGAACGAAAGGAACAAATGGTGTCGGAACGAGTAATGGCGGAGCAAGTAGTGTCGGAGCAAGTTATGCCAATGTAGTTTGTTATAAATGTGGAAAACAGGCCACATTATTAGAAATTGCCCGAACCAGGAGAACACGAATGGACAAGGCCGTGGAAGAGTTTTCAATATTAATGCGGTAGAGGCACAGGAAGACCCGGAGCTTGTTACGGGTACGTTTCTTATTGACAATAAATCTGCTTACGTTTTATTTGATTCGGGTGCGGATAGAAGCTATATGAGTAGAGATTTTTGTGCTAAATTAAGTTGTCCATTGACGCCTTTGGATAGTAAATTCTTACTCGAATTAGCAAATGGTAAATTAATTTCAGCAGATAATATATGTCGGAATCGAGAAATTAAACTAGTTAGCGAAACATTTAAGATTGATTTGATACCAGTAGAGTTAGGGAGTTTTGATGTGATAATCGGTATGGACTGGTTGAAAGAAGTGAAAGCGGAGATCGTTTGTTACAAAAATGCAATTCGCATTATACGAGAAAAAGGAAAACCCTTAATGGTGTACGGAGAAAAGGGCAAAACGAAGCTACATCTTATTAGTAATTTGAAGGCACAAAAACTAATAAGAAAAGGTTGCTATGCTGTTCTAGCACACGTCAAGAAAGTACAAACTGAAGAAAAGAGCATCAATGATGTTCCCATTGCAAAAGAATTTCCCGATGTATTTCCGAAAGAATTACCGGGATTACCCCCACATCGATCCATTGAATTTCAAATAGATCTTGTACCAGGAGCTGCACCAATAGCTCGTGCTCCTTACAGACTCGCACCCAGCGAGATGAAAGAACTACAAAGCCAATTACAAGAACTTTTAGAGCGTGGTTTCATTCGACCAAGCACATCACCGTGGGGAGCTCCTGTTTTGTTTGTCAAGAAGAAAGATGGTACATTCAGGTTGTGTATCGACTACCGAGAGTTGAACAAACTTACCATCAAGAACCGCTACCCACTACCGAGAATCGACGACTTATTTGATCAACTACAAGGATCGTCTGTTTATTCAAAGATTGACTTACGTTCCGGGTATCATCAAATGCGGGTGAAAGAAGATGATATTCCAAAGACTGCTTTCAGAACACGTTACGGTCATTACGAGTTTATGGTCATGCCGTTTGGTTTAACTAATGCACCAGCTGTGTTCATGGACCTTATGAACCGAGTGTGTGGACCATACCTTGACAAGTTTGTCATTGTTTTCATTGATGACATACTTATTTACTCAAAGAATGACCAAGAACACGGTGAACATTTGAGAAAGGTGTTAGAAGTATTGAGGAAATAAGAATTGTACGCTAAGTTTTCAAAGTGTGCATTTTGGTTGGAAGAAGTTCAATTCCTCGGTCACATAGTGAACAAAGAAGGTATTAAGGTGGATCCGGCAAAGATAGAAACTGTTGAAAAGTGGGAAACCCCGAAAACTCTGAAACACATACGCCAGTTTTTAGGACTAGCTGGTTACTACAGAAGGTTCATCCAAGACTTTTCCAGAATAGCAAAACCCTTGACTGCATTAACGCATAAAGGGAAGAAATTTGAATGGAATGATGAACAAGAGAAAGCGTTTCAGTTATTAAAGAAAAAGCTAACTACGGCACCTATATTGTCATTGCCTGAAGGGAATGATGATTTTGTGATTTATTGTGATGCATCAAAGCAAGGTCTCGGTTGTGTATTAATGCAACGAACGAAGGTGATTGCTTATGCGTCTAGACAATTGAAGATTCACGAACAAAATTATACGACGCATGATTTGGAATTAGGCGCGGTTGTTTTTGCATTAAAGACTTGGAGGCACTACTTATATGGGGTCAAAAGTATTATATATACCGACCACAAAAGTCTTCAACACATATTTAATCAGAAACAACTGAATATGAGGCAGCGTAGGTGGATTGAATTATTGAATGATTACGATTTTGAGATTCGTTACCACCCGGGGAAGGCAAATGTGGTAGCCGATGCCTTGAGCAGGAAGGATAGAGAACCCATTCGAGTAAAATCTATGAATATAATGATTCATAATAACATTACTACTCAAATAAAGGAGGCGCAACAAGGAGTTTTAAAAGAGGGAAATTTAAAGGATGAAATACCCAAAGGATCGGAGAAGCATCTTAATATTCGAGAAGACGGAACCCGGTATAGGGCTGAAAGGATTTGGGTACCAAAATTTGGAGATATGAGAGAAATGGTACTTACAGAAGCTCATAAAACCAGATACTCAATACATCCTGGAACGGGGAAGATGTACAAGGATCTCAAGAAACATTTTTGGTGGCCGGGTATGAAAGCCGATGTTGCTAAATACGTAGGAGAATGTTTGACGTGTTCTAAGGTCAAAGCTGAGCATCAGAAACCATCAGGTCTACTTCAACAACCCGAAATCCCGGAATGGAAATGGGAAAACATTACCATGGATTTCATCACTAAATTGCCAAGGACTGCAAGTGGTTTTGATACTATTTGGGTAATAGTTGATCGTCTCACCAAATCAGCACACTTCCTACCAATAAGAGAAGATGACAAGATGGAGAAGTTAGCACGACTGTATTTGAAGGAAGTCGTCTCCAGACATGGAATACCAATCTCTATTATCTCTGATAGGGATGGCAGATTTATTTCAAGATTCTGGCAGACATTACAGCAAGCATTAGGAACTCGTCTAGACATGAGTACTGCCTATCATCCACAAACTGATGGGCAGAGCGAAAAGACGATACAAACGCTTGAAGACATGCTACGAGCATGTGTTATTGATTTCGGAAACAGTTGGGATCGACATCTACCGTTAGCAGAATTTTCCTACAACAACAGCTACCATTCAAGCATTGAGATGGCGCCGTTTGAAGCACTTTATGGTAGAAAGTGCAGGTCTCCGATTTGTTGGAGTGAAGTGGGGGATAGACAGATTACGGGTCCGGAGATTATACAAGAAACTACCGAGAAGATCATCCAAATTCAACAACGGTTGAAAACCGCCCAAAGTCGACAAAAGAGCTACGCTGACATTAAAAGAAAAGATATAGAATTTGAAATTGGAGAGATGGTCATGCTTAAAGTTGCACCTTGGAAAGGCGTTGTTCGATTTGGTAAACGAGGGAAATTAAATCCAAGGTATATTGGACCATTCAAGATTATTGATCGTGTCGGACCAGTAGCTTACCGACTTGAGTTACCTCAACAACTCGCGGCTGTACATAAAACTTTCCACGTCTCGAATTTGAAGAAATGTTTTGCTAAAGAAGATCTCACTATTCCGTTAGATGAAATCCAAATCAACGAAAAAACTCCAATTCATCGAAGAACCCGTCGAAATAATGGATCGTGAGGTTAAAAGACTTAAGCAAAACAAGATACCAATTGTTAAGGTTTAATGGAATGCTCGTAGAGGACCCGAGTTCACCTGGGAGCGTGAAGATCAGATGAAGAAGAAATACCCGCATCTATTTCCAGAAGATTCGTCAACACCTTCAACAGCTTAAAATTTCGGGACGAAATTTATTTAACGGGTAGGTACTGTAGTGACCCGAACTTTTCCATGTTTATATATATTAATTGAGATTGATGTTTACATGATTAAATGTTTCCAACATGTTAAGCAATCAAACTTGTTAAGACTTGATTAATTGAAATAGGTTTCATATAGACAATTGACCACCCAAGTTGACCGGTGATTCACGAACGTTAAAACTTGTAAAAAACTATATGATGACATATATATGGTTATATATATAGTTAACATGATATTATGATAAGTAAACATATCATTAATTATATTAACAATGAACTACATATGTAAAAACAAGACTACTAACTTAATGATTTTGAAACGAGACATATATGTAACGTTTATCGTTGTAACGACATTTAATGTATATATATCATATTAAGAGATATTCGTACATCATAATATCATGATAATATAATAATTTAAAATCTCTTTTGATATTATAAACATTGGGTTAACAACATTTAACAAGATCGTTAACCTAAAGGTTTCAAAACAACACTTACATGTAACGACTAACGATGACTTAACGACTCAGTTAAAATGTATATACATGTAGTGTTTTAATATGTATTTATACACTTTTGAAAGACTTCAATACACTTATCAAAATACTTCTACTTAACAAAAATGCTTACAATTACATTCTCGTTCAGTTTCATCAACAATTCTACTCGTATGCACCCGTATTCGTACTCGTACAATACACAGCTTTTAGATGTATGTACTATTGGTATATACACTCCAATGATCAGCTCTTAGCAGCCCATGTGAGTCACCTAACACATGTGGGAACCATCATTTGGCAACTAGCATGAAATATCTCATAAGATTACAAAAATATGAGTAATCATTCATGAATTATTTACATGAAAACAAAATTACATATCCTTTATATCTAATCCATACACCAATGACCAAAAACACCTACAAACACTTTCATTCTTCAATTTTCTTCATCTAATTGAACTCTCTCAAGTTCTATCTTCAAGTTCTAAGTGTTCTTCATAAATTCCAAAAGTTCTAGTTTCATAAAATCAAGAATACTTTCAAGTTTGCTAGCTCACTTCCAATCTTGTAAGGTGATCATCCAACCTCAAGAAATCTTTGTTTCTTACAGTAGGTTATCATTCTAATACAAGGTAATAATCATATTCAAACTTTGGTTCAATTTCTATAACTATAACAATCTTATTTCAAGTGATGATCTTACTTGAACTTGTTTTCGTGTCATGATTTTGCTTCAAGAACTTTGAGCCATCCAAGGATCCATTGAATCTAGATCCATTTTTCTCTTTTCCAGTAGGTTCATCCAAGGGACTTAAGGTAGTAATGATGTTCATAACATCATTCGATTCATACATATAAAGCTATCTTATTCGAAGGTTTAAACTTGTAATCACTAGAACATAGTTTAGTTAATTCTAAACTTGTTCGCAAACAAAAGTTAATCCTTCTAACTTGACTTTTAAAATCAACTAAACACATGTTCTATATCTATATGATATACTAACTTAATGATTTAAAACCTGGAAACACGAAAAACACCGTAAAACCGGATTTACGCCGTCGTAGTAACACCGCGGGCTGTTTTGGGTTAGTTAATTAAAAAATATGATAAACTTTGATTTTAAAGTTGTTATTCTGAGAAAATGATTTTTATTATGAACATGAAACTATATCCAAAAATTATGATTAAACTCAAAGTGGAAGTATGTTTTCTAAAATGGTCATCTAGACGTCGTTCTTTCGACTGAAATGACTACCTTTACAAAAACGACTTGTAACTTATTTTTCCGACTATAAACCTATACTATTTCTGTTTAGATTCATAAAATAGAGTTCAATATGAAACCATAGCAATTTGATTCACTCAAAACGGATTTAAAATGAAGAAGTTATGGGTAAAACAAGATTGGATAATTTTTCTCATTTTAGCTACGTGAAAATTGGTAACAAATCTATTCCAACCATAACTTAATCAACTTGTATTGTATATTATGTAATCTTGAGATACCATAGACACGTATACAATGTTTCGACCTATCATGTCGACACATCTATATATATTTCGGAACAACCATAGACACTCTATATGTGAATGTTGGAGTTAGCTATACAGGGTTGAGGTTGATTCCAAAATATATATAGTTTGAGTTGTGATCAATACTGAGATACGTATACACTGGGTCGTGGATTGATTCAAGATAATATTTATCGATTTATTTCTGTACATCTAACTGTGGACAACTAGTTGTAGGTTACTAACGAGGACAGCTGACTTAATAAACTTAAAACATCAAAATATATTAAAAGTGTTATAAATATATTTTGAACATACTTTGATATATATGTATATATTGTTATAGGTTCGTGAATCAACCAGTGGCCAAGTCTTACTTCCCGACGAAGTAAAAATCTGTGAAAGTGAGTTATAGTCCCACTTTTAAAATCTAATATTTTTGGGATGAGAATACATGCAGGTTTTATAAATGATTTACAAAATAGACACAAGTACGTGAAACTACATTCTATGGTTGAATTATCGAAATCGAATATGCCCCTTTTTATTAAGTCTGGTAATCTAAGAATTAGGGAACAGACACCCTAATTGACGCGAATCCTAAAGATAGATCTATTGGGCCTAACAAACCCCATCCAAAGTACCGGATGCTTTAGTACTTCGAAATTTATATCATATCCGAAGGGTGTCCCGGAATGATGGGGATATTCTTATATATGCATCTTGTTATTGTCGGTTACCAGGTGTTCACCATATGAATGATTTTTATCTCTATGTATGGGATGTGTATTGAAATATGAAATCTTGTGGTCTATTGTTACGATTTGATATATATAGGTTAAACCTATAACTCACCAACATTTTTGTTGACGTTTTAAGCATGTTTATTCTCAGGTGATTATTAAGAGCTTCCGCTGTCGCATACTTAAATAAGGACAAGATTTGGAGTCCATGCTTGTATGATATTGTGTAAAAACTGCATTCAAGAAACTTATTTTGTTGTAACATATTTGTATTGTAAACCATTATGTAATGGTCGTGTGTAAACAGGATATTTTAGATTATCATTATTTGATAATCTACGTAAAGCTTTTTAAACCTTTATTAATGAAATAAAGGTTATGGTTTGTTTAAAAATGAATGCAGTCTTTGAAAAACGTCTCATATAGAGGTCAAAACCTCGCAACGAAATCAATTAATATGGAACGTTTTTAATCAATAAGAACGGGACATTTCACATGGACCTCATGAACCGAGTGTGTGGGCCATATCTTGACAAGTTTGTCATTGTTTACATCGATGACATACTTATTTACTCGAAGAATGATCAAGAGCACGAGGAACATTTGAGAAAAGTGCTAGAGTTGCTGAGAAAAGAAAAACTGTACGCTAAGTTTTCAAAGTGTGCATTTTGGCTGGAAGAAGTTCAATTCCTCGGTCACATAGTGAACAAAGAAGGTATTCTGGTGGATCCAGCAGAGATCGAAACCGTTGAAAATTGGAAAACCCCAAAAACTCCGAAACACATACGCCAATTTTTAGGACTAGCGGGTTACTACAGAAGGTTCATCCAAGACTTTTCCAGAATAGCAAAACCCTTGACTGCATTAACGCATAAAGGGAAGAAATTTGAATGGAAGGATGAACAAGAGAAAGCGTTTCAGTTATTGAAGAAAAAGTTAACTACGACTTACCTGAAGGGAATGATGATTTTGTGATATATTGTGACTCCTCAAAGCAAAGTCTTGGTTGTGTATTAATGCAACGAATGAAGGTAATTGCTTATGCGTCTAGACAATTGAAGATTCACGAGCAAAATTATACAACGCATGATTTGGAATTAGGCGCGGTTATTTTTGCATTAAAGACTTGGAGGCACTACTTATATGGGGTCAAAATTATTATATATACCGACCACAAACGTCTTCAACACATATTTAATCAGAAACAACTGAACATGAGGCAGCGCAGATGGATTGAATTGTTGAATGATTACGACTTTGAGATTCGTTACCACCCAGGGAAGGCAAATGTGGTAGCCGACGCCTTGAGCAGAAAGGACAGAGAACCCATTCGTGTAAAATCTATGAATATAATGATTTACAATAACCTTACTACTCAAATAAAGGAGGCGCAACAAGGAGTTTTAAAAGAGGGAAATTTAAAGAATGAAATACCCAAAGGATCGGAGAAGCATCTTAATATTCGGGAAGACGGAACCCGGTATAGGACTGAAAGAATCTGGGTACCAAAATTTGGAGATATGAGAGAAATGGTACTTAGAGAAGCTCATAAAACCAGATACTCAATACATCCTGGAACGGGGAAGATGTACAAGGATCTCAAGAAACATTTTTGGTGGCCGGGTATGAAAGCCGATGTTGCTAAATACGTAGGAGAATGTTTGACGTGTTCTAAGGTCAAAGCTGAGCATCAGAAACCATCAGGTCTACTTCAACAACCCGAAATCCCAGAATGGAAATGGGAAAACATTACCATGGATTTCATCACTAAATTGCCAAGGACTGCAAGTGGTTTTGATACTATTTAGGTAATAGTTAATCGTCTCACCAAATCAGCACACTTCCTGCCAATAAGAGAAGATGACAAGATGGAGAAGTTAGCACGACTGTATTTGAGGGAAGTCATCTCCAGACATGGAATACCAATCTCTATTATCTCTGATAGGGAAGGTAGATTTATTTCAAGATTCTGGCAGACATTACAGCAAGCATTAGGAACTCGTCTAGACATGAGTACTGCCTATCATCTACAAACTGATGGGCAGAGCGAAAGGACGATACAAATGCTTGAAGACATGCTACGAGCATGTGTTATTGATTTCGGAAATAGTTGGGATCGATATCTACCGTTAACAGAATTTTCCTACAACAACAGCTACCATTCAAGCATTGAGATGGCGCCGTTTGAAGCACTTTATGGTAGAAAGTGCAGGTCTCCGATTTGTTGGAGTGAAGTAGGAGATAGACAGATTACGGGTCTGGAGATAATACAAGAAACTACCGAGAAGATCATCCAAATTCAACAACGGTTGAAAACCGCCCAAAGTCAACAAAAGAGCTACGCCGACATTAAAAGAAAAGATATAGAATTTGAAATTGGAGAGATGGTCATGCTTAAGGTTGCACCTTGGAAAGGCATTGTTCGATTTGGTAAACGAGGGAAATTAAATCCAAGGTATATTGGACCATTCAAGATTATTGATCGTGTCGGACCAGTAGCTTACCGACTTGAGTTACCTCAATAACTCGCGGCTGTACATAACACTTTCCACGTCTCGAATTTGAAGAAATGTTTTGCTAAAGAAGATCTCACTATTCTGTTAGACAAAATCCAAATCAACGAAAAACTTCAATTCATCGAAGAACCCGTCGAAATAATGGATCGTGAGGTTAAAAGACTTAAACAAAACAAGATACCAATTGTTAAGGTTTGATGGAATGCTCGTAGAGGACCCGAGTTCACCTGGGAATGAGAAGATCAGATGAAAAAGAAATACCCGCACTTATTTCCAGAAGATACGTCAACACCTCCAACCGCTTAAAATTTCGGGACGAAATTTATTTAACGGGTAGGTACTGTAGTGACCTGAACTTTTCCATGTTTATATATATTAAATGAAATTGTTATTTACATGATTAAGTGTTTCCAACATGTTAAGCAATCAAACTTGTTAAGACTTGATTAATTGAAATAGGTTTCATATAGACAATTGACCACCCAAGTTGACCGGTGATTCACGAACGTTAAAACTTGTAAAAACTATATGATGACATATATATGACTATATATATAGTTAACATGATATTATGATAATTAAGTATCTCATTAGGTATTTTAATAATGAGTTATATACATAAAATTGAGTTTATTAAATTAAAAAACTCGAAAACGATATATATAACGATTATCGTTATAACAACGTCTTACTAGGTACATATGAATCATATTAAGATATTGATACACTTGGTTAATTATGTTAAATGATAAGTAAATATATCATTAAGTGTATTAACAATGAACTACATATGTAAAAATAAGACTACTAACTTAATGATTTCGAAACGAGACATATATGTAACGATTATCGTTGTAACGACATTTAACTGTATATATATCATACTAAGATATATTATATATCATAATATCATGATAATGTAAAAATTTAACATCTCATTTGATAAAATAAACAATGGGTTAACAACATTTAACAAGATCGTTAACCTAAAGGTTTTAAAACAACATTTACATGTAACGACTAACGATGACTTAACGACTCAGTTAAAATGTATATACATGTAGTGTTTTAATATGTATTCATACACTTTTGAAAGACTTCAAGACACTTATCAAAATACTTCTACTTAACAAAAATGCTTACAATTACATCCTCGTTCAGTTTCATCAACAATTCTACTCGTATGCACACGTATTCGTACTTGTACAATACACAGCTTTTAGATGTATGTACTATTGGTATATACACTCCAATGATCATCTATTAGCCGCCCATGTGAGTCACCTAACACATGTGGGAACCATCATTTGGCAACTAGCATGAAATATCTCATAAAGTTACAAAAATATGAGTAATCATTCATGACTTATTTACATGAAAACAAAATTACATATCCTTTATATCTAATCCATACACCAAAGACCAAAAACACCTACAAACACTTTCATTCTTCAATTTTCTTCATCTAATTGATCTCTCTCAAGTTCTATCTTCAAGTTCTAAGTGTTCTTCATAAATTCTACAAGTTCTAGTTTCATAAAATCAAGAATACTTCCAAGTTTGCTAGCTTACTTTCAATCTTGTAGAGTGATCATTCAACCTCAAGAAATCTTTCTTATTTATAGTAAGATATCTTTCTAATACAAGGTAATACTCATATTTAAACTTTGATTCAATTTCTATAACTATAACAATCTTATTTCGAGTGGAAATCTTACTTGAACTTGTTTTCGTGTCATGATTCTACTTCAAGAACTTTCAAGCCATCCAAGATCCTTTGAAGCTAGATCCATTTGTCTCTTTTTCAGAAGGTTTATCCACAAAACTTGAGGTTCGTGAATCGACCAGTGGCCAAGTCTTACTTCCCGACGAAGTAAAAATCTGTGAAAGTGAGTTATAGTCTCACTTTTAAAATCTAATATTTTGGGATGAGAATACATGCAGTTTTATAAATATTTTACGAAATAGACACAAGTAATTGAAACTACATTATATGGGTGAATGATCGAAGCCGAATATGCCCCTTTTGCTTGGTAGCCTTTGATTAGTAAACCGATCTACTAATTGACGCGAATCCTAAAGATAGATCTATTGGGCCTAACGAACCTCATCCAAAGTACCGGATGCTTTAGTACTTTGAATTCGTTTTTATCATGTCTGAAGGATTTCCCGGAATGATAGGGGATATTCTTATATGCATCTTGTTAATGTCGGTTACCGGGTGTTCACCATATGAATGAATTTTATCTCTATGTATGGGATGTATATTGAAATATGAAATCTTGTGGTCTATTATTATGATTTGATAATATATAGGTTAAACCTATAATTCACCAACATTTTTGTTGACGTTTTAAGCATGTTTATTCTCAGGTGATTATTAAGAGCTTCCCCTGTTGCATACTAAAATAAGGACAAGATTTGGAGTCCATGCTTGTATGATATTATGTAAAAACTGCATTCAAGAAACTTATTTTTGATGTAATATATTCTTATTGTAAACCATTATGTAATGGTCGTGTGTAAACGGTATATTTTAGATTATCATTATTTGATAATCTACGTAATGTTTTTTAAACCTTTATCGATAAAATAAAGGTTATGGTTGTTTTAAAAATGAATGCAGTCTTTGAAAAATGTCTCATATAGAGGTCAAAACCTCGCGATGAAATCAATTAATATGGAACGTTTATAATCAATATGAACGGGACATTTCAATTTATAGCAACCGTGATTTTAAACTAATTATGTCGCAAGTTATTCCATTTACACTTTATAACTTTTGTAAACTTAAACTTGTTGTCGAACTGTTTGATAAACTAAACTTTGTAAGTCTTGTACGATTCAAATGAATGCGACATAAATTTGGTCAAATGCGTCTCAATTAGGGACTATGACCACGTAACGGGACCTAAGTTAATGATGCCGTCAATGACGTTTTGGTCGGGTCGTTACAGATGGTATCAGAGCGTTGGTTGTAGGGATCTAGGATGTGCATTAGTGTGTCTGACAGAGTCGTTAGGACGCATTAGTGAATCTAGACTACAACCGGATAGTTAACCATTGCATCCTAACTTGCATTTGCTATAGATAGCACTTACTTGACTACTTGTGCATTATACTTGAACCTTTCTTAGGTGAACTTCTTAATGGTACCAAACTTTCATCATACGAATCCGTATTCTGCCACTTCCTGGTAACACACGTAAATTCATGATTCATACCCATAAGGATGACGACGACTTCATTAGTTATACTAGTTCGGGAACTCTGTCTCCCAGGTTGTTATTCACCACCGTCCCAGCTTACTATCCACAAGTACTATAAATTTTCCACCACTATGGCAATCACTAGCCACTACCGATGTTACACCGGTGTTCTTCGCTATCTACCACTTCTTGTTACTACCACCAATACTCTAGGTGAGTATCGTCATCAATAATTATCACTACGGTTGCTACTACTCATTATCATAATTTGTTGCCCTTTCATACCTAAGAACATCATTGTTTGACTGGAACCGCATTGACGTGAACAATCATTTATACACTTCCCTCGGAAAACGCTTCTTCAGAATTGCACAAATTCTTTCGGTTAATACGAGTCACGTTAGAGATGTCGTTACACTTTGTTCATTTTAAATCTTCACGATTACGCAAACTTGATTTTTGGAGTGATGTGAGAATGGAGGTATGAGTTAGCGTAATATAACGACACTCGATCAACGTGGTTATATTACGGTAAGTTATACCAAAGTTCTAATGACACGTGATGGTGATTGGACTCGATCAACCTAATCACCACCATGTGCCATGTACATGACTTCTTTTTTCTTGATTGGATATCCGAAAACTCCGAGAATATTGATAACAACCATACCAGGGACACATCTCCGATTATTGTCGAACCATACATATACTTCCGAATGAATGACCCAATTCTTTCAACTTTAAACATATGTTACACGTGTATACTATCTCGTTTTCGCACAGTTTTATCGACGAACTACAATATGCTTGTTATGCTCACATCGAGGCGGAAACTTCTCTCGCATCACACTCGTACTTCCGTATAAGGAAATATTTTATCTAAATTCTCAATGGAGAGAGAGACTCTTCACGTTATACTAGTATTCGCCACGAGGGTGGATAGTCCTAACGAACGTTTTCAGAAACCGATAAGAAACTTGTTCTAACAAACGTTTTCAGGTCCTAACAAACTTGTTCGAATATACCTTAAGAAATTTACCTCGTTTCGGATTGAGATACTCGTTTCACTTCTAGGTCTTGGGGTGCCTTACAAGAAACTTTGGGAACAAAATTATTCATGAGTACCGCGTATCACCCACAAACCGACGAACAAAAAAAATGTACGATTCAAACCTTGGAAACCATAATACGAGTTTGTGTTATCAACTTCAAATTTACTTGAGAAAAGTATTTGCCTTTAGCCGAATTCTCTTACAACGATAGTTATCACGCGAGTATTAACGTCACACCTTTTTGAAACGTTATATGGTCGCAAATATTGTTCTCCAAATTGTTGGGCCGAAGTAGGTGACAAGCAAACCACCGAACCCGCACTCATTCATGAAATAACCGTTAATATCGTTCAAATTCAAGAAAGGCTCAAGACGGCCCGTAGTTGCCAAAGGAGCTACGCCGATGTTAGATGTAAACCTTTCAAATTCCAAGTGGGTAACCGCGAAACGTTAAAATTCGCACCTTGAAAAGGTCTAGTCCATTTCGGAAACGTAGAAAGCTAAATCCGCGATACATTGATCCTTTAAAAATCTTGGGGCGTATTAGACCCGTTACTTACTGTTTAGCTCTTCCGACTCAATTGAGCTCCGTTCATCCTACATTTCATGTATCAAACTTAAAGAAGCGTCTTGCGAAACAAGAACTTGTTATTCCGTTCGATAAGCTTACTATCGATGACAAACTTCCCTTCCTGGGAGAACTAGTTGAAATTATGAATCGCGGAACCAAACCTTAAAACAAAGTAAAACCCCGATTTTCGAAGTTTGTTGAAATACCCAAGGAAGTACCTTCACCTATTCGTAGAATTGGCAACGCAAGATCTCGAGGAAGAAACAACGACTACTACTTCCAACTAAATTTTGGAACGAAATTTCTTTTAAGGTGTAGGTAATGTAACATCCCGTATTTTTCCGTTAATTCATTTTAACTCCCGTCTTTTTTTTTAGATAATATCTTTCGTTATCTAAATTCGTACCTTCCGTTAACTAACGTTCTTAATATTTCCATTATTTAATCTTAACAACTCCCATTTACTCTCGCGTATTTAAAATATTTCGTTTGGTTAATTCACACACCCGCTTTCAAACTTGAGGGACCAAAGTTGCAAAGGGGCCAAACTAGTTGACTAGGTCAACTAGTCAACCCATTTTCCACCACTCATTCATTCATCTTCAACCTCCTCATCTCTAACACTTCCACTTTTGCTCTCAAACACCCAAATCATTCATTCATCATCTAAATTCGATCTAAGAGGCTTACAACAAAATAAATTACATATTCGTGATCCTCTCATCATCCTCTACATTTTGGTACCAATTTCATCTCGTTTGGGTAACATTTCTAAAACTCTAGATTTCTCTAATTCGTATTTTTGACTTGAAAAGGTGTTAGTTAGTGTCTATGGCTCAAGTCTAACATGAATATGTGTTTGGTTTGCTCGATTTGTTGTTTTGAGTAACTAGCATGAACACTTGAAATGTGTGTGCTTAATCTTGAATTTTGGGTGATTAAATGTTGATTAAATGTTTAAGTTCAAGTATTAAATATGTTACTAGCATCATTAGCTTCATTTTGATGTGTAGGTTGATTTAGAAAAGCTTCATTTACAAAATGATTGAATTCATGATTTTTGGTTAGGGTTTGATGAACTTTGAAAAGAACTTTTAATGCATTGAATGCTTGTTAATGTTTTTAGTAAGTGTTTAGTTGCAATGTATGTTTAATTACCTTCGAAATGGCATATTGTATGTGTAAATTGGATTCCCGAATCACCATTTGCATTTTTGAGCTTGAAACGTTAAATAATGATCATTCGGCGAGAATTCGGTTATTGTAAATGATGTTTTTGTTTAATGAAATGTGTTTAGTTGTATTCCTCGTTAAATTACCTTTCCAACGATATAAGATACGTGTTTTGAATGTTTACGGTTCATAAGTTATGTTTGTTTGAAGTTTGGTTCGAGCATATACAAGAAACAGCCCAGCATTTTTTTCTAGTGTTAAGCCGCGGCGCGGCTCCTCTAGCCACGGTGCGGCTTAAAGCATGAAAATGGGACTGTCCAAAATTATCAATTTTCGTAAAATTCTAACTATGCTACGCAACTCCGATTGACATGAAACTTGGCCAACATGCTTATATATGACTTTTAAGCTTAGAAAAATTGTCCGAGACCCGACCCGAACACGTTGAATTTTTCGTTGACTTTGACCAAAGTTTGACTTTTAGTCAAACTTAACCAAATACTTATGCAATCGTTCTAATCTTCTTTTATACTTGATTCTTGCATGAAACTTGACAACGTGATTCACATGCTATATAATCGAGTCGTAACGAGCCATAGGACTAATTGAACACATTTCGTCCGACCTTGTGTCGTAACCGGTAATTGATATAACTTACTTGTTTAGGTCAAGACTAAACAACTTTCATGCACACGTTTACTTTGTGAAGTACATTTATACTCGTGCACTCGAGGTGAGATCATAGTCCCACCTTTTCAACAACTTTTATTCTTTTAAATCGTGGGCTGAGAAACATATACTTTGTTATATCTTGTACTACTTACTTTTATGCTTTGAACACAAGTACGAAGAAACAAACATTCCACAGCGAGTTTGAACAAAAATCCTCAATTAGATTATCATTAGTTACATTTGCCGGGTGTAAGCGAGAACTTATGTTGTATGGTTATACGGGTTTGACAAACCCTCATTCGGATGGTTCGCTACCGTTGTGCAGATGAAATATATTTTCGAGAAACAGTGTATATTCTAACACTATTGTGATGGGGTTCTATGGAAGGAAAGTTAAGTCTTGATAATTGGGTGCTCGCGAACATACTTTTGGAATGTAAACGATTTGGATAATCAACGTTATGGAAATACAAAATCTTGTGGTTCAAAAACAACGTTTACAAATACACCTATGATTTCACCAACGTTTTTCGTTGACAGTTTTCTATATGTTTCTCAGGTTCATGAATGGCTATTTGATACATGCTTCCGCGTACACTCATACTTGCTTGGGGTCAAGCATACATGCATACACTCTGATTACTTACTTGGGGTCAAGCATACATACATACTTACGCTATTTATAGCAACCGTGATTTTAAACTAATTATGTCGCAAGTTATTTAATTTATACTTTATAACTTTTTTAAACTTAAACTTGTTGTCGAACCGTTTGATAAACTAAACTTTGTAAGTCTTGTACGTTTCAAATGAATGCGACATAAATTTGGTCAAACGCATCTCATTTAGGGACTATGACCATGTAACGGGACCTAAGTTAACGACGCCGTCAATGACGTTTTGGTCGGGTCGTTACAATTCACATGGTGAGGTAAGTTTGCTTGTTTTTAGTAAAATACATAAATTAATAGGTTTAAAGTTTGTGTACTCTAAATGTTGTGATAATTAACAAAACATTGGTTAAAAATGAAAAACTTAAACAAAGAAACTTTCTTTGAATAATCCAAGTTAATTTTTGAAAAATAAGTCTCACATATTAAGCATGAAAAAAAAAAATGTGGGGTTGGGTCAAAATCAAAACTATAGTGTGCACAATAGAAGCCCCACGAAACTTGCCATGAAACTTAGGTCAAGGCAATGTATGAAGTTACTTGTGCCTTGAATCCTTGCATGAAAAATGACATGAGTTATTGTTTGATATGTGCTTGATTGATTGATCTTACATGCTAGAATACGGAGGTTGTCACACATCTTAGAACCTTAAGTGATAGACATAATATCTAAGATTAGACTCTAATCATCTTAATAAGTATTCTCGAAACTCATATAGTCAAAAGGTTACTATAACAACCCGAAAATTTCTGACTAAATTTAAACCTAACTTTTATATGATTCCGACAATTCACGAACAATTATTCGTAAATAATTATGCATTATTATTAATTTGTTATGTTAATATTAATATTAATATTAATATCATTTTTAATAATATATCACTAGTCATTAATATCATTTGTATATATACATGTAAATTATTACATTATTAGCATTATTATTTTTATAGCTATTAATACCATTATTAATATTAATATTATTATAATAAGTAATAAAATTATGACTTCTATTATTAACATTAATATTATTTATTCATTATCATTATTAAAATAAGTATTATTATAAAAATATTATTTATTATTTATTATTAATATTATAATTATAATTATATATAAATATCATTATTCTTGTTATTTATATATTAAAAGCATTATTATTATTATTATTATTATTATTATTATTATTATTATTATTATTATTATTATTATTATTATTATTATTATTATTATTATTATTAATACAATTATTACTATTATTATTAATATGATTATTAATATAATTATTATTAATTTGTATTATTATTAATATAATTATTAATTATTAATATTAATTAAAAAATAAAAAGTAACAGATACCTAAATTAGGTAATCCATTTATTATTATTTTTTTAACGTGATTAACTTTTAAATTTTTTATTTTATCGTGATACATATCTGATTTCCAATTAATCTACTTTTATTTTTTTATTATTATTTTCCTGATCGTGATATATATTTTAATCCCTACTGGTTTCAGTTTTATATTTAATCAAGCACTTCATGCTATAAATCAATCAATTCTCCATCATCCTTATCATTTGTCAATTACTTAAATCAGAATCATTTATTTATTTAATTTTTTTTTATAAACACCTCTGTTCTTGAACTCAATAATCAAAAGATCGAATTCGAAACGTTTTTCAAAATGTGTTAATGCCATGTTGTTAGGATTACTCTAGTTGAGCTTCCTGAAAAGTTTCACATTCCAATTTCAACTATCGAATTCGAATTCGTAAGTCAAAGTTAAATTTTTAAAAAGTCAAACGATTGTTCTTAGTCAAATTCGAGTTCGATTTAAAGTTTCAGGTCAAATTAATGCTTTCTAAAGTTTCTGTAAATAATTTAGCACCTTTTTCATGTTATAACCTTTATCTAAAACGATGTATAATTCATGATCAAGGTTTGAGTTTGTATATTTTTTTTTCCGAATACAGCAGTAGCTGTTCTTCGTCTTTTAATTTTTTTATTCTTTTGCGCGTTGAAATCACAATTATTAGATGTTTCTGGTTCAATTTAACATCCTAATTCAAATTGAAAACTGGTTGATATGTTAAATTGTTTTCCTGTCGAATTGGGTTGGAGAAGAAAATGGTGAAAAATAGAAAAACGAATAAATAAAAATTAGATAGGATTTAAATCAGAAAAAGCAAGGCAGGGCAGTTGGTTAGGGGAGTGTTCGGGTTAGCGAGAGGTCACGGGTTCAAGCCTGGCTTGAGGCATTCTTTTTAAAAGGGGCTTATTTGAAGGTAGTTTGGTTTCTATTATCATTATTATGTAATTATTATTAATTATTATTATTATTATTATTATTATTATTACTACTACTAATATTATTACCATTATTATGATTATTATTAATATTGTTATAGTTAGTATTACAATTATTATTACTACTACTATCATATGTAGAATTATAAGAATTAGTATTATAATTATTAGTATTACTATTATTACTAAAATATGTATCATTATTATTATTATTATAATTATGAAAATAAAAGTTATTATTATTTTCATTAATATTAGTATTTGTATCATTTTATAAATATTAGTATTATTGATCTATTTATAATTAATACTATCACTATTATCATAATTATTATTATAAGTAATATTATTAATATTATCATAATTATAATTACAAGTAAGATTATTAATATTATTAATATTATTATTATTATTATTATTATTATTATTATTATTATTATTATTATTATTATTATTATTATTATTATTATTATTACTACTACTACTACTACTACTACTACTAATATTATGTTCATAACTATCACCAGAAGAAAAATTATTATTTTAGTATTATTATCAAGATTATTGTTATTATCAAAATTATTATTTATAACTAGTATCGTTATGAAAAGTATCATTATTACTAGAAGTTACCATTAGCAGTTTTATTAAAAATCTATAAATCTTAAAATTTTCATTTTATTAAAATTTACATTTTTATTATTATTATTAATATTACTATTATCATTTTTACTAACAAAGTGACTAATGATAATTATTTTCAACTTCATTATTAAATCTAATTAATAGTATTATTATTGTTATTACAAAATAATACAACTCTTTATTCATTATCATTATTAATATCATTTTATCAAATAAATATTTATATATAAGAATATATATATATATATATATATATATATATATATATATATATATATATATATATATAGAAATATATAACAACTAAAATATATATATAAACTTATTCGATTACGAGTATATGTGTTAATATATATGCTTGATATAGGTTCGTGAATCGAAGGACAACTCTGTACTTGTTCAGTGCCATCATACACATATTTACTACAAACTATCATATCGTATTGTGAGTTTTATTTGCTCTCTTTTTATCTATATTTTTGGGCTGAGAATACATGTACTATTTTTATAAATGATAGACACAAGTACAAACTATTATGCGACCAACATGAGTATTTTTATTGTGTTCATTTGAAACATGCAAAACCCTACTTTGTAATATCATTAATTGCAAGATAATGAAGAGGAAAACGGAATTATTATAAATAGCGCTATTGGGAGTAACGTCCCGCACTTTTGACCTCAGGTCAATTGGTGGTATAATAATGATCTCGACAATTACATATGTATTGTTACAGGGTAAAATCGTTTAGTTTTGATATTATACGCTCATGGCATACTTTTGATATACATGATATATCGTCTTTTATTAAATCTTGTGATCTATTACTGAAATCATTATTTATGACAAACTTATGAACTCACTCAACCTCATGTTGACTTTTTAAAGCATGTTTATTCTCAGGTACTTAAATATTGCTTCTGTTGTATATCTGCTGCTTTGATGATGATTTTTTGCCATGCTTGGAGTCTTCATTCATTACTTACCAATTCATCTAAAAACATTTAATGCTTTAATTACAATGTAATCTATTTATCTTCCGCTGCAAAACTCAATAAAACGTCTCATATAGAGTCGTTCTCGTTTATATAACTATGATTTGATATAATTGGTCACAAATATCTCAGGCCCTATTTGGGGGTGTGATAGTTACTTAGTGGTAATAATGATTTGAAACTAAAATCACTAGCTTGTGACTATTTTGAACAAGAAAAAGAAATAACTTTCTTCAAAAATAAAAGTGATTTTAAAAGTCAAAGATACCAAATGATAAACCAACACTTGGCTATAAAAGACACCTTGAGTGAACCTATCATAAGTTTTTTGAAAACACACTTGATAAAACTCGATATAGTGCCAAACCAGTCGGCGGTCGAACCTACGATCGACTGTGGATCGACCGCATAGGCTTTGATCAAAATATGCTTGTACAATTTTAAGATCGGCATTGGTTTGAAACTTTTAGATGATGATTCTTTCTAAATTGGTTATAACATTAGTTTTACATTGTTTATTGGAAAGATCTAAACATTTGCTAATGTAAAGCTATTTATTGCCATCAAATGACACTTGTTTATATAAGTGATAGTGATTCTCAAACAACTATAAGTGTACACGATAAATTATTTTCACTCAAGACATGAACTTGGTTTATCAAATCTTATAGTATAAACATGTCTAAAAGGATAAACTCTAGTGTTTGAGAAAGGTACTAAAATGGGTTAGGGCGAGAGTATTTAATGTTAACAACCCCGGACCCAACAAACATTGGGTACCACGTTTTGTGTTTCTAACAAGTTGTAAGTTAACAAGTGTGGTGGAAGACGATGTAATCACAAGTACTCAAAACACATGTCCATGATAAATATGTCACACCGAGCACAAAGAACATGATGACGTGATGTAATGTTTGATGAACATATTTGAAGTACCATTATCGGTAGAGGTAACATTTCTTGCGAATAAATGTGCTACTTGAATTCAAGGTTGCTATGTGCATATATCTTAACTTGCTAGTTAGGTCACAACTTATTTGAAAGTAGAAACATGTTATGCATATAATTGGGTAAAATGTCTTATGTGCTTGCTAATGGACACGACCAATTACCACTTCGGGTGGTATTTCAAACCTACTCTACAAAGTACAATTTAGCCCAAATTATACTTTACACCAATTAGACCAACCTAGGTCCCGACATTATATTACTACTTAGGAAGTGATCATTTCAACCGTCGTTTATACCAAAACCACAACACGTGCAATATTGATCCATTTCGCGTTTGACCGCATTTGACTTATGTTAAAATACCATTTTAATCCAAAATCACTTCCCACGATTACTTTCATTCAAAAACGTCATTTAGCACTTAACAAAAGTGTTTAACATCCATTTAATCCAAAATTAGTGTCATTACCAAATTCGACCTAATTCAATTCACCCACTTTGACATAATTCCCAAAAATGCCCATAATCACTAATGGCTAGTTATTATATTTCCAAAATACAAATTAACACCTAAATCAAGTATTTACTTTGCATACTTGATTCACCAAAACTTGACTCAAAACTCATTTTTGACACCAAACCAAGTCAACACCCATTTTGACTAGCAACCTTGTTCTTAAGAACATTAAAACCACCAATACACTTACAAGCTAGTGACTAACACCCAAATCCATGACAAATACTTCCAAATTCGTCATCAAACTCTAAACCCACAATAATCAGGTTTACTTACACAATACATACAACAAAACCCCCAATTTCATGAGAAATGGGGTTTATAACCCTAACTAGCACAAACCCTAACCCTAAATCAAAATAAAAGTAATTAAATTGAATCTAGGGTTTACCTCAACTCTAAAATCGAGCTAGTAACAAGAAACACCAATGAGAACCAAAACCCGCTTCCAGTTTGGGCAAAAATCACCATCTTCATCACCAACTCAAGCTTCCTCTCTCTAGAAACTCCTCTCTCTCTCTAGGGTTTGGTTGGTGGAAAAGAGGATAAGAATGAGTTTGGGATCAGTTTTGGGGTATAAAACCCGACCTTAAAGTGAAAAGACCAAAACACCCTCTTAAAACCCTTAAAATAATGAAGCTTGCTGTCAGCTCATTTTACGCGCCACGCATATAAGTGCGTGCCGTGCACTATAACTGAAAAAGAAAATCAGCCAGCTTTTCTGATTTTGGAGTTCAGGGACTGAAGTTGACTGATTTTGATGTAAATTCTGAAAATGTATAAGTATAAATAGACTTTTAGTGGCAGTTTCTGATGCACACATTTACTAGAAAATGTTCCTGAAAGTGTCAGTAAATGTGTGCATCAGAAATTGCCACTAAAAGTCTACTTATACTTATGCATTTTCAGAATTTACATCAGAATCAGAATCAGTCAACTTCAGTCCCTGAACTTCAGAATCAGAAAAGCTGGCTGATTTCCTTTTCAGTTATAGTGCACGGCGCACACTTATATGCGCGGCGCGTAAAATGAGCAGACAGCAAGCTTCGTTATTTTAAGGGTTTTAAGAGGGTGTTTTGATATTTTCACTTTAAGGTCGGGTTTTATACCTAAAACTGATCCCAAACTCATTCTTATCCTCTTTTCCACCAACCAAACCCTAGGAGAGAGAGAGGAGTTTCTAGAGAGAGTAATTGGTGATGAAGATGGTGATTTTTGCCCAAATTGGAAGTGGGTTTTGGTTCTCCTTGGTGTTTCTTGTTACTAGCTCGATTTTGGAGTTGAGGTAAACCCTAGATTCAATTTAATTACTTCGATTTTGATTTGGGGTTAGGGTTTGTGCTAGTTAGGGTTATAAACCTCATTTCTCATGAAATTGGGGGTTTTGTTGTATGTATTGTGTAAGTAAACCCAATTATTGTGGGTTTAGAGTTTGATGACAAATTTAGAAGTATTTGTCATGGATTTGGGTGTTAGTCACTAGTTTGTAAGTGTATTGGTGGTTTTAATATTCTTAAGAACAAGGTTGCTAGTCAAAATGGGTGTTGACTTGGTTTGGTGTCAAAAATGAGTTTTGAGTCAAGTTTTGGTGAATCAAGTATATAAAGTAAATACTTGATTTAGGTGTTAATTGGTGTTTTAGAAATATAATCACTAGCCGTTAGTGATTATGGGCGTTTTTGGGACTTATGTCAAAGTGGGTGAATTGAATTAGGTCGAATTTGATAATGACACTAATTTTAGATTAAATGGATGTTAAACACTTTTGTTAAGTGCTAAATGACGTTTTTGAATGAAAGTAATCATGGGAAGTAATTTTGGGTTAAAATGGTACTTTAACATAAGTCAAACGCGGTCAAACGCAAAATGGGTCAATATTGCACGTGTTGTGGTTTTGGTATAAACGATGGTTGAAATAATCACTACCTAAGTAGTAATCTAACGTCGGGATCTAGGTTGGTCTAATTGGTGTAAAGTATAATTTGGGCTAAATTGTACTTTGTAGAGTGGGTTTGAAATACCACCCGAAGTGGTCATTGGTTATGTCCATTAGGTGTTAAATGGGCGGATTTTGGTGAGCAAGGTGTGATCCCTCGGCTAAGGGATGTTTGTGTTAGGTTATCTTTTAGAGAATGGCTATTTATGTGTATATTGTATCTGTGTGTGATATAGGTGGTTACTTACTCGGATTTGAGGACGGAGATCATGTTATAAATGACTTGTGCGGGCATTCCAAGGTGAGTGGAATAATTATATGTGTATGTATATGATGTATTTATTTGTGTATCGTGAGATGTGAAGTGTCGAAGTGTTAAGACACCACATTTCACGTGACGAGTGAAGTGTCGAAGTGTTAAGACACCACTCCGGAAAGTATAATGGGTGAAGTGTCGAAGTGTTAAGACACCACTCCGGGATGTATGATGGGTGAAGTATCTAACTGTTAAGATACCACCCAGGGGGTTAGTGATACGCAGTGTTAAGTAAGCTAACGGATGTTGTGAACACCGATGGTCCTTCGCGAGCACCATTCCCTTGTACGATTGGTTAACCATGGTTATGTGTTGTAGTTTTAGCATATTAAATTGTGAACTATATGCTATTGGCGATGCTAGTTTATTGTGAATTGCGGGTATTTAGTTTTGCATTGTGATTGCATGGTTGTTGAATTGCTAGCTCGTATGCGATATTTGTGTAAGTGTTTGCAAGTTTTGTGATTGTGAAGCTAGCTAGTTGTTAGACTAGATGCATAGGAGCGCTTGGGCTCGATGGGGTAGCTTTTGGATATTTGAACGCGGATTAGGGGTTTGGTAGTCCCCGGGATTATGCTCTTGGTATCGGGTTGGGTTATAGAGTCCTAACTCGTCTAAATGTATGTTTGGTTCGAAATTACACTGTTGGTTGTATGGGTTGTTGAAACCTTTTTGTAAACCCGTAATCGTTTGAATTATATGAGATATGTCAGTTGTTGAACGAGTTAATGTTTAAAGTGTTTGAGTTTGGAAAATTTGGTTTTGTACGTGAAATCGTCAGCCAGCTACTTTTTTGTACTAATGTGCGCCGCGCAAATGGGGGTGTGTCGTGCTGATGGCCAAGATCATATGTCTGGGGCCAGTTTTAGGTTCGGGATTCATTTTAGCGTTACCGCGCGCCGCGCAATATGGTCTGGCCAGATTTGATTGTTGATTTAAAAAAAAGAAGGTAACGTGTTTTCTCATGTAATATTTTGGGTCTTTACAAGTGATATCAGAGCATAGTCTAAGAGAATTAGGTGACCTTGGAATAGGTGCCTAGTCTTAGACTTATTGACAGTGGTGCGTTATTTGCGGGACTTGTAGGAATACGGGTCGGGTTGAGATTTGTTAGTGCCTTAGAGTAGGTGACTAACTAGGACTTGTGTTTGTGCAAAGTGTGATTATGTGGGGCCAGTTTTAGGTTCAGGATTCATTTTACGTGTTACCGCGCGCCGCGCAGCCAAAAGGCGCGCCGCGCAATATGGTCTGGCCAGATTTGATTGTTGATTTAAAAAAAAAAAGGTAACGTGTTTTCTTGTGTAATATTTTGGGTCGTTACATTAGGTCTTAACTTATTTGAAAGTAGAAACATGTTATGCATATAATTGGGCAAAATGTCTTATGTGCTTGCTAGTAAAATTAGAACTAAGATAAAAACGTGTCAATATATGCATTGCATCAATACATATTCTTGTTAGATCTTACGAACATAAAACTAATCATCCATGATAAACTGTGATGGTCATTTGAGTAAATTCATCCTTGAGTTAAAGTATAAGGGTCATTCTCATTAAATTGCTTCAACAAAGTAAATACTCAAGAAAAGATTCTAGCATTAAGAGAGAAATTATGACAAGATCACAAAAAGTATCATAACAAACAAATCTTAGAAGACATCATAGGAGACAAATTAGATCTTAAGTGTGTAGTCTAAGTTCTCCATTTTCTAGGTATAGTGTAGATTTCCAAAGTTCAACTTTGTAGTCTTACTAAAGGGTTTATATATGATTTCTATCATCTATGCTTAATGAGATACATTTGTAATGATAGAAATCATTCTAGGTATATTTAAATGATATTATTCTTGTCTAAATTGCTAGAGTAGTAGTCACTAATAAGAATTGTTAGTTAAACGCATAAGCGTTTGTTGAGTTGTTAAAATGTCTAAAACACACTTAGACATATTAGGACGGACGATTATAAATCTTTGAGGTTAGAAAACTTTAAGAATAATTCATGCTCTTAATTTGTAAACTAGGATTAGGTTTGCGTCAAACAAACACCTAGAACAAACGAGTGAAATGAAAAGTTTCACTAACCTTTTAGATAAGTGCTAAGGCATTAGACACACCTATGGAAATCAATGCTAGATTATCACTCAAAGGTGTAGGTGTGACTCTAAAGGTAGGTACGTCTCTAGGATACTCTCTAGAAATCAAAACCTTACAAGGTCCAAATAGACATCCTAGCAGGCTAAAGGAATAATCAAATGAAAAGTCCAACATAATGTGATTAATAGTTAAGAATATCCTTGAACTAGAAACTAGAACTAAACCATTTCAATTATCTAGTTTAACAGTCACATCGAAAAGAAAATAGAATTTGCTAAAACTAATCATAATAAAAGAACGCACAAGGATTTTAATTGATTATGTGTGTATCATAAGAATGAATGCCAAGAATGCATATGGAAATGACTATTGATAGACTTAGGGCATTCTTACTTGGTCATGAATGAGAAGTATTATTTACAATACATTATTTGCTAAGAAGTATTAGAATGAAATCTTAATTATGCAAATAGATGTTCATGACTTGGTTATTGATTCAATTAACAATTTTTCTTGTGACAAGTTCTTTAAACTCATGGATGATAAGGTTGAAATATACTTGATTGGGACACTTGATAATTTATGGTATGCTTTACACTCTAGGCTTCCGCTCATTATACACTAGGTGTAAACTGTATAATCTTTGCTTTCTCTCTCAAATGTGCCATATATGCTTTCATTTCTTGTATGATTATGTGTGCAACATCTATTTGTCATAACTGCATGATTATATGTTTGTATATGTAAATCTACCTATCATACTTGTATGCTTATATGATTTTCATGCATGACAACTTGAGTTCTCTCGTTGTAACTCAGGTTAGTTGAAATCAACTTGGTAAATGTTACCCTACACACTTAAGGATCATTAACTTGCTAATTGAATTTTATTTGTGAGGGCATTGTGCTTAATATTTGCTACATCCAACATGCATTATGTTTTTCATCATGCTTATGTGCTTACATGCTTATGATTTATTAACATATTGAAGAATTGTGCTTGGATGTTTTTATGCTCATGATCTAATAGAACACTCTAAATCGTTGACCATGATAAATGGAAAATGTTAGCTAGTTAGCATTATTCATAGTCAAGTTAACATTATGTTAACATGATGATAATTGTCTTAGATCATAATTGTTGAATGCCAGATAAGTAATTTGATATTAGCTTGTTTACCATGAATTATGTGATTGCTACATCACTTAAGTACACTCTCCTACTATATTTGAAAATATAACTGAATAAGTAGTGATTTAACGTATATCGTATTTTGATATTAATTGCGAGTTAAATGCCTACCCGATCTAGTTATTTAGGTTATGAATATGCTCATCAATATTTAAGCTATGGAACATGCCTTTATTTGATTATCATGATTACTTGCTTGCTATGCATGATTGTTACGTGTAGTGTGAATTCTAATTGCGCTTATTATGCATGATTGCTTGTTTTGATATGATATATGCTTACTATAATTATTCTTGAGTTCTATGTATGCATATATTTCTAACAATGCTTATGAGACTTCAAACGCACTATTATGTCATCACCCAAGCAAAGAAAAGTCCAAATATGTCACACTTTTTAGCCATTAAAAGGATCTTTAGAGAAATCTAAAGGGTTCTATGCATCATGAATATCATGTGCCTTAGAGATTCGGATAATGATAGATAGCTACTATTTAGAAGAGTGGTATATGTACATTAGTTAGTTAATGCATAACCTCTTGGCTATCAAAGGAACAAACACCTGTAGCTCTCTCTCTCTCTCTCTCTACTACCAAAGTCGAGTATATAGCAATTGAAAGATCATGTGCTCAAGGCTTATGGATGAAATAAAACTTTCCTTGATTAAGGTACCACTTCTTCCGAAACTCATATATGCGTGCATCCTCTTGCTAAAATTGGACTAGTCAACCTAATAAGTGATTATTTGAACACCAATTTAGCTTTGATCATTACATGATAAGTGAAATATTAACATGCTCTATATGTTTAGGTTATACATATGTTCATCACTAAGTATACAAAGAGATACGCTCTTAGTTGAATAACTTGAAACTTAGTATATGATTTTTCAGTGATAACTTATCATATGGATAACGTTTCGACTTATCATATCTGCCTTATTGATCACTATTGCTTGACATGCTATGCTTATGATATGTGCCATATGTGTGCCATACTTGTGTCCTTACATGTTTGTTGAAACTACTATGTTAGTATCTATAGTGTTGCATGATATGATTACGTGTGCTGCTCTTACTTGTTTGCCATGCTATGTTATGCTTGTGTTTTAACATGCTTGTTTGAACTTACTCTCTTTCATACATGCTCTAGCATCTAAGCTTATAAATATGATTGTTATGAATGATTATTTGCTTGACAATGGATCTCATGTATATAGCTTTTGCATGCTACTCTCACTTATGTTTTCACATTGTGCTATGTGAAATATGTATACCATGCTATGCTATATGGTTCTACATGCTTGTTTAAACCTACTTGATTCTATACGTGCCTGAAATTGGTAGAACTAGTAGAGTAATGTTGGTACTTAATGATAATATTGCATGATATACTAAGGCTTCTGCTCACTACATGTTATATTGCACATTCATGCTATAATACGCGTACCTCTGTGCCTAGCGCATCGTGCGTATCACGTGCTGGTTGCACGTATGTCATGTCCCGCGTTATGTCTATTGCGAGCATTCGGTAAACTCTTGCTTAGCAAATAAGTAAGACGGCTAACAAAGCATATCTTATCCTTGAATAACTGAAGTCTTATTCCTAACTATAATGCCTATATTTATGGGATTGATACGGGAGGATCTAGAATCGTTTAAGGTTACATCTAGGGTTAGGGTTTAGCTATAAATATAACCCTAAACCTAGCTCATTGATCATTGAATACCAATTAACATTTTATGTATTACTCGATTAAACGATTGCTTCCAGAAAACACTTTATGGTAACAGGTATGTTCACTATGAACTGTAACCCTACGAAGCCACCCAAGTGGCCATTATTGTGGCTAAGCCATTAATGTTGAACTAAGTCGTTAATCACCCTTTCGTAGATCTTCATCTCAATAAGGGTTATCCAAGGTAACCATTTACCGGAGATTAACACTGTTATGTTCTTAAACACTCCCACATGGCACTCAACATATGATCAGTCCTAGGCGACAGATTTATGTTCGATCAAATGGCGCCATCCGTGGGACTATAAATAGAACTGCATAAGAAGTTTGTTTGTTACGAACGATTAACTTTCAAGCTTCTGATCTTTTTATGGTTTGTTCCTGTAACAGGTACTGAGCTATGGGAGGTGGAAACAAGTCTGGTAAAGATCAGTCCCGTCATCAGGCATTCGGCCCGACCGGACCAAAAAATCAGGAGAAAACACCTACTTCACAAAAGAAACCTGATGCAGAGGCAGACAAGTCCTCTCACAAAGCAAAAAAGTCGTCAGCCACCATCCCACCGATATTCGAAGAGGTTCCGCTTAAGAAACCTATGTATTTAATGTCGGGTGATGAGGATGATAAAGAAAACGAAGAAGCTGGATATAAGAAGGAAACCCCAATTACTACGGTGGGGTCCATCCTGATATATTCAACGCCAAAGTCAACAGTTATCACTAGGCAGATCATGACACTTATAAGTGCATGCGAGTGGTTGTACAAGGAAAATATCGAGCTCAGTGAGTCGAAGAATGTTAAAACTCCACTTGATAACGTGCGCTTCCCGCGAGATACCTCGCCAATTCTAAAGCTTTCTACTTTCTTTAACCCAGGCGGCTCATCCGATCGCGCCCACAATTCTGTGGGTGAGAATAAAAAGAAAAGTCAAGAAAGTTTGCTTAACATCTTGGCTGAAGCTGTGCCAAATGAGTACGCCCAGGAATTCAACATGCCTAACCGGGGCGAAGAAATCTTAAACAAATTTTATGCTGGGATGATGGTTCATAAAGTTAAACCCTTTATGGAAGTCGCACATGTTAATGAAAAGTTCGCACCTCATATCGCTAATTATGTGCCCGCGTCCCCGCCGGTTATCCCGTTAACTATGGGATGGTATGATGGCACGTCAGATCCCGATGACTTTTTACAAAGATACGAAGGAGACTGCCCATGCGCAAGCATGGAATGATGAAATCAAGTGTCTTGAATTTCAAACTTTACTTCAAGGTGTTGTGAGGGAGTGGTTCAACAATTTGTCATCCCCCCTCGTCAGCTCGTACAGTGATCTTCGCGCGCATTTCCTGCTAAATTTCCATAACATGCGCGCTCGGAAGAGGACGCATGTAGAATGTCACGATATTAGGCAAGGGGCAAGAGAATCTCTTGGCCAGTTTATTGATCACTATACAAAGGAAGTTTCTAAGATGGCGGGTTTGCCAGAAAGCCAAAAAGTGTCCGGGTTTATTCATGAGCTCTGCAGGGAAAGGCATCTTACCCTGTGGCAGCGCCTGCGCATGAAGATCCCCGACACTTTAGCAGAAGTAATTAAAGAAGCGCACGAGCATATGCGTGCGAGGGAAGATACCAATCGGCACGGTACCAAGTATCATGATGGGAAAAGTCGCAGAGATGACGATTCTCATCAGGGGTCCACTGGTGGGTCGAAGCGCAAAAGTGACAATTCCGGCCAGGGTTCTGGCTCGTTAAAGTATAACAATAAGTTTCAAAAATCAAATGTTGGAGCCGATCAAGGGAAGGGGCACTTACCTAACCAGAACTTCGCAATTATGCGCGAGTTGAATAAAACACGGAAAGAAATCTTGGCTATTGAACATATTTGCTTAACGTTTTCTGAGCCTGGTAAGATGTCAGATTATGCTAGGCGCGATAAGTCAAAGTTCTGCGAGTTCCATAATGATTATGGCCATGAAATCGATCGGTGTAAATCTTTCATTGAAAAGATTATAGAGTGCCGCAGGAGAGTCGAGCTCAACCATTCGAAACCTACGAAGAAGCAGGGATCTTCTTCGCAGAATCAAGCTCCTGATCAAGGCGCGCCAAGTCTAAAAAAAAGAATACTGACAAGAGCGCCGATAAAATGATCAACATGGTGCATGCCTGGCACACAGGACAAAGGCGAAAGTCCGAACAGTTAGAGGAGTGGGAGATAGAACCAATATCTTTCCCGCCCATGCAGACTGTAAATCCGTCACATGCACCGATTATTATCAAGGGGAGCATTATTAACTGTGGATATAATGTTAAGAGATTAAATGTTGATATGGGGAGCAACGTTGATGTTACAAGCACTGCTTCAGGCAGCTACCTGAGGAGATCAAATCAAAATTACGCGCGCCAACGACTGTGCTCTCTGAGTTTTTTGGGGAGTGGGCATGGCCATTTGTAGTGACCCGAACTTTTCCATGTTTATATATATTAATTGAGATTGATGTTTACATGATTAAATGTTTCCAACATGTTAAGCAATCAAACTTGTTAAGACTTGATTAATTGAAATAGGTTTCATATAGACAATTGACCACCCAAGTTGACCGGTGATTCACGAACGTTAAAACTTGTAAAAAAAAACTATATGATGACATATATATGGTTATATATATAGTTAACATGATATTATGATAAGTAAACATATCATTAATTATATTAACAATGAACTACATATGTAAAAACAAGACTACTAACTTAATGATTTTGAAACGAGACATATATGTAACGTTTATCGTTGTAACGACATTTAATGTATATATATCATATTAAGAGATATTCGTACATCATAATATCATGATAATATAATAATTTAAAATCTCTTTTGTTATTATAAACATTGGGTTAACAACATTTAACAAGATCGTTAACCTAAAGGTTTCAAAACAACACTTACATGTAACGACTAACGATGACTTAACGACTCAGTTAAAATGTATATACATGTAGTGTTTTAATATGTATTTATACACTTTTGAAAGACTTCAATACACTTATCAAAATACTTCTACTTAACAAAAATGCTTACAATTACATTCTCGTTCAGTTTCATCAACAATTCTACTCGTATGCACCCGTATTCGTACTCGTACAATACACAGCTTTTAGATGTATGTACTATTGGTATATACACTCCAATGATCAGCTCTTAGCAGCCCATGTGAGTCACCTAACACATGTGGGAACCATCATTTGGCAACTAGCATGAAATATCTCATAAGATTACAAAAATATGAGTAATCATTCATGACTTATTTACATGAAAACAAAATTACATATCCTTTATATCTAATCCATACACCAACGACCAAAAACACCTACAAACACTTTCATTCTTCAATTTTCTTCATCTAATTGAACTCTCTCAAGTTCTATCTTCAAGTTCTAAGTGTTCTTCATAAATTCCAAAAGTTCTAGTTTCATAAAATCAAGAATACTTTCAAGTTTGCTAGCTCACTTCCAATCTTGTAAGGTGATCATCCAACCTCAAGAAATCTTTGTTTCTTACAGTAGGTTATCATTCTAATACAAGGTAATAATCATATTCAAACTTTGGTTCAATTTCTATAACTATAACAATCTTATTTCAAGTGATGATCTTACTTGAACTTGTTTTCGTGTCATGATTTTGCTTCAAGAACTTTGAGCCATCCAAGGATCCATTGAAGCTAGATCCATTTTTCTCTTTTCCAGTAGGTTCATCCAAGGAACTTAAGGTAGTAATGATGTTCATAACATCATTCGATTCATACATATAAAGCTATCTTATTCGAAGGTTTAAACTTGTAATCACTAGAACATAGTTTAGTTAATTCTAAACTTGTTCGCAAACAAAAGTTAATCCTTCTAACTTGACTTTTAAAATCAACTAAACACATGTTCTATATCTATATGATATGCTAACTTAATGATTTAAAACCTGGAAACACGAAAAACACCGTAAAACCGGATTTACGCCGTCGTAGTAACACCGCGGGCTGTTTTGGGTTAGTTAATTAAAAACTATGATAAACTTTGATTTAAAAGTTGTTATTCTGAGAAAATGATTTTTATTATGAACATGAAACTATATCCAAAAATTATGGTTAAACTCAAAGTGGAAGTATGTTTTCTAAAATGGTCATCTAGACGTCGTTCTTTCGACTGAAATGACTACCTTTACAAAAACGACTTGTAACTTATTTTTCCGACTAGAAACCTATACTTTTTTTGTTTAGATTCATAAAATAGAGTTCAATATGAAACCATAGCAATTTGATTCACTCAAAACGGATTTAAAATGAAGAAGTTATGGGTAAAACAAGATTGGATAATTTTTCTCATTTTAGCTACGTGAAAATTGGTAACAAATCTATTCCAACCATAACTTAATCAACTTGTATTATATATTATGTAATCTTGAGATACCATAGACACGTATACAATGTTTCGACCTATCATGTCGACACATCTATATATATTTCGGAACAACCATAGACACTCTATATGTGAATGTTGGAGTTAGCTATACAGGGTTGAGGTTGATTCCAAAATATATATAGTTTGAGTTGTGATCAATACTGAGATACGTATACACTGGGTCGTGGATTGATTCAAGATAATATTTATCGATTTATTTCTGTACATCTAACTGTGGACAACTAGTTGTAGGTTACTAACGAGGACAGCTGACTTAATAAACTTAAAACATCAAAATATATTAAAAGTGTTGTAAATATATTTTGAACATACTTTGATATATATGTATATATTGTTATAGGTTCGTGAATCAACCAGTGGCCAAGTCTTACTTCCCGACGAAGTAAAAATCTGTGAAAGTGAGTTATAGTCCCACTTTTAAAATCTAATATTTTTGGGATGAGAATACATGCAGGTTTTATAAATGATTTACAAAATAGACACAAGTACGTGAAACTACATTCTATGGTTGAATTATCGAAATCGAATATGCCCCTTTTTATTAAGTCTGGTAATCTAAGAATTAGGGAACAGACACCCTAATTGACGCGAATCCTAAAGATAGATCTATTGGGCCTAACAAACCCCATCCAAAGTACCGGATGCTTTAGTACTTCGAAATTTATATCATATCCGAAGGGTGTCCCGGAATGATGGGGATATTCTTATATATGCATCTTGTTATTGTCGGTTACCAGGTGTTCACCATATGAATGATTTTTATCTCTATGTATGGGATGTGTATTGAAATATGAAATCTTGTGGTCTATTGTTACGATTTGATATATATAGGTTAAACCTATAACTCACCAACATTTTTGTTGACGTTTTAAGCATGTTTATTCTCAGGTGATTATTAAGAGCTTCCGCTTTCGCATACTTAAATAAGGACAAGATTTGGAGTCCATGCTTGTATGATATTGTGTAAAAACTGCATTCAAGAAACTTATTTTGTTGTAACATATTTGTATTGTAAACCATTATGTAATGGTCGTGTGTAAACAGGATATTTTAGATTATCATTATTTGATAATCTACGTAAAGCTTTTTAAACCTTTATTGATGAAATAAAGGTTATGGTTTGTTTAAAAATGAATGCAGTCTTTGAAAAACGTCTCATATAGAGGTCAAAACCTCGCAACGAAATCAATTAATATGGAACGTTTTTAATCAATAAGAACGGGACATTTCAGTTGGTATCCGAGCATTGGTCTTAGAGAACCAGAAAATTTGCATTAGTGTGTCTTATCGAGTTTGTTAGGATGCATTAGTGAGTCTGGACTTCGACCGTGTTTTCTTTAAAAATGATTGCTTAACATTTTTGTTGGAAACTATATATTTTTAACATATGAATATTATGTGATATATTAATCTCTTAACGTGTTTGATATTATGTGATAGATGTCTACCTCTAGAACAAGTCCCATTGACTCACCTAATAATAATGAAGAGTCAAATGTAAATTGGAATGATTTGTGGACTGATTCACAAGTTCCCGAAGAGGAACCGGAAGAAGAGTCGGAACCGGAAGAAGAATCGGAACCGGAAGAAGAATCGGAACCGGATGAAGAAATAGAACCGGTGGGGGAAATAATAAAACGGTTAAGTAAAAGAAAATCCTCAACCAACCGACCAAAGTTAATTATGGTCAATGGTGTTTCCGCCAAGGAAGCAAAATATTGGGAGGATTACCAATTCTCCGATGAATCGGATTCGGACGAGAATTCCGATGATGTTATAGAAATTACCCCAACTGAATTTAAAAAGGCAAAAGAAAATAATAAGGGAAAGGGCATAAAAATAGAGAAATCTAATTCCAACCCCGATGAACTTTATATGTATCGTCAACCCCCGAAGTCCTTAAGTTGTAACAATGACCCGGGAACCTCTAAACCACCAGGTTTTTCTAAACCAATGTGGACAACGACGGCTCGTATTAGGGGAACATCATATATCCCTAGAAACTTGGCAAAACGAACCAAAACCGAAGAAGAAGAAACGAGCGAGTCGGAATAAGATAGTTGTATTCGTGTGGTGTAATATATGGAATATAGTGTTCTTATGCTTTATGATATATGTAAAAATTGCTTGTATTAATAACTATTTTTTTTTATGAATCTAACTCTTGTCTATTTTACAGTTTAAAAACACAAAATGGATAGACAACCCAATATTTTAAGAGACCTACCTGGAGACATGATTGATGAAATCTTGTCTAGAGTCGGCCAGAATTCTTCGGCACAACTATTTAAGGCGAGATCAGTTTGTAAGACATTCGAAGAACGTTCCAAGAATGTCTTGGTTTATAAGAGACTTTCGTTTGAAAGATGGGGGATATCACATTGGGAAACCCATAAGTTACGATGTGTTTACTTTGACGCATATATTGCGGGGAACCCAAATGCTATTTTACGCAACGGGTTAAGAAATTATTTTGACTCAATATATCCGAATATTGGACTTCGTGATTTAGAAAAAGCGGCTAACATGCAACATAAAGAAGCATGTTATGCTTACGGATTAGTAATGTTCGCTTCTCACCAAAGTGAGAACAAGAACATCGGGCTACAACTATTAAACAAAACGTTTCCACAAGTGACGGAGTCGGTAATTGGGGTAAGAAATGAGGTTTTTAGATTATTACGGGACTGTTGGACATTACGTAACCCTCGTCCCTTTGATGACGTTACAACACGCTGTCTTATCAACGGCCATAACGGTTATGTTGCACAAGACCAAGGATGGGAAGTAGTCCTAGTAAAACCAGAATGCATGACTTGTTTCTGGACGTATGAATTACGTGTCTTTATTGCCTTTGCTGAACGACTTGTGTACTAGCTAGAATTGTCTTCACAACTATCTTGTATCAAAGTTATTGTGTGCTATATTTCATGCTTTATGTAAAATACGCGGTATTGTAAGTTTGTAAAATATTGTATAAAAGTTTGAACGCGAAATATTATTATAATCAGTTTTTCATATAGAATTGTAGTAGTTGAATTGTATATTAGCTACTAAGTATGAACTTAACGGGTAGGTACTACCCGAATTTAAACTTATAAAACGCTAATATGAAGAAAAAGCTTTTATAAATGAGTTCATATTATGCTACGAAATACTATTAACTACTCTTAATATTCTGTATGATTAACTTGTTCCATTTAACTATTTTGAAGGAAATGGCACCGACTACTCGACACACCGTGAATATGAATGAAGAGGAATTCCGTACTTTTCTAGCTTCAAACATAGCCGCAGTACAGGCTGCGCTACATACCAACAATAACCTTGGATCTAGCAGTACAGGAAATCGTGTAGGATGCACCTACAAAGAATTCACTGCCTGCAAACCTTTGGAATTTGATGGAACCGAAGGACCGATCGGATTGAAACGGTGGACCGAGAAGGTTGAATCGGTGTTTGCCATAAGTAAGTGTACTGAAGAGGACAAAGTGAAGTACGCTACGCATACCTTCACAGGTTCTGCGTTAACATGGTGGAATACCTATCTAGAGCAAGTGGGACAAGATGATGCGTACGCACTACCGTGGTCAGCATTCAAGCACTTGATGAACGAGAAGTACCGTCCCAGAACCGAGGTCAATAAGCTCAAGACAGAACTTAGAGGGTTACGAACCCAAGGATTTGATATTACCACGTACGAAAGACGATTCACAGAATTGTGCCTATTGTGTCCGGGAGCATTCGAAGATGAGGAAGAGAAGATCGACGCGTTTGTGAAAGGATTACCGGAAAGAATCCAAGAAGATATAAGTTCACACGAGCCCGCCTCCATACAACAGGCATGTAGAATGGCTCACAAACTAGTGAACCAGATTGAAGAAAGAATTAAAGAACAGACTGCTGAAGAGGCCAATGTGAAGCAAGTCAAAAGAAAGTGGGAGGAAAACGGTGATAAGAATCACCAATACAACAACAACAGCAATTACAACAATAATCGCAACAATTATCCCAACAATCGCAACATCAATCGCAACTACAACAAACGGCCCAACAACAACAACAACAACAGCCACTACAACAATCATCCCAACAACAATAATAACCGCAACAACAACAACAATTAGAAGCAACTATGCCAAAGGTGTGAAAAGAATCACTCGGGGTTCTGCACCAAATTTTGCAACAAGTGTAAAAGAAATGGTCATAGCGCGGCGAAGTGTGAGGTCTACGGACCAGGGGTTAATAGAACGAAAGGAACAAATGGTGTCGGAACGAGTAATGGCGGAGCAAGTAGTGTCGGAGCAAGTTATGCCAATGTAGTTTGTTATAAATGTGGAAAACCAGGCCACATTATTAGAAATTGCCCGAACCAGGAGAACACGAATGGACAAGGCCGTGGAAGAGTTTTCAATATTAATGCGGTAGAGGCACAGGAAGACCCGGAGCTTGTTACGGGTACGTTTCTTATTGACAATAAATCTGCTTACGTTTTATTTGATTCGGGTGCGGATAGAAGCTATATGAGTAGAGATTTTTGTGCTAAATTAAGTTGTCCATTGACGCCTTTGGATAGTAAATTTTTACTCGAATTAGCAAATGGTAAATTAATTTCAGCAGATAATATATGTCGGAATCGAGAAATTAAACTGGTTAGCGAAACATTTAAGATTGATTTGATACCAGTAGAGTTAGGGAGTTTTGATGTGATAATCGGTATGGACTGGTTGAAAGAAGTGAAAGCGGAGATCGTTTGTTACAAAAATGCAATTCGCATTATACGAGAAAAAGGAAAACCCTTAATGGTGTACGGAGAAAAGGGCAACACGAAGCTACATCTTATTAGTAATTTGAAGGCACAAAAACTAATAAGAAAAGGTTGCTATGCTGTTCTAGCACACGTCGAGAAAGTACAAACTGAAGAAAAGAGCATCAATGATGTTCCCATTGCAAAAGAATTTCCCGATGTATTTCCGAAAGAATTACCGGGATTACCCCCACATCGATCCGTTGAATTTCAAATAGATCTTGTACCAGGAGCTGCACCAATAGCACGTGCTCCTTACAGACTCGCACCCAGCGAGATGAAAGAACTGCAAAGCCAATTACAAGAACTTTTAGAGCGTGGTTTCATTCGACCAAGCACATCACCGTGGGGAGCTCCTGTTTTGTTTGTCAAGAAGAAAGATGGTACATTCAGGTTGTGTATCGACTACCGAGAGTTGAACAAACTTACCATCAAGAACCGCTACCCACTACCGAGAATCGACGACTTATTTGATCAACTACAAGGCTCGTCTGTTTATTCAAAGATTGACTTACGTTCCGGGTATCATCAAATGCGGGTGAAAGAAGATGATATTCCAAAGACTGCTTTCAGAACACGTTACGGTCATTACGAGTTTATGGTCATGCCGTTTGGTTTAACTAATGCACCAGCTGTGTTCATGGACCTTATGAACCGAGTGTGTGGACCATACCTTGACAAGTTTGTCATTGTTTTCATTGATGACATACTTATTTACTCAAAGAATGACCAAGAACACGGTGAACATTTGAGAAAGGTGTTAGAAGTATTGAGGAAGGAAGAATTGTACGCTAAGTTTTCAAAGTGTGCATTTTGGTTGGAAGAAGTTCAATTCCTCGGTCACATAGTGAACAAAGAAGGTATTAAGGTGGATCCGGCAAAGATAGAAACTGTTGAAAAGTGGGAAACCCCGAAAACTCCGAAACACATACGCCAGTTTTTAGGACTAGCTGGTTACTACAGAAGGTTCATCCAAGACTTTTCCAGAATAGCAAAACCCTTGACTGCATTAACGCATAAAGGGAAGAAATTTGAATGGAATGATGAACAAGAGAAAGCGTTTCAGTTATTGAAGAAAAAGCTAACTACGGCACCTATATTGTCATTGCCTGAAGGGAATGATGATTTTGTGATTTATTGTGACGCATCAAAGCAAGGTCTCGGTTGTGTATTAATGCAACGAACGAAGGTGATTGCTTATGCGTCTAGACAATTGAAGATTCACGAACAAAATTATACGACGCATGATTTGGAATTAGGCGCGGTTGTTTTTGCATTAAAGACTTGGAGGCACTACTTATATGGGGTCAAAAGTATTATATATACCGACCACAAAAGTCTTCAACACATATTTAATCAGAAACAACTGAATATGAGGCAGCGTAGGTGGATTGAATTATTGAATGATTACGATTTTGAGATTCGTTACCACCCGGGGAAGGCAAATGTGGTAGCCGATGCCTTGAGCAGGAAGGATAGAGAACCCATTCGAGTAAAATCTATGAATATAATGATTCATAATAACATTACTACTCAAATAAAGGAGGCGCAACAAGGAGTTTTAAAAGAGGGAAATTTAAAGGATGAAATACCCAAAGGATCGGAGAAGCATCTTAATATTCGGGAAGACGGAACCCGGTATAGGGCTGAAAGGATTTGGGTACCAAAATTTGGAGATATGAGAGAAATGGTACTTAGAGAAGCTCATAAAACCAGATACTCAATACATCCTGGAACGGGGAAGATGTACAAGGATCTCAAGAAACATTTTTGGTGGCCGGGTATGAAAGCCGATGTTGCTAAATACGTAGGAGAATGTTTGACGTGTTCTAAGGTCAAAGCTGAGCATCAGAAACCATCAGGTCTACTTCAACAACCCGAAATCCCGGAATGGAAATGGGAAAACATTACCATGGATTTCATCACTAAATTGCCAAGGACTGCAAGTGGTTTTGATACTATTTGGGTAATAGTTGATCGTCTCACCAAATCAGCACACTTCCTACCAATAAGAGAAGATGACAAGATGGAGAAGTTAGCACGACTGTATTTGAAGGAAGTCGTCTCCAGACATGGAATACCAATCTCTATTATCTCTGATAGGGATGGCAGATTTATTTCAAGATTCTGGCAGACATTACAGCAAGCATTAGGAACTCGTCTAGACATGAGTACTGCCTATCATCCACAAACTGATGGGCAGAGCGAAAGGACGATACAAACGCTTGAAGACATGCTACGAGCATGTGTTATTGATTTCGGAAATAGTTGGGATCGACATCTACCGTTAGCAGAATTTTCCTACAACAACAGCTACCATTCAAGCATTGAGATGGCGCCGTTTGAAGCACTTTATGGTAGAAAGTGCAGGTCTCCGATTTGTTGGAGTGAGGTGGGGGATAGACAGATTACGGGTCCGGAGATTATACAAGAAACTACCGAGAAGATCATCCAAATTCAACAACGGTTGAAAACCGCCCAAAGTCGACAAAAGAGCTACGCTGACATTAAAAGAAAAGATATAGAATTTGAAATTGGAGAGATGGTCATGCTTAAAGTTTCACCTTGGAAAGGCGTTGTTCGATTTGGTAAACGAGGGAAATTAAATCCAAGGTATATTGGACCATTCAAGATTATTGATCGTGTCGGACCAGTAGCTTACCGACTTGAGTTACCTCAACAACTCGCGGCTGTACATAACACTTTCCACGTCTCGAATTTGAAGAAATGTTTTGCTAAAGAAGATCTCACTATTCCGTTAGATGAAATCCAAATCAACGAAAAACTCCAATTCATCGAAGAACCCGTCGAAATAATGGATCGTGAGGTTAAAAGACTTAAGCAAAACAAGATACCAATTGTTAAGGTTCGATGGAATGCTCGTAGAGGACCCGAGTTCACCTGGGAGCGTGAAGATCAGATGAAGAAGAAATACCCGCATCTATTTCCAGAAGATTCGTAAACACCTTCAACAGCTTAAAATTTCGGGACGAAATTCATTTAACGGGTAGGTACTGTAGTGACCCGAACTTTTCCATGTTTATATATATTAATTGAGATTGATGTTTACATGATTAAATGTTTCCAACATGTTAAGCAATCAAACTTGTTAAGACTTGATTAATTGAAATAGGTTTCATATAGACAATTGACCACCCAAGTTGACCGGTGATTCACGAACGTTAAAACTTGTAAAAAAAAACTATATGATGACATATATATGGTTATATATATAGTTAACATGATATTATGATAAGTAAACATATCATTAATTATATTAACAATGAACTACATATGTAAAAACAAGACTACTAACTTAATGATTTTGAAACGAGACATATATGTAACGTTTATCGTTGTAACGACATTTAATGTATATATATCATATTAAGAGATATTCGTACATCATAATATCATGATAATATAATAATTTAAAATCTCTTTTGTTATTATAAACATTGGGTTAACAACATTTAACAAGATCGTTAACCTAAAGGTTTCAAAACAACACTTACATGTAACGACTAACGATGACTTAACGACTCAGTTAAAATGTATATACATGTAGTGTTTTAATATGTATTTATACACTTTTGAAAGACTTCAATACACTTATCAAAATACTTCTACTTAACAAAAATGCTTACAATTACATTCTCGTTCAGTTTCATCAACAATTCTACTCGTATGCACCCGTATTCGTACTCGTACAATACACAGCTTTTAGATGTATGTACTATTGGTATATACACTCCAATGATCAGCTATTAGCAGCCCATGTGAGTCACCTAACACATGTGGGAACCATCATTTGGCAACTAGCATGAAATATCTCATAAGATTACAAAAATATGAGTAATCATTCATGACTTATTTACATGAAAACAAAATTACATATCCTTTATATCTAATCCATACACCAACGACCAAAAACACCTACAAACACTTTCATTCTTCAATTTTCTTCATCTAATTGAACTCTCTCAAGTTCTATCTTCAAGTTCTAAGTGTTCTTCATAAATTCCAAAAGTTCTAGTTTCATAAAATCAAGAATACTTTCAAGTTTGCTAGCTCACTTCCAATCTTGTAAGGTGATCATCCAACCTCAAGAAATCTTTGTTTCTTACAGTAGGTTATCATTCTAATACAAGGTAATAATCATATTCAAACTTTGGTTCAATTTCTATAACTATAACAATCTTATTTCAAGTGATGATCTTACTTGAACTTGTTTTCGTGTCATGATTTTGCTTCAAGAACTTTGAGCCATCCAAGGATCCATTGAAGCTAGATCCATTTTTCTCTTTTCCAGTAGGTTCATCCAAGGAACTTAAGGTAGTAATGATGTTCATAACATCATTCGATTCATACATATAAAGCTATCTTATTCGAAGGTTTAAACTTGTAATCACTAGAACATAGTTTAGTTAATTCTAAACTTGTTCGCAAACAAAAGTTAATCCTTCTAACTTGACTTTTAAAATCAACTAAACACATGTTCTATATCTATATGATATGCTAACTTAATGATTTAAAACCTGGAAACACGAAAAACACCGTAAAACCGGATTTACGCCGTCGTAGTAACACCGCGGGCTGTTTTGGGTTAGTTAATTAAAAACTATGATAAACTTTGATTTAAAAGTTGTTATTCTGAGAAAATGATTTTTATTATGAACATGAAACTATATCCAAAAATTATGGTTAAACTCAAAGTGGAAGTATGTTTTCTAAAATGGTCATCTAGACGTCGTTCTTTCGACTGAAATGACTACCTTTACAAAAACGACTTGTAACTTATTTTTCCGACTAGAAACCTATACTTTTTTTGTTTAGATTCATAAAATAGAGTTCAATATGAAACCATAGCAATTTGATTCACTCAAAACGGATTTAAAATGAAGAAGTTATGGGTAAAACAAGATTGGATAATTTTTCTCATTTTAGCTACGTGAAAATTGGTAACAAATCTATTCCAACCATAACTTAATCAACTTGTATTATATATTATGTAATCTTGAGATACCATAGACACGTATACAATGTTTCGACCTATCATGTCGACACATCTATATATATTTCGGAACAACCATAGACACTCTATATGTGAATGTTGGAGTTAGCTATACAGGGTTGAGGTTGATTCCAAAATATATATAGTTTGAGTTGTGATCAATACTGAGATACGTATACACTGGGTCGTGGATTGATTCAAGATAATATTTATCGATTTATTTCTGTACATCTAACTGTGGACAACTAGTTGTAGGTTACTAACGAGGACAGCTGACTTAATAAACTTAAAACATCAAAATATATTAAAAGTGTTGTAAATATATTTTGAACATACTTTGATATATATGTATATATTGTTATAGGTTCGTGAATCAACCAGTGGCCAAGTCTTACTTCCCGACGAAGTAAAAATCTGTGAAAGTGAGTTATAGTCCCACTTTTAAAATCTAATATTTTTGGGATGAGAATACATGCAGGTTTTATAAATGATTTACAAAATAGACACAAGTACGTGAAACTACATTCTATGGTTGAATTATCGAAATCGAATATGCCCCTTTTTATTAAGTCTGGTAATCTAAGAATTAGGGAACAGACACCCTAATTGACGCGAATCCTAAAGATAGATCTATTGGGCCTAACAAACCCCATCCAAAGTACCGGATGCTTTAGTACTTCGAAATTTATATCATATCCGAAGGGTGTCCCGGAATGATGGGGATATTCTTATATATGCATCTTGTTATTGTCGGTTACCAGGTGTTCACCATATGAATGATTTTTATCTCTATGTATGGGATGTGTATTGAAATATGAAATCTTGTGGTCTATTGTTACGATTTGATATATATAGGTTAAACCTATAACTCACCAACATTTTTGTTGACGTTTTAAGCATGTTTATTCTCAGGTGATTATTAAGAGCTTCCGCTTTCGCATACTTAAATAAGGACAAGATTTGGAGTCCATGCTTGTATGATATTGTGTAAAAACTGCATTCAAGAAACTTATTTTGTTGTAACATATTTGTATTGTAAACCATTATGTAATGGTCGTGTGTAAACAGGATATTTTAGATTATCATTATTTGATAATCTACGTAAAGCTTTTTAAACCTTTATTGATGAAATAAAGGTTATGGTTTGTTTAAAAATGAATGCAGTCTTTGAAAAACGTCTCATATAGAGGTCAAAACCTCGCAACGAAATCAATTAATATGGAACGTTTTTAATCAATAAGAACGGGACATTTCACCATTGAGGTGCATCGAACTTGAATTGGAATTAGCAGATGATAATGATCCCTCTCACTCGCGAACCGTGCCTATTGAATTTTGCCTGGTACACTCTTATTCTTGTTACAATGCGCTTTTGGAAAAAGTTACTTTACAAAAGATTGGCGCGGTGCCTTCAACAGTTCATGGTATGATAAAATTCCCTACCAAGCAAGGAATAGCAACCATCCGGATGGAGTCTGGAAGGGCGCTTTGTACATCCATTACACCACCGGAATCGCTTCCTACCATTGATGAACAAACACGAAGTTGCTCTATTGTCGTCAATCCAAAGCACCCAGAAAAGCGAATTCAGATTGGGGGCAGCTTATCCAACAACGTTAAAGTCAAGTTGCGGAATATGCTAATAACCAATATGGATTTTTTCGCATGGAGGGAAGAGGACATGACGAGAGTACCTCGCGAAATAGCAGAGCACAAGTTAAATGCTAGCCCAAGTTTAACTCCGGTGCGATAGAAGAAAAGGCCCATGGCCCCGAAAAGAAGCGAGTGGCTGTGAATGGAGGTAGAAAAGCTAGTGGATGCAAACATACTTAGGGAGGTGCACTATCAACCTTGGGTAGCAAATCCTATCTTAGTCAAAACAGCCGATGGTTCATGGCACATGTGTGTTGATTTCAAGGATATTAAAAAAGCATGCCCCAAAGACAACTATCCTCTTCCGGAGATAGATTGGAAAGTCAAATCATTATCTGGGTTCAAATTTAAATGTTTCTTGGATGCATACAAGGGGTATCATCAGATTCAGATGGCAAAGGCTGATGAAGATAAGACTGCGTTCCATACAGATCAAGGGATCTATTGTTACACAAAGATGCCCTTTGGACTGAAAAACGAGGGGACGCTGCGTTCAAAGATCAAATCGGTAGGAACCTTGACGCTTATGTTGATTATTTGGTTATCAAAGGCAATACGGAAGTGCAACTGCTGGATGACATCCTTGAAACATTTAACTCTCTGAACAAAATCAACATGAAACTTAACCCCACAAAGTGCAGCTTTGGGGAAGAAGAGGGAAAATTTTTGGGGCACATAGTAACCCCAAGAGGAATCCGTGCGAATCCCAAGAAAATTGAAGCGGTAGAACAGATGCAGTCACCGAAATTCAGAAAAGAAGTTCAAAGTCTGACAGGAAAATTAGCGGCGCTAACATGCTTCCTGTCAAAAGCAGCAGAGAGGTCTTTGCCATTCTTCCAGACTTTAAAAAACTCAATGAAAAAGTCAGACTTCAACTGGACAGAGGAGGCCGAGAAAGCTTTTCTAGAGATGAAAGTACTTTTGAAAGAACTGCCTACTTTAACCGCACATGTGGCAGGAGAGACATTGATGTTGTATCTTGCGACTTCGAAGGAAGCCATAAGCTCTGTTCTTGTCACAGATAGGGGGCAGGTATGTATCACGCTTTGTTTATTTTTTATATACACGCATAGAGAATTTTATGTTTATGTGTATGTGCAACCCATTCTTTAAAACGCATGTACAGATGCTTGTATACTTTTTCAGTAAGGCGCTTAGTAGTAGTGAGGTCAATTACACTCCAATTGAAAAGCAGGTATATGTGCTTGTGCACACAGCTCGTAGGTTGCGTCGATATTTCCAAGCGCATCCTATAGTGGTATTGACTGATCAACCAATAAGACAGGTACAAGTCGCAGGACGCGCTACCTATGTATAACGTAATCTTATAAGTCACTTTTAGCGTGCCTGGATTAAGTGCGACATACTGACAATGATTGTATTATCACAGGTGCTGTACAAACCTGAAGGTTTGGGCCGATTGGCTAAATGGGCCATAGAATTGGGGGAGCACGAAATAAACTTCTCTCCGCGAACAGCGGTCAAAGGACAGCTATTGGCAGATTACTTGGCTGAAACTACGGTTGAGATAGAAGCGTGAAAGGAAAGTATCGCAACCGAACCTTTGGAAAGTCAACCTTGGGAGTTGTATACTGATGGAGCTTGTCGCCCGGAAGGTTCAGGCGCAGGGTTAGTTTTGAAAATTTCGGGGGGGGGGGGGGGGGGGGGGGGGGAAGAGCACACCTATGCACTTCGATTCGTATTCACAGACATGAACAATGAATCAGAGTATGAAGCACTACTATCAGGGATGTGTATAGCGCAGCAGTTGGGTATTAAGTGTTGGATGCATACGTTGACTCGCAACTCGTTCCAAATCAATTTAATGGGTTATTTGAGGCACATGATGCTTCTATACAAAGCTACCTAGAACTTGTACATAAGATGATAGAAGAGTTCGACGTGTTCATACTAATGTAGGTACTTAGGGGACAGAATAAGAAAGCAGATGCGCTTAGCAAGTTGGCTGCTCTAGCCTTTGATCACTTGCGCAAAAATGTATGGGTAGAAGAACTGACGAAGAAATCTATTGATGAGAAGTCTACTGTCGCACCTATCGAGGAGGAAAGTCCAAACTAGATGACACCTATACTTAAATTTTTAGTAGTGGGAATGCTCCGTACAGATGAAAAGGAAGCAAGAAAGGTTCACATGAAAGCTCCCATTTACACTTTGGTGGATGGAGCTCTTTACAGAAAGTCGTTCCTTGGACCGAGCCTGCTATGTATTGGTCCAAATCAAGCGAAAGAAGTGCTCAGAGAAGTTCATGAAGGGTATTGCGCTTTGCACTCCGGCTATCGGACTATGGCCGCAAAGGTTATGCGCATTGGGTATTACTGGCCCACCATTCACAAAGATGCAGCTGAGGTCGTGAGAACATGTTAATCATGTCAACAACACGCGCCCATCAGCAGAGCACCGCGACAACCTATGATACCAATAACGGCAGCTTAGCCATTCTACAAGTAGGCCATCGACATTGTCGGCGTAATTACCACGTGCTCAGGTTGGCGTGGAATAATTTATCTGAATAATACTTTGCTAATTTTGCGCTTTCATAGTATTAATGCAATCGTTTTTTACTCAGGGGGAATCAAATTCTTGGTGGTAGCAATTGATTACTTCACTAAATGGGTGGAGGCGAAGGCATTGGTAACAATTACTAGCAGGTGCATTCGCAACTTCTTTTGGGAAGATATTGTGTGCAGGTTTGGTACTCCCAATGAAATCGTCAGCGATAATGGAACACAATTTGAAGGAGAACCATTCCGGTCCTGGTGTCAAGGCCTGAACATTAAGCAATCTTTCACTTCGGTCGCACACCCTCAGGCGAATGGGCAATGTGAAGTAACCAATCGGGATATTGTAAAGGGTATAAAGGCACGCTTGGGCTTATATGGAAAGGAATGGGTCGATGAGCTCCTAAGTGTATTTTGGGCGCATCGAACTACTCATAAGAACAACACAGGTGAGACTCCTTTCAGCTTGGTTTATGGGACTGAAGCTATTATCCCTGCAGAAATATTGGTGCCCACAAAGAGAGTTCAAAGCTTTGATGATTCAAGCAATGGTGAAGGCTTGCGCGCTAACCTAGGTATGCAAGAGGAGCGCGGAGAAATTGCAGCTATATGAGAAGCCATGAACAAGCAGAAAATCTCTAAGTATTATGATAAGCGCGTCAAGCCATTGTCATTCAAAGTAGGAGAGTATGTATGGCGCAATAATGAGACAAGCCGAGCAGAGAATACTGGAAAGCTTGGGCCCAATTGGGAGGGTCCCTATGAAATAATTGGCACAAATGCAACCAATTTGAAAAGATGCTATATATAATTTTCAGGCTGCAGCTCATGGGATTGATCACCCCACACTATGAGCACTTACATTTTTTAGTTTACTTAAAATGTCGCTTTATTTTCAAAGACAATTAGTATTTCTTTTTGGTTGTAATGGTTTGTCATTTGGTTATGACTTTTGGATTTTATTTATTTTTTCATGAATAAATTTAATTTCTGTATGGAAATGTTTGGTTATGTTTCAACGCACATTTTGATAGCAGTTATGTACAACCTGCCTTTTAAGGGATGATGTAAAGACCCTAATCTTACGAATGCCAATACATATAAATAAAGGTAACTTAAAAGATAAATGAGGGTTATTCTTATTCGAATTCAAACCATAGTTCAAACCAAAGTTGACAAACTTATTCAAAAGTACTACTAAACCAAAATAATCTACTAAATCTTGAAGGAAATCTCTAAGGCAAGGTGCTAAGTTCACTCCACTCTACACTCTTCCCTCGTTCCCGACGCCCCCTTGATTACCTGTCGTATAAGAAGGAAAACAAAGAATACGACTGAGCCAAAGCCCAGTGAACGGATATAACAAAGAACGGAGTATAGTATGACATGCAAAAATTTAATTTCAAAACGAACTTATTTTCAAAATAACTTAGTTGCAAAACAAAGTGAGAACATGTATAGATCCACAATACCATATGTCATGATGCAAATTTCATAAAATAATGCACTAAGAGTCAAAACAAATATGTACAAAGTATCAAAATGAAATCATAGGGTAGCTACTCCACTAATCATCCATATCGGTGACGTTTCGTATGACACTACGATGAACGTACACCGTCAAAACAAAATCCTAGAATCGATCCATACGCCTCCTATCAAAATATAATAATTAAGAGCTCATACCAACTACCGGGTAATCAAAAGGAGACGCCGTAGATATAAACAAATACACCGCTACGGTCGATGCCACATTATCGGTGTCACAATAATGCGCCCACGGGACCTCCATGGATAGGTTACTCTTAGGCATATTTTAAGAAACCGTTTTAACCGACTTATTAATTATAGACGTTCAAATATTTTTAAAGTGAGCAACGAACTTAAAATTATGTTTTAAAAAGGGTTAACGAGTTGACTTAAATATTTTATGCTTGACCAAACACTTAAAATGTATATAACGTTGTATGTCGTATTATTTTAAAATCACGTGTCAACCCACCCATCAAGCCTAAATCTTATCACGGGTCAATAAATACAATCTTAAAGCCCTTTATGAAAGAACACTTTAAACAAAAATGTACGGGACATGAAAAGCCATATGGAATGAGGGACACACGATACGAATCACCGTACCACTCGTCACACTCACCCATATTCTTTTCCGGGCAGTTCGGGACCATTTCGGGCTGTTTTCGCGACCAAATACGTTTCTGTTTTGCTGTCAGTTTCGGAACTCTTTTTCGCGACAGTTTTGGGCTGTTTAGCGACAGTTCTGGACTGTTTAGCGATAGTTCTGGACTCTTTAGCGACAGTTTCTGGGCTGATTTTCTGGACTGATTTGGGGCTGTTTTCGCGACTGTTTTTAAGACTGTTTTTGGTGGGTTTTTGAGACACGGTTTTGACACAATTTTCAAATACCAAAATATTATGGTTTCCTCAATTAACAACATGTTTAGCAACCTCGTTAGTACATCCGAAATGAGGAAAACATAACACAGTATATAGACTCACAAATGTAACGAATTTTTAAATAAGTATGTCATACCAATAATTTCTTTATGCACAATTCGAAACAAAGTTTTGAGAAGAAAGATTTACCGAAACGATCCTAGAACCACTTAGAATATCCGTACCTTAAATCAACCAAAGCTTATTTACTCGCCTTTTTCACTTAATCTCCTATTATCAATTTGAAAATCATATAATCATTAACAATTCATATACTAACAAGCGTAGGACATGTTTACATTAATAGTAGGGATATATATCATTTTTAGCATATTAATATGTACGTATACATGCGAATTCATAGATACAATATTTAGTGTGTTTTTAAAATTCTCATGTTTTTGATCTGCTTCTTTGTTTCCCTATTTCCATGTATAACAACATCACCAGCCTTTAATTTCTTTAACTTTTATAAATCAAAAATTTATTAATGTTTCTTACATGATTTGGTATTAACAAACTGAAACGTAATATGGGACAGAGTAATGCTATAAATCTTTTGGACCCGATTTTAATAGTAACGCCACTTTAATTTAAAGACCCGCAAAATCGGGATTTCGATGATTCTAACAATTTTCCTGATTCCTTTTGGTTAGATATATGAACTTACAGTGACTAGTAACACTTAATAACATATTAAAATTCAAGTTTTAAAATAGTATACCTTCAAAATGGAATCGAGTTGTCACTAACTAACGTAGTGAGACTTTCCGTTCTTGTCTAAGTTCTTCGTGGGTTCGTGTATATATTTTGGCAATACTCACGGCTGATTTGTTTTGCCACTATTTGATTGTATGGTGATAGTGCAGTTTTTTTTTTTCTTTTAGCATGTGTGAGTAGAGGTTTATATAAATCTAGTTAAAATTTTGCTTAAGAGAAATTCACAAGTAATATGGGGAGCCCTCAACGGTTGACTCCTTGACTCCCTCATTATTATTAAAACCATGTATCATTTATACATTTCTTAAGTCCTTTGAATTTCATTTGCTTAGCCTCTCATCACTAATATGAAATGACGATTAAAATTATAATTCATTATCATAAGTTTGTCTAGTATCATTCATCATCTACATACTTATTTATTTATTGAGTATCATTAGTAATAATAATCTAAACTATGGATATTACACAATGTATCTTGCTGTTTATGTTAATTAATTTACAAATAGACTTATATACCACTAATTACTTATGTATTAATCTTATATATTTTAATTATTTTAGTTTGAGTCATTATAATTTGTAAGTAACGAATGATTAAACATTAATTATGAGTTTTAAATTGATTTAGTTTTATAGGATATTACAACTCCACCTACTTAAAAAAAAATTTCGTCCTCGAAATTGAAAAAGTAATAGATTTGAAACGCACCAATTAGCAAACAAATGAGGGTGCTCGGCCCGCATGGTTTCCTCGAGTTCCCAAGTGGCCTCGCTAGCAGAATGATTTTTCCATTGAACTTTAACGAAAGGGGTGGAGCTTTTACGAGTTACTCTCTCCTCGCGTTCTATAATAGCTTCGGGCTCCTCAACATAAGAAAGATCAGCTCGAATTTCAGAAAAAGGATATTGTACCACGTGCAATGGATGATAGTTGTAACCCCGTAACTGAGATACGTGAAATACGTTATGAACATGAGATAACTGTGGCGGTAATGCTAAACGATAAGATACTTCACCAACTCTATCTAATATCTCAAACGGTCCAATATATCGAGGACTGCGCTTTCCTTTCAAACCAAAACGTCGTATACCCTTCCAAGGTGACACCTTTAAAAACACCTTATCACCCACCACAAACTCTAACGAACGTCGGTGTTTATCGGCATACACTTTCTGTCTCGATTGGGCTTCCTTAAGTCGATTCGTAGCTATAGCGACCTTTTCATTAGTCACTCTAACCAACTCAGGTCCTTCAATCAATTTTTCACCCGCTTCATTCCAACAAACTGGCGCTCTACACTTTCGACCATAGAGCATCTCAAATGGCGCCATACGGATACTAGCCTGCCAACTATTATTATAGGCAAACTCCACCAAACATAAGTACTCATCCCAATTTCCCTTCCAATCTAGGGCACAAGCTCGAAGCATATCTTCCAAGATCTGTATCGTACGCTCAGACTGTCCATCAGTTTGTGGATGAAAAGCAGTACTAAGCTTCAATCGCGTACCCCAAGCTTTTTGTAACCCCTTCCAAAATCTAGATGTAAACCGAGGATCACGATCGGATACGATGGAAGAAGGAACCCCGTGTAATCTCACAATTTCTTGCTGAAAAAGCTCGGATAGCTTACTTACCGAATAATCCATACGAATAGGCAAGAAATGAGCCGATTTGGTTAATCTATCAATCACCACCCAAATAGCATCATGCCTTTTCACAGTCTTCGGTAAACCACATACGAAATCCATTGAGATATCATCCCACTTCCACACGGGAATGTCCAACGGCTGCAACAAACCACTAGCACGTTGGTGCTCGATCTTTACTTGTTGACAAGTAAGGCACTTCCCAACATATCTAGCAACGTCTTTCTTCATACCACTCCACCAAAAGTGCTGCTTTAAATCCTGATACATTTTGGTCGAACCAGGATGTATAGAAAAAGGTGAGCTGTGAGCCTCAGACAACAGAGCCTCACGAATAGCATCATCATTAGGAACACACAATCGATTCCCACACCAAATAACCCCATCATCATCTTCTCTGAACTCTTTCACTTTACCCTCTTCCAAATTTTGAAACACAGTCCACAAATCACCATCATCCAATTGAGCCTCTTTTATTCTAGTAATTAAATCAGACTCGAATTTTAGATTTGCCAACATCCCCGATGCTCCTCTTTTACTCAATCCCATATCAAGTCTTTCGAATTCTCGAATGTGAGTAACCAAACATGAGATACTACCAAATGACTTTCTACTCAATGCGTCAGCTACCACATTCGCTTTTCCAGGATGGTATTGAATGTTTGCATCATAATCCTTCAATAACTCGAGCCACCTTCGTTGTCTCATATTTATCTCTTTTTGCGTGAATATGTATTTGAAACTCTTGTGATCGGTGAAAATATCACAAGTTTCTCCGTAAAGATAATGCCTCCATATTTTCAACGCAAAGATCACAGCAGCTAACTCCAAATCATGAGTAGGGTAATTAACCTCATAGGGTTTCAACTGCCTCGAGGCATAAGCAATTACCTTACCATGCTGCATCAAAACACAACCCAAACCATGCTTAGAAGCATCACTATAGATTTGAAAACCTCCACTTCCTGACGGCAATGCAAGAATAGGAGCTGACACAAGTCTTTTCTTTAACTCATCGAAACTCTTTTGTCGTTCATCGGTCCACACAAATTTTTCCCCTTTCCTTAACAACTTGGTAAGCGGCAAAGCAATCGTTGAAAAAACCTCAACAAATCTTCGATAATAACCAGCTAAACCAAGAAAACTTCGAACCTCGACAACAGAAGTAGGTCTTGACCAATTTATAATAGCCTCAATTTTCGTTGGATCCATCATTATACCCTCAGCCGATACGACATGACCCAGAAAGGCAACTCTTTGCAACCAGAATTCACATTTAGAGAACTTCGCAAACAATTTCTTACTTCGGAGGGTTTCAAGTACAACACGAAGATGATTCTCATGTTCTTCTTTACTCTTTGAGAATACCAAGATATCATCAATGAATACGATCACAAACTTATCCAAATACTCATGGAACACACGGTTCATTAGATCCATGAAAACCGCAGGAGCATTAGTTAATCCAAACGGCATCACTAAAAACTCATAGTGCCCATAACGAGTGCGGAAAGCAGTCTTAGGGATATCTTCTTCTTTAACACGGAGCTGATGATACCCAGACCTAAGATCGATTTTAGAAAAATACTTTGAACCTTGAAGTTGATCAAACAAATCATCAATACGTGGAAGCGGATAACGGTTTCAAATAGTAATACGATTTAACTCGCGATAATCAATGCAAAGTCTCATGCTACCATCCTTCTTCTTAACAAATAAAACCGGCGCACCCCAAGGTGACACACTTGGCCGAATAAAACCACAATCTATCAACTCTTGCAATTGCTCCTTGAGTTCTTGCAACTCGAGTGGTGCCATACGATAAGGAGCTTTTGATATCGGTTGGGAACCCGGAATCAAATCAATCGAAAATTCAACTTCACGAACTGGAGGCAAACCCTGTAATTCATCAGGAAATACATCGGGAAACTCTCGAACAACATCGATATTTTCAAGTGAAGGACTCTCAATAGACAAATTCTGAATCGAAGCTAAATAACCAACACAACCATGTGAAATGAGCTTTTGCGCCTTAAGCGCTGAGATAACCTTGATAGACTTTACAGGAAGATCGCCATTAAAGACACAATCGGGTATAGAATGATTTCCAAACAAAATCCTCTTAGAATAACAATCGATATTCGCATGATGGCGAGATAACCAATCCATGCCAAGAATAATGTCAAAGTCATGCATGGTCATAGGAAAGAGATTTGCAGGAAACATGCAATCATTGAATTCCAAACGGCAGTTTTGATACACGCGATCTATAGTTTCAACACTACCCATTGGGGTAGAGATCGTAAATGGAGTAGACAACCAAGTTGGAGACACTTTCAAATATTTCGAGCTCTTAACAGACACAATCGAGTGCGTAGAGCCAGAATCAAAAAGAACGAAGAGGGCGCGATGGTGTACAAATACATGACCAGTAATAGTACCTAATAACATCAAGAATGAATGAACAAATAACTCGAAGGAAATATTTTTAAAATGAATAGGGATCGAAATATACCTGTAGCGTCAGCAGCCTGAGCAGCAGTCATGGCAAAGACGCGTCCACCAGGAGCTGGCGGAGGAACCTTCGGAACAAACCCAGGTCTAGGATTCTTGCAATCCTTAGCTAAGTGACCAACCTCTCCACAAGCAAAACATGAACCCGCACTACGATAACAAACTCTTCCCGGATGATTCTTTCCACAAGTCCCACACGGTGCATTGGCATTAACACCACCATTTCCGTTACCCCTTTGTTGCCCTTGGGGGCGGTACACTTGTAATTGACCACGGTTATTATTATTGGGCCCGTTGTCAATCCTTTGCTGATTTCCTCTATTATTCCAATTATTACTACGATACCCTTGGTTCCCAGATTGTTGACCCTGTTTGGTAGTCGGTGCAGGCACAGATCGTAGTGGTTGTGCAATCTTAACCCTCTTGTTTTTACCATCCTCATTTTTAGTAGCCAAATACTCAGCTCGCTCCATCTCCAAATTCCGAGCATAATCGGCTGCCTCAGCGACATCAAAACATTTCAGATTAATCATTTTAGAGCGGTAACTCCCATGAACAGCCCATTTGTACTTACGGGCTTGGTCCTCAGAAGACCCAGCAGTAGCACCAATCAAACCCACAAGCCTCAAAAACCTCTTAGTGAAATCATTAATAGACTCATCATTCCCTTGCTTAATATTCGCATACTCCCGAATCACAACTTCTTTCTCCGCCTCAGAAAAGTACTGACGGAAAAACAACTCTTTGAAATCAACCCAATCTAATGAATCCTCAAAATCGATACCCCCTTTCGCTTGTCTCAAAGAGATCCACCAGCGCTGAGCATCCCCCTCTAGTTTATAAACAGCTAATGGCACCCAAAACCTCTCTTCACAACCAAGCACTCGGTATATCTTCTCAATGTGAGTGATCCAATTCTCAGCTTCCACGGGGGTACTAGCAGTGCTGAATGACAAAGGACGTTGTTTTTGAAACCGTCCTAACCAAACATGAATAGCATCCCCCGTTACAGCTTTCTTCTCCACATACTCATCCTCGTCTTCATGCTTAAAAGTCTCGCCACCTTGATTACGCATAGCATCAATAGCTTGAGCTATAATGTTGGGTAACAAATTCGTGATAGTTTGGTTAATCTTGTTATCTACCTCCTCCTCGGACATTCCCTTTTTTTTCGGTGCCATCTATGAACGAGATGAGGATATAACGGTTATGATTAGTACGAAGAATAAAAGAGAATATTCAAAGTGGAAATAGAATATTATAATGGAAAGAAAATTCTAACCCAAACGTCTACCCAAATCTCACAGGCCATAAATTAAGACTAAAGTTTCTACAGGAGGGAACCTAAGCTCTGATACCATCTGTAAAGACCCTAATCTTACGAATGCCAATACATATAAATAAAGGTAACTTAAAAGATAAATGAGGGTTATTCTTATTCGAATTCAAACCATAGTTCAAACCAAAGTTGACAAACTTATTCAAAAGTACTACTAAACCAAAATAAGCTACTAAATCTTGAAGGAAATCTCTAAGGCAAGGTGCTAAGTTCACTCCACTCTACACTCTTCCCTCGTTCCCGACGCCCCCTTGATTACCTGTCGTATAAGAAGGAAAACAAAGAATACGACTGAGCCAAAGCCCAGTGAACGGATATAACAAAGAACGGAGTATAGTATGACATGCAAAAATTTAATTTCAAAACGAACTTATTTTCAAAATAACTTAGTTGCAAAACAAAGTGAGAACATGTATAGATCCACAATACCATATGTCATGATGCAAATTTCATAAAATAATGCACTAAGAGTCAAAACAAATATGTACAAAGTATCAAAATGAAATCATAGGGTAGCTACTCCACTAATCATCCATATCGGTGACGTTTCGTATGACACTACGATGAACGTACACCGTCAAAATAAAATCCTAGGATCGATCCATACGCCTCCTATCAAAATATAATAATTAAGAGCTCATACCAACTACCGGGTAATCAAAAGGAGACGCCGTAGATATAAACAAATACACCGCTACGGTCGATGCCACATTATCGGTGTCACAATAATGCTCCCACGGGACCTCCATGGATAGGTTACTCTTAGGCATATTTTAAGAAACCGTTTTAACCGACTTATTAATTATAGACGTTCAAATATTTTTAAAGTGAGCAACGAACTTAAAATTATGTTTTAAAAAGGGTTAACGAGTTGACTTAAATATTTTATGCTTGACCAAACACTTAAAATGTATATAACGTTGTATGTCGTATTATTTTAAAATCACGTGTCAACCCACCCATCAAGCCTAAATCTTATCACGGGTCAATAAATACAATCTTAAAGCCCTTTATGAAAGAACACTTTAAACGGAAATGTACGGGACATGAAAAGCCATATGGAATGAGGGACACACGATACGAATCACCGTACCACTCGTCACACTCACCCATATTCTTTTCCGGGCAGTTCGGGACCATTTCGGGCTGTTTTCGCGACCAAATACGTTTCTGTTTTGCTGTCAGTTTCGGAACTCTTTTTCGCGACAGTTTTGGGCTGTTTAGCGACAGTTCTGGACTGTTTAGCGATAGTTCTGGACTCTTTAGCGACAGTTTCTGGGCTGATTTTCTGGACTGATTTGGGGCTGTTTTCGCGACTGTTTTTAAGACTGTTTTTGGTGGGTTTTTGAGACACGGTTTTGACACAATTTTCAAATACCAAAATATTATGGTTTCCTCAATTAACAACATGTTTAGCAACCTCGTTAGTACATCCGAAATGAGGAAAACATAACACAATATATAGACTCACAAATGTAACGAATTTTTAAATAAGTATGTCATACCAATAATTTCTTTATGCACAATTCGAAACAAAGTTTTGAGAAGAAAGATTTACCGAAACGATCCTAGAACCACTTAGAATATCCGTACCTTAAATCAACCAAAGCTTATTTACTCTCCTTTTTCACTTAATCTCCTATTATCAATTTGAAAATCATATAATCATTAACAATTCATATACTAACAAGCGTAGGACATGTTTACATTAATAGTAGGGATATATATCATTTTTAGCATATTAATATGTACGTATACATGCGAATTCATAGATACAATATTTAGTGTGTTTTTAAAATTCTCATGTTTTTGATCTGCTTCTTTGTTTCCCTATTTCCATGTATAACAACATCACCAGCCTTTAATTTCTTTAACTTTTATAAATCAAAAATTTATTAATGTTTCTTACATGATTTGGTATTAACAAACTGAAACGTAATATGGGACAGAGTAATGCTATAAATCTTTTGGACCCGATTTTAATAGTAACGCCACTTTAATTTAAAGACCCGCAAAATCGGGATTTCGATGATTCTAACAATTTTCCTGATTCCTTTTGGTTAGATATATGAACTTACAGTGACTAGTAACACTTAATAACATATTAAAATTCAAGTTTTAAAATAGTATACCTTCAAAATGGAATCGAGTTGTCACTAACTAACGTAGTGAGACTTTCCGTTCTTGTCTAAGTTCTTCGTGGGTTCGTGTATATATTTTGGCAATACTCACGGCTGATTTGTTTTGCCACTATTTGATTGTATGGTGATAGTGCAGTTTTTTTTTTTTCTTTTAGCATGTGTGAGTAGAGGTTTATATAAATCTAGTTAAAATTTTGCTTAAGAGAAATTCACAAGTAATATGGGGAGCCCTCAACGGTTGACTCCTTGACTCCCTCATTATTATTAAAACCATGTATCATTTATACATTTCTTAAGTCCTTTGAATTTCATTTGCTTAGCCTCTCATCACTAATATGAAATGACGATTAAAATTATAATTCATTATCATAAGTTTGTCTAGTATCATTCATCATCTACATACTTATTTATTTATTGAGTATCATTAGTAATAATAATCTAAACTATGGATATTACACAATGTATCTTGCTGTTTATGTTAATTAATTTACAAATAGACTTATATACCACTAATTACTTATGTATTAATCTTATATATTTTAATTATTTTAGTTTGAGTCATTATAATTTGTAAGTAACGAATGATTAAACATTAATTATGAGTTTTAAATTGATTTAGTTTTATAGGATATTACAGATGATCTCTAGCTCCCGCGTGGCAAAAGTCTGTTTGGTTACAAGGCTTGATTTTACGGTGGGTAACAGACATTGGTTTGTCTAGACCAACACACTCTCGCAGACTAGAAGCCTGCAAGTCATGACTATAAACGACAAGCATTGGGGTTGTTTGCCCACTAACCTAAGTGTTGGTTCACTTGGAAGACTCTAAGTACTTTACTTAGTAATCCAATGAAACACGCTGGCTATGTGCACAATAGGTTAGCGTCGGTTAGCATTATTAAACTTTGAGTATAAACAAAGTATACATTGGTTTGTATGCATCACAATTACGATATTTGTTAAGATTAATAAAGACTTGAAACAATAAAGTTAGCAAAAGAAATTTCATTAATGTTGCACTAAGTTACAATAGTGCCAAAAGAAAACATTAAACGTAAGAGTACTAGGGGTACGCAGGCCCATACGTAAAATATGGCACGCAGGCCTAAGCTTTAACGATTGGCACGCAGGCCTAGTAGTAAAAAAAGAGAAAGGAAAACCTAAACTACGTGGCATAATTTGGAACGCTGCCCTATACTAATGGAATTGATCGTTCGAACCCTCGCCCGCAGCGATCAGGCAGATCACCCCATGTGAAAAGAAAAATAAAGGTTGACCTATGTGTGGTCCTGTACAGTGGGGTGGGGAGCACATCCATGTAGCAGGTAGCACCTATAACCGAGCATGCTTCCTGCGGATGTACCCCCCAAAGTGTGGGTGCACATGGCCGAAGATATTACATGTCCACGGCTCACCTGTATGCCCACCACTCCAAAAAACTACTATGCGCCTCACAAAGCGCGTCATAGCAGTACCTGAGCCTTATGGCTCATCTCCTCACATCGCGAGCTCCAACAAATCCTGCACTGAAGTCGCAGGGTCAACACTTGCTTGAATTAAGGATTGAATTTGGATGTTCTCCATCACATGACTGGATTCGAGCGCCTTGGCTAAAGCATCATTCTCAAGTTGATCAGTAATAACTTTGGGCAAATCCGTTGAAACCTTTATATTGTCAGAAATGAGATTCCAGAAGTTTACCCGCTCCAACGCTTTGGCGGCCCTAGCTGCATTTGAGTAAAGTTTGCCCACGGTAGAAGAACTAAAAACGTTCGATGCAATCTGCGGAAGAGCAGCTTTGAGTGTGGCAAAATTGTTTAACACTGAATCACGATCGGTGGCCACCCGATCAAAGTGCGCGGAGATGTCATGTTTCTCAAAGGATAACAAATCAAGGTTGGAATTAGCAGTAGCAAGTTTATCCTTGAGCGAGTTGTTTTCCTCTACCAGATCAACTTGTGCGGAAAGAAGCTCAGCCTTTTACTTCTTTAAAATTTCAACAGTGGCCTCCACTATCTTCAATGCTTCATCGGCCACTTTAAGCTTCGACTCTAAGGTCGTCAACCTCCTCTGTACCTGTCCAGAAAGATGCACCTCTGCCTTATGGGAACGCTCGCTATTTAAACGATCACAATCCCTTGCCCATGTTAGAAACGATAGATGTGTGTCAAAGCATGCCTTTTGGTCCGGCATCATCTTCTCTAACTCACTCCTTATGTTAGCAGGAGCACACCCTTGCATATACATGTGTTGTTCCGATGCAACACGCTTGGAAACATTTAGAATTGCTTCCAAGTTTTCAATGCGGATGGATGCTTAAGGGTTGATGTTTAATTTAGGACCTGAGACAGAAGTTATCGAAGGACCAGTAGTAGCAGGAGTTGCAGGATTGGTTGGAAAGGGCGCAATAATAGCAAGTGGAGCTGGATTAGAACAAATCACGGGCATCCAGGCAGTTAATTCGAGGGGCGCGGACGTTGCTGGGGGCGCAAATGTGGGCATTGGCGCATTGATGGCAGGCGGAGCAAGAGTCACTGTTGGGGGTGCATCTTCATTAAGGTTCACAACTCGCAATGCAAAAACATACGTGTTAGTTTCCAAACAAGTAATGAAGGTATAATATGAAATGTCCCGTTCATATTGATTATAAACGTTCCATATTAATTGATTTCGTCGCGAGGTTTTGACCTCTATATGAGACGTTTTTCAAAGACTGCATTCATTTTTAAAACAACCATAACCTTTATTTTATCTATAAAGGTTTAAAAAGCATTACGTAGATTATCAAATAATGATAATCTAAAATATACCGTTTACACACGACCATTACATAATAGTTTACAATAAGAATATATTACATCAAAAATAAGTTTCTTGAATGCAGTTTTTACATAATATCATACAAGCATGGACTCCAAATCTTGTCGTTATTTTAGTATGCAACAGCGGAAGCTCTTAATAATCACCTGAGAATAAACATGCTTAAAACGTCAACAAAAATGTTGGTGAGTTATAGGTTTAACCTATATATTATCAAATCATAATAATAGACCACAAGATTTCATATTTCAATATACATCCCATACATAGAGATAAAATTCATTCATATGGTGAACACCTAGTAACCGACATTAACAAGATGCATATATAAGAATATCCCCCATCATTCCGGGACACCCTTCGGATATGATATAAATTTCGAAGTACTAAAGCAGCCGGTACTTTGGATGGGGTTTGTTAGGCCCAATAGATCTATCTTTAGGATTCGCGTCAATTAGGGTGTCTGTTCTCTAATTCTTAGATTACCAGACTTAATAAAAAGGGGCATATTCGATTTCGATAATTCAACCATAGAATGTAGTTTCACGTACTTGTGTCTATTTTGTAAATCATTTATAAAACCTGCATGTATTCTCATCCTAAAAATATTAGATTTTAAAAGTGGGACTATAACTCACTTTTACAGATTTTTTACTCCGTCGGGAAGTAAGACTTGGCCACTGGTCGATTCACGAACCTATAACAAATATGTACATATATATCAAAGTATATTCAAAATATATTTACAACACTTTTAATACATTTTGATGTTTTAAGTTTATTAAGTCAGCTATCCTCGTTAGTAACCTACAACTAGTTGTCCAACGTTAGATGTACAGAAATAAATCGATATATATTATCTTGAATCAATCCACGACCCAGTGTATACACATCTCAGTATTGATCACAACTCAAACTATATATATTTTGGAAATCAACCTCAACCCTGTATAGCTAACTCCAACATTCACATATAGAGTGTCTATGGTTGTTCCAAAATATATATAGATGTGTCGACATGATAGGTCGAAACATTGTATACGTGTCTATGGTATCTCAAGATTACATAATATACAATACAAGTTGATTAAGTTATAGTTGGAATAGATTTGTTACCAATTTTCAATTAGCTAAAATGAGTAGTTTTTACCAATTTTGTTTTGCTCGCCATTTCTTCGTTTCTAATCCGTTTTGAGTGATTTAAGCGGTCACGGTTTCGTATTGAACTTGAATTTATGAAACTAAACAGAAAAGGTATAGGTTTATAATCGGATATACAAGTTACAAGTCATTTTTAAAAGAGGTAGTCATTTCCGTCGAAAGAACAACATCTTGATGACTGTTTTGAAAAACATACTTTCACTTTGAGTTTAACCATGATTTTTGGATATGGTTTCATGTTCATAAGAAAAATCATTTTCCCAGAAGTATAGCTTTTAAATCAAAGTTTTTCATAGTTTTTAATTATCCAAACCAAAACAGCCCCCGGTTGTAACTACGACGGCGTAGATCCGGTTTTATGGTGTCTATCTTGTTTTCGGGTTTTAAATCATTAAGTTAGCATATCATATAGATATAGATCATGTGTATAGTTGATTTTAAAAGTGTAGTTAGAAGGATTAACTTTATTTGCGAACAAGTTTAGAATTAACTAAACTATGTTCTAGTGATTACTAGTTTACCACTTCGAATATGATAGCTTTTTATGTATGAATCGAATGATGTTATGAACATCATTACTACCTTAAGTTCCTTGGATAAACCTACTGGAAAATAGAAAAATGGATCTAGCTTCAACGGATCCTTGGATGGCTCGAAGTTCTTGAAGCAGAATCATGACACGAAAACAAGTTCAAGTAAGATCATCACTTGAAATAAGATTGTTATAGTTATAGAAATTGAACCAAAGTTTGAATATGATTATTACCTTGTATTAGAATGATAACATACTGTAAGAAACAAAGATTTCTTGAGGTTGGATGATCACCTTACAAGATTGGAAGTGAGCTAGCAAACTTGAAAGTATTCTTGATTTTATGAAACTAGAACTTGTAGAATTTATGAAGAACACTTAGAACTTGAAGATAGAACTTGAGAGAGATAAATTAGATGAAGAAAATTGAAGAATTAAAGTGTTTGTAGGTGTTTTTGGTCGTTGGTGTATGGATTAGATATAGAGGATATGTAATTTTGTTTTCATGTAAATAAGTCATGAATGATTACTCATATTTTTGTAATTTTATGAGATATTTCATGCTAGTTGCCAAATGATGGTTCCCACATGTGTTAGGTGACTCACATGGGCTGCTAAGAGCTGATCATTGGAGTGTATATACCAATAGTACATACATCTAAAAGCTGTGTATTGTACGAGTACGAATACGTGTGCATACGAGTAGAATTGTTGATGAAACTGAACGAGGATGTAATTGTAAGCATTTTTGTTAAGTAGAAGTATGTTGATAAGTGTCTTGAAGTCTTTCAAAAGTGTATGAATACATATTAAAACACTACATGTATATACATTTTAACTGAGTCGTTAAGTCATCGTTAGTCGTTACATGTAAGTGTTGTTTTGAAACCTTTAGGTTAACGATCTTGTTAAATGTTGTTAACCCAATGTTTATAATATCAAATGAGATTTTAAATTATTATATTATCATGATATTATGATATATTAATATATCTTAATATGATATATACATTTAAATGTCGTTACAACGATAATCGTTACATATATGTCTCGTTTCGAAATCCTTAAGTTAGTAGTCTTGTTTTTACTTATGTAGTTCATTGTTAATACACTTAATGATATATTTAATTATCATATTATCATGTTATATATAATATAACAATGTATTAATATGCTTCATATATATTTAGTAAGACGTGGTTATAACGATAATCGTTATATGTATCGTTTCGAGTTTCATACGTCAATAGTCTCCTTTTTAAGTATATAACTTATTGTTACTATTTTTAATGAGATACTTGATGATCATTATATCATTTTAAACATATATATTTATTCATTTATGTATCATCATGTCATATATAACTTATAGCGTTCGTGAATCATTGGTCAAACTGGGTAATCAGACGTTTACAAAATTTCCGTTTCAATTAACCAAGTCTTAGCAAGTTTGATTGCTTAACATGTTGGAAACATTTAATCATGTAAATATAGTTTTCATTAAACATATAATCATAGAAAGGTTCGGAAAAGTTCGGGTCACTACAGCACCTACCCGTTAAATAAATTTCGTCCCGAAATTTTAAGCGATTGGAGGTGTTGGCTCATCTTCTGGAAATAAGTGCGGGTACTTCTTCTTCATCTGATCTTCTCGTTCCCAGGTGAACTCGGGTCCTCTACGAGCATTCCATCAAAGCTTAACAATTGGTATCTTGTTTTGTTTAAGTCTCTTAACCTCACGATCCATTATTTCAACGGGTTCTTCAATGAATTGAAGTTTTTCATTGATTTGGATTTCATCCAACGGAATAGTGAGATCTTCTTTAGCAAAACATTTCTTCAAATTTAAGACGTGAAAAGTGTTATGTACAGCCGCGAGTTGTTGAGGTAACTCAAGTCGGTAAGCTACTGGTCCGACACGATCAATAATCTTGAATGGTCCAATATACCTTGGATTTAATTTCCCTCGTTTACCAAATCGAACAACACCTTTCCAAGGTGCAACCTTAAGCATGACCATCTCTCCAATTTCAAATTCTATATCTTTTCTTTTAATGTCGGCGTAGCTCTTTTGTCGATTTTGGGCGGTTTTCAACCGTTGTTGAATTTGGATGATCTTCTCAGTAGTTTCTTGTATTATCTCCGGACCCGTAATCTGTCTATCCCCCACTTCACTCCAATAAATTGGAGACCTGCACTTTCTACCATAAAGTACTTCAAATGGCGCCATCTCAATGCTTGAATGGTAGTTGTTGTTGTAGGAAAATTCTGCTAATGGTAGATGTCGATCCCAACTGTTTCCGAAATCAATAACACATGCTCGTAGCATGTCTTTAAGCGTTTGTATCGTCCTTTCACTCTGCCCATCAGTTTGTGGATGATAGGCAGTACTCATGTTTAGACGAGTTCCTAATGCTTGTTGTAATGTCTGCCAGAATCTTGAAATAAATCTGCCATCCCTATCAGAGATAATAGAGATTGGTATTCCATGTCTGGAGACGACTTCCTTCAAATACAGTCGCGCTAACTTCTCCATCTTGTCATCTTCTCTTATTGGCAGGAAGTGTGCTGATTTGGTGAGACGATCAACTATTACCCAAATAGTATCAAAATCACTTGCAGTCCTTGGCAATTTAGTGATGAAATCTATGGTAATGTTTTCCCATTTTCATTCCGGGATTTCGGGTTGTTGAAGTAGACCTGATGGTTTCTGATGCTCCGCTTTGACCTTAGAACACGTCAAACATTCCCCTACGTATTTAGCAACATCGGCTTTCATACCTGGCCACCAAAAATGTTTCTTGAGATCCTTGTACATCTTCCCCGTTCCAGGATGTATTGAGTATCTGGTTTTATGAGCTTCTCTAAGTACCATTTCTCTCATATCTCCAAATTTTGGTACCCAAATCCTTTCAGCCCTATACCGGGTTCCATCTTCCCGAATATTAAGATGCTTCTCCGATCCTTTGGGTATTTCATTCTTTAAATTTCTCTCTTTTAAAACTCCTTGTTGTGCCTCCTTTATTTGAGTAGTAAGGTTATTGTGAATCATTATATTCATAGATTTTACTCGAATGGGTTCTCTGTCCTTTCTACTCAAGGCGTCGGCTACCACATTTGCCTTCCCCGGGTGGTAACGAATCTCAAAGTCGTAATCATTCAACAATTCAATCCACCTACGCTGCCTCATGTTCAGTTGTTTCTGATTAAATATGTGTTGAAGACTTTTGTGGTCGGTATATATAATACTTTTGACCCCATATAAGTAGTGCCTCCAAGCCTTTAATGCAAAAACAACCGCGCCTAATTTCAAATCATGCGTCGTATAATTTTGCTCCTGAATCTTCAATTGTCTAGAAGCATAAGCAATTACCTTCGTTCGTTGCATTAATACACAACCGAGACCTTGCTTTGAGGCGTCACAATATATCACAAAACCATCATTCCCTTCAGGCAATGACAATATAGGTGCCGTAGTTAGCTTTTTCTTCAATAACTGAAACGCCTTCTCTTGTTCATCCTTCCATTCAAATTTCTTCCCTTTATGCGTTAATGCAGTCAAGGGTTTTGCTATTTTGGAGAAATCTTGGATGAATCTTCTGTAGTAACCAGCCAATCCTAAAAATTGACGTATATGCTTTGGAGTTTTTGGGGTTTCCCACTTTTCAACGGTTTCGATCTTTGCCGGGTCCACCTGGATACCTTCTTTGTTCACTATGTGACCGAGGAATTGAACTTCTTCCAACCAAAATGCACACTTTGAAAACTTAGCGTACAATTTTTCTTTCCTTAATACTTCTAGCACTTTTCTCAAATGTTCCTCGTGCTCTTGATCATTCTTTGAGTAAATAAGTTTGTCATCGATGAAAACAATGACAAACTTGTCAAGATATGGCCCACACACTTGGTTCATAAGGTCCATGAACACAGCTGGTGCGTAAGTCAATCCAAACGGCATAACCATAAACTCGTAATGACCATAACGCGTCCTAAAAGCAGTTTTTGGAATATCATCCTCCTTTACTCGCATTTGATGATATCCAGAACGTAAATCGATCTTCGAATAAACAGACGAGCCTTGTAGTTGATCAAATAAGTCGTCGATTCTAATTGTAGTAGGTAGCGGTTCTTGATGGTAAGTTTGTTCAACTCTCGGTAGTCGATACACAACCTGAATGTACCATCTTTCTTCTTGACAAACAAAACAGGAGCTCCCCACGGTGATGTGCTTGGTCGAATGAAACCATGCTCTAAACGTTCTTGTAATTGGCTCTGAAGTTCCTTCATTTCGCTAGGTGCGAGTCTGTATGGAGCACGAGCTATTGGTGCAGCTCCCGGTACAAGGTCTATTTGAAATTCAACGGATCGGTGTGGAGGTAGTCCCGGTAATTCTTTCGGAAATACATCGAGAAATTCTTTTGCGACGGGAATATCATTGATGTTCTTTTCTTCGGAATTCACTTTCTCGATGTGTGCTAGTACAGCATAGCAACCTTTTCTTATTAGTTATTGTGCCTTCAGGTTACTAATAAGATTTAACTTCGCGTTGCTCTTTTCTCCGTACACCATTAAGGGTTTTCCTTTTTCTCGTATAATGCGAATTGCATTTTTGTAACAAACGATCTCTGCTTTCACTTCTCTCAACCAGTCCATACCGATTATCACATCAAAACTCCCTAACTCTACTGGTATCAAGTCAATCTTAAATGTTTCGCTACCCAGTTTAATTTCTTGATTCCAGCATATATAATCTGCTGAAATTAATTTACCGTTTGCTAATTCGAGTAAAAATTTACTATCCAACGGCGTCAATGGACAACTTAATTTAGCACAAAAATCTCTACTCATATAGCTTCTATCCGCACCCGAATCAAATAAAACGTAAGAAGATTTATTGTCAATAAGAAACGTACCCGTAACAAGCTCCGGGTCTTCCTGTGCCTCTGCCGCATTAATATTGAAAACTCTTCCGCGGCCTTGTCCATTCGTGTTCTCCTGGTTCGGGCAATTTCTAATAATGTGGCCCAGTTTTCCACATTTATAACAAACTACATTGGCATAACTTGCTCCGACACTACTTGCTCCACCAGTACTCGTTCCGACACCATTTGTTCCTTTCGTTCTGTTAACCCCTGGTCCGTAGACCTCACACTTCGCCGCGCTATGACCATTTCTTTTACACTTGTTGCAAAATTTGGTGCAGAACCCCGAGTGATACTTTTCACACCTTTGGCATAGCTGTTTCTGATTATTGTTGTTGTTGCGATTGTTATTGTTGTTGGGATGATTGTTATAGTTGCTGTTGTTGTTGTTGTTGTTGTTGGGCCGTTTGTTGTAGTTGCGATTGATGTTGCGATTGTTGGGATAGTTGTTGCGATTATTGTTGTAATTGCTGTTGTTGTTGTATTGGTGATTCTTATCACCGTTTTCCTCCCACTTTCTTTTGACTTGCTTCACATTGGCCTCTTTAGCAGTCTGTTCTTTAATTCTTTCTTCAATCTGGTTCACTAGTTTGTGAGCCATTCTACATGCCTGTTGTATGGAGGTGGGCTCGTGTGAACTTATATCTTCTTGGATTCTTTCCGGTAATCCTTTCACAAACGCGTCGATCTTCTCTTCCTCATCTTCGAAAGCTCTCGGACACAATAGGCACAATTCTGTGAATCGTCTTTCATACGTGGTAATATCAAATCCTTGGGTTCGTAACCCTCTAAGTTCTGTCTTGAGCTTATTGACCTCGGTTCTGGGACGGTACTTCTCGTTCATCAAGTGCTTGAATGCTGACCATGGTAGTGTGTAAGCATCATCTTGTCCCACTTGCTCTAGATAGGAATTCCACCATGTTAACGCAGAACCTGTGAAGGTATGCGTAGCGTACTTCACTTTGTCCTCTTCAGTACACTTACTTATGGCAAACACCGATTCGACCTTCTTGGTCCACCATTTCAATCCGATCGGTCCTTCGGTTCCATCAAATTCCAAAGGTTTGCAGGCAGTGAATTCTTTGTAGGTTCATCCTACACGATTTCCTGTACTGCTAGATCCAAGGTTATTGTTGGTATGTAGCGCTGCCTGTACTGCGGCTATATTTGAAGCAAGAAAGGCATGAAATTCCTCTTCGCTCATATTCAAGGTGTGTCGAGTAGTTGGTGCCATTTCCTTCAAAATAGTCAAATGAAACAAGTTAATCATACAGAATATTAAGAGTAGTCAATAGTATCTCGTAGCATAATAAGAACTCATTTATAAAAGCTTTTTCTTCATATTAGTATTTTATAAGTTTAAATGCGAGTAGTACCTACCCGTTAAGTTCATACTTAGTAGCTAATATACAATTCAACTACTACAATTCTATATGAAAAACTGATTATAATAATATTTCGCGTTCAAACTTTTACACAATATTTTACAAACTTACAATACCGCTTATTTTACATATAACATGAAATATAGCACATAATAACTTTGATACAAGATAGTTGTGAAGATAATTCTAGCTAGTACACAAGTCGTTCAGCAAAGGCAATAAAGACACGTAATTCATACGTCCAGAAACAAGTCATGCATTCTGGTTTTACTAGGACTACTTCCCATCCTTGGTCTTGTGGAACATAACCGTTATGGCCGTTGATAAGACAGCGTGTTGTAACGTCGTTAAAGGGACGAGGGTTACGTAATGTCCAACAGTCCCGTAACAATCTAAAAACCTTGTTTCTCACCCCAACTACTGAGTCCGTCACTTGTGGGAACATTTTGTTTAATAGTTATAGCCCGATGTTCTTGTTCTCACTTTGGTGAGAAGCGAACATTACTAACCCGTGAGCATAACATGCTTCTTTATGTTGCATGTTAGCTGCTTTTTCTAAATCACGAAGTCCTATATTCGGATATATTGAGTCAAAATAATTTCTTAACCCGTTGCGTAAAATAGCATTTGGGTTCCCCGCAATATATGCGTCAAAGTAAACACATCGTAACTTATGGATTTCCCAATGTGATATCCCCCATCTTTCGAACGAAAGCCTTTTATAAACCAAGGCATTCTTGGAACGTTCTTTGAATGTCTTACAAACTGATCTCGCCTTAAATAGTTATACCGAGGAATTCTGACCGACTCTAGACAAGATTTCATCAATCATGTCTCCGGGTAGGTCTCTTAAAATATTGGGTTGTCTATCCATTTTGTGTTTTTATACCGTAAAATAGACAAGAGTTAGATTCATAAAAAAATACTTATTAATACAAGCAATTTTTACATATATCATAAAGCATAAGCACACTATATTACATATATTACACCACAAGAATACAACTATCTTATTCCGACTCGCTCGTTTCTTCTTCTTCAGTTTTGGTTTGTTTTGCCAAGTTTCTAGGGATATATGATGTTCCCCTAATACGAGCCGTCGTTTTCCACATTGATTTAGAAAAACCTAGTGGTTTAGAGGTTCCCGGGTTATTGTCACAACTTAAGAAATAAGGGTGTTGACGATACATATAAAGTTCATCGGGTTTGGAATCAAATTTCTCTATTTTTATGCCCTTTCCCTTATTGTTCTCTTTTGCCTTATTAAATTGTGTTGGGGTAATTTCTATAACATCATCGGAATCCTTGTCGGGATCCGATTCATCGGAGAATTGGTAATCCTCCCAATACTTTGCTTCCTTAGCGGAAACACCATTGACCATAATTAACTTTGGTCGGTTGGTTGAGGATTTTCTTCTACTTAACCGTTTTATTATTTCCCCCACTGGTTCTATTTCTTCTTCCGGTTCCGATTCTTCTTCCGGTTCCGACTCTTCTTCCGGTTCCTCTTCGGGAACTTGTGAATCAGTCCACGAATCATTCCAATTTATATTTGACTCTTCATTATTATTAGGTGAATCAATGGGACTTGTTCTAGAGGTAGACATCTATCACATAATATCAAACACGTTAAGAGATTAATATATCACATAATATTCACATGTTAAAAATATATAGTTTCCAACAAAATTTGTTAAGCAATCATTTTTCAAGTAAACACGGTCGAAGTCCAGACTCACTAATGCATCCTAACAAACTCGATAAGACACAATAATGCAAAATTCTGGTTCTCTAAGACCAACGCTCGGATACCAACTGAAATGTCCCGTTCATATTGATTATAAACGTTCCATATTAATTGATTTCGTCACGAGGTTTTGACCTCTATATGAGACGTTTTTCAAAGACTGCATTCATTTTTAAAACAACCATAACCTTTATTTTATCTATAAAGGTTTAAAAAGCATTACGTAGATTATCAAATAATGATAATCTAAAATATACCGTTTACACACGACCATTACATAATGGTTTACAATAAGAATATATTACATCAAAAATAAGTTTCTTGAATGCAGTTTTTACATAATATCATACAAGCATGGACTCCAAATCTTGTCCTTATTTTAGTATGCAACAGCAGAAGCTCTTAATAATTACCTGAGAATAAACATGCTTAAAACGTCAACAAAAATGTTGGTGAGTTATAGGTTTAACCTATATATTATCAAATCATAATAATAGACCACAAGATTTCATATTTCAATATACATCCCATACATAGAGATAAAATTCATTCATATGGTGAACACCTGGTAACCGACATTAACAAGATGCATATATAAGAATATCCCCATCATTCCGGGACACCCTTCGGATAAGATATAAATTTCGAAGTACTAAAGCATCTGGTACTTTGGATGGGGTTTGTTAGGCCTAATAGATCTATCTTTAGGATTCGCGTCAATTAGGGTGTCTGTTCCCTAATTCTTAGATTACCAGACTTAATAAAAAGGGGCATATTCGATTTCGATAATTCAACCATAGAATGCAGTTTCACGTACTTGTGTCTATTTTGTAAATCATTTATAAAACCTGCATGTATTCTCATTTCAAAAATATTAGATTTTAAAAGTGGGACTATAACTCACTTTTACAGATTTTTTACTTCGTCGGGAAGTAAGACTTGGCCACTGGTCAATTCACGAACCTATAACAAATATGTACATATATATCAAAGTATATTCAAAATATATTTACAACACTTTTGATACATTTTGATGTTTTAAGTTTATTAAGTCAGCTGTCCTCGTTAGTAACCTACAACTAGTTGTCCAACGTTAGATGAACAGAAATAAATCAATATATATTATCTTGAATCAATCCACGACCCAGTGTATACATATCTCAGTATTGATCACAACTCAAACTATATATATTTTGGAATCAACCTCAACCCTGTATAGCTAACTCCAACTTTCACATATAGAGTATCTATGGTTGTTCCGAAATATATATAGATGTGTCGACATGATAGGTCAAAACATTGTATACGTGTCTATGGTATCTCAAGATTACATAATATACAATACAAGTTGATTAAGTTATAGTTGGAATAGATTTGTTACCAATTTTCACGTAGCTAAAATGAGTAGTTTTTACCAATTTTGTTTTGCTAGCCATTTCTTCGTTTCTAATCCGTTTTGAGTGATTTAAGCGGCCACGGTTTCGTATTGAACGTGAATTTATGAAACTAAACAGAAAAGGTATAGGTTTATAATCGGAAATACAAGTTACAAGTCATTTTTAAAAGAGGTAGTCATTTCCGTCGAAAGAACAACATCTTGATGACTGTTTTGAAAAACATACTTTCACTTTGAGTTTAACCATGATTTTTGGATATGGTTTCATGTTCATAAGAAAAATCATTTTCCCAGAAGTATAGCTTTTAAATCAAAGTTTTTCATAGTTTTTAATTATCCAAACCAAAACAGCCCCCGGTTGTAACTACGACGGCGTAGATCCGGTTTTATGGTGTCTATCGTGTTTTCGGGTTTTAAATCATTAAGTTAGCATATCATATAGATATAGATCATGTGTATATTTGATTTTAAAAGTGTAGTTAGAAGGATTAACTTTATTTGCGAACAAGTTTAGAATTAACTAAACTATGTTCTAGTGATTACTAGTTTACCACTTCGAATATGATAGCTTTTTATGTATGAATCGAATGATGTTATGAACATCATTACTACCTTAAGTTCCTTGGATAAACCTACTGGAAAATAGAAAAATGGATCTAGCTTCAACGGATCCTTGGATGGCTCGAAGTTCTTGAAGCAGAATCATGACACGAAAACAAGTTCAAGTAAGATCATCACTTGAAATAAGATTGTTATAGTTATAGAAATTGAACCAAAGTTTGAATATGATTATTACCTTGTATTAGAATGATAACATACTGTAAGAAACAAAGATTTCTTGAGGTTGGATGATCACCTTACAAGATTGGAAGTGAGCTAGCAAACTTGAAAGTATTCTTGATTTTATGAAACTAGAACTTGTAGAATTTATGAAGAACACTTAGAACTTGAAGATAGAACTTGAGAGAGATCAATTAGATGACGAAAATTGAAGAATTAAAGTGTTTGTAGGTGTTTTTGGTCGTTGGTGTATGGATTAGATATAAAGGATATGTAATTTTGTTTTCATGTAAATAAGTCATGAATGATTACTCATATTTTTGTAATTTTATGAGATATTTCATGCTAGTTGTCATAACCCGTCCTTAACCGTAAGAACGTGTTAGATAACGTATGATTTCATTGCGAGGTATTGACCTCTATATGCGACATTTTTAAAAGAAAAACTGCATATATTATACATTACAAACCATGATTCTTATTTTTGATACAAGCTTTGGACGAAATAAAGATGATTATCGTTTAGAGATAATCTTCGACTTACAAACTTTACAAATGATGATAACAACACGATTTCTAGCATATTTTACAACACAAGTTCTTGGATATGCAGTTTTATTTTTGACACAAATATGCGTACGCAAGATCCTGCTCAAATTCAACATAATGCAGCGGAAGCTTCTAATTATCACCTGAGAATAAACATGTTTAAAACGTCAACATAAAGTTGGTGAGATATAGGTTTAGTGCCGGCAGCAATATATATATATATATATAGACCACAAGATTTCATATATAAACATTTTCATAAAAATATTCTAAGTGGTTGAGCACTTGGTAACCATACTTAACATTTAATCACGTCGCATATTCCCTTTAATATGAAATCTTACTACACCGTACCAAGTGTAGTCACAAAACGAAGTACTGTGCAACCGTTGAATACTGGTCGTCCAGTCCGGTTGGGGTTGTCAGGCCCGATAGATCTATCAACAGGATTCGCGTTTACAATACCGCTGTAAATATTAGTTACCAAGCTACAGGGAAGTATGCCAGTGGTACAACTCAACGTAGAATATATTTTCAGTTACTTGTGTCCATAACGTAAAACATAAAATACATGTATTCTCATCCCGAAATATTTAGAGTTTAAAAGTGGGACTATATACTCACTTTCGTCTTGAAGATATATATAATTTGACTTGGTCTCTGGTTGATATCACGAACCTATCCATATATAATATATCAATACCTTTTCTTTTTAAACAAACGTCACATATATATACTTGTTATACTTTTAATACTTTTAATAATTCCTTAGTCCGTAGTTAGCAGTTCGTTGTTAGTAATTCAATTTTAATGGTTCATTTTTAGATGTTTAATATACCCGCAATGAAATAAATAAAACCCCCAACGAAATAAATAAAACCCCATCGTATATGTATTGGTCGAGATTAATCTTGACCCATGGTACCGGTGTTGTCAAATGACGTGTTGCGTACATAAAGTACCGGTGTTGTCAAATGACATGTTGCGTACAATCATGGGATCTTATGATTAATCTTCTCGTATTGTTTACGGGTGATCCTGAACCATATAAAATTAAATTATGAGTACATATATATAAAATATCATGTTATTTTAAAAAGATGTGATTTATTTAATTTTCTCCAATTATTTTCGTAGCTAAACTAGTCTTAGACATCCGATCTCGTTTTGGTCATAGTTTCTTCGTTACAACTCCGTTTTCGTTGATTCAACTTGCCACTTCCTTGGATCGAGTCCCTCTTTAAGACTATGAACTGTAAATACCTTAGTTTGTATTCGAAATCACAGGTCATAGGTCAAACTTTAGTGAAACTTATGAAGTTAATCATTTTCCATCATGTAAACAACCTTAAATGATTATTTTTCTAAAAATACTTATACTTTGAGTTAAATCATGAAATTTTTATGTGTTATCATATTTATAGTAAAAATCATTTTTCCAGAAAATAAACCTCCAATTCAAAGTTTAAGATGGTCTTTAATTATCCAACCCAAAACAGCCCCCGGTTGCACTCCGATGTCGTAAATTCAGTTTTTAAGGTGTTCTTTGAAAAACCAAGTTATACCTTGTTAAATTAGCATATATTTAAGATATATTACAGGTCTTGAAGTATTTTAAAAGTTAAGTTAGAAGGATCTATTTAGTTTGCAAACAAGTTTGAAAACTTTCAAACTATGTTCTTGTTGTTAAACTTTTATACCACAAAATAAGATAGCTATATATATATATGAATCGAATAAGGTTATGAACATAGATTCTACCTCAAGTTCCTTGGACAAGGTTGCTGTAAAAGAGGAGTAAGAACCTAGAACCAAAAGGGTGATGGAAGTGGATGAAAGATTGGAAGTAAGTTGGTGTTCTTGGAAGGATTTCTTGAAGTGTTTTTGTAAGGTTTTCTTATGAGGTTTAAGTGTTGTTTTTGAAGCTAAATGATGGGGAAAATGCTTGGAGATGATCAAGTATGAAGTTAAGAGTATTTTGAGAGAGAAATGGAAGTGTAAGTATGAGAAAATGGGGTGAAGAAATGGTGTGCATGCATAAAAACGTTTTTAGGTTATAAAGGAAAAAAAAGATACCTAACTTTGTTTTCTTGCTAAATAATTCATGCTACTTGACAAATGGTTGGTTCCACATGTTTCTTAATCATTTAAGGCTGCTAAGGAGCAGATTTTTATTGGTATATACCAATAGTAAATACATCTAGAAGCTGCGTATGATACGGGTACATATACCCTAGGTATACGTATAGAAATCTTTGAGAAAACGGAACGAGGATTCAAATATAGCTATCTTTTGTAAATATACTTATATTATTTTATGTATGTAAGCCCTTTAAAAGTGATTAAATACATTACTTATACGATATATGTATAAACATTATAGGTTATAAGTATTTAAGTCAAATAACGTTACGTATGGTTATCGTTTTGAAAACTTAAGTTAGTAGTTTCAAAATATACTTATAACTTATTGTTATTAATACAAAATGAGATATTAAAACATTCTTAGATCATGTTAAATATGTATATATACATATATATACACAAACGTATAATTATCATATATTGTATAGTTCGTGATATCATCGGTCAAACTAGACGGTCAAACGTTGTGTAAAACTCTTTTCGAAAACATAAGTCTCAACAATTTGGATTGCTTATCATGTTGGTAAGGTTTAATTTATGTAAATATTAATCTTATAAGTATAGAATGATCGAAAAAGTGCGGGTCGTTACATTACCTCCCCGTTAAATAAATTTCGTCCCGAAATTTTAAAATTGTACCTATTTTGCGTCATCGAGAAACAAGTGTGGATACTTTTGTTTCATCTGATCCTCTCGTTCCCACGTAAACTCGGGACCTCTTCTAGCATTCCAACGAACCTTAACTATCGGTATGTTGCTCTGCTTGAGCTGTTTAACTTCACGATCCATGATTTCGATTGGTTCTTCGATGAATTGTAGTTTCTCGTCGACATGGATTTCTTCAAGAGGAATGGTGAGATCTTCCTTTGCAAGACACTTCTTAAGGTTTGAGACGTGAAAGGTATTATGTACTCCGGCGAGTTGTTGCGGTAACTCGAGTCGATAAGCTACCGGTCCAATGCGTTCGATGATCTTGAACGGGCCTACATATCTTGGGTTCAGTTTACCCCTTTTTCCGAAGCGTATTACACCTTTCCAAGGTGACACCTTTAGCATAACCATGTCCCCGATCTGAAACTCTAATGGTTTCCTTCGGACATCGGCGTAGCTCTTTTGGCGACTACGGGCTGTTTTCAATCTCTCCTTGATTTGTACTATCTTCTCAGTCGTTTCGTGTATGATCTCGGGACCAGTTAATTGTCGATCTCCTACTTCATTCCAACAGATAGTAGATCTTCACTTCCTTCCATACAATGCTTCGAATGGTGCAGCTTTAATGCTCGCATGATAACTATTATTATACGAGAATTCTGCTAATGGTAGATATTTATCCCATCCGTTTCCAAAATCGATCACACATGCCCTGAGCATGTCTTCAAGAGTCTGAATCGTTCTTTCACTCTGCCCGTCGGTTTGCGGATGATATGCGGTACTCATATCCAAACGAGTTCCTAGTGCCTCCTGTAGTGATTGCCAGAACTTTGAGGTAAATCTACTATCACGATCGGATATAATGGAAATAGGTATTCCATGTCTTGAAACAATTTCCTTTATATACAATCGTAATAGTTTCTCCATTCTATCCGTTTCCTTTATAGGCAGGAAATGTGCAGACTTGGTGAGACGATCAACAATCACCCAAATGGTGTCGTATCCCCAGGCAGTCTTTGGTAACTTCGTGATGAAATCCATGGTAATACCGTCCCATTTCCATTCTGGGATTTCTGGTTGTTGAAGTAATCCTGACGGATTCTGGTGTTCTGCTTTGACTTTGAAACAAGTTAAACATTCCCCAACATATGTTGCAACGTCTGTCTTCAAATTAGGCCACCAATAATGCGTCTTAAGATCTTGATACATCTTTCCAACTCCAGGATGTATCGAGTATCTTGTCTTATGTGCCTCATTCAATATTAACTTCCTTAATCCACCCAACTTTGGTACCCAAATACGGTTTGCAAAATATCGAATTCCATCTTCCCGCATAATGAGTTGTTTCCCATACTTCTTCATTATTTCATTTCCTATGTTTTCTTTAGTAAGAGCTTCTCGTTGAGCCTCTTTGATTTGTGAGTTGAGATTCATGCGAATTTTTATGTTCATTGCTCGTACTCGAATTGGTTCTCGTTCCTTTCTGCTTAAAACGTCAGCCACCACATTCGCTTTCCCGGGATGATAACGAATTTCACAATCATAGTCGTTTATTAACTCGACCCACCTACGTTGCCTCATGTTCAGCTGTTTTTGATCGAAAATATGTTGAAGGCTTTTATGATCAGTAAACACAGTGCATTTAACCCCATACAAGTAGTGTCTCCATATCTTCAATGCAAACACGACTGCTCCCAGTTCTAGATCATGCGTCGTATAATTCCGCTCGTGAATCTTTAATTGTCGGGATGCGTATGCAATAACTTTCTTCCGTTGCATAAGAACGCAACCAAAACCTTGTCGCGAAGCGTCACAATATATTTCAAAATCATCGTTCCCTTCTGGTAATGATAAAATAGGCGCCGTAGTCAACTTCTTTTTCAGTAATTGAAATGCACTCTCCTGCTCGGAAGTCCATTCATATTTCTTCCCTTTTTGCGTTAACGCTGTCAACGGCTCAGCTATTCGGGAAAAATCTTGAATAAACCTTCTATAATAACCGGCTAAACCCAAAAATTGGCGTATCTGCATTGGTGTCTTAGGAGTCTCCCATTTTTCAATGGCTTCAATTTTTGCTGGATCAACCTGAATTCCTTTGCTACCAACAACGTGGCCAAGAAATTGCACTTCTTTCAACCAGAAAGCACATTTAGAAAATTTAGCATATAGCTGTTCTTTTCTCAATAACTCTAATATCAACCTTAAATGCTGTTCATGCTCTTGCTCACTCTTAGAATAGATAAGAATATCATCAATGAAAACGATAACAAACTTATCTAAATATGGACTACAAACTCGATTCATGAGGTCCATGAATACAGCTGGCGCATTCGTCAATCCAAATGGCATGACCAAAAATTCGTAATGACCGTAGCGTGTCCGAAAAGCAGTTTTCGGTATATCTTCTTCTTTGACACGTAATTGATGATAACCCGATCTTAGGTCAATTTTCGAGTACACACATGATCCTTGGAGTTGATCAAATAAGTCGTCAATTCTCGGTAGTGGATACCGATTCTTGATAGTTAACTTATTTAATTCACGATAATCTATACACATTCGGAAAGATCTGTCTTTCTTCTTGACGAATAAAATTGGAGCTCCCCACGGTGAAGTGCTTGGTCGTATGAATCCACGGTCTAGTAATTCTTTTAACTGACTTTGAAGTTCTTTTAACTCGGACGGTGCAAGTCTATATGGAGCACGAGCCACTGGTGCAGCTCCTGGTACTAAATCTATTTGAAATTCTACAAATCTAAATGGAGGTAATCCCGGCAACTCTTCCAGAAATACTTCAGGAAAATCTCTTGCCACAGGCACGTCATTGATGCACTTCTCTTTTTCTTTCTTTTCGACTTTATTAACATGTGCTAAGATAGCATAGCACCCTTTCTTCAAGCACTTTTGAGCTTTCAAATAACTAATGAGTTTTAGCTTTGAGTTACCCTTCTCTCCATAAATCATTACTGGCGTTTTATTCTTACGAGGAATGCGAATTGCCTTTTTGGCGCACACAACTTCAGCTCCTATTTTGGACATCCAGTCCATGCCGACTATTACATCAAAACTTCCTAATTCTACGGGTATTAAGTCAATTTTAAATGTTTCTCCGGCTAAATTTATTTTACAATCACGGCAAATTTTATCGGCTTTAATTAGTTTACCATTAGCTAACTCAATCATGTACTTAGCATCTAGAGGTAATGATGAACAATTCAATTTAGCGTGAAAGTCTCTACACACGTAACTTCTATCAGCACCATTATCAAATATAATAGATGCGGATAAGTTATTAATGGTAAACGTACCCGTAACAAGCTCCGGGTCTTCACATGCCTCTCTAGCATTAATAACAAATGCTCTCCCACGTGCAGGTCCGATATTCTTCTCTGGATTCGGGCACTGGCTCTTATAGTGACCTTGTTTTCCACACCCAAAACAAGTAATGGTAGCCAAAGCAGTTCTATTTGCATTGGTGGCAGGAGTCTTGGTACCATTTGTAACGAGAGCCCTACAATCTTCAGCAAGATGACCCTTTCGATTACATTTGTTGCATACCACATTACAGTAACCAGAGTGATGTTTGTGGCATCGGTTGCATAAAGGATTTTGTCCTTTATAACCAAAGCTTAAACCACTACCCGCACCTTGCGTGTTTTCTTGTTTCTTAAAAGATTGTTGTTGGTTACCTCGATCATAATTTCCATTCCACTTTCTTTTGTTACCTGATACCTTCACATCAGTATTGGATACTTTCTTATCCATGATGACCTGATCCATTAGCTCGTTTGCCATGGTTATAGCTTCATGAATTGTCTTAGGTTTCGATGCTGTAACATTTGCCTTGACCTTTTTGGGCAACCCATCTTTGTACATTTCAATTTTCCGTTCTTCGGTTGGAACCAATTCAGGACATAGCAAAACTAATTCCATGAATCGCTGATTGTAGTTGGTGATTTCAGTACCAATAACCTTCAGACTTCGTAATTCATCTTCCAACTTCCTAACCTCGTTCCTTGGACAATATTCGTTGATTAACATTGTTTTGAATTCTTCCCATGGAGTATCATAAGCTACATCGCCTCCTACAGCCTTCACATAATTTTTCCACCACGTGAGTGCACTATCTTGTAAAGTGCACGATGCATACTTGGTCATGTCCTTTTCAACACAACCACTTATTTTAAACACAGTCTCCATCTTTTCTATCCACCGGGTTAAACCGATCGGTCCTTCTGTTCCACTGAATGATGAGGGCTTGCAAGCTTGAAAAGTTTTGTAAGTGCACCCCACACGAGGATTTGGGTTAACTGCAGCACCTCTTGCAGCCTCGACCCATAACATTCTGTCGTTCACTCGCTGATTGATGAGTTCCTGGATTTCTTGTTCCGTCATTCGGTTCAATCGCGCCATATTCTTCTATAAGAATGAAAAGAAAATAATTATTCACATGGAATATTATAGATGTAGTGTATATTTACAGTACATTATAGCTTATTAATAATATGAACCAGGTATTATTATAAAAGCCTTTTCTTCTTATTAGCGTTTTATAATTATATCTAGGGTAGTACCTACCCGTTAATGTCCATACTTAATAGCTTAGTACAGAATCAATTACTACCATCTAAATAATACTTAACCATGGAAAATTATTGCATTTCACACTTCACTATCTTACATATGCTTATCTTACATCAAACATTAAACAAACCACACTAATACTATTATACAAAACATTATATGATCCCATGGTTTAATACGGCAGCGCATCGTTTGGTCTATTTTCTAGGAAGTTTAGGTTCAAAGAATCGCTTAACGCTTATCCTGGCTGTCTGCCTATATTTTGGCTGTGGGACTGAAGAACTGGATGTCGGGATAGAACGAATAGGAATAGCGGGAATAGGGGTGGTAGTGTCTAGTGGAGTTGGTGCCACATCATCCTTATTAAACTCAGGATTTGAATTTTCTAATTCATTAGCCTTTCGTTTCTTTCCTAGTTCGAACTCTTCTTTTGTAATTTCCTGTATTTCTTCCTCGGGTTCACTTTCCTCCTCGGGTTCACTTTCCTCCTCGGGTTCACTTTCCGGGTTCTCTATAGTCGGTTCATCCGGAATTTGTGAGTCTTCCCCAAAGATATTATTTTCGTCATCGGATAGGTTAATGACTGGAACATCATCTGAAGATTCTGGTTCGGAGTCGCTGAATGTGATAACAAGTTTTGAGCCCGACATCTATCACACAACAACTAACCCATTAGTACTACATAATATTTACATATAAATTTTAACCAACGATGATAAGCAATGGTTTTTAAATAAGACCCGGTCAAAGTCCAGACTTACTAATGTATCTTAACGACTTATCAGTTAGACACACTAATGCAAACCTGGTTCGCTAAGACCACCGCTCTGATACCACATGTCATAACCCGTCCTTAACCGTAAGAACGTGTTAGATAACGTATGATTTCATTGCGAGGTATTGACCTCTATATGCGACATTTTTAAAAGAAAAACTGCATATATTATACATTACAAACCATGATTCTTATTTTTGATACAAGCTTTGGACGAAATAAAGATGATTATCGTTTAGCGATAATCTTCGACTTACAAACTTTACAAATGATGATAACAACACGATTTCTAGCATATTTTACAACACAAGTTCTTGGATATGCAGTTTTATTTTTGACACAAATATGCGTACGCAAGATCCTGCTCAAATTCAACATAATGCAGCGGAAGCTTCTAATTATCACCTGAGAATAAATATGTTTAAAACGTCAACATAAAGTTGGTGAGATATAGGTTTAGTGCCGGCAGCAATATATATATATATAGACCACAAGATTTCATATATAAACATTTTCATAAAAATATTCTAAGTGGTTGAGCACTTGGTAACCATACTTAACATTTAATCACGTCGCATATTCCCTTTAATATGAAATCTTACTACACCGTACCAAGTGTAGTCACAAAACGAAGTACTGTGCAACCGTTGAATACTGGTCGTCCAGTCCGGTTGGGGTTGTCAGGCCCGATAGATCTATCAACAGGATTCGCGTTTACAATACCGCTGTAAATATTAGTTACCAAGCTACAGGGAAGTATGCCAGTGGTACAACTCAACGTAGAATATATTTTCAGTTACTTGTGTCCATAACGTAAAACATAAAATACATGTATTCTCATCCCGAAATATTTAGAGTTTAAAAGTGGGACTATATACTCACTTTCGTCTTGAAGATATATATAATTTGACTTGGTCTCCGGTTGATATCACGAACCTATCCATATATAATATATCAATACCTTTTCTTTTTAAACAAACGTCACATATATATACTTGTTATACTTTTAATACTTTTAATAATTCCTTAGTCCGTAGTTAGCAGTTCGTTGTTAGTAATTCAATTTTAATGGTTCATTTTTAGATGTTTAATATACCCGCAATGAAATAAATAAAACCCCCAACGAAATAAATAAAACCCCATCGTATATGTATTGGTCGAGATTAATCTTGACCCATGGTACCGGTGTTGTCAAATGACGTGTTGCGTACATAAAGTACCGGTGTTGTCAAATGACATGTTGCGTACAATCATGGGATCTTATGATTAATCTTCTCGTATTGTTTACGGGTGATCCTGAACCATATAAAATTAAATTATGAGTACATATATATAAAATATCATGTTATTTTAAAAAGATGTGATTTATTTAATTTTCTCCAATTATTTTCGTAGCTAAACTAGTCTTAGACATCCAATCTCGTTTTGGTCATAGTTTCTTCGTTACAACTCCGTTTTCGTTGATTCAACTTGCCACTTCCTTGGATCGAGTCCCTCTTTAAGACTATGAACTGTAAATACCTTAGTTTGTATTCGAAATCACAGGTCATAGGTCAAACTTTAGTGAAACTTATGAAGTTAATCATTTTCCATCATGTAAACAACCTTAAATGATTATTTTTCTAAAAATACTTATACTTTGAGTTAAATCATAAAATTTTTATGTGTTATCATATTTATAGTAAAAATCATTTTTCCAGAAAATAAACCTCCAATTCAAAGTTTAAGATGGTTTTTAATTATCCAACCCAAAACAGCCCCCGGTTGCACTCCGATGTCGTAAATTCAGTTTTTAAGGTGTTCTTTGAAAAACCAAGTTATACCTTGTTAAATTAGCATATATTTAAGATATATTACAGGTCTTGAAGTATTTTAAAAGTTAAGTTAGAAGGATCTATTTAGTTTGCAAACAAGTTTGAAAACTTTCAAACTATGTTCTTGTTGTTAAACTTTTATACCACAAAATAAGATAGCTATATATATATGAATCGAATAAGGTTATGAACATAGATTCTACCTCAAGTTCCTTGGACAAGGTTGCTGTAAAAGAGGAGTAAGAACCTAGAACCAAAAGGGTGATGGAAGTGGATGAAAGATTGGAAGTAAGTTGGTGTTCTTGGAAGGATTTCTTGAAGTGTTTTTGTAAGGTTTTCTTATGAGGTTTAAGTGTTGTTTTTGAAGCTAAATGATGGGGAAAATGCTTGGAGATGATCAAGTATGAAGTTAAGAGTATTTTGAGAGAGAAATGGAAGTGTAAGTATGAGAAAATGGGGTGAAGAAATGGTGTGCATGCATAAAAACGTTTTTAGGTTATAAAGGAAAAAAAAGATACCTAACTTTGTTTTCTTGCTAAATAATTCATGCTACTTGACAAATGGTTGGTTCCACATGTTTCTTAATCATTTAAGGCTGCTAAGGAGCAGATTTTTATTGGTATATACCAATAGTAAATACATCTAGAAGCTGCGTATGATACGGGTACATATACCCTAGGTATACGTATAGAAATCTTTGAGAAAACGGAACGAGGATTCAAATATAGCTATCTTTTGTAAATATACTTATATTGTTTTATGTATGTAAGCCCTTTAAAAGTGATTAAATACATTACTTATACGATATATGTATAAACATTATAGGTTATAAGTATTTAAGTCAAATAACGTTACGTATGGTTATCGTTTTGAAAACTTAAGTTAGTAGTTTCAAAATATACTTATAACTTATTGTTATTAATACAAAATGAGATATTAAAACATTCTTAGATCATGTTAAATATGTATATATACATATATATACACAAACGTATAATTATCATATATTGTATAGTTCGTGATATCATCGGTCAAACTAGACGGTCAAACGTTGTGTAAAACTCTTTTCGAAAACATAAGTCTCAACAATTTGGATTGCTTATCATGTTGGTAAGGTTTAATTTATGTAAATATTAATCTTATAAGTATAGAACGATCGAAAAAGTGCGGGTCGTTACACTAGTTGCCAAATGATGGTTCCCACATGTGTTAGGTGACTCACATGGGCTACTAAGAGCTGATAATTGGATTGTATATAAAAATAGTACATACATCTAAAAGCTGTGTATTGTACGAGTACGAATACGGGTGCATACGAGTAGAATTGTTGATGAAACTGAACGAGGATGTAATTGTAAGCATTTTTGTTAAGTAGAAGTATTTTGATAAGTGTTTTGAAGTCTTTCAAAAGTGTATGAATACATATTAAAACACTACATGTATATACATTTTAACTGAGTCGTTAAGTCATCGTTAGTCGTTACATGCAAGTGTTGTTTTGAAACCTTTAGGTTAACGATCTTGTTAAATGTTGTTAACCCAATGTTTATAATATCAAATGAGATTTTAAATTATTATATTATCATGATATTATGATATATTAATAAATCTTAATATGATATATACATTTAAATGTCGTTACAACGATAATCGTTACATATATGTCTCGTTTCGAAATCCTTAAGTTAGTAGTCTTGTTTTTACTTATGTAGTTCATTGTTAATACACTTAATGATATATTTAATTATCATATTATCATGTTATATATAATATAACAATGTATTAATATGCTTCATATATATTTAGTAAGACGTGGTTATAACGATAATCGTTATATGTATCATTTCGAGTTTCATACGTCAATAGTCTCCTTTTTAAGTATATAACTTATTGTTACTATTTTTAATGAGATACTTGATGATCATTATATCATGTTAAACATATATATTTATTCATTTATGTATCATCATGTCATATACAACTTATAGCATTCGTGAATCATTGGTCAAACTGGGTAATCAGACGTTTACAAAATTTCCGTTTCAATTAACCAAGTCTTAACAAGTTTGATTGCTTAACATGTTAGAAACATTTAATCATGTAAATATAGTTTTCATTAAACATATAATCATAGAAAGGTTCAAAAAAGTTCGGGTCATTACATAATATAATGAAAACTGTATGCAATACAATGTTATACCTTCAGAGGATGAGGCGTCGGACTTCTTCTTCTTCACTGGAGGATTTAAATGCATATAGCTTCTGCGCTTAAGCAGTTGTTCATCTTCCTCAGCCGGAGCATTCAAATCCTCTGCAACGTTGACCGGCACGTCTTCATCAGCAACTTCCTTTTTCACAGAGTAACCTTTCAAACTTTCTGCAACTATAACCTGGTAAAGATTCATCTCTTCAAGCAATGACATATATAACAACCCTCATTTTTCCACTTTGTAATGACTACAATGCCCCTAGGGTTTCATTGCTGTTTTGTATTATTATTAGGGTTGTTATCCGGGCATATTAAATGAAGTAATTAATACTCGTAACTAATGAACTAAACCCTAACCCTAATCATTTAGTATAAACCCTAAACATTAAATGTAAACCCTAACCCTAATAATAATAATATTATTATTATTATTATTATTATTATTATTATTATTATTATTATTATTATTATTAAATGTATATATTACGTATTAAAATGTATATAATCTATATTAATGTAAATAAAATATAAATAAAATATAATTATGAGTAGATATATAAAATGATTAAGTAATGGGTTACAAATGTAAATTTGTAAAAGAAATATATAAATATATATGTATATATACCGAATAATATATAATTATATAATAAATTAAGATAATTAAATAAAAGAAAATAAAATGCAAAACAATTCTAGATTGTTCCATTTAATAAAAAAAAATAAAAACATAAAAAAGAAAAGGCCTAAGTCGGCCGAAAATAAAAAAAGGAAAAAAAATTTATTAATTAAATTGTAAAATTTGTTTCTTGTTCACCAAGTATATTTCAACTATATAAACCCCTACAACCCCATTATTTTTCATTCACAAAAATTTGGGAGCACACACAAAACCCTAATTTTTTTTTGTAAGTTCTTTTTCTCTCTTTCTTTATTTTTTTTCAGTTTTCTTTTTTTCTTTTCTTTCGGCCGAACCCTAAAACAAAAACAAATAAAATATTTTGCAATTCATAAAATTTTTCTAAATACATGATAATTATTAACTTGATGATTATGATTTATAAAAATTTATTTTTTTAGAAAATTAATTCATTTTTGTATTTTTTTTTTTTATTTTTTTGTGTTTGTTCTCAACCGAACATATATATATATATATATATATATATATATATATATATATATATATTTATATATATATATTATGTATCGCATTTAATAAATTATAAATTATGCATGTTAATTACTAATAAGTAATATGAGATCTAGGAATAATAATATTACTGATTTTAATACATTTTTATATTTTAAATAATTAAAACAATTTATTTAATATGTATATATATACGGTATATGTATTTATTTATAAATAATAGGAAAAAGGCTATTTAAGATATACAAATATTTTTCCAGTAAATTATGATATTTAACTTAATTATTTAGGTCAGTATATAATTTATAAAAATTAAATTCGAATTAGGTGTTATTTAATAATAAAAACAAGGTGAAATTCGTAATAAATATATATACAGTAATTAAAAATATATAAATAATTTTTCTAGGTTCATAAACTTTTTCTAGATCTGACTAAATTATATAAATTAATTTATGGGTCGAATTAATAATTGTTATATAATTAAACTCTATTATTATATAAATAGAAGGTAAATAAGGAAATAAATATAAAAATGAAGAAAAAAATTTATAAATATTTTTCTACAGGTTATTAAACTGAAAGAAACTTATAAAAATTATAAAAATAATTATTTAGGTTTATTTAGTATTTTATGTGGAATTAAACTTGTTTTATGATTAAATCAAGAATAAAAACAAATATAAATACAACAAAGTAATAAAAATATTTTCTTAAATTTTTATACTGATTTTTATATTTAACTAAGACTATAAAAATTATGTATATGATTCTTAGGTATTTAATTAATTATTTAGGTATTTATGGATTAAATTGGATTAATAAAGTGCTATATTAATAATTATCTTGTAAATTAAATAACAAATAATATAACCAATTATGTTATATATATTGTATGAGATAGTGATTAGTATTATAAATATTAAATAATCCAAGTCACAAGATAGTAATTATAGCTTGAATAACAATACATGTATAATTATAAAACTATTAATAGTTATGTAATACTAATAGTAACTAAATATATATAATTGACATAGCAATATAATAAAAGTTTGTACATCTATAATATGTGAAGGTTATAATCAAGATAACGTGCACTATATGCGAACCTCACCGCTACATATGGCCTATGGTGATCCTTGTTGCCTTATGGGAACCGCTTGTGGATTTCGAATGCCAAGACATAGATTCTGGTCAATAATCCTGGGCGCCCGGTAACAACTGATCATCAGAGTGACTTGTATGATAGCAACAAGATTTGAAAAAGTTGTACAACGTCTTGCTAAAGATTATAACCCGAACTTTCTACAATTAGGAAGTTACTAAGAATGGAAATTTTCCATAACTAGTAACCTTTCCGAAAGTGGAATTTCTTTTAGAAAACCATTATCATTAGTATAATTATTATACTTATGTCTATTAGGCAATATCTGATCGTACATTCTATCTCTAGGTTGAGATCTCGATCACGTTCTTCCGTTCAATTCATTTCTCTTGTGGAATAACTCTTCTGTGCTACTAAGGTGAACTCATAGCCCCGTTTTTTACATATTTTATTGTATTTTATAAATCTTGGGGTGAGACACATGCTTACTTTCAAATGTTTTACAATTTAGACACAAGTGCCTAAACTTTTTTATATGCAACTTTGTGAGACTTTTGTTAACTTGTATTGATTGTATCTTTACATGCAAATCTCCGCCATAATATCGTTAATTTCTTGAATTAAAATGTTGCAAGATTAATTATTGTGAGTAGGCCTATTGAGAGTGACGTCTCTACCCATTGACCGATCGTCAAGGGGGTACATAATAATGATTACCGACACCGGTACAGTGTCAGGGGTTAATGTTTAGCTCGATATTATAACTCATGGCATATTGAATATTTTGATGTTTTGAAATAAATCTTGTGATCTAAACTTATTAATTATTAAACCTATGATATTCACTCAACCATTGTGTTGATATTTTAAGCATGTTTGTCTCAGGTGAAGAATAGCTTATGTGCTGCCCTATGTTGCTTGCTTGCTGTTGCATTGGAGTCCACATTATTTATATTTAGCATTTGTTAAACATTTATTACATTTGGGTTTACCATGTAAAACATTTCGTTTTCCACTGCAATTGAATTATTGATTTTATTAAACGTCTCATTTAGAGTCGTTCTCGTTTATATAACTGTGTGATGATATTGAAAAGTCCTATTTACCCCCGGCCCTATTTGGGGGGTATGACAGAGTGCTATCAGAGCACAGTTTGTTATAGAGAACCAGGATTGCATTTATGAGTGCCTTATTTGTTAGTTAGAGTGCCTTAGCAATCTATAGGACTATAACCTTTCCTAATTTAAGATTTTAGTGCCTTTCCCTATCATTTCCTTTCGTGCTTTTACTACTACCTTAGAAACATTCTGATTTCTTCCTTTCCTTTCTTTTAGGATGTCGAACCACAACCCGATCGTTATTTCCGACTCTAAAGAATCTAATATGGAAAGATCCGTTCACACTCCAGCTTATGGACCCGTTTCTCCACCAACATCTCCAATTTACCGACCGGCTACTCCACCCGCATCTCCAGTCTACACGCCTGCCACTCCACCACACTCATCGGTGAAGGAAGAGCCTCGTAATGACTATGATGGAGATGACGAGGGTGATGATGAAGAGATTGAAGAACACATCGAAGGTGATGATGATTCCGAGGGGGAACCCGAGGAAGAGTCTGAACCTGAGGAGGAGGAGGAAGTTCAAGAACTAACTAATGAGGAGGCAAATCCGACTTATGATGGTCTTGGGGTTATATGCAGTTTAGAAGATGATTCCGAGGAGGAAGTTGAACCCCCTGTTACCAAGACTCCCTCACCTAAGAGGAAGGAGTCGGAGACTCCCGCTACTGATGATGCTAGTTCATCCAAGAAGCCAAAGGCATCCGAGTTTGTCTACTCCGAGTATGATCATGCTCTAGTTCGGTGTGATATCATGAATCTACAGAGTCGCACTAAAACCATGAGTGATACATTTCGTGATCACTTGGCTATGATGGAAAAGCGCATGGACTATACAAACAGCGATGTGAAGAGAGTCTATGACAAGTTCTCCGTCATGTTTGCTAGGAAAGAGAGAGAGCTCGACTGCCAGCATTATGTACTGGTGGAATTAGAGAAGTTTGTAATGTACTTCAAGGGGTACATTAAGGATCATTTCAAGCCTCCGTCACCTAAGAGAGATTAGGTCTTAGGATTCTCATTTATTTCCATTTCCCGTTACTTATGTAAAGGCTTATGCCTAAGTTACATTGATTTTCTTTGATTCATGTAAAACTAGTAGTTTCATGATTTAATTCAAGTATTTTGACTACATTTTGTTATTCCTACCATCTATCATACCTTATTCATATCTGTTTGGATATATATGTTTGGTTGTATTTTTTGTGTGAACCTTGTGCATTTATAAAACTTATCATTTATTAGCACCACGAACTCTTCAACTAATACTGTATTTATGTATTGAAGAACGATGGCTCAATCAACTCGAGGTGCTACCAATATCCCGAATGTCTCTCTGGCTCCTGCACAATTCCAACAACTGTTGGTTGCCGCTCAGGGCAACCATAACAATCATCAAGGGAACAATCAAGGAAATCCTACCACTTCTTGCAGTTACAAGGAATTTATGAATTGCAAGCCTCCGTCTTTTAAGGGGGAGTGAAGAAGCTGTCGAACTGACTCGTTGGTTCGAAAAGCTTGAATCTATCTTTCGTATATGTAACTGTGCGGATGTCGATCGAGTAAAGTATGCCACTCACATGCTAAGTGGCCTAGCTCTAACATGGTGGTACGGTTATGCCCAAACTGTAGGGCTAGATGCTGCAAATGCTATCCCATGGCCTGTTCTAAAATGAATGATGATAGATAAATTCTGTCCGCGAAACCAAATTCAAAAGCTGGAAGTTGACTTCTGGGAATTGAAGGTAAAAGGAACCGACATTGAAGCTTATACAAACAGGTTTATAGAGTTGGTTAGTTTGTGCCCGGACATGGTACTAAATGAACAAAAGAAGATAGAGCGATACATGGAAGGTCTTCCTGAAGAGATTCAGGGAAATGTCATTGATGCTAGTAAGAATACTTTAGATGCGTTGATACTAATGGCTCAAAACCTCATGATGGCTAAGAGGAGGAAAGCCGCGACAAATAAGCAAGCTGAGGCTAAGACAAATGAAGGAAAAAGGAATTTTGAACCTGCCCAGAGATCGAGCCAAGGTTCGAATAAGAAAGTTGCCGATAATTCAAAAGGAGGTTACTCTGGGAAACAACCTTTCTGTAAGCGTTATGAGAAACACCATTCTGGGTGGTGCAAGGCTGAATGCACCAAGTGTAAGAAGATTGGCCATATAGCCAAGAATTGTAGAGTTGCAGTTCCTCAAACGGATACTCCTGCAACCAAAGCCAACGCAATCATTCCTACATGCTATGACTGTGGTGAAAAAGGGCATTTCTGCAACCAGTGTCCAAAGAAAAAGGGTAACACAGGAAATGCTAATGCTAAAATCCGAGCATTTGTGATGACTGCTGAAGAAGCCTGTGATGATGATGAAGTGATAACGGGTACGTTTCTTGTTAACAACTTCTATGCTACTGTTTTATTCGATTCTGGTGCTGATAGAAGTTATGTGTCTACTGATTTTTGTGCCTTATTCACTGAAAAACCACAAGCCTTAGAAATTAAGCGTCTTGTAGAAGTAGCAAATGGTAAGGTTATGAAAGTAGACAATGTTTATAAAAACTGTGATCTAGTTTTAGCCGACAAACACTTTAAGATCGACCTATTGCCAGTCGAGTTAGGGAGCTTTGATGTAGTCGTAGGGATGGATTGGTTACGCCCATTAAGAGCTGCAATCATGTGTTATGATAAAACCATTAACATACCTCTTGAAAATGAGGAAACCTTAATTGTTCAAGGGGAGATGAGTGGTTCCAAACTCAACATCATCTCTTGCATCAAGACCCGCAAGTATCGAATGAAGGGATACCAAGCCATTTTGGCTCATGTTAAGGAAGTCGAATCGGAAGAAAAACGCATTGAAGATGTACCAGTAGTTAGAGACTTTCCTGAAGTATTTCCTGAAGAACTCCCTGGTCTCCCTCCCCAACGACAGGTTGAGTTTCAGATCGATTTGACCCCCGGTTCTGCACCTGTTGCAAAGGCACCATACCGCTTAGCTTCACCAGAGATGAAGGAATTATCTAACCAACTCCAAGAACTTTTGGAGAAAGGTTTCATTCGTCCTAGTTCGTCTCCGTGGGGAGCACCCATTCTATTTGTTAAGAAGAAAGATGGTACGTTGAGAATGTGTATTGATTACCGCGAACTCAACAAGTTAACCATCAAGAATCGTTACCCACTCCCGAGTATTGATGACCAGTTTGACCAGTTGCAAGGGTCAAGCATCAACTCGAAGATTGATCTTAGGTCCGGTTATCATCAACTGAGAGTCAAAGAAGCTGATGTTTCTAAGACTGCTTTTCGAACACGTTACGGACATTATGAGTTTCTTGTCATGCCTTTTGGTTTAACCAATGCTCCTGTTGTATTCATGGATCTTATGAACCGTGTATGCAAACCATATCTTGACAAGTTCGTGATCGTCTTTATCGATGACATTCTAATCTACTCCAAGAGCGAGAAGGAGCATGAGCAATACTTGCGATTGATTCTAGAGCTCTTAAAGAAGGAACAACTGTATGATAAGTTCTCCAAGTGTGAATTTTGGCTATGAACCATGCAGTTTTCTCGGACATGTAGTTGATAGTGAAGGAATACATGTCGATCAGGCGAAAATTACCGCTATCCAAAACTGGGAAGTGCCTAAGAGTGCGAAACATATTCGTCAATTTTTGGGACTTGCTGGTTATTACCGAAGGTTCATCAAGGATTTTTCTATTCTAGCCAAACATCTTACCAAGCTAACTCATAAGGGGAAGAAGTTTGAGTGGTCCGAAGAACAGGAATCTGCTTTCAAGATTTTGAAGGATAAATTGACCACAGCCCCGATCCTATCATTACCTGAAGGTACTGAGAATTTTGTAGTCTATTGTGATGTCTCAAATCAAGGTTTCGGATGTGTTTTGAAGCAACGTGAAAAGGTTATCTCCTATGCATCGAGACAGTTGAAGAAACATGAGAAGAACTATACTATACATGACCTGAAATTAGGAGATGTGGTATTTGCACTAAAGATGTGGAGACATTACCTCTATGGGATTCGAATCACGGTATATACTGATCATAAAAATCTTCAACATATCTTTGACCAGAAGCAATTAAATATGAGACAAAGGCGTTGGATCGAGTTATTGAATGACTACGATTGTGAACTTTGATATCATCCTGGCAAGACGAATGTAGTAGCCGATGCCCTTAGTAGAAAGGATCGTGCCAAACCGATCCGAGTCCGAGCTTTAAATATATGTATTCGTATGAATCTTACATCTCAAATTCGTGAAGCACAACTTGAGGCATTGAAGGAAGAGAATGTACAACTTGAGGGACTGAAAGGTCTCGAAAAGCAACTTGAACTCAAGGGAAACGGAACAAGGTATTTCAAAAACCGAATCTGGGTCCTAATTTTTAGAAATCTTCGAGAACTAGTCTTGGATGAAGCACATAAGACTAGATATTCTATACACCCAGTCTCCAGTAAAATGTATCACGATGTGAAAGAATTCTATTGGTGGCCTAATCTAAAGTCTGACATTGCTGATTATGTGAGCAAGTGCCTTACTTGTCTGAAGGTTAAGGCCGAGCATCATAAGCCGTCTGGGTTACTTCAACAGTCGGATATTCCGCAGTGGAAGTGGGAATGTATAACTATGGATTTTGTTACTAAGTTTCCCAAGACTTCAAATGCAACGATACCATCTGGGTCATAGTGGATCGTCTCACTAAATCTGCACATTTCTTACTGATCAAGGAAACCGACAATATGGAGAAATTGTCACAACTTTATATCAAATAGATTGTCTCACGTCATGGAGTTCCTATCTCAATCATTTCTGATCGCGACAATCGATTTATTTCTAGATTTTGGAAAACTTTACAATCTGCTCTTGGAACCCAACTCGACATGAGTACGGCTTATCACCCACAAACTGATGATCAAAGTGAATGAACCATTCAAACGTTGGAAGATATGCTTCGTGCTTGTGCTATCGATTTCGGTAAAGGTTGGGATAGACACTTGCCTTTAGCTGAATTTTCTTACAACAACAGCTATCACACAAGTATTAAGGCTGCATCTTTTGAAGCCTTATACGAACAAAAATTTCGATCCCCATTGTGTTGGGATGAATTAGAGGACAGACAGTTAACTGGTCCTGAAATCATTCATGAAACCACGGAAAAGATCGTTCAGATTAAGAAACGATTAGAAACTACCCGCAGCCGACAGAAGAGCTATGCTGATAATCGTCGAAAAGATATAGAATTCCAAGTTGGTGATAAAGTCATGTTGAAAGTATCTGTAACATCCTCAACCGGGACTAGCTGTAAGATTACTAGATTGTCCTTAAGTTAGTATTGTGTTATTTTATGCTTTTATTTTTTATTTAATATTTACTATTAAATAATGAAGTGGTTAGGACCAGTTTGTGACAAGTGTCGTAAAACAGGTTTGTTTATTTAAATTAGACTTCGTTTGGGTTGCCAATGATGTACGAAAGATATCAGATAACTGATAAATACCCGTGTGTTGCACAATGTAGGATTTAACCTACTTTAGATGACTAGTGCTTCCTTTTTTCTGATTTGGTTTCCAGAACTTTCACACACACAAACACATCTTGTTCTTCTTTCCTTTCACCTAACCAAACCCTAGATCTTCAATCTTTGTTTTAGAGCTCAAATCAATTGCATCTTTGTGTTCTTTGTGATTAGTTAGTACATTATGATGACTGCATGTTAGTTGATACTTGTCTGCTGGAGCCCAGTGCGTCCATATTGTGTGGTAGCCTCGGTAGGAGAGATCAACCTGCAGGTTGGGTTCCTCATGTGGTAGCCTAGACAATCGAGGTGTATATATATGTGAATGACGCATCTGTCGCGTGTGGATTATATATATACAAACGGTGGTGGAGGAACTTCTGGTAAGCCCCAGTCCAATCAGCTGATGGTTAATGGTTTGGCCGAGCCGCCAGAGTCTCTATAGACGGCACTTGGGTGATGTTTGTGTGTTAGCCTTTGTGACATGATTAGTATAACGGTTCCTATATACTATTTCCTATAGTTAGTCGTACTCACTTAGCTTCGTGCTAATTCCCCTCCATCCTCTCCCTGCAGGTTGTTAGCTTTTGTAAATGATGCATTTTGGGGAGAAGACGGGCATGTGAATGTTATGTTTGACAGGAGTCAACTCTGATGTGATTTTACTTAGTTAAAATGTATTCTTTTGTAAACATCATACATTTACGTCTCTTTCGTTTAAAATATGTATTTTGTATGTTGTCACGTGACACTGGTAAGTGTAAATTGTAATTAATTAATAAATACTTCCGCCACGTATATGTATATAAAAAATAAAAATTTAGCGGTGTCACAGTATCCCCTTGGAAGGGCGTCGTTCGTTTTGGTAAACGAAGCAAGTTAAGTCCACGTTATGTTGGACCTTTCTAGATCATTGAAAGGATTGGTCATATGGCGTATCGATTAGAATTACCCACTGAGCTTAATAATGTGCATGATGTATTTCATGTTTCAAATCTTAAAAAGTGTCTTGCTGATGACACACTCATTATTCCATTGGATGATATCGGCGTTGATGATAAAATGCATTTTGTTGAAGAACCAATAGAGGTTATGGATCGTGAGTTTAAAGGCTTGAAACAAAGCTCTATTCCTATTGTTAAGATCCGTTGGAATTCACGAAGAGGCCCCGAGTATACCTGAGAACGTGAAGACCAGATGAAGCGGAAATATCCTCATCTTTTTCCAATCGCTGATGCATCAGAGAAGTCTTCCTGAAACTTCGGGACGAAGTTTAAATTAACGGGGAGGTATTATAACAACCGTCATTTTTCCACTCTGTAATGACTATAATGCCCCTAGGGTTTCATTGTTGTTTTGTATTATTATTAGGGTTGTTATCCGGACATATTAAATGAAATAATTAATACTCGTAATTAATGAACTAAACCCTAACCCTAATCATATAGTGTAAACCCTAAACATTAAATGTCAACCCTAACCCTAACCCTAATAATAATAATATTATTATTATTAAATGTATATATTACGTATTAAAATGTATATAATCTATATTAATGTAAATAAAATATAAATAAAATATAATTATGAGTAGATATATAAAATGATTAAGTAATGGGTTACAAATGTAAATTTGTAAAAGAAATATATAAATATATATGTATATATACCGAATAATATATAATTAAATAATAAATTAAGATAATAAAATAAAAGAAAATAAAATGCAAAACAATTCTAGATTGTTCCATTTAATAAAAAAAAGAAAAAAAAAAAGAAAGAAAAAGCCTAAGTCGGCCGAATATAAAAAAAGGAAAAAAAATTATTAATTAAATTGTAAAATTTGTTTCTTGTTCACCAAGTATTTTTCAACTATATAAACCCCTACAACCCCATTATTTTTCATTAACAAAAATTTGGGAGCACACACAAAACCCTAATTTTTTTTTTTGTAAGTTCTTTTTCTCTCTTTCTTTATTTTTTTCGGTTTTCTTTTTTCTTTTTTTCTTTTCTTTCGGCTGAACCCCAAAACAAAAACAAATAAAATATTTTGCAATTCATAAAATTTTTATAAATACATGATAATTATTAACTTGATGATTATGATTTATAAAAATTTATTTTTTAGAAAATTAATTCATTTTTGTATTTTTTTTTTTTTTTTTTTTGTGTTTGTTCTCGACCGAACATATATATATATATATATATATATATATATATATATATATATATATATATATATATATATATATATATATATATATATATATATATTATGTATCGAGTTTAATAAATTATAAATTATGCATGTTAATTACTAATAAGTAATATGAGATCTAGGAAAAATAATATTACTGATTTTAATACGTTTTTATATTTTAAATAATTAAAATAGTTTATTTAATATGTATATATATACGGTATATGTATTTATTTATAAATAATATGAAAAAGGCTATTTAAGCTATACAAATATTTTTCTAGTAAATTATGATATTTAACTTAATTATTTAGGTCAGTATATAATTAATAAAAATTAAATTCGAATTATGTGTTATTTAATATTAAAAACAAGGTGAAATTCGTAATAAATATATATACAGTAAATAAAAATATATAAATAATTTTTCTAGGTTAACAAACTTTGTCTAGATCTGACAAAATTATAAAAATTAATTTATGGTCGAATTAATAATTATTATATAATTAAACTCTATTATTATGTAAATAGAAGGTAAATAAGGAAATAAAGGAAAAAATAAAGAAAAAATTTTATAAATATTTTTCTACAGGTTATTAAACTGAAATAAACTTATAAAAATTATAAAAATAATTATTTAGGTTTATTTAGTATTTTATGTGGAATTAAACTTGTCTTATGATTAAATCAAGAGTAAAAACAAATATAAATACAAGAAAGTAATAAAAAATATTTTCTTAAATTTTTCTACTGATTTTTATATTTAACTAAGACTATAAAAATAATGTATATGATTCTTAGGTATTTATGGATTATATTGGATTAATAAAGTGCTATATTAATAAGTATCTTGTAAATTAAATAACAAATAATATAACCAATTATGTTATATATATTGTATGAGATAGTGATTAGTATTATAAAATATTAAATAATCCAAGTCGCAAGATAGTAATTATAGCTTGAATAACAATACATGTATAATTATAAAACTATTAATAATTATGTAATACTAATAGTAACTAAATATATATAATTAACTTAGCTATATAATAAAAGTTTATATATGTGAAGGTTATAATTAAGATAACGTGCACTATATGCGAACTTCACCGCTACATATGGCCTATGGTGATCCTTGTTGCCTTATGGGAACCGCTTGTGGATTTCGAATGCCAAGACATAGATTCTGGTCAAGAATCCTGGGCGCCCGGTAACAACTGATCATCAGAGTGACTTGTATGATAGCAACGAGATTTGAGAAAGTTGTACAACGTCTTGTTAAAGATTATAACCCGAACTTTCTACAATTAGGAAGTTACTAAGAATGGAAACTTTCCATAACTAGTAACCTTTCCGAAAGTGGAATTTCTTTTAGAAAACCATTATCATTAGTATAGTTATTATACCTATGTCTATTAGGCAATATCTGATCGTACATTCTATCTCTAGGTTGAGATCTCGATCACGTTCTTCCATTCAATTAATTTCTCTTGTGGAATAACTCTTATGTGCTACTAAGGTGAACTCATAGCCCCGTTTTTTACATATTTTATTGTATTTTATAAATCTTGGGGTGAGACACATGCTTACTTTCAAATGTTTTACAATTTAGACACAAGTGCCTAAACATTTTGATATGCAACTTTGTGAAACTTTTGTTAACTTGTATTGATTGTATCTTTACATGCAAATCCCCGCCATAATATCGTTAATTGCTGGAATTAAAATGTTGCAAGCTTAATTATTGTGAGTAGGCCTATTGAGAGTGACGTCTCTACCCATTGACCGATCGTGAAGGGGGTACATAATAATGATTACCGACACCCGTACAGTGTCAGGGGTTAATATTTAGCTCGATATTATAACTCATGGCATATTGAATATTTTGATGTTTTGAAATAAATCTTGTGGTCTAAACTTATTAATTATTAAACCTATGATGTTCACTTGACCATTGTGTTGACATTTTAAGCATGTTTGTCTCAGGTGAAGAATAGCTTACGTGCTGCCCTATGTTGATTGCTTGTTGTTGCATTGCAGTCCACATTATTTATATTTTAGCATTTGTTAAACATTTATTACATTTGGGTTTACCATGTAAAACATTTCATTTTCTGCTGCAATTGAATTATTGATTTTATTAAACATCTCATTTAGAGTCGTTCTCGTTTATATAACTGTGTGATGATATTAAAAAGTCATATTTACCCCCCGTCCCTATTTGGGGGGTATGACAACATATAATGGTTAGCATACTCTGTATTTAAAAGTAAATAATGCATATTATTTCAAGATGAAATTATACCCTTTCCGTTAAGTAATATGACTGGATGGAATCCACTGTATTGCCAGTAGGAAGAGATTCCGAACAAGTAAAGAACTTCGTTTGAGTAAACCCGAATGCTTAGTTTCTTACCAGAACAGAGGTTAAACTGTTCCTGTTCCGGCGGTGTCATTGGGGGGGAGACGATTAAAAGCAAGGTTAGCACCAGAATGCCATTGTAGAATGTTAGCGAATTGTTGAGGAACGAACTTGTTATCGACATAATAAAAAGAATCTTTTTAGGAGGTATTTAAGCCTTTCTTCATACCAGACGTAAAAGATGCCCGATCAGTGAAACTGTACCAATTGTGCTCATTAACTTGGTAACGGAAAATGTTTTCAAAGACGTTAATTGACGGTTCTTGGTTGTTTGCCCTACACCACATTTCAAACAACGATAGACGAGCAGCACCATAGGGATGTAATTGCCCTAGGCCAATGTTATACGATGACAGAACCACCATGAAAAAGTTAGTCAGAGGGATGCGAGTGTTTTCGACTTCTAGAGCTTGGTCGTAGACTGCAACCATGTTGGTTGGGGGTTTATGGGCTCATTGGTTTGTGAGTGGAAGGGTAGAAGTGTATTGAGCAATTGGAGGATACCAGTCGATAATAGCTTTAACGAATTCATCGTCTAGGGTGGAAGAGATGGAATGGACTTGAAAAGTGGTTGAAGATGAAGATGACATATTTACAATTTAAAAAAGGGGATGGAAATAGAAGATTGCACTGACCTGAGTTAAGAAACGGGAAACTAGCCGGAACCTGATCGGAGTTGCAAAGAAGAAAAGAAATGAATTTTTTGAATTTTATACCAAATTTGGTAAAATCATCGCCCTATTTATAGCATAAACGGTTAGGGTTTAAAAAAGAAAAAAATGCGTGAGGCGCACAGCTGGCCGTACACGTGTCGCAATCCTAACGGGTTGTAGTGAAAAGACGTGGTGCATGATACTAAAACTCATTAGTTTGCTTATCATCCGTGTACGATAGCAAAACTCTTGCAGTTAAGATTTGACAGCCTGTCATGATGTAAGACCCGAATAATTGCAGTGTACATAAGTGTATTTGCGATACTTGAGATAGAGTTTTGATGTATATATTTAAATCATGGGAGAATTCGAAACTGGGGGAGTCGCGCGCCGCGCGGCTATATGGCACGCCGCGCTATCTGTCTGCGACAGATTCCCCTTTTCTTTTTAATTAGATATTTTGAGGGCATTTTGGTAAAATCACTTTGGGGTCCGAATTTAATGCCTTAGATCAGTTTTGGGAGCTCATTCACTCCATTCACAACCACCTTATCTTCTCCAATTCAATTCTAGTGAGAGAGTGCATTTCTTGAGTGAGAAAGCTTCATTAAAGGGTAAAGGAGGTTGAATCGGGTCTTAGTGCGAGTTCTAAAGTCGTTCATCTAGTCGCTAGCTACGTAGTGATTGTGTTGGTAAGTTCTAAAACCCAGATTCTTACTTTAATTGCATTAAGGGCTAGGGTTTGGGTTAGTGATGCACACAAAACCCACTTGCTAGTAATTTGGGGGTTTTGGGTGAAATTGGGTCATGAAGACTCAAAGATGACCAATTAGGGTTTTCAAGTATTAAATTATGTTTATGAACCTAATTAGTTAGTTAATGTACTAGAACACCTTAATGATATGTAAATGGGTGTTAATTGGGCATGGATGACCCAAATGGGTGTGTTGACCTTGAAATGGGTCAAATGGATCTTTAATGACCTAAGTGGTCTTGCATGTGTGAAAATGAGTTGAACTTGTGATTTAAAAATGTAATAAGACCATATTTGGCTAGAGTTAGGGTTTTTGGTGAAGTTAACTCATTATTAGGGTTAATGGTGCAAAATGGATTGAAATTGCACTTTGGGTCAAAATAGCTTTAGAATGGTGAAAGAATTGGTTGGCCTACTTGAGTTTGCATTTAATAATATGTATAATGTGATTAGGTACGTTACATTGAGGTTTCGCAAGCTCGGGTATCTTTTCACAAGACTTTGAGGTGAGTGGAATAATTATATGCATAGGTATATAATGTATCTATCTGTTGTAGCGTGAAATGTGAAGTGTCGAGGTGTTAAGACACCACGTTTCACGTGAAGAGTGTAGCATCAAGGTGTTAAGATGCCACTCGGGGTGAAGCATCGAGGTGTTAAGATGCCACCTAGGAGTGTAGTGTCGAGGTGTTAAGACACCACTCCGTAAAATATATGAGTGAAGCATCGATGTGTTAAGATGCCACTCGGGGTGAAGTACCGAGGTGTTAAGGTACCTCCTAGGGGTTAGTGGTGCAAGGTGTTAAGTGCCCTAACGGATGTTATGAACACCGATGGCGTTTTCGCGAGCGCCGTTCCCTTGTACGATTGGTTAACCATGGTTATTTGTGTTGTAAGCATATTATATTATTCGAGTTATATTTATATGCGGTTGATATGCTAGCTTGTGGTATTGGAGAATGATAGTTGTAATTTTGACGATAAGCTAATTGTGTTTGCTAGCATGTTTGCGGTATTGTGTAAGTGTATGCAAGTAGGTATAATTATATATGTACTCGTATAATTATTGCTTTCACAAAGCTTTACTTAACCTCTCGTTGTTTACCTTTTTATAGGTTCGGTTGTGGACAAGGGTAAGGGCATCATCTTGGATTAGAGATCCCGTCGTTGCTAGAGAATGCTTTTTGGCTATTTAGCTTTTGGAGTATTGACCGATACTTGGGTTGTTTAATCCCAAACACCATGCTCGTAGTGTAGTTTGGTACTTAAACTTTTGATGGTCGAAACTCATATTTTGAATTAAACTCGTAAAACGACCGATGTGGGCCCCGCTTGTAAAACATCATTTTTATGTTTAAATCGTGATAGTTTTACATATTTAAATGTGTGGTTAAAAGCATGTCGTCTAAAAATGTCGGGAACTAGTCGATCTTTTTCGCATTTGAAACTTTCCGGACAGGCCTGAATGGCGCGCCGCGCCACTTCACTGTACAGCAAAAAAAAAATTATTTGCTATCTTCACGCGGGTTGTTCGTGGTTTGGTTTGGGTTGTTACAAGTGATATCAGAGCATGGTCTAAGGGATTTAGGTGACTTGAGATAGGCGCCTAGACTTAGACTTTTTGCATGCGCGTTATGCGGGACTTGTAGGACTTTGGGTCGGATCGGGTCTTGGTTAGTGCATTGGTTTATGTGAACTAATCATGCGCTATTTGTTATGTATGTTTAGCGAGCATCGAGCGAGTTGGACGTTGTACTAGCAAGTTAATGCGACGTGCTCGCGTAGTAATGACGAGCTACCATTATTACGGGTGCAAATCGTGTCAAACAAGTAATGTACGACGATTTTCGAGCGAGATGGGATAGTGTGGTATATATGTACGTACATATGTGTTGTGTCTTTTCATTTCGTTGCTTAACCTCTTCCGTTTTATATAATGAAGACGAGAAACGGACCCGATCATGATAACGGAAGTACAAGCGAGGACGCCGAGTTTTCGTCCAAGGTTGAGGCCGTCTTTAAAAAGTTAAAAGCGGATTTTCTTACGGACGTGAAGGAGGTGAAAGAAGGCGAGACTTCCATTATAAGAATTTCAAGGACGCTCAACCCCCGATGTTTAATGGGGTGCGAGATCCTTTGAAAAGTACATGTTGGATCTCCGATATCGAGGGAGCTTTCCGTACCGCGGAATGTCCTCCTGAGAAGAAAACAAGGTATGGTTCAAGCATGTTGTGGGAGGAAGCTAAGTTGTGGTGGGACGATAAAATCAACTTATATGGCGAAGAGCAATGTATGGGCTTGACATGGGAGGAGTTCAAGAAAGAATTTTTCAAAGAATACCAAACTTCTTCCGACCTCGATAGAATCCAGGACGAGGTGCACCATTTGCAACAAGGTTCAATGGACTTGGTTACACTCAAGTCTACCTTCTTGGCAAAGACTCGTTTTTGCCCGAAATATGTGGGTGATGATCACAAGTTAATGAAGGATTTCTACCGTACCTTGAATGACGAGTACAAGGGCAAGATTAGTCGGGGTAGAGCCGGAGGTTCCAAGAAAGAGCGATTTCACGTTTTCCAAAAGAAAGTTTGAAGGTTTTAGTTACTCTAACTCTTCAAACAAGAAGAACAAGAACAAGAAGGGTTCCGAAAGTGTCAATAGCGTGAAGAAGGGCGCTACCGGTGGTTTTTCTTATACGTGCTACAATTGTGGGCAACCGGGTCATATGGCTCGTGAATGTCTGAAACCATCTTCCGGAAATAAAATCACTTGTTTTAATTGCGGAAAAGAAGGGCATAAGAAGCCGGAGTGTCCCGATTTTCGAAACGATAATGTGAAGCGATTAGAGAAGGCGGCAGGTACGGCTAGGGGTCGCAATTACTTGATGACCAATGATGAAGCCAAACAATCGAACGAAGTTGTCTCAGGTACTTTTATGGTTAATTCTAATCCGGCAAGGATTCTTTTCGATAGCGGTGCAAATTTGTCGTTTGTGTCTCCTAAATTTGTGCCTAAACTTGATAGACCGTTAGCTAAGTTAAGTCGCCCGGTAGAATTCGAAATAGCGGACGGCAAGACAGTGCTAGTGGTTGATGTGTGTAAGAATTGTGATGTTGTTGTTGGTGCCGAAACCTTTAAAATTGATCTCATTCCAATGACCTAGGGCGATTTTGATATTGTCGTTGGTATTGATTGGCTCGATCGTTATAGAGCTGATATTGCATGCCATGATAAGTTTATTCGTGTGAAGACCCCAAGTGGGGGAGAGTTGATTATTCATGGTGATAAGCGAAGGAGACCGGTGCCGATATGCACTTTTGCACGGGCACGTCGTTTTGTTGTTACCGGTGGCATGGCTTTCCTTGCTCATGTTGTCGATATTCGTAATGAGCCACCACCCATTCGTGAAATTCCGGTGGTTAATGAATTTAAAGACGTTTTTTCGGATGAGTTACCGGGTGTTCTGGCGGAAAGACAAGTTGAATTTCGCATCGAGTTGGTTCCGGGGCTACCCCCATTGTTAAACACCCTATCGTTTAGCGCCAACGGAAATGCAAGAGCTGTTGAATCAAATCCAAGAGTTGCTTGAAAAGGGTTTTATTCGACCGAGTGCTTCGCCATGGGGCGCTCCGGTGTTATTTGTGAAGAAGAAGGATGGTAGCATGCGGATGTGCATTGATTATAGGAAGTTGAATAAAGTTATGATCAAGAATCGTTATCCTTTGCCTCGGATTGACGATTTGTTTGACCAACTCCAAGGTGCAACGTATTTCTCTAAAACCGACCTACGGTCCAGCTATCACCAAATGCGGGTCCGTGAGGAAGATATTGAGAAAACTGCTTTTCGAACGCGTTATGGGCATTTTGAGTTCGTGGTTATGCCTTTTGGTCTTACGAATGCACCGGCGGCATTCATGGATCTTATGAACCGAGTGTGCCAACCTATGTTGGACAAGTCAGTAATAGTGTTCATTGATGACATACTAGTCTATTCAAAAAGTATGAACGAACATGAACGTCATTTGCGTGAGGTATTGAAGACGTTACGAAAGGAGAAGTTGTACGCAAAGTTCTCCAAATGTGAATTTTGGCTAAGGGAAGTCCAAATTCCTTGGTCATATTGTGAACAAAGACGGTATTCAAGTAGATCCGGGGAAGATCGAGATGGTGAAGAGTTGGGGACGACCGACTACGCCTACGGAAATCCGAAGTTTTCTCGGATTGGCCAGTTATTATCGTCGGTTTATCCAAGACTTTTCTAAGATTGCTTCTTCATTAACGAAGTTGACGAGAAAGAATGCTAAGTTTAATTGGGAGAACGAGCAAGAAATTGCTTTTCAATTGCTAAAAGAGAAGTTGTGTCAAGCTCCGGTGTTAGTGTTGCCGGAAGGAGTGGAAGACATGACGGTTTATTGTGATGCTTCGTTAAATGGGCTCGGGTGTGTTCTTATGCAAAGGGGTAAAGTCATCGCTTATGCCTCTCGACAATTAAAGGAACACGAGACGAGATATCCGACTCATGATCTTGAGTTGGCGACGGTTGTGCATGCGTTGAAAATTTGGTGCCATTACTTGTATGGTGTTAAGAGTACGATTTATTCGGATCATAAGAGCTTGAAACATCTCTTTAATCAACGAGATTTGAATTATCATCAACGGAGGTGGATGGATGTGGTAAAAGATTATGATTGTGAAATACTTTATCATCCGGGCAAGGCGAATGTGGTCGCGGATGCGTTAAGTCGAAAGAGTCATCACCCGGCGTTACGATTGGGATTGTTACGTATGATTATTACTAACGATTTTCTTGAAAAACTTGGTGTGATTCAAATAGAGGCTTACGTTCACAACAAGCATGCGGAGCGAATTGTGGGGCAATCGGAATTCATTACTATGGGTTCGCGTGGTTTGTTGTCCTTTCAAGGAAGAGTGTGGGTGCCTAAGATGGGTGAGTATCAACAAGTGCTACTTGATGAAGCACATAAGTCAAAGTATTCCATCCATCCGGGCGCAACGAAGATGTATCTTGATTTGAGGAAGGATTATTGGTGGTCGGGCATGAAACGTGATGTTGTGAAGTATGTTGAACAATGCGTCACGTGTTTGCAAGTTAAGGCCGAGCACCAAAAGCCGTATGGTAAGTTGCAACCGTTAGAAATTCCGAAATGGAAATGGGAGCACATTACCATGGATTTCATCACAAAGTTACCTAAAACGGCGAGAACCCAATTTGATTCGATTTGGGTTATAGTTGATAGATTGACGAAAAGTGCTTTGTTTCTTCCCATTAAAGAAGCGATATCGTCAGAGACCTTGGCTAAGTTGTTTATCAAGGTAGTGGTCTCGCGACATGGGGTTCCTATATCTATTATTTCGGATCGAGATACCCGTTTTACATCTCGGTTTTGGGAAAAGTTTCATGAAGATATGGGTACACAATTGAAGTTGAGCACGGCGTATCATCCTCAAACGGACGGTCAAACCGAACGTACGAATCAAACTTTGGAAGATATGTTACGGGCGTGCATTATTGACTTCGGTGGTAGTTGGGATGAGCATTTGCCTCTGGTGGAATTCTCGTACAATAATAGTTATCATACTAGTATCGGGATGCCACCTTATGAGATGCTTTATGGGCGAAGGTGTCGAACTCCCATTTGTTGGGGAGAAGTGGGTCAAAGAGAGATCGGGAGTACCGATTTGGTTTTGGAGACGAATAACAAGATTGATATTATTCGGGAACATTTGAAGAAGGCTCAAGATAGACAAAAGTCGTATGCCGACAAACGTAGACGAACGATCGAATTTCAAGAAGGTGATATGGTGATGCTTAAGGTTTCGCCATGGAAAGGTATTATTTGATTTCGAAAACGGGGAAGGTGATATGGTGGTGTTTAGGTTGATCGAGTCTAACCACCATCACGTGTCACTAGAACTTTGGTATGTCTTACCGTAATATAACCACGTTGATCGAGTGTCCTTATATTACGCTAACTCATACCTCCATTCCCACATCACTCTATAGATTCAAGTTCGTGTAATCGTGAAGTTTAAAATAAACAAAGTGTAACGACGTCTCTAACGTGACTCGTATTGAATCGAAAGAATTAGTGCAACTATAAAGAAGCGTTCCCCGAGGGAAGTGTATAAATGATTGTTCACGTCAATGTGGTTCGAGTCAGACAATAAGGTATTCAGGTATGAAAAGAGTAACGAGTCATGATAACGAGTAGCACGCAACCGTAGTGATAAATGTTGATGACGATACTCACCTAGAGTAGTGATGGTAGTAACACCAAAAAGTAGATAGTAAGAAACACCAGTGGGAAACCGATAGTAAGTTGAAACGGTGGCAAATAACAATCCGGGAGACAGAGTTCCCGAACAAGTGTGACTAATGAAGTCGTCGTCATCCATACGTGTATGAATCATGAATTTACGTGTGTTACCAAAAAGTGGCGGAATACGAGTTCGTATGATGAAGGTTGGGTACCATTAAAAAGTTTGCCTAAGAATGATTCAAGTATAATGCACAAGTAGTCAAGTAAGTGCTATCTATAGCAAATGTATGTCAGAATGCAAATGCTAACTATCCGGTTGTAGTCTAGACTCACTAATACGTCCTAACGACTCTGTCAGACACACTAATGCACATCCTAGTTCCCTACAACCAACGCTCTGATACCACTTGTAACGACCCGACCAAAACCGTTATTGACGGCGCCATTAACTTAGGTCCCGTTGCGTGGTCGTAGTCCCTATATGAGACTCGTTTGACCAAAATTATGTCGCATTCATTTGAAAGGTACAAGACTTGCAAGTTTAGTTTACAAAACCGTTCGACAACAAGTCTAAGTTTACAAAAGTCATAAAGTATAAATGAAATAACTTGCGACATAATTAGTTTAAAAACACAGTTGCTATAAATAGCATAAGTATGTAAACTGTGATGACCCGAAAATTTTTGACTTATTTAAACCAATTCTCTATACGATTTATTATTTTAACACGCTAAACAAAGTCTGTTAGATTGAGTCTCAAAATTTTAGAACTGTTTCATATATACAATTACCTTTGATTACTCTCGACGATTCATGAACAATTATATGTATGTATATATATATGTACAAGTAAAAACGACTTTCCTACAGTAAAACCCTATTTGCTATAGTAAAAATTACTTTGCTACAGTAAAACACAATTTGCTACAGTAAAACACTATTTGCTACAGTGAAACCGTATTTTGCTACAGTGCTACAGTGAAAACGAGTTTGCTACAGTGATTTGCTACGGTAAAACACTATTTGCTACAGTAAAACACTATTTGCTACAGTAACACACTATTTGCTACAGTAAACACTATTTGATGTCGACGAACTAGCAAACAAAAACAGAAAAGGCGGCCATGCGATCGCATGGCAAAAACACTGAAAACTCATGCGATCGCATGAGCTACAGTAAATCAAAAAGTACTATAAAAGGTCAGTTTTGCTCGACGAATTTTTCATAATAATTTCTTTACGTAAAATTTTATATTTATAATTATAATTATAATTTTAATTTTAAGTTTAATAATAATAAAGTATATTCGAGGGTATTTTTAATTCGGGTTTCAAACCGTTTTAAAATAAGGAAATTTTGGGTATTGTTCGGGGTATTGTTCTTGAATCCAAGACCAACCATACAGTCGTCTACCATCATTACGTCTACGCAATTTGCCTACAATATTGAATCGCAATATTGAACTGTGAGTTATAGTCTCCCTTTTTAAATACTTTAAATATTTTTGGGCTGAGAATACATGCAATTTATTTTAAACGCAATAAGACACAAGTACATACAAAATTCTACACTGAGTTAAACCGAAAATCCCTTAGCTTTGGTAACTAGTAGCTGCCAGTACATAGGATATGGACTGGTGGGCGCGAATAATTGTATATGGATCCATAGGGCTTGACATCCCCGTCCGAGCTAGAGCGCTAGCCTTTTAACGGACGTATGTTATTTGAGTTTAAGACACGTTGGTTTGCGTGTATTAAAACGAATGGGGTAATTATCACTATAGCGTTAAGTTTAGTTACCAGGGTGCTCTGTTACGTAGAATCTATTGATAAACTTTTGATGAAATCTTGTGGTCTATCTTTATACATGTTTATGACTCGAGCAATTAAACCTATAACTCACCAACATTCGTGTTGACTTTTTAGCATGTTTTATTCTCAGGTCCTTAGAATGCTTCCGCTGTGATGTGCTTGTTGCCTGCATGGAGTCTCTCATGCTTTGTACAAAGTTTATTGCATTCAAAATAAAACTGCGTTGTGTAATAAATAATTGGACTGTGATGTCAACCTGTAAATTAAAGACTTATGTATTTCGGGGTTTTGCTTATACCTAAGCACTTGCCCACATGTTTATAACTTTCTATTTTTAGAAAGTCACTTATTTTAATGAATGCAATATTTTATCAAAACGTATCATATAGAGGTCAAAACCTCACTGTGGAATCAATGATTAACGTGCCGCGTCAATAGCGATTTTGACGGGTCGTTACAGTTGGTATCCGAGCTTGAGGTCATAGGGAACCAGAAATTACATTAGTGTATTTAACTGGTAATTGTTAGGATGCATTAGCGAGTCTGGACTATGACCATATCTGTTTTTACTGATTTTTGCTTATTATTTGGTTAAAAACATTATATGTGATATATTTATATGCTAACGTAATTGTTGTTTCAATTATGTGATAGATGACTTCCTCTAATCCTATCATTTTGTACGAATCGGAATCGGACACTGAATCTATTCTATCCACAACTGAAAAGGGCGTTCCAATACCTATTAAAGAAGAAATTGTGTTAGCCGGGGAATCTCAACTCCCGGTAAACCCAGAGGAGGTTCCAGCTCCACCCAGCTTTAGTTTTCCGGAGCCACAGTATCGTTGGCATGGACCCATGATCCCTGGAGTAAACGAGGATCGCCCATTTCTAAACAAATATGGACATTGGTCCAGATATACCGCCGACGGGCGGGTTGTGCCGATTACGCCTGGCAGATTTCGGTTCATGACCACCGGTACATATTCTTGCAGTTCGTCATCATATTCTCCTACACATGACTCAGACAGTTCGTCATCAGACGAGATCAGTAAGGAGGAGGATTTCGCTAATGAAATAAAAGAGATCACTAAGGAGAAATTCCAACTTGCTATAGATAATAAAAACAACCACAATAATAAAATGTCCTTAATTATTAAAAAAGAACAGGACCATTCGATCCGTAACCACCCTTATTGTATTAAACCCACTGAGGCAACGGGTACCTCAAAACCCCAACTAAAAATAAAATACACTGCCAGAATGTCTGTCGGACCATGTGCACACAAACAATTGGCAGAGAGAACCAAATGGGAAGAAGTTTCTGATAGTTCTGAATAAACGACCTCGCAATCATAAATCTTCCATGCGCTATTTTATTGCTTATGTGTGCTACTCTATCTTGTTATGTAAAATATGCCTATGTAAAATATCGGTATTGTATGGTATTGTATTATTTTGGTTTATTAATAATAAATGCATGGAATGATTATTTGTATTATTACTATTTCTTATTATTATTATTACATAATAATGTAATAACTCGCTATAATTTTTCATAGTGGAATATTATTAGGATTTTAGTAGTTAATTCCTTGTACTAGCTATTATGTATGAACTTAACGGGTAGATAATACCCTAGAAATAATTATAAAATGCTAATAAGAAGAAAAGGCTTTTATAATAATCGTTTCATATTATTAATATGCTACGATTAACTATTGACAACTCATTTTACCTATAATATTCTATATGATTAAATTATATCTGTTGTGTTTATTGAAGAAACATGTCTCAAATGTCGGATGCTGAGTTTGAGCAACTAGTCGAGAAACGTGTGAATGAAAGAATTGCTGCAGCCGAGGCAGCAAAAGCAACAGCCGAAGTAGCAGCCAAAGCAGCAGCCGTAAACACAAACTCACGAAACGGATGCTCATACAAAACTTTTCAAGGATGCAAACCACAGACGTTTAGTGGAACCGAGGGACCAGTCGGTCTAACCCGATGGTTTGAAAAGATGGAGTCCGTTTTCAAAATCAGTAATTGTGCGAACGGAGACAAGTCAAAGTATGCTTCGTGCACATTGCAAGATGGTGCACTTACTTGGTGGAACAATTATGCTAAAGCAGAAGGAATAGATACGGCATATGATATCTCTTGGGAAGAACTGAAAAAGATGCTAATCGAGGAGTACTGTCCTCGAAACGAGATCAGAAAAATGGAATCTGAGTTACGTAATCTGAAGGTTATCGGCGCGAATCTCAATAACTACGAAAAGCGTTTCATGGAACTAGCCTTGTTGTGTCCCGAATTGGTGCCAAACGAGAAACGAAAGATAGAAATGTATATTGACAGTTTATCGATCAATATCAAAGGAAATGTTACATCGTCCAAACCGAATACGATGCAGGAAGCCATGACAATGGCACACTAACTCATGGACCAGATCACAGAGAGTTCGATTAAGGCACCAATTACCGAAGTCAAGACAACTGAAGGAAAGAGGAAATGGGAAGACTATAAGGGCAAAAGTACTCACCTGAAGAAACAAGAAACTTTTAAAAGTAAACAAGATGGGGCAACTGCAAGTCCTAACTATAAGGGACCTCATCCGTTCTGCAAAAGGTGTTACACACATCATGCAGGCTATTGCCAAGTGGTCTGTGATAAGTGCAACAAGAAAGAACATGTGGCGAAAGATTGTTATGCCACTGTTTCTGAAGTAAAGACAAAATTGACCGATGTCAAGAAATGTTATGGATGCGGGAAGTCTGGTCACTTTATAAATCAATGCCCTGATAAGGAGAAGAACAAAGAACCCGCACGAGGGAGGGCATTTAATGTTAGTGCCAGTAAAGCACGAGAGGATCCTAATCTTGTCACGGGTACGTTTACCGTTAATAATCAACTAGCTTCTATTATGTTTGATACGGGTGCTGATAGAAGTTATATGTGTAAAGACTTTAGTTTTAAACTAAAATGTGCATCATTACCTCTAGACGATAAATATACTATTGAATTAGCTAATGGTAAACTGATAAAAGCCGATAAAATTTTCCATGGTTGCGAAATGAATCTCGCTGGTGAAACCTTCAAAATCGATTTGATACCCGTAGAATTAGGAAGTTTTGACGTAATCGTTGGCATGGACTGGATGTCCAAAACAAGAGCGGAAGTTGTTTGCGCTGAGAAAGCAATCCGCATCCCTCGTAAGGATGAAACGTCATTAATGATTTATGGGGAGAAGAGCAACTCAAAGCTGAACTTTATCAGCTGTATGAAGGCCCAGAAACTTATAAGAAAAGGTTGTTATGCTATTCTGGCACATGTAAAGAAGATTGATACTGAAGAAAGAAGCATTAATGACATGCCGGTTGTAAGAGAATATCCCGGAGTATTTCCAGAAGAATTACCGGGGCTACCTCCACACAGATGTGTAGAATTCCAGATTGATCTCATACCAGGAGCTGCACCTGTAGCCCGATCTCCATATAGACTTGCACCTTCAGAAATGCAAGAATTACAAGACCAGTTGCAAGAATTATCGGACCGTGGATTTATTCGTCCTAGTTTTTCACCTTGGGGTGCTCCTATTCTGTTCGTCAAGAAGAAGGATGGATCTATGAGAATGTGCATAGATTACAGAGAATTAAACAAATTAACGATCAAGAATCGGTACCCATTACCGAGGATTGATGATTTGTTTGATCAATTGCAAGGATCAAGTGTTTATTCTAAGATTGATCTATGCTCCGGATATCATCAACTGAGAGTGAAGGAAGAAGATGTTCCTAAAACCGCGTTCAGAACCCGTTACGGTCACTATGAGTTCCTAGTCATGCCTTTTGGATTAACTAATGCTCCAGCAGTATTCATGGATCTAATGAATCGCATCTGTAGACCGTATTTAGACAAATTTGTTATTGTTTTTATCGACGACATATTGATTTACTCGAAGAACAAGGAAGAACATGAGCAACACTTAAGACTGGTACTAGAGATACTCAAGAAAGAAGAATTGTACGCAAAATTTTCGAAGTGTGATTTCTGGTTACAAGAAGTACAATTTTTGGGCCATGTTGTCAGTAAACATGGAATTAAAGTTGACCCCGCCAAGATCGAAGCCATTAGTAAATGGGAAATCCCGAAGACTCCAACACAAATTCGCCAATTCTTAGGTCTTGCTGGTTACTACCGAAGATTCATTCAAGATTTCTCTAGAATCGCCAAACCCTTAACTGCATTGACTCAAAAGGGAAAGAAGTATGATTGGTCCACAGAACAGGAATCCTCATTCCAGTTATTAAAGAAGAAGTTAACGTCTGCACCCATTTTGTCATTACCGGAAGGAAATGATGATTTCGTGATCTATTGTGATGCTTCACGCCAAGGTTTAGGATGTGTATTAATGCAACGCACAAAAGTCATCGCATATGCCTCACGACAACTAAAAATTCATGAAAATAACTATACGACGCATGATTTAGAACTTGGAGCAGTAGTTTTTGCACTCAAAATATGGAGACACTATCTATATGGCACCAAGTGTACAGTGTACACTGACCATAAGAGTCTTTAGCATATTTTTGATCAAAAACAACTCAATATGAGGCAACGTCACTGGGTAGAGTTGTTAAACGATTACGATTGTGAAATCCGTTACCACCCCGGAAAGGCTAATGTTGTAGCTGATGCCTTAAGTCGAAAAGAAAGAGTAAAACCTCTTAGGGTTCGAGCTTTGAATATTACAATTCGTACTGATCTCACAAAGCAAATTCAAGCAGCACAGTTAGAAGCTTTAAAAGAAGAAAATGAAAAAGGCGAAATGAGCAAAGGGTTAGAAAAACAACTTGAAGTAAAAGCCGATGGAACCCTGTATTTTGCTGGTAGGATATGGGTACCAAAACATGGTAACCTAAGGCAACTAGTACTGGATGAAGCACACAAAACGAGGTACTCAATTCACCCAGGAAACGGGAAAATGTACCACGATCTCAAGAAGTTTTATTGGTGGCCTAATATGAAGACAGAAATTGCTACTTATGTAAGCAAATGTTTGACGTGTGCAAAGGTCAAAGCTGAGCACCAAAAGCCGTCAGGATTACTGCAACAACCAGAAATTCCGCAGTGGAAATGGGAAAGAATAACCATGGATTTCATTACGAAATTGCCAAGGACTGCAAGTAGTCATGATACTATTTGGGTGATAGTTGATCGTCTAACTAAATCAGCTCACTTCTTACCAATAAAGGAGACAGACAGTATGGAGAAATTAGCACGCCTATATTTGAAGGAAGTAGTTTCCAGGCATGGTGTACCCATCTCCATCATATCTGATCGCGACACCCGATTCACATCACGTTTTTGGCAATCATTACAAAAAGCATTGGGAACTCGATTAGATATGAGCACCGCTTATCACCCACAGACAGATGGTCAAAGTGAAAGAACAATACAAACATTGGAAGACATGTTACGGGCATGCGTGATTGACTTTGGAACCAGTTGGGATCGACACTTACCGTTGGCAGAATTTTCATACAATAACAGCTATCATACGAGCATCAACGCAGCACCATTTGAAGCACTTTACGGTAGAAAGTGCAGATCTCCTATCTGTTGGAGTGAAGTAGGAGAAAGACAACTTACTGGACCAGAAATTATTCATGAAACCACCGAAAAGATCATTCAAATACAACAGCGATTGAAAACGGCCATGAGTCGCCAAAAGAGTTATGCTGATGTAAGAAGAAAACCGCTAGAATTTCAAGTGGGCGACAAAGTCATGTTGAAAGTGTCACCCTGGAAAGGCGTTGTACGATTCGGTAAACGAGGAAAGCTAAGTCCTAGGTACGTAGGACCCTTTGAAATCACCGAAAGAATTGGAGCAGTTGCTTATCGATTAAAGCTACCACAAGAACTTAGTAGTGTTCACGACACATTTCACGTGTCAAATTTGAAGAAATGTTTAGCTGAAGAGGATGTCGTAATTCCTCTTGATGAAATACGAATCAATGATAAACTCCATTTTGTCGAAGAACCTGTTGAAATCATGGACCGTGAGGTCAAACAATTAAAACAAAGCAAAATACCGATAGTTAGAGTTCGTTGGAACGCTAGATGAGGACCCGAGTTTACTTGGGAACGTGAAGATCAGATGAAGCAAAAGTATCCACATTTGTTCACTGATATCGCTCATGAAACAGGTACTACTCAAAATTTCGGGACGAAATTTTCTTTAAGGGGGAGGTACTGTGATGACCCGAAAATTTTTGACTTATTTAAACCAATTCTCTATACGATTTATTATTTTAACACGCTAAACAAAGTCTGTTAGATTGAGTCTCAAAATTTTAGAACTGTTTCATATATACAATTACCTTTGATTACTCTCGACGATTCATGAACAATTATATGTATGTATATATATATGTACAAGTAAAAACGACTTTCCTACAGTAAAACCCTATTTGCTACAGTAAAAATTACTTTGCTACAGTAAAACACAATTTGCTACAGTAAAACACTATTTGCTACAGTGAAACCGTATTTTGCTACAGTGCTACAGTGAAAACGAGTTTGCTACAGTGATTTGCTACAGTAAAACACTATTTGCTACAGTAACACACTATTTGCTACAGTAAACACTATTTGATGTCGACGAACTAGCAAACAAAAACAGAAAAGGCGGCCATGCGATCGCATGGCAAAAACACTGAAAACTCATGCGATCGCATGAGCTACAGTAAATCAAAAAGTACTATAAAAGGTCAGTTTTGCTCGACGAGTTTTTCATAATAATTTCTTTACGTAAAATTTTATATTTATAATTATAATTATAATTTTAATTTTAAGTTTAATAATAATAAAGTATATTCGAGGGTATTTTTAATTCGGGTTTCAAACCGTTTTAAAATAAGGAAATTTTGGGTATTGTTCGGGGTATTGTTCTTGAATCCAAGACCAACCATACAGTCGTCTACCATCATTACGTCTACGCAATTTGCCTACAATATTGAATCGCAATATTGAACTGTGAGTTATAGTCTCCCTTTTTAAATACTTTAAATATTTTTGGGCTGAGAATACATGCAATTTATTTTAAACGCAATAAGACACAAGTACATACAAAATTCTACACTGAGTTAAACCGAAAATCCCTTAGCTTTGGTAACTAGTAGCTGCCAGTACATAGGATATGGACTGGTGGGCGCGAATAATTGTATATGGATCCATAGGGCTTGACATCCCCGTCCGAGCTAGAGCGCTAGCCTTTTAACGGACGTATGTTATTTGAGTTTAAGACACGTTGGTTTGCGTGTATTAAAACGAATGGGGTAATTATCACTATAGCGTTAAGTTTAGTTACCAGGGTGCTCTGTTACGTAGAATCTATTGATAAACTTTTGATGAAATCTTGTGGTCTATCTTTATACATGTTTATGACTCGAGCAATTAAACCTATAACTCACCAACATTCGTGTTGACTTTTTAGCATGTTTTATTCTCAGGTCCTTAGAATGCTTCCGCTGTGATGTGCTTGTTGCCTGCATGGAGTCTCTCATGCTTTGTACAAAGTTTATTGCATTCAAAATAAAACTGCGTTGTGTAATAAATAATTGGACTGTGATGTCAACCTGTAAATTAAAGACTTATGTATTTCGGGGTTTTGCTTATACCTAAGCACTTGCCCACATGTTTATAACTTTCTATGTTTAGAAAGTCACTTATTTTAATGAATGCAATATTTTATCAAAACGTATCATATAGAGGTCAAAACCTCACTGTGGAATCAATGATTAACGTGCCGCGTCAATAGCGATTTTGACGGGTCGTTACAGTAAACAAAAGTTTGAATCCAAAAGTGCTATCCCTAGTGTATGCATGCATGGTTGACTCCAATCAAGTAATCAAAGAGTGCGGAAGCATGTATCAAGTAGCCAAGTATGAACCTGAGAAAACATGTAGAAAACTGTCAACGAAAAACGTTGGTGAGATCATAAATGTATTTGTAAAAGTATATTTTGAACCACAATGTTTAGTATCAAACGTATACATCTCTAAAGATGTGTTGTATCAAAAAGTATACATCTCAAAAGATGTTATTTGTAAACCATAAGATTTTGTATAAAGTGAATATCAAGCGTATACATCCCAAAAGATGTTGTCTGTATCACGAGCACCCAATTACCAAAACTTAACTGAATCTTCCCTCTGAATTTTGAATATAGTGTTAGAACATACACTATGCACGTTGAAATTATATTTCATCCACTAACGGTAGCGAACCGTCTGAATGAGGGTTCGTTAAACCTGTATGGCCACACAACATAATCACTCGCTTACACTTACACCCTGCAAGTGGAACTAATGATAATTGGATTGAGGACTTTTGTTCTAACTCGTCTGTATCTTTGTATTCGTATTTGTGTTCAAAGTATAAAAGTATGAAAAGTATATATACATGTGAAACGTATATAAGTATGTAATGTATATGTTTCTCAGCCCACGATTTAAAAGAATAAAAGTTGTTGAAAAGGTGGGACTATGATCTCACCTCGAGTGCACGAGTATAAAAGTACTTCACGAAGTAAATGTGTGCATGATAGTTGCTTAGCCTTGACCTAAACAAATAAGTTGTATTAATTAACCGGTTACGACACAAGGTCGGGTGAAATATGTTCAATTAGTCCTATGGCTCGTTACAACTCGATTATGTAGCATGTGAATCACGTTGTCAAGTTTCATGCAAGAATCAAGTATAAAATAAGATTAGAACGATTACATAAGTGTTTTGTTAAGTTTGACTAAAAGTCAAACTTGGTCAAGGTCAACGAAAAAGTCAATGGGGTCGGGTCGGGTCCCGAACTATTTTCATGAGCTTAGAAATCATATATGAGCATGTTGTCCAAGTTTCATGTTGATCGGGGGTGTGTAGCATAGCAAACATTATTCAAAAATCGAAAAAATTGGACAGGCCACTTTGGCGCGCCGCGCGGGTATATGGCGCGCCGCGCCATTACCTGTGCAGAGAATTCTGGCAGTTTTCACACTCAAGCACGAATCCAACTTCAAATACCCATAAATCCTAAACCGTAAACATCCAAAACAAGTATCTTATATCGTTGGAAAGGTATTTTGACAAGGAATACAACTAACTACTTTTCACCAAGCAAAAACATCAATTACAATAACTGAAAACTCGTCAATTGATCAATAAAGGTTTATTTTCAAAGTTCAAGTTCATCAAATGCATTTTTAAGTTTCGGGAATCCAATTCACACATATGATATGCCGTTTTGAAGGTAATGAAACGTGCATTACAACTAAACACTTACTAACAATATTTCATGGCATCCAAAGTATCAAAAGTTCATTTCAAGTTCATCAAACCCTAATCAAGAATCACAAAATCAATAATCATGTTAACGCAAGGTTTTCATATCATCCAACATACCAAAACGAAACTAACGATGCTAGTAACACTTTTAACACAATGGGTTTAACATCTAACAACATTTAATCAATCAAAATCAAAGATTAAACTAACCCATTTTGAGTGTTCATGCTAGTTATACCAAATAACAAGATCGAGCATACAAATTACATACACGACATCACAATGAGCCATAGACACTAACTAACATCATTTCAAGTCAAAAACACGAATTTAGAGAAATCCAGAGTTTTAGAAATGTTACCCAAACGAGATGAAATTGGTACCAAAATGTAGAGGATGAAGAGAGGATCACGAATATGTAATTTGTTTTGATGGTTGCTTGCTAAATCCGATTTAGATGATGAATGATTGAATTGGGTGTTTGTGTGTGTGTTCTTGCTAGAGAGAAAGAGAGAGAGATGGAGATGATTGAATGGTGGTGATTGGGGTGGACTAGTTGACCTAGTCAACTAGTTTGCCCCGTGTCGATTTTAGTCCTTCGAGTTTAGAAGCGGGTGCGGAATTTTACCGAACGAATATTTTGAAAACGCTCGAGTAAATGAGTGATGTTATAATTAAATAACGGAAATATTATGAACGTTAGTCAACGGAAACTACGAATTTAAATAACGAAAGATATTATTAAAAAAAAAGATAGTGTTAAAAATAAATTTAACGGAAAAACGCGGGATGTTACATTACCTACACCTTAAAAGAAATTTCGTCCCGAAATTTAGTTGGAAGTAGTAGTTGTTAAATCTTCCTCGAGATCTTGCGTTGTAAATTCTACGGATAAGTGAAGGTACGTCCTTGGGCATTTCAACGAACTTCGACGGTCGGGATTTTTACGTTGGATTGAAGTTTGGTTTCACGATTCATAATTTCAACCGGTTCTCCTAGGAAGTGGAGTGTACCATCGATAGCAAGCTCATCGAAGGGAATAGCAAGTTACGTCTTCAGGTTCTATGTAGGATGAACGGAGACTCAAATGAGTCGGAAAATCTAGATGACAAGCAACGGTTACAATACGCTCCATGGTTTCAAAAAGGATTAGTATATCGCGGATTTAGCATTCCTAGGTTTCCCGAAACGGTTTACACCTCCTCAAGGTGCGACTTCTAACGTGACGCGGTTTCCCAAGGAATTCGAAAGGTTTACGTCTAACATTGGCAAGCTCTCTGGGCGACTACGAGTCGTGTTGGGTCTTTCTTGAATATGAATAAATTTTCTCAGTTGCTCATGAATAAACTCGGCCCCGGTGAATTGATCATCGTTTACTTTGTTCGACAAAAGAGAATGACGTTTCCGGTCACATGTGGTTTCAAAAGGTGTGACGTTAAGAATCGAATGATAACTATCGTGGTAAGAGATTCCGGTTAAAGGCAAGACTTTTCTCACGTGGTTTGAAGTTAGTAATACAACTCGTATTATGGATTCTAAGGTTTAAATCGTATGTTTGTTCGGTCCGTCGGGTTGCGGATGGTACGCGGTACTCATGTCTAAACATGGTCCCGAGGCTTTTTGTAAGGCACTCCGAAATCTAGAAGTGAAACGAGGATCTCGATCCGAAACAAAGTACATTCCGTAAGGTATATTTGAACAAGTTTGTTAGGACAAGTTTCTCAAGAAATTTGCGTTGCGGAAGATTTATCGGTTTCCAAATACGTTCGTCGAGACTATTCACCCTCGAGGCGAATACTAGTATAACGTGAAGAGTCTCTCTCCATTGAGAATTTAAAATAAAAGATTTCCTGAACCAGAATTACGAGTGTAAGGCGAGAGAAGTTTCCGCCTCGATGCGAGCATAACGAGTAAATTGTAGTTAGTCAATAAGACTATGCGAGGACGAGATAGTATACACGTGTAACATACGGTTGAAGTCGAAAGGAATCGGTAATTCATTCGGAAACATAAGTATAGTTCGACAAAAATTGAAGGTGTGTCCCCGGTATGGTTGTTATCAATATTCTCGGAGTTTTCAGATGTCCAACATGAATAGATGAAGTCATGTACATGGCTCATGGTGGTGTTTAGGTTGATCGAGTCTAACCACCATCACGTGTCACTAGAACTTTGGTATGTCTTACCGTAATATAACCACGTTGATCGAGTGTCCTTATATTACGCTAACTCATACCTCCATTCCCACATCACTCTATAGATTCAAGTTCGTGTAATCGTGAAGTTTAAAATAAACAAAGTGTAACGACGTCTCTAACGTGACTCGTATTGAATCGAAAGAATTAGTGCAACTATAAAGAAGCGTTCCCCGAGGGAAGTGTATAAATGATTGTTCACGTCAATGTGGTTCGAGTCAGACAATAAGGTATTCAGGTATGAAAAGAGTAACGAGTCATGATAACGAGTAGCACGCAACCGTAGTGATAAATGTTGATGACGATACTCACCTAGAGTAGTGATGGTAGTAACACCAAAAAGTAGATAGTAAGAAACACCAGTGGGAAACCGATAGTAAGTTGAAACGGTGGCAAATAACAATCCGGGAGACAGAGTTCCCGAACAAGTGTGACTAATGAAGTCATCGTCATCCATACGTGTATGAATCATGAATTTACGTGTGTTACCAAAAAGTGGCGGAATACGAGTTCGTATGATGAAGGTTGGGTACCATTAAAAAGTTTGCCTAAGAATGATTCAAGTATAATGCACAAGTAGTCAAGTAAGTGCTATCTATAGCAAATGTATGTCAGAATGCAAATGCTAACTATCCGGTTGTAGTCTAGACTCACTAATGCGTCCTAACGACTCTGTCAGACACACTAATGCACATCCTAGTTCCCTACAACCAACGCTCTGATACCACTTGTAACGACCCGACCAAAACCGTTATTGACGGCGCCATTAACTTAGGTCCCGTTGCGTGGTCGTAGTCCCTATATGAGACTCGTTTGACCAAAATTATGTCGCATTCATTTGAAAGGTACAAGACTTGCAAGTTTAGTTTACAAAACCGTTCGACAACAAGTCTAAGTTTACAAAAGTCATAAAGTATAAATGAAATAACTTGCGACATAATTAGTTTAAAAACACAGTTGCTATAAATAGCGTAAGTATGTAAACAAAAGTTTGAATCCAAAAGTGCTATCCCTAGTGTATGCATGCATGGTTGACTCCAATCAAGTAATCAAAGAGTGCGGAAGCATGTATCAAGTAGCCAAGTATGAACCTGAGAAAACATGTAGAAAACTGTCAACGAAAAACGTTGGTGAGATCATAAATGTATTTGTAAAAGTATATTTTGAACCACAATGTTTAGTATCAAGCGTATACATCTCTAAAGATGTGTTTGAATCAAAAAGTATACATCTCAAAAGATGTTATTTGTAAACCATAAGATTTTGTATAAAGTGAATATCAAGCGTATACATCCCAAAAGATGTTGTCTGTATCACGAGCACCCAATTACCAAAACTTAACTGAATCTTCCCTCTGAATTTTGAATATAGTGTTAGAACATACACTATGCACGTTGAAATTATATTTCATCCACTAACGGTAGCGAACCGTCTGAATGAGGGTTCGTTAAACCCGTATGGCCACACAACATAATCACTCGCTTACACTTACACCCTGCAAGTGGAACTAATGATAATTGGATTGAGGACTTTTGTTCTAACTCGTCTGTATCTTTGTATTCGTATTTGTGTTCAAAGTATAAAAGTATGAAAAGTATATATACATGTGAAACGTATATAAGTATGTAATGTATATGTTTCTCAGCCCACGATTTAAAAGAATAAAAGTTGTTGAAAAGGTGGGACTATGATCTCACCTCGAGTGCACGAGTATAAAAGTACTTCACGAAGTAAATGTGTGCATGATAGTTGCTTAGCCTTAACCTAAACAAATAAGTTGTATCAATTAACCGGTTACGACACAAGGTCGGGTGAAATGTGTTCAATTAGTCCTATGGCTCGTTACGACTCGATTATGTAGCATGTGAATCACGTTGTCAAGTTTCATGCAAGAATCAAGTATAAAATAAGATTAGAACGATTGCATATGTGTTTTGTTAAGTTTGACTAAAAGTCAAACTTGGTCAAGGTCAACGAAAAAGTCAATGGGGTCGGGTCGGGTCCCGAACTATTTTCATGAGCTTAGAAATCATATATGAGCATGTTGTCCAAGTTTCATGTTGATCGGGGGTGTGTAGCATAGCAAACATTATTCAAAAATCGACAAAATTGGACAGGCCACTTTGGCGCGCCGCGCGGGTATATGGCGCGCCGCGCCATTACCTGTGCAGAGAATTCTGGCAGTTTTCACACTCAAGCACGAATCCAACTTCAAATACCCATAAATCCTAAACCGTAAACATCCAAAACAAGTATCTTATATCGTTGGAAAGGTATTTTGACAAGGAATACAACTAACTACTTTTCACCAAGCAAAAACATCAATTACAATAACCGAAAACTCGTCAATTGATCAATAAAGGTTTATTTTCAAAGTTCAAGTTCATCAAATGCATTTTTAAGTTTCGGGAATCCAATTCACACATATGATATGCCATTTTGAAGGTAATGAAACGTGCATTACAACTAAACACTTACTAACAATATTTCATGGCATCCAAAGTATCAAAAGTTCATTTCAAGTTCATCAAACCCTAATCAAGAATCACAAAATCAATAATCATGTTAACGCAAGGTTTTCATATCATCCAACATACCAAAACGAAACTAACGATGCTAGTAACACTTTTAACACAATGGGCTTAACATCTAACAACATTTAATCAATCAAAATCAAAGATTAAACTAACCCATTTTGAGTGTTCATGCTAGTTATACCAAATAACAAGATCGAGCATACAAATTACATACACGACATCACAATGAGCCATAGACACTAACTAACATCATTTCAAGTCAAAAACATGAATTTAGAGAAATCTAGAGTTTTAGAAATGTTACCCAAACGAGATGAAATTGGTACCAAAATGTAGAGGATGAAGAGAGGATCACGAATATGTAATTTGTTTTGATGGTTGCTTGCTAAATCCGATTTAGATGATGAATGATTGAATTGGGTGTTTGTGTGTATGTTCTTGCTAGAGAGAAAGAGAGAGAGATGGAGATGATTGAATGGTGGTGATTGGGGTGGACTAGTTGACCTAGTCAACTAGTTTGCCCCGTGTCGATTTTAGTCCCTCGAGTTTAGAAGCGGGTGCGGAATTTTACCGAACGAATATTTTGAAAACGCTCGAGTAAATGAGTGATGTTATAATTAAATAACGGAAATATTATGAACGTTAGTCAACGGAAACTACGAATTTAAATAACGAAAGATATTATTAAAAAAAAAGATAGTGTTAAAAATAAATTTAACGGAAAAACGCGGGATGTTACAAAAATCACTTTGAGGTCCGAATTTAATGCCTTAGATCAGTTTTGGGAGCTCATTCATTCCATTCACAACCACCTTATCTTCTCCAATTCAATTCTAGTGAGAGAGTGCATTTCTTGAGTGAGAAAGCTTCATTAAAGGGTAAAGGAGGTTGAATCGGGTCTTAGTGCGAGTTCTAAAGTCGTTCATCTAGTCGCTAGCTACGTAGTGATTGTGTTGGTAAGTTCTAAAACCTAGATTCTTACTTTAATTGCATTAAGGGCTAGGGTTTGGGTTAGTGATGCACACAAAACCCACTTGCTAGTAATTTGGAGGTTTTGGGTGAAATTGGGTCATGAAGACTCAAAGATGACCAATTAGGGTTTTCAAGTATTAAATTATGTTTATGAACCTAATTAGTTAGTTAATGTACTAGAACAACTTAATGATATGTAAATGGGTGTTAATTGGGCATAGATGACCCAAATGGGTGTGTTGACCTTGAAATGGGTCAAATGGGTCTTTAATGACCTAAGTGGTCTTGCATGTGTGAAAATGAGTTAACCTTGTGATTTAAAAATGTAATAAGATCATATTTGGCTAGAGTTAGGGTTTTTGGTGAAGTTAACCCATTATTAGGGTTAATGGTGCAAAATGGGTTAAAATTGCACTTTGGGTCAAAATGGCTTTAAAATGGTGAAAGAATTGGTTGGCCTACTTGAGTTTGCGTTTAATAATATGTATAATGTGATTAGGTACATTACATTGAGTTTTCGCAAGCTCGGGTATCTTTTCACAAGACTTTGAGGTGAGTGGAATAATTATATGCATAGGTATATAATGTATCTATCTGTTGTAGCGTGAAATGTGAAGTGTCGAGGTGTTAAGACACCACGTTTCACGTGAAGAGTGTAGCATCGAGGTGTTAAGATGCCACTCGGGGTGAAGCATCGAGGTGTTAAGATGCCACCTAGGAGTGTAGTGTCGAGGTGTTAAGACACCACTCCGTAAAATATATGAGTGAAGCATCGAGGTGTTAAGATGCCATTCGGGGTGAAGTACCGAGGTGTTAAGGTGCCACCCTAGGGGTTAGTGGTGCGAGGTGTTAAGTGCCCTAACAGATGTTATGAACACCGATGGCGTTTTCGCGAGTGCCATTCCCTTGTACGATTGGTTAACCATGGTTATTTGTGTTGTAAGCATATTATATTATTCGAGTTATATTTATATGCGGTTGATATGCTAGCTCGTGGTATTGGAGAATGATAGTTGTAATTTTTACGATAAGCTAATTGTGTTTACTAGCATGTTTGCGGTATTGTGTAAGTGTATGCAAGTAGGTATAATTATATATGTACTCGTATAATTATTGCATTCACTAAGCTTTGCTTACCCTCTCGTTGTTTACCTTTTTATAGGTTCGGTTGTGGACAAGGGTAAGGGTATTATCTTGGATTAGAGATCCCGTCGTTGCTAGAGAATGCTTTTGGGCTATTTAGCTTTTGGAGTATTGACCGAGACTTGGGTAGTTTAATCCCAAACACCATGCTCGTAGTGTAGTTTGGTACTTAAACTTTTGATGGTCGAAACTCATATTTTGAATTAAACTCGTAAAATGGCCGATGTGGGCCCCGCTTGTAAAACATTATTTTTATGTTTTAATAGTGATAGTTTTACATATTTAAATGTGAGGTTAAAAGCGTGTCGTCTAAAAATGTCGGGAACTAGTCGATCTTTTTCGCATTTGAAACTTTCCGGACAGGCCTGAATGGCGCGCCGCGCGGCCATCCTGGCGCGCCGCGCCACTTCACTGTACAGCAAAAAAAAAATTATTTGCTATTTTCACGCGGGTTGTTCGTGGTTTGGTTTGGGTTGTTACACATGATTAACTGACTCCCGCCGATACAGCATCATCATTAGCAAACGTTTGATTGGCAGCAAGGAGGCTGCATTTAATGCTGGCAGGCATGCGATCTTTGGATTATTTTGATAATATCCAATATATTTTGTGCTAATTTTGGTAATGATCAAATTATTATATTCTTTGGAGTTTAATATCATACACTTTTTGGTTACGTGTATCACATTAAACTGGGGGGACTTAATGATACGCGTACCTCTGTGCCTAGCGCATCGTGCATATCACGTGCTGGTTGCACGTATGTCATGTCCGCATTATGTCTATTGCGCGCATTCGGTAAACTCTTGCTTAGAGAATAAGTAAGACGGCTAATAAAGCATATCTTATCCTTAAATAACTGAAGTCTTATTCCTAACTATAATGCCTATATTTATGGGATTGATGCGGTAACAGGTATGTTCAATATGAACTGTAACCCTACGAAACCACCCAAGTGGCCATTATTGCGGCTAAGCCATTAATGGTGAACTAAGTCGTTAATCACCCTTTCGTAGATCTTCATCTCAATAAGGGTTATCTACAGTAACCATTGACCGGAGATTAAAACTGTTATGTTCTTAAACACTCCCACGTGGCACTCAACATATGATCAGTCCTAGGCGACAGATTTATGTTCGATCACTATACTATTCATTAACTCTGATATGTGGTGGTTCATACGCACTTTTGATCTTACATGCTCTCTAACGATCACATATATTGGTCAAAGTGCTCATTCCACTATCTTAGTTATCTATGACACACAATGATTCTTATGCTTGCTATATATTATTATGTGTGTGCACTAACCCTTGATTGAAGGATTATCTAGCTCGTTGAGTTCATATCACTCCTTACTTGATATTATGACTTATATGTGGACTAATCCTCTTTTCTATGAGTCATATATTGCATATTTCAAGGGGGAGCTATATCATCTACTGCTATGTAAGATTAAAAGGGGAGCATTACTCTAGGGTGCACTTAGTTCCAGGGGGAGCTAACCTTTTTGCTTCGACAAAAGGGGGAGAAAGTGTATGGTAAGTAATGTTAACACATGTGTTGTATTGTATGCTTAAGCACACTTACATAGGTTTGTCATCATTAAAAAGGGGGAGAATGTTGGTTAGTGAGCCAATGATAATATTCAAATGTTAACCACTTTGTTTTGATGATGACATCAAGTCTTGTGTGCTTAAAACAACGTATAGAACAACACAAGTTCACAAGCCTACATAATCTCTAGCAAACGACCAATACACAAAATCGTTAAGTCAAAAGAGTCATTTGAAAAATACTGAAGGAGCACGGCTGGGTCCACGGTCGACCTCAGGTCAGACCGTGGGATGCCCTGTACCTTGGTTCTTTGAAACAAGGTACACGGTCGACTCCACGGTCAGCCGTGGGTCGACCGCAGTTTCTCACTGTCTGAATTTTTGATCGAAAAATATTTGAACACTTCAGGGCATCTATAATTTATAAAACTTATTTAAACATGCTTAGAATAGTTGCCTCCTTCATATCCAAATGAGTTTTGGTCACTAGAACGCTAATCTTGGTTAATCGCACCTAATGACGTCTTAATGACACTTTAGCTTGTGATCAATGTTAATCTCATAAGTGTTGCTAAATGTCCTTTTGCAAAACCATCCTTTTAAATCTAAAATAAATATAGACATGATTAGGATGGTCATTAAGTCCCAACTAAAGAGATGCTCTCCACTTGATTAATCACTAAGCATTACTTACATACTTAAGTATGCTTATCTCTTTGTGATTGGTGTAACTTCCTAGAAGTCTTCATATAAAACAAATGGCTCTTATTTGGAGGGTTGCAAGTAACCAATGAATGCATATACTTGCAATCAAATGTTGACAAATAGTGTGAAGACATGGGATATGGTGTTTCGCTTGTAGTGGTTTGTCAAAGGATAAATGCAACTCCCAAAGAGTCTTTACAAGATTCAAATTAGTCTCATTTGACTTGTTGCAAGCAACCAATGAGGCAAGATACATCCATCAAAGTATTGACAAATTGTTGAAGACATGGGATATGATGTTTAAAGTGTTGTGGGTTGTCAAAGCATAAAAAATCTGCATTTTCCATAATGAAAAATCAATAACACAAAAGAAGACTATGTGACTTTCCTCTTTAGCAAGCTCATGTCCACTTCAATAAATGCATCCAAAAGTAAAATATGAAGGTTAAGGACTTCTAGGTGTATTAAGCATCTTTTGAAAGCTCTATATTGGGTAAAGAAGCCAATAATTCAAAGAAAAACGAGATCCAACGGATATATTGAAAAGTTGTCCAGAATGAGCAAGGTCGATGCACGGTCGACTGTGGATTCAACCGTGCACCATCTAAGAGATTTTTCTCTTTCCAATATATATACCAACATTTGCCAAAATTGAAGAGCACCTCTTTCCAACATTCTTTCAAAATCATATCTACTGATCTCCCAAGCCTCAAGCATAAATTAATGGAGAGATTATAAGAGAGAAAGAGAGATTCTACTTACACTAAGTAGAATTACATTGTAAACTTCATGCTTATCATTTGTATATTTAAGTTTACTTTCTGAGATGCTTCCTTAGGGGGTCAAGGAAGTTAAATAGCTCTTGTAATAGGAAGCACCATCTTACTTAGTGATTCAACTTCCTTAAAGAGATCTAGGAAGTTGATTAATTCCATTGGGAATTAATACTTGTCCAAGGTGAAGTTTGATCTAAATAAGGTTGGTGTGACCTATTGAAGAACTATGAGAGGTTGAGTTAGTAAAATCATTGTGTAAACTTAATTGTAAGTTTACATGGGTTCTATCTTCTTAAAGGGATCTAGAAGGTAGTTGTTGATCTTGTGGTAAGAACGTATGGTGATTATGAATTCTTCACAGGGATGTAAGAATTCACAAGTAGCGGCTTATTGAAGATCAATTGATGTAAACAGATCTCCACCGGGTTTGGAGAAACTTAGTGAAGAAAACTCTCGATAAGGTGTATCGAGGAGTGGATTAAGGAGGATTATTTAACATCCTCCCAAACCACTATAAATTCTTGTGTTTGTGCACTTACATTCTTTACATACTTGCATTAACAAACATAAACGCTTTCACACTTAAAACATATATTTTGATTGTTAAAGATTTTAAAAAAGTTTTAGGAAAACACTAAGTAACTATTCCCCCCTAGTTACTTACAATTTGTATTCGTAAGAATTGGTATTCTGGAAAATTCATGACGAACAGTAGATGAAGATGAAGGCAAAGGGTCTGGATTTCAGTTACAGTCTGTTTTCATTTTAAGAAAATAAGGTACAAATTTTTTATTTATCAAATGGTTATCTATATTTGGATCCAACTTGTGCAGTGTCTCCGGATTATACCCTAAGTGACATAACATCCGGTTTGTTTACAGAAGATATGTACACGTTGTCCAAATTTCATATAACAAAATACAGATTTCATTTAGCCTCATAGGCTTCTGTCTTAGGCCCAATTAAAAGAAACAGGCTCCAGATTTCAGGTCCAAAGTAAAAAGTCAGGATATAACGAGCCTTATTACAGTCCAAATTTGGTCCATGGGTATAATGGGCTCCAAAATTTTGATTTATTCCAAGGTGGTTTGGATTTAGGCCTGGGTACTAAGCCCGTATGGAATTAGCCCATTACCACCAAATCCTGACAGGGACTGTCCATGCAAAACCAAATCCAGAGAGACCACAGTTGCAAGGAAAAATCCGGAAGAACCTTCAGTGCAAAGTTGACAAAAGTTAACTGATTCCATCAAATTTTCGACGGACTAGTAGAAATCAACTAACGAAGGCTGACGAAACTAACGGGAGTTGACTTTTTGAGATTTAACAAGATTGTTTAAGGATCCAGATTTCATTGTCCGAATTTCGAATGTCCGGATTTCACAAGGCTTTTATCACCGGTTCTTCCAAAGACTCCGAAAATAGTGTGTCCGTATTTTCCAAATACGGTGACGACGATGTCTTTGCGGCTCATTGTTATATCTAATTCGGTAAATACCAAATGATTAACTTAGTCATCGAATTTTTTTTTAGTTCAAAGATATTGCTATCGGATTTCCTATACCGAGTGATTCTCGGCTTTTCCATACGCGATAATTTACATACTTTTGGGGATTACCAACTACATCAACCACATGTAAATGATGCTATATTGCATATAATCATCATTTTTGGGGAGAAATGTATATGGTTGTTATACATATGATTTCTATAAATGTACGATATAGGACTCGGACTTCAAAGAAAGAATTGCTTATTTGAGGGGAGCTAGAGATTCAAAGGAGTTCTTTAAGTGATTGTTCGGACTACCGAGAGAGCCAACAAAATCATATGGGGAGTATTCGAATCAAGTTACCAAACCAATAGCCATTTCGGATCATGCTGTCAAATAGAAATTGATCGAGACTTTGAAAGAAGAGCCCATGTACTTTGTTGGGGAAGCTTCAAGAGTTTCGACACTTCGTCTCAAGTCAAGCAAATTGCATTGTTTCACAATGAATATCTAAAGAGGAGATTGTTGTCTAGCAATCAACGGAGATACGCGTTGGTGAAAGGTAAAGACATCTCACAACTAAGTCAAGATGATGTTGTTGTCTAACAATCAACGGTGACAAAGTTAGTGATGTGATCTTCAAAGACCATTGAAAATCAAAGAAGTTCAAGATTCAAAATCTACTTCAATGACGCGTACTTGATTCATGGGGGGAGTTAGTTAGTGATAATTAATTCTTTTTGATGTAATTATGTATGCTTTTAGATAGGGTGTTTTGTTTGAAACTCATTCATCTCATGGGGAAGAATGTTGAAGCCCTGGAAATGAGTAGAACGAGTTTCCTAGCCTCAGAGAGTGATCTGTAGATGAAGGTTATATATAGATCATTGAGGCTTCTTAGTTAGTGTGTGAGCCCAGTGCAAGCCACTGATATGTAAAGAGATCAAGAGAGTTGTGAAATGTGAATTTTGACTATTTGACTTTTCCTTTCTTGATCTTCATGCATATTTATACAATATTCATCTGATATTTATCCCAATATGACCTAATTGACGCAACTAAATTTAATGATAGGACCGTATATATATATATATATATATATATATATATATATATATATATATATATATATATAATTTATGGGTTTTTATTAAAGGCGATACCGACATCGAATGCTTTCATTTGTCACCCACACAAGCGTTAGGAGGAACCCAATTCGCGACGATGTTGGCAGTACCATCGAAGGTTGGGAAACCCCTCAAAGACCTCAAATCGTATTGATGTTAGCAGTACCATCAAAGGTTGGAAACTCCCTGCTTGGAGTGAAATCGAACCTTAGTTGACAGTACCCCAAGTTGGATCTCACCCCATACCACTCAAGCCAAGCTTCGGTAGTTTAAAATTTATGATTTTTAGAAGTAAACAATCACCAAAGTACTATTCAAATATAATTAGCTTTGAAATTTTATTGATGAACCCACTTAATTTTCATCCTTTATTCGCTCCTTCCGAATGAAACGCTAATCCACAAGGTCTGCTCAAAACTTAACGACCTTATTTATAATAACCATGTACAAGTTTAAGATAAAGTTGTGTTCGTTGGTTGCATTCAAGTATTCAACCAAACTACATTATCGGTTGTTAAAAAGGTCATTAGGTGTTTATTAAGGAATTAAAGAATGTGAGGGTCTACAATGTAGTATATCGAAACTTTTGCCGTTTAGTTAAGAAATGATTTTCTTTTCTTATCGTGTACGTCTGGTACATCGGACTATAACTCAGTAACTCACACATATCGGATTTGGCCTTTTTTTATATCTAAGAAAAAATTATATAACTTTTAATTTCGTTGGCTGTGGTTTGTTTGTTAGTTACTTTGTTTTGTTCTGCATCTCGGAAGCTTCAGAAAGTAATTTATATAAATGGTCCCTAAATATTCCCTTACATGCACTGTTTATTCAACTAACTTTTTAACTGTCAGCTTTGTTACTTTTAAGTTTTAAATATTCTCTGATTAAAAGAGCTTTACAAAATTAAAAGAATTACCTATATATATATATATATATATATATATATATATATATATATATATATATATATATATATATATATATATATATATATAGTATATGTTAACATCAAAAACTATTTACTCAAAAAATGAAAAATAAAACATTAAATATAGTTTATGTATGTATTTGAGTGATCAGTTAACGAGAGTTTATCGACAATTAAACTCATTTTTTAGAAGTTTAAATAAACATTAAGCATATACCATTGTATGAAAGAAATTGTTTTTGCTTTATAATTGTATAAAAAAAATGAAAGAAAATTTATTAGAACTATAACTTGGTTCCAAAAAAGTTTGAGGTATTTATTTGGCGGGCTAGGAAAAAGAGACTTCCCGTGTTGTTGGAATTAGATAAACGGGGTGTCGACCTTCATACCGTCCATTGTCCGATTTGTGACGACGGTTTGGAGTCGGTTGACACTCCCTTATTCTTTGTAATCATGCTTTTGAAGTTTGAAGTAAAGTGTATGATTGGTGGGGCCTAAATGGCGTCTCAAATTTAAGTGATGGTGAAGCTTTTCGTGGGAACAATACCCTTGCGATGACATCCATAGGTTCGAAAATTTGGCAAGCGGCAGAGTAGACGTGTGCGTATCTCATATGAAAAAATCGTAATAAAAAAGTATTCAAAAACAAATGTTGGAACACACCATTTGCACTTTGTGAAATTCAAGTGAAAAGTTATGAGTGAGTTACGAAGAGGTGTAAAAAAGTAGTTATTGGGTGGCATAGTTGGCTTCATAACCCGCAAGAGATTATTACATAATCGCGATCTTTGTATTTTTAGGATTCTAGCTTAGGATCCTAGTATATTTTCGTGATCTTGTACAGTTTGTGCAGATCTTCGGCTAGTTGCTTCATTTGCTTCTAGCCCTCCTTGTACATTCGTTTTGAGTATTAATATGATGCTTTTCCAAAATAAAAAATAAAAAATAAAAAAATAAAAAAATTCAAACTCATAAAATATAAACTCTTAAAATAACTTATTTGAACTAGTCTTTAAATTAAGTTAATAGCTTTTGAGATTATGACTTAACATTAAATTAGTAATGAATGAATGGAATATTACGACATAAACTGTGGATGAGAAATGTCAATAGACAAAACCTAAGGGCAATATATAGTAATTTTTTGTATAGTCTAAGGACCAATTTGTAAGTTAGTCGTGAATGGGTACTGTTGTATTGTCTCCCTCCCACAAAAAACAGAACAAAATATTTGACTCTCGATTCAATTCAAAACACGTATATTCCTCATACAAAATTAATCATCTTGTATCCTTCATTTAATTCGGTATGTATTCCTAAGTGCCGTTTTCATACGCCTATATGTATAAAACTTTTTTGTATTATGATTTGTTTACTCGATCTTTAAATTCTTATCTTTTAGTCAATTACCCTAGATTTACTTTACAATTATTGTTTGTGTTCATAGCTTTCTTTGAAATTCATACATCTATTAACTTTAATGAAACATATGATGTAAAAATCTTTGCTTTAATTTCATCGCTATTATGTTGAATTTTGTTGTATGTTTCTTTATTGATGGAATTAAGATTGTATTTTTCTTCAATTTTAAGAAATTTTTAAGTTTGTGTATATAGATATTGATTTAGATTTAAGCAAATGGGGACCATGTTGAGAAAATTTTGAAAGATTGTTACTTTGTTAGTATTTGAATAAGTTGAGATATCGTTACATGTAATATTAGAAATATACAATACAATTACTTTATAATGGTCTAGTTTGTGGGTACTACAGAGCAAGGTAGGTTAGTATGTACTACTATGTAGCTATAAATGGCTATTCGAGGACGACATCTTAAGTTTACTTTACTTAGTACATTGTTTGGTAGTCATATCAAGTAGTCTCAACTAATTTTCGGTTTCTAATAATTCACATATTCCAAATTAGGATAGGACCCCATTAAGAATGGTAGTTGAAGTCCTAGTAGTAGTAGTAGTAGTAGTAGTACGAATGCTTACAATGCTTAAGTTTTAATAATCCCAAGGTAGTACAACTTATTCGTAAGAAAAGGGCTTACATAGGGTATATTTGTTGAAACTAGTTGGTAGCTGAAATTGGAAGCTTATAGCAGAAATTGGTAGCGGTATAGCTTATATTATTTTAAAATCAGTGCTAATTGTTTTGACTAAACGAAAATTCACATGTTGAATCTAAATTTGTACAGAGTTTTTTGTAATGTAATAGATTTCTTGCTATTTGTATATGGTACAAACATGTTGAGGTAACTTGCTTGTTTTTTTACTCTTTTTGTGAATCTCCTTCTTTTTTTTAACAATATAAAAATTCTAGGATTAGTTTCCAATTGTTAGTTCAATACGCATTGAAAGTAGATCGTAAGATCTGCTCAATCAGATTCAGAATCTGTATCAATTGTAACTCTTTTGGATCTTCAGATCTACTTAATTTATATTTCTATTTTACGCCGAAAAAAAGGCTAGGTCATATGCTTCGAATGTCATTTATGATTTATAGCCTCTCTGATATTGATTTATGACTATTATAATTGACTGAGAGTTGCTGTATCTTTTGTTAACAGCTAATTAAGCTCCAGTCTGAATTCACACCTATGCCGTATCAGATTTTTGTCATAGCCTAGTTTTGTTTTGGGCATGTAGATCTGTCGATACTCTAAAATCGACAGATACTTGCCAGCTGCAGCTGCAAAAAGTCGTACATTTCGAGCTAAAATCGAGAAAGATGGAAGCTTGCCAGCCCCTAAACTCGGACATAAACGGCGGATTAAAAAAACAATACTCGTTGACTCCACTAAGGCTTTTAAGGGGTCTGGCATGCTTATTTGTTTACCTTTCAACCGCCTTCATGTTTATGGTTTATTTTAGCCCCGTGATTGCCGTTTTTCTACGTCTTTTTAGCGTACATTATAGCAGAAAGTCTGCATCGTTCCTTTTCGGTTTATGGCTAGCTTTATGGCCCTTCTTGTTTGAAAAGATCAACAAGACAAAAGTTATTTTTTCTGGTGAATTTGTTCCCGAAAGAGAACGTGTATTAATTATCGCTAATCATCGAACTGAAGTCGATTGGATGTACTTATGGGATCTTGCATTGAGAAAGGGTAGTTTAGGGTTTATCAAATATGTACTTAAAAGCAGCTTGATGAAGTTACCGATATTCGGTTGGGCGTTTCATGTTTTTGAGTTCATTTCAGTTGAAAGAAAATGGGAAGTAGATGAAACCATCATGCGTAAAATGCTCTCGACTTTTACTGATCCCGTGGACCCGTTATGGCTCGCTGTTTTCCCCGAGGGAACCGATTTTACGTAATTCCTTAAAAAAAATATTGGTTATATATTGAAATTAAGTGTTTATTATAGTACGAATTGCCGTTGTTGATAACTTGTGTGCACTTTATATGCAGAGAAAAAAAGTGCATAAAAAGTCAACAATATGCTGCAGAAAATGAATTGCCTGTACTCAAGAATGTGCTGCTTCCCAAAACAAGAGGTTTCTATTCTTGTGTCGAAATCCTACGTGGCTCCCTCGATGCAGGTAAAATATTTACTCGTATCCACTCAAGGTTGCGAAAATCACTACTCGGGGAGTACTCTGTCGGGACTTTTTAGGGAGTACTCGGATGTTGACCAAGTTTGATTTTGACCGATTTGACCTGGTTTTGACCAATTTTCACTGATTTTCCGAGTAATCTTGACATTGGACGATTTTCCGAGTAATCCCGAGTTTTGGCCAAGTTTGACTGAGTTTGACCGAGTACTCCCCTAGATGTGTATCTGCTTATTGCTTATTTTTACAACATATGAGCAAAAACAAACACCCTTTTGAAAACTGCTTATCTACTTATTTGTTAAGAAATAATAAATACTTAAAATTGCTTATTTTATAAACAAAAAAGCTCTTACAAATATGCTTCTGATAGTGATAAACTTATTATTTGACAATTAAATTATAAGATAATACACAACAACAACAACAACAACAAAACCCAATACCACATAAGTGGTGTATGGGGGAGGTGCGATGTAGACAATCCTTCCTCTATCCGAGAATAAAGACAAGTCATTTTCTCCACTCAGAGTGAAAACAAATTTCAAAAGTAGAGAAACTCATTCCTCTCTATTCGACGGATAGAGATTCCGGCCAATAAGTAGGAAAAAAAAATTATAAGATAATATGTAAGTCAAATATGTGTATCGAAACATTAGAAACTGATTACTGTGCTTGTTATGTTCTAACATTTTTTTGTTATTTTGTTGTTCTCAGTGTATGATGTGACAATAGCATACAAGAATCGGTGCCCAACTTTCATGGACAATGTTTTCGGTGTTGAACCTTCAGAAGTTCACGTCCACGTTCGACGCATTGTTCTTGAAAACATCCCATCTTCAGAAATCGAGTGCAACACGTGGTTATTAAATACGTTTCATCTTAAAGATCAACTGCTTTCAGATTTCATCGCTCAAGGCCATTTTCCGAATCAAGGAACAGAAGGAGATCTTTCAACTATCAAATGCTTGCTAAATTGTGTGCTAGTGATTGCTATTACTTTTGTTTTTGCATACCTTACGTTTTTCTCATCGATCTGGTTCAAAGTATACGTCGTTCTGTCTTGTGTATACCTTTCTTGTGCAACTGCATATAATTTTCGGCCTACACCAATTCTTGAATATGTAAAGGGATTGTTATCTGGAAAGAAATCGTCTTAGAAGCAGATGAAGTTTATTGCTACAGAACAGAAGATGATTGATTTTTTAAAGAATAAATTCTTGTAAAAATTGATTAATGTACATTTTAAATTTTGTTTGATTGTAAATTTGGATGGATTGAGCTAACTGATGATTCAGTGAATACCTTCTATTCTTCCTGCTTTGGGACTTCATGATATTCAGTCTCTTACATTTTTTTATTTTTTTTTTTGGTTATCCTAAAGTCTTTTGCTTTTAGCATGTTTTGAGTTTATTGTGTTGAATTCAGTTCTGCTACACAAAATTATTGATTGTCATTCAGTGGTGGAACTTGTAGATATCAATATGGGGGCGAAAATAATAACATGGGAGAGAGTAGCATATACAAAAATTGCCCATAAAATTTATCAATATCATACTAAAAGGAATTTCGCAGGTAGAGCGGGTACCCCTCTTGGCCTTCTACCTTCAACCGTTGTTCTCGTCTGAATGATGCTTATTTGCATCGGTTGATTCGGAATGCTTAAAATTCATTTCATTGTGTTGGTTTTTATATTAAGGGGAATATAAGTTCTCTTTTTCATTCAAACATGAAAAGTTCAAATTTCAAAAAAGACCTAAAAATGTCAACTTTTTTGATAATTCATACCTAAAAATGTAGAAACTTTGAATATTCTATGGTATAATTTGTCTTATATTTTCTAACTGTATCACCAAATTCACCCGTCCATTCTTGTCTTTAACCAACGGCCAAGTGGCCAACCGCGAATATTATCTGTTTTTTTTTTCGCATTAAGTTCTGAATGTAAGTCATCGCTTTAGATATATAACATATGTCCAGAATAAATCATATTGAATAATTTACTACTGGGAAATTGGTCGAAATGCCCCATATTCGAAAGTGTTTAACAGTATGCCCCTGAAATTTCAAAATTGCAATAATGTCCCCGACCACGCATCACGCACCACGCACGATGCGTGTAGCTTGGAGTGTAGTGGTGATGAGGGTGGTGATGGCAATGAACGAGGAAGTGGCGGTGATGATGGTATTGAGCCAAAATCTATATATTGATGTGTAAAATAGATAAGATCAAGAACGTTTAAAATTTGGGTCTAGTTCGGGACTAATTTTCCCCTTTAGAATCAAGAACGTTTAAAGACATAAAATCTGATAATGAAAATAGAAAATCAGAAAAAATGTGAGAAAATCATATCCTGAATATCCGAGCTTGCCACCCAACACGCACCACGCACGAACCAACACGCATTGTGTGTGGCGCGGTTTCGTGATGTGTGTTGTGTGACGCCCCGTACAAAACCATCGTGTACGATTCGTCAACAACAGGATCTTTACACGGTTGAATACTACATGCTGTTTGAAAACCAGTTTGCATTCATAAAAAGATAGCGTTTTACAAAAGATAACATGTCGTAAGACTTATTACAAACCATTGTTCCAAAATAACATAAGTTTACGAATGCAAAACATAAGTTTCATAATTTGAGACATCTCTAGCAATGCAGCGGATAACTAGTACAGTAGGTCCATAACAGCAATTCAATAACAGCATGACAGCAAGTGAAACAGCATGACATCAAGTCTAAAAGCGGAAGCAATAAACCTCTAGGCACCTGAGAAATACACGCTTAAAAAGTCAACACGAATGTTGGTGAGCTATAGTTTAAGTTGTAATAGTAACGTAAGATAGGCCACGAGATTTCAGTGCTGCAACAGCGTATCAAAACAGTATGAAAAGTATATGCATAACCGTGGGCACCCGGTAACTAGACTTAACGTTTATAACCCCCTGAAAGTACACTTGGCGAGTGCGTATGTTCACGAAGTATTAAACACCCGTTAAATGCTAGCGCGACTAGCCCGAGTGGGGATGTCAAACCCTATGGATCCATATCTAAGATTCGCGTTCACCGGTTCAAAAACCAATGACTAAACGTTACCGTGCTAAGGGGAAAGTTTATGCCGTTGTATAACCCACACACATATAAAGTTTAAGTACTCGTGCCTAGTATGTAAAACGTAAAAGCACATGTATTCTTAGTCCCAAAAATAGTAAAAGTGGTAAAAAGGGATGCTATAACTCACACTGATAAAAGCGGTAAAGTCGGTAATGAAAGTACGCAGGTAGTAAGTCGGTCCGAAAGGTCGTCAACCTAAATCAAATGTTACTAGGTCAATAGGTTGTCTTTATAAATTCTAATAGTGCATAAAATAAGTTTAAGTGTCATCATCATCATCATTCATCATCATAAAAGCTAAGTAAGTTTGACGAGAATAGAGATCGAAACAATAGGCTGACTTCGGTCAGCTGATACGACCTCTACGTAAATCGAAAAGACGCATGGTCAGTGGCTATGGCTCCGTATATGAGTCCCCTAACATCTGACCAATTTTCAGAACCTAAATCATCTTCGTTTGACCGTGGCGACGGTTTAAGTGCGAGTAGGTCAGAAATTTCAGCACAACGTTAATAGGGTGTAGTGACTATCGGAGGGCCATAAATCCTAAACCGTAACTCGGATTAAGACGAGGCCTAAACGGAATATCATCTACTCGAACCGAACTAATTGAAAATCAACTTTCCAGTAGCTCAAGTGGTCTGATCAGATACGAAAATCAGTGGACAAGTGCTCCGGTGGGGTTCTTGGTGCTTGATGCTCATCACGGTTCTCATCCTTGATGCTTGTAGCTTCAAGTGTACAACTCATTGATGGTTTAGCATCATTTTTGACCAAGATTCACCATCAATACACAATATGTTAAGACCAAGTAAGAACACAACTCATTCATGAGTCTTAGATGGATGATGAACCAAGGTTACATCATATCCTTAGTCTTAACACAATTTCAATTCACAATAACAACTAAAGTTACAAACTTTACATTAATTCAACAAGTAATAGCACAATCTAAGTCAAATAAGGTGATGGAACCCTAAGCTAGAGAGCTTGGATCCATTTCACACAAGTTACAAGGTTGCAAAGCTAGAAAGCTTGAACCTTTAAGTGTTCTTGAAGATCTTGAAGCATAAAGCTTGGATCTTTAAGATATATGAAGATAACAAACACAAGTTTGAATCTTTTTCACAAAACAACATGATCAAAGCAAAAAGAACTTAGATCTAACAAAAAGATATGAAGATCCAAGCTAGAAAGCTTGCATCTTGTTTGTTCTTGAAGATCTTGAAGCATAAAGCTTGGATCTTGAAGATGCATGAAGATTACAAACAAAAGTTTGAATCTTTATCATAAAATAGAAAGATTAAAGTATAAAAGAAGTAGATCTACAAAAGATATGAAGATTCAAGCTAAAAAGCTTGAATCTTCCATGTTCTTGAAAGATTCATGCTTGAATCAACAAGATATAAGTAAGATCAAAGCTAGAAGGAACTTGATCTTCCACATAATGATGATGATGTACACGAATTTAAGAAGAAAAGAGGAAGGAAAAGAAAAACTTACAAGCTAGGAAAGAAAGAAATAATAAGTGTGTGAAAAGCCAAAATGATCAAGTGTTGGAATGAGGGACTAAAGGCTAGTATTTATAGGCAAATGAAGATCACATGGATTGATGAGGTGGCCAAGACCATGGTGGTGGTGGTGGACGGCATTAGAGGGGGGAGGGGGAGACAAAAACTTGCTTTTTGGCTAATGGTGTCTAAAGTGTGTCCTTTTGCTAGAATTTTATGTAACATTTAGATAAACCTTATCCATTATGCTAGTATGACTCATTAATTAATTTATTTATTATTTATTTATTATTATGGACCACTAGTAATAATACTTGGGCTAATTAATTGGGTCACTAGCTAGAGTAGGGTGGGCTTGAGGCCAACAAGGTAGAAAGTCCAACAAGACTAACTATTGGGCTTTAGCAATTAAATAAATAAAATTAAGAATCCAAAAGCCCAGGTAATTATTATTAGAAAATAATAATTAATATTTCGCAGTCCAAAAGTTCCGGTTCCGACAAAAGTCAAACGTGCGCGCAGTCCGCGGTTTATTCGTAACGGCAAGTAACACAAACGGTTATAAAGCATCCAATGGACAAGTTAAGCATTCTACATACCCCAGGGCACGTTTTTAAGTATATATGAATATAAAACACGTGTGCCAAGGTTCCGGAGTAATAAAGTAACACAGTACGCACAAATACGCAGTTTCGCTAAAATACAAGGCATAAAAGCAAGTCGAAAAAGTCGGGTCGTTACATGTTGGGTGGTATGATTGTAAAATCGGCAAAGATGCTCGGTGACACGCGCCAAGCACGAGCTAGCACGTATCATGTATGGTGCTTGATGCGTGGTCAGAAGGTATTTTTGCAATTACGTTTGTTTGAGGGAATATTGTTAAAACACTTTTCGAATTGAGAGCATGTTGACCAATCTCTCTTTACTAGTATTTATTTTATATGTTAAAACGTTTAAATTGCAGGAAAAAAAAACAAAGTTCTATATGAATATATTTTAGTATATACTCGCCAAGTGTAGTAGTGTTCATTATTTGGTTTGAAACCGTTTAACCTGAATACCAAACCAGAAAAAAATAAACCGAATTTAATAAACGGTTTTCAGATCGAGCAAAACCGAAATCAAATTTGAATTCGGTTTTCGATTTTGAAAATTCTGAATTTGGTTTAACCGAAAACCGAATTAAAAAACCGAATTCCGATACTAGCATATCAATTTATATATTAAGTTATTACTAATTGTATAACTAATTGTATATATGTACCACATATGATTTTTGAGTACATATTTCAACTTTTCTAGTCAAATTGTATTTAGTTAGAATTGAAATCCTATTTAAATCCTCTATTTCACGTTTTCATTAATTTCTTTCACTACACACCATTAAACGTAACCATTTAAGTCCTATCTTTTGTTCAAGTCGATCATTCTTTACTCTCTAATATCTCTTAATAAAGTTATTTATTTTTTGAATCCTTTTTAAGGCCAATTATCAATTTAACGAAATATGTGTCTATCATATAATTTTGCATATTTTATAGCTACGTGTGTTGTTGAAGGAGTTTATGATGAAATTTCATTTTCATTTTTTTTTTTTAATTGAAACTGAACCGAAAACCAAATTCAAAAGTCAAAACCGAACCGAAACCGAACCGAAACCGAACCAAATTAAATTCAGTTTTCGGTTTGGTTTTAGAAGTTAAAACGAATAAACCGAATCGATTAAATCGAAAACCGAACCGATGAACACTTCTAGCTAAGTGAAAAACAAATGGGCCTTATTCTTAATATATTCATCAGCGGGTCTAAGTAGGCCCAAAAGTTCATTAAAGTAAAGTAAAGTAAACAAGCCCGAGCATCAAATTTAATCCGCATGAGGAATGGTCACTAAACATTATTAACACCATAAACCCAATCATACCCAAGTAGTTACGATAGACTTACAAATAGAAGTTCACTAAATATATGGAAACGGTATTTATATGCTTCAATAGGATAAAGTGGTAAACTGTTTCATCGTATATGTAGTCACACATATGAAAATCGTATTAAGCGTTGTGCGGCTAAAAAAGTGTGTTAAGGCCCATTCTGCGCATTATTTTATGCGCAATCAGCAAGATTTGTCAAGATTATTGTGCAGGCGCGAGTTCAGGAAAAACTATAAAATAGAGAGATTCGACTTTCATTTGAGGGTTGTTGAACTTGGATTTTTGGAGAGAGTATTATTACAAGTTTTCATAATTGTTCATTGAACGTTCGTACATCAAATTCAAGGTAAATAAAAGGCATAGTGATTGATGGTTTAAAATGATATTTCGAACCAAAGACGGTCATAAGGTCTTCAAAAAATAAAATGTAGTTTAACTTGCCATTTTTCGTATTACTTTCGAAGTTTTTGGATGTGAAAGCATATAGAGTACAGTAATATATTGTGGTGTATGATTAGCATTTAAAAAAACATTGGCGTTTATAACTTTAAAAGTTTTGGGATGTCAAGCATATCAAGGGAAGCAAAAAAGAATATTTAAGGTCTTGTTATCGTCACACAACTTTGCAACGAAACAGTAATACTTTTTACTTTTGACCTTGTAAAGGTCTCTTTACAAATACTAGTTGGTAAAAAGATACATTTTCCAGTTCATTGCAGTTATTAATGGAAGGCTAAGTTAACCAAAAATGGTATGCAGAATTGCAAGTCTAATTTAGATCAGACAATTCTTTATTTTCTTCAAAAAAATTTACATATAAACGGTCATGTTAGTTGTATGTGTTCTCTTAATGATCCAAATATACACATTTTGCTAACTAATTTAAAACTCCTAACGAGTGATTGGTGTGCTATAATCGTGTTTATGATAACTTTTAGTTTACGAAGTTATTATTAGTGATACTCCGTAGTTAATTGAGACTTGAACTCCTAACTTGTTAATTGATTAATTAGTCTAACAAAGTCATGGAAAATAATTTACAGTATACGAGTAATTTTTTTTTTTTTTTTGAAAAGCAGAATAATTTACAGTATAATAAACTGTCACAAACCTAATTACAAACCCCCCACTCTCCCACTATCAATCTAACACATATACACAATCTTTTCGTGGCTACTTCATCTTCACCTTCTTCAATGGCAATCATTATCAGAACTAGCTTCTATCTTCTTCTCACTATCCTCCTTTCAGGTATTCAATATCTGCATTTGATCACTCTGTTTTACTTTCTAATGTCTAATTACACTTTTATACAATATAATGCACTTAATTACCTGTTAATATCTGCAAATCGTTAATCATGTTCTTATACACAGCTATTATCAATGAAAATTTCATCATTATATCAATCATTCATCATGTTGTTGTATACACAGCTGAAGTAGCTTTGTAATCTGATTCGCTATTTACGCAACATAATTAGGTTTAGGTAACATAATCTATATGCAAGTATACGTATAACAATAATATATATCGATATTCACGTTGAGGTACAGATCGAATTGAATGTAATTCGTGTGATTGCAGGTGATGACGTCACAGCTACGGTGTTTACGTTACAAAATAGTTGTAGCTATACAGTTTGGCCGGGAACACTTTCCGGCAATGCCGGAATAGTGATAGGAGAAGGCGGTTTCTCACTGTCACCAGGCGGTACTGTTCAATTACCGGTTATTCCAGGCTGGTCGGGCCGGTTTTGGGCCCGAACCGGTTGCACATTCGACGAATTCGGTAACGGAAAGTGCGAAACCGGCGATTGCGGTAGCACGCTTAAATGCAATGGAGGTGGTGCACCGCCGGTTTCATTAGCGGAATTCACAATCGGCGGTGGTATTAGTAACAGCGATAAGGACTTTTATGACGTCAGCCTCGTCGACGGTTACAACGTCGGTATTGGAATTAAACCTTCCGGTGGCGCCGGTGACTGTCAGTACGCCGGATGTATTGCGGATTTGAATGTTAATTGTCCGGCGGAGTTACGAGTGGTTGACGGGAACGGTGCGGTGGTGGCGTGTAAAAGCGCGTGTGACGCGTTTAATGTACCGGAGTTTTGTTGTACCGGAGAACATGCAACCCCTGCCACGTGTGCACCGACGCAATTTTCGGTTATGTTTAAAGCAGCGTGTCCTGGTGCGTATAGTTATGCGTATGATGATGCGTCTAGTACTTTTACTTGTTCCGGGTCGGACTACTTGATTACATTTTGTCCAAGTAATAGTGGTGGATTTTAATTACGGATATTTGAATTTTTAAAGAAATATCATTGAGATTGAAGATTTGTGTTTTTAGTTAAGAGATGAATCTAGTTTTTGAAACAAGGATCAATATATACCTTCTGATTAGTTTATGTTAAATGTTAAATTTGGTACATGTACTTTAATATAAAACTATCATATTGTTAGTACCCATTTCCGTTCAATATGTTCGGGTTCAATTGTTCCATTAGTGTGTTTCGAAGTTACAGTATTATTTTGGATTATCACACTAATTGTTGATTTTGTGTATTAATCAATCAATAATTCCAAGATCACGTCATTTTTAAGACTCGGAAGTTAGTATTTAGGGTTCCTGTCTTACACAAGACAATATGCAAATGTGTGTATGTGTGGTGCCATTATGTATCAGTACTGCATGATATCAGTTTTAGTTCAGTTTTGCAGTTTTATTGTTGATATTACATCGATATAACAATTAAGAAGATTAGCCTCATGGTAGACTGCGCGGCTCTCGGTTCTTGAGCATGTTAGTGGATTAGGCGCCAGTTGAAAGAGCTCCTCGAAGTGTTACAACTGTGTAGTCAACATGTAAAGTTTGACTGAGGGAGTATTAGACTATTAATTTTAGAAATGAAATTATCTACCGACCAATAATACTATTATTCTTGCAGTGTCTTGTTTTTATAAATTCATTTATTTATAAGCTTATTTGTGAAATCAATATCCAAACTTTATGTCCAAATGAAGGAATCTGCATACCCTCTAATCCATGCTGACTACACTTCTTCTCCAATCTCCATGATCTTTTCTTAAAGTAATCTTGAGTAATTAGCCATTGATTTCTTGCTTTTATGGGTTTATTTTTTTTAACAATGTTGAGTAACTTCATCCTTGGAAATCCTTTAAAGCTAGTGCACTTTTTTTTGTTGTTGCAAAAGCATGTGTATCTGCAGGGACAAAGCTAGTGCACTTTGAGCCAGACTTTTCCTTTACAATAAACTTGAAAAGACAGAGGGGGCGCAAAAATAACAAAAAACTGCTCTATAATTTACTTCAAAAAATTGACTTCATCACACCTAAACCTGTGCATCGACCTTTGTCGCTGAAAAGTGTTTGGTCCGAGCATTTGAGCAATCTAGTGATGCACCATAATGGAAATTACAATTTATTCCTATAGAACATCTAGGAACAAGATGATTGAATTGCAAATATCGACAAATTCTTGCAGAGTCCAAAGAAATGAAAATAGGGATCGCATTTAAAAAATTAAGTATTAACAGAAATACTGCTCTTGTTTTGTGTCACTGATAGGAAGAAATAACAAGGTCTTATCCTGAAGACGAAGTAAAAGGGATTATCATCAAAAAAAAAAAATAAGTCATCAACAATTTAGGCTGTGATGGCATGACACGTCTTCCAGCATGCTTACTCGTTTGACCAGTAAGAAACACTCGAAAAATATTAGGCAGTTTTATACATAAGCCTTTCATCATGGGCATTAAGGGGTCGCAACGTGTTAGTACAATTTGGGCTGGGATGGGGTGACCCGTCTTAAGCAGAAGATGGCGTTGGGTACCTTTTAACATGTACAGCGACAACATAGACAAAAGAAAACTAGTGAAAATGAGATCAAAATGGCTTGAAAACAACGACAATGCCATGCATTTTTAGAGCCAACAATGGCAAGGATGTTGCAGGTGTTTGTTTTTAGACTTGCTCTACATATTATATATCTACAAAATAAAGCTACCAAAACCCATGACAGAGTCACAAGACAAAATTACAAGGAGGCAGCATTAGCTTAAATAAGTATCTGTTAGTCAAGTCAAAGTCAACAATCAACAATATATCCGCGTTTCTGTCGAGTTTGAGAGATTCATCAATCATTTGCATACCATCTTGAGCTTCTTTGCAGCTTGTGCAAACCCCACGATCACCTGCAACTCGTCCAATTTCTTGACACAACACCACATATCTTTGTTAGTTTTCACTTATTTTGTACAGAACGCATACACTAACCATAACCATAACCATAACCATTTTGTTTAAAAGAATGGGCAAACAAAATTATCAGGGCAATTTTTGTAAATCAAAAGGATCGGCGAAAAATGTTGGGAAATCAAGGCAATCCAACACAACCTTTTTCACATTTGGCAACAATTATCTGTTTCGACCCAACAGATAAAAAGGACCAGGTTGCCACCTATAGTCCCACTGTGGGACTAACGGGTCAAATAATTAAACGGGTCCAAATGGGTCTGGTTGGGTAATGTGTCGAAACGGGTCATGGGTCAAATGGGTCCAACGGGTTATATAACATTTATTATATTGTTTTAGTTTATTATTATCTACACAGTATAACAACTGATATAACCATGAATGCTTTCATAAATGTTATTGATGAAACTTATTATACTTGACCCATTTGACCCATTCACAGACACAGACCTCTCTATTAATTGAGCTTTAGAAATTGATACTCATTCAACCTGTTCTTTTATACATGTTGTATAAGACCCAATATGTTGAAGGAAAGCCCATTGGACCTTTTTTAAATTTTGGTTCACACTGCGAGACCTAGTTTTTTTCAAGACCCAATTGATCCGAAAGCTTGACCTAATTGACCCAAATTTGATCCAGCTATAGTCCCACACCAGTTGAGCCCCCTAGTAGGGAGTAGGAACATTATACTAAGACCAACCCTGGTCTATATTTTCGGGTTCTTTTGCCAATCATTAGCAAAAAAAGAAACTCGGAAATATATCGAACATAACAACATCAAGAAGCTAGTCAAAGATAGTAAATACCTGCGACATGAAATGCTTTTGAACAATATCAACAAGCTCCTCCTTTGATGGATTAGGAAATGCATCTGCCTATACATCAAACAATAATAACTTTGTTGTCACAAACCGACACACAAACACAACTTCCATATACAAAAAAAAAAAGCAAACAGAAAAAATAATAATATGCAACAGTGTAATGCCGATATTATATCGTTTCTCACAAGATTGAAGTGTCGCCAATATCTTCGTAAGGCTGCCATCTCAAGTTTGCTCAGATCAACCTTCTGAAAACAGTACACGTAAACAAATCACTTTTAATAGAATAACTGATAACAATTGATAATTGATGATAAATGCATATACTTTTTGGAAAGTTTGCATACCACGGACCCACGAGAAGTGGTAAAGGAGGTCTTAGGTTGTGAGTCACAAGAAAAAGACCGGCTAACGGTCTTATGTGCTGCCGACCCATTCGATTTATGCGGGCGGTGCCTCGATCGATGCGACTTTTGGGTATCATCAGATGCTGATAACATGGATAAAATTACAAAGACACAATTATTAATGGAGATGGTGGGTCCATATTGACACAACACAACATTATAATTATAATGGAATGCATAATAGAGTTTCTAGCAGTAGTTAAAAAGTTAAAGTATAACCATGTGGCTAAGGCATCCAATGTAAAATACTGTAACAGCTAAAAGAGTACCTGCCATGCAAAAAGACACTTTTGCCATTGAAAAATTACCAAAACTTTCAATTTTTTTGGTTTCAAAGATTTGTAAAAATTTACCAAAATATTCAAATTTTTGGTTTCAAGATTTCTTACACATAATTCTATAACAAGGCTACATGTTTACTTTTTAATAATTCTTAAAAAAAAAATAAGAATCTGAAATGAAATGGGTCTTGTCATTGTTTTATACCACCAACATGTTCGAAATTATGATACTTTGAGTTTGTTAGCTCAAAATGTATACAAACCAATAATTTTTGAACTTAATTAAGAATGCATTACTAACCTGGATCAGATACATTCCAATGTACGTTTTCAAATTCAAGATCATCGTCTTCTTCATTACCAGTTGGAGCTTCAATCACACTTAGTGCATTCCTTTGCAGCTTCACCTCTATTCCGTTCGTGAGCACCTAAAAACAGTCGATAACACGGTCAAATGAAAATTACCCAAAAAAAATGATAGAAGATGAACAAATTGTTTCATGATTTCAAAGCAATGTGAAGGTCAACACAGCATTTTTGCAGAAAAGAAATTCAATTATTCTTATATTATATATTTATATATTTATATTTATATTCCCGCTAACGTGTAAATACAAATATAAAAGCTTTATTTCATAGTTAGCTGGAAAGATAATAGATTAATGAGAGAAAGGCACACAGAGGGTATGTCAAGTGCCAAACAAAGTCTTAAATTATACTCTAACACAATTAGTGTGACTATAGATCAACTTTTTTTTTTGTGAAATTGCAGCTCATATTTTTAAATATTATTAAAATTAAAATATGGAATTCTAACATAAATGAACTAAATGGGTTTATGATTTACTAGATAATTTTAAACAGATTTTGATTTTGATGTGGAATGACAAAATGACCAGAGACATAAATAATAAATAGATGGACACATAATTATAGTTAAAATCATAATTATTATTATAATTATAATTATTACAATTATAATTAGTTATGACTTATAATAACTAGAACAAACTGAATAGAAAGATTAATGAATAACCAAGAACATTAATTACCATCATCCATGGTAAGTTACATAACAATATTAAAATTTATCAATCAATCCAAGTAAAATCAAAGAATAGATCAAGACATGACTAATAATTGAAAGCTTGCTTACTAAAAGTCAAAAGATAATCATAATTTTATTAAAATAGTAAGAGTAATATACATCTTAATCTAGCTTTTCTTTTAATCACTTTATTAAGATTAAGATAAAAGCTGCAAAAATGAAGGATGTTCTTTAAACTCAAACATGGGGGAACAAAAACCCTAATTCTCTAAATTAAATATTCATAAGAACCCACAAAATTACAATTTGAATCACATGCAGTACACCAGAAATAGCATCTAGAGTCAATAAATATTAATTAATCTTTCAAATTAAACAAACATTGTTTAAGAAAAAATAAATAAACAAGAATGAGAACCCTGTTAATTTCCTTATAGATCCACTTAAACTAATCATCATTTATCATTCATATATTCATTTATACTCAATATTTCAAAATTATCCAACTTTTAAGAAACAAACTTTTAAAAAATGATTTAAACGCCCAATTCAATACACTAAAATCCACATAAATCATCACATCACATTATCAAATAAAAATAAAAATAAAAAATTACCAGCCAATGCCAACCGCCAAGACCAACAGCTTTCTTAACAACACCTTGTAACCCGACAAGAACAGATTTTGTTCTGTTGTTTCCAGTAACAACCACCTTAGTATGACGTGGCAGTACGGACAATTCTTCTTCACTACTATCACCACCACAACCACCATTACTCACATCAATTTCTTCCATTACTTCCTCTTGTTGCAGCTGCATTATACGTACAACTTATGTATCTGTCTATCTACAAATATATGAGAGTTGAATTATGAATTTATGAATATACATAAAATGCAACTGAAAGATCAATTGGTGTGTAAAAGAAATTGAAAATTGATGTCATTTTGAGGATGTAAGCAAAATTAGATAAAAACAAATTTGGGTTTTTTTTTCAGTGTGTGAAAAAACACATGAGAGAGTGATTGTGTGTTGTTTTTTTCTTATGAATCCCGGAAAGATGGGATTGACGAATGAGAAAGTGACACGTCTGAAGAGAGAGAAGTGGTTTTACGGTGACGTGATGTTAATAATGCAATACTGCTTAGCGGTTTTTATGGGTTGTGTGTATGTATCAACTTTTGACTCTTTGACTACTGTTGGTTTAAAGATAGTGGGATAACTGGTTGAATTACGGAAATACCCTTCATATGAAAACAATTGGAATTTTATTTTTCCTTCTTGTTTCTTTTATAAAGAAAACGACAATACGAAACAGAAAATCTCCTAGGTAATAGGCTTAAAGAAACTGTCTTTGCTTTGCCGATTTCAAAGTATTTGTAATGGGAGAGGCTTTTTGAAATTTTTATTTTAGTTTGGTGAACTATGTAGACGTGATTAGGGATCTCACACCAACGTACACTCGATTTAAAGGCGAAAACACTTGAACAAGCTTTAATCGAATAAACTTAAGCGTTCGGAATCGATATATCAAACCTAAACTAGGTTAGATCGACACCTAAAGTTATTTTTCGTGTTGAGTATGTTGGAGACCGAAAATCAGAGAGATTCATTAGCTAGGGTTTGTGCAAAGTGTGTAACATCCCAATATAACCCGTATCACATAGTTATAGTATCTGCAGCGACACTCGATCGACATACTATGTCTGTCGGTCCACTGTCTCCCTCAGTCGACCATTAGTCAACTTCCACCGAATTATCCATGTATACCGAAGCTTATGTCGGTCGATGGTGAGTCTGTTTAACTTTGGATTCAAACTTTAACAATCTCGTTACTTAACACACGATTATCATAGTAACATAATCAGACAATAAGAGTCAATGTACAATTACTATAATCCTCAGTAGCAAATGACTGAAATAAGCGAATAATACGATTGAAACCAGGGATTTACATTTATGCATCAACAAACTTAGACCTAGTTCTAACAAACTCAAAAGTCTTCAGTCATTTCATCATCAAACTTCAAACGCATCTGTAACCATGTTATTCAAACAACAAACTTTAGCGACTCGAGCAAACTGCTCTGCTTGAACACGGTTGACTTCCCAATACAGCATCCGGTTGTAGTATGGAGTGAAGATATTAGCCTCACAACAATTTCTCAGCCAGACTAGATCTAAAACCCTGATAACCTCCTGATTTTCCTTCCCGCCTTTATCCGACACTAAGACAGCCTCCTTAGAGCGGTCATCATAATACCACCAACAAAATCTTGAACTAAAGTTCCATGACAACTTCTTCGGTGGTACCTCATTCATAGTCTCCGCGGCCTTAAACTTAACAATCTTCTTCAATTTTCTCGTGGTTAGATTAGTTCGATAACTAATCTCAGGAAATTACGGCCGAAATAAAATTCTCGGATCTAAATGCAATTCTGATGTTTTCTGTATAAAATCAAACAAATTACTATACTCACAGTACAACATCTTCAAACTCGATATTTGCATGAACTAAAAATAAGGGAGTGACTTGAATTGATACGAATATCTAATGCAATCAACACCAAATTCTTTCTTCATCGAATACCCATCAAGTTCCTTAATATATGCCAGTCTAGGATCTTTCCTTTAGCTGAAAGTGTCTTATTCCTTTCAATAAACCTTAAATACTTTGGCTTCAACTCCGGCTTCTCACAATATTTCCTTATCCTCGGCAATATTCTCCATTCAACTTCTAAATCTTCAAATTTTTCGTTATTTATCTTGACCGGCAAGAAAACGTCCGGCAAAACTTCAGACATTTCTTTCTCTTCACATATTATGTTCAACACCTCTCCACCAAACTTAAAATACTCAGCAAAACTCGGGAAAATCCTCGTTGTTAGCATTCTAATATAATGGATAATCTTCCTTAGTAGTTTCTTCAAATTCAATATCATCACAATCTTCATCACTTACGCTTGTAGGAGCCTCCTCATTAGTTGACACGTCCTCGAGAAGAGGTATGTGTGTCAGCTAATACACTCTTTTCTTGACGCATCAGATCGTCCTGCTCCTCTCTAGTATATCGTGGAGGATCTCCCCCTCCTCTAAATCGTCAATTACAACAGAATGTTTTAGTTCATCATACATAGTAAGAAATTAATGTAAAGTATAAGCAACATTAAGAAGATCTACTTAAAGTGGATTATCTTCAGTTCCTTTCGCCACGACAAGCTAAGCTATAGACAACGAACCTTCATAATACTCCCCTTGATCATCAAAATCACCATAACCCTCTTCATCATCTTTCACAACCTCGATATACTTGAATTTAACATCTAACTCATTAACCTTCATCTAGCTCTTCTATGGAATTAGTAGTTGTAACAATTGTTGTACTCTGACTATCAATACGTCATGTAAGAGCTAGGACTTCCTTGTCCACCTTACAATCAACTCTCCAAATTCATTAACTTGACGTGTATCAAGATCAGATATTTTCGCTATCTTATCATCCGTGGCTTTAACCTCTCTCTAAAGCTTCTCAATCTTCTCTTCAAATTCAAACTCAACTTTCATCTTTTGTTAATCAACTATAACCCTCATAACCATACTGCTAAGAGCATTCATAGTTGCAGCAGTTGGCGCATATTGATCAACAGTTGGTGTCATTGCTGATGATGGTAGTGGTGGTTGATTTTGTTGTTGAAAAGTCCCGTTCATATTGATTATAAACGTTCCATATTAATTGATTTCGTTGCGAGGTTTTGACCTCTATATGAGACGTTTTTCAAAGACTGCATTCATTTTTAAAACAACCATAACCTTTATTTTATCAATAAAGGTTTTAAAAATATTACGTAGATTATCAAATAATGATAATCTAAAATATACTGTTTACACACGACCATTACATAATGGTTTACAATAGAAATATATTACATCGACATATGTTTCTTGAATGCAGTTTTTATACAATATCATACAAACATGACTCCAAATCTTGTCCTTATTTTAGTATGCAACAGCGGAAGCTCTTAGTATTCACCTGAGAATAAACATGCTTTAAACGTCAACAAAAATGTTGGTGAGTTATAGGTTTAACCTATATATATATATATATATATATATATATATATATATATATATATATATATATATATATATATATATATATATATATATATATATATATATATATATATATATATATATATATATCAAATCGTAATAATAGACCACAAGATTTCATATTTCAATACACATCCCATACATAGAGATAAAAATCATTCATATGGTGAACACCTGGTAACCGACATTAACAAGATGCATATATAAGAATATCCCCATCATTCCGGGACACCCTTCGGATATGATATAAATTTTGAAGTACTAAAGCATCCGGTACTTTGGATGGGGTTTGTTAGGCCCAATAGATCTATCTTTAGGATTCGCGTCAATTAGGTTGTCTGTTCCCTAATTCTTAGATTACCAGACTTAATAAAAAGGGGGCATATTCAATTTCGATAATTCAACCATAGAATGTAGTTTCACGTACTTGTGTCTATTTTGTAAATCATTTATAAAACCTGCATGTATTCTCATCCCAAAAATATTAGATTTTAAAAGTGGGACTATAACTCACTTTCACAGATATTTCCTTCCTCGGAAATAAGACTTGGCCACGGACCGATTCACGAACCTATACAAATATGTACATATATATATCAAAGTATGATCAAAATATAATTACAACCATTTTTATTATGTTTTAAAGATTTGAGTGTATTAAGTTAGCTGTCCTCGTTAATAACCTACAACTAGTTGTCCACAGTTAGATGTACAGAAATAAATCGATATATATTATCTTGAATCAATCCACGACCCAGTGTATACATGTCTCAGGCTAGATCACAACTCAAAGTATATATATTTTTGGAATCAACCTCAACCCTGTATAGCTAACTGCAACATTACTGCATATAGAGTGTCTATGGTTGTTCCAAATAATATATATACATGGGTCGATATGATATGTCAAAACATTTGCATACGTGTCTATGGTATCCCAAGATTACATAATATATTAGAATACATATATAATACAATATAAGTTAGCTAGGATATGATTTGTATAGATTTGTTAAACATTTCCCGTAGCTAAAAAGATCAAAAATATCCAATCTTGTTTTACCAATAACTTCTTCATTTTAAATCCGTTTTGAGTGAATCAAATTGCTATGGTTTCATATTGAACTCTATTTTATGAATCTAAACAGAAAAAGTATAGGTTTATAGTCGGAAATATAAGTTACAAGTCATTTTTGTAAAGGTAGTCATTTCAGTCGAAAGAACGACGTCTAGATGACCATTTTAGAAAACATACTTTCACTTTGAGTTTAACCTTGATTTTTGGATATAGTTTCATGTTCATATGAAAAATTATTTTCCCAGAAGAATAACTTTTAAATCAAAGTTTATCATAGTTTTTAATTATCCAAACCAAAGCAGCCCCCGGTTTCACTACGACTGCGTATATCCGATTTTATGGTGTTCATCGTGTTTTCAGGTTTTAAATCATTAAGTTAGCATATCATATAGATATAGAACATGTGTTTAGTTGATTTTAAAAGTCAAGTTAGAAGAATTAACTTTTGTTTGCGAACAAGTTTAGAATTAACTAAACTATGTTCTAGTGATTACAAGTTTAAACCTTCGAATAAGATAGCTTTATATGTATGAATCGAATGATGTTATGAACATCATTACTACCTCAAGTTTTCTAGATAAAACTACTGGAAATGAGAAAATGGATCTAGCTTCAAAGGATCCTTGGATGGCTTGAAAGTTCTTGAAGCAGAATCATGACACGAAAACAGTTCAAGTAAGATTTTCACTCGAAACAAGATTGTTATAGTTGCAGAAATTGAATCAAAGTTTGAATATGAATATTACCTTGAATTAGAAAGATAACCTACTGTAAATAACAAAGGTTTCTTGATCTTAGATGATTACTTGGAATGGATTAGAAAGCTTGGAAGTAGATTTGCAAACTTAGAAGTATTCTTGATTTTTATGAAACTATACTTATGAAATTTATGAAGAACACTTAGAACTTGAAGATAGAACTTGAGAGAGATCACTTAGATGAAGAAAATTGAAGAATTAAAGTGTTTGTATGTGTTTTTTGTCGTTGGTATATGGATTAGATATAAAGGATATGTAATTTTGTTTTCATGTAAATAAGTCATGAATGATTTCTCATATTTTTGTAATTTTATGAGATATTTCATGCTAGTTGCCAAATGATGGTTCCTACATATGTTAGGTGACTCACATGGACTGCTAAGAGTTGATTATTGGAGTGTATATACCAATAGTACATACATCTAAAAGCTATGTATTGTACGAGTACGAATACGGGTGCATACGAGTAGAATTGTTGATGAAACTGAACGAGGATGTAATTGTAAGCATTTTTGTTAAGTAGAAGTACTTTGATATGTGTCTTGAAGTCTTTCAAAAGTGTAAGAATACATATCAAAACACAACATGTATATACATTTTAACTGAGTCGTTAAGTCATCGTTAGTAGTTACATGTAAATGTTGTTTTGAAACCTTTAGGTTAACGATCTTGTTAAATGTTGTTAACCCAATGTTTATTATATCTAATGAGATGTTAAATTATTATATTATCATGATATTATGATATATTAATATATCTTAATATGATATATATACATTTAAATGTCGTTACAACGATAATCGTTACATATATGTCTCGTTTCGAAATCCTTAAGTTAGTAGTCTTGTTTTTACATATGTAGTTCATTGTTAATATACATAATGACATGTTTACTTATCATTTATCATGATTAAACATAGTGTAATAATATCTTAATATGATTCATATGTAATTAGTAAGACGTTGTTATAACGATAATCGTTATATATATCGTTTCGAGTTTCTTAATTCAATAAACACAATTTTATGTATATAAATCATTGTTAAAATACCTACTGAGATACATACTTATCATAATATCATGTTAACTATATATATAATCATATATATGTCATCATATAGTTTTTACAAGTTTTAACGTTCGTGAATCACCGGTCAACTTGGGTGGTCAATTGTCTATATGAAACCTATTTCAATTAATCAAGTCTTAACAAGTTTGATTGCTTAACACGTTGGAAACATTTAGTCATGTAAATATCAATCTCAATTAATATATATAAACATGGAAAAGTTCGGGTCACTACAGTTGTAGTTGTAATGAGGGTTGTTGTGGTGGTTGTGACTGAGGCCCACATTGAGTCCTAGATACAGTGTATGCACGTTCAGTATTGGAATGTAACAACCCAACCCAATAACCAACCAAAACTGTAAACAATTTTTTTATTATTATTCAGTTTAGGTGCGCGGCGCGCACAGGCTCATTCAGCTTCTGTCCGAATCTGTCATTTTTCAAATAAAGATCACCCACTTCCTGACATATTTAGGCGAAACGCTTTTCACAACATGTTATTGACGTGTGCAGCAGCGTATACGAAATAGTTATATTTTTACTACGAAATACTCTTAAATACGATACAATTTTACACAGTTATTTATTTATTTATTGAATGGAATATACCTAAACCTTGCTACAACACTTATAGGCAGTGCACCTAATCGTACAGTAGTGTAGTTTTTAGTAAGTCCAGTTCGTTCCACAGGGAGCTAGCCAAGTTTAACGCTATATTTTTTTAAACTATATTTGTATATATATATATATATATATATATATATATATATATATATATATATATATATAAAAGTAGTATTATTATTATACAAGGGGTTTTTTACCGTTTAATGACCAGTTTGTCGATTTTATGTCTTAAGTCGCAATTAAAACCTAATGTAAAATATTAAATATAAATACAACTTAATTTAAAGCGTAAAGTAAATAACGATAATAAAAGTGCGATAAATAAAATGACGATAAATAAAATTGCGATAATTAAAAAGTACGATAATTAAAAGTGCAATAAATAAAATGACAGTAAATAAAAGTGCGATGAAATATGAAATAAAGGAATTATGCTTATTTAAACTTCCGTAATCATGATGTTTGACGTGTTAATTTTAATTTATTACCATGGGTTAATTGTCCTTTGTCCTGGATTATTCGATATGTCCATCTGATTTTTGTCCATAACAGTCCATCAGTCATAAATATAAAGTGCGAGTGTCCTCATCAAATTATTCTTATACCCGAAGTCAAATATTCCAACTAATTGGGGACTTAAACTGTAACAACGTCTTAACACTTTGTTTAATAATTACACCAGGATATCGAATGCGTGTAACCCAAGGTTTTAATACTTTGTTAACAATTACGCCAAGTGTCCTTGTACGTAATCCACCCCTGTTTTAATGAGTCCATTGACTATTAATTCATTCCCGTGTCCGGTCAAATGAACGATTATTAGTACTTATAAATATCCCGCCCATCGTGTCCGATCGAATGTATGTGGTTATTTATAGATACGTCCAATTGTAAATATCTATATTAAATTAACGAATTATCATTCAGTTAAACAAATATAAAGCCCATTAATAGTCCATAGTCCAATTTTCACAAGTGTCGGTCTTTTGTCCAAACCCCAATTATGGTACAAAGCCCAATAACCCCGTCTTTAATATTTAGTCCAACATCACGATTACTTCGATTTAAATAAGCATAATAATAACTTAGCTACGAGACATTAATTTAAAAAGATTGAACATAACTTACAATGATTAATAGTAGCGTAGCATTACACGGACAGAATTTCGACTTACACACTTACAACATTCGCTAACATAACCTTATTATTATTAATCTTAAATTAAAATTATAAATATATATATATATATATATATATATATATATATATATATATATATATATATATATATATATATATATATATATATATATATCGTAGAGAGTGAGAGAGATTGAATATTGTGTATTAAATTCGGCCAGAAACTGCGAAATTTATAGGACCTGACCTGCTACAGGCTACCATGCGATCACATGGTTTTAAGCCTTCCTGGCCATGCGATCGCATGGCCTGCTTTTCCAGCTCACAATGATTCCAAAAACGTGGGTTGCTGCGTATTAATATATTATATAATATAATATATATAATTTTATATAATTTTATATATATTATATTATATTCTTGTGCATCGTTGACTTGTAATTTTAGGTCCTTACGCCGCGCGTTGATAGTTGGTTCATGTCCCGGTTCCGGATTTTCGAACGTCCTTTCGTATGATTTAATATTTTGTACTTTGCTTTCCGAGGCTCGTACTCTTGTAACTTTTAGACGTTTCTTATCAATAAATTGAACCACTTGAATTGTATTTTGCACTTTTTAGCTTTTTGGTCGTTTGCGTCTTCAAATCATCGAATCTGTCTTTTGTCTTCACCTTTTATTATTTAAACGAATATCACTTGTAAATAGAACAATTGCAACCAAAAGCTTGTCTTTCTTGAAGGATAATGCTATGAAATATATGTTCGTTTTTAGCATTATCAAATATTTCCACACTTGAGCATTGCTTGTCCTCAAGCAATATAGTCTTGAAATAAAAACATACTTGAATCACTTCTTTATTCTTCACACTTTGTACATCAGTGATTTCTATACGGCGGTATGAACAATGATAGTAACGTTGTGGTTTACAGTCTCACATGACTATAAAAATTTAGATCCTTTAAGGAAATTGGATCTTTATGAAAACATTTGATCTTTTTGAAAATTCAATCTAGCTTTTACCCTAGATAAGTTTTTCGGAATAACCCTTCACCGGTGTTTGCAAATTGTTTTTGTGGGTTTTGTGGGTTTCAGAATTGAAAATTTTAGCTCAAAACTTGCGGTTTTGTGTCACCCACTTGCTAACCTTGTATTAGAAAAGCAACACGTCCAGTATACTTGTTCCTTATATTACCTTTCGGTAAACTACCGTCCGGTTGTAAAGGAAAGCGTTGAACAAGCAACTGTTGAGGCAATGTCCCGTGACATGCTTTTGATTATGGTCTATAACGTGTCAGATGCAATTACTATCCTTTGTAGGAGCAATAGTAAAGATCACCCTATAATTTTTTCAGTCTGGCACAAGGTCCTGTCTTCGACCATGCTATGCAACCACCATTCTTACGGTTGACACCCGATTTGGTTCAGGTGACCTAATGAATTCTGGTGAATTCTTAGGATTTTACGTTCAATGGTAATGAACGCATTGAAAATGGGTTTTCAGAAAACAAATCGGTTTGTAATTTGTTCAAAATATTTTCTCGTTCAAGCTCGAGTTTAGATATCATTGAATTCCATGAGTTTGAATTCTCAATCTTTATGGTCAATCTCAAGGATTGAGTACTATCAGTCTTAAAAGCTGATTTTTGATCTTTAAGGAGATTATCCTTTCTGGGGACCTGATTCATTAGTCTTATAAGCTAATTTGCACGGTGCCCCCCCCATTGTATGAGACAGATCCTCTCATTGTTAGGATAAGTCTGACCACTTGGCGACCCTGTTTGATGCTGAGGTCCGTGGATTTCCAGCTGATTTTTGAGAAAACTTTTCAAGGTTTTTTGTAGACTTTATAACTGGTCTGGACGACAACTTCATGACCTAAATCAAGAAGCGCATGTATTTTTCTCTCGGAAGACTTTTCTTCCTTTTAAATTTCATTTATATTACAATAAACTGGGTAAAACTGATTAATATCGTCCAAAACAAAAGTATCTTCAATTATTTGTACAAAAATATGTGACATATGTTCTAAATAACTTGATAAATTTTTCCCACACTTGGCTTTTATTTTCCTTTCTTTGCCTTTTTATTTTCCTCTATTCCATTTTAAATGAATTCTAACATTTTGGGTTGTTTCTCATTTATGTTCTTTAGGAGGTAACAATAATTTCGGTGTTAACACCTAGTTTTATCGTTCATAAATATGTATAAACATGGTTTTGAGTTCATTTAGTTGAAAATTTTGAAAATTTTTACTAGAATTGGGTAGTCAGTATATAAGACTAGGACTGTTCTTTATTATCAGAGAGCACTAGATTCTAATACAACTACTACGTTACTAGTATTTTTAATGGTAACCAAGTGTTTAAATTAAAATTTTAAAAATCCGAAAGAATTTAACCCCTTCCCACACTTAAGATCTTGCAATGCCCTCATTTGCAAGAAATCAGTAACAATTTAAATTATTGAGGGTGATTAGCGTAGAAAAATGATTAAATTTTACCAAAGTTTCCAACATATTGTTGTTTATGTTGAATGATAAATGGTGCACATCATTTGTTCATTCTGTCTTGTTGTTACATCACATTTGTTTTTTCGTTTTGTCGTCAAAATTAGTAGCTTTTGCTGAACTTAATGCCAGTCTTTGAAAGTTTGCTGTTTTACCCTGTTGTGTACAATTGACAATATACATACATACAAATAATAACATGCATGGTAATTTGAAATGGGACTTAACATCCCACTTTCAAATTATAAATACGAAATATTAGTAACAAAATAAAAAAAATGTTAAAAATTACATAAAAGTATCACAATATTATATGTTTTAAATATAAGTAAATAAAAATAATAAAAGATAAAAATCACCAACGGGAACTGTATCAATCTGGATAGGGGTTCCAGTTCATGTCGTCGGTCGGGTTCCACGGTTGGTTATATGAAACAACCCAACCCGTATTCCATACGATAAATTTTTTTTATAATACACATTTATGCGCCAATTAAATATGTAAACCATTCCACGAGTTCCATTTAAACGTACAATGATTTAAATGTTTACAAAAGGCACGAAGGCCATTAATTAAGTTCAATACAAGTTTGACCCCCTACAATGATAGTTTATAATCCAAACGACACTCGAGCATGGTTTGGGACTAAACTACCCAAAACGTCAGGCCAACTTCAAAAGCTATCCCAAAAGCACCCCTGTCAACACAAACGGGAGACAACTAATCCAACCGTATGCCCTTACCCTTGTCCAAGCCGGAACCTATAAAATGGTAAACAACGAGAGGGTAAGCAATGCTTAGTGAGTGCAACAATTATACATACAAATATATAACCTATCCATTTGCATTCACAATATCAAATACCTCATACGAACTTGTAACTCAAATAGCATGTCAACATAAACATAACACCAACAAGTCGTACATTATCACGCCACTTTGTTAGCATATACTCAACTCAACATGTATATATAATATGCTAAAAAAATCAACAATCTCAATATGGTTAACCAATAATGCTATGGTGCTACCGGCTCGTGGTTCACACCATACGCTCGAGTCATACTCTTTTATAGTGCTACCGGCTCGTGGTTCACACTCGATGCTACCGGCTCGTGGTTAACATCTTAGTTTATAGTGCTACCGGCTCGTGGTTCACACTTGATGCTACCGGCTCGTGGTTCACATCTTAGTTTATAGTACTACCGGCTCGTGGTTCACACTCGATGCTACCGGCTCGTGGTTCACATCTTAGTTTATAGTGCTACCGGCTCGTGGTTCACACTCGATGCTACCTGCTCGTGGTTCACATCCCATCCCACACATGTTATGGCACTACCGGCACGTGGTTCATACCATAACATTCACAAATAAACACGCCATATACATGAACGCATAATTATTCCACTCACCTTGTCACAAGGATGATGATTTAGCACTTTCGAGCTTCAACGCAATGTACCTAAATCATTAAGTGCACATTCAATTTCACAACTAGTGGGATTAACCACAATACTCCCACTTGAGCATTTAATGACCCAAATTGCATTAAATGACTCAACTACTCACATCCGCCCATACATGGCCAAGACTCGACTTTAATCACTAAGACTAGTGAATTAAAGTCTATTAACTTCAATTAACACAAAACTTAGGGTAATCCATACCCATTTCATCCCATTAGGTCAACTAGTACATTTTGACCCATTTTATCTCACTTAAACTCACAATCAAGTCAAACTTACCCATTAACCCTTCTTTCATAAATATTAAAGTGCATTAGTGACTAACAACACCAATTGACACTTACAACCTCAAATCACAAGGCCAAAACCCTAGATTGTGGCTATTAGGGTTTCATTACAACAACATAACCCAAACTCACCCATTTTACCACCAAATGGGTCTTACAAATCTCTAGTACCCAAAACCCTAGTCATTAACCAATTAAAACTCAAAACTTAGAGTTAGAACTTACCGAGACTATCAACGCGTAGCTAGAGACACAAGGAACAACTTTAAATCTCGCTCCAAAGATCAACCCTCAATCCTTCACTCTCAAATCTCACTTATAATTCAAATGGGTTTTAAGTTTTGGGAGAGAAAATGGAGAGAAAAGAGAAAAAGAAATGAATTAAATGAATATGTGGTGGAGAGTTAATGCTCCCATCAGATCCACATGTCAATTTACTATTTTGCCCCTTAAAACCCCTCAAAAAGATCTAAGTTCAGAATCTGTCCAGCAGAATTGTCGCGGCGCGGCCAGTTCATCGCGGTGCGACATATAACATAAAAATTTACCCTTCTTAACTCAACTTCTGATCCTGGTTTGCTTGCTTTGCCGCGGCGCGGACCCATTTGTCGCAGCGCGGCCTAAGGCACGATCTGGTCAGCTCGACCATCTTAAACACAAAAATCGTTTTACACAACATTAAATTCGTTCAAGCTTCCAATACATGTCTAACTCTCATATCTAAGTCTCACAAGACTTAACACTAACCGAAACTCCTTTAAGACTTATTTACGCACACATTAACAAGTACGTATATATATATATATATATATATATATATATATATATATACACACACACAATTACGCATAAACAACGAGTTACATACGTACAAATGATTAAATATGTACCTTTCGATACGTACGGGAAAAACGGGATGTTACAACTCTCCCCCACTTGAATCGGAGCGCGTCCTCGCGATCCAAGCCGCATGACAAGAAGGAAGATAAACCAACACAAACTCTTCGGGCTCCCAAGTAAACTCGGAACCCTTACTACGACACCATTGAACTTTAAAAGTCCTAACCTCTTTATGTCTCAACCTTTTGATCTTCTCATCAAGTATGGCAATCGGTTCCTCGATATACTCTAACTTATTATTTAGCTCAATCTCGTCTAATGGCACCCAAGATGAATCATTCGCAAGACACTTACGGAGATGGGAAACATGAAATGTATTATGGATCCCCGCAAGCTCTTCGGGTAATTCCAAACGATATGCGACTTCACCAACACGAGCTAAAACCTTAAATGGTCCAATAAACCGAGGAGCTAACTTTCCTCGTTTTCGAAATCGAATAATACCCTTCCATGGCGAAACCTTAAGCATCACCATGTCACCTTCTTGAAATTCGATCGTTCGTCTACGCTTGTCGGCATGCGACTTTTGCCTATCTTGAGCCTTTTTCAAATGCTCTCGAATAATATCAATTTTGCTATTCGTCTCTAAGACCAAATCGGTACTTCCGATTTTCTTTTGTCCCACTTCACCCCAACAAATCAGGGTTCGACACCTACGCCCATAAAGCATCTCATAAGGTGGCATCCCAATACTAGTATGATAACTATTATTGTACGAGAATTCCACCAAAGGTAAGTGCTCGTCCCAACTACCACCAAAATCGAAAATACACGCACGTAACATATCTTCCATAGTTTGATTCGTACGTTCGATTTGACCGTCCGTTTGAGGATGATACGCCGTGCTCAATTTCAATTGTGTACCCATATCCTCATGAAACTTTTCCCAAAATCGAGATGTAAAACGAGTATCTCGATCCGAAACAATCGATATAGGAACACCGTGTCGAGAGATGACTTCCTTGATAAACAACTTAGCCAAGGTCTCCGACGATATCGCTTCCTTAATGGGAAGAAACAAAGCACTCTTCGTCAGTCGATCAACTATAACCCAAATCGAATCAAACTGGGTTCTCGCCGTTTTAGGTAACTTTGTAATGAAATCCATGGTAATGTGCTCCCATTTTCATTTCAGGATTTCTAACGGTTGTAACTTACCATATGACTTTTGGTGCTCGGCCTTAACTTGCAAACACGTGACGCATTGTTCAACATACTTCACAACATCACGTTTCATGCCCGGCCACCAATAATCTTTCTTTAAGTCAAGATACATTTTCGTTGCACCCGGATGAATGGAATACTTTGACTTATGTGCTTCATCTAGTAGCACTTGTCGATAATCTCCCATCTTAGGCACCCACACTCTTCCTTGGAAAGACAACAAACCCCGCGAGCCCATAGTAATGAAATCTGATTGTCCCACAATTCGCTCCGCATGCTTGTTGTGAACGTAAGCCTCTATTTGAATCACGCCGAGTTTTTCAAGAAAATCGTTAGTAATAATCATACGTAACAATCCCAATCGTAACACCGGGTGATAACTCTTCCAACTTAATGCATCCGCGACCACATTCGCCTTGACCGGATGATAAAGTATCTCACAATCATAGTCTTTTACCACATCCATCCATCTACGTTGACGATAATTCAAATCTCGTTGATTAAAGAGATGTTTCAAACTCTTATGATCCGAATAAATCGTACACTTGACACCATGCAAGTAATGGCGCCAAATTTTCAACGCATGCACAACCGCCGCCAACTCAAGATCATGAGTCAGATATCTCGTCTCGTGTTCCTTTAATTGTCGAGAGGCATAAGCGATGACTTTACCTCTTTGCATTAGAACACACCCGAGTCCATTTAACAAGGCATCACAATAAACAGTCATGTCTTCCACCCCTTCCGGCAAAACTAACACCGGAGCTTGACACAACTTCTCCTTTAACAATTGAAAAGCAATTTCTTGCTCGTTGTCCCAATTAAATCTCGCATTCTTCCTTGTCAATTTCGTCAACGAAGAAGCGATCTTAGAAAAGTCTTGGATAAACCGACGATAATAACCGACCAATCCGAGAAAACTTTGGACCTCCGTAGGCGTAGTCGGTTGTCTCTAACTCTTCACCGTCTCTATCTTCCCCGGATCTACTTGAATACCGTCTTTGTTCACAATGTGACCAAAGAATTGAACTTCCCTTAGCCAAAATTCACATTTGGAGAACTTAGCATACAACTTCTCCTTTCGTAACGTCTTCAATACTTCACGCAAATGACGTTCATGCTCGTTCATACTTTTCGTGTAGACTAGTATGTCGTCAATGAACACAATCACCGACTTGTCCAACATAGGTTGGCACACTCGTTTCATAAGATCCATGAATGCCGCCGGTGCATTCGTAAGACCAAAAGGCATAACTACGAACTCAAAATGCCCATAACGCGTTCGAAAAGCCGTTTTCTCAATATCTTCCTCACGGACCCGCATTTGGTGATAGCCGGACCGTAGGTCAATCTTTGAGAAGTACGTCGCACCTTGGAGTTGGTAAAACAGATCGTCAATCCGAGGCAATGGATAACGATTCTTGATCGTCACTTTATTCAACTCCCGGTAATCGATGCACATCCGCATACTACCATCCTTCTTTTTCACGAATAAAATCGGAGCGCCCCATGGCGAAGCACTCGGTCGAATAAAACCCTTCTCAAGCAACTCTTGGGTTTGATTTAACAACTCTTGCATTTCCGCTGGTGCTAAACGATAAGGAGTTTTAGCAATGGGTGTAGCTTTCGGAACCAGCTCAATGCGAAATTCAACTTGTCTTTCCGCCGGAACACCCGATAACTCGTCCGGAAAAACGTCTTCGAATTCACTAACCACCAGAATTTCACGAATATGTGGTGACTCATCGCGAGCATCAACAACATGGGCAAGAAAAGCCAAGCCACCACTAATAAGAAAACGACGTGCCCATGCAAAAGAACATATCAGCACAAGTCTTCTTCGTCTATCGCCATGAATAATCAACTCTCCCCCACTTGGGGTCTTCACACGTATAAAGTTTTCATGGCATGTAATATCGGCTCTATTTCGATCGAGCCAATCCATACCAACAACGATATCAAAATCGCCCAAAGTCATAGGGATGAGATCAATTTTAAAGTTTTCGGCACCAAAAACGACATCACAATTCTTACACACATCAACCACTAGAACCGTCTTGCCTTCCGCTATTTCGACTTCTACCGGACGACTTAACTTAGCTAACGGTCTATCAAGTTTAGGCACAAATTTTGGAGACACAAACGACAAATTTGCACCGCTATCAAATAAAATCCTTGCCGGATTAGAATTAACCATGAAAGTACCTGAGACTACTTCGTTTGATTGTTTGGCTTCTTCATTGTCATCAAATAGTTACGACCCCTAGCCGTGCCCGCCGCTTTCTCTAACCGTTTAACGTTATCATTATTCAAATTGGGGCATTCCTGCCTCTTGTGTCCCTCTTTACCACAATTAAAGCAAGTGACTTTGGTTGAAGCCTTGGTGCAATCACGGGCCATGTGTCCTATTTGATTACAATTATAACACGGGGCTCGAAACCCTCGGAAGCACCCTTCTTCACACTATTAACGCTTTCGAAGCCTTTCTTGTTCTTTTTATTGGAAAAGTTCGAATGACTCGAACCTTCAAACTTTCTTTTAGAAAAAGTGAAATCACTCTTCCTTGGAACCTCCGGCTCAAAACCCCGAGCCAACTCGAATAGCTCTTCAAAAGTCTTAGCCATTCCCCGGCTAATCTTACCCTTTAACTCGTCGTTCAAGGTACGGTAGAAATCTTTCATTAGCTTGTGGTCGTCACCAACATATTTCGGGCAAAAACGAGTCTTTGCCAAAAAGGTAGACTTGAGAGTAACAAAGTCCATTGAACCTTGTTGCAAATGATGCAACTCGTCCTGGATTCTATCAAGGTCGGAAGAAGTTCGGTATTCTTGGAAGAATTCCTTCTTAAACTCCTCCCATGTCAAGCTCATGCATTGCTCTTCACCATACAAATTGATTTTATCGTCCCACCAAAACTTGCCTTCTTCACGTAACATGCTAGACCCATATCTCGTCTTCTTCTCGGGAGGACACTCCGCGGTACGGAACGCTCCCTCGATATCGGAAATCCAACAAGTGCTTTTCAATGGATCCCTTACCCCATTAAACATCGGAGGTTGAGTATCCTTGAAATTCTTGTAGTGGAAGTCCCGTCTTCCTTCACCTCCTTCACCGCGAGGATAAATGTTTCTAGCATCAAGGGCCTCTTCGATAGTGGCCTTCATTCGTTCATTTATCAAATCGGTCACTTGCCCATCGACCGAATCTTGGAAAACCTTTCGGACGTCCGTAAGAAGATCCGCTTTTAACTTTTTAAAGACGACCTCAACCTTAGCCGAAAATTCGGCGTCCTCGCTCGTATTTCCGTTATCATGATCGGGACCGTTTCTCGTCTTCATTCTATAAAACGGAATAGGTTAAACCATGTAACGAAAAGACATAACACGTAAGTATATACATATACACCACACTACCCCATCTTGCTCAACAATCGTCGTACATTACTCGTTTGACACGATTTGCACCCGTAACAACAGTAGCTAATCGTTGTTACGCGAGCACGTCGCATTAACTCGCTAGTACAACGTCCGTCTTGCTTGATGATTGCTAAACACAATACAAAACAATTAGCACAAGGTTAGTTCACATAAACCAAGGCACTAACAATTCCTGATCAGACCCAAAGTCCTACAAGTCCCGCATAAAGCGCTCACACAATAAAGCCCAAGTTTAGGCACCTATCTCAAGTTGCCTAAATCCCTTAGACCATGCTCTGATACCACTTGAAACAACCCAACCCGTATTCCATACGATAATTTTTTTTATAATACACATTTATGCGCCAATTAAATATGTAAACCATTCCACGAGTTCCATTTAAACGTACAATGATTTAAATGTTTACAAAAGGCACGAAGGCCATTAATTAAGTTCAATACAAGTTTAACCCCCTACAATGATAGTTTATAATCCAAACGACACTCGAGCATAGTTTGGGACTAAACTACCCAAAAAGTCAGACCAACTTCAAAAGCTATCCCAAAAGCACCCCTGTCAACATAAACGGGAGACAACTAATCCAACCGTATGCCCTTACCCTTGTCCAAGCCGGAACCTATAAAATGGTAAACAACGAGAGGGTAAGCAATGCTTAGTGAGTGCAACAATTATACATACAAATATATAACCTATACAAATATATAACCTATCCATTTGCATTCACAATACCAAATACCTCATACGAACTTGTAACTCAAATAGCATGTCAACATAAACATAACACCAACAAGTCGTACATTATCACGCCACTTCGTTAGCATATACTCAACTCAACATGTATATATAATATGCTAAACAAATCAATAATCTCAATATGGTTAACTAATAATGCTATGGTGCTACCGGCTCGTGGTTCACACCATACGCTCGAGTCATACTCTTTTATAGTGCTACCGGCTCGTGGTTCACACTCGATGCTACCGGCTCGTGGTTCACATCTTAGTTTATAGTGCTACCAGCTCGTGGTTCACACTTGATGCTACCGGCTCGTGGTTCACATCTTAGTTTATAGTGCTACCGGCTCGTGGTTCACACTCGATGCTACCGGCTCGTGGTTCACATCTTAGTTTATAGTGCTACCGGCTCGTGGTTCACACTCGATGCTACCGGCTCGTGGTTCACATCCCATCCCACACATGTTATGGCACTACCGGCACGTGGTTCATACCATAACATTCACAAATAAACACGCCATATACATGAACGCATAATTATTCCACTCACCTTGTCACAAGGATGATGATTTAGCACTTCCGAGCTTCAACGCAATGTACCTAATTCATTAAGTGCACATTCAATTTCACAACTAGTGGGATTAACCACAATACTCCCACTTGAGCATTTAATGACCCAAATTGCATTAAATGACTCAACTACTCACATCCGCCCATACATGGCCAAGACTCGACTTTAATCACTAAGACTAGTGAATTAAAGTCTATTAACTTCAATTAACACAAAACTTAGGGTAATCCATACCCATTTCATCCCATTAGGTCAACTAGTACATTTTGACCCATTTTATCTCACTTAAACTCACAATCAAGTCAAACTTACCCATTAACCCTTCTTTCATAAATATTAAAGTGCATTAGTGACTAACAACACCAATTGACACTTACAACCTCAAATCACAAGGCCAAAACCCTAGATTGTGGCTATTAGGGTTTCATTACAACAACATAACCCAAACTCACCCATTTTACCACCAAATGGGTCTTACAAATCTCTAGTACCCAAAACCCTAGTCATTAACCAATTAAAACTCAAAACTTAGAGTTAGAACTTACCGAGACTATCAACGCGTAGCTAGAGACACAAGGAACAACTTTAAATCTCGCTCCAAAGATCAACCCTCAATCCTTCACTCTCAAATCTCACTTATAATTCAAATGGGTTTTAAGTTTTGGGAGAGAAAATGGAGAAAAAAGAGAAAAAGAAATGAATTAAATGAATATGTGGTGGAGAGTTAATGCTCCCATCAGATCCACATGTTAATTTACTATTTTGCCCCTTAAAACCCCTGAAAAAGATCTAAGTTCGAAATCTGTCCAGCAGAATTGCCGCGGCGCGGCCAGTTCGTCGCGACGCGACATATAACATAAAAATTTACCCTTCTTAACTCAACTTCTGATCCTGGTTTGCTTGCTTTGCCACGACGCGAACCCATTTGTCGCGGCGTGGCCTAAGGCACGATCTGGTCAGCTCGACCATCTTAAACACAAAAATCGTTTTAGACAACATTAAATTTGTTCAAGCTTCCAATACACGTCTAACTCTCATATCTAAGTCTCACAAGACTTAACACTAACCGAAACTCCTTTAAGAGTTATTTACGCACACATTAACAAGTACGTATATATATATATATATATATATATATATATATATATATATATATATATATATATATATATATATATATATATATATATATATATATATATATATATATATATATATATATATATATATATATATATATATATCTACACAATTACGCATAAACAACGAGTTACATACGTACAAATGATTAAGTATGTACCTTTCGATACGTACGGGAAAAATGGGATGTTACATTATAGGTGTGCTGATAGGCTTGGTTGGGGTCGTAGAGAGTAAATGGTGGTCGCATATCGGGCTGATGTGGCGGATAGTAAGCAGGTTGGGTCGGTACGTAGTTATTTGGTACCTGAGATGATAGCTGGCTCATGATCTGATGCTGATGATTGTGTCATCTATCATGCTGTCGTTGCCTGGAATGTTCGTACACATTCTCGGCGTGCCACTGCTCGTACTGACTATGTCTATCCTCGTTTGTCATTTCTACCTCATCTATACGCTGGTAAACGTCAGTAATAGCCTCCCTAATGTCATCCGCTTCCTCCATTTCCTCATCTGAACCTCTCTCTACCTGTGGATGAGGGCCCTGATATGGTACTGCCTGATTGCGTATGCTCTTTAATACCTTTGCACCTTGATAGACCCGCAATCCTAAAAGTCTCATCCTGTTCCCTACACACCATCAGCGGACCCCCTTGTTCCCTATCTACACCTAAATACTCTCCAATAAGAGTAACAAAAATACCTCCTCCTATTATTCCCCCGTCTTGTATACCTTCCACCATTTTGGACAGATAAAAACCAATACAGTAGGGGATATTAACAAAGCTTCTAGTGTTTCCAATACACTGAAGGTAAAATAAATCGTGTAAGGTCATTTTCTCCTTGTTGTTACCTCTTTGTGTAATCGAATTAGCTAAAAATCTATGTATAATACGAAGCTCTACTTTTTTAATATCTAAATAGGAGTGTCTTCCTCCTCGCGAAAAAAACATTATAATTTGACATACGCCTCCAGACGGCGTTCGCGTCAAAATTCTTATCTACCCTCTCACCATGATAAATCAAATTTGTACAATCAGGTAGTAGTAATTCAGCGGGAGTGTAAATCTGTAAAGTCCTAGCCATGTCCAGCATGGACATCATGTACATCCTACGGCCAAGTAATAATCTAAGAAAACTCTTATCGTCTAACCTGTCTACATCCTTATTAAAAGCTATAGAACTCATAAGCTCAACACACCACTCTTTATATACAGGCCTACGAGTAGTAAATAAACGTTCTCAATCGGGAAAAGAAGAGCTGCCATACATTTGGATTAGATGCTTCCTAACTGGGTTAGCTAGGTGGACCCTTTCCAAAGGCTCCCAATCGATTACCCTCGGTACTTTCACATTTTTCGTTACCAGTTTATATTTGTTACTTTGGTACGTCGGGTAATCTCTCCAACTTCTATCAATCCTTAAATTGGGATGCAACTGTTCTTCATGAATTGTTGGGTGTTCTACTATATGGTGAGCGGGAAATACTACGTAGGCAATAAAAAATTGTAGGTCCGGTTCATAGTATGGTACGTGTTGATCAGGTTGTTGTTGTTGTTGTTGTTGTTCCTGTTGTTGCTCCGGTTTGTGATATTGCATCTCTGGCTGTGGTTCCGGAACAGGTTGCCTAGATGATGACAATGCACCATCAGTATCGGTATTTCTCTGCAAAACACATTAAACACAATTTTTTTTATATAAAAACCTTTAACTAATGAAACAAATAATTAAATTATTTAAAATTTTATTTCTTTTAAGAATGAGGGCGTTTCGGATCGTTGTCCTAGTTCGTCCCTCGATAAAATTTTAAAATTTGTCATTTTAAAGCGATTGTTTTAAAAGCAAAGATTTTTGGATTTTTTTTTAATGTTTTTGGCATACTTTAGATTAATAAGATTAAAAATAATGATAATAAAACTTCTCGTCCCGCCCTCGGGTAAAGCAATTTCGGTTCAACGACCTAATCTTCAACTCACGGCGAATTTTAGGTATCAAATTTTTAACTTAATGAAATAAAGTACATTTTGTTTTTAAATTCACACCAAACTTAAATTTAAAATGCATAAACTTAAAAATTCATATAAATATCATTAATATTTTTATTAATTTTACAAACTTATATTAAAAATATTAATTTTTTAAAATATTTAAAAACTTAAATATATTGATTTTAAAAATTTACAATAATAATTTAATATTAATTTAAAAACAAGGTAAAAATTAAAATTAAATTTTTTTTTGGTCTTTTATTCCACTTTAATCAATCAAATATTATCAAAAATATACGTCCCTATTTAGGGTAAAGTAATTTTGGCTATATTACCTAGTTTTACTCCTGCAAATTTCTAAAATATTTTGGATTGATTGATTAAAGATATTTATACCTTAAGAATAAACGGTAAATTTCGCAGTGATGTAATAAATTTTTGTATGATATCAATAATTTCGGTTTCGCATACCTAATTTTATTGAATATCAATTTAATACTTTATAGCGAACGATTCAGCGTTTATTATCAAAAGGTTAAAAGCAATAAAAACAAATAAAAACTATACATACTTACCTGTGAGAAATATTTCTCAGAGACCTGCTTTAGCCGACTCATAGGAGAGTCGTGTGATTTGGTTTTCCATAGCTACATAAGTGTAACCTCGATTCTTTAATAACTTTTCTTCTAAATATATGAACGGTCCTTCTCTGCATAGAGTAACAAATTTGGTATTTGAATATGTTTGATTGTTCGAACATTTACCTTCGTGTGACCATTTTCCGCATTTATGACATCTTTCAAGGTGTCGTGCTCTTCTTTTTGTTGTGGATTTTGATTTTCCTTTACCAAAATGTGTCTTATGATGATCTTTCCTGAGTTCATTCCTCACTTCGTCCATTTTGCCTCTTATGAATGATACTAGTTCACTCGGAAAGATGTTATTATTACGTTTAGTAATCATAGCGTGTAGTAGTAGACCATGGTTCAGATCAAAGGAATTCTTCATCTCGTAAAACCTAAAAGAAATAAAAATTCATAATGGAGGGAGAAGACTAGTTCTTTAGGGTCTGCTAGGGAAAGACCATTCGGATTCTATTTTCAAGAACTACACGAAAACATAATATCTAACTCTAACAGAAATATATATATATTCCTAAAAGATTCAAATCTTCCCACACTTAGTTAGTTGTGGTATTGAAATTGTGATTAACTTCATCTTCAACTTCCATTAGATTATCTATGTAATGTTTAACTCTGTGACCATTAACCTTAAATTCAATCCCATTTGAATTTATCAATTCTACTGTTCCGTATGGGAAAACTCTTTTGACTATGAATGGTCCAGACCATCTAGATTTCAATTTTCCAGGAAATAGCTTGAATCGTGAATTGAAAAGAAGAACTATGTCTCCTTCCATAAATTCTTTTAAACTTCTGATTCTTTTATCATGCCATTTCTTTGTTCTTTCCTTATAGATTAACGAATTTTCGTATGCTTCATGTCTTAATTCTTCTAATTCATTTAATTGACTTAACCGTAGACGTCTGGCTTCATACAAATCAAGATTACATGTCTTCAAAGCCCAAAATGCTTTGTGCTCAATTTCTACTGGAAGGTGACATGCTTTTCCGTAAATGAATCTAAAAGGTGTGGTACCAATTGGAGTTTTGTAGGCTGTTCTAAAAGCCCAGAATACATCCTCCAATTTCATGGACCATTCCTTCGGATTTGATCATACGGTTTTCTCTAGAATACGTTTTAATGCTCGGTTGTTATTTTTAACTTGTCCACTTGTTTGTAGATGATAAGTGGTTGAGATTTTATGAGTTACTCCATATCTTTTGAGAACTTTCTCAAGTTGATTATTACAAAAATGAGTACCCCGATCACTTATTAAAGCTTTTGGTGTTCCAAACCTTGCAAAAAGACATTTTAAGAAGTTGACTACAACTCGTGCATCGTTAGTTGGGAGAGCTTGTGCTTCCGCCCATTTAGATACATAATCAATGGCAACGAGAATGTAGAGATTATTATGAGATTTTGGAAATGGACCCATAAATTCAATACCCCAAATGTCAAATACTTCACATACTTGAATGACATTTTATGGCATTTCATCACGTTGACTTATTTTTCCGGCCCTTTGACAAGCATCACAGGATTTACAAAGAAGGTGTGCGTCTTTGAAAATTGTAGGCCAATAGAATCCAGCGTCATAAACTTTTCTTGCTGTGAGTTGAGGCCCATAATGCCCTCCTGTTGGTCCTGTGTGACAATGGTTTAAGATTTGACTGGCTTCATCCCCGAATACACATCGACGTATTATTCCATCGGGACAACTTTTAAACAAATGTGGATCTTCCCAAAAATAGTGTTTTATATCACTGAAGAATTTCTTTCGTTTTTGGTACGACAACCCTTTTTCAAGGAATCCACATACTAAGTAGTTTGCATAGTCTGCAAACTATGGAATTTCACTATAATCGATTTTCAAAAGATATTCATCAGGAAAGTTATCTTGTATGGCCGATTCATTTAGAACTTCTAATTCGGGATTTTTAAGACGAGAAAGATGATCAGCGGTGAGATTCTCTGCTCCCTTTTGTCTCGAATTTCAATATCGAACTCTTGTAAGAGTAAGATCCAACGGATTAATCGTGGTTTGGCATCTTGTTTTGAAAATAGGTATCTAAGAGCAGAATGGTCGGTATAGACCACCGTTTTAGCTAGAACGAGATATGAACGAAATTTCTCAAAAGCAAAGACAATAGCAAGGAGTTCTTTTTCAGTAGTTATGTAATTCATTTGTGCTCCTTGTAACGTCTTACTAGCGTAATAAATAGGTTGAAATCGTTTTTCAATCCGTTGTCCTAAAACGGCTCCCATTGCAAAATCACTTGCATCGCACATGAGTTCAAATGGTAGATTCTAATTTGGAGTTATCATGATCGGCGCATTAGTGAGTTTCTCTTTAAGAATATTAAAAGATTTGATGCATTCATCTGAAAAGATGAATGGAGCATCCTTTTCTTGGAATTTATTCATAGGAGTGACAATTTTAGAAAAATCTTTTATGAAACGTCGGTAAAAACCGGCATGCCCTAGAAAACTCCTAACTCCTCTAACATTGATGGGATGTGGAAGTTTAGCAATTACATCTACTTTAGCTCTATCCACTTCAATTCCTTCCTTTGAAATTTTATGACCAAGAACGATGCTTTCTTTAACCATGAAATGGCATTTCTCCCAATTAAGTACTAGATTTGATTGCTCGCATCTAATAAGCATTCGTTCAAAATTAACTAGACATGTTTCAAAAGTATCACCGAAGACTGAAAAGTCATCCATGAAAACTTCCATGCATTCTTCTATCATGTCGTGAAAAATCGCCATCATGCACCTTTGAAAGGTTGCAGGGGCGTTACAAAGTTCAAATGGCATGCGTTTGTAAGCAAAAGTACCATAAGGGCACGTGAACGTGGTTTTCTCTTGGTCCTCGGGTGCTATTGGAATTTGAAAATATCCGAAAAAACTGTCAAGAAAACAATAGTAACTATTCCCGGCTAATCTTTCCAACATTTGATCAATGAAAGGTAAGGGAAAGTGATCTTTTTTGGTGGCGTCATTTAATTTTCTATAATCAATACAAACACGCCATCCCGTTACAGTCCTAGTAGAAATAAGCTCATTTTTTTCATTTGTGATGACAGTCATGCAACCCGTCTTAGGCACACATTGAATTGGGCTTACCCATGGACTATCAGAGATTGGATAAATTTAACCTGCATCTAACAGTTTAATAATTTCTTTCTTAACAACATCTTGTATTTTAGGATTTAGTCTTCGTTGGCGTTGCACATAGGTTTTATGGCCTTCTTCCATAAGAATTTTATGTGTGCAATACGAAGGACTTATGCCTTTAATGTCATGAATTTTCCATGCAATAGCTGGTTTATGAGCTTTTAGCACAGAAATGAGTTGAGATTTTTCATTTTTAGTAAGAGAAGATGATATTATTACATGCAATTCAGATTCACCATGTAAATAAGCGTATTCCAAATGGTTTGAAAGTGGCTTTAACTCCAATGTCGGTGATTCTTCTATCGATGATTTATATCGATATCTGTCTTCTTCTTTTAGCATTTGAAGTTCTTCTATTATTGGTTCATAATCATTAGCCATGAGTGTAGCTAACATTTCAGCTTCATTAATTGGTTCAGTTCCTTCTCCTAAAGAACATTCTCCTGTTCCTTGTAATTCTGGAAATTCTTCTAACAATTCTGCATGTGAATCTATAGTTTGAATATAATAACATGTATCATCTGCAGATTGCGGTTGTTGCATGGCTCTATCCACAGAAAAGGTAACACTCTCGTCCTCTATACTTAGGGTCAATTTCTTACCGAACACGTCTATTATTGCTTTAGCCGTGTTTAAGAATGGTCTTCCTAATATGAGAGAAACTCGAGAATCTTCTTCCATGTCCAGAATAACAAAATTCACTGGAAATACTAAAGTACCAACTTTAACTAGCATGTTTTCCATTATCCCTCTAGGATATTTTACTGATCGATCTGCTAGTTGTATGCTTATTCGTGTTGGTTTCAATTCTCCAAGGTCTAGTTTAGTGTATAATGAATATGACATTAAATTTATACTAGCACCTAAGTCTGCCAATGCTTCTATTGAGCTAAGACTACCCAGAAAATATGGAATTGTGAAACTTCCTGGATCTGATAGTTTTTCTGGTAGCGTATTCAACAGTACTGCAGAGCAATTAGTATTCATTGTAACAGCCGAGAGTTCTTCCATTTTCTTTCTATTTGTGATTAGATCTTTCAGAAATTTAGCATATCTAGGCATTCCTGAAATCACATCAATGAAAGGAAGATTTACATTTATTTGTTTAAACATATCCAAGAATTTAGATTGCTCGGTTTCAAGTCTTTCTTTTCTCATTTTACTTGGGTAAGGAAGTTGTGGTTGGTATGGTTTAACATAAGGTTTAGCTTTAACTGTGTTATCTTCATTAACCTTTTCAACTACCGGTTCTGTTTCCTTATCTTGCTCAGATTGTGGTTCTTGTGGAGTGGGAATAGAGTCATCAGAAATTACAGGTATTTCAGGTGGTTTAAGTGTAATACCACTTCTTGTGATAATGGCTTTAGCTGTTTCATTTCGGGGGTTAGCATTTGTATCACTAGGTAGACTTCTTGGTTTTCTTTCACCTATCAACCTTACTAGGTTGCTTACTTCTTGTTCCAGATTTTGAATAGAAGCTTGTTGATTTCTAAATGCTTGAGCATTTTGTTCATTGGTTTGTTTCTGAGATGTGAAAAATTGCGTTTGAGATTCAACTAGCTTTGACATCATGTCTTCTAAATTTGTCTTTTTATCATCGGTTTGTGGTGGTTTATTTGAAAAAATAGGTCTTTGCTGATTGTAATTATTGTTGGATACTTGTTGATTGCTAGGACCTTGTTGATTGTTGTATGGAACATTTCGGTTATAATTCTGATTTTGATTGTAATTTGGTCTTGGCAGTTGATAATTATTTCCAGGCCTTTGGTTCATGTATGAAACATTCTCTCATTGTTCCATTGTTTGTTCAATACTGAGACAATCTTTTGTCAAATGTGGTCCTCCACACTGCTCACAACTAATTCGTATTGAGTGAATATCTTTAGTCATCTTTTCCATTCATCTTTCGAAAGCATCTATCTTTGCGGTCATGGAATCAAAGTCATGGCTAGAATCGGCTCTAGCCGCTTTAGATGATCTAACGATATCTTTTTCTTGATGCCACTCATGTGAGTGGGAAGCAGTGTTATCAATAATTTTGTAAGCTTCAGTTGCAGTTTTCTTCATAATGGAACCACCAGCTGCTATGTCGATGTCTTTTCTTGTAGTGATGTCGCATCCTTGGTAGAATATTTGTACTATTTGATAAGTGTCTAAACCATGTTGCGGACATCCTCTCAACAACTTTTCAAATCTTGTCCACGCCTCATATAGAGTTTCATTTGGCTTTTGCGTGAACGTAACAATTTCTCCTTGAAGTCTCACGGCTTTAGATGCCGGAAAGAATTGTTTAAGAAATTTTTCAACTAAGACATCTCATGTATCAATCGCCCCTTTGGGTAACGATTCTAACCAATCTTTGGCTTCTCCCTTTAAAGTCCATAGAAATAACATGAGATAGATCTGTTCATCCTCAACTTCTCTGATTTTGAATAGAGTACAAATCCTATTAAAGGTACGAGGATGTTCATTTGGATCTTCCTTCGGAGCACCACTAAATTGGCATTGATTAGTTACCATGTGCAGGATTTGTCCTTTGATTTAATAATCTGGTGCATTAATGTCTGGTTGAGTAATTGCGTGACCTTGGCCAGTGCGTTTAGCTCTCATTCGGCCTTTCATACTTAGAGGTTCCAGATTTTCCATGATTAAATTTGTTGAATCTGAATCACTAGAGGATTCTGACTTAATGGTTTCTTCCTCGACAATCTCTGGATGAGTGATTTGTGGTTCAGGAGGAATGATTAGTGGTTCAGGATCTCTGAATTGTCCTTGAATATCCTCCGGATTCACAATTGTGAGGTCGGGTTCAAAAAATGAATTATCGGAAATTTGAATTGGAGTACTTGGTCGACTAGATGACGATTCTAAAGAAAAATCAACGGCGACAATATTGGCTAGATGTCTTGATCGAGTTACAGGTGGTGAACGTATGAAAGGTGGTGAACGTTTTGCTCGGTGCATTCACAGAATATCCTATTAGTTATAAAAGATAAAAATTATATAAGTTATCAAATTAATAGACTTTTCTAATTTTGCCCACGTTTCGAATAGCCAATAGATGCAGCAAGTAGCCAGGACCCTTTAAATCGGAAGCCCACAACTCGCCACTAACAAATCCAACTATTACTACGAACCAGAAAATTTTGGATGTCTATCAATTTAACCACTTAAAATAATTTTTCGTCGAAGTTTAAAGAAAACAAAGAAAATTCTATGTCCTAAAAACTAGAGCGTCGAGAAATAAGAAAGAAAAAGAATGCGTCGAAAAACGTAGAAAAATAAAGGTTGAAAAATAAAAAGAAAGAAAAACGTCAAAACTAAAAAGTCTAAAAACTAAATATTAAAAGTTGTGTTTAAAGGTATTAAAGCTTAAAAGGAATTCTATATCCAAAACGGCAATATCTTATAAAGGCACTAAAATCTATTAAATACTAAAGCGATAAGCGACGTCGTAAAATTCTAAAGCGCCTAAATCTTAATCTAAAGAAAAAGCACTTAAGGGATTCTACGGCAAAGCCTAAAAATCTAGAAATATGAAATAACTACGGCAAATACTAAATTTAAAACTAATTACGAACGATAAATATTATGAATTACGAATTAAACGATAAATAAGAAAAATACAAAATACAAAAATAAACTAAATTGATAAAAATACAATTTTACAAAAATATTATTTTTATATTATTATTTTATAAAAGTATTAACTTATAACTAATAAAACTAATGAAAAACTTAAAAATACAAATTAAATAAAACTAAAACTAATTATTATTATATATAAACCCTAATTACTAATTAATGAATAATAATAATTAATAAATCTTAACCCTAATCCGTACCAGCAAGGTTTCAGGCGTGTCAGACAGAGCCATGCGGTTGCATGGGTTTTAAGGCCTAGGCTCATGCGATCGCATGAGCTTCAGGTTCAGTTCGGATGCAGGCCAAAATCGTGCAGGCTCAGATTTGTTTTTATTTTTTTAATTAATTTTTTTTACTTTTTAATCTTTTACAAATTAATACAAGTAAAATTTATTAAAGTAAACTTAAATTTTTAAAAACTAAAGAGAAATACTTGTATACTTTATAAAAATATATTTTATTTTTATCTAAACACTTAAATAGATATATATACTTTTTTTTATATTTTTGTATTTCAATATTTAAAACATATTTTTACAAAAAGAAATTAAAACTTAATAAAAATCTTTTTTTATAGCGTTTCGCTTAGGCATTTAAGGTTCCCCGGCAGTGGCGCCAAAAATACTTGATGTGTGCAGCAGCGTATACGAAATACTATTAAATACGATACAATTTTACACAAGTTATTTATTTATTTATTGAATGGAATATACCTAAACCTTGCTACAACACTTATAGGCAGTGTACCTTATCGTACAGTAGTGTAGTTTTTAGTAAGTCCGGTTCGTTCCACAGGGAGCTAGCCAAGTTTAACGCTATATTTTTTTAAACTATATTTGTATATATATATATATATATATATATATATATATATATATATATATATATAAGTAGTATTATTATTATAAAAGGGGGTTTTTACCGTTTAATGACCGGTTTGTCGATTTTATGTCTTAAGTCGCAATTAAAACCTAATGTAAAATATTAAATATAAATATAACTTAATTTAAAGCGTAAATTAAATAACGATAATAAAAGTGCGATAATTCAAAGTGCGATAAATAAAATGACGATAAATAAAATTGCGATAATTAAAAAGTACGATAATTAAAAGTGCAATAAATAAAATGACAGTAAATAAAAGTGCGATGAAATATGAAATAAAGGAATTATGCTTATTTAAACTTCCGTAATCATGATGTTTGACGTATTGATTTTAATTTATTACCATGGGTTAATTGTCCTTTGTCCTGGATTATTCGATATGTCCATCTGGTTTTTGTCCATAACAGTCCATCAGTCATAAATATAAAGTGCGAGTGTCCTCATCAAATTATTCTTATACCCGAAGTCAAATATTCCAACTAATTGGGGACTTAAACTGTAACAAGGTCTTAATACTTTGTTTAATAATTACACCAGGATATCGACTGCGTGTAACCCAAGGTTTTAATACTTTGTTAACAATTACGCCAAGTGTCCTTGTACGTAATCCACCCCTGTTTTAATGAGTCCATTGACTATTAATTCATTCTCGTGTCTGGTCAAATGAACGATTATTAGTACTTATAAAAATCCTGCCCATCGTGTCCGATCGAGTGTATGTGGTTATTTATAGATACGTCCAATTGTAAATCTCTATATTAAATTAACGAATTATCACTCAGTTAAACAAATATAAAGCCCATTAATAGTCCATAGTCCAATTTCCACAAGTGTCGGTCTTTTGTCCAAACCCCAATTATGGTACAAAGCCCAATAACCCCGTCTTTAATATTTAGTCCAACATCACGATTACTTCGATTTAAATAAGCATAATAATAACTTAGCTACGAGACATTAATTTAAAAAGGTTGAACATAACTTACAATGATTAATAATAGCGTAGCGTTACACGGACAGAATTTTGACTTACACACTTACAACATTCGCTAACATAACCTTATTATTATTAATCTTAAATTAAAATTAAAATTATAATATATATATATATATATATATATATATATATATATATATATATATATATATATATATCGTAGAGAGTGAGAGAGATTGAATATTGTGTATTAAATTTGGCCAGAAACTGCGAAATTTATAGGACCTGACCTGCTACAGGCTGCCATGCGATCACATGGTTTTAAGCCTTCCTGGCCATGCAATCGCATGGCCTGCTTTTCCAGCTCACAATGTGTAACGACCCGCACTTTTTCGATCGTTCTATACTTATAAGATTAATATTTACATAAATTAAACCTTACCAACATGATAAGCAATCCAAATTGTCGAGACTTATGTTTTTCGAAAAGAGTTTTACACAACGTTTGACCGTCTAGTTTGACCGATGATATCACGAACTATACAATATATGATAATTATACGTTTGTGTATATATATGTATATATACATATTTAACATGACCTAAGAATGTTTTAATATCTCATTTTGTATTAATAACAATAAGTTATAAGTATATTTTGAAACTACTAACTTAAGTTTTCAAAACGATAACCATACGTAACGTTATTTGACTTAAATACTTATGACCTATAATGTTTATACATATATCGTATAAGTAATGTATTTAATCACTTTTAAAGACTTAAATACATAAAACAATATAAGTATATTTACAAAAGATAACTATATTTGAATCCTCGTTCCGTTTTCTCAAAGATTTCTATACGTATACCTAGGGTATATGTACCCGTATCATACGCAGCTTCTAGATGTATTTACTATTGGTATATACCAATAAAAATCTGCTCCTTAGCAGCCTTAAATGATTAAGAAACATGTGGAACCAACCATTTGTCAAGTAGCATGAATTATTTAGCAAGAAAACAAAGTTAGGTATCTTTTTTTTCCTTTATAACCTAAAAACGTTTTTATGCATGCACACCATTTCTTCACCCCATTTTCTCATACTTACACTTCCATTTCTCTCTCAAAATACTCTTAACTTCATACTTGATCATCTCCAAGCATTTTCCCCATCATTTAGCTTCAAAAACAACACTTAAACCTCATAAGAAAACCTTACAAAAACACTTCAAGAAATCCTTCCAAGAACACCAACTTACTTCCAATCTTTCATCCACTTCCATCACCCTTTTGGATCTAGGTTCTTACTCCTCTTTTACAACAACCTTGTCCAAGGAACTTGAGGTAGAATTTATGTTCATAACCTTATTCGATTCATATATATATAGCTATCTTATTTTGTGGTATAAAATTTTAACAACAAGAACATAGTTTGAATGTTTTCAAACTTGTTTGCAAACTAAATAGATCCTTCTAACTTAACTTTTAAAATACTCCAAGACCTGTAATATAACTTAAATATATGCTAATTTAACAAGGTATAACTTGGTTTTTCAAAGATTATCTTAAAAACTGTTTTTACGACGTCGGAGTGCCACCGGGGGCTGTTTTGGGTTGGATAATTAAAAACCATCTTAAACTTTGAATTGGAGGTTTATTTTCTGGAAAAATGATTTTTACTATGAATATGATAACACATAAAAATTTCATGATTTAACTCAAAGTATAAGTATTTTTAGAAAAATAATCATTTAAGGTTGTTTACATGATGGAAAATGATTAACTTCATAAGTTTCACTAAAGTTTGACCTATGCCGTGTGATTTTGAATACAAACTAAGGTATTTACAGTTCATAGTCTTAAAGAGGGACTCGATCCAAGGAGATGGCAAGTTGAATCAACGAAAACGGAGTTGTAACGAAGAAACTATGACCGAAACAAAATCGGATATCCAAGACTAGTTTAGCCACGAAAATAATTGGGAAAAATTAAATAAATCACATCTTTTTAAGTTAACATGATATTTTATATATATGTACTTATAATTCAATTTTATATGGTTCAGGATCACCCGTAAACAACACGAGAAGATTAATCATAAGATCCCATGATTGTACGCAACACGTCATTTGACAACACCGGTACTTTATGTACGCAACACGTCATTTGACAACACCGGTACCGTGGGTCAAGATTAATCTCGACCAATACATATACGATGGGGTTTTATTTATTTCGTTGGGGGTTTTATTTATTTCATTGCGGGTATATTAAACATCTAAAAATGAACCATTAAAATTGAATTACTAACAACGAACTGCTAACTACGGACTAAGGAATTATTCAAAGTATTAAAAGTATAACAAGTATATATATGTGACGTTTGTTTAAAAAGAAAAGGTATTGATATATTATATATGGATAGGTTCGTGATATCAACCGGAGACCAAGTCAAATTATATATATATCTTCAAGACGAAAGTGAGTATATAGTCCCACTTTTAAACTCTAAATATTTCGGGATGAGAATACATGTATTTTATGTTTTACGTTATGGACACAAGTAACTGAAAAATATATTCTACGTTGAGTTGTACCACTGGCATACTTCCCTGTAGCTTGGTAACTGTTATTTACAGCGGTATTGTAAACGCGAATCCTGTTGATAGATCTATCGGGCCTGACAACCCCAACCGGACTGGACGACCAGTATTCAACGGTTGCACAGTACTTCGTTTTGTGACTACACTTGGTACGGTGTAGTAAGATTTCATAATAAAGGGAATATGCGACGTGATTAAATGTTAAGTATGGTTACCAAGTGCTCAACCACTTAGAATATTTTTATTAAAATGTTTATATATGAAATATTGTGGTCTATATTTATATCGCTGCCGGCATTAAACCTATATCTCACCAACTTTATGTTGACGTTTTAAACATGTCTATTCTCAGGTGATAATTAGAAGCTTCCGCTGCAACATGTTGAATTTAAACAAGATCTTGAGTATGCATATTTGTGTCAAAAATAAAACTGCATATCGGAGGATTTGTAATGTAAAATATGCTAGAAATCGTATTGTTATCATCACATGTAAAGTTTGTAAGTCTAAGATTATCGCTAAACGATAATCATCTTTATTTTGTCTAAAGCTTGTATCAAAATAAGAATTATGGTTTGTAATGTAAAATATATGCAGTTGTTCTTTTAAAAATGTCGCATATAGAGGTCAATACCTCGCAATGAAATCATACGTTATCTAACACGTTCTTATGGTTAAGGACGGGTTATGACACAATGATTCCAAAAACGTGGGTTGCTGCGTATTAATATATTATATAATATAATATATATAATTTTATATAATTATATATATATTATATTATATTCTTGTGCATCGTTGACTTATAATTTTAGGTCCGTTACGTCACGCGTTGATAGTTGATTCATGTCCCAGTTCCGGATTTTCGAACGTCCTTTTGTATGATTTAATATTTTGTACTTTGCGTTCTGCGGCTCGTACTCTTGTAACTTTTAGACATTTCTTATCAATAAATTGAACCACTTGAATTGTATTTTGCACTTTTTAGCTTTTTGGTCGTTTGCGTCTTCAAATCGTCAAATCTGTCTTTTGTCTTCACCTTTTATTATTTAAACGAATATCACTTGTAAATAGAACAATTGCAACCAAAAGCTTGTATTTCTTGAAGGATAATGCTATGAAATATATGTTTGTTTTTAGCATTATCAGTTATAATATGAAAAACTCACACGATTCAATAATAAAATAAGTTTTACGAAACGGGGCCCACATCGACCTGAGTTACGAGTTTCATACAAAACATAAGTTTTGACCACATTAGTTTTAATTCTAAATGACAACATGAGCATGGTGTTTGTTTAACGACCCGTCTTAATCCATCAGGACGAATACATTACATTTGGTTACATTGCGAGGTACTTGACCTCTATATGATACATTTTACAAACATTGCATTCGTTTTTAAAAGATAAACTTTCATTACATCGAAAGTTGACGGCATGCATACCATTTCATAATATATCCAACTATAATTGACTTAATAATAATCTTGTTGAACTCAATGGCTCGAATGCAACGTCTTTTGAAATATGCCATGAATGACTCCAAGTAAAATAAGCAAATGCACAGCGGAAGATTTCTTTCATACCTGAGAATAAATATGCTTTCAAGTGTCAACCAAAAGGTTGGTGAGTTCATAAGTTTATCGTAAATAATAAAATTCATCATTTTGATAGACCACAAGATTCAAATACAGTACACCTATCTCGTGTACGAAACCATTTTTCATAATGCTTAGCAGATTAGGTTCGTATCCTTTTCTCCCCCGTAGGTTGCCTCGAGATTTTCAATAATCGTGCACATATCTCGTGCACAAAACTAATACACATAACCTGTATATAAAAATCATTCTCTCGATACATAACATTCATTTCAATTTTATTGCTCAACATGGTAATCGACCTTAACATATAATGCGCATCAATAATATCCCCAAAACAGAACATCTCTTCTGTATAATAATAATAAACTTCGAAGTACTAAACACCACGCCCACTAGCTCTTCCGTCTAGTGAACATTCTGGGTGGGGGTGTTAAACCCGGTAGCTACCTTTAGGATTCGCGTGAATTATGGCCATACCCGTTTCTAATTCTTAGGTTACCAAGCAATAATAATCAGTGGAAATATTCACAACAATTAGTGGCAATTATAACGTCCAACTAATTCAATAATAATCCACAGAACTTATGTCTGCATAATAATTTATTCGAGGAATGTTTTGCTTGTGTCTATCTCGTCAAACATTTATAAAAAGCATTTCATGTATTCTCAGTTCAAAATATATTTCAAAAGCATTTAATAAAGCAGTTATAAAATCAGCGCATGTATTCTCAGTCCCAAAAATGTAAAGAGTAAAAGGGAGCAAATGAACTCACAATACGATATTTTGCAGTAAAAATATGCATACGACGCAACTAAACAATGCAGGGTTGGCCTCGGATTCACGAACCTATATCGTTTATATATATATATATATATATATTAAACATACAATCATGTAATTCCATCTATTAATTATATAATATTTATTTATTTGTTTATGTGATAAGATAATATTACTAATAATAATAAAAATCATGTTAATGATAATGACAATGATAATAATATTGATATTGATATTATTGATAATACTATTAATATTAATAAAAATGATAATTTTTAATAAAAATGATAATAATGACAATTTTAATAAAAATGGTAATTTTAAAAAAAGTATAATTTTTAATAATGATTCTTTCTAACAAAAATGGTAATTTTTAATAATAATAATAATGTTAATAATAATTTTACTAAAAAGATAATTTTAAAAATCATGATAATATTCATATTCCTAATAATGATAATATTACTAATAATAATAATAATAATAATAATAATAATAATAATAATAATAATAATAATAATAATAATAATACTTATTAATAATAATGGTGATGATAATATAATTTATATTTATGATAATAATAATAATAATCATGTTATTAGTCTTAGTAATAATAAGAATAAGTAATCTAAAATAATAACAACATCAACAACAATAATAATAATAATAATAATAATAATAATAATAATAAATAAATAAATAAAAATAATAATTAGAATGCTACCTTTAAAGGAATAAGCTAAAAAAAAATGCCACAGCCGGGGCTCGAACCCGCGACCTCTCGTTTCCCAATTACACGCCCAACTGTTCAGCTATTTCTTATTATCTAATTTGTTTTCCATAATAATTCTATATAACCCATGTATTCATCTTTGTTTCAGCTCAACTGGCAGACATAAACTGGATTACGGCCTAACAGCAAACTTAGATCTCGGCCCAACAGGCCCACACTCTTAAGGCGGCTTTTATTAAAAAAAATTATTTGCAGACCCCTAGTTTTGAACCCAAGACCTCTTGTTCTACAAACAATCACCAAACCGTTGAACCACACTTTTGATTTCTGATTTAATTCGTAAGTTAATTTATCTTATCCTATAAATGCTTATGTCTTCTACAAAACCCACTTAACATTTTCTAGTCAGCCTTTTCCCTTTTCTACCATTTTCTTCTTCTTTGTTTATCGTTATTATTCAACATCATACAACATCGTCCACTGTATTAGAAATGGAAATAGAAGAGAGCAAGAGCAAAACGGTTACTGTTCATCATCATCAACATTCATCATCTTCTTCGTTTCATTTTTCATCATCGATTATCATCACCATTAGTCATCTTCAAAGTAAAAGAAACTTTTAATTCAAGATTAACCATAAACTGATTGTGACTGGATTCAGAAGGGAAAAGAAAAAAAAATGAGGATGTTATGTAACGACCCTGGTTTTTCCAACTTTTATTAATAATATTTATTATTAATACTTGTGCATTAATGAATGTATTTTTATACATTTACTTGTTACCGTACTTGACTTTGCATGCCCCGATTCGTCTTTGTGACACACGAACTTTTCACGAATAATATTTTTGAATATTATTTACATTCATGATTAATTTTTATTAATCATTTTAAATTAACTAAGGTTAGTAGTTAGTTACTTGGGCTTTTATTTAGTTTATTGCTTAATTGGACTTGGGCTTGTGTTAATGGACTTAGAAGCCCACCCTACTTATCTTAATGGACTAATTAGCCCAACATTATGTTAATGACTTGTTAAAGACTTAACTAGATTAATTAGTGCATAAGGAATCTAGTTACTTGCACATATACACCACTTCCCCACACCAATTTGCTTTAATACCACTTCAAGCATTCACCACCTCCCCATGCTAGAAAGTTGATACTTGACTTCCCCCATTTGGCCATATGGCCGTCGGCCTTGAGGTGGGTAAAAGAGGGATTCAAATTTTTGTGTGTGATACATATCTACTAGTATTCTCTCATTTCACTCCACTTTTCACACACACAAAAATACTTACACTTCTCTCTCATTTTTCTCTCTAATTTGGTAAGTTACAAGCTTTACTTCTCCTTTCTTTTTCTCTTCAAAAACTGAACATATACATACATCATCATCATCATTTGCTTATTTTAATACTTGTTCTTTGTTGTTGTTTAAGTTACTTGTTGTTTGTTGTTTGTTACTCACTAGTTGTAAGAATCAAGCTATCTAGTTTATTCTTCATATTATCTTGTTATTTCAAGAACAAACAAGAACCTAAACTTTCTAGTTTATGGTTCTACAATTAATGTTTTCAAGATTTAAAGTTCATAAGTTTCATATTCATACTTGTGTTCATGTTTGTAGACTTAAATCCTAAGATTCAAACTTTGATTTGAATCTTCCTAAGTATAAAACAAAACATGAACATAATACTTGTACTTTAGTTTATTTTCCTTCTTTTGTAAGTACTTTAAAGTTTGTGATGTTGTTATTTTGGTCAAGTATTACTAGTTAATCTTGATCTCATTTTTCTTGAACCAAAGTTAACTTTGTAAGTTCAAAGAACACGGAAGTATGACTTTCTAGTTATAAATTCATATAATTATGTTGGATCTAAGTTTATATAACTTATGGTCTTCTAATTTGGTTGTAAATAAGAGCTTACAAGCTTACATACATTTTTCAAGTTGAAAATCTAAGTTTCATAACTTATGGTTTCATTAAAAGTGTAGATCCAAGTTTTGTAACTTAGGATCTAACTTAAGAACACAAGATCTAGACTTTCTAGTCTAGGATCTTTAAGATCTAGCTAAGATCCAAGTTCTACAATTTATGATCTTGATTATTTAGTTTACTTTCAAGTTTATAGCTTAATATTACTTTTGTAACTCATGTATGTGTCGGATCTAAGATCTTGATGTAACTTTGGTTCATCAAACTACATACAACTCTTAAGTGAGTTGTGCTACATATCTTAGACTTACACTAGTGTTATGATGGTCAAACCTTAGTTAAGATGATGCAAACACATCAACGAGTTGTACACTTGAAGCTATAAGCATCAAGGATGAGAACCGTGATGAGCATCGAGCACCAAGAACCCACCGGAACACTTAACCTACTGTTTTTGGGGTCTGATCAAAATACCTGGGCTACTGAAAAGTTGATTTTCAGTTATTTCGGTTCGATTAGATGATTTTCCTTTTAGACCTCGTCTTAATCCGAGTTACGGTTTAGGATCTATGGCCTCCCGAAAGTCACTACACCCTATTAGCGTTGTGCTGAAATTTCTGACCTACTTGCACTTAAACCGTCACCACGGTCAAACGAAGATGATTTTGGTTCTGGAAATTGGTCAGTACCTAGGGGACTCACATACGGAGCCATGGCCACTGGTCTCACCTCATTTCAGTTTGTATAGAGGTCGTAGTGACTGAACGAAGTCAGCCTTTGTTTTAAACCCTAGTCTTGACTTAAAACTTACTATACACTTTTTGATAAATGATGAATGATGATGATACTTAAGACCTAATTTACATACATTTAAACCTTTGGGAACAATTTACTAACTTAGTAACTTTTGACTTAGGTTGAGGATTTTTCGGACCAACCACTTTGCTTACCTTTTCGCGTATCGACTTTTACTACTTTCCACTGTGAGTTATAGTATCCCTTTTTACTTTAACTATTTTGGGAACTGAGAATACATGCGCATTTTATGTTTTACATACTAGACACGAGTACATAAACTTTATATATGTGTGGGTTATACAACGGCATAAACTTTCCCCTTAGCTTGGTAACGTTTAGTCATTGGTCTTTGAACCGGTGAACGCGAATCTTAGATATGGATCTATAGGGTTTGACATCCCTACTCGGGCTAGTAACGCTAGCATTTAATGGGTGTTTAATACTTCGTAAACATACGCACTCAGCAAGTATACTTTTAGGGGGTGATAAACATTAAGTTAGTTACCAAGTGCCCACGGTTATACATATACTTTTCATACTGTTTTGAAACGCTGTTGAAGCACTAAAATCTCGTGGCCTACCTTACATTACTGTTATACTTAAACTATAGCTCACCAACCTTTGTGTTGATGTTTTTAAGCATGTTTTTCTCAGGTGCTTAAGGTTTGCTTGCTTCCGCTGTACTAGTCATGCTTTGTAGACACCCGCTGTTCTTATTAGAGATGTCACCGCATGAAACGTTCATTTTACATTCAAACTTTATTACTTTTGAACAATGTATTTGTAACGACCTATGTGTCACGTACTATTATTTTGCTTGCTATTCGTAGAAGCATACTTTCGGATGTTAAACATTTGACGTTGGTTAAAACGTCACCTTTTATCATGAATGCAAACTTACTTTTGAAACAGCATATAGTATTTGACCTTGTAATGATCATGTTGTTGATGATTCGTACACGATGGTTTTGTACGGGGCATCACATGTTAAGCAAAGCCCGTATCACAATATTGAAAATCCATTCACCATGGTGCCATGCATCACGTCTATCATTTTGATCATTTCACCATCATTTCTATAAATAACTTCCATCGACAATAGCTTACGCAGATGATATAGTGCAGACCCAATGAAGATAAGTCGGGGTAACAGGAGGAGAATAACATGTTTTTGGTTCAGTGGTGGTTTGGCGATTACGGTGGCCGGCGGCAAGAAACGATGAACGTCGGTCATAAATAAAAAGGAGGAAATGAAAACGTAAGTAGGAATAGAAGTATTACAGCAGAAACAGAAGGATTAGTGAGTAGATGATGGTGTTGACTTTCGATTGTTAACATGAAGGGGTGTTCATGGTGGTTTGAACTGGTTGTGATGATCAAAGGTGAAGGTGGTGAATGATGGTTGTCCGAGGGTGAGGTGGCTAATGGTGGGAGGTAACCGGAGGCATGAAGGTGATGGTGGCGGTAAGGAAAAGAAGAAGAAGGAATGTGTTTTATGTATATCTATATCATATACCTATTATACATATATTAGTTGGTTAGATTAGAATTGTCAGGAGAAACAATGACTAGTTACGGGAGTACATATTTAATTCTCTGCCGACAGTTTGAGTTAGATATTATATCGTATCCACTGCTAAACAGTTCACGTATAAAAGTGTTCCTAAAAATTCCAAATTTTTATATTAACTATATTTATTTATTTTGGTCATTATGGTATAAAATTCGATCCTTAATTTGTTAAATAAAAATTACATCAACTGTCCCTCTCAATTTTGGGTAAAAAAAAATGTTAAAACTTAACAAATAGTTCCTAAATACATTTTTAATAAGTCTAAAATTTATAGAACTCATTTTCGTATCACCGTTTATTGTAAAATTACATAAGTTTGAATTTAACTTACTTAATATCAATCGAAACATCAAACGAGTATTACAATCATTTAATATTTATTTTTAATATACTTTATTTATATATAGAGATATATTTTAAATAATAAATATTATAATATCCTATTTTTATTTTATTAATTTTTAATAACAACAACATATAATACTTCAATTTATATTTCGAATTATTATCTATATATACATACACACATATCTATTTACAATTAATTATTCGTGAATCGTCGAGAGCAGTCGAAGATCAATTGAATATATGAAACAGTTCAAAGTTTTTGAAATTTCAACATTACAGACTTTGCTTATTGTGTCGGAAATATTAAATTATTTAAAGATAGAGTTTAAATTTGGTCAGAAATTTTTAGGTCGTCACAGTTTGGGGGTTAAACTACCCAAATCTCGGTCTAACTCCAAAAGCTATAACATCCAAAAGCGTCCCCTAACAAACCAAGCGGGATCTCTAATCCAAACGAACGCCCTTACCCGTATCAACGCCGGAGCCTATAAAAAGGTAAACAACGAGAGGGTAAGCAAAGCTTAGTGAATGCAATAATTATACATACACATATATAACCCATCTATTTACGTTCGCACCCACCAAATACCTCATACGAAAATACAACTCAAATAGCATGCCGTCATACTCATAATGCTAACAACTCGTACACTATCACAACACCACATTAGCATATACTCAACACAATATATATATATATATATATATATATATATATATATATATATATATATATATATATATATATATATATATATATATATATATATATATATATATATATATATATATATATATATATATATATATATATATATATATAGCATGCTAAACAATATCCAACAACATAATATGGTTAACCATAACGCTATGGTGCTACCGGCTCGTGGTTCACACCATACGCATTTGAGTCTCACTCTTTTATAGTGCTACCGGCTCGTGGTTCACACTTTGGTGCTACCGACTCGTGGTTCACGCCTCATTTTATAGTGCTACCGGCTCGTGGTTCACACTTGATGCTACCGGCTCGTGGTTCACATCATGATTTTATAGTGCTACCTGCTCGTGGTTCACACTTGATGCTACCGGTTCGTAGTTCACATCATGACACTCGTCACATACATGCTATGGTACTACCGGCTCGTGGTTTATACCATAATATTCATAAATAAATACGCCATATACATATACGCATAATTATTCCACCCACCTTAATGATTTGGTGATGGTTTTATCCTTTCGCAAGCTTCAAAGCCAAGTACCAAATACAATAAGTACTCGATCAACACACCAACTAGTTGGGCTAAATACCAACAACTTACTCATATGCATTTAATGACTCAATGCATTAAATAAACCATTCACACCAAAACCGTCCATTTAAGGTCAAGACCATCTTAAATCACTAAAAGCTAGTGATTAAGGTCCAACAACACTAACTAATACACAATTAGGGTATTTCATACACATCCTTCCCAACTAGGTAAATTATTACCAAGTTAACCATTTTAAAGTCACACACCCATTTCGGGTCATCCACTAACCCCATTAACCCCTATTTGCTTAATAACTAGGTGTGCTAGTAATTAACTAACTAATTATGACTCATAAGCACCAATTAACACTTTGAAATGCTAGGTAAGTTGCTATTGAGTCTTCATGACTCAATCTTACCCAAGAACACCCAAAATCACCAAATATGGGTTTTATGTTCATCACTAACCCAAACCCTAACCCTTAAACAAATAAAAATAGGGAAATCAAAGTTAGGACATACCACCACAACCAAAACAAAGCTAAAGGCTAGATGAACAACTTTAATACTTGAGCTTTAACCCGGATTAAGCTTCTTCCTCCTTGATTCAAGATTTCTCTCACTTAAAGTGTTTTCTCACTCTAGAACTTGATTTGGGGTTGAAGATAAGGCTGGTGATAAAGTTAAGTGTGTTTCAACCACCACCCAACTGTCCATCTAATGCCCCAACTCGTTCTCATGTGAAAAGACCACAATGCCCTTCATTTAACCTTGAAATAAAAGCTGGAAACCGTCAATAGTAATAGTGCGCTACCCGCACCCTTACCCTTGCACGACGCGCACAAGGGCCTGGGCAGCCTCTGACCTCAGTTTAATTATATACAGCTCCCCACACTATATGCACCCTATTTACACTTCTGTACATTGATTTTTCGGGTCTTACAACTCTCCCCCACTCGAGTCGGAGCGCGTTCTCACGATCCAAGCCGCATGACAAGAGGGAAGATAAACTAACACAAACTCTTCGGGCTCCCAAGTAAACTCGGAACCTTTACTACGACTGATGTTATGTGAGGTGTATATAAAATAGTTTATACTTTTACAAGGAAAATACGATTAAATACGATACAATTTTACACAAGTTATTTATTTATTTATAGAGTGGATATACCTAAACCTTGCTACAACACTTATAGGCAGTGTACCTAATCGTACAGTAGTGTAGTTTTTAGTAAGTCCAGTTCGTTCCACAGGGATCTAATAAACTAGTTTAACGCTATATTAGTTTTAACTTATAATTGTAAAAATACAAATATATATATATATATATATACGTAATATTATTATTATAAAAGGGGTTTTTTACCGTTTAATGACCGGTTTGTCGATTTTAAAACTTTAGTCGCAGTTAAAACCTAATGTAAAATATTAAAAATAAATATAACTTAATTTAAAGCGTAAAGTAAATGACAATAATGAAATTGCGATAAATAAAAGTGCGATAAAATAAAATTGTGATAATTAAAGAGTACGATAATTAAAAGTGCAATAAAATATGAAATAAAGGAAATTAAATATGAAATAAAGGAATTATGCTTATTTAAACTTCCGTAATCATGATGTTTGACGTGTTGATTTTAGTTTACTACCATGTGTTAATTGTTCTTTGTCCTGGATTATTCGATATGTCCATACGGATTTGTCCATAATAGTCCATCAGTCATAATCATAAAGTGCGGAAGTCTTCGTCAAATTATTCTTATTCCCGAAGTCAAATATTCCAACTAATTGGGGATTCGAATTGTAACAAGGTCTTAATACTTTTTTTAATGAATACACCAGGTTATCGACTGCGTGTAGTCTAAGGTTTTACTACTTTGTTAACAATTACACCAATTACCCTTGAATGTAATCCACCCCTGTTTCAACAAGTCTATTAACTATTAATCCAGTTCCGTGTCCGGTTAAATGAACAATTATTGGTATTTATAGATATCCCGCCCACCGTACCCAGTCAAGCGTATGTGGTTATATATAAATACGTCAAATTATAAGTCTATATATTAAATTAACGAGGTATCATTTAGTTAATATAAAGCCCATTAATAGCCCATAGTCTAATTTCCACAAGTGTCGTTCTTTTGTCTAAACCCCAATTATGGTACAAAGCCCAATTACCCCGTCTTAATATTTTAGCCCAACATCATGATTACTTCAGCTTAAATAAGCATAATAATAACTTAGCTACGAGACATTAATTTAAAAAGGTTGAACATAACTTACAATGATTAAAAATAGTGTAGCGTTACACGGACAGAATTTCGTCTTACACCCTTACAACATTCGCTAACATACCCTTATTATTAGAATTTAAAATTAAAATTAAAATTATAATATAAATATATATATATATCGTTGAGTGAATGAATGAAGAAGAAAAAGATATATTTAAGTTCGCTCAAAACTGCGAAATTTATAGGCATGTGGCCACAAAAAGTGGCCCATGCGATCGCATGGATATTAAGCCTACAGGCCATGCGATCGCATGGAGGTAGGTACCAGCTCACATTGCTTTGTTTTCTTTCTTGCCGACGGTTTTTATAAATAAATATAATATATAAATAATTTTAAGAATTATTTAAATATTATATTATATTTATGTGCATAGTTGACTTGTAATTTTTAGTCTGTTGCGTCGAGCGTTAAGAGTTGACTCTGGTCCCGGTTCAGGATTTTCGAACGTCCTTGCGTACAATTTAATATCTTGTATTTTGCGTTTTGCGTCTTGTACTCTTGTAATTTTGAGACGTTTCTCATCAATAATTTGAACCTCTTTGATTGTACTTTGTAATTTTGAGCTTTTTGGTCGTTTGCGTCTCCAATTCGTTGAATCTGTCTTTTATCTTCACCTTTTATTATTTAAACGAATATCACTTGTAAATAGAACAATTGCAACTAAAAGCTAGTCTTTCTTGAGGGATAATGCTATGAAATATATGTTCGGTTTTAGCATTATCAAATATTCCCACACTTGAGCGTTGCTTGTCCTCAAGCAATATAGTCTTAAAATAAAAGCATACTAGAATCACTTCTTTATTCTTCACAGTTTGTACATCAGTGATTTCTATACGGCGGTATGAACAATGGTAGTAACGATGTGGTTTACACTCCCACATGACTATAAAAATTTAGATCCTTTAGGAAATTGGATCTTTATGAAAACATTTGATCTTTTGAAAATCTAGCTTTTACCCTAGATAAGTTTTCCGAGATAACCCTTCACCCTTCACCGGTGTTTGCGAAATTGTTTTTGTGGGTTTCAGATTTGAAAATTTTAGCTCAAAACTTGCGGTTTTGTGTCACCCACTTGCTAACCTTGTATTGGAAAAGCAACACGTCCAGTATACTTGCTCCGTATATTACCTTTCGATAAACTACCGTCCGATTGTAAAGGAAAGCGTTGAACAAGCAACTGTTAAGGCAATGTCCCCTGACATGCTTTCAATTATGGTCTATATCGTGTCGGATGCAATTACTATCCTTTGTAGGAGCAATAGTAAAGCTCACCCTTATGGTTTTTCGGTCTGGCACAAGGTCCTGTCTTTGACCATGCTATGCAACCACCGTTCTTACGGTTGACACCCGATTTGGTTCAGGTGACCTAATGAATTCCAGGTGAATTCCTAGGATTTTACGTTCAATGGTAATGAACGCATTGAAAATGGGTTTTCAGAAAACAAATCGCTTTGTAATTTTAATCAAAATATTTTCTCGTTCAAGCTCGAGTTTAGATATCATTGAATTCCATGAGTTTTTAATTCTCAATCTTTAAAAGTCAATCTCAAGGATTGAGTAATATCAGTCTTAAAAGCTGATTTTTGATCTTTAAGGAGATTATCCTTTCTGGAGATCTGATTCATTAGTCTTATCAAGCTAATTTGCACGGCATCCTCCCCATTTTACGAGACAGATCCTCTCATGGTTAGGATAAGTCTGACCACTTGGCGATCCTGTTTGATGCTGAGGTCCGTGGATTTCCAGCTGATTTTCGAGAAAACTTTTCAAGGTTTTTCGTAGACTCTACAACTGGTCTGGACGACAACTTCTTGACCTAAATCAAGAAGCGCGTTTCTTTTTCGGAAGACTTTACTTCCTTTTAATGATGGAATTGATTCATCGTGTAGATCCATCTTTCTTTCAAATATATTACAGTTTTCCGGGTAAAACGGTTAATTTTGTCCAAAATAAAAGTATCTTCAGTTATTTGTACAAAAATATGTGACATATGTTTTAAATAACTTGGTAAATTTTTCCCACACTTGGCTTTTATTTTCCTTTCTTTTCCTTTTTATTGTCCTCTATTCCATTTTAAATGAATTCTAACATTTTGGTTTGTTTCTCAATTTATGTCCTTTCCGAGGTAACAATAATTTCGGTATTAACACCTAGTTTTATCGTTCATAAATATGTATAAACATGATTTTGAATTCATTTATTTGAAAATTTTTACTAGAATTGGGTAGTCAGTATATAAGACTAGGGCTGTTCTTTATTATCAGAGAGCACTAGATTCTAATACAACTACTGCGTTACTAGTACTTTTAATGATAACCAAGTGTATAAGTTAAAATTTTAAAAATCCGAAAGAATTTAACCCCTTCCCACACTTAAGATCTTGCAATGCCCTCATTTGCAAGAAATCAGTAACAATTTAAATTATTGAGGGTGATTAGCGTAGAAAAATGATTAAATTTTACCAAAGTTTCCAAACATATTGGCGTTTGTTTGTTGAATGATAAATGGTGCACATCATTTGTTCATTCCGTCTTGTTGTTACATCACATTTGTTTTTCGTTTTGTCATCAAAATCTGTAGCTTTTGCTGAACTTAATGCCAGTCTTTGAAAATGCCCTGTTTTACCCTGTTGTGTACAATTGGCAATATACATACATACAAATAATAACATGCATGGTAATTTGAAATGGGACTTAAAATCCCACTTTCAAATCAAATATGAAATATTAGTACAACAAATAAAAAATATTAAACATTACAATAAAAGTATCAAAATATAATGTATTTAAACAAAAATAAATAGAAATAATAAAAAGATAAAAATCATAGAAATCACCAACAGGAACTATATCAATCTGGATAGGGGTTCCAGTTCTTGTTGTCGTCCGGGTTCCATGGTTGGTGATAGGTGTACTGGTAGGCCTGGTTAGGGTTGTAAAGAGTATATGGTGGTCTCATCTCGGGCTGGTGTGGAGGATAGTAAGTGGGTCGGGTCCGGACGTAGTGATCCTGAGGTGACAGCCAGCTCATGATCTGACGCTGATGATAGTCCCATCTATCATGCTGTCGTTGCCTGGAATGCTCGTAATCATTCCGGGCTTGCCACTGCTCCATCCGACCAAATCTATCCTCGTTTGTCATTTCCACCTCATCTACACGCTGGTAGACGTCAGTCATAGCCTCCCTAATGACATCCCTAATGTCATCCGCTTCCTCCATTTCCTCATCTGAACCTCTCTCTACCTGAGGATGACTACCAACATATGGTATTGTCTGATTGCGTCTACTTTTCAATACCTTAGCACCCTGATATACCCTCAATCCTAAAGCCTCAACCTGTTCCCTACATACCATAAGTGGACCCCCTTGATCCCTATCTACACCCAAATACTCTCCAATGAGAGTAACAAAAATACCTCCTCCTATTATTCCCCTTCCTGTATTCCTTCCACCATCTTAGACAAATAAAAACCAACACAGTAAGGGATATTAACAAAGCCTCTTGGGTCTCGAATACACTTTAGGTAAAATAAATCATGTAAGGTCATTTTCTCCTTATTGTGACCTCTCTGTGTAATCGAGTTAGCCAAAAATATATGAATTATACGAAGCTCGGCTTTGTTAATATGTAAGTAGGAGTGTTTTCCTCCCAGCGTAAAAACATTATAATCTGACATACGCCTCCAGACGCCGTTCGCGTCAAAATTCCTATCTACCCTTTCACCACGATAAATCAAATTCATACAATCGGGTAGTAGTAATTCACCAGGAGTATATTGTAGTGACCCGAACTTTTCCATGTTTATATATATTAATTGAGATTGATATTTACATGATTAAATGTTTCCAACATGTTAAGCAATCAAACTTGTTAAGACTTGATTAATTGAAATATGTTTCATATAGACAATTGACCACCCAAGTTGACCGGCGATTCACGAACGTTAAAACTTGTAAAAACGACATGACGATATATATATGGATATACATATGGTTAACATGAGATTATGATAAGTAAGTATCTCCATAAGTATATTAACAATGAGTTATATGCATATAAACAAGACTACTAACTTAAGGATTTCGAAACGAGACATATATGTAACGATTATCGTTGTAACGACATTTAAATGTATATATATATATCATATTAAGATATATTAATATATCATAATATCATGATAATATAATAATTTAACATCTCATTAGATATAATAAACAATGGGTTAACAACATTAATTGAGATCGTTAACTTAAAGGTTTCAAAACAACACTTACATGTAACGACTAACGATGACTTAACGACTCAGTTAAAATGTATATACATGTAGTGTATTTAGATGTATTAAAATACTTTTGGAAGACTTCAAGACATATATCAAAACACTCATACTTAACAAAAATGGTTACAGTTACTTTTCTATTATTTTCTTTCATCAAGAATTCTAGTCGTATTCTTACCCGTATTATACACAGCTTCAAAACGTACTTACTATGAGTATATACCAATAGGAACTAGCATGGGATTCCACTCTTGATTATATCATGTATGACTAATCAATTTTAACTTCTACCATGAGCTAGTCAACTAACTAGAACTCCTTTTAACCCCACTCACCACTCACCAATTACCACTCATAATTCACTCCATTTCACTTCCAATTCTCTTTCTAATTCTCTCTCAACGCACACACACTATTATGAACGTATTTTTCCAGTAGTTAATCATCATCTTCATTAAAAATCACTTCAAGAATCAAGCTATATTCATCATAGGAAGAACACTTCAAGAACACTTCAAAAATCCCTTCAAGTTTACTAATTTACTTCCAAGCTTTCTAATCCATTCCAAGTAATCATCTAAGATCAAGAAACCTTTGTTATATACAGTAGGTTATCTTTCTTATTCAAGGTAATATTCATATTCAAACTTTGATTCAATTTCTGTAACTATAAACTATCTTAATTCGAGTAAAAATCTTACTTGAACTTGTTTTTGTGTCATGATCCTACTTCAAGAACTTTCAAGCCATCCAAGATCCTTTGAAGCTAGATCATTTCTTGTCACTTCCAGTAGGTTTACCTACTAAACTTGAGGTAGTAATGATGTTCATAACATCATTCGATTCATATATATAAAACTATCTTATTCGAAGGTTTAAACTCGTAATCACTAGAACATAGTTTAGTTAATTCTAAACTTGTTCGCAAACAAAAGTTAATCCTTCTAACTTGACTTTTAAAATTAACTACACACATGTTCTATATCTATATGATATGCTAACTTAATGATTTAAAACCTGGAAATAGGAAAAACACCGTAAAACCGGATTTACGCCGTCGTAGTAACACCGCGGGCTGTTTTGGGTTAGTTAATTAAAAACTATGATAAACTTTGATTTAAAAGTTGTTATTCTGAGAAAATGATTTTATTATGAACATGAAACTATATCCTAAAATTATGGTTAAACTCAAAGTGGAAGTATGTTTTCTAAAATGGTCATCTAGACGTCGTTCTTTCGACTGAAATGACTACCTTTACAAAAACAACTTGTAACTTATTTTTCCGAATATAAACATATACTTTTCTGTTTAGATTCATAAAATAGAGTTCAATATGAAACCATACCAATTTGATTCACTCAAAACGGATTTAAAATGAAGAAGTTATGGGTAAAACAAGATTGGATAATTTTTCTCATTTTAGCTATGTGAAAATTGGTAACAAATCTATTCCAACCATAACTTAATCAACTTGTATTGTATATTATGTAATCTTGAGATACCATAGACACGTATACAATGTTTCGACCTATCATGTCGATACATCTATATATATTTCGGAACAACCATAGACACTCTATATGTGAATGTTGGAGTTAGCTATACAGGGTTGAGGTTGATTCCAAAATATATATAGTTTGAGTTGTGATCAATACTGAGATACGTATACACTGGGTCGTGGATTGATTCAAGATAATATTTATCGATGTATTTCTGTACATCTAACTGTGGACAACTAGTTGTAGGTTAGTAACGAGGACAACTGACTTAATAAACTTAAAACATCAAAATATATTAAAAGTGTTGTAAATATATTTTAAACATACTTTGATATATATGTATATATTGTTATAGGTTCGTGAATCAACCAGTGGCCAAGTCTTACTTCCCGACGAAGTAAAAATCTATGAAAATGAGTTATAGTCCCACTTTTAAAATCTAATATTTTTGGGATGAGAATACATGCAGGTTTTATAAATGATTTACAAAATAGACACAAGTACGTGAAACTACATTCTATGGTTGAATTATCGAAATCGAATATGCCCCTTTTTATTAAGTCTGGTAATCTAAGAATTAGGGAACAGACACCCTAATTGACGCGAATCCTAAAGATAGATCTATTGGGCCTAACAAACCCCATCCAAAGTACCGGATGCTTTAGTACTTCGAAATTTATATCATATCCGAAGGGTGTCCCGGAATGATGGGGATATTCTTATATATATGCATCTTGTTAATGTCGGTTACCAGGTGTTCACCATATGAATGATTTTTATCTTTATGTATGGGATGTGTATTGAAATTTGAAATCTTGTGGTCTATTGTTACGATTTGATATATATAGGTTAAACCTATAACTCACCAACATTTTTGTTGACGTTTAAAGCATGTTTATTCTCAGGTGAATACTAAGAGCTTTCGCTGTTGCATACTAAAATAAGGACAAGATTTGGAGTCCATATTTGTATGATATTGTGTAAAAACTGCATTCAAGAAACTGATTTTGATGTAACATATTTGTATTGTAAACCATTATGTAATGGTCGTGTGTAAACAGGATATTTTAGATTATCATTATTTGATAATCTACATAAAGCTTTTTAAACCTTTATTTATGAAATAAAGGTTATGGTTTGTTTTAAAATGAATGCAGTCTTTGAAAAACGTCTCATATAGAGGTCAAAACCTCGCAACGAAATCAATTAATATGGAACGTTTTTAATCAATAAGAACGGGACATTTCAGTTGGTATCCGAGCGTTGGTCTTAGAGAACCAGAAAATTTGCATTAGTGTGTCTTATCGAGTTTGTTAGGATGCATTAGTGAGTCTGGACTTCGACCGTGTTTTCTTTAAAAATGATTGCTTAACATTTTTGTTGGAAACTATATATTTTTAACATATGAATATTATGTGATATATTAATCTCTTAACGTGTTTGATATTATGTGATAGATGTCTACCTCTAGAACAAGTCCCATTGACTCACCTAATAATAATGAAGAATCAAATGTAAATTGGAATGATTCGTGGACTGATTCACAAGTTCCCGAAGAGGAACCGGAAGAAGAGTCGGAACCGGAAGAAGAATCGGAACCGGAAGAAGAATCGGAACCGGAAGAAGAAATAGAACCGGTGGGGGAAATAATAAAATGGTTAAGTAAAAGAGAATCCTCAACCAACCGACCAAGGTTAATTATGGTCAATGGTGTTTCCGCCAAGGAAGCAAAATATTGGGAGGATTACCAATTCTCCGATGAATCGGATTCCGACGAGAATTCCGATGATGTTATAGAAATTACCCCAACTGAATTTAAAAAGGCAAAAGAAAATAATAAGGGAAAGGGCATAAAAATAGAAAAATCTAATTCCAACCCCGATGAACTTTATATGTATCGTCAACCCCCAAAGTCCTTAAGTTGTAACAATGACTCGGGAACCTCTAAACCACCAGGTTTTTCTAAACCAATGTGGACAATGACGGCTCGTATTAGGGGAACATCATATATCCCTAGAAACTTGGCAAAATGAACCAAAACCGAACAAGAAGAAACGAGCGAGTCGGAATAAGATAGTTGTATTCGTGTGGTGTAATATATGTAATATAGTGTGCATATGCTTTATGATATATGTAAAAATTGCTTGTATTAATAAGCATTTTTTTTATGAATCTAACTCTTGTCTATTTTACAGTATAAAAACACAAAATGGATAGACAACCCAATATTTTAAGAGACCTATCCGGAGACATGATTGATGAAATCTTGTCTAGAGTCGGTCAGAATTCCTTGGTACAACTATTTAAGGCGAGATCAGTTTGTAAGACATTCGAAGAACGTTCCAAGAATGCATTGGTTTATAAAAGGCTTTCGTTCGAAAGATGGGGGATATCACATTGGGAAATCCATAAGTTACGATGTGTTTACTTTGACGCATATATTGCGGGGAACCCAAATGCTATTTTACGCAACGGGTTAAGAAATTATTTTGACTCAGTATATCCGAATATAGGACTTCGTGATTTAGCAAAAGCGGCTAACATGCAACATAAAGAAGCATGTTATGCTTACGGGTTAGTAATGTTCGCTTCTCACCAAAGTGAGAACAAGAACATCGGGCTACAACTATTAAACAAAACATTCCCACAAGTGACGGAGTCGGTAATTGGGGTAAGAAATGAGGTTTTTAGGTTATTATGAGACTGTTGGTCATTACGTAACCCTCGTCCCTTTGACGACGTTACAACACGCTGTCTTATCAACGGCCATAACGGTTATGTTCCACAAGACCAAGGATGGGAAGTAGTCCTAGTAAAACCAGAATGCATGACTTGTTTCTGGACGTATGAATTACGTGTCTTTATTGCCTTTGCTGAACGACTTGTGTACTAGCTAGAATTATCTTCACAACTATCTTGTATCAAAGTTATTGTGTGCTATATTTCATGCTTTATGTAAAATAAGCGGTATTATAAGTTTGTAAAATATTGTATAAAAGTTTGAACGCGAAATATTATTACAATCAGTTTTTCATATAGAATTGTAGTAGTTGAATTGTATATTAGCTACTAAGTATGAATTTAACGGGTAGGTACTACCCGAATTTAAACTTATAAAACGCTAATATGAAGAAAAAGCTTTTATAAATGAGTTCATATTATGCTACGAAATACTATTAACTACTTTTAATATTATGTATGATTAACTTGTTCCATTTGACTATTTTGAACGAAATGACACCGACTACTTGACACACCGTGAATATGAATGAAGAGGAATTCCGTACTTTTCTAGCTTCAAACATAGCCGCAGTACAGGCTGCGCTACATACCAACAATAACCTTGGATCTGGCAGTACAGGAAATCGTGTAGGATGCACCTACAAAGAATTCACTGCCTGCAAACCTTTGGAATTTGATGGAACTGAAGGACCGATCGGATTGAAACGGTGGACCGAGAAGGTCGAATTGGTGTTTGCCATAAGTAAGTGTACTGAAGAGGACAAAGTGAAGTACGCTACGCATACCTTCACAGGTTCCGCGTTAACATGGTGGAATACCTATCTAGAGTAAGTGGGACAAGATGATGCGTACGCACTACCGTGGTCAGCATTCAAGCACTTGATGAACGAGAAGTACCGTCCCAGAACCGAGGTCAATAAGCTCAAGACAGAACTTAGAGGGTTACGAACCCAAGGATTTGATATTACCACGTACGAAAGACGATTCACAGAATTGTGCCTATTGTGTCCGGGAGCATTCGAAGATGAGGAAGAGAAGATCGACGCGTTTGTGAAAGGATTACCGGAAAGAATCCAAGAAGATATAAGTTCACACGAGCCCGCCTCCATACAACAGGCATGTAGAATGGCTCACAAACTAGTGAACCAGATTGAAGAAAGAATTAAAGAACAGACTACTGAAGAGGCCAATGTGAAGCAAGTCAAAAGAAAGTGGGAGGAAAACGGTGATAAGAATCACCAATACAACAACAACAGCAATTACAACAATAATCGCAACAATTATCCCAACAATCGCAACATCAATCGCAACTACAACAAACGGCCTAACAACAACAACAACAACAATAACAACATCAACTACAACAATCATCCCAACAACAATAATAACCGCAACAACAACAACAATCAGAAGCAGCTATGCCAAAGGTGTGAAAAGTATCACTCGGGGTTCTGCACCAAATTTTGCAACAAGTGTAAAAGAAATGGTCATAGCGCGGTGAAGTGTGAGGTCTACGGACCAGGGGTTAATAGAACGAAAGGAACAAATGGTGTCGGAACGAGTAATGGCGGAGCAAGTAGTGTCGGAGCAAGTTATGCCAATGTAGTTTGTTATAAATGTGGAAAACCGGGCCACATTATTAGAAATTGCCCGAACCAGGAGAACACGAATGGACAAGGCCACGGAAGAGTTTTCAATATTAATGCGGCAGAGGTACAGGAAGACCCGGAGCTTGTTACGGGTACGTTTCTTATTGATAATAAATCTGCTTACGTTTTATTTGATTCGGGTGCGGATAGAAGATATATGAGTAGAGATTTTTGTGCTAAATTAAGTTGTCCATTGACGCCTTTGGATAGTAAATTTTTACTCGAATTAGCAAATGGTAAATTAATTTCAGCAGATAATATATGTCGGAATCGAGAAATTAAACTGGTTAGCGAAACATTTAAGATTGATTTGATACCAGTAGAGTTAGGGAGTTTTGATGTGATAATCGGTATGGACTGGTTGAAAGAAGTGAAAGCAGAGATCGTTTGTTACAAAAATGCAATTCGTATTATACGAGAAAAAGGAAAACCCTTAATGGTGTACGGAGAAAAGGGCAACACGAAGCTACATATTATTAGTAATTTGAAGGCACAAAAACTAATAAGAAAAGGTTGCTATGCTGTTCTAGCACACGTCGAGAAAGTACAAACTGAAGAAAAGAGCATCAATGATGTTCCCATTGCAAAAGAATTTCCCGATGTATTTCCGAAAGAATTACCGGGATTACCCCCACAGCGATCCGTTGAATTTCAAATAGATCTTGTACCAGGAGCTGCACCAATAGCTCGTGCTCCTTACAGACTCGCACCTAGCGAGATGAAAGAACTGCAAAGCCAATTACAAGAACTTTTAGAGCGTGGTTTCATTCGACCAAGAACATCACCGTGGGGAGCTCCTGTTTTGTTTGTCAAGAAGAAAGATGGTACATTCAGGTTGTGTATCGACTACCGAGAGTTGACCAAACTTACCATCAAGAACCGCTACCCACTACCGAGAATTGACGACTTATTTGATCAACTACAAGGCTCGTCTGTTTATTCAAAGATTGACTTACGTTCCGGGTATCATCAAATGCGGGTGAAAGAAGATGATATTCCAAAGACTGCTTTCAGAACACGTTACGGTCATTACGAGTTTATGGTCATGCCGTTTGGTTTAACTAATGCACCAGCTGTGTTCATGGACCTTATGAACCGAATGTGTGGACCATACCTTGACAAGTTTGTCATTGTTTTCATTGATGACATACTTATTTACTCAAAGAATGACCAAGAACACGGTGAACATTTGAGAAAGGTGTTAGAAGTATTGAGGAAGGAAGAATTGTACGCTAAGTTTTCAAAGTGTGCATTTTGGTTGGAAGAAGTTCAATTCCTCGGTCACATAGTGAACAAAGAAGGTATTAAGGTGGATCCGGAAAAGATAGAAACTGTTGAAAAGTGAGAAACCCCGAAAACTCCGAAACACATACGCCAGTTTTTAGGACTAGCTGGTTACTACAGAAGGTTCATCCAAGACTTTTCCAGAATAGCAAAACCCTTGACTGCATTAACGCATAAAGGGAAGAAATTTGAATGGAATGATGAACAAGAGAAAGCGTTTCAGTTATTGAAGAAAAAGCTAACTACGGCACCTATATTGTCATTGTCTGAAGGGAATGATGATTTTGTGATTTATTGTGACGCATCAAAGCAAGGTCTCGGTTGTGTATTAATGCAACGAATGAAGGTGATTGCTTATGCGTCTAGACAATTGAAGATTCACGAACAAAATTATACGACGCATGATTTGGAATTAGGCGCGGTTGTTTTTGCATTAAAGACTTGGAGGCACTACTTATATGGGGTTAAAAGTATTATATATACCGACCACAAAAGTCTTCAACACATATTTAATCAGAAACAACTGAATATGAGGCAGCGTAGGTGGATTGAATTATTGAATGATTACGACTTTGAGATTCGTTACCACCCGGGGAAGGCAAATGTGGTAGCCGATGCCTTGAGCAGGAAGGACATAGAACCCATTCGAGTAAAATCTATGAATATAATGATTCACAATAACCTTACTACTCAAATAAAGGAGGCGCAACAAGGAGTTTTAAAAGAGGGAAATTTAAAGGATGAAATACCCAAAGGATCGGAGAAGCATCTTAATATTCGGGAAGACGAAACCCGGTATAGGGCTGAAAGGATTTGGGTACCAAAATTTGGAGATATGAGAAAAATGGTACTTAGAGAAGCTCATAAAACCAGATACTCAATACATCCTGGAACGGGGAAGATGTACAAGGATCTCAGGAAATATTTTTGGTGGGCGGGTATGAAAGCCGATGTTGCTAAATACGTAGGAGAATGTTTGACGTGTTCTAAAGTCAAAGCTGAGCATCAGAAACCATCAGGTCTACTTCAACAACCCGAAATCCCGGAATGGAAATGGGAAAACATTACCATGGATTTCATCACTAAATTGCCAAGGACTGCAAGTGGTTTTGATACTATTTGGGTAATAGTTGATCGTCTCACCAAATCAGCACATTTCCTGCCAATAAGAGAAGATGACAAGATAGAGAAGTTAGCACGATTGTATTTGAAGGAAGTCGTCTCCAGACATGGAATACCAATCTCTATTATCTCTGATAGGGATGGCAGATTTATTTCAAGATTCTGGCAGACATTACAGCAAGCATTAGGAACTCGTCTAGACATGAGTACTGCCTATCATCCACAAACTGATGGGCAGAGCGAAAGGACGATACAAACGCTTGAAGACATGCTACGAGCATGTGTTATTGATTTCGGAAACAGTTGGGATCGACATCTACCGTTAGCAGAATTTTCCTACAACAACAGCTACCATTCAAGCATTGAGATGGCGCCGTTTGAAGCACTTTATGGTAAAAAGTGCAGGTCTCCGATTTGTTGGAGTGAAGTGGGGGATAGACAGATTACGGGTCCGGAAATTATACAAGAAACTACCGAGAAGATCATCCAAATTCAACAACGGTTGAAAACCGCCCAAAGTCGACAAAAGAGCTACGCTGACATTAAAAGAAAAGATATAGAATTTGAAATTGGAGAGATGTTCATGCTTAAAGTTGCACCTTGGAAAGGCGTTTTTCGATTTGGTAAACGAGGGAAATTAAATCCAAGGTATATTGGACCATTCAAGATTATTGATCGTGTCGGACCAGTAGCTTACCGACTTGAGTTACCTCAACAACTCGTGGCTGTACATAACACTTTCCACGTCTCGAATTTGAAGAAATGTTTTGCTAAAGAAGATCTCACTATTCCGTTAGATGAAATCCAAATCAACGAAAAACTCCAATTCATCGAAGAACCCGTCGAAATAATGGATCGTGAGGTTAAAAGACTTAAGCAAAACAAGATACCAATTGTTAAGGTTCGATGGAATGCTCGTAGAGGACCCGAGTTCACCTGGGAGCGTGAAGATCAGATGAAGAAGAAATACCCGCATCTATTTCCAGAAGATTCGTCAACACCTTCAACAGCTTAAAATTTCGGGACGAAATTTATTTAACGGGTAGGTACTGTAGTGACCCGAACTTTTCCATGTTTATATATATTAATTGAGATTTATATTTACATGATTAAATGTTTCCAACATGTTAAGCAATCAAACTTGTTAAGACTTGATTAATTGAAATATGTTTCATATAGACAATTGACCACCCAAGTTGACCGGCGATTCACGAACGTTAAAACTTGTAAAAACGACATGACGATATATATATGGATATACATATGGTTAACATGAGATTATGATAAGTAAGTATCTCCATAAGTATATTAACAATGAGTTATATACATATAAACAAGACTACTAACTTAAGGATTTCGAAACGAGACATATATGTAACGATTATCATTGTAACGACATTTAAATGTATATATATCATATTAAGATATATTAATATATCATAATATCATGATAATATAATAATTTAAAATCTCATTAGATATAATAAACAATGGGTTAACAACATTAATTGAGATCGTTAACTTAAAGGTTTCAAAACAACACTTACATGTAACGACTAACGATGACTTAACGACTCAGTTAAAATGTATATACATGTAGTGTATTTAGATGTATTAAAATACTTTTGGAAGACTTCTAGACATATATCAAAACACTCATACTTAACGAAAATGGTTACAGTTACTTTTCCATTCTTTTCTTTCATCAAGAATTCTAGTCGTATTCTTACCCGTATTATACACAGCTTCAAAACGTACTTACTATGAGTATATACCAATAGGAACTAGCATGGGATTCCACTCTTGATTATGTCATGTATGACTAATAAATTTTAACTTCTACCATGAGCTAGTCAACTAACTAGAACTCCTTTTAACCCCACTCACCACTCACCAATTACCACTCATCATTCACTCCATTTCACTTCCAATTCTCTTTCTAATTCTCTCTCAACGCACACACACTATTATGAACGTATTTTTCCAGTAGTTAATCATCATCTTCATCAAAAATCACTTCAAGAATCAAGCTATAATCATCATAGGAAGAACACTTCAAGAACACTTCAAAAATCATTTCAAGTTTACTAATTTACTTCCAAGCTTTCTAATCCATTCCAAGTAATCATCTAAGATCAAGAAACCTTTGTTATATACAGTAGGTTATCTTTCTTATTCAAGGTAATATTCATATTCAAACTTTGATTCAATTTCTGTAACTATAAACTATCTTAATTCGAGTAAAAATCTTACTTGAACTTGTTTTTGTGTCATGATCCTACTTCAAGAACTTTCAAGCCATCCAAGATCCTTTGAAGCTAGATCATTTCTTGTCACTTCCAGTAGGTTTACCTACTAAACTTGAGGTAGTAATGATGTTCATAACATCATTCGATTCATATATATAAAACTATCTTATTCGAAGGTTTAAACTCGTAATCACTAGAACATAGTTTAGTTAATTCTAAACTTGTTCGCAAACAAAAGTTAATCCTTCTAACTTGACTTTTAAAATTAACTATACACATGTTCTATATCTATATGATATGCTAACTTAATGATTTAAAACCTGGAAATAGGAAAAACACCGTAAAACCGGATTTACGCCGTCGTAGTAACACCGCGGGCTGTTTTGGGTTAGTTAATTAAAAACTATGATAAACTTTGATTTAAAAGTTGTTATTCTGAGAAAATGATTTTTATTATGAACATGAAACTATATCCTAAAATTATGGTTAAACTCAAAGTGGAAGTATGTTTTCTAAAATGGTCATCTAGACGTCGTTCTTTCGACTGAAATGACTACCTTTACAAAAACAACTTGTAACTTATTTTTCCGACTATAAACCTATACTTTTCTGTTTAGATTCATAAAATAGAGTTCAATATGAAACCATACCAATTTGATTCACTCAAAACGGATTTAAAATGAAGAAGTTATGGGTAAAACAAGATTGGATAATTTTTCTCATTTTAGCTACGTGAAAATTGGTAACAAATCTATTCCAACCATAACTTAATCAACTTGTATTGTATATTATGTAATCTTGAGATACCATAGACACGTATACAATGTTTCGACCTATCATGTCGACACATCTATATATATTTCGGAACAACCATAGACACTCTATATGTGAATGTTGGAGTTAGCTATACAGGGTTGAGGTTGATTCCAAAATATATATAGTTTGAGTTGTGATCAATACTGAGATACGTATACACTGGGTCGTGGATTGATTCATGATAATATTTATCGATTTACTTCTGTACATCTAACTGTGGACAACTAGTTGTAGGTTAGTAACGAGGACAGCTGACTTAATAAACTTAAAACATCAAAATATATTAAAAGTGTTGTAAATATATTTTAAACATACTTTGATATATATGTATATATTTTTATAGGTTCGTGAATCAACTAGTGGCCAAGTCTTACTTCCCGACGAAGTAAAAATCTGTGAAAATGAGTTATAGTCCCACTTTTAAAATCTAATATTTTTGGGATGAGAATACATGCAGGTTTTATAAATGATTTACAAAATAGACACAAGTACGTGAAACTACATTCTATGGTTGAATTATCGAAATCGAATATGCTCCTTTTTATTAAGTCTGGTAATCTAAGAATTAGGGAACAGACACCCTAATTGACGCGAATCCTAAAGATAGATCTATTGGGCCTAACAAACCCCATCCAAAGTACCGGATGCTTTAGTACTTCGAAATTTATATCATATCCGAAGGGTGTCCCGGAATGATGGGGATATTCTTATATATATATGCATCTTGTTAATGTCGGTTACCAGGTGTTCACCATATGAATGATTTTTATCTCTATGTATGGGATGTGTATTGAAATATGAAATCTTGTGGTCTATTGTTACGATTTGATATATATAGGTTAAACCTATAACTCACCAACATTTTTGTTGACGTTTAAAGCATGTTTATTCTTAGGTGAATACTAAGAGCTTCCGCTGTTGCATACTAAAATAAGGACAAGATTTGGAGTCCATGTTTGTATGATATTGTGTAAAAACTGCATTCAAGAAACTGATTTTGATGTAACATATTTGTATTGTAAACCATTATGTAATGGTCGTGTGTAAACAGGATATTTTAGATTATCATTATTTGATAATCTACATAAAGCTTTTTAAACCTTTATTTATGAAATAAAGGTTATGGTTTGTTTTAAAATGAATGCAGTCTTTGAAAAACGTCTCATATAGAGGTCAAAACCTTGCAACGAAATCAATTAATATGGAACGTTTTTAATCAATAAGAACGGGACATTTCATATATATCTGCAAAGCCCTGGCCATGTCCAGCATGGACATCCTGTACATTCTACGGCCAAGTATAAATCTAAGAAAACTTCTATCATCTAATCTATCTATATCTGCATTTAACGCTATAGTACTCATAAGCTCAACACACCATTCCTTATATACAGGCCTACGAATGGTGAATAGACGTTCCTAATCGGAAAAAGAAGAACTGTCATACCTTTGGATCAGATGCTCCCTAACTGAGTTAACTAGTTGGACCCTTTCTAAAGGCTCCCAATCGATTACCCTCGGAACTTCTACATTTTTCGATATCAGTTTGAATTTGTTACTTTGATATGTCGGGTAATCTCTCCAGCTTCTATCGAATCTCAGATTAGGATGCAACGTGTGTTCAGGAATCGTTGGGTATTCTACTGGCGGATGCATCAAAAATACTATAAAGGCATCAACAAATTGTAGCGGATCATAATAAGGTACGTATTGATCAGGTTGATGTTGTTGTTCCTGTTGTGGTTCTTGTTCGGGTTCTGGCTCGTATTGCAATTCTGACTCAGGTTCCGGTTGTGGTTGTCTAGATGATGATGATGCACCTCCAGTTTCAGTATTAGTAAATCTCTGCAAAACACATTAAACACAAAATTTGTGCATCCAAATATGCATCAGTGTTAGCAAAATAACAACTTGAAACAATTACAATAACATGTTTAATCAAAATTAAACTTATACATATTTTCACAATTTTTACAATTCTACATTTTTTCAAATAAGCATATATGAAAATGTTTACAAAGTTCATAAGCATTCAACTCAAATAACATGTTAAAATAACCATTACTAGCAATTAAACAAGTTTCAAATGACATTTACATCAATTTAATCAAGTTCATGAATTTTATACCTAAAAAGTCCACTTTAATTCTCAAAAATCATGTTTAGGATCAAAGTTTAGATCATTTAGCTACCTAAACATGTTACACTACTTAATTTAGCAATAATTCATGACAAAAATCGGTCATAACCTGTTTATATCAATAAGCCCCAAATTGCTCAAGAACACAAACCTTAGATTCCTAAAATTTTTGAAGTTTTTGGCTTCAAATCATGTTAAATAGCATCAATCTAGGTTATACATGCATTAAATACTAACAATTTAACTCTAATTACACTAGAAATTAACAAAATCAAATTAGGTAAAATATAGCTCAAGAACACTAAAAATCAAATTTAAAGAGGTTTAGGGGTAAAATTGTTACCCTTCTTGATAAACTTCTTATCAAATTCATGTTTAGAGCAGATTGTAGCGAGAAATTTGGTGAAATTTGGTAAAAAAAATAATGAAATTTGAGAGGTTTTGGGGTGTATGTTCGTGTATTTGTGTGTGTGTTGTGTGGAGAGCAGAACTCGACTGACCTTTTGATCCTGGCCATTTTTCCAGCTCCATGCGATCGCATGGATTCTAAGGCCAAATCCTATGCGATCGCATGGGGTCCGGGTACAGTTGTTTGTTTTTTTTTTTTTATATATATATAAAAACATTATACTTTTGAAACATAAATTAATAAAATTTTATTTCTTTTTAGGAGTGAGGGCATTTCGGATCGTTGTCCTAGTCCGTCTCTCAACAAAGTTTTAAAATTTGTTACTTTTTAAGCGTCGTTTTAAAAGCAGAGATTTTTGGGTTTTTTTAAATGTTTTTGGCATACTTTAGTTCAATAAGATTAAAAATAATGATAATAAAAGTTCTCGTCCCTCCCTTGGGTAAAGCAATTTCGGTTCAACGACCTAGTTTTCAACTCACGACGAATTTTTAAAAATCATATTTTTAACTTAGTGAAATAAAGTAAATTTTTGTTTTAAAATTCACACCAAACTTAAATTTAAATTGCATAAAATTAAAAATTCATATAAATATCATTTTTATACATACAAACTTATATTAAAAATATTAATTTTTCAAATATTTACAAACTTAATTATATTGATTTTAAAAAGTTTACAATAATAATTTAATATTAATTTTAAAAACAAAGTAAAAATAAAATTAAAAATCTTTTTGGTCTTTTATCTCACTTTAATCAATCAAATATTGTCAAAAATATACGCCTCTCTTTTCGGTAAAGTAATTTCGGCTATATTACCTAGTTTTACTCCTGACGAATTTTTGAAATATTTTGGTTTGATTGATTAAAGATATTTATACCTTAAGAATAAACGGTAAATTTCGCAGTGATGTAATAAATTTTTGTATGATATCAATAATTTCGGTTACGCATACCTAATTTTATTGAATACCAATTTAATACTTTATAGCGAACGATTCAGCGTTTATTATCAAAAGGTTAAAAGCAATAAAAAAACTGTACATACTTACCTATGAGAAAGAATTCTCAGAGACCTGCTTTAGCCGACACATAGGAGAGTCGTGTGATTTGGTTCTCCATAGCTACGTACGCATAACCTCGAATCTTCAATATCTTTTCTTCTAAACATATGAATGGTCCTTCTCTGCATAGAGTAACAAATTCGGTGTTTGAATATGTTTGATTATTTGAACATTTACCTTCGTGTGACCATTTTCTGCATTTGTAACATCTTTCAAGGTGTCGTGCTCTTCTTTTTGTTGCGGATTTTGATTTTCCTTTACCAAAATGTATCTTATGATGATCTTTTCTGAGTTCTTTTCTTACTCCGTCCATTTTTTCTCTTATGAATGATACCAGTTCACTCGGAAGTGTGTCATTATTACGTTTAGTAATCATAGCATGTAGCATTAGACCATGATTCAGATCAAAGGAATTCTTCATCTCGTAAAACCTAAAAAAAAATAAAAATTCAGAATGGGGGGAGAAGAGTAGTTCTTTAGGGTCTGCTAGGGAAAGACCATTCGGATTCCATTCTCGAGAACTACATGAAAACAGAATATCTAACTCTAACAGAAATATATATTACCCTAAAAAGATTCGAACCTCCCCACACTTAGTTAGATGTGGTGTTGAAATTGTGATTAACGTTATTTTCAATTGGATCATCAACAACTTGTATATCTCTAAATTTTGCTTCAATCCATTTGTTGATTTTCTCCGTAACTTTCACAAATTCAACTAACATTGCCTTTTCTTTTGGTGATAAATTGGATAGTAATCGGTTACATAACTTAAAGTTTTCCTTAATCCTAGCATCGTGAATCCGTTTATAAAGTTTTTTCGTTGAACTGTTAAAAACGGGTTCATCTAATTTCGTATCATCAACGGGGTTCTTTGTGATCGGATCATCATTAAGTGTTTCTTCATCTTCCCCACACTTATGCATTTTTATTGGTTTAACAGTTTTGGTTGGTGGAGATTTAAACTTTCGGTTCACAAAGGTGATCGATTTATCACCATCCATAAGTGTCATTCTACCTTCTCTTACATCGATGAATGCCTCGGTGGTTGCTAAAAATGGGCGACCTAAAATTAGAAGAATATCAAGGTTTTCCTCCATATTAATAACTATGAAGTTTGCAACAAAGGTCAAACTTCCCACGTTAATAAGTAAATTATTTGCTATTCCAACCGGGTGTTTAATGGTTAGGTCAAATGATTGAACACCTATTTTGGTTGATTTTAATTTACCCATACCTAATCTTTTGTATAAGGAAAGAGGCATAATATTTGCACTTGCTCCTAAATCTGCGAGTCTATTATATATAGCACCATCATTAAGCAAGCAAGAAATGATAAATTCGCCCGGGTCTCCTGCTTTAGTAAGTCGAGTTGGTTTGTAAACCTTTTTTGGGTGTTCTTTTCTTGGTTCTTTCACTTCTATTTGAACTTCTTGTTCACATTTTTCTTCGTTTCTTGGAATGGGAGGTTTGTATAAGAATTCTTCTTCATCACTCTAATTTGAATCCTCCCTATTTTCCAATTTTGATTTTTCATATGTTGTTGATAACATATTTATGTTTTCATTTTGAAGGTTTTCTTGGGTGGTGAAATTATGATTGACTTCATTGTCAACTTCCATCGGACCATGTATGTAATGTTTAACTCTGTGACCATTAACTTTAAATTCAATCCCATTGGAATTTATTAATTCTACTGTTCCGTACGGGAAAACTCTTTTGACTATGAATGGTCCAGACCATCTTGATTTCAATTTTCCAGGAAATAGCTTGAATCGTGAATTGAAAAGAAGAACTCTGTCTCCTTCCTTAAATTCTTTTGAACTTCTGATTCTTTTATCATGCCATTTCTTCGTTCTTTCCTTATAGATTATGTAACACCCTAGGCAAATCCCACATCGCCAACGAACATGAGTGATCATGGGATTATAAGGTAATACTCACGCTTAAATGACACAACGCGTTTTGGGATCACAGGCTGAGTAGAAGTGCGAGTACATTGTGGTTAAGCGTGCTCGGGCGAGAGCACTACCAGGATGGGTGACCTCCTGGGAAAGTGCTTCTCGTGTGTGGTCTCCAAGAAAAAGCCGTGCGCCTGCGGGCAAAGCGGACAATATTGTGGTCATGTTAAGCTGGGGTGTTACAGAATGGTATCAGAGCGGTGGTCTTAGCGAACCAGGTCTTGCATTAGTGAGTCTAACTGATAGTCGTTAGAATGCATTAATGAGTCTGGACTTCGACCGTGTTTGCATGTCAAAAGTTTTGCTTATCATTTAGTGTCGAAAAATTATTTGCTTATCATCCTTAAAGTCTAAGACATGTCTTACTGCCTTTATTGCATAGACAGTGTATAGTTAAATTCATATCTTAGCGTATCTGTTATTGTTACCTTTGCCTGACAGCTTCCGTAGATTCCTCCGTAGCTTATGGGATTTTAGTATTATATATGCATATGTAAATTATGTATTGCAGGGTACTAATCTACATACTATAATCTATTTCTTATCGAAAATCCTTCATCTGATCGTATGAGACGAATCCCTCAACCAGTTCGAGTCCATCAGATTTCGATAGCTATTTCGATAGTTATTCCGACAGCTATTTCGATATGGATTTCCACTCGAGCTCCGAAAGCAGAGTAACCGGAATGAATCGATCAATTAGCCATCATCTATTCTGAATGAATTGGAGATGGGTTCGTAGTCGACTTAATCAATGGAAACGCGAAGAAGGCGATCATTTCCACTAACCAAATTCACCTCTTGACAATGAACCTAAAACGTTTACCGGCGAACCTGTTCGAGACACCATTTTCTCTCTCATTTCCAAAGTATCTCATCACGATCATATACTATCTCAGATTCTAAACCTCATTCATCCGCTCGTCCGAACCGACAATCATCCCGGTGTAATAGAAGAAGTTAACGAACTTCGCGCATAAGTTGTAGTCTTGGAAAATATGGTGCAAAACGTACCAGCTTCATCCAAATCACTGGCACCAACAGTACCACCAACAACCCAAATTTCAATATCACATGCCTCAACATCTCAATCTATACCTCGAGTATAATCATCATTCTACATGACATTCTACATCAGTTATCTTCGTTCGACATGGTGATTATGTAATCTCTAATGTTTTAGAGATTATTTATTCTAGTTCCAACTGAAAACTAAATGAGTTTAATATCATGTTAACTCATTAAATTCATGATTACATCTGAAGAAAATATATATGTATATATGTTTTCATAAAGATTGTAATTAAAAATTCTTTTGTACAAACTGTTAATAATAAAAATATTTTAACGGGTAGGTAATACCCGAGGAATATTTAAATTTCACATTAATAAGTTACACTGTATATTCTTCGAATCTGATTCAACAGTTATTCACTATCCTATTTACAACCACCGGGATACTTATCCGTTCACCAAAGAATAACTATTTTCATTCAAATTCAATTTCATATTTGAATTTTGACCTATCAGAATCCAACATAATGAAGAAATAATGGACACAATAAAAATTGATTAGAAACAGACTAATTAACAATATTAAATTTTATTAAGAAACCACGCTAACAAAATCCTAGCTAACTGTTCCTAGCTAACTGTTAATTCCGTATTACATTTTATTTATCGCAATTTATTTATCGCAATTTATTTTATCGCAATTTATATTCTCGCAATTTTATTTATTGTCATTTAATTTCTGTTATTTACTTTACGCACTTTATTTATCGTCATTTAATTTCTGTTATTTATTTTACGCACTTTAAATATCGGGACACGTATACAAGGTTTTGACATATCATATCGACACATCTATATATATTATTTGGAATCACCATAGACACTCTATATGCAGTAATGATCGAGTTCTCTATACAGGGTTGAGGTTGATTCTATAATAATATATATACTTTGAGTTGTGATCGAGTCTGAGACATGTACACGGGTCACGATACGTATTAATTAATTCAAATATTATATATTAAACTATATATGAATGATTGCACTGTCAACTGTGGACTATCGACTGTGGACTAATAACATTGGACAATTAAAATGAATTAAAATATTGAATATAACATATGAAACTAAACAATTCTTCAAGTTTGTCACTTGATTTCGTCTTAAACCTCATTTGTATCTTCACGATTACATTCTGCGTTCAAACCTTTCATGATTCTTGAAAACACCTCAATCGATAGGATGAATCAACCGCACTTCATCTACGGAAGGAAAGATTTATGCATATAGTTATGCACCTGAGAAACTCTCGGTAATTGAGTAAAAGTTCAACACGTAGCCGCGTCAGATCCTTTGGCATTTATTAACAAAAACAACTTTGCGATCCCTTTTCAAAATTAGCCAATTTTGTCACAGCTCCAACAAGTCAACTTCGACTTTTCGTACGAAACAACCTTATTATAACGTTTATATATACGCGTGCTCTTTTATTGTTACCAGGTAACCTTTTATATTCCATCATATTACCATCAGCGTTTAATCATCTAAAAACACAATTCTCCTGAAACCACCTCGGATTAATAACCGATGATTCAGATATCATAGCATTAAATGCAGAGGAAACAGAAAAATGGTAGATGGTCTAAATGGACAAAAGTTTGATGATAAAGAAAGGAGTGTTAGGAACGCTCGATAGAAAATTGGGTATTGAAAAACAGATTGAGTTACCCATGAAGGAGACCAAGGACAAATACAAGGACCAAATTCTATATTTAAAGGATTCAGGTAATTCTGGATCCGTTGAAATCTTTAGATAATATTTTGCTCCGAAGTCATGTTAAAATCTTGCAGAAAATCTTTCTCCATCAACCGTCGAACTTAGAAATTCCAAAATATCATCATCAATATCTTTGATATTTCTGAGGATATTTTCATAAATATTCTCGTCCGAAATTATATACCTCTTCGTGCTTCCTGTGTATCAATATATTGGAAACATTCAATAGAAAATATAGTGCCGAAAAGCAGATTATGCGAAACTATGAAGAAAGCCGTGGATAAATCACAAAGAATAAGTTTGACTTCAAAGAATCCAAATAATTCAATGTCTGCTAAAGTCTATAGTGAATAACTTGCTCCTTACTCTAAACCCTTGCAGACAATAGTTTCTATCATCCTCTGATCTTAGATATTCTGAGATATTATCGTACCTTTCATTATAAATATCCTCCATATTTCTGGAGATATTTTTATAACTATTCTTATCTGAAATCATTAATCTTTTCGTGCTATCAGTATTACATCATATAGAAACTGTTAGTTTCTATATTCTGTAAATTTTCAAGCTTAAAATATGAATGTTATTGTAGTAATGATGGGAACTGATGCATGAGTTAGTATAATATAATGACACTTGATCAACGTGATTATATTACAGTAAGTCATGCTGAGTTTCTAAATGAAACGTGATGATTCACAGATCATAACGTCATCATGTGCCATGTTACATAACTCTTTCATCCTACTTAACTCCGTAACAAATCAAGAAAATGTATTCTTGATGGTTCTATCTTCCGTGATGTTGATAAATTTGAAAATCAAATCGTGCTATCACGTTCCTTCATGCTTAGAACATTATAATCATTCGAAACTCTATATCTATAAATTCTGGACCATTATTCGCTTGACTTGAAGTCGGGAAGAGAAAACAAAAGCATAGAGCTTTGAAATATAAGGGAGAATATAAAGTCCGATAACAACACATAAATTACAAACCGTGTATATCAATGTTTGTCGCAACATAAAGACACGGGAGAATTAAAAACATTATAATCCCGAGGGCGAAGTAGAAGAAAGCAGATTCCTCTGGTGGAAGTTGGAAAAGGAGAATGATTGTTGCGATAGTAAGGATGAGGACAAGGATCAGAACTAGATTAATCATTTTCAGAATCTTTTGGATGTATGAACTAAGAAAGAAAGTATAAGAATGGTGAGAATAATGGAAAGGAAGAGCTTAATTTATACTGGAAATATCAGACGTAGTAATCGGGGCAGATCACCGTATTTAATTAAAGAGATCTTAATTTCCATAAATCCCGAAGAATCAGATTTTATAGATCTTCAAGATTTTCTTTAAATCCCTTAAATTCCGGAATTCAACCAAGGCAATGTCAAAAGTTAAGACGCGCCTTATTTTCTAAATTCAAACCTGACTACGTCAAAAGTTAAAAACAAATCTTTGTTTCTCATTTCATCCTTTTGTGAATAGCTTCATTCGCACTCTTCGAATAATCGAATTATTTTTATCCATATTACTCAATGATGATAAAACTCAAGTTATCAACTCATATTCGTCAGGAAAACATATTTATTGTTAGCTATGACGACCTCACTCAAATTTCGGGACGAAATTTCTTTAACGGGTAGGTACTGTGATGACCCGGGAATTTCCGACCAAATTTAAACATAATCTTATATGATTCGACTCAATAAGCAAAGTCTATTAAACCGAGTCTCATTATGTTTGAACTATTTCATGATAACATTTGACCTTTAACTATTTCCGACGATTCAAGAACCTTTAATTGTAACTAAGAATGTAAATATAAATAATTATATATAAAACTAATTATATTAGTATTAATGAACTATTAAGTAATTTTGTTATTATAAAAGATAACATTTAATAACTAAAGATTTTCATTTTGAATATATATAGTATATTGTATATAAATGATTCAAACATATTTTACCAACGTTATCAAAATATTAAATGTACAATGTTATACTTTGTAGTTAATTGTTTAATATACTTAATTAATCATCTACTCAACATTTAAAACATGATTTTATATATATGGTAGTATACATATATACATAAATATAACTATATATATATGATTTTATACATAATTATTATATTATGTATATGTAGAAATTTATAATATATCTATGATGAAATAATGTACTATTTTAATAAATATATATAATACTTACATATATAAAACATTTATATTTTTCATAATTACATACATAAGTATAATATAATTAGTATGTAAATAAATATTATAATATATTTATATTAAAATGCATAAATATATAATATTCAGTATATGTTACAATACATATTACATAATTATTAAATATTACATAATAATAGATGATATTAATAAATTAAATTTAAATACAAATATAGTTGTTGTAGTAATGTTATTTGTATCGTCAAATATCAATATTTGTATTCATAATATCACTTTATATCATATAAAGATGAAATTGGATGTATAAATTAGATTATTATTACTAATATTATTATTATCGATAAAATATTAATATTATCATAATTAGTATGGTATTATTATTATTATTATTATCATTTTTACAATTATTATTATCATTAATATTATATTTATCATTATTATTAATTTTATTAATATTATTAGATATTAATAGTATTGTTATTATATATTATTATTATTAATTAAAAAAAACAGTAGGGATCTATATTATACGCTTGACCTCTGCATCCTTTATCTCTATTATTTTTTTTTTGTTTCTTTCCTGCTCCCAACTCGTGAACCTGTGTTGACATTTTCTCCATTTTTTATCAACCGATCTCTATTATTACAACATGATTATGTATAATTGCAAATCAAATAAAAAGGAAATCCAATGGGATTAACGAGCACAGCGATATTATTTTTTTCTTCTTCTCTGCACGCTCCAATTTTTTTTCCTCTTAATTCAATTTCGAATAAAGTTTCAAAATCTAAAAATGCAGAAAGGTTAGAAATCTTTCTTTGAATCTATCTGCAAAATCTCAACTCTCAAATCTTTATATCGATCTTGAATTTTGAAGTCAAAGTTTAGTTTAAAAAAAGTCAACAATTGTTCTTGAGACAAATTCGCGTTCGTGTATATGTTTCTGATCAAATTGACGATTCCAGTAGTTTTTATACATGTTTAGAAAACTATTTCGTGTTATAAACATTATCTATAATGTTATCTATTACGAAATCAATTTTTTTTGTTTTGTTCCAAGAACCGACGCTGCAGTAGGCCTTTAGTATTTTTTTTTTTTTTATTTTAGAACCCAAATTATTATTTTTTCTGTAATGTTTTGAAGCTTTAAAGGGAACCCCGGTTTTTTTTTTTTTTTTTGGTTATTGATGTTTTGTTGAATCCATGAGACTTGTGGAGAAGAAAAGGAATAGAAGAAAAACAGTTTATATATAAAATTTAAATTCGATATTAGTACAGAGAATCAGAATTGGTGGGATGGTCGAGAGTGTTTGCGTGTGAGCATGTGGTCACGAGATCGAGTCCAGAGGACGGTAGTTTTTTTTTTTTTTTGAAACTCTTTTCATGTGAGGTAGTTTTCTTTTCTAATTTTATTATTGTTATTATATATTAATTATTATTAGTATTATTATTATTATTGTGATTGTTTTGATTGTTATTGTTATTGTTATTATTAGTATCATACTTGTTATCATATTTGAAAGTATTATAGACATTACTATTATTATTATGATAGGTATTAATAATATTATTATTAGTAATAAACTTATCATTTTAGTATTTTATCATCATTAGGATTATGATTATGATTATCATTATTATTATTATGAAGGAAATAAAAATATATTATTATCATCAATATTAGAATTTGTACCGGTTTATAAATAATAGTATCATCAGTACATTTACAATTAATAATATCATATTTATCAGTATCATCATTAATATTTACTAGTATTATTATGATTATCATTTATCATTTTATAAATATTAGAACCCTTATTATTAACATAAGTATGGTATTAGTATTAATATTATTTTAGAGTTATTATTATTAGTATCATTAACAGTTATCATTTTCATTTTTTTTGCTATTAGTATTATCATTATTAATAAAATTATTATTATTATTAGTAAATCATTATTATCTAAATTATTATTTTAACAAATAAATCTTTTGTACACTATATATATACTTATGGTATATACTAGGATTGTATTAATAATTCACATAACAAACTAATAAAATTTCATAAATACAATACTAACCACAAATATATGTATATAAATATATTAATGTCACTATTTATATAAACGTAAATCATTATAGATATATATACATAAAATCGATATATATATAAAATATAACTTAAAATATAATATAAGTATACGTTTTAAAATAAAGGTTAGAATAAATTCTACAAAACTATAATATATAAATAATACATATTAATAAATGAAATTTTGTAACTTACATTATACGTATTAATATATACACAATTGATATAGGTTCGTGAATCCGAGGCCAACCCTGCATTGTTCAATGACGTCATATGTATTTTTACTACAAAATACAGTATCGTGAGTTTCATTTGCCTTTTTACCCTTTATATTTTTGGGCTGAGAATACATGCGCAACTTTTATAACTGTTTTACGAAATTGACACAAGTACGTGAAACTACATTCTATGGTTGGATTATCGAAGTCGAATATGCCCCTTTTTATTAAGTCTGGTAATCTAAGAATTAGGGAACAGACACCCTAATTGACGCGAATCCTAAAGATAGATCTATCGGGCCCAACAAGCCCCATCCAAAGTACCGGATGTTTTAGTACTTCGAAATTTATATCATGTCCGAAGGAGGATCCCGGAATGATGGGGATATTCTTATATATGCATATTGTTAATGTCGGTTACCAGGTGTTCAATCCATATGAATGATATTTTTGTCTCTATGCATGGGACGTATGTTTATGAGAAATGGAAATCTGAAATCTTGTGGTCTATTAAAATGATGGAAACGATTGTTTAAGTTAAACTAATGAACTCACCAACCTTTTGGTTGACACTTTAAAGCATGTTTATTCTCAGGTACGAAAGAAATCTTCCGCTGTGTATTTGCTCATTTTATAGATATTACTTGGAGTCATTCATGGCATATTTCAAAAGACGTTGCATTCGAGTCGTCGAGTTCATCAAGATTATTATCAAGTCAATTATAGTTGGATATATTATGAAATGGTATGCATGCCTGTCAACTTTCGATGTAATGAAAGTTTATCTTTTCAAAAACGAATGCAATGTTTGTAAAATGTATCATATAGAGGTCAAGTACCTCGCGATGTAATCAACTGTTGTGAATCGTTTATAATCGATATGGACTTCGTCCGGATGGATTAGGACGGGTCTTCACAGTTGGTATCAGAGCCACTCATGTGCCGTTGGGGGTGGTGGGGCAAACCTCATCGAGGACGATGAGTCCCTAAGGGGGGGTGAATGTAACACCCTAGGAAAATCCCACATCGCTAACGAACACGAGTGATCATGGGATTATAAGGTAATACTCACGCTTAAATGACACAACGCGTTTTGGGATCACAGGCTGAGTAGAAGTGCGAGTACATTGTGGTTAAGCGTGCTCGGGCGAGAGCACTACCAGGATGGGTGACCTCCTGGGAAAGTGCTTCTCGTGTGTGGTCGCCAAGAAAAAGCCATGCGCCTGCGGGCAAAGCGGACAATATTGTGGTCATGTTAAGCTGGGGTGTTACAGATTAAGGAATTTTCATATGCCTCAAGTCTTAATTCTTCTAATTCGTTTATTTGACTTAATCGTAGACGTCCGGCTTCATGTAAATCAAGATTACATGTCTTCAAAGCCCAAAATACTTTGTGTTCAATTTCTACTGGAAGATGACATGCTTTTCCGTAAACGAGTTTGAAAGGTGTGGTTCCAATTGGAGTTTTGTAGGCTGTTCTAAAAGCCCAGAGTGCATCCTCCAATTTCATGGACCATTCCTTCGGATTTGATCCTACGGTTTTCTCTAGAATACGTTTTAAAGCTCGGTTGGTATTTTCAACTTGTCCACTTGTTTGTGGATGATAAGCGATTGAGATTTTATGAGTTACTCCATATCTTTTAAGAACTTTCTCAAGTTGATTATTACAAAAATGAGTACCCCGATCACTTATTAAAGCTTTCGGTGTTCCAAACCTAGCAAAAAGGCGTTTTACAAAGTTGATTACAACTCGTGCATCGTTAGTTGGGAGAGCTTGTGCTTCCGCCCATTTAGATACATAATCAATAGCAACGAGAATGTAGAGATTATTATGAGATTTTGGAAATGGACCCATAAAGTCAATACCCCAAACGTCAAATACTTCACATACTTGAATGACATTTTGTAGCATTTCATCACGTTGACTTATTTTTCCGGCCCTTTGACAAGCATCACAGGATTTGCAAAGAAGGTGTGCGTCTTTGAAAATTGTAGGCCAATAGAATCCAGCATCGTAAACTTTTCTTGCTGTGAGTTGAGGCCCATAATGCCCTCCTGTTGGTCCTGTGTGACAATGGTTTAAGATTTGACTGGCTTCATCTCCGAATACACATCGGCGTATTATTCCATCGGGACAACTTTTAAACAAATGTGGATCTTCCCAGAAATAGTGTTTTATATCACTAAAGAATTTCTTTCATTTTTGGTACGACAACCCTTTTTCAAGGAATCCACATACTAAGTAGTTTGCATAGTCTGCAAGCCATGGAATTTCATTATAATCTATCTTCAATAGATATTCATCAGGAAAGTTTTCTTGTATGGCCGATTCATTCAGAACTTCTAATTCAGGATTTTCAAGACGAGAAAGATGATCAGCGACGAGATTTTCTGCTCCCTTTTTATCTCGGATTTCAATATCAAACTCTTGTAAGAGTAAGATCCAATGGATTAATCTTGGTTTAGCATCTTGTTTCGAAAATAGGTATCTAAGAGCAGAATGGTCAGTATAGACCACCGTTTTTGCTAGAATGAGATATGAACGAAATTTGTCAAAAGCAAAGACAATAGCAAGGAGTTCTTTTTCAGTAGTTGTTTAATTCGTTTGTGCTCCTTGTAACGTATTACTAGCATAATATATAGGTTGAAATTATTTTTCAATCCTTTGTCCTAAAACGGCTCCCATTGCAAAATCACTTGCATCGCACATTAGTTCAAATGGTAGATTCCAATTTGGAGTTATCATGATCGGCGCATTAGTGAGTTTTTCTTTAAGAATATTAAAAGATTTGATGCATTCATCTGAAAAGATGAATGGAGCATCCTTTTCTAGGAGTTTATTCATAGGAGTGGCAATTTTAGAAAAATCTTTTATGAAACGTCGGTAAAAACCGGCATGCCCTAGAAAACTCCTAACTCCTCTAACATTGGTGGGATGTGGAAGTTTAGCAATTACATCTACTTTAGCTCTATCCACTTCAATTCCTTCCTTTGAAATTTTATTACCAAGAACGATGCCTTCTTTAACCATGAAATGACATTTCTCCCAATTAAGAACTAGATTTGATTGTTCGCATCTAATAAGCATTCGTTCAAGATTAACTAGACATGATTCAAATGTATCACCAAAGACTGAAAAGTCATCCATGAAAACTTCCATGCATTCTTCTATCATGTCGTGAAAAATCGCCATCATGCACCTTTGAAAGGTTGCAGGGGCGTTGCAAAGTCCAAGTGGCATGCGTTTGTAAACAAAAGTACCATAAGGGCACGTGAATGTGGTTTTCTCTTGATCTTCGGTTGCTATTGGAATTTGAAAATATCAAAACAATCAAGAAAACAATAATAACTATTTCCGGCTAATCTTTCTAACATTTGATCAATGAAAGGTAAGGGAAAGTGATATTTTCTGGTGGCGTCATTTAATTTTCTATAATCAATACAAACACGCCATCCTGTTACAGTCCTAGTAGGAATAAGCTCATTTTTCTCATTTGTGATGACAGTCATTCCACCCTTCTTAGGTACGCATTGAACTGGGCTTACCCATGGACTATCAGAGATTGGATAAATTAAACCTGCATCAAGCAGTTTAATAATTTCTTTCTTAACAACATCTTGCATATTAGGATTTAGTCTTCGTTGGCGTTGTACATACGTTTTATGACCTTCTTCCATAAGGATTTTATGTGTGCAATACGAAGGACTAATTCCTTTAATATCATGAATCTTCCATGCAATAGCTGGTTATGAGCTTTTAGCACAGTAATGAGTTGAGATTTTTCATTTTCAGTAAGAGAAGTCGATATTATTACAGGTAATTCGGATTCACCATGTAAATAAGTATATTCCAAATGGTTTGAAAGTGGCTTTAACTCTAATGTCGGTGCTTCTTCTATCGATGATTTATATCGATATCTGTCTTCTTCTTTTAGCATTTGAATTTCTTCTGTTGTTGGTTCATATCCATTAGCCATAAGTGTAGCTAACATTTCAGCTTCATCAATTGGTTCAGTTCCTTCTCCTAAAGAACATTCTCCTGTTCCTTGTAATTCTGGAAATTCTTCTAATAATTCTGCATGTGAATCTATAGTTTAAATATAATAACATGTATCATCTGCAGATTGCGGTTGTTGCATTGCTCTATCAACTGAAAAGGTAACACTCTCGTCCTCTATACTTAGGGTCAGCTTCTTACCAAACACGTCTATTATTGCTTTAGCCATGTTTAAGAATGGTCTTCCTAATATGAGAGGAACTCGAGAATCTTTTTCCATGTCCAGAATAACAAAATCGACTGGAAATACTAAAGTACCAACTTTAACTAGCATGTTTTCCATTATCCCTCTAGGATATTTTACTGATCGATTGGCTAGTTGTATGCTTATTCGTGTGGGTTTCAATTCTCCAAGGTCTAGTTTAGCGTATAGTGAATACGGCATTAGATTTATACTAGCACCTAAGTCTGCCAATGCTTCTATTGAACTAAGACTACCCAGAAAACATGGAATTGTGAAACTTCCAGGATCTGATAATTTTTCTGGTATCTTATTCAACAACACTGCAGAACAATTGGCATTCATAGTAACAGCAGAGAGTTCTTCCATTTTCTTTCTATTTGTGATTAGATCTTTCAGAAATTTAGCATATCTAGGCATTCCTGAAATTACATCAATGAAAGGAAGATTTACATTTATTTGTTTAAACATATCCAAGAATTTGGATTGCTCGGCTTCAAGTCTTTCTTTTCTCATTTTACTCGGGTAAGGAAGTGGTGATTGATATGGTTTAACATAAGGCTTAGCCTTAACTGTTATCTTCATTAACCTTTTCAACTATCGGTTCTTTTTTCTTATCTTGTTCAGGCTGTGGTTCTTGTGAAGTAGGAATAGAGTCATCAGAAATTACAGGTATTTCAGGTGGTTTAAGTGTAATACCACTTCTTGTGGTAATGGCTTTAGCTGTTTCATTCCGGGGGTTAGCATTTGTATCACTTGGTAGACTTCCCGGTTTTCTTTCACCTATCAACCTTGCTAGGTTGCTTACTTCTTGTTCCAAATTTTGAATAGAAGCTTGTTGATTTCTAAATGCTTGAGCATTTTGTTCATTGGTTTGTTTCTGAGATGTGAAAAACTGCGTTTGAGATGCAACTATCTTCGACATCATATCTTCTAAATTTGGCTTTTTATCATCGGTTTGTGGTGGTTTGTTTTGAAAAATAGGTCTTTGCTGATTGTAAGTATTGTTGGATACTTGTTGATTGCTAGGACCTTGTTGGTTATTGTATGGAACATTTCGGTTATAATTCTGATTTTGATTGTAGATTGGTCTTGGCGGTTGATAATTATTCTGATAATTATTTCCAGGCCTTTGGTTTAGATATGAAACATTCTCTCTTTGTTCCATTGTTAGTTCAATACTGAGACAATCTTTTGTTAAATGTGGTCCTCCACACTGCTCACAACTAACTCGTATTGAGTGAATATCTTTAGTCATCTTTTCCATTCGTCTCTCGACAGCATCTATCTTTGCGGAAATGGAATCTAAGTCATGGCTAGAATTGGCTCTAGCCGCTTTAGATGATCTAACGATATCTTTTTCTTGGTGCCACTCATGTGAGTGGGAAGCAGTGTTATCAATAATTTTGTAAGCGTCAGTTGCGGTTTTCTTCATAATGGAACCACCAGCTGCTATATCGATGTCTTTTCGTGTAGTGATGTCTCATCCTTGGTAGAATATTTGTACTATTTGACAAGTGTCTAAACCATGTTGCGGACATCCTCTTAACAACTTTCCAAATCTTGTCCACGCCTCATATAGAGTTTCATTCAGCTTTTGTGTGAACGTAACAATTTCTCCTTGAAGTCTCACGGCTTTAGATGCCGGAAAGAATTGTTTAAGAAATTTTTCAACTAAAACGTCCCATGTATCAATCGCCCCTTCAGGTAACGATTCCAACCAATATTTGGCTTCTCCCTTTAAAGTTCAGGGAAATAACATGAGATATATCTGTTCATCCTCCACTTCTCTTATTTTAAATAGAGTACAGATCCTATTAAAGGTACAAAGATGTTCATTTGGATCTTCCTTCGGTGCACCACTAAATTGGCATTGATTAGTTACCATGTGTAGAATTTGTCCTTTGATTTCATAATCTGGCGCATTAAAGTCAGGTTGAGTAATTGCGTGACCTTGGCCAGTGCGTTTAGCTCGCATTCGGTCTTCCATACTTATAGGTTCCAGATTTTCCATGATTGAATTTGTTGAATCTGAATCACTAGAGTATTCTGATTTAATGGGTTGTTCCTCGACAATCTCCGTTTGAATGATTGGTGGTTCCGGAGGAAAGATTAGTGGTTTAGGATCTCTGAATTGTCCCTGAATATCCTCCGGATTCTCAATTGTGAGATCGGGTTCAAAAAATGGATTATGGGAAATTTGAATTGGAGTACTTGGTCGACTAGATGACGATTCTAAAGAAAAATCAACGGCGACAATATTGGCTAGATGTCTTGATCGAGTTACAGGTGGTGAACGTATGAAAGGTGGTGAACGTTTTGCTCGGTGCATTCACTGAATATCCTATTTAGTTATAAAATATAAAAATTATATAAGTTATCAAATTAATAGACTTTTTCGCTTTTGCCCACGTTTCGAATAGCCAATAGATGTAGCAGGGAGCCAGAACCCTTTAAATCGGAAGCTCACAACTCAACCACTAACAAATCCAACTATTACTACGAACCAGAAAATTTAGATGTCCATCAATTTAACCACTCAAAATAATTTTTCGTTGAAATTTAAAGAAATTTTAGAGAAGAAATAGAAAATTCTATGTCCTAAAAAAAAAACTAGAGCGGCGAAAAATATGAAAGAAAAAGAGCGCGTCGAAAAACGTCGAAAAATAAAAGGTCGAAAAATAATAGGCGTCGAAAAATAAAAATAAGAAAGTAGCGCGTCGAAACTAAAAAGTCTAAAAACTAAAAATTAAAACTCACGTCTAAAGATATTAAAGCTTAAAATAAATTCTATATCCAAAACGGTAATTACTTAAAAAGGTACTAAAATATTAAAACGGCGTCGCAAAATTCTAAAGCACCTAAATCTTAGTCTAAAGAAAAAGCACTTAAGGGATTTTACGGCAAAGCCTAAAAATCAAGAAATAAAAATAACTATGGCAAAAACTATGACTTAAAACTAAATACGAACGAAAAATATAAATATTACGCTAAAACAAACAAAAAGATACTAAAATATAAAAATAAAACTTAAAGTTGTAAAAATACGATTTTTATAAAAATATTATTTTTAAATTATTTATTTTATAAAACTATTAATTTTATATATTAATTAAAACTAGATTAAAACTAAATAAAACAAACTAAATAATAAAACAAACTAAATAATTAAATAATTATAACCTAATTAGGGTTTTAATAATAATTATAATTAATTTAAACCCTAAACTGGTCGGACTAGGTTACCAGACCAGTCAAATCACCTCATGCGATCGCATGAGGTGTTAGTTGATTTTCCATGCGATCGCATGGCTTGCGAATTCGGGCCAGACTTTGGGCTGCAACAGTGATCGGGCCGAGTGATTTTTACTACTTTTTTTTAAAAAAAAATTCTGTTTTAATATTTATATAAAATATTTATATAAATTAAATAAAAACTTATATTTTTACAAACAAAAAATAGAAATAGAAATATTTATAATTTATATATTTTATCAAACTCTTAAAAATATAAATATATTGTTATTCTTTTTAAGGTTTTTGTATTTTTAATAATTAAAACGTATTTTTACAAAAGCGTATTTTTACAAAAGTAAATTAAAAAGAAGTAAAGTCTTTTTTCAAATTTTTTTATATATATAGCGTTTCGCTTTCGGCGTTTTAGTGTCCCCGGCAGCGGCGCCAAAAATACTTGATGTTATGCGAGGTGTATATAAAATAGTTTATATTTTTACAAGGAAAATACTATTAAATACGATACAATTTTAGACAAGTTATTTATTTATTTATAGAGTGGATATACCTAAACCTTGCTACAACACTTATAGGCAGTGTACCTAATCGTACAGTAGTGCAGTTTTTAGTAAGTCCGGTTCATTCCACATGGATCTAATAAACTAGTTCAACGCTATATTAGTTTTAACTTATAATTGTAAAAATACAATATATATATATATATATATATATATATATATATATATATATATATATATATATATATATATATATATATATATATATATATATATAAGTAATATTATTATTATAAAAGGGGTTTTTTACCGTTTAATGACCGGTTTATCGATTTTAAAACTTTAGTCCCAGTTAAAACCTAATGTAAAATATTAAAAATAAATATAACTTAATTTAAAGCGTAAAGTAAATGACAATAATGAAATTGCGATAAATAAAAGTGCGATAAAATAAAATTGCGATAATTAAAGAGTACGATAATTAAAAGTGCAATAAAATATGAAATAAAGGAAATTAAATATGAAATAAAGGAATTATGCTTATTTAAACTTCCGTAATCATGATGTTTGACGTGTTGATTTTAGTTTACTACCATGTGTTAATTGTTCTTTGTCCTGGATTATTCGATATGTCCATACGGATTTGTCCATAATAGTCCATCAGTCATAATCATAAAGTGCGGAAGTCTTCGTCAAATTATTCTTATTCCCGAAGTCAAATATTCCAACTAATTGGGGATTCGAATTGTAACAAGGTCTTAATACTTTTTTTAATGAATACACCAGGTTATCGACTGCGTGTAGTCTAAGGTTTTACTACTTTGTTAACAATTACACCAATTACCCTTGAATGTAATCCACCCCTGTTTCAACAAGTCTATTAACTATTAATCCAGTTCCGTGTCCGGTTAAATGAACAATTATTGGTATTTATAGATATCCCGCCCACCGTACCCAGTCAAGCGTATGTGGTTATATATAAATACTTCAAATTATAAGTCTATATATTAAATTAACGAGGTATCATTTAGTTAATATAAAGCCCATTAATAGCCCATAGTCTAATTTCCACAAGTGTCGTTCTTTTGTCTAAACCCCAATTATGGTACAAAGCCCAATTACCCCGTCTTAATATTTTAGCCCAACATCATGATTACTTCAGCTTAAATAAGCATAATAATAACTTAGCTACGAGACATTAATTTAAAAAGGTTGAACATAACTTACAATGATTAAAAATAGTGTAGCGTTACACGGACAGAATTTCGTCTTACACCCTTACAACATTCGCTAACATACCCTTATTATTAGAATTTAAAATTAAAATTAAAATTATAATATAAATATATATATATATCGTTGAGTGAATGAATGAAGAAGAAAAAGATATATTTAAGTTCGCTCAAAACTGCGAAATTTATAGGCATGTGGCCACAAAAAGTGGCCCATGCGATCGCATGGATATTAAGCCTACAGGCCATGCGATCGCATGGAGGTAGGTACCAGCTCACATTGCTTTGTTTTCTTTCTTGCCGACGGTTTTTATAAATAAATATAATATATAAATAATTTTAAGAATTATTTAAATATTATATTATATTTATGTGCATAGTTGACTTGTAATTTTTAGTCCGTTGCGTCGAGCGTTAAGAGTTAACTCTGGTCCCAGTTCCGGATTTTCGAACGTCCTTGCGTACAATTTAATATCTTGTATTTTGCATTTTGCGTCTTGTACTCTTGTAATTTTGAGACGTTTCTCATCAATAATTTGAACCTCTTTGATTGTACTTTGTACTTTTGAGCTTTTTGGTCGTTTGCGTCTTCAATTCGTCAAATCTGTCTTTTATCTTCACCTTTTATTATTTAAACGAATATCACTTGTAAATAGAACAATTGCAACTAAAAGCTTGTCTTTCTTGAGGGATAATGCTATGAAATATATGTTCGTTTTTAGCATTGTCAATGACGCCATTGAACTTTATAAGTTCTCACCTCTTTATTCCTCAACCTTTTCACCTTTTCATCGAGTTTAGCAATCGGCTCCTCAACATACTCTAAATTGTTGTTTAGCTCGATCTCGTCTAACGGCATCCATGAAGAATCATCCGCAAGACACTTACGGAGATGGGAAACATGAAATGTATTATGGATCCCCGCAAGTTCTTCGGGTAATTCCAAACGATACGCCACTTCACCAACACGAGCTAAAATCTTGAATGGCCCAATAAACCGAGAAGCTAACTTTCCTCGTTTTCGAAACTGAATAACACCTTTCTATGGAGAAACTTTAAGCATCACCATGTCACCTTCTTGGAACTCAATTTGTCGTCTACGCTTATTGGCGTAAGATTTTTGTCTATCTTGAGCCATTTTCAAATGAGTCCGAATCATATCAATCTTGCTATTCGTCTCTAAAACCAAATCGGTGCTCCCGATTTCTCTTTGTCCCACTTCACCCCAACAAATCGGAGTTCGACACCTACACCCATAAAGCATCTCGTAAGGTGGCATCCCGATACTAGTATGATAACTATTATTGTACGAGAATTCAACCAAAGGCAAGTGCTCATCCCAACTACCCCCGAAATCAATAATGAACGCCCGTAACACATCCTTCAATGTTTGATTCGTACGTTCAGTTTGACCGTCCGTTTGAGGTTGATACGCCGTGCTCAATTTCAATTGTGTACCCATATCTTCATGAACCTTTTCCCAAAACCGAGATGTGAAACGAGTATCTCGATCTGAAATAATAGATATAGGAACCCCGTGTCTTGATATCACCTCCTTGATAAACAACTTAGCCAAGGTCTCTGACGATATCGCTTCCCGAATGGGAAAAAACAAAGCACTTTTCGTCAATCGATCAACTATCACCCAAATCGTATCAAATTGGGTTCTCGCTGTCTTTGGTAGCTTTGTGATGAAATCCATGGTAATGTGCTCCCATTTCCATTTCGGAATTTCTAACGGTTGTAACTTACCATACGGCTTTTGGTGTTCGGCTTTAACTTGCAAACACGTGACGCATTGTTCAACATACTTAACAACATCACGTTTCATGCCCAGCCACCAATACTCCTTCCTTAAATCAAGATACATTTTCGTCGTGTCCGGATGAATGGAATACTTTGACTTATGTTCTTCATCAAGTATCACTCATCGAAAATCTCCCATTCTAGGCACCCACACTCATCCTTGAAAGGACAACAAACCATGCGGACCTAAGGTAATAAACTTCATTTGCCCCACGATTCGTTCCTCATGCTTATTGTTAACAAAAGCCTCAATTTGTATCTCACCGAGCTTTACAAGAAAATCGTTAGTAATAATCATGCGTAACGATCCTACTCGTATCGCTGGATGTTGACTCTTTCGACTTAACGCATCCGCGACCACATTCGCCTTACCCGGATGATAAAGTATTTCACAATCATAGTCTTTCACCACATCCATCCATCTACGTTGACGATAATTCAAATCTCATTGATCAAAAAGATGTTTTAAGCTCTTGTGATCCGAATAAATCGTACACTTGACACCATACAAGTAATGGCGCCAAATTTTCAACGTATGAACAACCGCTTCCAACTCAAGATCATGAGTCGGATATCTCGTTTCGTGTTCCTTTAATTGTCGAGAAGCATACGCGATGACTTTACCTCGTTGCATTAGAACACACCCGAGCCCATTTAGGGAAGCATCACAATAAACCGTCATGTCTTCCACCCCTTCTGATAATACTAACACCGGAGCTCGACACAACTTCTCTTTTAACAATTGAAAGGCAATTTCTTGCTCGTTTTCCCAATTAAATCTAGCGTTCTTCCTCGTTAATTTAGTTAATGGAGAAGCGATCTTGGAAAAGTCTTGGATAAACTGACGATAATAACAGGCCAATCCGAGAAAACTTCGGATATCCGTAGGCGTAGTCGGTCGTCCCCAACTCTTCACCGTCTCTATCTTCCCCGGATCTACTTGAATATCGTCTTTGTTCACAATATGGCTAAGGAATTGAACTTCCCTTAGCCAAAATTCACATTTAGAGAATTTAGCATACAATTTATCCTTCCGCAACATCTTCAACACACCCCGCAAATGATGTTCATGTTCCTTCATACTCTTCGAATAGACAAGTATGTCGTCATTGAACACATTTACCGACTTGTCTAACATAGGTTGGCACACTCGATTAATAAGATCCATGAATGCCGCCGGTGCATTCATAAGACCAAAAGGCATAACTACGAATTCAAAATGCCCATAACGCGTTCGAAAAGCTGTTTTCTCAATATCTTTCTCACGGACCCGCATTTGATGATAGCTGGACCGTAGGTCGATTTTAGAGAAATACGTCGCACCTTGAAGTTGGTCAAACAAATCGTCAATCCGAGGTAATGGATAACGATTCTTGATCGTCACTTTGTTCAACTCCCGATAATCGATGCACATCCGCATACTACCATCCTTCTTCTTCACAAATAAAATCGGAGTGCCCCATGGCGAAGCACTCGGTCGGATAAAATCCTTTTCAAGTAATTCTTGGGTTTGATTTAACAACTCTTGCATTTCCGTTAGTGCTAAACGATAAGGAGTTTTAGCAATGGGAGTAGCTCCCGGAACCAACTCAATGCGAAATTCAACTTGTCTTTCCGCCGGAACACCCGGTAATTCATCCGGAAAAACGTCTTCGAATTCACTAACCACCGGAATTTCACGAATGGATGGTGGTTCTTCACGAGTGTCAACTACATGAGCAAGAAAAGCCATGCCACCACTAACAAGGAAACGACGTGCTCGTGCATACATGCATAATGGCACAAGTCTTCTCCGTTTCTCGCCATGAATAATTAACTCTCCCCCACTTGGGGTCTTCACATGAATAGATTTTTCATGGCATGCAATATCGGCTCTATGACGATCGAGCCAATCCATACCAATGACAATATCGAATTCACCCAAGGTCATCGGGATACGATCAATTTTAAACGTTTAAGAACCAAATACAATATCACAATCATTACACACATCAACCCCTAGCACCGTCTTACCATCCACTATTTCAACTTCTACCGGATGACTTAACTTAGCTAGCGGCTTATTTAGTTTAGGCACAAATCTTGGAGAAACAAACGACAAATTAGCACCGCTATAAAATAGGATCCTTGCCGGATTAGAGTTAACCATGAAAGTACCTGAGACAACTTCGTTGGATTGCTTGGCCTCATCATTGGTCATCAAATAGTTTCGTCCCCTAGCCGTACCCGCCGCCTTCTCCAACTTCTTAACATGATCGGTGTTCAAATCGGGACACTCCGGCCTTCGGTGCCCTTCCTTACCACAATTATAACAAGTAAGCTTGTTCGACGCCTTGGTACAATCACGGGCCATGTGTCCCCTTTGATTACAATTAAAACACGTGGGTCCATAACTCAAAGAACCACCCTTCTTTACGCTATTAGCACTTTCGGAACCCTTCTTGCTCTTCTTGTTTGAAAAGTTTGAATGACTCGACCCTTCAAATTTTCTCTTAGAGAAAGATAAATCGCTTTGCTTTGGAACTTCTGGTTCGAAGCCCCGGGCTAACTCAAACAATTCCTCAAAAGACTTAGCCATTCCCCGACTAATCTTACGCTTTAACTCATCGCTTAGTGTACGATAAAAATCTAGCATCAACTTGTGATCATCGCCAACATACTCCGGGCAAAAATGAGTCTTTGCAAAAAAGGTCGACTTGAGGGTAACCAAGTCCATTGAACCTTGTCTCAAATTGTGCAACTCGTCCCGGATTTTATCAAGGTCGGAAGGAGTTCGGTATTCTTTGAAAAATTCCTTTTTAAAATCTTCCCACATCAAACTCATGTATTGCTCTTCACTATAAAACTTAATTTTATCGTCCCACCACAACTTGGCCTCTTCACGTAACATGCTAGAACCGTATCTCATCTTCTTCTCGGGAGGACACTCCGCAGTACGGAAAGCCCCCTCGATGTCGGAGATCCAACATGTGCTTTTCAATGGATCCCTCACTCCATTAAACATATAAGGTTGAGCATCCTTGAAATTTTTGTAATGGAAGTCTCGCCTTCCATATCCACCATTACCATCACCCCCTTCGCCCCGAGGATGAATGTTTCTAGCTTCTAATGCCTCTTCAATTGCGGCATTCATTCGCTCATTGATTAACTCGGTTACTTTCCCATCAACCGATTCTTGGAAAACCTTTCAGACATCCTCAAGAAATTCCGCTCTTTGCTTTTTAATGATGGCCTCAACTTTGGCCGTAAACTCGAGGTCCTCGCTCGTACCTCCTTCATGGTTCTCGGGTCCGTTTCTCGTCTTCATACTATAAAACGGAAATAGATTAAACAATGAAATGAGTGGACAAGACATAAATATATACATATACACCTCACCGCCCCATCTTGCTCAACAATCGTTGTACATCGCTCGTTTGACACGATTTGAACCCGTAACAATGGTAGCTAATCATTGTTACGCGAGCACGTCACATTAACTTGCTAGTACAATGTCTATCTCGCTTGATGATCGCAAAACACAACACAAAACAATTAGTGCAAGATTAGTTCACATAAACCTAAGCACTAACCCATCCCGGTCTGACCCGTCTCCTACAAGTCCCGCAATAAACGCATACACAATAAAGTCTAAGTCTAGGCACCTATCTCAAGTCGCCTAAATCCCTTAGACCATGCTCTGATACCACTTGTAACAACCCAATCTAATAACCAACAAAAACTGTAAACAATTTTTTTTATTCAGTTTAGGTGCGCGGCGCGCACAGGCTCATTCAACTTCTGTCCGAATCTGTCATTTTTCAAATAAAGATCACCCACTTCCCGACATATTTAGGCGAAACGCTTTTCACAACATGTTATAATATGAAAAACTCACACGATTCAATAATAAAATAAGTTTTACGAAACGGGGTCCACATCGACCCGAGTTACGAGTTTCATACAAAACATGAGTTTCGACCACATTAGTTTAAATTCCAAACGACAACATGAGCATGGTGTTTGGGGGTTAAACTACCCAAATCTCGGTCTAACTCCAAAAGCTATAGCATCCAAAAGCGTCCCCTAACAAACCAAGCGGGATCTCTAATCCAAATGAACACCCTTACCCTTGTCAACGCCGGAGGCTATAAAAAGGTAAACAACGAGAGGGTAAGCAAAGCTTAGTGAATGCAATAATTATACATACACATATATAACCCATCTATTTGCGTTCGCACCCACCAAATACCTCATACGGAAATACAACTCAAATAGCATGCCGTCATACTCATAATGCTAAAAACTCGTACACTATCACAACACCACATTAGCATATACTCAACACAATATATATATATATATATATATATATATATATATATATATATATATATATATATATATATATATATATATATATATATATATAACATGCTAAACAATATCCAACAACATAATATGGTTAACCATAACGCTATGGTGCTACCGGCTCGTGGTTCACACTATACGTATTTAAGTCTCACTCTTTTATAGTGCTATCGGCTCGTGGTTCACACTTTGGCGCTACCGGCTCGTGGTTCACGTCTCATTTTATAATGCTACTGGCTCGTGGTTCACACTTGATGCTACCGGCTCGTGGTTCACATCATGATTTTATAGTGCTACCGGCTCGTGGTTCACACTTGATGCTACCGGCTCGTGGTTCACATCATGACACTCGTCACATACATGCTATGATACTACCGACTCATGGTTCATACCATAATATTCACAAATAAATACGCCATATACATATACGCATAATTATTCCACTCACCTTAATGATTAGGTGACGATTTTATCCTTTCGAAAGCTTCAAAGCCAAGTACCTAATACAATAAGTACTCGATCAACACACCAACTAGTTGGGCTAAATACCAAGAACTTACTCATGTACATTTAATGACTCAATGCATTAAATACCCCATTCACACCAAAACCGTCCATTTAAGGTCTAGACCATCTTAAATCACTAAAAGCTAGTGATTAAGGTCTGACAACACTAACTAATACACAATTAGGGTATTTCATACCCATCCTTCCCAACTAGGTCAATTATTACCAAGTTAACCATTTTAAAGACACACACCCATTTCGGGTCATCCACTAACCCCATTAACCCCCATTTGCTTAATAACTAGGTGTGCTAGTAATTAACTAACCAATTATGACTTATAAGCACCAATTAACACTTTGAAACACTAGGTTAGTTGCTATTGAGTCTTAATGACTCAATCTTACCCAAGAACACCCAAAATCACCAAATATGGGTTTTATGTTCATCACTAACCCAAACCCTAACCCTTAAACAAATTAAAATAGGGAAATCAAAGTTAGGACATACCACCACAACCAAAACGTAGCTAAAGGCTAGATGAACAACTTTAATACTTGAGCTTTAACCCGGATCAAGCTTCTTCCTCCTTGATTCAAGATTTCTCTCACTTAAAGTGTTTTCTCACTCTAGAACTTGATTTGGGGTTGAAGATAAGGTTGGTGATAAAGTTAAGTGTGTTTCAACCACCACCCAACTGGCCATCTAATGCCCTAATTCGTTCTCATGTGAAAAGACCACAATGCCCTTCATTTAACCTTGAAATAAAAGCTGGAACAGTCAACGGTAATAGTGCGTTGAACGCACCCTTACCCTTGCGCGGCGCGCACAAGGGCCTGGGCAGCCTCTGACCTTAGTTTAATTATATACAGCTCCCCACACTCTATGCACCCTATTTACACTTCTGTACATTGATTGTTCTGGTCTTACAACTCTCCCCCCCTCGAGTCGGAGCGCGTCCTCGCGATCCAAGCCGCATGACAAGAGGGAAGATAAACTAACACAAACTCTTCGGGCTCCCAAGTAAACTCGGAACCTTTACTATGACGCCATAGAACTTTATAAGTTCTCACCTCTTTATTCCTCAACCTTTTCACCTTTTCATCGAGTATAGTAATCGGCTCCTCAACATACACTAACTTGTTATTTAGCTCGATCTCATCTAACGACATCCATGAAGAATCATCCGCAAGACACTTACGGAGATGGGAAACATGAAATGTATTATGGATCCCCGCAAGTTCTTTAGCTAATAACCTCCAATACCGCAACTAGCATAAACAATAGCATATACTCCAAAATATAATATGCTACACTACAATACATACACAAACTATATGGTTAACCATACGTACGTCATGGTGCTATCGGCTCCGTGGTTCACACCATACGTAATGCTATGACGCTACCGGCTCCGTGGTTCACGTCACTATGCATTCGAGTCATACTCTTTTATAGTGCTATTGGCTCCGTGGTTTACTCTTCGGTGCTACCGGCTCCGTGGTTCACACCTAATTTTATAGTACTACCGGCTCCGTGGTTCACACTTTGATGCTACTGACTCCGTGGTTCACATCACAACACGTGCACCATGATGCTACCGGCTCCATGGTTCACATCATAGCACACTCGCACACACTATGGCACTCCCGGCTCCGTGGGTCATACCATAACATACAAATAAATATACTATATACATACATGCATAAATATCTCACTCACCTTAACACCAAGGTGATGATTATAATCCGCACGCCTCAAGTGAAGTACCTAATACATTAAGTACCGAAATCAACATACAAACTTGTGGAGCTAACCACCAATACATAACTCTTGAGTATTTAATGACCAAAACGCATTAAATGGCTCACTTACACCAAAACCGCCCATCAATGGCCAAGACTCATTATAAATCACTAAGAGCTAGTGATTAAAGTCTACTAACACCAAATAATGCGAATCATGGATATTTCATACCCATCTTAGCCAACTAGGTCAACAATAGCCCATTTACCCCATTTTAACACTTAGACTTACAAATTTTGGTCAAACTTAACCCATTAACAAATCTTTCATCATTTTACAAGTGTATTAGTGACTAACAACACAATTAACACTTACAAACCTCAACTTACATGACCAAACCCTAGAGTAAAAGCCTTAGGGTTTCCATACACCAATTTAACCCAAGTTCACCCATTTAACCCCCAAATGGGTCTTTCAAGCTTTAGATGAACAAACCCTAGCTATAAATCAATTAAAACTCAAAACATGGAGTTAAGACTTACCAATACTATCACGACGTAGCTAGAGACGTAAGGAACAACTTTAAAACTTGGATTCGAGTGAGATTTGGTCTCCTTCTTCTCTAAGTGAGCTTTCTCTCACTAAAACCTTAACTCTCTCTCTAAAATTGAATGTGGTGTAGTTGGAGGTGTGATAAATGAGTTATAATAACTCATGTATCAGTTTTATAGATCTAAAACCGTCCATAAGTGAAAAGACCAATAAACCCCCAAAAGATGCCATTTAATTCGGGTCAAAATTGTCAAACAGCGACACCTGTCGCGTTTCGCGACAACTGGTAGCGTTTCGCGACACCAAAACGCGATAAACACATTTAAAATGCGATAAAGTGGACAGAAGTGGGTTTCAGAACCCATCGCGTTTCAGGCTCATCTGTCGCGATCCGCGAGGTTCCCAAAAGCGATACATCGGCTTAAAATGCGACATTCTATCAGTAGGCCACCTAAACTCAAATTTCTAACATTTAACTACATACGAAAGATCATGGTTGCAATATTAAACATACACGAGATTAAGTACGCACCTTGAATCACATAGGGGAAAACAGGATGTTACAACTCTCCCCCACTTGAATCGGAGCGCGTCCTCGTGATCCAAGCCGCATGACAAGCCGGAAGATAAACCAAAACAAACTCTTCGGATTCCCATGTAAACTCGGAACCCTTTCAATGTCGCCATTGGACCTTAAAAGTCCTCGCCTCTTTGTTACGCAACATTTTAACCTTCTCATCAAGAATGGCTATTGGTTCCTCGGCATACTCTTATTTGTTATTCAAAGCAATCTCAACTAACGGCACCCAAGTCGAGTCATTCGCAAGATACTTACGGAGATGGGAAACATGAAATGTGTTAAGGATTCCCGCAATCTCTTCGGGTAACTCTATTCTATAAGCAACCTCACCAACACGAGCCAAAACTTTGAAAGGACCAATAAACCGATGAGCTAACTTTCCTCGTTTTCGAAAACGAATAACACCCTTCCATGGCGAAACCTTAAGCATCACCATGTCACCTACTTGAAACTCAATCGGTGGCCTTCGTTTATCGGCATAAGATTTTTGTCTATCTTGCGCCGCCTTAAGTCGAGCCCGAATCATCTCAATCTTACTATTCATCTCTAAAACCAAATCGTTGCTCCCGATTTCTCTTTGTTCCACCTCACCCCAACATATAGGAGTTCAACACCGACGCCCATAAAGCATTTCACAGGGCGGCATTCCAATACTAGCATGGTAGCTATTGTTGTACGAGAATTCCACCAAAGGCAAGTGCTCATCCCAACTACCACCTAAATCAATAATACACGCCCGTAACATATCCTCTAATGTTTAATTCGTACGTTTGGTTTGACCGTCCGTTTAAGGATGGTACATCGTGCTCATTTTCAATTGTGTACCCATATCTTCATGAAACTTATTCCAGAACCGAGACGTGAAACGAGTGTCTCGATCCGAAATAATAGATATAGGAACCCCATGTCTCGATATCACCTCCTTGATAAACAATTTTGACAACGTCTTCGACGATATCGTTTCCTGAATGGGAAGAAACAAAGCACTCTTCGTCAACCGATCAACTATCACCCAAATCGTATCTAATTGGGTTCTCGCCGTCTTTGGTAACTTTGTAATGAAATCCATGGTAATGTGCTCCCATTTCCATTTTGAGACTTCCAACGGTTGTAGCTTACCATACGGCTTTTGGTGTTCGGCTTTAACTTGCAAACACGTGACGCATTGTTCAACATACTTAACAACATCACGTTTCATGCCCGGCCACCAATACTCTTTTCTTAAATCAAGGTACATCTTTGTTGCACCCGGATGAATGGAATACTTTGACTTATGTGCTTCATCAAGTAGCATTTGTCGGAAATCCCCGATTCTAGGCACCCACACTCGTCCTTGGAAGGAAAATAAACCATGCGAGCCTAAGGTAATAGACTCCGTTTTCCCCACGATTCGTTCGTCATGCTTGTTGTTAACAAAAGCTTCAATTTGATTCTTACCAAGCTTTACAAGAAAATCGTTAGTAATAATCATGCGTAACGATCCTACTTGTATTGCCGGATGTTGACTCTTTCGACTTAACGCATCCGCGACCACATTCGCCTTACCCGGATGATAAAGTATCTCACAGTCATAATCCTTTACCACATCCATCCATCTACGTTGACGATAATTCAATTCTCGTTGATCAAAAAGATGTTTTAAACTCTTATGATCCAAATAAATCGTACACTTGACACCATACAAGTAATGGCCCCAAATTTTCAACGCATGTACCACCGCCGTCAATTCAAGATCATGAGTCGGGTATCTCTTTTCGTGCTTCTTTAATTGTCGAGAGGCATAAGCGATGACTTTACCTCTTTGCATTAAAACACACCCGATTCCATTTAATGAGACATCACAATAAACCGTCATATCTTCTACACCTTCCGGTAATACTAACACTGGAGCTTGACACAATTTCTCCTTCAACAATTGGAAAGCGATCTCTTGCTCATTTTTCCAATTAAATCTCGCATTCTTTCTTGTCAACTTCGTTAATGGATAAGCAATCTTAGAGAAGTTTTGGATAAACCGATGATAATAACCGGCCAATCCGAGAAAACTTCGGATTTTCGTAGGCGAAGTCGGTTATTCCCAATTCTTCACCGTCTCTATCTTCCCCGGATCTACTTGAATGCCTTCTTTATTCACAATGTGGTCAAGGACTTGCACTTCCCTTAGCTAAAATTCGCACTTTGAGAATTTTGCATACAACTTCTCCTTTCACAAAGTTTTCAATACTTCACGCAAATGACGTTCATGTTCCTTCATACACTTAGAATAAACGAGGATGTCATCAATGAACAGAATTACCGACTTATCCAACATAGGTTGGCACACTCGGTTCATAAGATTCATGAATGGCGCCGGTGCATTCGTAAGACCAAAAGGCATAACTACAAATTCAAAATACCCATAACGCGTTCGAAAGGCCGTTTTCTCAATATCTTCCTCACGGACCCGCATTTAGTGACAGCCGGACCGTAAGTCAATTTTAGAAAAATACGTCGCACCTTGGAGTTGGTCAAACAAATCGTCAATCCGAGATAATGGATAACGATTCTTGATCGTCACTTTTTCAACTCCCGATAATCGATGCACATCCACATACCACTATCTTTCTTTTTCACAAATAAAACCGGAGCGCCCCATGGCGAAGCATTCAGTCGGATAAAACCCTTCTCAAGTAACTCTTGGGTTTGATTTAACAACTCTTGCATTTCCGTTGGTGCTAAACGATAAGGAGTCTTAGCAATGGGTGTAGCCCCCAGAACCAACTCAATGCAAAATTCAACTTGTCTTTCCGCCGAAACACCCGGTAATTCATCGTAAAAAACGTCTTCGAATTCATTAACCACCGGAATTTCACGAATGGATGGTGGCTCTTCACGAGTATCAACTACATGGGCAAGAAAAGCCATGCCACCACTAGTAAGAAAACGACGCACCCGTGCATAGGTGCATAACGGCACGAGTCTTCTTCGTCTATCACCATGAATAATTAACTCTCCCCCACTTGGGGTCTTCACACGGATAGACTTTTCATGGCATGCGATATCGGCTCTATATCGATCGAGCCAATCCATACCAATGACAATGTCAAACTCGCCCAAAGTCATAGGGATAATATCAATTTTAAACATTTCGGTATCAAACACAACATCACAATCATTACAAACATCAACTCCTAGCACCATCTTACCATCCGCTATTTCAACTTCTACCAGATGACTTAACTTAGCTAGTGGTTTATTAAGCTTAGACACAAATTGCGGTGACACAAACGACAAATTAGCACCGCTATCAAATAGTATCCTTGCCGGATTAGAGTTAACCATGAAAGTACCTGGGACGACTTCATTGGATTGCTTGGCCTCATTATTGGTCATCAAATAATTTTGCCCCCGGGCCGTACCCACCGCTTTCTTCAACTTCTTAACATGATCACCCCGCAACTCGGGGCATTCCGTCCTTCGGTGCCCTTCCTTTTGAGAATTGCAACAAGTGAGCTTTGGTGTTGAAGATGAGTTTGTACAATCACGAGCCATGTGTCCTTGTCGTCTACAATTATAACATTTGGGTCCAAAACCCCCAGACGTACCCTTCTTCACACTACCAACACTCTCACTCGCACCTTTACTTTTCTTGTTCGAATGACTAGTAGCTTCAAACTTCCTTTTTCTAAAAGTAAAGCCACTCTTCCTCAACACAAGCGCCTCAAAACCTTTGGCCATATTGAACAACTCGTCAAAACTTTTCATCACATTTACACTAATCTTCTCTTGATAGCTATCGTTCAAGGTTCAGTAAAAATCTTCTTTCAACATTTTATCATTCCCGACATACTCTGGGAAAAATTGGGTCTTTGACAAGAAAACGGATTTGAGAGTGTTCAAATCCATCGACCCTTGCCTCAAGGCACGCAACTCATCCTTAAGTCTAGTAAGATCGGCCGAAGTTCGGTACTTTTGGAAAAACTCCACCTTGAACTCGTCCCAAGTGAAATCCATACATTGTTCTTCACCATAAAGTTGGATTTTCGCGTCCCACCACAACTTGGCGTCACCCTTAACATGCTACAACCATACCTCGTTTTCTTTTCAAGAGGGCATTCACAATTACGAAAAGCCCCCTCCATATCGGAGATCCAACGGGCACTCTTAAGTGGGTCCCGTTCACCCTCAAAAGTGGAAGGTTGAGCATCCTTGAAATTTTTGTAGAAAAAGTCTCATCTTCCCACATTATCTTCGTGAAGAACAACTTTTACTTGCTCCTTGACTAGATTGACCACTTGCTCATCAATCGAATCTAAGAACATATTTCTAACATCCTCCAAAAAGGCCGCGTGACGCCTTTGCATAATGGCCTCAACTTTGGCCGTGAACTCGGCGTCCTCACTCGTACCTCTGTCATTAGTGTCGTGTCCGTTTCTCATCTTCATTCTATAAAACGGAATAGGTTAAATAACAAAACAAAAGACATGACACACACACACACACACACACACACTCACACACACACACACACACACATATATATATATATATATATATATATATATATATATATATATATATATATATATATATATATATATATATATATATATATATATATATATATATTCACATATACACCTCACCGCCCCATCTTGCTCAACAATCGCCGTACATCATTTGTTTGACACGATTTGCACTCGTAACAATGGTAGCTAGTCATTATTACGCGAGCACATCGCATTAACTTACTAGTACAACGTCTATCTCTCTTGATGATTGCAAATATAACACAAAACAAGTAGCGCAAGGTTAGTTCACATAAGCCTATGCACTAACCAAACCCGGTCCGACCCGTCTCCTACAAGTCCCGCATAAAACGCATACACAATAAAGTCTAAGTCTAGGCACCTATCTCAATTCACCTAAATCCCTTAGATCATGCTCTGATACCACTTGAAACAACCCAACCCGTAATCAACCTGAATTAATTTTTTTTTAAAATTAATAAACCATTAACGCCCAATTAAACGGTTACATAATGTAAACCGTTCCATACAATCCGTTCAAACCAATACAACAAGTTTAATGTTTACAAAGAAGGCACGAAGGCCCTTAATCAAATGTAATGTAAGTTGGGGCTAAACTACCTAAAATGCTAGGTTGACTTCCAAAAGCTTCAACAAGCATCCAACAAGGGGAAACTAGTGCCCGACAACCCCTTTCCCTTTCTCTGCACCTACACCTAAAAGTAAACAACGAGAGGGGTAAGCTAACGCTTAGTGAGTGCAATAAGTATACACATGCATATATAATATACCTACTTGCAATCACCTACTCACACACCACAAACATGCTAGTAATATAATATTAACATACAAACTCCAAGTATAAGGCTAATAACCTCCAATACCGCAACTAGCATAAACAATAGCATATACTCCAAAATATAATATGCTACACTACAATACATACACAAACTATATGGTTAACCATACACACGTCATGGTGCTACCAGCTCCGTCGTTCACACCATACGTAATGCTATTACGCTACCAGCTCCGTAGTTTACGTCACTATGCATTCGAGTCATACTATTTTATAGTGCTACCGGCTCCGTGGTTCACACTTCAGTGCTACCAGCTCCGTGGTTCACACCTAATTTTATAGTGCTACCGGCTCCGTGGTTTACACTTTGATGCTACCGGCTCCGTGGTTTACATCATAACACGTGCACCATGATGCTACCAGCTCCATGGTTCACATCATAGCACACTCGCACACACTATGGCACTCCCAGCTCCGTGGGTCATACCATAGCATACAAATAAATATACTATATACATACGTGCATAAATATCCCACTCACCTTAACACCAAGGTAATGATTATAATCCGCACTCCTCAAGCGAAGTACCTAATAGATTAAGTACCCAAATCAACATACAAACTTGTGGAGCTAACCACCAATACATAACTCTTGAGCATTTAATGACCCAAACGCATTAAATGGCTCACTTACACCAAAACCACCCCTCAATGGCCAAGACTCATTATAAATCACTAAAAGCTAGTGATTAAAGTCTACTAACACCAAATAACGCGAATTATGGGTATTTCATACCCATCTTACCCAACTAGGTCAACAATAGCCCATTTACCCCATTTTAACACTTAGACTTATAAATTTTGGTCAAACTTAACCCATTAACAAATCTTTCATCATTTTATAAGTGTATTAGTGACTAACAACACAATTAACACTTACAAACCTCAACTTACATGACCAAACCCTAGATTAAAAGCCTTAGGGTTTCCATACACCAATTTAACCCAAGTTCACTCATTTAACCCCCAAATGGGTCTTTCAAGCTTTAGATGAACAAACCCAAGCTATAAATCAATTAAAACTCAAAACACGGAGTTAAGACTTACCAATACTATCACGACATAGCTAGAGACGTAAGGAACAACTTTAAAACCTGGATTCGGGTGAGATTTGGTCTCCTTCTTCTCCAAGTGAGCTTTTTCTCACTAAAACCTTAACTCTCTCTCTAAAATTGAATGTTGTAGTTGGAGGTGTGATAAATGAGTTAGAATAACTCTTGTATCAGTTTTCTAGATCTAAAACCGTCCACAAGTGAAAATACCAATAAACACCCAAATGATGCCATTTAATTCGGGTCAAAAATGTCAAACCTCAACACCTGTCGCGTTTCGCGACAACTGGTTGCGTTCCGCGACACCAAAACGCGACAAACACATTTAAAACGCGATAAAGTGGACAGAAGTGGGTTTCAGAACCCATAGGCTCATCTGTCGCGATCCGCGAGGTTCCCAAACGCGATACATCGGCTCAAAACACGACATTCTATCAGTAGGCCACCTAAACTCAAATTTCTAACATTTAACTACATACGATCGATCATGGTTGCAATATTAAACATACACGAGATTTAGTACGCACCTTGAATCACACACGGGGAAAACAGGATGTTACAAATTTTAATTATCAAACTCTATTTTTTTACGAAAAGAAAGAAAAGTTATCTATTAGATAAAAGAATACAAGAAGAAGATACGGGAAGTCCTGAAGATTTGAAGAAAAACAACAAAACCAATAAAAAAAATCCATAAATAAAAATCCAAGCCTTCCTCACCTTTCTCGCCTAACGTTACAACCCAAATAAAGATGTTTTTCAGTAGTTAGTGCCGTTTCTATCTTTCAAATACTTAGGATGTGTTCAATTTGATAAAGCTTATGACGCGAGATACAGTATGACCGATTTCTGAGCGATATATAATAGAATAGGTGACCCAATACACTTGTGTGAATTGAGTGACCATGAAAGAGAGGAAGCTTAGTCGTGTATAGCCCACATTAGAGAATTGAGAGTAATATCTATATACTTATTCTCGTATTTCATATAAGTGATAAATAATTAAACAAAGTTTTGAATGATATTTTTTTAGGATAAAGTGATCATTCAGTAAATTCGTAAAAATTCGGATTTCTGTTTTAAAATATCTCTTGAAAGGATTTAAAGTTCTAACATTCGCTTGAGGACAAGCAAAATCCCAAGTGTGAGATACTTGATATCACTCAAAATGGTCCTGTTTTTACTAATGATATCACCCATAGTTTAACTTTAATATCAATTGAATGATCTATAAATATGCAAAATCATACAAATTGTAATATTGAGTATTCAAAAGGCAGAATTGCCAAAATAGAATTTTTAACAAGGTTTTATCACTTTTTCTATCCAAGAGGTATATACTACATACTTAGCCTTAAAATAGGTATTCTTAGACTCATAACAGCCATGAAGAACTCTTAGAGTCCGGAATTCACAAGCTTAAACTAAAGAACATGGCAAAATCAAATTAGGGTTTCTAAAAACCCTAATTTTAGAGATCACTCTAAAACACTACTCCGAAAGACTAAGAGGACTAGTAGACTTACCAACACTCAATTGAAGATCATTCATAAGGATCTAAGCATGACAAAGATCATGTCTTCATTTGGTTGAAGAAATCAAGAAGTTTCAAGACTTACACATGTGACGACCCGGAAATTTTCAACCAAATTTAAACTTTATCTTTAAATGATTTAATGTTTCCGACACGATAAGCAAAGTCTGTAATGTTGAAATTTCAAAAACTTTGAACTGTGTTCATGTATTCATTTACCCTTCGACTGTTCTCGACGATTCACGAACAAGTATGTGTAAATAGATATGTATGTATATATATGTGTGTATATTAAATTCATAAATATTAATAAAACATTAAACGGCTTGGTTGATATGAAAATAAGTTATGAAATCCAGTATATAATGTGTGAACGTTAACAAAGTATTAGATGTATAATACTTTACATAAATGTATTTGTTTCAATATATTTTTGATATATTTATCGACGGAATTAAAAGATAATATCAAATGATTGAATTATCAGATACATTTTGATATGATTACGGGTCTATGTTATGAGGTCCAATGTGATTTAAGAAATCTATTCTTTTTGACAACATTCGGAAAACGGTAAAGTGATTTATAAGTAAGAACAAATGTGTCAATGAACGGGAACTAGACAAGGGTTAGTGGAGATTCATGTTTAATTTCCAATTCATGTTTTATAATATTTTCCTCGTGACCTTGATAAGATAACTATGTTAACTTTCATTTTATATGAAAGTAAGAACGTGAAGTGTAAATAACTTAGATGTTGGATATCGACAAGTTAAGTAACTCGACATTTTTCATTAAGATGATTTCTGATAATGCTAAAAACGAACATATATTTCATAGCATTATTCCTCAAGAAAGACAAGCTTTTAGTTGCAATTGTTCTATTTACAAGTGATATTCGTTTAAATAATAAAAGGTGAAGACAAAAGACAGATTCGACGAATTGAAGACGCAAACGACCAAAAAGCTCAAAAGAACAAAAGACAATCAAAGAGGTTCCAATTATTGATAAGAAACGTCTCGAAATTACAAGAGTACAAGATTCAAAACGTAAAGTACAAGATATTAAATTGTACGCAAGGACGTTCGAAAATCCGGAACCGGGACCAGAGTCAACTCTCAACGCTCGACGCAACGGACTAAAAATTACAAGTTAACTAGGTATATAAATATAATATAATATATAATTAATTATATTAATTATATATATATTATATTTATAAATAAAAACCGTCGGCAGAGAAAGACTCCAAGGACTGAGCTGTAAATTCATTCTCCGCGACTCGCGGAGTTTGAAGAGGTTTTCACCGCGAGTCGCGGAGCCCCAAATTTCGACTTTTCCTATAAAAGCAACCGAATTCTGATCACAATTCATAATCTTTTTCTTCTCTTATCATACGTAAACGATATATATATATATATATATATATATATATATATATATATATATATATATATAATTTATATTTTAATTTTAATTCTAATAATAAGGGTATGTTAGCGAATGTTGTAAGGGTGTAAGTCGAAATTCTGTCCGTGTAACGCTACGCTATTTTTAATCATTGTAAGTTATGTTCAACCTTTTTATATTAATGTCTCGTAGCTAAGTTATTATTATGCTTATTTAAAACGAAGTAATCATGATGTTGGGCTAATTACTAAAATTGGGTAATTGGGCTTTGTACCATAATTGGGGTTTGGACAAAAGAACGACACTTGTGGAAATTAGACTATGGGCTATTAATGGGCTTTATATTTGTTTAACTAAATGATAGTTTGTTAATGTTAATATAAAGATTTACAATTAGGGCGTCCCTATAAATTACCATATACACTCAATCGGACACGATGGGCGGGGTATTTATATGTACGAATAATCGTTCATTTAACCGGACACGGGAATGGATTAATAGCCACTAGAATAATTAAAACAGGGGTGAAATTACATTCAAGGGTAATTGGTGTAATTGTTAACAAAGTAGTAAAACCTTGGTTTACACGCAGTCGATAACCTGGTGTATTCATTAAACAAAGTATTAAAACCTTGTTACAATTCGAATCCCCAATTAGTTGGAATATTTAACTTCGCGTATAATAATAATTTGACAAGGACACTCGCACTTTATATTTATGACTGATGGACTGTTATGGACAAAAACCAGACGGACATATTAAATAATCCAGGACAAAGGACAATTAACCCATGGGGCATAAAACTAAAATCAACACGTCAAACATCATGATTACGGAAGTTTAAATAAGCATAATTCTTTTATTTCATATTTAATTTCCTTTATTTTATATTTAATTGCACTTCTAATTATCGCACTTTTATTTATTGTTATTTAATCGCACTTTTAATTATCGTACTTTTTAATTATCGCAATTTTATTTTATCGCACTTTTATAATTCGCAATTTCATTATCGTTATTTACTTTACGCTTTAATTTAAGTCTTGTATTTATTTTATATTTTACAATAGGTTTTAACTGCGACTAAAGTCTTAAAATCGACAAACCGGTCATTAAACGGTAAAAACCCCCCTTTATAATAATAATATTACTTATATATATATTTGTATTTTTATAAAAGTAAACTAATATAGCGTTGAGCTTTGTTTAAAGATTTCCCTGTGGAACGAACCGGACTTACTAAAAACTACACTACTGTACGATTAGGTACACTGCCTATAAGTGTTGTAGCAAGGTTTAAGTATATCCATTCTATAAATAAATAAATATCTTGTGTAAAATTGTATCGTATTTAATAGTGTTTTCTGCTAAAATTAATAACTATTTTATATACACCTCGCATAACATCAAGTATTTTTGGCGCCGCTGCCGGGGACATTTCTAAACGCCGGAAGCGCAACGCTAATAATAAAAAAAAAAAAAAAAAAAGATTTTTAGCTTACTTCTATTAAAAATTCGTTTTTGTAAAAATACGTGTTAATTATTCAAAAATATAAAAAGAAAAACAAAAATATAAGTATTTTTTTTAAATATTTAAGTTTTATAAGTTTCTTTATTCTTATTTTAATTTATAAAAATATAAGTTTTATTAAATATCTTTTATATATAGAAAAAAACAGAAAACAGAAAATAAAAAAAAAATTAAATAAAGAAAAAAACGCGTCGATTCAAACTGTGCCAGAATTGAATTTCTGAACCCCGCGACTCGCGGGGTTTTCTTCATTAATTACCGCGACTCGCGGAGACTTTCTGACACGCCGACAGAAGCTCTAATTCAGCATTTATTACGGATTATTATTAATTATTATTAATATAAACCCTAATTATGTATTATTATTATAATTAAGTTTTATTTTAAAATTTCTTTTTATTTAATTTGTTTTATTTTGTTTAAATTAGTTTTATTAAATTGTAAAATTAGTAGTTTTATAAAAAAAAATAATATAAAAATAATATTTTTATAAAAATTGTAATTTTTACAACTTTTTGTATATTTTTATATTTTGTCCCTTTTTAATCGTTTTAGCGTAATATTTGTATTTTTAGCTCATATTTAATTTTAAACTTAGTTTTTGCTATAGTTATTTTTACTCCTAGATTTTTAGGCTTTGCCGTAGAATTCCTTAAGTGCTTTTTCTTTAGACTAAGATTTAGATACTTTAGAATTTTGCGACACCTTTTTAAGTTTTAGTTTCTTTTTAAGTTATTTCCATTTGGGATTTAGTTTTTCCTGTAAGCTTTAATATTTTTAGACACCTTTTACTATGTATCAATTATCATTCCAATTAGTAATTTCAATTTGCAATTATAATTTTAAGTTAGTTGTAGTAATAAGGTTAGGTTAGTCAAGTATTTTTAAGTTTTTATAAGTTTCTTTTATTTTTCCGTCACCTTTTATTTTTCAACCATTTTTTTCTTTTTCGACCTTTTTCGACGAACTTTTTTTCTTTCTCATTTCTCGCCATTCTAGTTTTTAGGACTTAGAATTTTTTCTACTTCTTATCTAAATTTCTTAAAATTACGAAAATTTATTTTAAGTGGTTAAATTAATAGACATCAAAATTTTCTGGTTCGTAGTAATAGTTGGATTTGTACGTGGACCGGGTTATTGGAGCCAAACAGTCCTCAATTATATTGAGACCAAACGAATCCTGCCCCTCTGCTGCATCTTTTGGCTATTCGAAACGTGGGCAAAATCAGAAAAGTCTATTAATTGGATAACTTATTATAATTTTTCTTTCCTTTTAAAAACTAATAGGATATTCAGTGAATGCACCGAGCAAGACGTTCATCACCTTTTGTACGTTCACCACCTGTAACTAGATCAAGACATTTAGCAAATATAACCGCCGTTGATTTTTCTTTAGAATCGTCATCCAGTCGACCAAGTACTTCAGTTCAAATTTCCGATAATCCATTTTTTGAACCCAACATCACAATTGAGAATCCGGAGAATATTCAGGAACGGTTCGTAGATCCTGAACCATTAAACTTTCCTCCGGAGCCACCAATCATTCAAACAGAGATTGTTGAGGAACGAACCATTAAATCAGAATCATCTAGTGATACCGATTCAACAAATTCAATTATGGAGAATCTGGAACCTTTAAGTATGGAAGACCGAATGAGAGCAAAACGCACTGGCCAAGGTCACGCAATTACTCATCCAGACATTAATGCGCCAGATTATGAAATCAAAGGACAAATTCTACACATGGTGACTAATCAATGCCAATTTAGTGGTGCGCCGAAGGAAGATCCAAATGAACATCTACGTACCTTTAATAGGATATGCACACTATTTAAAATCCGAGAAGTGGAGGATGAACAGATATATCTCATGTTATTTCCCTGGACTTTAAAGGGAGAAGCCAAAGATTGGTTGGAATCGTTACCTGAAGGGGCGATCGATACATGGGACGTTTTAGTTGACAAATTTCTTAAACAATTCTTTCCTGCATCTAAAGCCGTAAGACTTCAAGCAGAAATTGTTACGTTCACACAGAAACCAAATGAAACTCTATATGAGGCGTGGACAAGATATGGAAAGTTATTAAGAGGATGTCCGCAACATGGTTTAGACACCTGTCAAATAGTACAAATATTCTACCAAGGATGCGACATCACTACAAGGAAAGACATAGATATAGCAGCTGGTGGTTCTATTATGAAGAAAACCGAAACTGATGCTTACAAAATTATTGATAACACTGCTTCCCACTCACATGAGTGGCACCAAGAAAAAGATATCATTAGATCATCTAAAGCAGCTAGAGCCGATTCTAGTCATGACTTAGATTCCATTTCCGCAAAGATAGATGCTGTGGAGAGACGAATGGAAAAGATGACTAAGGATATTCACTCAATACGAATTAGTTGTGAGCAGTGTGGAGGACCACATTTGACAAAAGATTGTCTCAGTATTGAATTAACAATGGAACAAAGAGAGAATATTTCATACATAAACCAAAGGCCTGGAAATAATTATCAGAATAATTATCAACCGCCAAGACCGATTTACAGTCAAAACCAGAATTATAACCGAAATATTCCATACAACAACCAACAAGGTCCTAGCAATCAACAAGTATCCAATAATACTTACAATCAGCAAAGACCAAATTTTCAAAACAAACCACCACAACAAACCGATGATAAAAAGCCGAATTTAGAAGATATGATGACGAAGCTAGTTGAAACTCAAACGCAGTTTTTCACATCTCAGAAACAAACCAATGAACAAAATGCTCAAGCATTTAGAAATCAACAAGCTTCTATTCAAAATCTGGAACAAGAAGTAAGTAACCTAGCAAGGTTAATAGGTGAAAGAAAACCGGGAAGTCTACCTAGTGATACAAATGCTAACCCCAGGAATGAAACAGCTAAAGCTATTACCACAAGAAGTGGTACAACACTTAAACCACCTGAAATACCTGTAACTTCTGATGAAACTATTCCTACTCCACAAGAACCACAACCTGATCAAGATAAGGAAAAAGAACCGGTAGTTGAAAAGGTTAATGAAAATAACACAGTTAAGGATAAACCTTATGTTAAACCATACCAACCACCACTTCCTTACCCGAGTAAAATGAAGAAAGAGAAACTTGAAGCCGAGCAATCCAAATTCTTGGATATGTTTAAACAGATAAATGTAAATCTTCCTTTCATTGATGTGATTTCAGGAATGCCAAGATATGCTAAATTCTTGAAAGATCTAATCTCAAATAGAAAGAAAATGGAAGAACTCTCGGCTGTTACTATGAATGCTAATTGTTCAGCAGTGCTGTTGAATAAGATACCAGAAAAACTATCTGATCCAGGAAGTTTCACAATTCCATGTTTTCTGGGTAGTCTTAGTTCAATAGAAGCATTGGCAGACTTAGGTGCTAGTATAAATCTAATGCCGTATTCACTATACGCTAAACTAGACCTTGGAGAATTGAAACCAACCAGAATAAGCATACAACTAGCCGATAGATCAATAAAATATCCTAGAGGGATAATGGAGAACATGCTAGTTAAAGTTGGTACTTTAGTATTTCCAGTAGATTTTGTTGTTTTGGACATGGAAGAAGATTCTCAAGTTCCTCTCATATTAGGAAGACCATTCTTAAACACGGCTAAAGCAATGATAGACGTGTTCGGTAAGAAATTGACCCTAAGTATAGAGGATGAGAGTGTTACCTTTTCAGTTGATAGAGCAATGCAACAACCACAATCTGCAGATGATACATGTTATTATATTCAAACTATAGATGCACATGCAGAATTATTAGAAGAATTTCCAGAATTACAAGGAACAGGAGAATGTTCTTTAGGAGAAGGTAATGAACCAATTGATGAAGCTGAAATGTTAGCTACACTTATAGCTAATGGATATGAACCAACAACAGAAGAAATTCAAATGCTAAAAGAAGAAGACGGATATCGATATAAATCATCGATAGAAGAACCTCCGAAATTAGAGTTAAAGCCACTTCCAAACCATTTGGAATACGCTTATTTACATGGTGAATCTGAATTACCTGTAATAATATCGTCTTCTCTTACTGAAAATGAAAAATCACAACTCATTTCTGTGTTAAAAGCTCATAAACCAGCCATTGCATGGAAGATTCATGATATTAAAGGAATAAGTCCTTCGTATTGCACACATAAAATCCTTATGGAAGAAGGTCATAAAACGTATGTGCAACGCCAACGAAGACTAAATCCTAATATGCAAGATGTAGTTAAGAAAGAGATTATTAAACTGCTAGATGCAGGTTTAATTTATCCAATCTCTGATAGTCCATGGGTAAGCCCAGTTCAATGCGTACCTAAGAAGGGTGGCATGACTGTCATTACAAATGAGAAAAATGAGCTTATTCCTACTAGGACTGTAACAGGATGGCGTGTATGTATTGATTATAGAAAATTAAATGACGCCACCAGAAAAGATCACTTTCCCTTACCTTTCATAGATCAAATGTTGGAAAGATTAGCCGGAAATAGTTACTATTGTTTTCTAGATGGATTTTCCGGATATTTTCAAATTCCAATAGCACCCGAGGACCAAGAGAAAACCACATTCACGTGCCCTTATGGTACTTTTGCTTACAAACGCATGCCATTTGGACTTTGCAACGCCCCTGCAACCTTTCAAAGGTGTATGATGGCGATTTTTCACGACATGATAGAAGAATGCATGGAAGTATTCATGGATGACTTTTCAGTCTTCGGTGATACTTTTAAATCATGTCTAGTTAATCTGGAACGAATGCTAATTAGATGCGAAAAATCAAATCTAGTACTTAATTGGGAGAAATGTCATTTCATGGTTAAAGAAGGCATCGTTCTTGGACATAAAATTTCAAAAGAAGGAATTGAAGTGGATAGAGCTAAAGTAGATGTAATTGCTAAACTTCCACATCCCACCAATGTTAGAGGAGTTAGGAGTTTTCTAGGGCATGCCGGTTTTTACCGACGTTTCATAAAAGATTTTTCTAAAATTGCCACTCCTATGAATAAACTCCTAGAAAAGGATGCGCCATTCATCTTTTCAGATGAATGCATCAAATCTTTTAATATTCTTAAAGAAAAACTCACTAATGCACCGATCATGATAACACCAAATTGGAATCTACCATTTGAACTAATGTGCGATGCAAGTGATTTTGCAATGGGAGCCGTTTTAGGACAAAGGATTGAAAAACGATTTCAACCTATATATTATGCTAGTAAGACGTTACAAGAAGCACAAACGAACTATACAACTACTGAAAAAGAACTCCTTGCTATTGTCTTTGCTTTTGACAAATTTCGATCATATCTCGTTCTAGCAAAAACGGTGGTCTATACCGACCATTCTGCTCTTAGATACCTATTTTCAAAACAAGATGCTAAACCAAGATTAATCCGTTGGATCTTACTCTTACAAGAGTTTGATATTGAAATCCGAGATAAAAGAGGAGCAGAAAATCTCGCCGCTGATCATCTTTCTCGTCTTGAAAATCCTGAGTTAGAAGTTCTAAATGAATCGGCCATACAAGACAACTTTCCTGATGAATATCTATTGAAGATAGATTATAAAGAAATCCCATGGTTTGCAGACTATGCAAACTACTTAGTTTGTGGATTCCTTGAAAAAGGATTATCGTACCAAAGACGAAAGAAATTCTTCAGTGATATAAAACACTATTTCTGGGAAGATCCACATCTGTTTAAAAGTTGTCCCGATGGAATAATACGCCGATGTGTATTTGGAGATGAAGCTAGTAAAATTTTAAACCATTGTCACACAGGACCAACAGGAGGGCATTATGGGCCTCAACTAACAGCAAGAAAAGTTTATGAAGCGGGATTCTATTGGCCTACAATTTACAAAGACGCACACCTTCTTTGCAAATCCTGTGATACATGTCAAAGGGCCGGAAAAATAAGTCAACGTGATGAAATGCCACAAAATGTCATCCAAGTATGTGAAGTATTTGACATTTGGGGTATTGACTTTATGGGTCCATTTCCAAAATCTCATAATAATCTATATATACTTGTAGCCATTGATTATGTATCTAAATGGGCGGAAGCACAAGCTCTCCCAACTAACGATGCACGAGTTGTAGTCAACTTTTTAAAATGTCTTTTTGCAAGGTTTGGAACACCGAAAGCTTTAATAAGTGATCGGGGTACTCATTTCTGTAATAATCAACTTGAGAAAGTTCTTAAAAGATATGGAGTAACTCATAAAATCTCCACCGCATATCATCCACAAACAAGTGGACAAGTTGAAAATACCAACCGAGCTTTAAAACGTATTCTAGAGAAAACCGTAGGATCAAATCCGAAGGAATGGTCCATTAAATTGGAGAATGCACTCTGGGATTTTAGAACAGCCTACAAAACTCCAATTGGAACCACACCTTTTAGACTTGTTTATGGAAAAGCATGTCATCTTCCAGTAGAAATTGAACACAAAGCATTTTGGGCTTTGAAGACATGTAATCTTGATTTACATGAAGCCGGACGTCTACGATTAAGTCAACTAAACGAATTAGAAGAATTAAGACATGAAGCATACGAAAATTCGTTAATCTATAAAGAAAGAACGAAGAAATGGCATGATAAAAGAATCAGAAGTTCAAAAGAATTTAAAGAAGGAGACAGAGTTCTTCTTTTCAATTCACGATTCAAGCTATTTCCTGGAAAATTGAAATCAAGATGGTCTGGACCATTCATAGTCAAAAGAGTTTTCCCATACGGAACGATAGAATTGATAAATTCAAATGGGATTGAATTTAAAGTTAATGGTCACAGAGTTAAACATTACATACATGGTCCGATGGAAGTCGACAACGAAGTTAATCACAATTTCGACACCACAGCTAACTAAGTGTGGGGAGAATCAAGTCTTTAAAGGATAATATGTATTTCTGTTAGAGTTAGATTGTCTGTTTTCGTGTAGTTCTCGAAAATGGAACCCGAATGGTCTTTCCCTAGCAGACCCTAAAGAACTAGTCTTCTCCCCCCATTCTGAATTTTTATTTTTTTTAGGTTTTTACAAAATGAAGACTGCCTGTGAGCTAAACCATGGTCTAATGCTACACGCTTTGATCACTAAACGTAATAATGACATACTCCCGAGTGAAATAGTATCAGTAATCAGAGAAAGAATGGACGGAGTTAGAAAAGAATCCAGATGCGAAGATAATAAGTTACAATTTGGTAAAGGAAAATCAAAATCCGCAGCGAAAAGAAGAGCACGACACCTAGAAAGATGTCACAAATGCGGAAAATGGTCACATGGAGGTAAATGTTCAAATAATCAAACCTATTCAAATACCGAATTTGTTACTTTATGCAGAGACGGGCCGTTCATATGTTTAGAAGAAAAGACACTGAATGCTCGAGGTTACGCCTATGTAGCCATGGAAAACCAATTAAACCGACTATCTTATGAATGGGATAGATCATATAACTAAGAAATCTATTTCACAGGTATGTCTGTACAGTTTTTATTTTTATTTTTTTTTTATTTATTTTTTTTTTAACCTTTTGATAATAAACGCTAATTTGTTCGCTAAAAAGTATTAAATTGGTATTAAATAAAATTAGGTTTGGCGACCGAAATTATTGATATCATTCAAGAATTTATTACATCACTGCGAAATTTAACGTTTATTCTTAAGGTATAAATATCTTTAATCAATCAACCCAAAATATTTCAAAAATTCGTCATGAGTTAAATTAGGTCTTGGAACCGAAATTACTTTACCGAAAAGAGGGGCGCATATTTTTGATAATATTTGATTGATTAAAGTGGGATAAAAAGACAAAAAGATTTTTAATTTTATTTTTACCATATTTTTAAAATTAATATTTAAATCTTAAATTAATATTGTAAACTTTGTAAAAACAATATATTTAAAATTGTAAATATTTGAAAAATTAATATAAGTTTGATATGAATTTATAAATTTTTAAATTAAGTTTGGTGTGAATTTTTAATTTTTAAAATATAAATTTTTAATTTTATGCATTTCAAATTTTAAGTTTGGTGTGAATTTTTAATATTAATTTTGAAATTCATATTTAAGTTGTGTGAATTTAAAAACAAAAATTTACTTTATCTCATTAAGTTAAGAATATGATTTTTAAAATTCGTCGTAAGTTGAAGACTAGGTCTTTGAACCGAAATTGCTTTACCCAAGGGAGGGACGAGAACTTTTATTATCATTATTTTTAATCTTATTGATTTAAAGTATGCCAAAAACATTAAAAACCCCAAAAATCTTAGCTTTTAAAACAATCGCTACAAAAAGACAAATTTTAAAATTTTGTTGAGAGACGGACTAGGACATCGATCCGAAACGACCTCGTCCTAAATAATAAGGGAAACAAAATTTTAAAATTAATTTCTTAATTGTTTTCAAAAGTTAATGATTATAAAAAAAAAAAAAAAACAAACTCCGCGAGTCGCGGAGTTTGAAGTGTATTTCGCCGCGACTCGCGGAGGGGCCGGATTACAGAAAAAAATAAAAAGAGCTGAACGATCAGTTTCAGTCCCCAACCCAAAAACTCAAAAACAAACTGCGAAAACCCACGAAAAACCCCACAAAATACACCCCAAAATCACAATTTTTAACCGTTAATCACCAAATCTTTTGCTAAAATCATGTTGAGAAGGATGCTATCTAAGAATTACTCAAGAAAAACGGTAAATTTCTACACCTAAACACCATTTAATCCGAAATTTGGTGTTCTTGAGCTATTTTTTCCCCAAATTGATTTTGATACTTTTTAGTGTAATTAGACTTAAATTGTTTATGTATTATGCTTGTATAACCTAGATTGATGTTGTTTAACATGATTAGAAGCCTTAAACTTCAAATTTTGAATAATCTAGGGTTTGTGTTCTTGAGCAAATTTGGGGCTTTTTGATATAAACAGGTTATGGCCGATTTTTGTCATGAATTGTTGCTAAAATAAGTAGTGTAACATGTCTAGGTAGTTAAATGATCCAAACTTTGAGCCTAAACATGATTTTGAGAATTAAAGTGGACTTTTTCAAAGTCTAAAATTCATGAACTTGATTTTTGAAAGATAATGCCATTTGAGACTTGTTTGATTGCTAGTAATGATTATTTTGACATGTTATTTGAGTTGAATGCTTATGAACTTGGCGAACATTTTCGTATATGCTTATTTGAAAAAGTGTAGATTTGATAAAAATGTGAAAATGAGCTTAAGTTTGATATAAATTGATAATGTCATTGTAATTATTTTGATTGATGATTTTGCTGACACTAATGCATATTTGGATGCACAAAAATTGTGTTTGATGTGTTTTGCAGAATGAAAGGGGTGAATCTTCATCCCAAGCCCGCAATGCTCCTGCTGAGAATTTGGAACAACAGGAGGTGGATAACTACTACAAGCAGGATATACCTCATCCAGTCATGACCTTTTCTGATATGCACTTGGAAGAGTTGCACCCAAACCTGAGATTTGACAGACTTTGGATAGATTATCCAAAATATCAACGGGGTTTGCATACTCTTCATTCTAAGGTTGTTGAGGTACCGAGGGTCATAGAATGGGGACCCTTAGAAGCTGTAGAATTGGCCGGGCCAATTAGGGAATTACTTGTACAGAGGTATGGTAATTCTTCTTTTAATGACTGGGTATGTTTATTCACCATACGTAGACCTGTATATAAAGTATGGTGTGAAGAATTGTTATGTAGTATAGAGTTGAATGATCGGGTAGCTAGTTTAACCGGTCGTTCTTTTATTAGATTTTTGTTAGGCGGTTCGATGCGCCACATGTCTTTACTGGACATGGCTCAGGCTTTACGTATATATATGCCTGAGGAGTTAGCGTCTGCCGATTGTAGAGGATTGATACTAAACGGTAGAAAGATAGATGAGAATTTTGATACACACGGTGTGTGGAGTCAAATGACAAGCCATCACCGTTTCAAAGGGGGAAATTACTCTTATTTGGATATAGATAGAGCCGAATTAAGAGTGATACATAGGTTTTTAGCTAATTCGATTACACAAAGAGGTAAGAACAAAGAAAAAGTAAATGAACAGGATTTGTTTTACCATATGTGTATTCGAGACCCACAAAGCGCTGTAAGTATACCATATTGTGTGGGTTATTATTTGTCAGCTATGGTTCGGGGGATGCGACCACATAGCATAATAGGAGATGGTATTTTTATTACTTTGATTGGTGAATATCTCGGTGTGGATATAAGTCGGGGGGGATTATTAGTAGAAGAACCGGAACCCCGCGATACTATAGGTTTAAATGTATACCATGGTGCGAAAGTTTTGAAGAGGCGAAATAACGCCGCAGTACGATACCATGGTAGACATCCACAGGTGGAGAGAAACCAGCAGCAAGGTAATGTAGGAGGGGGGAATGAGATGCAAGAAATGCATAGGTTTATAGCTTCTCAGGAATACGAAAATGCTAGACAGAGAGCATTTGAAGATTGGCAAGTTCATCAGAACCAAATCATAGCTCATTGCCAACATATAGGTAGAAACTATATTCCTACACCGAAACCCATCTTCCCTCCTTGGTCTATAGAGATGCAGCCACCATATCCTACGTATGACCCTGCCGAAGCATTCTATAGCACTTATGGTTATGCCTGAAACCCCTATTGGTACCAATATCATCCTTAGTTTACTTATTATTTTTTTTATTTTGTAATTTGTAATTATTGATACGTTTAATACTTTTGTTAATATTGTAATCATTTTTATAATTATCTAACTTTTATTCTTAGATTTTAATAATTTTTGAATGTGGGGTAATATACCAAACTTCAAAAATATGTATATATGTTTGCAGTTTATCTTATGCACACAACAGGGTAAAACAACGCATTTTCAAAGACTGGCATTAAGTTCAGCAAAAGCAACTAATTTTGACGACAAGATGCAAAATATATGTGAAATAACAACAAGACGGAATGAACAAATGATGTGCACCATTTATCATTCAGCAAACAAACGCCAATATATTTGGAAACTTTGGTAAAAATTTAATCATTTTCACACAAATCACCCTCAATAATTTAAATTGTTACTAATTTTTTGCAAATGAGGGCATTGCAAGATCTTAAGTGTGGGAAGGGGTTAAATTCTTTCGGATTTTAAAAATTTTTATCTTAAACACTTGGTTACCATTAAAAATACTAGTAAAGCAGTAGTTGTATTAGAATCTAGTGCTCTCTGATAAAAAAGAACAGCCCTAGTCTTATATACTGACTACCCAATTCTAGTAAAATTTTTCAAAATTTTCAATTAAATGAATTCAAATTATGTTTATACATATTTATGAACGATAAAACTAGGTTTTAACACCGAAATTATTGTTACCTCGGAAAGGACATAAATTGAGAAACAAACTAAAATGTTAAAATTCATTTAAAATGGAATAGAGGACGATAAAAAGGAAAATAAAAGCCAAGTGTGGGAAAATTTACCAAGTTATTTTAAACATATGTCACATATATCTGTAACAAATAACTGAAAATACTTTTGCTTTGAACTAAACTAAACTGTTTTACCCAATGAAAGAAAAGAAGAGATGGATCTACACGATGAATCAATTCCAACATTAAAAGGAAGTAAAGTCTTCCGAAAAAGAAACGCGCTTCTTGATTTAGGTCATGAAGTTGTCGTCCAGACCAGCTGTAGGTTGACGAAAAATCTAGAAAAGTCATCACTAAAATCAGCAGGAAATCCACGGACCTCAGCATTAAACAGGGTCGCCAAGTGGTCAGATTTATCCTAACCATGAGAAGGATTTATCTCGTACAATGGGGGGGGGGGCACCATGCAAATTAGCTGGATAAGACTAATGAATCAGATCCCCAGAAAGGATAATCTCCTTAAAGATTAAAAATCAGCTTTTAAGACTGATATTACTCAATCCTAGAGATTGACCTTAAAGATTGAGAATTACAAACTCATGGAATTCGATGATATCTAAACTCGAGCTTAAACGAGAAAATATTTTGATCAAAATTACAAACCGATTTGTTTTCTGAAAACCCTATTTTCAATGCGTTCATTACCATTGAACGTAAAATCCTAGGAATTCACCTGGAATTCATTAGGTCACCTGAACTAAATCGGGTGTCAACCGTAAGAACGGTGGTTGCATAGTGGTCAAAGACAGGACCTTGTGCAAGACCGAAAAATTATAAGGGTGAGCTTTACTATTGCTCCTACCAAAGATAGTAATTGCGTCCGACACGTTATAGACCATAATCAAAAGCATGTCACGGGACATTGCCTTAACAGTTGCTTGTTCAACGCTTTCCTTTACAACCGAACGGTAGTTTACCGAAAGGTAATATACGGGACAAGTAAACTGGACGTGTTGCTTTCCAAATACAAGGTTAGCAAGTGGGTGACACAAAACCGCAAGTTTTGAGCTAAAATTTTCAAATCTGAAACCCACCAAACCCACAAAAATATTTTGCAAACACCGGTAAAGGGTTATTCCGGAAAACTTATCTAGGGTAAAAACTAGATTTAATTTTCAAAAGATCAAATGTTTTCATAAAGATCCAATTTCCTTAATGGATCTAAATTTTTATAGTCATGTGGGACTGTAAACCATATCGTTACTACCATTGTTTATACCGCCGTATAGAAATCACTGATATACAAAGTGTGAAGAATAAAGAAGTGATTCTAGTATTTCAAGACGATATTGCTTGAGGACAAGCAACGCTCAAGTGTGAGAATATTTGATAATGCTAAAAACGAACATATATTTCATAGCATTATTCCTCAAGAAAGACAAGCTTTTAGTTGCAATTGTTCTATTTACAAGTGATATTCGTTTAAATAATAAAAGGTGAAGACAAAAGACAGATTCGACGAATTGAAGACGCAAACGACCAAAAAGCTCAAAAGAACAAAAGACAATCAAAGAGGTTCCAATTATTGATAAGAAACGTCTCGAAATTACAAGAGTACAAGATTCAAAACGTAAAGTACAAGATATTAAATTGTACGCAAGGACGTTCGAAAATCCGGAACCGGGACCAGAGTCAACTCTCAACGCTCGACGCAACGGACTAAAAATTACAAGTTAACTAGGTATATAAATATAATATAATATATAATTAATTATATTAATTATATATATATTATATTTATAAATAAAAACCGTCGGCAGAGAAAGACTCCAAGGACTGAGCTGTAAATTCATTCTCCGCGACTCGCGGAGTTTGAAGAGGTTTTCACCGCGAGTCGCGGAGCCCCAAATTTCGACTTTTCCTATAAAAGCAACCGAATTCTGATCACAATTCATAATCTTTTTCTTCTCTTATCATACGTAAACGATATATATATATATATATAATTTATATTTTAATTTTAATTCTAATAATAAGGGTATGTTAGCGAATGTTGTAAGGGTGTAAGTCGAAATTCTGTCCGTGTAACGCTACGCTATTTTTAATCATTGTAAGTTATGTTCAACCTTTTTATATTAATGTCTCGTAGCTAAGTTATTATTATGCTTATTTAAAACGAAGTAATCATGATGTTGGGCTAATTACTAAAATTGGGTAATTGGGCTTTGTACCATAATTGGGGTTTGGACAAAAGAACGACACTTGTGAAAATTAGACTATGGGCTATTAATGGGCTTTATATTTGTTTAACTAAATGATAGTTTGTTAATGTTAATATAAAGATTTACAATTAGGGCGTCCCTATAAATTACCATATACACTCAATCGAACACGATGGGCGGGATATTTATATGTACGAATAATCGTTCATTTAACCGGACACGAGAATGGATTAATAGCCACTAGAATAATTAAAACAGGGGTGAAATTACATTCAAGGGTAATTGGTGTAATTGTTAACAAAGTAGTAAAACCTTGGTTTACACGCAGTCGATAACCTGGTGTATTCATTAAACAAAGTTTTAAAACCTTGTTACAATTCGAATCCCCAATTAGTTGGAATATTTAACTTCGGGTATAATAATAATTTGACAAGGACACTCGCACTTTATATTTATGACTGATGGACTGTTATGGACAAAAACCAGACGGACATATTAAATAATCCAGGACAAAGGACAATTAACCCATGGGGCATAAAACTAAAATCAACACGTCAAACATCATGATTACGGAAGTTTAAATAAGCATAATTCTTTTATTTCATATTTAATTTCCTTTATTTTATATTTAATTGCACTTCTAATTATCGCACTTTTATTTATTGTTATTTAATCGCACTTTTAATTATCGTACTTTTTAATTATCGCAATTTTATTTTATCGCACTTTTATAATTCGCAATTTCATTATCGTTATTTACTTTACGCTTTAATTTAAGTCTTGTATTTATTTTATATTTTACAATAGGTTTTAACTGCGACTAAAGACTTAAAATCGACAAACCGGTCATTAAACTGTAAAAACCCCCCTTTATAATAATAATATTACTTATATATATATTTGTATTTTTATAAAAGTAAACTAATATAGCATTGAGCTTTGTTTAAAGATTTCCCTGTGGAACGAACCGGACTTACTAAAAACTACACTACTGTACGATTAGGTACACTGCCTATAAGTGTTGTAGCAAGGTTTAAGTATATCCATTCTATAAATAAATAAATATCTTGTGTAAAATTGTATCGTATTTAATAGTGTTTTCTGCTAAAATTAATAACTATTTTATATACACCTCGCATACATTTATTTAACCTTTGGACCTTATCTCATGCTTCACCAACAGAATGTAATTTAAAAACTTGAAACCTATTATGAATATATATAATTCTACTTTTCTAAAACGTTTTATGATATAACGATTTCCATTATTTTAACCTTTTAACAAAATGATTCTTAAATATATTTAGTTTTGGAAAATAAAATTATCATATTTATTTGATTTAGTTTCAAACGTACAAAAACGTTTTCAGTTTAAAAAGAACTTTATTATTAAAACGTATATAACTTTAATAAATATCTAGAACCACTTTTGACAACTCATTACTTAACCAGCATGATAAAGATAACGATATTTATATTTTATTTTATTAGATATATATATAACGATTTAAATTAATATTATATATACACGTATAATACGTACATAATTTTATACTTTTACTATACTTTAACTTTACTTTTACTTTACTTTAACTTTAATAATTCACTTTAATAATTCATACTTTAATAATTCACTTTAATAATTCAAAAATCTATTATAAATAGAATTCAATAGGTTTCATTATATCATAGAAACTTGAAAATATATTTCTCTAAACTCTCTCAATCGATTTACATATATATATTTACTCAGTATTATTTCAAGATATTATTAGTATACATAAAATACTATGACAGAGTTATATTTAGGTGATTTCAAAATAAGTTTTGAAATGGGATAGAGCTAAGGAAATTATGGGTTATAGCTTTGGAGGTTATGGGTATTGTTCGAGGGTATTGCTCGTGAGGTCAACCTAGCATTTATCATTTTCGTTGCGTCTACGTACTTTCCTGCAATATTGAATCACAATATTGATACGTGAGCATTCATATCTTATCTTTTATATATTAATAGTGTATCCTTGACTAGTGCTCGAGTATATAGGATTATGCATGCTTGTATGCTTAGTTTCGTCGTTAAATAGTTTATGATAAATCACGAATTTAATACATATGCTACTAAGATAAGGTATATGATATGCATATCGTTAGAAAGCTAACAAAAAATTAATAACTTTTCATTTAGAAAGCTTATGGTTTCGATAAACGGATTAAAATATATGGTCAACTGAATTATTATTAGTTTTAGTATTATTATTATTATAATTAAAATGATTATTATTACTACTATCGTCGTTATTATCGTCGTTATTATTATTATTTAATAATAATAATAATAATAATAATAATAATTATTATTATTATTATTATTATTATTATTATTATTATTATTATTATTATTATTATTATTATAATACTTATTAGTATCATTATCATTAAAACTGATATTAGTATCATCTAATTATTATGATTAATATTATTATCATTATTATGAATACGATATAAAAGAGGACTAAAAGCTATTAAACAAGTCGATTAGGAAATAATGAGTATAAGTATCATGATTCAGTTAAAATATTGTTAAGATTATGATTTAGATAAAAATATCGTTTTCATTATTTTTTTTATCATTATTAGTAATATTATTATGACATTAGTATTACTACAAAAGATTATTACTTATTATCAAAATTATTATTATCATTAGTAAATATCAATACTGTTATTATTATTATTATTATTATTATTATTATTATTATTATTATTATTATTATTATTATTATTATTATTATTATTATTAAAATAATTAATACTATTATTATAAAATAATACAACTTTTGGTTCATTGTTATTATTATCAATATTATATTTAATCAAACAAGTACTTGATACAAATATATATTTATGATATATATCACTACATTTTTATCATTAAAAATATATTATGTGAACATTATATAAATTAAAATACTTATTATATAAAAATATATTTTTGCTATATATTAACATAGATTTTTATCATTAATACATTATAATAAATGATGAAATTAAAATATTGTAAGATACTGATTTAAATAAAAATATCGTTTTCATTATTTTTATCATTATTATTATTATTAAAAGTATCATTAATATTAAAACTATCATTCTATTAAAATTATCATTTTTAATAGAAATATCATTGTTATTATAAGATATCATTTTTAGTATCATTTTAGTATTATTATTATTAAAAATTATCATTTTGAATAAAATTATTATTTTTATATAAAATATTATTATTATTATAGTTAATATTAAAAAGTATCGTTATTATTAAAATTATCATGATTAGAATTATCAATTTATTATAATTAATATCATCATTAGTAAATAAATATTGTTATTATTATTATTATTACAAAATAATACAACTTTTACTCATTATTATTATCATCAATATTATTTTATCAAATAAATATGTGATACAACTACATTAATAATACATACCACTATATTTTTATGATATTGAGTGAACTGTATAAATTTTATTACTTGAGATATATAAAAATATATTTTTATCATATATAAATTTTATTAGTGTTCGGTCTTCATTCTTCTCGAGGCGTCTATTAAAGATATTGAGAAAATTATGCGAGGCTTTCTATGGTGTCAGGGTGAAATGAAAAGAGGAAAGGCTAAAGTCAAATGGGATGATCTTTGTAAACCCAAAGATGAAGGAGGGCTTGGTATTAAAAGGTTAAAATATTGGAATATGGCCCTTATGACGTCTCATATATGGCGTATTCTTACTCATAAGAAAACTCTTTGGGTCCAGTGGATTCATACTTATCGCCTACCTAATCATCATTTTTGGGAAGTTCCTATTACAGCTAACGCAAGTTGGAGTTGGAGGAAATTGTTACGTATTCGTCCGTTTGTCAAACTATTTTTTGTTCATCTGATTGGTAATGGTCAAATGACCTCCGCTTGGTTTGACTCTTGGAGTAACTTAGGTAGGCTTGAATACCTTATTTCTGCTACTGATATTCGTGATTTTGGGCGGAGCAAAAAGGTGAGTGACATTGTGAATGGTTCAAATTGGACATGGCCTATAGCATGGTATGTTTCATATCCTACTTTGCTGAATATTACTGTTCCATCCTTGTCCTTGCAAAAGGATGATATAGCTTGGCTTGGCTTAGATAATATTCCTCATAAGTTTTCGGTGTATCATGTTTGGGAATGTATCAGGCCTAGATCGAACCAAGTAAATTGGTTTCGTCTTGTTTGTTTTTCGCAATGTATTCCTCGACATGCTTTTCTTGTTTGGCTATTGATGGGAGAAAGGCTGAAAACGCAAGATAAACTCAAATTTTGGGAGATGCCTAAGGGTGCGCAATTATTATGTCCGCTTTATAAAGAATGTCTCGACTCTCATGAGCATCTATTTTTTAAGTGCAAATTTTCGAGTCAAGTGTGGTGCAAGATGTCAGCTCTTACATGCCTTCCTCATTGTTCCAAATGGAAGTCAGTTTGTTATTTGCTTTCGAATGCAGCGGCTAGAAATACGGTTAATATGGTGGTTGTTAAGCTTGTTTTTAGAGCTTCGGTTTATTATATTTGGCAGGAGAGGAACAATAGACTCTTCAAAAAGTCCCATCGTACGGAGGTGAAACTGTTTGATGACATTTTCAGTACTATTCGATTAAAATTGATGTCTCTCAGGTTTAAAGATTCAGCAAGAGTTGAGATGATGAAGACGACATGGCAGCTTCATTAATTGTTTTGTCGTATTTGTTATGCTACAAGTCTTTATTTTTATTTTATTTTTGCTTGTAGCTGGTTGTTGAGTTGCTTCAAGGCTTTCTTGTTGCTCCTGCTTTGTACCGTTTATTCTTTTATTCTTTAATAAAATTTACCGGGGTAACCCTTTACCAAAAAAAAAAAAAATTTAATATAAATTTTTATTTATTAATAAATGACTTGTATTATTTAATTTAATAAAATCTAATAAATATATTTAAATATATAAGACGACTATATTTAAGTTATATAATAAACATGTATAGATTTTGGAAGTCATTTTGGGTCAAGTTGACTTTTGTTGACTTTTGCATATCGGTCTCGAGCATTAGGATTGTGATACACTATGACCTGACCTAAATTGCTAGACAAAATATTGACCAACATAAAAATTTATATACTAATATAGGTTCGTGAATCCGATGCCAACCTTGCACTTGTTCAGTGCCGTCATATGCATAATTGCTACGAAATACAGTATTGTGAGTTTCATTACTCCCTTTTTAAATGCTTTTGCAATATATATTTTTGGAACTGAGAATACATGCACTGCTTTTATAAATGTTTTACGAAATAGACACAAATAATCGAAACTACATTATATGGTTGGATTATCGAAATCGAATATCGCCCTTCAAGTCTGGTAACCTAAGAATTAGGAAAATGGGCCCTAATTGACGCGAATCCTAAAGATATATCTATTGGGCCTAACAACCCCCATTCATGTCTATGGATGGCTTTAGTACTTCGAGATTATTATTATACAGACGTCGATGTCTGTTGAAATATTCTATGCATTATGGTTAATGTCGGTTACCAGGTGTTCAATCTATATGAATGGTTTTTATGCAGATGACTATATGCATGCATGATGTTTATGAAAAATGAAAATATGTGTAACAACCCAAACCAAACCACGACAATTCCCGTTAAATTTCACAACATAAAAAAAAAATTCTGGTGCAGTTCATTTGCGCGGCGCGCCAGGTGGGTGCGCGGCGCGCCAAACCACCTGGACAGCCCGCTGTCCCCGGAAGTCAATTTAACGAAAATGTTTGACTAGTTCCCGACATTTTTAGCCAAAACGCTTTTAACCATAAATTCATATATATAAAACTAGCACGTTTAATTAATAAAATTGAGTTTACGAAGCGGGTCCCACAACGACCCATTTTACCACCTTAAGTACCGAAATACAATATTTGACCAAAAGACTTTTAATACAACAAAGCCGAGCATGGCGATTGGGAATACGCTACCCAATCCTATATGATCCAAAAGTAAGTCACTAAAGCAACTATGCACGTCTTCTAGTCCTCGCGCTTACCCGAGCCACCAATCCGCATGCAATCTATAAAAAGAGTCAACAACGAGAGGGTAAGCTAACGCTTAGTGAATGATAATATACTACATACATATATATGCATAAAATGGACACGCCACATAAATAAACAAATACCGCATACCGGAGCGTCCAAGCCTAAAGGCAAGCTAATCTAAGTATACCATACGATCACTAAGCAACAAGCTAATAATACCATCAATAAGGTAAGTTCACCAACGTCAATGTGAACAACGCCAATAACTACACCCGGAGGGTTAACTACATCACGACAATACAACATTAATCACGAATTAGCAATTCGACAATCATGCAACATATCGTGCATATACCAATAACCGCAAATCCACATTAGCTAGCAATACCAATAGCATATAGTTCATAATTAAATATGCCAATACATAATTCATACAACCATGGTTAACCAATTCGAACAAGGGAAACGGTACATACAAGACCGTTGGAGTTCATAACATCCGTTAGTGCTACTTAATCAACGCGTAGTCACTAATCCCCCGGGTGATGTCTTAAACAACGCGACTCACTCACCCTTTCCAATGTGGCGTCTTAAACAACGCGACGATTCCACATGCCATTCGATACGATGGGTGGTGTCTTAAACAACGCGACATCCACTCCAATACATTGTGGTGTCTTAAACAACGCGACATCCACTTCTTTACCATGTGGTGTCTTAAACAACGCGACATCCACTTCTTTACAATGTGGTGTCTTAAGCAACGCGACAATGCCACATTCATACGACACAAATAAATACATTATATACACATACGCATAATTATTCCACTCACAACCACGTGTGATAACGTACACCCAAAATGTGTACTTTGCCAAAGGTAGTCAACCAAAACGCACAACCGTGCCAATTGGACCTATGCACAAGTCCATCAAATCCACCTATATGTGAAGTGAGCTCTATAGCCGAGAATAACTTCACCCGACCCGCACCCATCCTACACATACATATGCATATAGGATATTAACACTCACCTTGAAGTCTTGATGAAAGCTTCCAAATAATCTGCAACTCGCCAATGGAAAATACCTATTCCATTATCATAATTACAACAATACACTTAGAATGGATTCACAAATCAACCCAAATTGACACTTAGTGCAAATTTGACCCAAATGCACTTCCAAGTACAAAACGCGCCCAAAATTAACCAATAATCACTAACACAAGTGAGAATGGTCTTAATACGCCAATTAAACCCGATCATAGGTGTTAAACACCTATCTTGCCCAAAATGACACTTAAACCCTAGTTTGACCCAAAAGAAGTCAATATCACGCTATTAGCAAGTTTTGACACCAAAACATATTTAACTCGGTTTAACACTTCAACTTAATCCATTTTAAGTTTATAAACTTTGTTAAATCGCCAATTGGGTCATAATCACCACCAAACCCTAATTTGACCCAAAGTCAAAGTTAGTCAACCAAATAACCCTAAATAGGTTTCAATACTTCCACAATCACTAAACCTAGTGATTAAACCCAATTTCAAGTTCTAAACATAACCAATTTGTTCACCAAACCGAAATCCACCAACAATAACAATAAACCCGATTACTAGCATCACTAAAGTCACTTCATGAGTCTAAATGGGTTTATCAACAAATCAAGTTCAAACCCTAACTTTGAATAGCAAAATCAACAATGAAATTCGGAGTTAGAACTTACCAATACCGCCAAAACGATGCCGTTGACGAGTGGAACAACTTTAATACCCGAGGTTTGACCCGAAACACCCTTCTTCTTCTTCAATTGGAGCTCTCTCTCTCTAAAACTCTCCTCTCACTCTAGGGTTTGAAGATGAGAGTGTTTAATGAGTGAAATATGATCCAAACTGATCAAAGGATCAGTTTTGATGACCCTAAACCGACCCCAAGTGAAAAGACCAAAGTACCCTTCATCTAAAGCCGTTAAAAAGGCTGAAAATTGCTTCTGACCCATTCGGCGCGCCGCGCCACATTGTGGAGCGCCGCTCCACTCTGCAGGTCAGATTTCAGAAACTTGTTTTGGCCATAACTTTTTGACCGTAGCTCCGTTTTCGATGAATCAAATATCGTTGGAAACGTAATAAGATTTTCTTTCCAATGGTAAGGCTTTGAAACATCAACACAAACTTTATTTGGGGTTGAAAAGGTACGTACACACCTTGTACCTCAAACAACGTCCAGTTTTCCTTCGACGGACGAGCAAGCAACACCTACATGTTGTGCACACTCCATACACACATAGTACACCTTAAATACATTATGTACAATAAATATTTGGGTCTTACAACTCTCCCCCACTTAGAATCGATCACGTCCTCGTGATCCTCGTCACTTAACCAAACGGACCACACTCCACGGTCCTCAACATAAGTCCCAATCCGACTTTCATAAGCAATTCTTCCCGACGAATCGCCTTCCACAACTAAATCGTCATCCACGATTTTTTTCTCAAATCTACAATCCGAGCACTAAAACCATACTCATTCCCTCGCATCGGGAAACTCATCCCATCTCTAACCGAGATAACACTCCTCTAGCGTACCATTACCAAGTACCGTGCTAAAGCAACCAAGTCTCAACCTAAGGTCAACAACCCGAAACGATGAAGACCGAACCAAACGAATCCTTACGGATAACACCAATCACTAAACATCCCTTGTAGCGCATAATACAACCAATACGCAACTACCGTAACATCATAAGCGAACGACTAGAACCGCTAGCGTCCAATCGACTATAACAACTTAAAACCCTAGGCGTACAAAATCGACCACTGTCACGCCCGTAACGACATGTGAGCGAAATACGGCTATCGCATCAGTAATCACACAATACGGTCCTCACGATCCCACCATAGGAGTATAAAACAACTGATAGATCACTCAACACCGGATGAAGTCAGCGGACCCGAAAGTCATGCTTCACCGATATAACAATACCTCATGATGAAGTCAGCGGACCCCGAAAGTCATGCTTCACCACTATAACAATACCTCACACAACGAGTAGTGCAACATCGCGCTCCGCTACACTATAGTGAACCCTAACGGATACCGCTAACCGTCTACACTATCGAGCAAGAACCACCTATATCAAACATAGGAACCAAACAATAATTCTCTAAAAAGAGAATCCGACACACACACATCCCTTAACCGAGGGATTTCACCTTGCTCGTCAAACACATCCATTATCTCACAATGAGATTTACCACATTACCACCTCGGTGGTAATTTAAATCCAAACCAATAGTACAACTTGAACCAAAATTGTACTCCACCACAAATCGACCAAAAACTAGGTCCCAACACAAGTTTCGGATCTACCATAAGCACTATCCGAAATCTCACCCTAAAACTTCCTCGTGCGGGAGTGTAACTCCCCCACTTGGAACTACGTTCCATATCCATAACTCGTACTACCGTACAGTGCTACCAAATGTAGACTTTACCAACGATTGGGTACACACGACCCATCACCACATCTCGCTCTAACCTCGAGTTCACGAAGGATTTTAACCAATCCTTATACACTTTGAACGAAAGCGTACCGCAACACAATCGGAGTCGAACACCACGCTAGTAGGTATAAAAGAGGCACCTAATGTTGCATCATGTAGACTCCATTACCAACACACATCGAGATTAAAAACACTCGATCTCAAGGGTTCCAACCACCCGACGAACCTCATGGTTCATCACTTCAACATAAAAGCGAACACGCGCTTAACAATCGAACACCAAAACCATTTCCGTGGCTTGGTAGAAACATTTCTCAAATATCAAGGAATGCTTGGTTGCACCAAGTCTTACGCCCTTCGCCCGACAATCAAACGTCACCATAGGGTACTTCCATTAGGAACGTCACCCATAACAACAATATACACAACACAAGGCATTAACAACTCAAACTCAAAAGGCATCGAACATTCCCAAGACTTGTGACTCCTCATGCCACCATTGTAACATCTAGACGCGCTAGAATTCGATATACTCGTCCGTGTACCACCCGTGCTCACGCTCGGACCCTTAGTCCTCTTACTCGGAGCACCATAAGAAACAACCCTTATCTCCCTTGAAGGTTCACCCTTCTTCGATCGTGTATGCGACTCGAAACCCCTAGCCAAGTCGAATAATTCCGAAAACGATTTCGCTTGACCACGACTAATTTTTACTTTTCAAGTTGTCATTCAAAGTCCAATAGAAATCCCCCATTAACAGACGATCACTTCCCAAATACTCCGGACAAAAACGAGCCTTCGCCATAAAGGTCGTCTTGAGAGTACTCAAATTCATAGATCCTTGTCGCAAGTTTCGCAACTCATTACGCAATTCCCACAAATCGGCCGAAGTCCGGAACTCCTTAAACTCGTCCCACGATAAGACCATAAACGTTTCACCACCAACAAGATCAATCTTACCATCCAACCAATCCCTTGCCCTACCCCGCAACAAACTAGTTGCGAGCCTCGTCTTCTTCTCGGAAGGGCAATCAATCGTGCGAAAACGCCCTTCGACATCCGAAATCCAAGTTGTGCTTACCAATGGATCCGGTTTCCCGTCGTACATCGGTGGTTTAGTCCTCATGAAGCTCTTAAGATAACGCTTCATTTCGCCACTACTTTGAAGTTTGGAATACTTCCTATCCATTTCTTCTCGAAACGCTCTCATTTGCTCCGCAACGGCGGCCGCAACTCTAGCGTTAAACTCCACGTTATTCGCCTCGATCTCGTTTCGCGTCGTCAATCTCAAAATGCAAAACGATTAGATCACGAACGTATAAAATCGCACGCACAACACCGTCCCATCTTGCTAAACACTCGTCGTACATTACTCGTTAGACACGATTTGTACCCGTAATAAGGTTTGCAAGTTCTTATTACGCACACACGCCGCATCGACTCGTTAGTACAACGACCGCCTCGCTCGATGATAAGAACAAACACAACCAAAATTCTACGCGATACAAACACACGCGAGAATTATTACCACAACACAAAAGCATATTAATAATATCCGCATTACTAATATATACGTTAGTCGACCTATAAACAAGGCACTAACTAAACCCATTCCGACCCGAAATCCTACAAGTCCCGCAACAATTTAAGCACACACAAAAGTCTAAGTCTAGGCACCTATCTCAAGTCACCTAAATCCCTTAGACCATGCTCTGATACCACTTGTAACAACCCAAACCAAACCACGACAATTCCCGTTAAATTTCACAACATAAAAAAAAATTTTCTGGTGCAGTTCATTTGCGCGGCGCGCCAGGTGGGTGCGCGGCGCGCCAAACCACCTGGACAGCCCGCTGTCCCCGGAAGTCAATTTAACGAAAATGTTTGACTAGTTCCCGACATTTTTAGCCAAAACGCTTTTAACCATAAATTCATATATATAAAACTAGCACGTTTAATTAATAAAATTGAGTTTACGAAGCGGGTCCCACAACGACCCATTTTACCACCTTAAGTACCGAAATACAATATTTGACCAAAAGACTTTTAATACAACAAAGCCGAGCATGGCGATTGGGAATACGCTACCCAATCCTATATGATCCAAAAGTAAGTCACTAAAGCAACTATGCACGTCTTCTAGTCCTCGCGCTTACCCGAGCCACCAATCCGCATGCAATCTATAAAAAGAGTCAACAACGAGAGGGTAAGCTAACGCTTAGTGAATGATAATATACTACATACATATATATGCATAAAATGGACACGCCACATAAATAAACAAATACCGCATACCGGAGCGTCCAAGCCTAAAGGCAAGCTAATCTAAGTATACCATACGATCACTAAGCAACAAGCTAATAATACCATCAATAAGGTAAGTTCACCAACGTCAATGTGAACAACGCCAATAACTACACCCGGAGGGTTAACTACATCACGACAATACAACATTAATCACGAATTAGCAATTCGACAATCATGCAACATATCGTGCATATACCAATAACCGCAAATCCACATTAGCTAGCAATACCAATAGCATATAGTTCATAATTAAATATGCCAATACATAATTCATACAACCATGGTTAACCAATTCGAACAAGGGAAACGGTACATACAAGACCGTTGGAGTTCATAACATCCGTTAGTGCTACTTAATCAACGCGTAGTCACTAATCCCCCGGGTGATGTCTTAAACAACGCGACTCACTCACCCTTTCCAATGTGGCGTCTTAAACAACGCGACGATTCCACATGCCATTCGATACGATGGGTGGTGTCTTAAACAACGCGACATCCACTCCAATACATTGTGGTGTCTTAAACAACGCGACATCCACTTCTTTACCATGTGGTGTCTTAAACAACGCGACATCCACTTCTTTACAATGTGGTGTCTTAAGCAACGCGACAATGCCACATTCATACGACACAAATAAATACATTATATACACATACGCATAATTATTCCACTCACAACCACGTGTGATAACGTACACCCAAAATGTGTACTTTGCCAAAGGTAGTCAACCAAAACGCACAACCGTGCCAATTGGACCTATGCACAAGTCCATCAAATCCACCTATATGTGAAGTGAGCTCTATAGCCGAGAATAACTTCACCCGACCCGCACCCATCCTACACATACATATGCATATAGGATATTAACACTCACCTTGAAGTCTTGATGAAAGCTTCCAAATAATCTGCAACTCGCCAATGGAAAATACCTATTCCATTATCATAATTACAACAATACACTTAGAATGGATTCACAAATCAACCCAAATTGACACTTAGTGCAAATTTGACCCAAATGCACTTCCAAGTACAAAACGCGCCCAAAATTAACCAATAATCACTAACACAAGTGAGAATGGTCTTAATACGCCAATTAAACCCGATCATAGGTGTTAAACACCTATCTTGCCCAAAATGACACTTAAACCCTAGTTTGACCCAAAAGAAGTCAATATCACGCTATTAGCAAGTTTTGACACCAAAACATATTTAACTCGGTTTAACACTTCAACTTAATCCATTTTAAGTTTATAAACTTTGTTAAATCGCCAATTGGGTCATAATCACCACCAAACCCTAATTTGACCCAAAGTCAAAGTTAGTCAACCAAATAACCCTAAATAGGTTTCAATACTTCCACAATCACTAAACCTAGTGATTAAACCCAATTTCAAGTTCTAAACATAACCAATTTGTTCACCAAACCGAAATCCACCAACAATAACAATAAACCCGATTACTAGCATCACTAAAGTCACTTCATGAGTCTAAATGGGTTTATCAACAAATCAAGTTCAAACCCTAACTTTGAATAGCAAAATCAACAATGAAATTCGGAGTTAGAACTTACCAATACCGCCAAAACGATGCCGTTGACGAGTGGAACAACTTTAATACCCGAGGTTTGACCCGAAACACCCTTCTTCTTCTTCAATTGGAGCTCTCTCTCTCTAAAACTCTCCTCTCACTCTAGGGTTTGAAGATGAGAGTGTTTAATGAGTGAAATATGATCCAAACTGATCAAAGGATCAGTTTTGATGACCCTAAACCGACCCCAAGTGAAAAGACCAAAGTACCCTTCATCTAAAGCCTTTAAAAAGGCTGAAAATTGCTTCTGACCCATTCGGCGCGCCGCGCCACATTGTGGAGCGCCGCTCCACTCTGCAGGTCAGATTTCAGAAACTTGTTTTGGCCATAACTTTTTGACCGTAGCTCCGTTTTCGATGAATCAAATATTGTTGGAAACGTAATAAGATTTTCTTTCCAATGGTAAGGCTTTGAAACATCAACACAAACTTTATTTGGGGTTGAAAAGGTACGTACACACCTTGTACCTCAAACAACGTCCAGTTTTCCTTCGACGGACGAGCAAGCAACACCTACATGTTGTGCACACTCCATACACACATAGTACACCTTAAATACATTATGTACAATAAATATTTGGGTCTTACAATATGAAATCTTGTGGTCTATTAAAAATGATAGAAATGAATATTGATGATAAACTAATGAACTCACCAACCTTTTGGTTGACACTTTAAAGCATGTTTATTCTCAGGATTGAAAGAAATCTTCCGCTGTGCATTTGCTCATTTTAAAGATATTACTTGGAGTCATTCATGGCATATTTCAAAGACGTTGCATTCAAGTCGTTAAGTTAATTAAAGATTATGATTAAGCAAATGACAGATTAGGTCATTTATAGTTGGATATTATGAAATGGTATGCATGCCTATTAACTTTTGATGAAATGAAAGTTTGTCTTTTAAAATGAATGCAATGTTTGTAAAATGTATCATATAGAGGTCAAATACCTCGCAATGTAATCATATGTTATTGTATTCGTCCTTATGGATTAGGACGGGTCGTCTCAACACACACACTAGAAACACACACAAAACCCTAATCACTCTATATTTCAAGCCAAAACGTATACTGGTATTTAAACAACGTACTATCAGAAACTCGTATACGGCAAACACAGAAGGAAAGATCACAACTGACCAACCAATTACACCAACTCGCGACCCAATTACATCAACTAGTGACCCGGTTACATCAACTAGCGACTCGGAAAATGAAACTGGTGACCCGAATTAAACAATTGGCTACCCGGACTTTGAAACTGGCAACCCAGTTGAGCTAACTGGCCCAGTTAAGCTGACTGGAAACCCGGTTAGCATAAATTGGCGACCTAGTGAAGACAACTGGCGATCCGGATATTTTAACTGACTCGGATTCTTCAACTGGCGACCCAGACTTAGAAACTAACGACCCAGACTTCAAAACTGGCGACCCGGGCTTCAAAACTGGCGACTCAGCTTACTATAAAAGGAGGCTCTAATCGTTCATAAAAACACACACATTACACCTCTCAAAACACACACTCGGTAGCTAGAAGCTTTCGGGTCGAAGCACTAAAAGAAAAGGACCAGGAAAGGTGGCGGCATAGGAACCTCGGGAAACCTACTAGTAAAGGGAAAACAGAAGTGCGCTACTGCACACCAACATCTTTTCTGAGCGAGTGAGCGTTAAGGCATCAGAAGAGGAGCGTAGCAGCTCCCCGATAGGGAGAGGAGCAGGGGACATCTCTTACCTCTCTGCCATTTTCCTTTCTAGTTTCTACACACCCACTCTTCCAATAAATACCAAAAACAATATAGTCATACAGAAGCAACATTTGTAATAGCTAGGTGTTGACCGTGTTCTAAAAACGGTCGGTATGTATAAGTAAAGTTGTAATAATGGATGTTATAACGGTAGTGTTATTTTATATTCAAGAACATTGGTGTTGAATTCAAGAATATAGTCACGTTGCTTAATTTATTATCTTCAAGAACTCTGGTAATATCTAACTCCTTAACTTTCTTTAATCGCATACATATATATATATATATATATATATATATATATATATACCTATATATATATATATATATATATATAGGTATATATATATAGGTATATATATATAGGTATATATATATATAGGTATATATATATATATATAGGTATATATATATATATATATATATATAGGTATATATATATAGGTGTATATATATATATAGGTATATATATATAGGTATATATATATATATATATATATATATATATATATATATATATATATATATATATATATATATATATATATATATATTGTTATAAGTTGATATTATCGTCGAGATTTAAAATTAATGAAAATCATGTTATTAACATATAAATTGAACTAAGGATATTAATTGGTTATAAAAATGATAGAAATTAAATATATGTATATTTAAATTTGGTTTAACTAAAATAATAGTTCACCGCGAAAATAAGATCGTAATCGGAAGACGGAATTGACATCAACAAGCAAGAAGATTAAGTCTTATAGAACAAAAGATGAAGATCGTACTATATTCATAAGATGCATTCTGATGACTGGGAAAGTTTTGCCCTAATACTAGATAGGAACAATTAAAATTTTTTAGGCAGTGTTACACGTAAGCCCTTCAGCTTGGGCTATTTACACGTTATCCGATAGTCGATAATGTAAGCTCCAATATATCTATGCAGTGTTCACACGAGTGGAGCATACAGCCCATCTGTTTCAGAAAACAGCGTCTAAGGAAGGTACGTTAAGTTTTATGGGTCAATTGACCATATTCAAATGTCATTCATTTTTTTTTTGGACAGCGATTGGGATCACCCGAGAGGACTACAAATGTCATTCGTTGGACCGTTATATTGTGTATGCATCTTGATGTGGCTAGTGACCTTATTCATATACGACTCATTTTCCTTTTATTGAAACATATATATAGATATTTAAACATAGATAGATATATAGATGGTATACTCATTTTCCTTTTATTTAAACATAGATGGATGATATATTTTCTAGTAATAGATCCATCGATAAGTTTACCCTTAAAAATTTAGCCCAATTGTGTAATTTACACATCCTTCCTAATAAAAACCAAGTACACAAAAGTTCGATGTTTAAAATAGTAATACTAATTGTATCTCATTCAAATGTTAATTTCAAGTATTGTTTAATGGAGAAGTATCTTAATGTATTAAAAAGGAAAAGTATCTTAATAAATTAAAAAAATGAAGAATTATCTTTAATTGCAAATGCTTTTAACGAGTAAATAAACTGACCGAGCATTGATGCGGTAGATGATTTCGTCCGATAACCACAACATTGTCTCAATAGTAGAGATTATCCTCGTTGCAACGGGAAATCCTTGGTAGCAATACATAGTTCAACCACATACATTTTTTCCACGATGGTTTATAATTATAATACGCATTTCGAATATTGATAAAATACGCATATCGAATATTGGTATAATACGTAAAGATCGACATATTATGACACAACCGATTTAAAATATTGGCTTCGCCACTGTCGGAAAATTTGTTACACACATGAGTGGTATGTGTGGCAAGCCAGCCATACGACAGTCATGCTCATGTAGCAAACTTTTCCGCCTATAAATAAAACCTTTGGGTCATTCATTTCACCATCTCACACATAACTTTAACTTACTCTGCAGAATTCTACTCTCAGATTCAAGTTAACAAATTTTGATCAAATTGCTTATCAGAATTCGTCACTTAGATGTTATTACTCGATCCGTTGAGTAGACTAATCATTCGATTGTTTGACATCCTCGTGAATACAGATTTCGATTGAATTTGCACGATTGCTGGAGATTAAACAATTGGATCAGCCTTTCCCCCCCCCCCCCCTAATTTTGCACTCGAGCTTATTATCCGTGATATCTAGGTTCAATCATATATCTTCATAGGCTCTTTTTTTTTTTAATTTAGAAAGATTGGTTAATTTACAACACACGGATCCCATGTCTGAGGTCTCGGATCCAGAAAAATCGGAAATGGATTCTTGGTTATGGAAAGCTAAGTACCTTCTTGAATGATTTGTGGCTTGGAAACATTCCTTTACGTGTCAAGTTTCCTGTTCTTTTTCGCCTCTCACGTGCCCATAACTAATTCATTTCACACTTTTTCCAGTTGGACCCAAGACTGCAAGCATACTGGTTTTTGAACATCGAATACCCAATGCACATTTATGAGTCTATGAAAGCTGATGAACTTTTGGACTCGCCCAGTTCGGTCTCTTTGGACAATCGGGTGAAAATTATATCTCCACCACCTGCTTCGACCGCTAACCCGTTGAAGGCTACGTCTAATTTTGTATGACAGCCAGCTACTACTGCAGATATACACCAGGCTTTGTTGCTGGTGACGTCACTTATTCTTTCACAACTTTGTAAATTGCAAACCAGTTATTCCTTCAAAAAACGTCCGCTCCACTATTCACCCTATCCTCACAAATCAGGTGGCACAAGTGTGTATTAGCTTAATTTATTTGTTATAATTTCTTTTTTATGACTATTTATTTCATTGCTCTTGTCTTTGAATACTAATAATAAGGCAATTGAACGTGGATCGTTCATCGAGTTTAGTCCATGCTTACTACTTTTGATTTCAATTTTATTTTAATATCGTTTATTTATTATTTATTATTTATGTTTATTAATTCCATTTGTTTTGTTGATTGTAGGTTTTCTTTGTTCTGGTATCTAAATAGCTCAAAAGATGCATATAATTACTTTTATGGTGCTAGGGCTTTTATTGAATAACCTTTATTGCGTTAAAATCATATGGTGGAAATTTCGAATGTCTTCTCTATCTTTAACCTCAAATTTAGTAACTCTGATTAATCAGGTTTTATGCTGAATTTGATTCTGGTTGTTAATTAAATACTGGATAATTTCATGTTCAGGTCATTCTTTCATCTCACTGTATTCGATTTTGTATTATAGTTCATCGTTAATATTCGGTATTATTCTTAATTTGATTTCGGTTGTTGATTAAACACTTCTGCGTGTTAATTTGATTTTATTCTTAATTTAGCATCAATAAATAGTTTATTATGATATCAACTTCAAAACGACTTTCAGTCATTCTTAGTTCATATTAGATACCTTATCCAATGTCACTTGAATATGAGGTCGAAACACTATAACTGACGACTTGAATTATTTTTTCGTGATCGACATCGACGATGAAAGTAAGAAGTATTCAGGCGCTGCTATACTCACCTAACATCGAGCAGTTAATGCCATTAACCGCTGTCCATCTAAAAGAATCAGTGGAAATGGTGCGCTTACTAGAACTTATATCTGCTACTTTGGATGCTGGTTGTTCTACTATGGGTCATTTATTACTTCATAGTAGATTCGTGTTATGATGAGCTGTATCGTGAGCTGCTAAGGTGTCTTAACAGATTTATATCCATAACCGCTTATGGCTTTCTAGATTGGATCAAAGACCTATTTTTTGAGTAATATCAGATTATTTTTATCATAGCCTGCATGTTTACGGATTGTAATCATCTATGTTCATCACTGGTACAGGCGTAAAGCGTCTGAAATGTTTGAACTTCTATTTTGGGTTAAACTAAACGCTAGATGATGCTGATGTTGATGCCCTGCTCAACTTTTTTTTTTTTTTTTTTTTGGACAGCGATTGGGATCACCCGAGAGGACTACAAATGTCATTCGTTGGACCTTTATATTGTGTATGCATCTTGATGTGGCTAGTGACCTTATTCAAATACGACTCATTTTCCTTTTATTGAAACATATATATAGATATTTAAACATAGATAGATATATAGATGGTATACTCATTTTCCTTTTATTTAAACATAGATGGATGATATATTTTCTAGTAATATATCCATCGATAAGTTTACCCTTAAAAATTTAGCCCAATTGTGTAATTTACACATCCTTCCTAATAAAAACCAAGTACACAAAAGTTCGATGTTTTAAAATAGTAATACTAATTGTATCTCATTCAAATGTTAATTTCAAGTATTGTTTAATGGAGAAGTATCTTAATGTATTAAAAAGGAAAAGTATCTTAATAAATTAAAAAAATGAAGAATTATCTTTAATTGCAAATGCTTTTAACGAGTAAATAAACTGACCGAGCATTGCTGCGGTAGATGATTTCGTCCGATAACCACAACATTGTCTCAATAGTAGAGATTATCCTCGTTGCAACGGGAAATCCTTGGTAGCAATACATAGTTCAACCACATACATTTTTTCCACGATGGTTTATAATTATAATACGCATTTCGAATATTGATATAATACGCATATCGAATATTGGTATAATACGTAAAGCTCGACATATTATGACACAACCGATTTAAAATATTGGCTTCGCCACTGTCGGAAAATTTGTTACGCACATGAGTGGTATGTGTGGCAAGCCAGCCATACGACAGTCATGCTCATGTAGCAAACTTTTCCGCCTATAAATAAAACCTTTGGGTCATTCATTTCGCCATCTCACACATAACTTTAACTTACTCTGCAGAATTCTACTCTCAGATTCAAGTTAACAAATTCTGATCAAATTGCTTATCAGAATTCGTCACTTAGATGTTATTACTCGATCCGTTGAGTAGACTAATCATTCGATTGTTTGACATCCTCGTGAATACAGATTTCAATTGAATTTGCACGATTGCTGGAGATTAAACAATTGGATCAGCCTTTCCCCCCCTAATTTTGCACTCGAGCTTATTATCCGTGATATCTAGGTTCAATCATATATCTTCATTGGCTCTTTTTTTTTTTTAATTTAGAAAGATTGGTTAATTTACAACACACGGATCCCATGTCTGAGGTCTCGGATCCAGAAAAATCGGAAATGGATTCTTGGTTATGGAAAGCTAAGTACCTTCTTGAATGATTTGTGGCTTGGAAACATTCCTTTACGTGTCAAGTTTCCTGTTCTTTTTCGCCTCTCACGTGCCCATAACTAATTCATTTCACACTTTTTCCAGTTGGACCCAAGCCTGCAAGCATACTGGTTTTTGAACATCGAATACCCAATGCACATTTATGAGTCTATAAAAGCTGATGAACTTTTGGACTCGCCCAGTTCGGTCTCTTTGGACAATCGTGTGAAGACCGGATTGCCTGATATCCATCTCTTGAAGATTCTTACTTTGTAACCGATGGGGTGGTGAGACTTCTTTTGCATGTAAATATTGATCAACCTCCTTTCACCAACTTAATTTGGAACAATATCATTTCGTCCAAGATTGTGGTCTTCCACTCGTAAAGCTTCTTTCAAATCAACATCACATTATGCCTCAAGACCAATATTTTTGTGCATTTGGTGTCCCGAAGCCCAAATCTATCAAACCTTTGCTTCTTCAATGTTCGCGGTCCCACAACATTTGGGCTTTGTTGTTCGATTGGTGGAACATCTCGTGGACTATCCGTTATTTTTGGATCAATTCACTTTCGGTTGACATTAAGGAATGGTTAAGACTACAAGTTTTGGCGGCTCATTGTTTCTTGCACACACTGGTCAATATGGAACGCTAGCAACAATCCATGGTTCGTAATATCAAACTCAAAGTTTTGAGTTTCTTTGGGCTACAGTTTCTAAGTTGGGCTATAATCATCAGTTCCATATACGGGAGACACAACCATTCATCAGTTTCAGTTTCAGTTTCATGTATGGGACACACAACCATTCATCAGTTTCATGTGTGGTCACAAACTCATGGATCTTGATTGGGTATCCCTAATCTAGTTAGTCTTAGGACTAGTGAGCTTTTGTACTTGGTTAATTCAGTTTTGTTCTAGTCTTTATTGGTAGCAGCATGTTGGTTAGAACTTAAGTACAGTGGCCATGTGCACTTTGGTTGTAACTCTTGACAGTATGCAACAATTAACAATCATCAAATAACCAAACCATGATAAGACGGAGTAATATTCGTCAAAACATATGACACTAAAAAGTAACCATAATCTTCTTACATAAATGTTGAAGTCCAAATCACCAATTTCATTCTAATTACATATGATGAAATAAAACAAATATCACATTTATAAAACCCCCACGAAATTATTAAGACGATAGATCAGTCTTCATTTTATGAAGGGATGGTATTTACACTGATACAATGCATATGAATAAATCACATGCATCTCTCTACATATATATACTATACTATAATACTATATACCTAGACTTGGTCTAAAAATGATCAGTTCATCTACTAGTTGCATTTACTTGCAAGTTCTCTACTAGGCATAATCTTGGCCATCAATCAATGGTGCATATCAATATGGATGCAAACAACAAACATAACTTACTTATGAAGTTAGAATGCCAAGAAAAAGCATAGATACTTCATCATTTTCCGCTTCTTGGTTCTTCGACTAATACGATCTTTCTTTTCCTCTTTAGAGGAACCCTCAGAACTACTTGACGGTGATGATGATGAGTTGAACCCTTTGGAAGTGCCTTCATCCGGACGGTCTCCTGGCTCTTTTTGAGCAGTGGGGTCCGTTTTTGACGTTTGTCCACGAGAACGTTTGGATTCATCATATTTGTTCAGAGATCCTTTAAAGACAAAAATCACACAAGAATAAGATACCTGAAACAGAGATATCAAATTTTCATTGGAGTATTTATATATATAAAAAAAGTACTCCGTACCTAAAGAGGCTGGTTGAACCACCACTTCTTTTAACTTTGCAGGCACGGCGAGATTCAGCTTGATTCTGGGATCTTGGTTTCCCTGGTCAACAGGCTCATCCGCTAGATCACGCAACAGGGCATGTGCATCGAATAAATCATCTGATGTCATACTCGTCGTGATACAGCTTGAACTAGCAGAACTTGTAGTACGTGACAAGGGAATGTCAAGATCATCCAACTCCAGGTAATCACCAAAGTAATCGCCAATTGGCAGCTCAGGAGATCGATTAGCCATGTCTGATGGTGGCTCTGGAGACCGATTAGCCATAGTTGATGGCTGTTCTGGAGATTGATCAGATATGGCTAATAGCGGCTCTAGATCTGGAGACAGAGCAGCCATAGCTGATGGTCCTGCCACATCATCAATACTCTTTACCTACAAAGCATTATCAATTATATTTAAAACCAAGATGATAAAATTCAAAGACGTTAATAGAGAACTATCGACTCACCAGAAGTTCGCTTTTAGAAGGTTGTTCAATGCTACCATCGTCTACCAAAAATAACTTGTATAGTCCTCCATCATCCTGACCCTGCAAGTTTTTCATCCAAACCGTCAATTGACTGTAGATCGATTAAAGATACATATGATAATAAATATTTCATTGATCACACACTAAGGGGTTGTTTAGTTTTTTTCCATTAAGTTCTTTATCGATATAGATGACATTATGGATATGAAATGACTATATGCACACGTAATCAGTGAATGAATAATACAATATTGTTTATGTGTTGTGCTGAATAAATGGTCTTCCCAAGTCCTAAACTAAAACGAAATGACTATATGCAGTAATCAGCGTGTGACTAAAATCAAAACCTAATAATTTGGAGATGTATTTCCGGGACTTCTGATAATCCCAAATCCCAAACACCGCCATTTTCATTTTCCCTTATTTCTTTGTTTTTGTATCTCCATTATTTCTCTTCTTCTTCAGACCGACTTCAATTGTTTAATTAAGCATCCGACCAAATTTTTTTATTGTTCTAATTAGTGAGTTATTAAGATTCCTACAATCACTATTCTTTATTAAATTTCAAGTTGAGAGAACCCCAAGTCAAAAATTCCTGAAATATAATTTATAAAGATACCCACTCAGTCACTTCAGCGCTCGCTCTGCCACTCGTTCACATCATGTATGCTCAAATTACAGTAATAATGTCTCTTTTTCATGACTATCAGGTATAATTTTGTTAATCCGAGTTTAATTTTGAAAATGATTTCGTTATTGATAAATGGCTACTGATAAAGCAAAAACAATTTTATGATTTTGGAGAAAGGAAGATGAGCGTAATGTGGTGATAGGAATCAACTAAATGTGATCTAGTATGGTTTTGGAGTTGACTGAATAATCCATCTAATAAGACATCTCGTTAATTTAAGCTGCAAGTAAACACCTTTCCTTTCAGACTTAGTAAGCTTGTCAGTCAACGCAGACCATTAATACGCATGTAAACAGGCCCTAAGAGTTGGAAGGAAAGTGTGCATACCGGTTTACAGCTACACTTATCGGTTGTTGTGTACTCTTGCATGATCCACTTAGGCTTTTGTCCATCAGGGGCTCGGCCCTCATAAAATTGAAGCGTTTTTCTCCAGCCAATAATCATAGAGTTTGAGTATATCTCACAAGCAGCACCTGTTGACTTCCAAAACCCGTTTTCAGCATCCATTTTTGTCCCGGACCAGAAGTACCAGATGTTAGCTGCAAGTCATGTATCATTTCAATAATAAAACAACTTACATCTTTCATTATATCAATAATATATCTCTAACAAAAAATATAAGCAGGAGCATGGATACCAACCTGAATGATTCGAGGGTCTGAATTGGTAAGGATCCACACCAGAAACAACATTCTTAGGCAGAGAACATCCACTTTTTAGTTGCATTAATAACTCAAAGATGGCTTCATCTGTTGAGTATTCATCTAGTTCAGCTGCAAAGGGAATGAATACTGGAGGACACATTCTAGAGTGGATCTTGTGTTAACAAAAAGTCAAAGTTTGAGTTCACCAGATGATGATTCCTACAAACATAAGTATAACAAGGTGTTATGGCTTTAGGAATAATCACATGTTCATCAATACTTGCTTCGGAAAAAGGAGATAATTTTTCAAGAAACTGAAAAAATGAAGAAGAAATTAGAGGAGACCTCGTGACAGTAATGTTTAGCAGCTTCAATTAATGTGTTACAATTATAAGATAATCTAATGATAAAAGAATTTTATTGTTTCAACGCATTAAGTAGTGAACTTAGTAGAGTTATCTACCAAGTTATTAATATCTTTTTAAGATAATACTCTAATAAAGCTACAAGCTTTTAGTGGTCAAAGTGAGCAAATTTATGAAAGCTCATTTACAGAAAAGTGTCACTCCCATTATTAGACTAAACTCCAAACCAGAGATTATTAGATTAATCCAAGGAAGCCAAATGTAGACGATTCGGCATTCAATTTCGAGAACTCGCACATCAATGGTACATTAAAAATTCAAACTTGTCATTTTAAGCAGGTGAAGTTGAATTACTGAACTATAGTTTTGTTTATGAGTTGTAATCACTTGCATCCATACATTTGCTTGAAAACAAAGGGACCAATGAGAACGCGACATTTGGCGCGAAAATCACATGTGATTGAAAAAAAAAAAATTTCGAAAACTTTTTTTTTTGAAATTTTTTTTTTCTAAACTTTTTTTTTTAAAAAATCATATGTGATTATGCATGTCAATCACATGTGATTGTAAACCTAATCACATGTGATTATGCATGTCAAATCTGATTGTACAATTCAATCATATGTGATTGTGCACGTAAATTAAATGTGATTGGAAAAAAAAAAAAATTTAAAATTTCGAAAAAAAAAAATTTAAAATATCTTTGTTTCAAAAAAAAAAATTTTGAATTTTTTTTTCATTTACATGTGATTTTCGAGACATTGGTCCCTTCAATCTCAACTTAATTTATAGACTCAAATAAATATTCCTTTTATATATTCAATTGTTTAAGTGATATATAGTTATTATAAAGGTTTTATAATTTCAAAATTCATAATAGGTCTCTAAAATTATCACACATATCAACTTTAACTTATTCAAATTTGTATAAATCAACGGAATCATATATTATTATCAATCATTTGTCCAATTTTCCTTATAAAGATGTCAACAAATAAAACCCTTAAAATGGAAATTCAGTCATTTAAGTAACAAAAACATTTAATACACCAAGTTTAACATATTCTGAAATACCATAACTAGCAAAAACATCCTGTTTTATATTAAAAAAATAATAATAATAGCACAAACATTAGATAATACGGAGTATATATCTCTCAATACAGCATATAATACACTATCAGATACACGAAATATCGTATAAAACATCAATAATTCGAGATGATTAGGCGTGTAATTACACACAAACTCACAGAAAACGAACACATTAGGATTTGACCAAGTCAAACCTAGGGTTTCTAGTGAGTTTAGGTATAAATACACACGATCAGCTCGTATATATTACCTTCGGAGTAGACGATTCCGGCGTCTTTCTCCGTTAGAGTGACTCCGGCTTGGTCTCTCGTTTTCTTAATGAGGTGAAGAAGGAAGCGTGAGTTTGAGGGGGTATATATTGAGGGAGAATGAGGACTAAACCAGGGTTTAGACTTGGGTTAAGTTTTATATTACTAAGGCTAATAAGATAACCGCGGTTAGTCTTGCGGCACACCATACTTGTAAACCGGGTAATAAAGATGAACCGGAAGTGATATTTGTGTAGCGATTTTAGTTTAATCTTTTAAGTCTTTAATCTTTAATCTTTATTATTTATATTTATATTTATTCATTTATTTAGGAGCAAAAACATATATTACAACATTACTATTACTTTTACTATATTATCTAATACATAAAAATAAAAATAGTGAATAGTAATTAGGGGCATTTTCGTCTTTTTACCTTTTTTAATTCTAATTAAATTTCACTACACCAACAAAGAACCCCCACTTTTTTCAAATACTCAAATCGGCCCCCAAACAGGGAGTAAAGTGTCAAATAATCATTTTCATAAAAAATCTTAAATAAACTCCACCTAAATATTCAACGGGTCATATCTTCTCGCTCGCAACGAGTTAAATTTTTCCGACACCATCGTTAAACTCGAAATAATTTTAGGAACACAATGTCACTAACTATACGCAAAACGAACGCCTTTTAAAAAATGCTAAATATTTGGGGTACTTTTCATATACGTTGATTTTGCGTTAAATTTTTAAAAGTCGATAATTACATAGCTAAACGCGGAGATGGACATATATTGTTAATTTAAAATAACATTTAAATTTTTCACGGGTTATACCTTTTGTTCGACTCGAGTTGCGCTTCAACGACATCATTCTTTAGCAACGAAATAATTTTACAAACTAAACGCAATAAAATACATTGAAAACCGAACCCCCGGCGCGAAGCGAGGGTTCAACAACTAGTTTTATATCATGTATATTAATAAACTTAATTAAAAAAAATTAAAACTATAAATACGCTATATACCTATATACTTTCAATTTTGTTCCAATGTAGGCTACACAACCAATAAATTATCAGTGTAGGTCACATATTTTCAAAAAGTGTTCTAATGTAGGCTATTGGTGATTGGTTACCTACTCAACCGGTGAAATAAATTTAATAATTTTTATTAATTTTATATGGCTACAAATAGGTTATATGCTTTCATTTGTGTTCCAATGTAGGCTATATACAAAAATGATTTGTTCCGATGTAGGCTATATACTTTCATTTTTGTTCGCTCATTTTTGTTTTACCAGGTTAACAAGTTCAATGCGTTCATATTAACACACTTTTTTTGAAAGTATATAGCCTACACTGGTATTTTATTGTGCATATAGCCTACATTGGAACAAAAGTGAAAGTATATAGCGTATTTATAGCTTTAACCCTTAATAAAACATATTTCTTTTCTCGGTATATTTACTTCAGTCTATATGTGATGTATTCATCCTTCTTGCTTATGGGGTTCCTCTTGCAACTCGTTGATACACTACCCCGACAAGGATGAGTTGCTTTTTGATCTTGTTATATCATGTAGATTCAAACTTTGATTTGAATCCTTCAAGAACATGAAAGATTCAAGCTTTCTAGCTTTGAATCTTCATTACTTTGTTGGATCTAAGTTTTCTAGCTTATGATCTCTTTATTTTTGTTAAAAGATCAAAACTTGTGTTTATGATCTTCATGAAACTTGAAGATCTAACCTTTTGCTTTAAAGATCTTCAAGAACATAAAAGATTCAAGCTTTCTAGCTTTGGATCTTCATTACTTTGATGGATCTAAGCTTTATAGCTTAAGATCATCATATTTTATTAAAAGATCAAAACTTGTGTTTATGATCTTCATGAAACTTGAAAATATAGCCTTTTGCTTTAAAGATCTTCAAGGACATAAAAGATTCAAGCTTTATAGCTTTGAAATCTCATAATTATTTATTAAGGGATCCAAGCTTCCTAGCTTAGAGTTTCATTACTTTGTTTGATCTAAGTTATGTGACTTAAGGTCTTGCTTGATTTGAATCAAAGTTTGTAGCTTTAATCTTGAACATAACTTATATTTGTGTTAAGACTAAGAACATGATGTAACCTTGGTTCATCATTCTTCTAAAGCTCTTAAGTGAGTTGTATTTCTTCTTAGTCTTGACATTATGTGTTGATGGTTGAAACTTGGTCAAAGTGATGCTAATACATCAAGAGTTGTACACTTGAGGCTTATACGCATTAAGGATGAGAACCGCGATGAGCATCAAGCACCAAGAAATCCACCGGAGCACTTGCTTTCTATTTTTCTGGGTCTGATCAGACTCCTGGGGCTTCTGGAAAGTTGATTTTCAGATATTTCAGTTCGATTAGATGACTTTTCGTTTAAGACTCTCCTAAATCCGATATACGGTTTAGGATTTATAGCCTACTCGCCTTTGTAACGACGTGCTGAAATTTCTGACCTACTCGCGCTTAAACCGTCGCCACGGTCAAACGACATCGAGTTAGGATCTGAAAATTTGACAGATGTAAGAGGACTCACATACGGAACCTTGGCCACTAACCACGCATCTTTTAAGTTTGTATAGAGGTCGTAGCAGCTGTCCGAAGTCAGCCCTTTGTTTCGATCTCTATTCTTATTGAAAACTTATTTTATCTTTTACGAATGATGATGATGATGATGATACTTAAGACTTAACTTATTTACTTCTAAACCTTTGGGGACAATTTACTGACTTATTAACCTTTGACTTAGGTTGAGGACCTTTCGGACCGACTTACTACTTGCATACTTTTCATATCGACTTTTACCGCACATTCACTGTGAGTTATAGCTCCCTTTCTACTTTACTATTTTTAGGACTGAGAATACATTCGCTTTTTATGTTTTACATACTAGACACGAGTACTTAAACTTTATATATGTGTGGGTAACATAACGTCACAAAGATTCCCCTTAGCTCGGTAACGTTTAACTATTGGTTTATGAACCGGTAGACGCGAATCTTAGATATGGATCCATCAGGTTTGACATCCCCACTCGGGCTAGTCGCGCTAGCATTTAACGGGTGTTTAATACTTCGTAAACATACGCACTCGTCAAGTGTACTTTTAGGGGGTGATATATACCGGGTGCCCACGGATAAGCATATACTTTTCATACTGTTTTGAATACGAAATCTCGTGGTCTACATTACAAATATGTGATTAAATAGGTCAGATCAAATTTCTTTAACATATCATTAATATATTTATCTTGACTAAGAAAGTATTACAAATGTCTTTGTAAGCTCACTTCATATGTCTTTGACATAAGTTTTGAAAACTTTTGACAAATCTTCAATAATTGAAGAATTGATGAATTTGAACCGTCAAATATGTGATTAAACACCTCACGAACTAAACTGAATCCACAAACCTTCACCTAAACATAGAATCAAGCTTGAATTTATCAATACCGAGAGTTTTAGCCACGAACTTTAAAAATCAACTTGATTCTCCATAATTGTTGTTAAAAAGCTGTAATGATGATCAAAACTCTTTCTAATACACCTAATAAACCTTCGCTGAACTTATCACAAGAATCTGAACGTCAGATTATCACATTCGATGATACCGAATGTGATTCAATTTAACCGAGTGTGATCAGATTCTATAATCTTCAATCTCTGGATTGATATAGTGATGTAATATCACTCCCTGGACGTTCTGATACCAAATAATAGGTCAGATCATAGTGAGAATTGAAGATATGATAAGATTGAGTGAGATTCGGTAAGTAATGAACATACTCGGTATTAGAGAGAATCAGTAAATTTACATTCCACAACTTCTTAAACTAGTTTACAATGCAATGACTATCTAATTAGGACTACTAAGGTTCCTTATATAGCCATCTTCTAAGGAACTATCATTTAGGCTTGTTTCACATTAACACTATACACACTTCGGGGTCCTAACAATAAATTTAAAAGAGAGTAAGAAGCATGTTTATGAAACGAGCAATCACATATATATGAGTGTTCTCTTTCTGTTCTTTTTTGTTAATTATTGTTAATTTATGTTATTAAACATTAGTGTTCTATTATTTTTTATTTGTGTTTGTTTTAGTTTGTAGGAAGAAGAAACGACTTGAAGGTTGATAGCTTGATATGATTTGCAAAGGTCAAAAATAAGGAATCAAGGAAGATTGAACAAGAAAACTAGAAAAGATAAGGTGATATCTTTCCTTGATTTTTGCTTATCTACATTGTTTGTTAGTTTATAGAAATTTTGTTAGTATATAAAAATTATGCCTTGTATACAACCATTCGGTGCTCAAAATAGAAAAAGAAAAAAACAACAACAAGAATTTTTTCAATCTTTACAAGGATCTATGAATAAGTTTTTGGTTAAACCTCAAAGTAATGCTAATGGTAATGAAAATTTAGTTGAAGAAATTATAGTTGAAGAAAATGATGTTGAAGTTAATGATGGTTGTGAAAATTATGTTGAAAATAATAATGTAGTTGAAAATTAAACAGAAACAAAAATGAAAACGAAAACAATAGAACATTTGAAGATAACGCAAATCAAAGTCCTATTAAAGAAAATAATGATTGTCATGATACTTCTTGTGATAATAGATTAAGTTGCAATATTTTTGATGTGAGAGTTTGGGATGGTTTAAGTTCTAACATGAAAGATTTACTTGTAATTAAATGGCTGTTATAGAAACTAATTTAGATTATCCAGTTGATAAATCAAATAGACACTTTTCTAATATATATATTATACAAATAATGACTCAATTGATAGAAAATGGTTAGTTTGTGGAGTTTACAATGAAGATAGATATTTTTCCAAATGTTTTAATTGCATACAAGATTTTGATAACCGTACCAGTCACTGTAGCATCTGCAGAATAGAGTTTTCAAAACTGAAGTTATTGAAATCTTATTTACAATATACAATGAGTCAAGAACGGTTAACGGGTTGGCAATTTTAAGTATTAAAATAGGTTTCTATCAAATGTAGATTATGATAAAATGATTGAAGTTTTTACATCAAGAAATGCACGTAGACATCATTTTAGGTGATTTGTAGTTCCGAACATGTATATTTGAATTATACTTATTTAATATAAATCGGTGTGGGGTGAGCCGCTTGGTCATTTTATGCCTTTTAGAAGCATGAATGTTTTCAAGGTTGTCTACATCACAAATGTGCTATTCAACTGACATCGAAGACTAAGTTAAAGTGAGAATAACACAAGTCGACGGTTGACAAATGACTTTACAAGACAACATGGAATGCAGAGTTATAGCTCATGCGTAATTCATGGTTATACCTAATGTTAACGCCTTGGAAACTCAACATTGTATTTGTTTATTCCAATAGTTTGTCCGCCTAAATTAGGCAGTCCCAGCTATAGCTTATAAACAAAAAATAGTCACGTGCTTTCATACAGTGTTGATTGATCAAGCATATTTTCTCAGGGTTAGGATGAACCTACGCTTGAGTGCAATAAATAGAGTTTAATTCGAACCTCTGACAATAGTCGTGGATAACCCACACCAAAATCATTATCGATTACGGCAGGGTGGCCGAATGTAAGTCCACCAATAACCTTGTATATGAGGTTGAGTGACCATAAGATATGAAGGATTCATAGTTCATAGAACATACCTGAATGTCTTAGTTAGTCGTGATGATTGCAAGAATACTTGTTCTTCCAATGTACGCTTTGTACGTACGAAACGTATGTCCCCTTAGGGTTTTGGAGTCATGTATTTATAGGTAGGTAATTAGGGTTTGAATAAGATTCTATCCCCATATAACCGTAATCCATTCCATAATCAATTTACGTTTATTAAGGAAATCGAATAAAGGATTGATCTTATTGCTGAGTCCCCAAAATAATTAAGGATTTAATTATGACAAAACAGCAATTTTGTACACTAAAATGTTATGTGCAGCCATCATAGGTTTATTTAATTATAGATAGCATTTGTTGCTGTGTCAAGTGTCTCAGTATGCTGTCTGGTCTACTAGCACAAGGTAGACAGTATTCTTCAATCAGCACAGGATGAGTGCCCAGTAAATTATGAAGATCAAGTGAACCAGTAGACGAACCAACATAGATGGTAGCAGCATACAACACTTAGACAAACTATGTTCCATTGCAAGCATAGTAGTTTTCTGTGTGGTCTACATCAAATGTACTATTCAACACAAGTCGAAGACAAAGATGAACAGAAAAGGACACGCGTCGGCGGCTGACAAGTGACCTTACAAGACCACATGGTAATGCAGAAGTTTAACACATGTGCAGATATGAGTAATACTTTGTCAACGCCTAGGGAACCCAACATTCTATTTGTTTATTCAAATAGTGGTGCCAAACTGAATTGGGGTGTTCCTGCAAATAGCTTCCAAAGAGGAAAGAAAGAGAGCACGCTCTCTGATGTAGTTACGCCCATATGTACAGACATCCTATGTACTAGTGGACAATAAGATCAATCACATGAATAATAGGACTACTATAAATAGAAGTATTCACTATTGTAATAAGTAGTGGTGTGAGTTTTACTAAATAGAGTCCAAACGTGTAATAGTTTGAAGATAACCTCTTTAGCTATATTTAGGTGTAATCTGTATCAACCAACTGTTTATTCCGCCATCGAACAGTTTTGATTCTTTCAGATATATCAATAAAAGAATAACGTTGAAAATTACCCAAGGCTCTTTTTTAATTATTTTCTTGAATACACTTAACCGATATTTAACTTGTTTAATTAAAAACGATTGTATTCACCCCCTCTACAATACTCCTGTTGTTAATCAAGGGACCAACAACTGGTATCAGAGCTTCAGTCTTGATAATCTCATATTTTAGATCTGAATTCTCTCATGGCTGCATACAACAACACCTCTTATCTCGAAAATGGTTCTTCAAACAGACCACCCAAATTTGATGAAGATGAGTATGAAACTTGGAGATATAGGTTCATGTTTCATCTTGGGTCTATTGACCCACTCATGCCTGGTATTACAAACAATGGCCCCTTCATCCCTACTGAAACACTTGATAATGTGCCTGCTTGAAACAACCCAACCCGTATTCCATACGATAAATTTTTTTTTTAAATGTTACACATTTATGCGCCAATAAAATATGTAAACCATTCCACAAGTTCCATTTGAAACGTACCACAATTTAAATGTTTACAAGGCACGAAGGCCATTAATTAAGTTTAATACAAGTTCGGCCCACTACAAATGATAGTTTATAATTCAAACGACACTTCGAGCATGGTTTGGGACTAAACTACCCAAAACGTTGGGCCAACTTCCAAAAGCTCTGACGAAACTTCATCAAAGGACACCTAGTGCCCAACAACCCCTTTTACCCTATCCGCACATGCATCTAAAAAGATACACAAAGAGAGGGTAAGCAAAGCTTAGTGAATGCAATAATTATACACATACATATATAATATACCTACTTGCAAACACTCAAATACACAAACCGAAATACATGCTAGCAACACAATTAGCTTATCATCCATACGAGGCTACCAACCTCCAATACCACAAGCTAGCATAACAATCGCATAAATATATATATATATATATATATATATATATATATATATATATATATATATATATATATATATATATATATATATATAACTCGAACAATATAATAAGCCTTCGCTTACAACACAAATAACCATGGTTAACCAATCGTACAAGGGAATGGCGCCCGCGAAAGGCCATCGGAGTTCACAACATCCATTAGTGTACTTAGCACCTCGTATCACTAACCCCCGGGTGGCATCTTAACACCTCGATACTTCACCCTCGGGTGGCGTCTTAACACCTCGACACTTCACCCTTTATTATGGAGTGGCGTCTTAACACCTCGATACTTCACTCCTAGGTGGCATCTTAACACCTCGATGCTTCACCTCGTCACGTGAAACGTGGTGTCTTAGCACCTCGACACTTCACATCTCACGCTACAACAAATAGATACATTATATACCTACGCATATAATTATTCCACTCACCTTAACGATTCGGTGACGGTTTTATACCTCCGCAAGCTTCAAAGCAAAGTACCTAATATAATAAGTACTTCAATCAACACAATACCTAGTTGGACTAAATACCAACAATTCACTTATGTGCATTTAATGACTTAATGCATTAAATGCCCCATTTTCACCAAAACCGCCCTTAAGGGTCAAGACTCAACTTCAATCACTAAAGCTAGTGAATTAAAGTCTACTAACACAAACTTAGGTATTTCATACCCACTTCACCCAATTAGGTCAACTAGTACTCATTTGACCCATTTTAAATACTTAGACTCACAATCGAGTCAAGCTTACTCATTAACACTTCTTTCATAAATTTAAAGGTGTATTAATGATTAACAACACCATTTAACACTTACAACCTCAAATCATAAGACCAAACCCTAGATTATGGCTATTTAGGGTTTCCTTTTATCACCTAACCCAAATCCACCCATATTACCCCCAAATGGGTCTTACAAGTTTCAAATGAACCAAACCCTAGTATAAACTAATTAAAACTCAAAACATGGCGTTAGGACTTACCAACACTATCCTCTTGTAGCTATGAACAAGGAGAACAACTTTAATTCTTGCTCCAAGGTTTGATTCAAAAATCTCCACTCTCAAATGTCACTTGAAATCAAATGGGTTTTTAAGTTTTGAGAGTAAATGGAGAAAGAAAAGGGAAATGAAAATGAACAAAATGGATGAGTGGTGGAGATTTAGTGCTCCAATCAGATCTAGACGTAAAATGACGATTTTGCCCTTAAGCCACTTATTTTAAAAACAAAATTCGGAACCAGTTCACCCAGTGGGTCGCGGCGCGGCCCCAATTGTCGTGGCGCGGCGTTTAATGTATTTTACGAGCTTTCTTAAATCTTTCCTGACTCAGATTCTAGTTATTGGTCGCGGCACAGCCTTCTTCTCCGCGGCGCGACATATAAAGGAAAACTTGACCCTTCTTAACAGGCCTCCTGACTTTGTTTCGAGTTAAATGTCGCGGCGCGACAAAGGCTTCCGCGGCGTGGCAATGGCCTTCAACTGAGCCATTCGACAACTTTACACAACTTAACGATTTATCCAACTTGTACACTTCGTTCACGCTTCCTATGAACGTCTAAACCTCATCTTTAGTCTCACAAGCCTTAACATCAACAAAGACTCATGCATATAACTATACATGCATATATTCTAAACACATATATATATACATACATATTAGTATATATATATATAATTACACAAATTTCAAACACTTAGGTCTTTTAATCATAAAAATGCACAAGTTATAAGCGTACTAGAAATTAAGTTTGTACCTTTAAATGTGTACGAGAAAAATGGGATGTTACACTGCTACAACAGATACACCTGTCATTCCTGGAAGAGAGGTTGTTCTTCCCCCATCTAGATGGGTGGATGAAGACAAACGTCGTGTTGGACTTGACCCTAAGATTAAAACTATGATAGCTATAACTTTACCTAATCATGTGCTCAAACTGATTAAGAGAAAACCAACTTTCAAACCTATTTTAGATTATCTTGATGTCACTTATGATAGAAAGGATGAAGTTAGGCAAAAAAAAATCATTGCCTTGAAAAGGGAATATGAGTTGTTCTTCGCTTACAAAAGTGAGACCCTCAAACAGACCTTCATTAGATTTAATTCTTTAGTTACTGACCTGGATAACTTGAAAGTCAAGTATATTAATTTTGAACAGGTCAACAAGTTCATTGACTCACTGCCTGCTAAATGGAAATATGTTACTGACCCATTAAGAACCTCACAGACTTTAAAGAATTTTGACATGTCATCTCTCTATGGTACCCTTTGGAGCTATGAGAAGACAGAAGCCAAACTTGAACTTAATTAATAAAAAAACTAAAAGTCTGCCCCCACCAATTCAAAATTTATAAAGTCGGATGATACTACTCTTGTTGATGCTGCTAAAAAGAAAGCTCAAAAGTCTTTACTGGTTTAAAAGCTGATACCATAGGAAAAGGTGGCTGAAGATGACGTGGGTAGTGGTACTGGGTCTGAGGAAAGCAGTGATGATGATGTTGAAAGGTTTGCTGAAGGGATGGCTTTGCTGGCTAGGCAGTTCAAGAAATTCAATCGTAGTAGGACCAGTAAGGCATACAAAGTGAGTAAGAAACCAAGTGCTAGGTATGGAAGTAAGTCAGTCAAGGGCCCCAAATCTGATTGTTACAATTGTGGGAAGGAAGGACACGTTGCATATGTGTGCATGTCCAAAAAACCTTCTACACATGCTAACTCTTTTTTAAAATCTGAGAAGTACAAGAATAAGTACAAAGCTATGAAGGCCCAAATGAAGGAGAACTCAAAGGTTGAGAAGAAGGAGAAGAAAGCAGAAAAGGTACTAGTTGCTGAACATCATGATTGGGATGAAACAAGTTCATCTTCATCATCTGATTGTGAAACTGATGAAGATTGTGCTAGTTATGCTTATGGTAAAACGTTGTGTTTGATGGCCAGAGAGGTTGAGGAGTTTGATGAGGAAGAAAGTGGTAGTACATTTTTGGTTGATATGAGGGAAGCTGATCTGAAAAAGGATTCACCTCAATGGAAATTTGAAATGCTGTATAAGGTTGATAATTTTTGAACTTATACTGATGATGAAAAAGCTGAAATGTTTGACTATCTAAGAATTGACTTAAGCAGAGGTAGCAAATGTGAAGAAGTTCTCAAAACTGAAATTAAATCTTTAAATGAAAATCTTAAAACCAAAACTGATGAAATTAAGACCTTAACTGGTGAAATTTCCAAACTAGAAGAACAAAATCATGCTTTAAGATCTCTTCACTCAGATGCAACAGTAGTCCAGAACCAACTTAACGACCTTAAAAGGGTTGTAGTCTCCTGGTGTACATCTGCTCAACGCACAGCAAAGTGCATTAAGGAGCATGTGCCCGCCCAGGTTGTGGCTTTCTTTGCTGGTGACTATGCTGCTGCTGTTGCTCATGCTAAAGTTGCTTTCATGGACCATGTACTTGAAACTGATCCTGATGCTATCTTGCCAAATACCTTTGCTAAGATAGTTAATGGTAAAAGGCTCTTTACAAATAAGTTTGTTAGATCTACTGATACCCCACCATCTACCATGAAAGAAATCTTAAAAGATGAAACTAGAGCAAGAGAAGTCAGTGCCTCGAATGATGATACTACTGACCCCTCAAGCATCTATTACATTACTCCAAAGGAAAGAAGAATCAAGAAGGAAATTACTGAGAACAATAGAAGAAATTCAAAATCAGTTAATTCTCCTTCATGTTCAAATTCCACAAATGCTGAGGCAGCTGATGAAAATTGTATTGGTCAACCAGTAGCTGTAGGGAAGCCAGTAAAACCCAATGCTGGTAAGTCCAAGGCAGCAGTTAAGATTCATACTGGTCAACCAGTATCAGCAGAAAAATCAGTAACTTCCCACACTGGTTTGTTAAATGACAAAGGCAAAGCAGTATACCATGATTATGGTACTGATTCCAAGAAGAAAACTGCCCATAAGGGAAAAGCTAAAGTGGACCAAATTGTGGAATCATGTGTTGGGTTATCTATCATAGAGATAATGACTGTCAAGCTTGACCAGATCATAAAGGCTGTTGCTCAAATCCAACCATAATTTTAGACACCCAGCAGATCTGTGTATGACCAGTCACCGAAACCAAAAGTGAGAAAATGCTACAAATGTGGCAGCAAGGATCCATATTCCACCAGTGTACTCAAACCTAGACTGCATCTGCTACTGCCTCTTCAAGCAGAACAACAGAAAGAAAGAGATCATCAAAAATGACCCTTCCATAACCCATCCTCGAATGGGTTTCCAAAAAGAACTAATCTCTTAACTACTGTGCAGGGCATTCGAAACAAGCAATCTGGTATCTCGACAGTGAATGTTTGATACATATGACCGAATGTAAGTCCCTGTTAATGAACTATCAGGAAAAGGATGGTCCAATTGTTTCATATAGAGATAATTCGTTGGGTTATACAAAGGGTTTGGTACTTTAACAAATGGGAATGTAACATTCACTAATGTAGCATATGTCGTTGGGCATAAACACAATCTTTTCAACATAATCCAACTGACAAATAAAAGAAAGATAGTTCAATTCATAAGAAAAATTGGTACTAATTTTGATAAGACAGGGAAGCCATTGCTGACTACTAAATGACATGAGAACATGTATCAAATTGACATGAACACTGCAGTCACAACAACATATATTTGTGTTTATTCAAAGTCAGCAGACAACCTGAAGTTGTTATGGCACAAGAGACTCTCACATCTCAACTTTAAAGATATTCATAAACTCTCAAGCAAAAGTTTAGTGTCTAAGCTATCCACCATGTCTTATGTGAAGGACAGATTGTGTCCTGGTTGTGAAAAAGAAAAGCATCACCATGCTTCATTCAAGTCAAAGATTTCATCTGTTAAGAAGCCATTTCACCTTCTTCATATGAATCTTTTAGGTCCTGTTAATGTTGCCTGCTGAAATGGGAAGAGGTATACACTGGTTATTGTTGATGAATATTCCAGATACACTTGGGTATTATTTTTGAAGCAAAAGAGTGAAGCTTCTGATGAAATTATCAATTTTATCAAAAGAATGGAGTTACTGAATGGCAACTAGTGAATCAGCTAAGAAGTGATCATGGTACAGAATTCAGAAATGCAACTTTAGAAGAATTTTGTGTGCTAACAAAGGAATTTCACAAAACTTTTCTGTTGTGAGAACACCTCAGCAAAATTGTGTTGCAGAAAGAAGAAAAAGAACTCTCATTGAAGCAGCAATATCTATGCTTGCTGAGTCTGGGTTGAAGAATTCATACTCGACTGAAGCTGTGAATACTGCCTGTTTTACCCAGAATAGATCTTTAATAGTGAAAATACATCATAAAACTGCTTATGAAGTTCTAAAAGGAATAAGACCCTCAATTTCATTTCTTCATGTATTTGGCACTCCATGTTTCATTCTAAACAATAGGGACCAGATTGGAAAGTTTGATGCTAAAGCTAATGAAGGAATATTTCTTGGATATTCAAACATGTCAAAGACATATAAGGTCTACAACAAAAGAAGGGGATGTTTTGAAGAATCCATTAATGTTACATTTGATGAAACTGCCCCTACCTTATCTTCTGGTCAAGAAGATGAGGAGTTACTGTTTGAGGAGCCTACTCAGCAAGCTCTTGATGATGAAGTAGAGCCAGCAGCAATTCCCTCACCAATCCATGCTGCTATATTCTCTAAAGATGAGATGGAATATTCTGTTCCATCTGTGTCTAAACCAACTGGACCTACTAGCTCTACTGAAGTACTACAACTTGAGCAGAGGTCTACTAGTTCTGTAGGATCATAGTTTGGTACTGGTTCCACTAATAATGTGCAGTAGTCTTCTATTAATGTACATACTGCTGAACCAACTGATGATCACGATACTATGTGTTCAAGCTCAAGCTCTTCTGTCCATAATACTAGATGGACTAAAGAACATCCAATTGAGCAGGTTATTGGGAATCTGGCTAGTGGATTTAAAACAAGAAGGCATGTAACCAGTAACTTTTGTATGCATGTGAATTTTGTGTCTACCATTGAACCCACATGTCCAGAAGAAGCAATGAAAGATCCTAGCTAGGCAGGAGCTATGCAAGAAGAGATCTTCCAGTTTGATAGGAATAAGGTATGGACATTGGTACCCAAACCTCCTGATGATGAGAAGAAAATCATTGGTACCAAGTAGGTATTTAAGAACAAGATGGATGAAGATGGAATTGTGATCAGAAATAAGGCTAGATTGGTAGCTCAAGGGGTTAGGCAAGAAGAAGGGTTGGATTATGGAGAAACATATGCACCAGTGGCTAGGATGGAAGCAATCAGACTATTCTTGGCATATGCTACTAAGATGAACTTTAAAGTGTTCCATATGGATGTTAAATCTGCATTTCTCAATGAGAATATGCAAGAAGAAGTCTATGTCAAGCAGCCACCTGGGTTTGTAAGCATTAAATATCCAGACCATGTCTACAAGTTAGACAAAGCTCTTTATGGCCTGAAAAAGGCACCTAGAGCATGGTATGAGACACTTCATGTGTATCTCACTAATTTAGGCTTTAAAGTTGGAACAATAAATACCACTCTATTCTCAAAAAAGATAGATGGTGATCTCTTGCTGATAAAAATATATGTGGATGATATTATTTATGGTTCTACAAATGAAAAACATTGTCAAAAGTTTTCAAAACTTATGTCAAAGACATATGAAGTGAGCTTACAAAGACATTTGCAATACTTTCTTTGATTACAAATCAAACAACTTGATGATGGAATTTTTATAAGTCAAGATAAATATATTAATGATATGTTAAATAAATTTGATCTGACCTGTTTAAAAGACATAGGGACACCAATGGCAACATCCATTAAAATAGATGCTGATCCCAATGGTGAACCAGTCAATATCACTGAATATATAGGTATGATTGGGTCCCTACTTTATCTTACATCCAGCAGACCAGATATTATGTTTGCTACATGTCTTTGTGCCAGATATCAAGCTGGTCCTAAAGAGTCACACATGCTTGCAATAAAGAGGATATTTAGGTATCTAAAAGGCACTGCCAAACGTGGTCTTTGGTATCCTAAATACCAAGATTTTGAACTAATTGGGTATTCAGATTCTAACTTTGCAGGTTGTAAAATAGACAGGAAAAGTACTACTGGTGGTTTCCAGTTACTGGGTGGTAGGCTAGTCAGCTGGACCAGCAAAAAGAAAAATACTGTGTCCACATCTACTGCTGAAGCAGAATATGTTTCTGCTGGTAGTTGTACTGCTCAAATACTATGGATGCAAAGCCAACTGAAGGACTATGGTGTTCAAGGTACAAAGACTCCAATCTACTGTGATAACACCGGTGCAATTGCCATTACCAACAATCCTGTGATGCATTCAAGGATAGAGCACATTGACGTTCGATATGACTTCATAAGGGATCATGTTCAAAAATGAAATGTAGAGCTGTACTTCTTATCAATAGATCAACAGCTAGCAGATCTATTCACAAAGTCCTTAGATGAGAAACGTTTTACCTATCTCATCTCTGAGCTAAGTATGCTGGAATTTCAAATAAAAGACAACTTTGTTGTTGTGCTAGTTCAACAATATATAGGGCAATCCAGTATGACATACTTTGCTGTCTACTGCCTGTATGCAGACCACCCAGCATAACAAGGTCTTTCAAATTGGTCAAAAGTTTGTAGAATGAAGTAATAAATAGCTCACAACATTAAATTGATACCTTTAAATGGACCTCATTTAATTCCAATGATTTAAATTAAATTCACGACATATTAAATGTAACAAAGGAATTTTGTATTAACTACAAAAATTATCTTGTTGCTTTTAACTTCACAATTTGAATTAAAACCTACTGCATTTAATGCCTAATGGAAGTCATGAGTATCCAAGCCGATTAAACATCATATCAATAGTCTGATGTCCCTCAAAAACATGCCTGACTGTCACATATGCCCACGCGCCTGCAGATGACAGTTGTCATTTTCTCTCTCCTGCACTTTTTCAGCCAATCCAAAAGGTTGAATTGGGTGATTCTCATTCCATTTTACCCTTCAGTTATTTAACTTTCAAAATTCCCATTCTCTCTCAAAAATCCCCAAATCTTCTACCTTTCAAACATTCATCTTCTTCGATTAGCGATGGCAGAACAACAACAACCCATCAATAACCAATCTGAGGAACAACAGCAACCAGAACAACAACATCAGCAAGGTGAACCATAACCACAACTGCAAGTGGAACCTCAAGCTTTATTTATCCTTCATCCCATCCTTGTTAGGGCTGCACCTGCACCTGATCATGATCAAATTCGTGTATCAAGAGGCAATGCTACTTACTCTCTCTCGATTCCAAAAGCAAAGGGTAATATGGGCTATGAGTCTATTATTGGGTATCTGAGGCAATCACCAATTTCTAGATCTGTTACAGGTGTCCCTTCCCAATTCTATCCTACCTTCTTGGCAGATTCTGGTACACGATAACGCTTTCCACCACCAACGAGAGTGTTCCATGCATTCGAGGCATGGCAACTGAAACCCTAACCTGTTCCATCATTGTAGATGCCATTAGACGAGCTCTTCAATTTCCATGTGGACCATTTGTTGACTCTCCAACGAATGATGAGTTTAGGAGAGAGGTGTTGGAGTTTATTAACTATGCTGGTGAAGTTGCTCACAGCCCGTTAAGGAAAAACATGCTACCTCTGTGATATTACTTCTTTGGTAAACTGACTCAATGTATGAGTTAAAAATCTGGTAGCTTTGACCAGTGTGATGCCCCGTACAAAATCAGTGTATACGGATCATCAACAACAGGTCCATTACATGGTTACAACACTATACGCTGTTTTAAAACAAGTTTTGCATTCATGAAAAGATAACGTTTTTACCAACGCCAAATATTTTACAAACGATAACGTGTTTCTACGAATAGAAAGCATTAACATAAGTATGTCACACTAAGGTCATTACAAAGCCATAGTTCAAAAATAACATAAGTTGTGAATGCAAAATAAAAGTTCCATGTTTGAGACATCTCTAAACAATGCAGCGGGAGTCTAACATAGCGAGTCTATAACAGCGGAAGCAACAACGTCTAAGCACCTGAGAAATAACATGCTTAAAAGTCAACACGAATGTTGGTGAGCTATAGTTTTATTGTAATCAACAATGCAATGTAGACCACGAGATTTCGTATTCAAAATAGTATGAAAAGTATATGCTTAACCGTGGGCACTTGGTAACTAACTTAACGTAAAATAATATATCACCCCCTAAAAGTACACTTGGCAAGTGTGTTAAAACATACGAAGTATTAAACACCCGTTAAATGCTAGCGCGACTAGCCTGAGTGGGGATGTCAAACCCTATGGATCCATATCTAAGATTCACGTCTACCGGTTCATAAACCAATAGTTAAACGTTACCGAGCTAAGGGGAAAATTTGTGCCGTTATATCACCCACACATATATAAAGTTTAAGTACTCGTGTCTAGTAAGTAAAACATAAAAAGCGCATGTATTCTCAGTCCCAAAAATAGTTAAAATAAATAGGGAGCTATAACTCACAGTGAATGTGCGGTAAGGTCGATACGAAAAAGTAAGCAAGTAGTAAGTCGGTCCAAAAGGTCCTCAACCTAAGTCAAAGGTTACTAAATTAGTAATTCGTCCCCAAAAGTTTAAAAGTAAATAAGTTAAGTCTTAAGCATCATCATCATCATCATCATCATCATCATCATCATACATAAAAGATAAAGTAAGTTTTCAACAAGAATAGAGATCGAAACAAAGGACTGACTTCGGACAGCTTCTACGACCTCTATACAAACTGAAATGACACGCGGCCAGTGGCCAAGGCTCCGTATGTGAGTCCTCTTACTGCTGTCAAATTTTCAGATCCTAACTCGATGTCGTTTGACCGTGGCGATGGTTCAAGCGCGAGTAGGTCAGAAATTTCAGCACATCGTTACGAAGGTGTAGTGATTTTCGGAAGGCTATAAATCCTAAACCGTATATCGGATTTAGGAGAGTCTTAAACGAAAAGTCATCTACTCGAACCTAAATATATGGAAATCAACTTTCCAGAAGCCCCAGGAGTCTGATCAGACCCTGAAAATAGAAAACAAGTGCTCCGGTGGGCTTCTTGGTGTTTGATGCTCATCACGATTCTCATCCTTGATGCGTATAAGCCTCAAGTGTACAACTCTTGATGTTTTAGCATCACTTTAACCAAGGTTTAAACATCAACACACAAAGTCAATACTAAGAAATGAAATACAACTCATTTGAGAGTTTGAGCAAGATGATGAACCAAAGTTACATCAAGTTCTTAGTTTCGACACAAGTACAAAGTTCTATTATGCTATAAACTTTGATTCAAACTAAATAAGCAAGACCTTAAGTTATAGAACTTAGATCTTAGCTAAATATTGAAGACCTTAGACTAAAAAGCCTAGATCTTATGTTCTTGTGAAACCCTAAGTCATAGAACTTAGACTTTCAACTTTTACAACACCTTAAGTTATGAAACTTAGATTTTGCAAAGTAAAATGAATGTAAGCTTATGAGCTTTTGTTTAAACAAGTTAGATGACCATAAGTTACATAACTTAGATCAAACATCATAATGAAACCCTAAGCTAGAAAGCTTGGATTTTTTAACAACACTTATGAGACTTCAAGCTAGTAAGCTTGTATCTTTGTTTAATGAAAACACAAGTTACAAATTTAAAGTACAACAAATTAAAGAATATCATAAGTTTATGAACTTGATATTTTAACCAACTTTTTGTAGAAACCTCAAGCTAGAAAGCTTGGATTTCTAATGTTCTTGAAGATCTTTAAAGTAAAAAGTTTGATCTACAAGTTACATGAAGATCATAAACATAAGTTTTGATCTTTTAACATAAATAAAGAGATCTTAAGTTATAAAACTTAGATCTAACAAGGTAATGAAGATTCAAAGCTAAAAAGCTTGAATCTTTCATGTTCTTGAAGACTTTCAAATCAAAGTTTGAATCTACAAGATATAACAAGAATCAAGTTACAAAACTTGAACCCTTTGATCATGATGATGATGAATCACGAATTAAAGAAAAAAAGAAAGAAAAAGAAGCCAAGAACTTACAAGTTCTTTGATAATGCTAAAAACGAACATATATTTCATAGCATTATCCCTCAAGAAAGAGAAGCTTTTAGTTGCAATTGTTCTATTTACAAGTGATATTCGTTTAAATAATAAAAGGTGAAGACAAAAGACAGATTCGATGAATTGAAGACGCAAACGACCAAAAAGCTAAAAAGTACAAAGTACAATCAAAGTGGTTCAAATTATTGATGAGAAACATCTAAAATTTACAAGAGTACCAGCCGCGAAACGCAAAGTACAAGATATTAAATAGTATGAAAGGACGTTCGAAAATTCAGAACCGGGACCAGAGTCTACTCTCAACGCGCGATGCAACGGACTAAAAATTACAAGTCAACTATGGACATAAATATAATATAATATATAAATAATTCTTAAAATTATATATATATATTATATTTATTTATTAAAACCGTCGGCAAATAAAAAACAAAAGTATGTGAGCTGTAAAAGAAGGCCATGCGATCGCATGGCCAGGAAGACCAAAAACCATGCGATCGCATGGTGCACTGTATCAGCTCAGGTCCTATAAAGTTCGCGTGTTTTGGCCGAAAATAACACATCTTTTTCTATCCTCTCTATCTCTCAAGATATATATATATATATATATATATATATATATATATATATATATATATATATATATATATATATATATATATATATATATATATATATATATATATATATATATATATATATATATAATTTATAATTTTAATTTTAATTAATAATAATAAGGGTATGTTAGCGAATGTTGTAAGTGTGTAAATCGAAATTATGTCCGTGTAAAGCTACGCTATTATTAATCATTGTAAGTTATGTTCAACCTTTTTAAATTAATGTCTCGTAGCTAAGTTATTATAATGCTTATTTAATGCCGAAGTAATCGTGATGTTGGGCTAAATATTAAAGACGGGATAATTGGGCTTTGGACCATAATTGGAGTTTGGATAAAAGAACGACACTTGTGAAAATTAGACTATGGGCTATTAATGGGCTTTATATTAACTAAATGATACCTCGTTAATTTAATATATAGACTTATAATTTGATGTATTTATATATAACCACATACGCTTGACTGGGTACGGTGGGCGGGATATCTATAAATACCAATAATTATTCATTTTACCGGACATGGGGATGGATTAATAGTCAATGGACTCGTTGAAACAGGGGTGGATTACATTCAAGGGTAATTGGTGTAATTGTTAACAAAGTAATAAAACCTTGGATTACACGCAGTCGATAACATGGTGTATTCATTAAACAAAGTATTAAGACCTTGTTACAGTTCGAATCCCCAATTAGTTGGAATATTTGACTTCGGGTATAAGGATAATTTGTTGAAGACTTTCGCACTTTATATTTATGACTGATGGACTATTATGGACAAAACCGTATGGACATATCGAACATTCTAGGACAAAGGACAATTAACCCATGGTAATAAATTAAAATCAACACGTCAAACATCATGATTACGGAAGTTTAAATAAGCATAATTTCTTTATTTCATATTTCATCGCACTTTTATTTACTGTCATTTTATTTATTGCACTTTTAATTATCGTACTTTTTAATTATCGCAATTTTATTTATCGCACTTTAATTACTGTCATTTACTTTACGCTTTAAATTAATTTATATTTATTTTTAATATTTTACATTAGGTTTTAACTTCGACTAAAGTTTTAAAATCGACAAACCGGTCATTAAACGGTAAAAACCCCCTTTTTATAATAATAATACTACTTATATATATATATATATATATATATATATATATATATATATATATATATATATATATTTATAAATATAGTTTTAAAAATATAGCGTTAAACTTGGCTAGCTCCCTGTGAAACGAACCGGACTTACTAAAAACTACACTACTGTACGATTAGGTACAATGCCTATAAGTGTTGTAGCAAGGTTTAGGTATATCCACTCTATAAATAAATAGATAACTTGTGTAAAATTGTATCGTATTTAATAGTATTTCGTAGTAAAAATATAACTATTTCGTATACACCTCTACGCACATCAAGTATTTTTGGCGCCGCTACCGGGGACTCTTAAACGCCGAAAGCGAAACGCTATATAAAAAAAAGATTTTTAATTTACTTTTGTAAAAATACGTTTTAAATATCAAAAATATAAAAGAAAAAGAAAAATATATATCTATATTTTTAAGTTTAGTTAAATTTAAAAAGTTTATATTTCTATTTATTGTGAAAAGTTATAAAAACTAATAAGTAAATTTTTCTTATTTATAAGTTTTATATAAATATTTTACAAAAATATAAAACAGAAAAAAAAGTAAAAATAATCGAGCCTGGTACTGTAGCAGTCCAATTTGTGATCTGAATATATGGGCCATGCGACCGCATGAACCCGAAGGCTAAAACTCATGCGACCGCATGAGACGATCTGACACGCCTGATACCTCTGCCGACAGCATTAATTAAGGGGTATTATTAATAATTATTATTAATCAACCCTAATTAGGGTTTAGTTTTATATTAATTATTTTTAGTTTTATTTATTTTATATTTTTAAGTAATAATTAGTTTTAATAAATATATAAACTTAATACTTTTATAAAATAATAATATAAATAAAATTGTAATTTTATCACTTTTTATATCTTTTTATAAATTGTATATTTTAATCGTTTATTCGTAACATTTGTATATTTATCGTTCGTACTTAGTTTTAAATATAGTATTTTGCCGTAGCTATTTTATATTTCTAGATTTTTAGGCATTTCCGTAAAATCCCTTAAGTACTTTTTCTTTAGACTAAGATTTAGGTGCTTTAGAATTTTGCGACGCCGTTTTAAGTTTATAAATTTTAGTACTTTTTAAGTTATTGCCGTTTTGAATATAGTATTTCTTTTAAGCTTTAATATTTTTGGACGCAACTTTTAATTCTTAGTTTTTAGACTTGTAAGTTTCGACGCGCTACGTTCTTTTTATTATTTTTTTTCGACCTTTTATTTTTCGACATTTTTCGACGCGCTCTTTTTCTTTCTTATTTCTCGACGCTCTAGTTTTTAGGATATAGAATTTTCTATTTCTTCTCTAAAATTTCTTTAAACTTCGACGAAAAATTATTTTAAGTGGTTAAATTGATAGACATCCAAAATTTTCTGGTTCGTAGTAATAGTTGGATTTGTTAGTGGCGAATTGTGGGCTTCTGATTTAAAGGGTCCTGGCTACCTGCTGCATCTATTGGCTATTCAAAACGTGGGAAAAACCAGAAAAGTCTATTAATTTGATAACTTATATAATTTTTATCTTTTATAACTAATAGGATATTCAGTGAATGCACCAAGCAAAACGTTCACCACCTTTCATACGTTCACCACCTGTAACTCGATCAAGACATCTAGCCAATATTATCGCCGTTGATTTTTCTTTAGAATCGTCATCCAGTCAACCGAGTACTCCAATTCAAATTTTCGATAATCCATTTTTTGAATCCGACCTCACAATTGAGAATTCGGAGGATATTCAGGGACAATTCAGAGATCCTGAACCATTAATCATTCCTCCTGAACCACAATTCACTCATCCAGAAATTGTAGAGGAAGAAACCATTAAGTCAGAATCCCTTAGTGATTCAGATTCAACAAATTCAATCATGGAAAATCTGGAACCTCTAAGTATGGAAGACCGAATGAGAGCTAAACGCACTGGCCAAGGTCATGCAATTACTCAACCAGACATTAATGCGCCAGATTATGAAATCAAAGGACAAATCCTACACATAGTAACTAATCAATGCCAATTTAGTGATGCGCCGAAGGAAGATCCAAACGAACATCTTCGTACCTTTAATAGAATCTATACTCTATTTAAAATCCGAGAAGTGGAGGATGAACAGATCTATCTCATGTTACTTCTCTGGACTTTAAAGGGAGAAGCCAAAGATTGGTTAGAATCGTTACCTGAAGGGGCGATTGATACATGAGATGTTTTAGTTGAAAAATTTCTTAAACAATTCTTTCCGGCATCTAAAGCCGTTAGAATTCAAGGAGAAATTGTTACATTCACGCAAAAGCCAAACGAAACTTTATATGAAGCGTGGACAAGATTTGGAAAGTTATTGAGAGGATGTCCGCAACATGGTTTAGACACTTATCAAATAGTACAAATATTCTACCAAGGATGCGACATCACTACACGAAAAGATATCGATATAGCAGATGGTGGTTCCATTATGAAGAAAATCGCAACTGAAGCTTACAAAATTATTGATAACACTGCTTCCCATTCACATGAGTGGCATCAAGAAAAAGATATCGTTAGATCATCTAAATCGGCTAGAGCTGACTCTAGCCATGACTTTGATTCCAATTCCGCAAAGATAGATGCTGTCGAGAGACGAATGGAAAAGATGACTAAAGATATTCACTCAATAAGAATTAGTTGTGAGCAGTGTGGAGGACCACATTTGACAAAAGATTGTCTCAGTATTGAACAAACAATGGAACAAAGAGAGAATGTTTCATACTTGAACCAAAGGCCTGGAAATAATTATCAGAATAATTATAAACCGCCAAGACCAATCTACAATCAAAACTAGAATTATAACCGAAATGTTCCATACAACAATCAACAAGGTCCTAGCAATCAACAAGTATCTAATAATACTTACAATCAGCAAAGACCTATTTTTCAAAATAAACCACCACAAACCAATGATAAAAAGCCAAATTTAGAAGATATGATGTCAAAGCTAGTTGAATCTCAAACGCAGTTTTTCACATCCCAGAAACAAACTAATAAACAAAATGCTCAAGCATTTAGAAATCAACAAGCTTCTATTCAAAATCTGAAACAAGAAGTAAGCAACCTAGCAATGTTGATAGGTGAAAGAAAACCAGGAAGTCTACCTAGCGATACAAATGCTAACCCCCGGAATGAAACAACTAAAGCAATTACCACAAGAAGTGGTATTACACTTAAACCACCTGAAATACCTGTAATTTCTGATGACGCTATTCCTATTCCACAAGCATCACAATCTGAGCAAGAAAAGGAAACAGAACCGGTAGTTGAAAAGGTTAATGAAGATAACACAGTTAAGGCTAAACCTTATGTTAAACCATATCAACCACCACTTCCTTACCCAAGTAAAATGAGAAAAGAAAGACTTGAAGCCGAGCAATCTAAATTCTTGGATATGTTTAAACAAATAAATGTAAATCTTTCTTTCATTGATGTGATATCAGGAATGCCAAGATATGCTAAATTCTTGAAAGATCTAATCACAAATAGAAAGAAAATGGAAGAACTCTCGGCTGTTACAATGAATGCTAATTGTTCTGCAGTGTTGTTGAATAAGATACCAGAAAAATTATCAGATCCAGGAAGTTTCACAATTCCATGTTTTCTGGGTAGTCTTAGTTCAATAGAAGCATTGGCAGACTTAGGTACCAGTATAAATTTAATGCCGTATTCACTATACACTAAACTAGATCTTGGAGAATTGAAACCAACACGAATAAGCATACAACTAGCCGATCGATCAGTAAAATATCCTAGAGGGATAATGGAGAACATGCTAGTTAAAGTTGGTACTTTAGTATTTCCAGTAGATTTTGTTATTCTGGACATGGAAGAAGATTCTCAAGTTCCTCTCATATTAGGAAGACCATTCTTAAACACGGCTAAAGCAATAATAGACGTGTTCGGTAAAAAACTGACCCTAAGTATAGAGGACGAGAGTGTTACCTTTTTCTGTTGATAGAGCCATGCAACAACCGCAATCTGCAGATGATACATGTTATTATATTCAAACTATAGATTCACATGCAGAATTGTTAGAAGAATTTCCAGAATTACAAGGAAAAGGATAATGTTCTTTAGGAGAAGGAACTGAACTAATTGATGAAGCTGAAATGTTAGCCGCACTTATGGCTAATGGATATGAACCAACAATAGAAAAAATTCAAATGCTAAAAGAAGAAGACAGATATCGAAATAAATCATCGATAGAAGAACCACCGACATTAGAGTTAAAGCCACTTCTAAACCATTTAGAATATGTTTATTTACATAGTGAATCTGAATTACCTGTAATAATATCGTCTTCTCTTACTGAAAATAAAAAATCTCAACTCATTTCTGTGCTAAAAGCTCATAAACCAGCTATTGCATGGAAGATTCATGACATTAAAGGAATAAGTCCTTCGTATTGCACACATAAAATCCTTATGGAAGAAGGTCATAAAACGTATGTGCAACGCCAACGAAGACTAAATCCTAATATGCAAGATGTTGTTAAAAAAGAAATTATTAAACTGCTAGATGCAGGTTTAATTTATCCAATCTCTGATAGTCCATGTGAAAGGACCCGTTCATATACATTATAAACGATTCACAATAGTTGATTACATCGCGAGGTATTTGACCTCTATATGATACATTTTACAAACATTGCATTCGTTTTTAAAAGACAAACTTTCTTTACAACAAAAATTGACGGTATGCACACCATTTCATAATACATCCAACTATAATTGACTTAATAATAATCTTGATGAACTCAATGACTTGAATGCAACGTCTTTCAAAATATGCCATGAATGACTCCAAGTAATATCCTTAAAATGAGCTAATGCACAGCGGAAGATTTCTTTAATACCTGAGAATAAACATGCTTTAAAGTATCAACCAAAAGGTTGGTGAGTTCATAGGTTTATCATAACAATCATTTCAATATATTAATAGACCACTAGATTTCCGTTTATAAATATATGTACACTCGCAAGTGTATAAAATTATTCTATAAGTTGTAGGCACCCGGTAACAAGCCTTAACATTCATGTTTTACCCTCTGAAAGTACACCGAATCAGGTGTGTTATATAAACCTCGAAGTACTAAAGCATCCCATAGTCAGGATGGGGTTTGTCAGGCCCAATAGATCTATCTTTAGGATTCGCGCCTACCGTACATAGACAAGTAGTTTAATGTTACCAAGCTAAGGGTATATTTCTGGTTTAAACCCACATAGAATTAGTTTTAGTACTTGTGCCTATTTCGTAAAACATTGATAAAACAGCGCATGTATTCTCAGCCTAAAAATATATATAAAAAGGGAGTAATGAAACTCACAATACTGTATTTTGTAGTAAAAATACATATGACGTCATTGAAAAAGTGCAATGTTGGTCTTGGATTCACGAACGTATCAATATTGAGATTCAATATTGCAGGAAAAGTACGTAGACGCAACGGAGATGATAAACACTAGTTTGACTCACGAGCAATACTCTCGATCAATACCCATAACCTCCATAGCTATAACCCATAATTTCCCTAGCTTTATCCTGTTTGAAAACTTATTTTGAAATCGTCTGAGTATAACTCCGTCGTAGTATTTTATGTATACTAATAATATCATGAAATAATACAAAGAAAATATATATATGTAATTCGATTGAGAGAGTTTAGAGAAATATATTTTCAAGTTTCTATGAAATAATGAAACCTATTCAATTCTATTTATAATAGATTTTTGAATTATTAAAGTATAAATTATTAAAGTGAATTATTAAAGTGAATTATTAAAGTATGAATTATTAAAGTGAATTATTAAAGTGAATTATTAAAGTATGAATTATTAAAGTGAATTATTAAAGTGAATTATTAAAGTATGAATTATTAAAGTGAATTATTAAAGTGAATTATTAAAGTATGAATTATTAAAGTGAATTATTAAAGTGAATTATTAAAGTATGAATTATTAAAGTGAATTATTAAAGTATGAATTATTAAAGTGAATTATTAAAGTATGAATTATTAAAGTTAAAGTAAAGTAAAAGTAAAAGTAAAGTAAAGGTAAAGTTAAAGTATAGTAAAAGTATAAAACTATATACGTATAATACGCGTATAAATATATATAATATTAATTTAAATCGTTATATATATTTAATAAAATAAAATATAAATATCGTTATCTTTATCATACTGGTTAAGTAATGAGTTGTTAAAAGTGGTTCTAGATATTTATAAAAGATATATACATTTTAATAATAAAGTTCTTTTTAAACTGAAAACGTTTTTGTACTTTTGAAACTAAATCAAATAAATATGATAATTTTGTTTTCCAAAACTAAATATAGTTAAGAATCATTTTGTTAAAAGGTTAAAATAATGGAAATCGTTATATCATAAAACATTTTAGAAAAGTAGAATTATATATATTCATAATAGGTTTCAAGTTTTTAAATTACAGTCTGTTGGTGAAGCATGTGATAAAGTCCAAAGGTTTAATAAACGTATGAAATTATCTTAATGAAAAATGTCGAGTTACTTAACTTGTCGATATCCAACATCTAAGTTATTTACACTCCACGTTCTTACTTATAGATCACTTTACCATTTTTCGAATATTGTCAAAAAGAATAGATTTCTTAAATCACAATGGACCTCATAACATTGGCCCGTAATCATATCATAATGTATCTGATAATTCAATCATTTGATATTATCTCTTAATTCTATCGATAAATATATCGAAACAAATACGTTCATGTAAAGTATCATATATCTAATACTTTGTTAATGTTTTCAGTTAATATTATATATTATATATACATATCTATATACACATAATTGTTCGTGAATCGTCAAACACTGTCAAAGGGTAATTGATTACATGAATGTAGTTCCAAACTTTTTGAGATTCAACATTACAAATTCTGCTTATCGTGTCGGAAACATATAAAGGTTAAGTTTAAATTTGGTCAGAAATTTCCGGGTCGTCACAGTACCTACCCGTTAGAGAAATTTCGTCCCCGAAATTTGATAGAGGTTGTCATGACTAACAATGAGAATGTTATTATAACGATTATAGAGTTTTATCATGTTCAAGAAGAATGGATAAAATAATTCGATTACTCGAAGCGTGTGAGTGAAGTTATCGTAAATGAATGAAATAAGATAATAGTGATTCGTCGTATCTTTTGACGTCATCACGATTGATCTCCGAAAATAAAATCTTTGTAATCTATATTGGATTTGATTATTCGGCGATTAAGGAAATTATGATCCTCTTCGAATTAATGCGATAATCCATTTTGATTTCTCTGTCGGATATTTCACTATAAATCCACCTCATTTGTTTTCTTACAACTCACACCTTCTCAACTCATATTTTAAAGTATTTGTCAATATGCTTCATCCAGTGATGATTCTTGATATACTCCTCACTTTCATATCTATCGCTTTTCTTTTTCATCTGCCTCCGGAAGAATCTATTTACTTCTACTATACTCTTGGTTTTATAGTGTTTTTAGTTCTCCTGTGTCTTTATATTGCTATATGCATTGATATATACGATTTGCGATTTCTGGGTTGTTGTTGGGTTTTATATCTTCCCTTATATTTCAAAGTCCTTGCTTCTTCTATAATCATTGTCATCCACAGTTAATGCTCTCTTCTATTTGCTATGATTTATACTCCCATTTCTAGTTCGGAGCTTTGTCCTTTCGTTTCTTCTTCTTGCGATTAAGCACCGCTTGTAATGGTCCAGAATTCGCAGATATAAATTTCAGAATGAACATTGTTAATGTTCTAGGAAGGAAATTGTAATGGCACGATCTTGACTTGTCAAATTACCAGAATACCTCGGAAAAGGCCGAATCATCAAGAAATATTTTCTTGATATTTAGAGATCAAAGAGAATACAAGATTCATGTAACATAGCACATGATGACGTTATGATCTGTGATACATCATGTTCCATTTAGAAACTCAGCATGAATTACTGTAATATAATCGCGTTGATCAAGTGTCATTATATTATACTAACTCATGCTTCAGCTCCCAACACTTTTTCAAGAATATTCCTATTTTAAACTCGAATGTTTCAGAATTTAGAAACTAAAATAGTTTCTTTTATGATATAATACAGATAGTGCGAAGAGGTAAATGATTTCAGATAATAATAATTATAAAAATATCTTCAGAAGTATGGATGATATTTATAATGAAAGATACGATGATATCTTAGAATGTCTAATATCAGAGGATGATGAAGGATATTGTCCGCAGGGGTTTAGAGTCAGGAGCAAGGTATTCGTTAATGACTTCAGCAAGTACTGAATCATTTGGATTCTTTGAAGGCAGGTTCAGCCTTTGTGATTTGTCCACAGCCTCCTTCATACTTTGCTCAATCCGTTTTCCAGTTCCAAAGCTTCTCTTTTTCTGAGCTTTGCCAATATACTATCCTTTATCATTCAACTTTTTACTGTTAAGGTCGTTTACAGTTTTTGCTGCTTCATCAGCATTTTTCAAAATTTCGAGAACTGGTTCGCAGTTTAGGGTGTTTTTCAGAAATTTCTCATTCAAAGAATGTAAGTCTTGGAGGTAGACGTTGTGTGTATATGTAATTGTTGATGTAGACATGCTGCGAGGTTTCAAAATACTGATTGCTGATTCTCAATAATTGATATGACAATTCTTGTTATAAGGTACGAATGAGTATATGATAGGGTTTCGATAATTTTAATGATTTTTTTTTTGAAAGTCAAAGATCAGTGAAGTTGTTGGTAAGTTTATTGCTAATGTGGTGAATATAAACGATTCCCCGGTAACGTTGGCGAAAGGGCAACGTATCTATCGAGGTTATAATAAGACTGTTTTGATTGAGAAGTCGAAGTTGACTTGCTGGAGCTGTGACAAAACTGCCTATTTTGAAACAGAATTGAAAAGTTATTTTAGCTAGTAAATGCCAAAGGGTCTAACACGGATACGTGTCGAACTATGACTTGGGTTTTGAGAGTTTTTCAGGTGTATAACTGTGGGTAACATGTGGTTGGATCATCATCTCGATTGTTCCTTAGTTGAAGTGTCTTCAGGAATTTCGAAGGGTTTGAGCACATATTGTAATCGTTAATACATACGATGTTCTAACACAGTTTTGAAGTCAAAGTATAGCTTTGAAAGATATAGGAATCTAAGAGTGATGATACTAGTTATATTTCGAATTGAATTATGCGATTTCAAAATCAGAATATGTAATTGAATTTGAATGAGTATGATTGTTTTGATTTATATGAAAGAATGGATATTGTTGTGAAAGTAGGGAGTATAGTTGATGATTGCTGAATCAGTTTCGAAAAATGTAATATATTAATTGTGAATTTATATATCTCTCGGGTATTACCTACCCGTTAAAAAAAATTTCACAATTAATATTTTGTACAAAAGAAGTTTATCACAGTCTTTATGAAAATATATGTGTATATTTTCTTTTGATGTAATATAGATTTAATGAGTTAATATTAAATTAAACTCATTTGTTTTATGGTTGGAACTAGAATTGAGTAATCCCTAAAACTTTATAAATTGCATAAGTATTTCTTTAATAATATTGAAATTATGAATCATTACTTTGTTATTTGTTGGTTTTCGTGAAATTCTTGTGAACTTCGCAAGGTACGAATGATGTTATTTGAAAAGTTTTGAGTACATCGATGATGAAAGTGTAAAATGAAACATATATTCGAATAATACATTTGATTTATTATGAATTGGATTTTTATTGAATTGAGACAGAGATTGTAATTAACGATGGTTAAGTTGCGGACGAAGGACGTACATCATTGCATATTTGTAATATGAATTAACTGAGTAGTTAAGATTCACACATAATAGCTTAGTACGGGAAGATTTATTATGGTTTAAAAATTTATACATATAAAATATACATATAAATCTTTCGATTGGAAATGAGTTAATACTTCATAACCCGTTGATACAATATATTTGTTGTTGATTCGTAATGATGCCCACAATAATTCTTGAACTGACAGAGTTTGTGATGTTACAGGTGCTGTTGATTCTGACGATACTGACGGCACTGACTGTGTTGATGATGCTACGGTCCTGTTGATGCTGTTGGTAAAACAATTCTAGCTTTAAATCGTACACCATTTTCGATCAAAGTTTCTACTCTACTATCTCCGTTCACTCATCCGATTTACGGTCAGAATTAAATAATCTCTAAGATTTTGGAGATTACATAACTGCCGCAGAGATATCTCTTCAATGAAGTTTATGAATTAATACTTCATCATTTGTTGTTGTTGATATTCCTGGATATTTACAGGGCGTATGACGTTGATGTTTGAGATACAGATTGTGATGTTGCGGTGTGGGATGTGGATGTTGTTGTTGGTGGTGGTGATGGTACTGTTGGTGTTGCTGATGGTGGTACTGTTTATGCTGCTGGTGCTGCTGCTGGTGTTTGTAACCTTTGCACCATATTCTCCAAAGCCACTACCCGAGCGTGAAGCTCGTTGAATTCTTCTATTACACCGGGGTGATTGTCGGTTCAGACGAGCGGATAAATAAAATCTAGAATTTGGTGTAGTATGTAATCGTGACGAGATACTCTAGAAATAAGAGAGAAATTGGTGTTTCGGATAGGTTCGCCGGTAAGTGCTTCAGGTTCTTCGCCAAGAGGGCAATGTGGTGGATGGAAGGGATCACCTTCTTCTTGTCTCCAATGATTAAGGAGGCTACGAACCCATCCCCAATTCATCCAGAATAGATGATGACTAATTGGTTTATCCATTCCGGTCACACTGCTTTCGGAACTTGAGTGGGATTCCATTTCGGAATCCAAGGGACTTGAACTAATGACGAATTCTATTTCGTATGATTAAATAAAGAATTTTTCGATATGAAATGATTTTCCGGCTATCGGGTGGTATTCTAATTATATAGAGCAAAAGGTTTCGTAGATTACGGAGGAATTTACGGAATATGTCAGGCAAAGTTTACAGTAACAGATACGCTAAGATATGAATTAGCAGATTCGCTAAGATATGAATTTTGTCTATACACTATTCATGCAATCAATGCAATAAGATGTGTCTAGACTAAGAATGATAAGCAGGTAATTTCCGACAAAAAATGATGAGCAAAACTTTTGACATGCAGACACGGTCGAAGTCCAGATTCACTAATGCATCCTAACGACTATCAGTTAGACAAACTAATGCAGACCTGGTTCGCTAAGACCACCGCTCTGATACCAACTGAAAGGACCCGTTCATATACATTATAAACGATTCATAATAGTTGATTACATCGCGAGGTATTTGACCTCTATATGATACATTTTACAAACATTGCATTCGTTTTTAAAAGACAAGCTTTCTTTACAACGAAAATTAACGGTATGCACACCATTTCATAATACATCCAACAATAATTGACTTAATAATAATCTTGATTAACTCAATGACTTGAATGCAACGTCTTTCAAAATATGCCATGAATGACTCCAAGTAATATCCTTAAAATGAGCTAATGCACAGCGGAAGATTTCTTTAATACCTGGGAATAAACATGCTTTAAAGTGTCAACCAAAAGGTTGGTGAGTTCATAGGTTTATCATAACAATCATTTCAATATATTAATAGACCACAAGATTTCCATTTATAAATATATGTACACTGTGATGACCCGGGAATTTCCGATCAAATTTAAACTTTAATCTTTATATGTTTCCGACACGATAAGCAAAATCTGTAATGTTGAGTCTCGAAAGTTTTGAAATCTATATTCATGTAATCAATTACCCTTTGACCATGTCTGACGATTCACGAACATTTATGTGTATATAGATATGTATATATAATATATACTTATTAATTGAAAACGTTAAGGTATTAGATGTATAATACTTTACATAAATGTGTTTGTTACGATATTTGTTCAATATAGTTATTGATGGAATTAAAAGATAATATCATATGATTGAATTATCAGATACATTGAATTATGATTACGAGTCTCTGTTACGAGGCCCACGTTAATTTGAGAAATCGTTTCTTTTTAACGGTATTCGGAATAAATGGTAAAGTGATTTTCAAATGAGAACAAAGAATCACTTATCTAGTGTCAGACAGAAGTTAATGGAGAATTGAATTTCATAATACTTGATTGATCTATTTTCAAAAGTGCGAAAACATTTTTCGTTATAATAGAACTTGTTATTAAAATGTCTTTGTTTAAATAACTTAAGTTGGAATATTGGTTGTTAGATATATAAATAACTTGTAACGTGTATTTAAAATGTGTTTATGTATATTGTACTATATAAAAATGTATAATTATTAAATATAGAAGATATGTTAAAAATTACCTAATTAATAATAAATTGTAATATTAGTATAGTAAAGGTAATTACAAATTTGAATATAAGTGCTATATTAAGATCATTAATTTCATTATTAATATTAATACTAATAATAATATTAGTAACAGTAATATTAAATTTAATACGCATAATATGTTATATTAATATTAGTATTTCTAACAATATTAATATTATTAATATCATTATTATTATTATTAAAATTACTAAAATAATTATAAGTATTGTTATTTTTCAAGATACAAACTTGCTATAATTATCATTAAGGTTATTATGATTAATAAAAAAACATTATTTTTTGTTATTTTTGTTATTATTATTTTTATATTTAAAGTACCATTATTATTATATTTATATTTATAATAATTATATAAAAAATAATAATAATAAGTACAAATAGATTCCCAGTTTGTTACATATCACGATCAAGCTTTAAAATTTTTGTTTTATGTTTGCATTTTGTTATCTGTCAACTTCAAAAACAAAGATTTTTACATTATAAATGAACTACTAAAGTTAAGGATTGAATTACAAACCAAAAATCACAAAAAAGCTCGACACCTCTGTTCTTGGTAATTTTTACCATATTTCAATTTCGAACAAATTTCCAAAATATAATAATACAGTCTTGTTAGGAATCGTCTATCTAAACTATCTGTAAGTTTTCAATCCTCGATTCTTTCTATCGAATTCTAATTTTGGAGTCAAAGTTTTGGTTTTAAAAGTCAACTGAGTGTTCCTGAATCAAATTCGAATTTGTTTTGATGTTTCCAGTTAATTTGATGATCCATAAAGATTATAGGGATGATTTACAATACAATTCATGTTGTAATCATAATCTATAACAGTCTTAATCTAAAAATCAACTTTTGAGTTCATGGGTTCTTGACAGTGATATACAAAAACTTGAACTCGAAACAAATTTCAAAAACTAAAAATGCCGAGTTATTAAGAATCATTTACTTAAACTTTCTGTAAAATCTCAAGTTCCAATTCTTAATAACGAATTCGAATTTGCGAGTCAAAGTTATTTTGTCAAAAGTCAACTAATTTGTTCATCTAGAAATTAGAGCTTATTTTGATGTTTTAAGTTCAATTGACGATTCCAATAGTTTTTAGGAATGATTTGAAACATATTTCATGTTGTAAAGATTGTCCAAAACGAACTCAAAACTGAAAACATTTTTTTTTTGGAAGCTACGAGCTTCAGCAGTAGGCTCGTTTTCAGTTTTTTTTGAATTTTCTTAATTACAAGAACACTTTTATTTTTTGTTTCATGATTGTTTATAAATCCTAAGTTCAAAACCCTTTCGTTTGTTGTTGTTAAATTGCCTCTGTTTGATTTTAATTATGGTGAAGAAGATGATGAACTAGTTGAAACAAGTACTAGATATATATATTTGGGTTGTAGTATAATCAGAAAAACAAGAATGGTAGAATGGTTAAGTGTGTTTGCGGGTGAGCGAGAAGTCTCGAGTTCGAACCCTGTTCGGGACATATTTTTTTTTGAAAAGCTTTGGAAGGTATATTTCATTACCAAAATTATTATTATTATTATTAATGTTATTGTTACTAAAATTATAATTTTTATCATTATTATTATTATTACTAATATATGTATTATTACTATTGTAATGATTAAGATTGTTATTATTATCAAAATAACACAAACTATTATTATTGTTATTAATATTAGTATTAGTATCATTAGGTACTTATTAGTATTATTAGAATCATTATTAACATATGTACTATCATTATTATCATTATCATTCTTATTATTAGTATTATCATCATTAATAAAGTTATTATTAGTAGACTATTATTAGTAAAATCATTAATATCAAAACTATCATTTTTAACAAATAGATATTTGGTACATAAAACCTACTTATTATATATACTACAACTATATTAATAATCTATATAACTATATACAAGACATATTAACATTTCTTATATAAATACCGACATACAACAAATTTGATATTTTTAATATAATACTAAATATATACATGGATATATTAATATAACTAAATGTACAGATTCTAATCATTTTAAATATATATACAATAAATATATATAACATATACTTTAAGATATAATATAAGTATATATTTTTAAATGGAATTTAATATACATTATATAAACTACAAACACATAAATAATATATAATTAATAAAGGAAATTATGTGATTTCCATTATATGTTTTAATAGATATACAATTGATATAGATTCGTGAATCTGAGGCCAACCCTATACTTGTTCAGTGCTGTTATATGTATTTTTACTACAAAATACAGTATGGTGAGTTTCATTATTCCCTTTTTAAATACTTTTGCAATATATATTTTTGGGACTGAGAATACATGCGCTGTTTTTATAACTGTTTTACGAAATAGACACAAGTAATCGAAATTACGTTCTATGGTTGAATGATCGAAACTGAATATGCCCCTTTTTATTAAGTCTGGTAATCTAAGAATTAGGGAACAGACACCCTAATTGACGCGAATCCTAAAGATAGATCTATCGGGCCCAACAAGCCCCGTCCAAAGTACCGGATGCTTTAGTGCTTCGAAATTTATATCATGTACGACGGAGGATCCCGGAATGATGGGGATATTCTTATATACATATTGTGAATGTCGGTTACCAGGTGTTCAATCCATATGAATGATATTTTTGTCTCTATACATGGGACGTATGATTATGAGAAATGGAAGTATGAAATCTTGTGGTCTATTAAAATTATAAAATGATTATTTATGTTAAACTAATGAACTCACCAACCTTTTGGTTGACATTTTAAAGCATGTTTATTCTCAGGTATGAAAGAAACCTTCCGCTGTGCATTTGCTCATTTTATAGATATTACTTGAAGTCATTCATGACATATTTCAAAAGACGTTGCATTCGAGTCGTTGAAGTTCATTAGAGATTATTATTAAGTAAATTACGGCTTAGGTCATTTATAGTTGGATATTATGAAATGGTATGCATACCTGTCAACTTTCGATGAAATGAAAGATTGTCTTTTAAGAACGAATGCAATGTTTGTAAAATGTATCATTTAGAGGTCAAGTACCTCGCGATGTAATCAACTATTATGAATCGTTTATAATCAATATGGACTTCGTCTGGATGGATTAGGACGGGGCGTTAAAGTTGGTATCAGAGCGGTGGTCTTAGCGAACCAGGTCTTGCATTAGTGTGTCTAACTGATAGTTGTTAAGATGCATTAGTGAGTCTGGACTTCGACCGTGTCTGCATGTTAAAAGTTTTGCTTATCATTTCTAGTCGGAAATCTTCTACTTACCATCCTTAGGAAATTACTTAAGTCTAGACGCGTTTTCCTGCATTTATTGCATAATAGTGTATAGACGAATTCTTATCTTAGCACATCTATTACTGGGAACTTTGACTGACATCTTTTCAAAGATTCTCAGTAATTTATGGGATTTTGGTATTATATATACATATGTAAATTATGTATTAAAGAATACCAAATCTAACTCTTATAATATATTTCATACCAAAAAAAATTCTCTCCCTGATCATACGAGATGGATCCCTCAACCAGTTCGAATTCCTCAGATTTCGACAGCTATGCCGATATGGATTTCCACTCGAGCTCCGAAAGCAGCGTGACCGGAATGGATCAACCAATTTCCCATCATCTATTCTGGATGAATTGGGGATGGGTTCGTAGTCTACTCAATCATTGGAGACAAGAAGAAGGCGATCCCTTCCATCCACCACATTGCCCTCTTGGTGATGAACCTGAAGCACTTACAGGTGAACCTGTTTGAGACACCATTTTCTCACTCATTGCTAGAGTATCTCGTCACGATTATATACTATCCCATATTACGAATCTTATTCATCCATTCGTTCCAACCGCCAATCATCCCGGTGTACTAGCAGAAATTAACGAGCTTCGTGCTCGAGTAGTGGCTTTGGAACACCTGGTGCAAGGATTACAAACACCATCAGCAGCACCAACAGCATAACCAGTACCGCCAGTAACATCAACATCGCAAGCCTCAATATCCTAAGCACCAGCAGCATCACTGGCATCAACGGTATCACCATCATCAACACCAACAGTATCATTACCACCATCAATAATCACATTCGCATCACACGCCTCAACATCACAATCTGTACCTCGGATATCAACATCACACGCATCATAGATACCAAGGAGTACCAACAACAACAAACGATGAAGTATTGATTCATAACTTCATCGGAGAAACATTCTGCGGTGATTATGTAATCTCTAAAGTCTCAGAGATTATCTATTTCTGCCTTAACCATAAATCAGATAAGTGGACATAGATGATAAAGAGAAGAATCGAAACCCGGACAAGAATGGTGCACGATTTATAAGCTAGACTTGTTATACAAGCATCATCAGTAGTCACCGGCAGTATCACCGGTGCCAACAATATCGTCAGCATCACCAGCACCGTTAGTGTTGTCAGTATCATCAGCACTAGCAGCACCTATAGCATCATAAGCTCTGCCAGTTCAAGAATCGTCATGGACATCATCACTGATCAACAACGAATATATTGTATTAACGAGTTATGAAGTAATAACTCATTCTTTCGGAAGAATATATATATATATTTTATATATATGAATTCTGAAACTATAATGAATCTTTCGTACTAAGCTATTGAGTATGAATTGAAAAAGGGTAGATACTACTCGGTTAAATTCATATTATTAATATGCTATGATGTACATCATTCGTTAACAACCTAATTATCGTTAACTACAATATCTGTTTTAATTAAATGAATTGAGTTTCATAATAAATCAAGTGTATCATTCAATAACATGTTTGATTTTACACTCTCATCTTCGATGTACTCGAAACTTACCGGAAAACAACATTCGTATCTTGCAAAGTTAGCAAGAGTTCTATGAGCTTAATATGATATTAACTCATTAAATCTGTATTACATCTGAAGAAAATATACAAACATATATTTTCATAAAGACTGTAATGAAAAATTCTTGTTCAAAATATTATTTGTGAAAATTTTTTTTTTACGGGTAGGTAATACCCGAGAAATATATAAATTCACAATTAATATATTACATTCTTCGATTCTAATTCAGTAAATCATCAACTATACTCCTTATTTTCACAAAAGTATACCTTCTTTTATAAGAAATCAAAGCAACCATACTCATTCAAATTCAATTACATATTCTGATTTTCAAATCTCAGAATGCAACTCGATATATAAGCAAACCCATCACTCTTAGATCTTTACATTTTTCAAAGCTATACTTTGACTTCAAAACTGTGATAGAACATCACTTTTATTTATAACACTCAGAAGGATATGAGAATCAATCGAGATTCATGACAATTTCATCCTTTGGATATTGACAATGACAAGCTGCATTTAAAACACTTCAAAATTTCGGAAGACACTTCAAATAGTGAACAATCGAGATGATGATCCAACCAAACATTACCCGAAGTCTTGTACCTGAAAAATTCTCGAACCCAAAGTTATAGTTTAACACATACCCGTGTTGAATCTTTTATCATTTATTAGTAAAAACAACCTTACGAATCCTTTTCAAAGTAGCCAGTTTTGTCACAGCTCCAGCAAGTCAACTTTGACTTTTTAGTAAAACTAATTTTATTATAATCTCGATAGATACGTTGCCCTTTCACCATCGTTACTGGGGACCCTTTTAGATCTCGCCACATTAGCAGTAAACTTATCAACAACTTCATTAACCTTCGACTTAAGCCTCTCCGAAAAGTCACTATACTTATTCATTAAAACCCATCATTTACTCACCTATATCCCGTAACGGTAATTGTCATACCAACTACTGGGAATCAGCAATCAGTATTTTGAATTTCGCAGCGATTCTACGCCAACAGTTATATGTATACATATAACGTCTACCTCCAAGACTTACATACTTCGAATGTGAAGTCTCTGAAAAGCATCCCAAACTATGAACTAGTTCTCTGAAATTGGAAAGAAAAAAAAATGCTGATAAAGCAGCAAAAACTGTAAACGACTTTAACCGTCAAAAGTTTGATGATAAAGAATGGTATGGTGGTAAAGCTGAGAAAAAGAGAAGGTTTGGAACTGGAAAACGGATTGGGCAAAGTATGAAGGAGACCAAGGACAAATACAAGGACCAAACTCTGTAATTAAAGAATCCTGATGATTCTGTTTCTGATGAAGTCTTTAACGAATACCTTACTCCTTACTCTAAAACCTTTGCGGACAATATTCTTCATCATCATCTTATCTTAAATATTCTAAGATATCATCATATCTTCCATTATAAATATCCTCCATATGCCTGAAGATATTCCATAACCATTCTTATTTGAAATCATTACCTCTTCGCGCTATCTGTGTTACATCATAAAAGAAACTATTTTAGTTTCTAAATTTTGAAAACTTCGAGTTTAAAATATGAATGTTTTGAAGTAGTGTTGGGAACTGAAGCATGAGTTAGTATAATATAATGACACTTGATCAACGTGATTATATTACAGTAAGTCATGCTTAGTTTCTAATGGAACGTGATGATTCACAGAACATACCGTCATCATGTGCCATTTACACGACTCTTACATTCTACTCAATCTCTAAACATATTAAGAACATAATATTCTGGTAATTTACCAAATCAAGATCATGCCATCACGATTTCCTTCTTAGAACATTAACTATGTTCATCCAAAACTTCATACCTACTAATTCTGGACCATTACATGCGGTGCTTAATGACAAGAAGAGGAAACGAAAGAATGAAGTTTCGAAGTGTAAATGAGGGTATAGATCGCAGCAAATAGGAGAGAGCATTAACTATGGATGACAATAATTATAGGAAACAGAAGCATGGACTTCGAAGAATAAGGAAAGATATAAATCCAGACAACAACACATAAATTACAAACCGTGTATATCAATAAGTATTGCAACGTAAAGACACGAGAGAACTAAAAACACTATAAAGCCAAGAGTATGGAAAAAGTGAATAGACTCCTCCAGCGGTAGATGAAAAAGAAGAATGATAGATATAAAAGTTAGGAGTATATCAAGAATCAGTACTGGATGGAGCATATTGATGAATGCTTTAAAAATATGAATCAGGGGAGAAAGAATGGAATGTGTGAGCTGTGAAAATAAGGAAACGAAGGGAATGGATTTATAGTAAAATATCCGACAGAGCAATCGAAACAGATTATTGCATTTAATCAAAGAAGATCTGATTTCCTATATCGCCGAAGAACCAAATCTTATTACGAAGATTTTCTTTAAATCCCATAAATTCCGAAAATCAATCATAACTACGTCATCAGTTAAAACAATTCTACATTTACTCATTTCCCTCTCTTGCGATAGCTTCGATTATACTCTTCGCGTAATCAAATTTTTTTTTATCTATATTACTCAATGATGATAAAACTCGATCCATCGACTCATATTCGTCATGAAAACATTTTTATAGTTAGCCATGACGACCTCGATCAAATTTCAGGACGAAATTTCTTTAACGGGTAGGTACTGTGATGACCCGGGAATTTCCGATCAAATTTAAACTTTAATCTTTATATGTTTCCGACGCGATAAGCAAAATCTGTAATGTTGAGCCTCGAAAGTTTTGAAATCTATATTCATATAATCAATTACCCTTTGACCATGTCTGACGATTCACGAACATTTATGTGTATATAGATATGTATATATAATATATACTTATTAATTGAAAACGTTAAGGTATTAGATGTATAATACTTTACATAAATGTGTTTGTTACGATATTTGTTCAATATAGTTATTGATGGAATTAAAAGATAATATCATATGATGGAATTAAAAGATACATTGAATTATGATTACGAGTCTCTGTTACGAGGCCCACGTTAATTTGAGAAATCGTTTCTTTTTAACGGTATTCGGAATAAATGGTAAAGTGATTTTCAAATGAGAACAAAGAATCACTTATCTAGTGTCAGACAGAAGTTAATGGAGAATTGAATTTCATAATACTTGATTGATCTATTTTCAAAAGTGCGAAAACATTTTTCGTTATAATAGAACTTGTTATTAAAATGTCTTTGTTTAAATAACTTAAGTTGGAATATTGGTTGTTAGATATATAAATAACTTGTAACGTGTATTTAAAACGTGTTTATGTATATTGTACTATATAAAAATGTATAATTATTAAATATAGAAGATATGTTAAAAATTACCTAATTAATAATAAATTGTAATATTAGTATAGTAAAGGTAATTACAAATTTGAATATAAGTGCTATATTAAGATCATTAATTTCATTATTAATATTAATACTAATAATAATACTAGTAACAGTAATATTAAATTTAATACGCATAATATGTTATATTAATATTAGTATTTCTAACAATATTAATATTATTAATATCATTATTATTATTATTATTAAAATTACTAAAATAATTATAAGTATTGTTATTTTTCAAGATACAAACTTGTTATAATTATCATTAAGGTTATTATGATTAATAAAAAAACATTATTTTTGTTATTTATATTATTATTATTTTTATATTTAAAGTACCATTATTATTATATTTATATTTATAATAATTATATATAAAAAAAAAATAAGTACAAATAGATTCCCAGTTTGTTACATATCACGATCAAGCTTTAAAATTTTTGTTTTATGTTTACATTTTGTTATCTGTCAACTTCAAAAACAAAGATTTTTACATTATAAATGAACTACTGAAGTTAAGGATTGAATTACAAACCAAAAATCACAAAATAAGCTCGACACCTCTGTTCTTGGTAATTTTTACCATATTTCAAATTTGAACAAATTTCCAAAATGTAATAATACAGTCTTGTTAGGAATCGTCTATCTAAACTATCTGTAAGTTTTCAATCCTCGATTCTTTCTATCGAATTCTAATTTTGGAGTCAAAGTTTTGGTTTTAAAAGTCAACTGAGTGTTCTTGAATCAAATTCGAATTTGTTTTGATGTTTCCAGTTAATTTGATGATCCATAAAGATTATAGGGATGATTTGCAACACAATTCATGTTGTAATCATAATCTATAACAGTCTTAATCTAAAAATCAACTTTTGAGTTCATGGGTTCTTGACAGTGATATACAAAAACTTGAACTCGAAACAAATTTCAAAAACTAAAAATGCAGAGTTATTAGGAATCATTTACTTAAACTTTCTGTAAAATCTCAAGTTCCAATTCTTAATAACGAATTCGAATTTGCGAGTCAAAGTTATTTTGTCAAAAGTCAACTAATTTGTTCATCGAGAAATTAGAGCTTATTTTGATGTTTTAAGTTCAATTGACGATTCCAATAGTTTTTAGGAATGATTTGAAACATATTTCACGTTGTAAAGATTGTCCAAAACGAACTCAAAATTGAAAACATTTTTTTTTTTGGAAGCTACTAGCTTCAGCAGTAGGCTCGTTTTCAGTTTTTTTTTGAATTTTCTTAATTACAAGAACACTTTTATTTTTTGTTTCATGATTGTTTATAAATCCTAAGTTCAAAACCCTTTCGTTTGTTGTTGTTAAATTGCCTCTGTTTGATTTTAATTATGGTGAAGAAGATGATGAACTAGTTGAAACAAGTACTAGATATATATATTTGGGTTGTAGTATAATCAGAAAAACAAGAATGGTAGAATGGTTAAGTGTGTTTGCGGGTGAGCGAGAAGTCTCGGGTTCGAACCCTGTTCGGGACATATTTTTTTTGAAAAGCTTTGGAAGGTATATTTCATTACCAAAATTATTATTATTATTATTAATGTTATTGTTACTAAAATTATAATTTTTATCATTATTATTATTATTACTAATATATGTATTATTACTATTGTAATGATTAAGATTGTTATTATTATCAAAATAACACAAACTATTATTATTGTTATTAATATTAGTATTAGTATCATTAGGTACTTATTAGTATTATTAGAATCATTATTAACATATGTACTATCATTATTATCATTATCATTCTTATTATTAGTATTTTCATCATTAATAAAGTTATTATTAGTAGACTATTATTAGTAAAATCATTAATATCAAAACTATCATTTTTAACAAATAGATATTTGGTACATAAAACCTACTTATTATATATACTACAACTATATTAATAATCTATATAACTATATACAAGACATATTAACATTTCTTATATAAATACCGACATACAACAAATTTGATATTTTTAATATAATACTAAATATATACATGGATATATTAATATAACTAAATGTATAGATTCTAATCATTTTAAATATATATACAATAAATATATATAACATATACTTTAAGATATAATATAAGTATATATTTTAAATGGAATTTAATATACATTATATAAACTACAAACACATAAATAATATATAATTAATAAAGGAAATTATGTGATTTCCATTATATGTTTTAATAGATATACAATTGATATAGGTTCGTGAATCTGAGGCCAACCCTATACTTGTTCAGTGCTGTTATATGTATTTTTACTACAAAATACAGTATGGTGAGTTTCATTATTCCCTTTTTAAATACTTTTGCAATATATATTTTTGGGACTGAGAATACATGCGCTGTTTTTATAACTGTTTTACGAAATAGACAAAAGTAATCGAAATTACGTTCTATGGTTGAATGATTGAAACTGAATATGCCCCTTTTTATTAAGTCTGGTAATCTAAGAATTAGGGAACAGACACCCTAATTGACGCGAATCCTAAAGATAGATCTATCGGGCCCAACAAGCCCCATCCAAAGTACTGGATGCTTTAGTGCTTCGAAATTTATATCATGTCCGAAGGAGGATCCCGGAATGATGGGGATATTCTTATATACATATTGTGAATGTCGGTTACCAGGTGTTCAATCCATATGAATGATATTTTTGTCTCTATGCATGGGACGTATGATTATGAGAAATGGAAGTATGAAATCTTGTGGTCTATTAAAATTATGAAATGATTATTTATGTTAAACTAATGAACTCACCAACCTTTTGGTTGACATTTTAAAGCATGTTTATTCTCAGGTATGAAAGAAACCTTCCGCTGTGCATTTGCTCATTTTATAGATATTACTTGAAGTCATTCATGACATATTTCAAAAGACGTTGCATTCGAGTCGTTGAAGTTCATTAGAGATTATTATTAAGTAAATTACGAATTAGGTCATTTATAGTTGGATATTATGAAATGGTATGCATACCTGTCAACTTTCGATGAAATGAAAGATTGTCTTTTAAGAACGAATGCAATGTTTGTAAAATGTATCATTTAGAGGTCAAGTACCTCGCGATGTAATCAACTATTATGAATCATTTATAATCAATATGGACTTCGTCTGGATGGATTAGGACGGTGCGTTAAATACACTCGCAAGTGTATAAAATTATTCTATAAGTTGTAGGCACCCGGTAACAAGCCTTAACGTTCGTGTTTTACCCTCTGAAGGTACACCGAATCAGGTTTGTTATATAAACCTCGAAGTACTAAAGCATCCCATAGTCAGGATGGGGTTTGTCAGGCCCAATAGATCTATCTTTAGGATTCGCGCCTACCATACATAGACAAGTAGTTTAATGTTACCAAGCTAAGGGTATATTTCTGGTTTAAACCCACATAGAATTAGTTTTAGTACTTGTGCCTATTTCGTAAAACATTTATAAAAAAACGTATGTATTCTCAGCCCAAAAATATATATAAAAAGGGAGTAATGAAACTCACAATACTGTATTTTGTAGTAAAAATACATATGACGTCATTGAACAAGTGCAATGTTGGTCTTGGATTCACGAACGTATCAATATTGAGATTCAATATTGCAGGAAAAGTACGTAGACGCAACGGAGATGATAAACACTAGTTTGACTCATGAGCAATACTCTCGATCAATACCCATAACCTCCATAGCTATAACCCATAATTTCCTTAGCTTTATCCCGTTTGAAAACTTATTTTGAAATCGTCTGAGTATAACTCCGTCGTAGTATTTTATGTATACTAATAATATCATGAAATAATACAAAGAAAATATATATATGTAATTCGATTGAGAGAGTTTAGAGAAATATATTTTCAAGTTTCTATGAAATAATGAAACCTATTCAATTCTATTTATAATAGATTTTTGAATTATTAAAGTATAAATTATTAAAGTGAATTATTAAATTATGAATTATTAAAGTGAATTATTAAAGTGAATTATTAAAGTATGAATTATTAAAGTGAATTATTAAAGTGAATTATTAAAGTATGAATTATTAAAGTGAATTATTAAAGTGAATTATTAAAGTATGAATTATTAAAATGAATTATTAAAGTGAATTATTAAAGTATGAATTATTAAAGTGAATTATTAAAGTATGAATTATTAAAGTGAATTATTAAAGTGAATTATTAAAGTGAATTATTAAAGTATGAATTATTAAAGTGAATTATTAAAGTATGAATTATTAAAGTTAAAGTAAAGTAAAAGTAAAAGTAAAGTAAAGGTAAAGTTAAAGTATAGTAAAAGTATAAAACTATATACGTATAATACGCGTATAAATATATATAATATTAATTTAAATCGTTATATATATTTAATAAAATAAAATATAAATATCGTTATCTTTATCATACTGGTTAAGTAATGAGTTGTCAAAAGTGGTTCTAGATATTTATAAAAGATATATACATTTTAATAATAAAGTTCTTTTTAAACTGAAAACGTTTTTGTACTTTTGAAACTAAATCAAATAAATATGATAATTTTGTTTTCCAAAACTAAATATAGTTAAGAATCATTTTGTTAAAAGGTTAAAATAATGGAAATCGTTATATCATAAAACATTTTAGAAAAGTAGAATTATATATATTCATAATAGGTTTCAAGTTTTTAAATTACAGTCTGTTGGTGAAGCATTGGATAAAGTCCAAAGGTTTAATAAACGTATGAAATTATCTTAATGAAAAATGTCGAGTTACTTAACTTGTCAATATCCAACATCTAAGTTATTTACACTCCACGTTCTTACTTATAGATCACTTTACCATTTTCCGAATATTGTCAAAAAGAATAGATTTCTTAAATCAAAATGGACCTCATAACATTGGCCCGTAATCATATCATAATGTATCTGATAATTCAATCATTTGATATTATCTCTTAATTCTATCGATAAATATATCGAAACAAATACGTTCATGTAAAGTATCATATATCTAATACTTTGTTAATGTTTTCAGTTAATATTATATATTATATATACATATCTATATACATATAATTATTCGTGAATCGTCGAACACGGTCAAAGGGTAATTGATTACATGAATGTAGTTCCAAACTTTTTGAGATTCAACATTACAAATTCTGCTTATTGTGTCGGAAACATATAAAGGTTAAGTTTAAATTTGGTCAGAAATTTTCGGGTCGTCACACCATGGGTAAGCCCAGTTCAATGCGTACCTAAGAAGGGTGGCATGACTGTCATCACAAATGAAAAAAATGAGCTTATTCCTACTAGGACTGTAACAAGATGGCGTGTTTGTATTGATTATAGAAAATTAAATGACGCCACCAGAAAAGATCACTTTCCCTTACCTTTCATTGATCAAATGTTGAAAAGGTTAGCCGGAAATAGTTACTATTGTTTTCTTGATGGTTTCTTCGGATATTTTCAAATTCCAATAGCACCCGAGGACCAAGGGAAAACCACATTCACGTGCCCTTATGGTACTTTTGCTTACAAACGCATGCCATTTGGACTTTGCAACGCCCCTGCAACCTTTTAAAGGTGCATGATGGCGATTTTTCACGACATGATAGAAGAATGCATGGAAGTTTTCATGGATGACTTTTCAGTCTTTGGTGATACATTTGAATCATGTCTAGTTAATCTTGAACGAATGCTTATTAGATGTGAACAATCAAATCTAGTTCTTAATTGGGAGAAATGTCATTTCATGGTTAAAGATGGCATCGTTCTTGGTCATAAAATTTTAAAGGAAGGAATTGAAGTGGATAGAGCTAAAGTAGATGTAATTACTAAACTTTCACATCCCACCAATGTTAGAGGAGTTAGGAGTTTTCTAGGGCATGCCGGTTTTTACCGACGTTTCATAAAAGATTTTTCTAAAATTGCCACTCCTATGAATAAACTCCTAGAAAAGGATGCTCCATTCATCTTTTCGGATGAATGCATCAAATCTTTTAATATTCTTAAAGAAAAACTCACTAATGCGTCGATCATGACAACTCCAAATTGGAATCTACCATTTGAACTTATGTGCGATGCAAGTGATTTTGCAATGGTAGCCATTTTAGGACAAAGGATTGAAAAATGATTTCAACCTATTTATTATGGTAGTAAGACATTACAAGGAGCACAAACGAATTGCACAACTACTGAAAAAGAACTCCTTGCTATTGTCTTTGCTTTTGACAAATTCCGTTCATATCTCGTTCTAGCTATAACGATGGTCTATACCGACCATTCTGCTCTTAGATACCTATTTTCAAAACAAGATGCCAAACCACGATTAATCCGTTGGATCTTACTCTTACAAGAGTTCGATATTGAAATCCGAGACAAAAAGGGAGCAGAAAATCTCGCCCCTGATCATCTTTCTCGTCTTGAAAATCCTGAATTAGAAGTTCTAAATGAATCGGCCATACAAGATAACTTTCCTGATGAATATCTATTGAAGATAGATTATAATGAAATTCCATGGTTTGCAGACTATGCAAACTACTTAGTATGTGGATTCCTTGAAAAAGGGTTGTCGTACCAAAAACGAAAGAAATTCTTTAGTGATATAAAACACTATTTCTGGGAAGATCCACATTTGTTTAAAAGTTGTCCCGATGGAATAATACGCCGATGTGTATTCGAAGATGAAGCTAGTCAAATCTTAAACCATTGTCACACAGGACCAACAGGAGGGCATTATGGGCCTCAACTCATAGCAAGAAAAGTTTATGATGCTGGATTCTATTGGCCTACAATTTTCAAAGACGCACACCTTTTTTGTAAATCCTGCGATGCTTGTCAAAGGGCCGGAAAAATAAGTCAACGTAATGAAATGCCACAAAATGTCATTCAAGTATGTGAAGTATTTGACGTTTGGGGTATTGACTTTATGGGTCCATTTCCAAAATCTCATAATAATCTCTACATTCTCGTTGCTATTTATTATGTATCTAAATGGGCGGAAGCACAAGCTCTCCCAACTAATGATGCACGAGTTGTAGTCAACTTCTTAAAATGTCTTTTTGCAAGGTTCGGAACACCGAAAGCTTTAATAAGTGATCGGGGTACTCATTTTTGTAATAATCAACTTGATAAAGTTCTCAAAAGATATGGAGTAACTCATAAAATCTCAACCGCTTATCATCCACAAACAAGTGGACAAGTTGAAAATACCAACCGAGCTTTAAAACGTATTATAGAGAAAACCGTAGGATCATATCCGAAGGAATGGTCCATGAAATTGGAGGATGCACTCTGGGCTTTTAGAACAGCCTACAAAACTCCAATTGGAACCACACCTTTTAAACTCGTTTACAGAAAAGCATGTCATCTTCCAGTAGAAATTGAACATAAAGCATTTTGGGCTTTGAAGACATGTAATCTTGATTTACATGAAGTCGGACGTCTACGGTTAAGTCAATTAAACGAATTAGAAGAATTAAGACATGAAGCATACGAAAATTCGTTAATCTATAAGGAAAGAACGAAGAAATGGCATGATAAAAGAATCAGAAGTTCAAAAGAATTTAAAGAAGGAGTCAGAGTTCTTCTTTTCAATTCACGATTCAAGCTATTTCATGGAAAATTGAAATCAAGATGGTCTGGACCATTCATAGTCAAAAGAGTTTTCCCGTATGGAACAATAGAGTTAATAAATTTAAATGGGATTGAATTTAAAGTTAATGGTCACAGAGTTAAACATTACATACATGGTCCGATGGAAGTTGACAATGAAGTCAATCATAATTTCACCACCCAAGAAAACCCTCAGAATGAAAACATAAATATGTTATCAACAACATATGAAAAGCAAAAATTGGAAGACGGGGAAGCTTCAAATTGGAGTGATGAAGAAGAATTCCTATACAAACCTCCCATTCTAAGAAACGAAGAAAATTGTGAACAAGAAGTTCAAATAGAAATGAAAGAACCAAGAAAAGATCACTTGGAAAAGGTTAACAAACCAACTCTACTTACTAAAGTAGGAGACCCGGGTGAATTTATCATTTCTTGCTTGCTTAACGATGGTGCTATGTATAATGGACTCACAGATTTAGGAGCAAGTGCAAATGTTATGCCTCTTTCCTTATACAAAAGATTAGGTGTGGGTAAATTAAGACCAACCAGAATAGGTGTTCAATTATTTGATCAAACCATTAAACACCTGGTTGGAATAGCAAACAATTTACTTGTTAAAGTGGGAAGTTTGACCTTTGTTGCAAATTTCATAGTTATTAATATGGAGGAAGACCTTGATATTCCTCTAATTTTAGGTCGCCCATTTTTAGCAACCACCGAATCGTTCATTGATGTAAGAGAAGGTAGAATGACACTTAGGGATGGTGACAAATCGATCACCTTTGTGAACCGAAAGTTTAGATCTCCACCAACCAAAATTGTTGAACCAATAAAAACGCCTAAGTGTGGGGAAGATAAAGCAACAACCAATGATGACCTGATAACAAAGAACCCCGTTGTTGATACGAAATTAGATGAACCCGTTTTTAATAGTTCAACGAAGAAACTTTATAAACGGATTCAAGATACTAGGATTAAGGGGAACTTTAAGTTATGTAACCGATTAGTATCCAATTTGTCGCCTAAAGAAAAGGCAATGTTAGTTGAATTTGTGAAAATTACAGAGGAAATCAACAATTGGCTTGAAGCAAAAGTCAGAGATATACAAGTTGTTGATAGTCCAATTGAAAACGAAGTTAATCATAATTTCGACACCACAACTAACTAAGTGTGGGGAGATTCGAATCTTTTTAGGGTAATATGTATTTCTGTTAGAGTAGATATTCTGTTTTCGTGTAGTTTCCGAGAATGGAATCCGAGTGGTCTTTCCCTAGCAGACCCTAAAGAACTAGTCTTCTCCCTCCATTCTGAATTTTTATTTTTTTAGGTTTTACGAGATGAAGAATTCCTTTGAACTAAACCATGGTCTAATGCTACATGCTATGATTACTAAACGTAATAATGACACCCTTCCGAGTGAATTGGTATCATTCATAAGAGGCAAAATGGACGAAGTAAGAAAAGAACTCAGGAAAGATCATCATAAGATACATTTTGGTAAAGGCAAATCAAAGTCCGCAACAAAAAGAAGAGCACGACACCTTAAAAGATGTCATAAATGCGGAAAATGGTCACACGAAGGTAAATGTTCGAACAATCAAACATATTCAAATATCGAATTTGTTACTCTATGCAGAGAAGGACCGTTTATATGTTTAGAAGAAAAGATATTGAAGAATAGAGGTTACGCTTACGTAGCTATGGAGAACCAAATCTCACGACTCTCCTATGAGTCGGCTAAAGCATGTCTCTGAGAATTCTATCTCACAGGTAAGTATGTACAGTTTTTATTTGTTTTTATTTATTGCTTTTAACCTTTTGATAATAAATGCTGAATCATTCGCTATAAAGTATTAAATTGGTATTCAATAAAATTAGGTATGCGTAACCGAAATTATTGATATCATACAAAAATTTATTACATCACTGCGAAATTTACCGTTTATTCTTAAGGTATAAATATCTTTAATCAATCAACCCAAAATATTTCAAAAATTCGTCAGGAGTAAAACTAGGTTATGGAACCGAAATTACTTTACCGAAAATAGGGGCGTATATTTTTGATAATATTTGATTGATTAAAGTGGGATAAAAGACCAAAAAGATTTTTAATTTTATTTTTACCTTGTTTTTAAAATAAATTAATATATAAATATTAAATTAATATTTTAAATCTTTTTAAATCAATATATTTAAGTTTTTAAGTATTTTAAAAATTAATATTTTTAATATAAGTTTGTAAAATTAATGTACAAAAATATTAATAACATTAATATGAAATTTTATGCATTTTAAATTTAAGTTTGGTGTGAATTTAAAAACAAAAATTTACTTTATTTCATTAAGTTAAAAATTTGATATTTAAAATTTGTCGTGAGTTGAGAACTAGGTCGTTGAACCGAAATTGCTTTACCCGAGGGCGGGACGAGAAATTTTATTATCATTATTTTTAATCTTATTAAATTAAAGTATGCCAAAAGCATTAAAAAAAACCCCAAAAATCTTTACTTTTAAAACAACGCTTAAAAAGTGACAAATTTTAAAATTTTGTCGAGAGACGGACTAGGACAACGATTCGAAATGCCCTCATCCTAAAAAGAAACAAAATTTTTAATTTTTAATTAATTATTTGTTTTAAAAGTATAAGGTTTTTATAAAAAAAAAATCAGGGACCCATGCGATCGCATGGGATTTACCCTATAACCTCATGCGATCGCATGAGGCTGGATTACTGGTTAGGAACATAAGTCCAGCGAGTGTTCTGCTCATCACACAAAACACACACACATACCCGAAAATACTCCCAAACACTCTCAAAAATTCGCCATTTTTCACCATAATTCATCAAATTTCTTGCTTTAATCATGAATTTGTTAAGAAGTTTTTCAAGGAAGGTAAAAATTTCACCCCTAAACTCTTTAAATTTTCAGTTTTAGTGTTCTTGAGCTAAATTTTACCTAATTTAATTTTGTTAATTTCTAGTGTGATTAGAGTTAAATTGTTAGTATATTATGCATGTTTAACCTAGATTGATGCTATTTAACATGATTTGAAGCCAAAAACTTCAAAATTTTTAGAAATCTAGGGTTTGTGTTCTTGAGCAATTTGGGGCTTTTTGATATAAACAGGTTATGGCCAATTTTTGTCATGAATTATTGCTAAATTAAGTAGTGTAACATGTTTGGGTAGCTAAATGATCCAAACTTTGATCCTAAACATGATTTTTGAGGATTAAAGTGAACTTTTTAAGTCTAAAATTCATGAACTTGATTAAATTGATGTAAATGCCATTTGAAACTTGTTTAATTGCTAGTAATGGTTATTTTGACATATTATTTGAGTAGAGTGCTTATGAACTTTGTAAACATTTTCATATATGCTTATTTGAAAAAGTGTAGAATTGATAAAAATATGAAAATGAGTATAAGTTTAATATGGATTAAACATGTTATTGTAATTGTTTTAATTTGTTATTTTGCTAACACTAATGCATATTTGGATGCACAAATTTTGTGTTTAATGTGTTTTGCAGAGATATACCGATACTGATGGTGCATCATCATCATCTAGGCAACCTGCTCCTGAACCACAGCCAGAAATGGAATATGAGCCACAATATGAACCAGAACCTGAACAGGAGCAACAACAGGAACAACAACCTGATCAACACGTACCATACTATGATCCACAACAAGAATATTTTAATGCCTACGTACAATTTTCGATTCATCCGATAATTGAACACATTACGATTCATGAAGAACAGTTACATCCCAATTTGAGATTTGATCGAAGTTGGAGAGATTACCCGATGTATCAAAGTAACAAATTTAAACTGGTAACGAAAAATGTAGAAGTGCCGAGGGTAATCGATTGGGAGCCTTTGGAAAGGGTCCAACTACTTAACTCAGTTAGACATCATCTGATCCAAAGGTATGGCAACTCTTCTTTTCCCGATTGGGAACGTTTATTCACCATTCGTAGGCCTGTATATAAGGAATGGTGTGTTGAGCTTATGAGTGCTATAGCGTTAAATACGAATGTAGTTAGGTTAGATGATAGGAATTTTCTTAGATTTTTACTTGGCCGTAGGATGTATAGGATGTCCATGCTGGACATGGCCAGGGCTTTACAGATTTACACTCCTGGTGAATTACTACTACCTGATTGTACAAATTTGATTTATCATGGTGAAAGAGTAGATAGGAATTTTGACGCGGACGCCGTCTGAGGCGTATGTCAAATTATAATGTTTTTACGCTGGGAGGAAGACACTCCTATTTAGATATTAACAAAGCAGAGCTACGTATTATACATAGATTTTTAGCTAATTCGATTACACAAAGAGGTAAAAACAAGGAGAAGATGACCTTACACGATTTATTTTACCGTAAGTGTATTCGAAACCCTAGAAGCTTTGTTAATATCCCCTACTGTGTTGGTTTTTATCTGTCCAAAATGGTGGCAGGAATACATGACGGAGGAATATTAGGAGGAGGTATTTTTGTTACTCTCATTGGAGAGTATTTGGGTGTAGATAGGGATCAAGGGGGTTCACTGATGGTGTGTAGGGAATAAGTTGATACTTTAGGATTGAAGGTCTATCAGGGTGCAAAGGTATTAAAGAGCAGACGCAATCAGGCAGTACCATATTATGGTCGTCATCCACATGTAGAGAGAGGTTCAGATGAGGAAATGGAGGAATCGGATGACATTAGGGATGTCATTAGGGAGGATGTTACTGACGTTTATCAGCGTATAGATGAGGTAGAAATGACAAACGAGGCTAGATTTAGTCAGTTCGAGCAGTGGCACGCCGAGAATGTGTATGAGCATTCCAGGCAATGACAGTATGATAGATGGCATTATCATTAGCATCAGATCATGAGCCAGCTATCACCTCAGGTACCAAATAACTACGTACCAACCCGACCTGCTTACTATCCTCCACACCAGCCTGATATGCGACCACCATTTACTCTCTGCGACCCTAACCAGGCCTATCAGTACACTTATAACCAACCGTGGAACCCGACCGACGACATGAACTGGAATCCCTATCCAGATTGATACAGTTCCCGTTGGTGATTTCTATGATTTTTATCTTTTTATTATTTTTATTTATTTATGTTTAAACATATAATATTGTGATACTTTTATGTAAGTTTTAACATTTTTGTTATGTTGTACTAATATTTCATATTTGATTTGAAAGTGGAATGTTAAGTCTCATTTCAAATTACCATGCATGTTATTATTTGTATGTATGTGTATTGTCAATTGTACACAACAGGGTAAAACAGGGAACTTTCAAAGACTGGCATTAAGTTCAGCAAAAGCTACTAATTTTGACGACAAAACGAAAAACAAATGTGATTTAACAACAAGATGGAATGAACAAATGATGTGCATCATTTATCATTCAACAAACAAACGCCAATATGTTTGGGAACTTTGGTAAAATTTAATCATTTTTCTACGCTAATCACCCTCAATAATTTAAATTGTTACTGATTTCTTGCAAATGAGGGCATTGCAAGATCTTAAGTGTGGGAAGGGGTTAAATTCTTTCGGATTTTTAAATTTTTTGACTTATACACTTGGTTACCATTAAAAATACTAGTAACACAGTAGTTGTATTAGAATCTAGTGTTTTCTGATAATAAAGAACAGCCCTAGTCTTATATACTGACTACCCAATTCTAGTAAAAATTTTCAAAATTTTTAAATAAATGAATTCAAAATCATGTTTATACATATTTATGAACGATAAAACTAGGTGTTAAAACCAAAATTATTGTTACCTCGAAAAGGACATAAATTGAGAAACAACCCAAAATGTTAGAATTAATTTAAAATGGAATAGAGGAAAATAAAAAGGCAAAGAAACAAAATAAAAGCCACGTGTGGGAAAAATTTACCAAGTTATTTAGAACATATGTCACATATTTTTGTACAAATAATTGAAAATACTTTTGTTTTGAACAAAATTAACTGTTTTTCCAGAAAAATTGTAATATATTTGAAAGAAAAGATGGATCTACACGATGAATCAATTCCATCATTAAAAGGAAGTAAAGTCTTCCGAAAAAGACACGTGCTTCTTGATTTAGGTCAGGAAGTTGTCATCCAGACCAGTTGTAGAGTCTACGAAAAACCTTGAAAAGTTTTCTCGAAAATCAGCTGGAAATCCACGGACCTCTGCATCAAACAGGGTCGTCAAGTGGTCAGACTTATTCTAACCATGAGAGGATCTGTCTCGTACAATGGGGGCACCGTGCAAATTAGCTTATAAGACTAATAAATCAGATTTCCAGAAAGGATAATCTCCTTAAAGATCAAAAATCAACTTTTAAGACTGATATTACTCAATCCTTGAGATTGACTTTTAAAGATTGAGAATTACAAACTCATGAAATTCGTTGATATCTAAACTCGAGCTTGAACGAGAAAATATTTTGATCAAATTACAAACAGATTTATTTTCTGAAAACCCATTTTCAATGCTTTCATCACCATTGAACGTAAAATCCTAGGAATTCACCTGGAATTCATTAGGTCACCTGAACCAAATCGGGTGTCAACCGTAAGAACGGTGGTTGCATAGCATGGTCAAAGACAGGACCTTGTGCCAGACCGAAAAACTATAGGGTGATCTTTACTATTGCTCCTACCAAGGATAGTAATTGCATCTGACACGTTATAGACCATAATTAAAAGCATGTCACGGGACATTGCCTTAATAGTTGCTTGTTCAACGCTTTCCTTTACAACCGGATGGTAGTTTACCAAAAGGTAATATATGGAGCAAGTTTACTGGACGCGTTGCTTTCCCAATACAAGGTTAGCAAGTGGGTGACACAAAACCATAAGTTTTGAGCTAAAATTTTCAAATCTGAAACCCACAAAACCCACAAAAACAATTTTGCAAACACCGGTGAAGGGTTATTCTGGAAAACTTATCTAGGGTAAAAGCTAGATTGAATTTTTAAAAGATCTAATGTTTTCATAAAGATCCAATTTCCTAAAGGATCTAAATTTTCATAGTCATGTGGGACTGTAAACCACAACGTTACTATCATTGTTCATACCACCAAATAGAAATCACTGATGTACAAAGTGTGAAGAATAAAGAAGTGATTCTAGTATTTATTTTTTTCAAGACTATATTGCTTGAGGACATGCAACACTCAAGTGTGGGAATATTTGATAATGCTAAAAACGAACATATATTTCATAGCATTATCCCTCAAGAAAGACAAGCTTTTAGTTGCAATTGTTCTATTTACAAGTGATATTCGTTTAAATAATAAAAGGTGAAGATAAAAGACAGATTTGATGAATTGAAGACGCAAACGACCAAAAAGCTAAAAAGTACAAAGTACAATCAAAGTGGTTCAAATTATTGAAGAGAAACGTCTAAAATTTACAAGAGTACGATCCGCGAAATGCAAAGTACAAGATATTAAATAGTACGAAAGGACGTTCGAAAATCCGGAACCAGGACCAGAGTCAACTCTCAACGCGCGACGCAACGGACTAAAAATTACAAGTCAATTATGCACATAAATATAATATAATATATAAATAATTCTTAAAATTATATATATATATTATATTTATTTATTAAAAACGTCGGCAAATAAAAAACAAAAGTATGTGAGCTGTAAAATAAGGCCATGCGATCGCATGACCAGGACGATCAAAAACCATGCGATAGCATGGTGCACTGTATCAGCTCAGGTCCTATAAAGTTCGCGTGTTTTGGCCGAAAATAACACATCTTTTTCTATCCTCTCTATCTCTCAAGATATATATATATATATATATATATATATATATATATATATATATATATATATATATATATATATATATATATATATATATATATATATAATTTATAATTTTAATTTTAATTAATAATAATAAGGGTATGTTAGCGAATGTTGTAAGTGTGTAAGTCGAAATTCTGTCCGTCTAAAGCTACGCTATTATTAATCATTGTAAGTTATGTTCAACCTTTTTAAATTAATGTCTCGTAGCTAAGTTATTATTATGCTTATTTAATGCCGAAGTAATCGTGATGTTGGGCTAAATATTAAAGACGGGATAATTGGGCTTTCGACCATAATTGGGGTTTGGATAAAAGAACGACACTTGTGGAAATTAGACTATGGGCTATTAATGTGCTTTATATTAACTAAATGATACCTCGTTAATTTAATATATAGACTTATAATTTGACGTATTTATATATAACCACATACGCTTGACTGGGTACGGTGGGCAGGATATCTATAAATACCAATAATTGTTCATTTTACCGGACACGGGGATGGATTAATAGTCAATGGACTCGTTGAAACAGGGGTGGATTACATTCAAGGGTAATTGGTGTAATTGTTAACAAAGTAATAAAACCTTGGATTACACGCAGTCGATAACCTGGTGTATTCATTAAACAAAGTATTAAGACCTTGTTACAGTTCGAATCCCCAATTAGTTGGAATATTTGACTTCGGGTATAAGGATAATTTGATGAAGACTTTCGCACTTTATATTTATGACTGATGGACTATTATGGACAAAACCGTATGGACATATCAAACATTCCAGGACAAAGGACAATTAACCCATGGTAATAAATTAAAATCAACACGTTAAACATCATGATTACGGAAGTTTAAATAAGCATAATTTCTTTATTTCATATTTCATCGCACTTTTATTTACTGTCATTTTATTTATTGCACTTTTAATTATCGTACTTTTTAATCATCGCAATTTTATTTATCGCACTTTAATTATTGTCATTTACTTTACGTTTTAAATTAAGTTATATTTATTTTTAATATTTTACATTAGGTTTTAACTGCGACTAAAGTTTTAAAATCGACAAACCGGTCATTAAACGGTAAAAACTCCCTTTTTATAATAATAATACTACTTACATATATATATATTTATATATTTATAAATATAGTTTTAAAAACATAGCGTTAAACTTGGCTAGCTCCCTGTGGAACGAACTGGACTTACTAAAAACTACACTACTAAACGATTAGGTACACTGCCTATAAGTGTTGTAGCAAGGTTTAGGTATATCCACTCTATAAATAAATAAATAACTTGTGTAAAATTGTACCGTATTTAATAGTATTTCGTAGTAAAAATATAACTATTTCGTATACACCTCTACGCACATCATTCTTTAAAGTTTTAGTGTGAGAAAGTTAGAGAGAAAACTAGAGAAATGTGTGTGTGTGTGTGTGTGTGTGTGTGTTTTAAGAATGAAATGAGAGTTTAAAAATGAAATGGTGATGGTTGATGTGTAGGCCAACGGTTTGGATGGGGTGGGGGGGACCATTAGCTTGGCATGGGTGGTGGTACAATGGTGATGTTGGTATGTTGGGTGGCATGTGGTATTAAGTTAAAACATGTAAGTATAGTACATAAGCATGCATGAGGGATTTTGTCTGAATACTTACATGGGTTAGTCTTTAATTAAATGGACTAACTAGTCCATTAACTAGCGCACTAAATTAGTCCATTAATCTTGAGTAGGTTGGGCCTTTAATAAACTAGGTCCATTAAGGTGTTAAGCCCATGTAACTATCTAGTGTGCATTAGTAAAACACTAAGCGTAATTAAGAAACCATCAATCCAAGTAATTATCATTAATAAATAACAATTATGATTAAGTAGTCATAACGATCCAATTATGACAAAAGTTTAACGTGTACCAAGTACATAGCTCATTTTAAACGATAAGTGACACTAACGGTCGTAAATGCATTCGAGGATCAAGTTAAGTGATTAAGCACTTAATAATACGTTGTAAGATATTACGAAAGTAATTAACATGAATAATGATCCCAGAATATAATCTAACTTAGTACGCACAAATACGCAATTTCGTGAAAGTATAAAATATAATTATAAGTCAAAAAAGTCTGGTCGTTACATTACCCACCTATTAAAGAAAATTTCGTCCCGAAATTTTAAGCTGAGTTAGACGGTAGAGCAGGGAAGAGGTGAGGATACTTCTGCATCATTTGATCCTCTCATTCCCAAGTAAACTCAGGTCCTCGTTTAGCATTCCAAGGGACCCGGACAATTGGAATCTTGTTGTGCTTTAAAGTCTTAACCTCGCGGTCCATAACCTCAACAGGTTCTTCCACGAAGTGGAGTTTGTCATCAATCGTAAGCTCCTCTAGTGGTATGACAAGTTCTGGTTCAGCAATACACTTCTTTAGGTTCGATACGTGGAAGGTAGGATGAATAGAGCTCAATTGAGTCAGAAGATCCAAACGGTAAGCAACGGGTCCAACATGCTCCAAGATTTCAAAAGGACCAATATATCGAGGATTTAACTTTCCACGCTTTCTGAAATGGATTACACCTTTCTAGGGTGCGACTTTCAACATTACGCGATCACCTACTTAGAATTCGAGATCTTTACGTTTAAGGTCGGCATAGCTCTTTTGACGATCACGGGCCGTCTTGAGCCTTGCTTGGATTTGAACAATCTTCTCGGTTGTTTCATGGATGAGTTCGGGCCGGCGATTGCTTGTCACCTACTTCAGCCCAACAAATAGGAGAATGACATTTGCGACCATATAAAGCTTTGAAAGGTGCGACATTAATACTCGAGTGATAACTATTGTTGTAAGAGAATTCGGCTAGAGGCAAATGCTTTTCCCAAGCTTTTCTGAAGTTAATAACACAAGCTCGTAGCATGTCCTCCGAGGTTTGAATCGTGCGTTCTCTTTGTCCGTCGGTTTGTGGGTGATATGCGGTACTCATGTCAGGACGTGTTCCTAAGGCTTCTTGATAGGAACGCCAAAATCTAGAAGCAAAACAGGCATCTCGGTCAGAAATAATCGATAAGGGTATGCCGTGACGAGATACAATTTCCTTTATGTATAGTTGCGCAAGCTTGTCCATCGTATCGGTTTATTTCATAGCTAGGAAGTGGGCGGATTTGGTGAGATGGTCAATAATAACCCAGATGGTATCATAACCGCCTACCGTCTTTGTTAGTTTCGTGATGAAGTCCATCGTTATTCTTTCCCACTTCCATTGTGGGATCTCGGGTTGCTGAAGTAACGCAGATGGCTTTTGATGCTCTGCTTTGACCTTGGAACAAGTTAAACACTTTCCACCGTAAGTAGCAACATCCTTCTTAAGGTTTGGCCACCAATATTGCTCCTTGAGATCGTGGTACATCTTACCGGCTCCTAGATGAATTGAATACCTTGACTTATGGGCTTCGTCTAGAATAAGACTTCGTAATTCCCCATAACTAGGCACCCAAATTCTTTCGGCGAAATATCGGAGTCCGGTCTCCTTGACCTCGAATCGAGAGACGAGAATGTTCAAGCGTTCGTGTGAAATATTCTCATCCTTGAGAGCCTTATCTTGGGCTACACGGATTTGGCTATTGAGATTCGAGTGGATGGTGATTTTTAAGGCTCAGACACGAAGGGGTACCATTCTCTCCTTTCGGCTCAAGGCATTAGCTACTACACTTGCCGTGCCAGGATGGTAACGAAGTTCACAATCGTAATCGTTCAATTCTTTGATCCACCGTCGTTGTCTCATGTTCAGTTGCTTTTGATCGAAAATGTGTTGGAGGCTTTTGTGGTCGGTGAAGATGGTACTCTTGGTTCCGTAAAGATAGTGTATCCACAATTTGAGTGCAAATACAATGGCTCCAAGCTCAAGATCGTGTGTCATGTAGTTTCCTTTGTGGATCTTCAATTGTCGGGAGGCGTAAGCAATAACCTTCTTTCGTTGCATCAATACGCACCCAAAATCATGTTTTGAGGCGTCGCAATATACAACGAAGTCATCACTGCCTTTGGGAAGGGATAAGATAGGTGCGGTGGTTAATTTCTGCTTCAGGGTTTGGAATGCCGACTCTTGTTCGGTCGCCCAAACGAATTTCTTCCCTTTGTGAGTTAACGCAGTTAAAGGACGTGCAATCAAAGAGAAACCTTCGATGAATCTACGGTAATAACCAGCGAGGCCTAAAAACTGACGAATATAAGTAGGAGTAGTGGGGGTTTCCCACTTGCTAGTGGCTTTGATTTTCGCGAGATCGACTTTAATACCTTGATCGCTTACAACATGACCAAGAAATTGAACTTCCTTTAACCAAAATTCACACTTGGAGAATTTGGCATAGAGTTGTTCTTGTCTCAAGAGTTCAAGCACGAGTCGAAGGTGTTGTTCGTGTTCTTCTTCGCTTTTTGAATAGATTAAGATATCATCTATGAATACGATAACGAATTTGTCCAAATAAGGCTTACATATGCGATTTTTAAGATGTTGTATTCATGGATCTTACAAGGAACTCATAATGACCATACCGAGTTCAGAACGCGGTCTTAGGCACATCTTCTTCTTTCACCCTCAATCTTCGAATAAATGCTCGATCCTTGAAGTTGATCGAATAAATCATTAATCCTTGGGAGAGGATATCGATTCTTTATTGTCAACTTGTTTAGTTCGCGATAGTCGACACACATACGGAAAGATCCGTCCTTCTTGTTTATGACAAAACGGGAGCGCCCCAAGGCGAAGAACTTGGTAGAATAAATCCTTGGTCTATCAATTCTTGTAGTTGACTCTGCAACTCTTGTAGTTCGGAAGGTGCGAGTCGATAAGGCGCGCGAGCGACTGGAGCAGCTCCTAGCACTAAATTGATCTGGAACTCTACCGGTCGCGGTGGCAGTAGTCCAGGAAACTTTCCCGGATAAACTTCTGGAAATTTACTAACGATTGGGACTTCATTGAATTTCCGATCGCGGAGAAGGACGTTCGATTCTCTTCGATTTCTACTTTCTTCACATGTGTCAATATCGCAAAATGTCCTTTTCTCATAAACTTTTAAGCCTTCAAATAGATTATGAGATTTAGCCTTGATGTAACATATCGTTTTCCCGTACATGTCTAAAGGTACATATTTAATCGTTAGTACGCTTATAACTCGTTCGTTATGTGATGAAATGAAATCAGTGTTAATTAATTCGTAAATGTATGTATGTATGTATATATATATATATATATATATATATATATATATATATATATATATATATATATATATATATATATTGGAATGCATGCATGTATAATTATATGCATGGGCTTTTGTTGATGTTAAGTCATGTGAGGCTTAAAGATGAAGTTTAGAAGTGTATAGGAACCGAGAACGAAGCGTACAAGTCAAATAATTAATTGTTAGTTTATTGCCGAGAAACTGGTCAGGCCATGCCAAATGGCGCGCCGCGATGACCATTAACGCGCCGCGGCACCTCAAGCAAACTAGAGTTAGGAGGCATGCTAAGAAGGGTCGATTTTTCCTTTATATGTCGCGCCGCGGAGAAAAAGGTCGTGCCGCGACCAATAACTAGAATCTGAGTCAGGAGGAGTTTAAACAACTCACATTTTTACGTTGTTCGTCACACCGCGAGAAAAGAAGTCGCGCCGCGACATTTCTGTCAGTCTGATGCCGAATTCAGCTTTTAAAAAGTGGGGTTCAAGGGCAAATTCATCTTTTTGCGTGTAGATCTGATAGGAGCATTTAATCTCCACCACTTATCCATTTTATTCATTTTCATTTCTATTTTCTTTCTCCATTTACTCTCAAAACATAAAACCCAATAGATTTCTAAGTGAGATTTGAGAGTGAAGATTTGTGAATCAATCCTTGGAGCAAGAATTAAAGTCGTTCTCCTCGTTCTTAGCTACGAGTGGATAGTGTTGGTAAGTCTTAACTCCGTATTTTTAGTTTTAGTTAATTTATGGCTAGGGTTTGGCCATTAGAGGCTTGTAAGACCCATTGGGGGTTAAATGGGTGAACTTGGGCTATGTTGATGTAAGGAAAGCCCAAATGACTATAACCTAGGGTTTGGTCTTGTGAATTGAGGTTGTAAGTGTCAAATGGTGTTGTTAGTCACTATTACACTTTTAATGACTATAACCTAGGCTTTTCTTGCCCATGTTGTTGATACTCGTGATGAGCCACCACCCATTCGTGAAATTCCGGTGGTAAATGAATTTGAAGATGTTTTTCTGGATGAGTTACCGGGTGTTCCGGCGGAAAGAAAAGTTGAATTTCGCATTGAGTTGGTTCCGGGGGCTACCCCCATTGCTAAAACTCCTTATCGTTTAGCACCGGCGGAAATGCAAGAGTTGTTAAATCAAACCCAAGAGTTGCTTGAAAAGGGTTTTATTCGCCCGAGCTCCTCGCCATGGGGTGCTCCGGTTTTGTTTGTCAAGAAGAAAGATGGTAGTATGCGGATGTGCATCGATTATCGGGAGTTGAACAAAGTGACGATCGAGAATTGTTATCCATTGCCTCGGATTGACGATTTATTTGACCAACTCCAAGGTGCAACATATTTTTCTAAGATTGACTTACGGTCCGGCTATCATAAGTGCGGGTCCGTGAAGAAGACATAGAGAAAACGGCATTTCGAACTCGTTACGGGCATTTTGAATTTGTAGCCATGCCCTTTGGTCTTACGAATGCGCCGGCGGCATTCATGGATCTTATGAACCGAGTGTGCCAACCTATGTTGGAGAAGTCGGTAATTGTGTTCATTGACGACATACTTGTTTATTCTAAGAGTATGAAGGAACATGAGCACCATTTGCGCGAAGTATTAAAGACGTTGCGGAAGGAGAAGTGGTATGCAAAATTCTCCAAATATGAATTTTGGCTACGGGAAGTTCAATTCCTTGGCCATATTGTGAATAAAGAAGGTATCCAAGTAGATCCGGGGAAGATTGAGACGGTGCAGAGTTAGGGGAAATCAACTACGCCTACGGAAATTCGAAGTTTTCTCGGATTGGCCGGTTATTATCGTCGGTTTATCCAAGACTTTTCTAAAATTGCTTCTCCTTTGACGAAGTTAACAAGGAAGAACGTGAGGTTTAATTGGGAAAACGAGCAAGAAATTGCTTTCCAATTGTTGAAAGAGAAATTGTGTCAAGCTCCGGTGTTGGTATTACCGGAAGGAATTGAAGATATGATTGTTTATTGTGATGCTTCATTAAATGGAATCGGGTGTGTTCTAATGCAAAGAGGTAAAGTCATCGCTTACGCCTCTCGATAATTAAAGGAACACGAAACGAGGTACCCGACTCATGATCTTGAATTGGCGGCGGTGGTACATGCGTTGAAAATTTGGCGCCACTACTTGTATGGTGTCAAGTGTACGATTTATTCGGATCATAAGAGTTTGAAACACCTCTTTAACCAACGAGATTTGAATTATCGTCAACGTAGGTGGATGGATGTAGTAAAGGATTATGATTGCGAAATACTTTATCATCCGGGTAAGGCGAACGTGGTCGCGGATGCGTTAAGTCGAAAGAGTCAACATCCAGTAATACGAGTAGGGTCGTTACGCATGATCATTACTAACAATTTTCTTGTAAAGCTTGGTGAGATTCAAATAGAAGCGTACGTTCACAACAAGCATGAAGAGCAGATTGTGGGGCAAACGGAGTCTATTACTTTAAGCCCGCATGGTTTGTTGTCTTTTCAAGGAAGAGTGTGGGTGCCTAAGATGGGTGGTTACTGACAAGTGCTACTTGATGAAGCACATAAGTCAAAGTATTCCATTCATCCGGGTGCAACGAAGATGTACTATGATTTGAAGAAAGAGTATTGGTGGCCCGGTATGAAACGTGGGTACGTTGAACAATGCGTCACGTATTTGCAAGTTAAAGCCGAACACCAAAAGCCGTATGGTAAGTTACAACCGTTGGAATTTCCAAAATGGAAATGGGAGCACATTACCATGGACTTCATTACCAAGTTACCAAAGACGGCGAGAACCCAATATGATACAATTTGGGTGATAGTTGATAGACTGACGAAGAGTGCTTTGTTTCTTCCCATTCGGGAAATGATATCGTCGAAAACTTTGTCCAAGTTATTTATCAAGGAGGTGATATCGAGACATGGGGTTCCTATATCTATTGTTTCGGATCGAGATACTCGGTTCACTTCTCGGTTTTGGAATAAGTTTCATGAAGATATGGGCACTCAATTGAAAATGAGCACGGCGTATCATCCTCAAACGTACGGTCAAACCGAACGTACAAATCAAACGTTGGAGGATATGTTAAGGGCGTGTGTTATTGATTTCGGCAGCAGTTGGGATGAGCACTTACCATTAGTGGAATTCTCGTACAATAATAGTTATCACAATAGTATTGGAATGCCACCTTATGAGATGCTTTATGGGCGTAGGTGCTGAACTCCTATTTGTTGGGGAGAAGTGGGTCAACGAGAAATCGGGAGTACTGATTTGGTCCTAGAGACGAATAGTAAGATTCAGATGATTCGGGCTCGACTTAAGGCGGCGCAAGATAGACAAAAATCTTATGCCGATAAAGGAAGGCGACCGATTGAGTTTCAAGAAGGTGACATGGTGATGCTTAAGGTTTCGCCATGGAAAGGTGTTTTTCAGTTTCAAAAGTGAGGAAAGTTATCTCCTCGATTTATTGGTCCTTTCAAGGTTTTGGCACGTGTTGGCGAGGTTGCTTATAGACTAGAGTTACCCGAAGAGCTTGTGGGAATCCATAACACATTTCACGTTTCCCATCTCCGTAAGTGTCTTGCGGATGACTCGACTTGGGTGTCGTTAGATGAGATTGCGTTGAACAACAAATTAGAGTACGTTGAAGAACCGATAGCCATTCTTGATGAGAAGGTTAAAATGTTGCGAAACAAGGAAGTGAGAACCTTCAAAGTGCAATGGCGACATCGAAAGGGTTCGGGGTTTACATGGGAATCCGAAGAGTTCGTTTTAGTTTATCTTCCGGCTTGTCATGCGGCTTGGATCGCGAGGACGCGCTCTGATTCAAGTATGGGAGAGTTGTAACATCCCGTTTTCCCGTACATGTCTAAAGGTACATATTTAATCATTAGTACGCTTATAACTCGTTCGTTATGTGATGAAATGAAATGAGTGTTAATTAATGCGTAAATGTATGTATATATATATATATATATATATATATATATATATATATATATATATATATATATATATATTGGAATGCATGCATGTATAATTATATGCAAGGGCTTTTGTTGATGTTAAGTCATGTGAGGCTTAAAGATAAAGTTTAGACGTGTATAGGAAGCGAGAACGAAGCGTACAAGTCAGATAATTAATTTTTAGTTTGTTGTCGAGAAACTGATCAGGCCACGCCTAATGGCGCGCTGCGATGACCATTGCTGCGCCGCGGCACCTCTAGCAAACTAGAGTCAGGAGGCATGCTAAGAAGGGTCGATTTTTCCTTTATATGTCGCACCGCGGAGAAGAAGGTCGCGCCGCAACCAATAACTAGAATCTGAGTCAGGAGGAGTTTAAACAACTCACATTTTTACGTTGTTCATCACGCCGCGAGAAAAGAAGTAGCGCCGCGACATTTCTGGCAGTCTGATGCCGAATTCAGCTTTTAAAAAGTGGGGTTCAAGGGCAAATTCATCTTTTTGCGTGTAGATCTGATGGGAGCATTTAATCTCCACCACTTATCCATTTTAGTCATTTTCATTTCTATTTTTTTTCTCCATTTACTCTCAAAACATAAAACCCAATTGATTTCTAAGTGAGATTTGAGAGTGAAGATTTGTGAATCAATCCTTGGAGCAAGAATTAAAGTCATCCTCCTCGTTCTTAGCTATGAGTGGATAGTGTTGGTAAGTCTTAACTCCGTATTTTTCGTTTTAGTTAATTTATGGCTAGGGTTTGGCCATTAGAGGCTTGTAAGACCCATTTGGGGGTTAAATGGGTGAACTTGGGTTATGTTGATGTAAGGAAAGCCCAAATGACTATAACCTAGGTTTGGTCTTGTGAATTGAGGTTGTAAGTGTCAAATGGTGTTGTTAGTCACTATTACACTTTTAAATTGATGAAAGAATTATTAATGAGTTAAGTTTGACTTGATTTGTGAGTCTAAGTGTTTAAATGGGTCAAATGGGTAATGTTGACCTAGTTTGGGTGAAATGGGTATGAAGTACCCTAAGTTTGTGTTAGTTAAAGTTAGTAAACTATAAATCGCTAGCTTTAGTGATTGAATAAGAGTCTTGGCCATTTATGGCCGATTTTGGTGTAGTTGAGCTATTTAATGCAAATTGGGACATTAAATGCTCAAGTGTAAGTATGGTGGTTGGTTCCACAAGTTGTGTATTTGAAAGGACTCGTTCATATACATTATAAACGATTCACAATAGTTGATTACATCGCGAGGTATTATACCTCTATATGATACATTTTACAAACATTGCATTCATTTTTAAAAGACAAACTTTCTTTACAACGAAAGTTGACGGCATGCACACCATTTCATAATACATCCAACTATAATTGGCTTAATAATAATCTTGATGAACTCAATGACTCGAATGCAACGTCTTTCAAAATATGCCATGAATGACTCCAAGTAATATCCTTAAAATGAGCTAATGCACAGCGGAAGATTTCTTTAATACCTGAGAATAAACATGCTTTAAAGTGTCAACCAAAAGGTTGGTGAGTTCATAGGTTTATCATAACAATCATTTCAATATATTAATAGACCACAAGATTTCCGTTTATAAATATATGTACACTCGCAAGTGTATAAAAGTATTCTATAAGTTGTAGGCACCCGGTAACAAGCCTTAACGTTCATGTTTTACCCTCTGAAGTACACCAGATCAGGTGTGTTTAAAATAACCTCGAAGTACTAAAGCATCCCATAGTCAGGATGGGGTTTGTCAGGCCCAATAGATCTATCTTTAGGATTTGCGCCTATCGTATATAGACAAGTAGTTTAATGTTACCAAGCTAAGGGTATATTTCTGGTTTAAACCCACGTAGAATTAGTTTTAGTACTTGTGCCTATTTCGTAAAACATTTATAAAAACAGCGCATGTATTCTCAGTCCCAAAAATATATATAAAAGGGAGCAAATGAAACTCACAATACTGTATTTCGTAGTAAAAATACATATAACGTCATTTAATAAGTGCAAGGTTGGCCTCGGATTCACGAACGTATCAATATTGAGATTCAATATTGCAGGAAAGTACGTAGACGCAACGGAGATGATAAACACTAGATTGACCTCACGAGCATACCCATGAACCATACCCATCACCTCCATAGCTATAACCCATAATTTCCTTAGCTTCGACTCATTCAAAAAAACTATTTTGAAATCACTCGGACAGCACTCCGTCATAATATTTTATGTATACTAATAATATCTTGAAATAATACAGAGCAATATATATATATATATATATATATATATATATATATATATATATATATATATATATATATATATATATATAAATCAATTGAGAGAATTTAGAGAAATATATTTTCAAGTTTCTATGAAATAATGAAACCTATTGAATTCTATTTATAATAGATTTTTGAATTATAAAAGTGAATTATTAAAGTATGAATTATTAAAGTGAATTATTAAAGTATGAATTATTACAGTGAATTATTAAAGTATGAATTATTAAAGTATGAATTATTAAAGTGAATTATTAAAGTATGAATTATTAAAGTGAATTATTAAAGTATGAATTATTAAAGTGAATTATTAAAGTTAAAGTAAAGTAAAGTTAAAGTTAAAGTATACTAAAAGTATAAAAAACTATGTATGTATAATACGCGTATAAATATATATAATATTAATTTAAATCGTTATATATATTTAATGAAATAAAATATAAATATCGTTATATTTATTATACTGGTTAAGTAATGAGTTGTCAAAAGTGATTCTAGATATTTATAAAAGTTATATACGTTTTAATAATAAAGTTCTTTTTAAACTGAAAACGTCTTTGTACGTTTGAAAATAGATTAATAGAATAATATGGAAACCAATTCTCCGCTAACTTTTGTCTAACTTTCGTAAATGACACTTTTTGTTTTTATTTATAAATAGCTTTACAAATTATTCTGAATATCGTTAAGAGGAATAGATTTTCTCAAATCATAGTGGACCTCTCAACAGAGACTTGTAATCATAATTCAATGTTTCTGATAATTTAATCATTTAATATATTTTTTTTTCGTGAAAAATCATATTGAAACAAATACGTTCGTGTAAAGTATTATACGTTTAATACTTTATTAATATTCTCAAGTTATAATATATATATATATATACATATACATATCTATTTATATATAACGGTTCGTGAATCATCGGAATTTGGTCGAGGTTATAATGAATGTATGAACACAGTTTAAAATTCTTGAGATTTAACTTAACAAACTTTGCTTATCGTGTCGGAATAATATAAAGATTAAAGTTTAAATTTGGTCGGAAATTTCCGGGTCGTCACAGTACCTACCCGTTAAAGAAATTTCGTCCCCGAAATTTGATAGAGGTCGTCATGACCAGCAATGAGAATGTTATTATAACGATTATAGAGTTTTATCATGTTTAAGAAGAATGGATAAAATAATTCGATTACTCGAAGCGTGTGAGTGAAGTTATCGTAAATGAATGAAATAAGATAATAGTGATTCGTCGTATCTTTTGACGTCATCACGATTGATCTCCGAAAAGAAAATCTTTGTAATCTATATTGGATTTGATTATTCGGCGATTAAGGAAATTATGATCCTCTTCGAATTAATGCGATAATCCATTTTGATTTCTCTGTCGGATATTTCACTATAAATCCACCTCATTTGTTTTCTTATAACTCACACCTTCTCAACTCATATTTTAAAGTATTTGTCAATATGCTTCATCCAGTGCTGATTCTTGATATACTCCTCACTTTCATATCTGTCGCTTTTCTTTTTCATCTGCCTCCGGAAGAATCTATTTACTTCTACTATACTCTTGGTTTTATAGTGTTTTTAGTTCTCCCGTGTCTTTATATTGCTATATGCATTGATATATACGATTTGTGATTTCTGGGTTGTTGTTGGGTTTTATATCTTCCCTTATATTTCAAAGTCCTTGCTTCTTCTATAATCATTGTCATCCACAGTTAATGCTCTCTTCTATTTACTATGATTTATACTCTCATTTCTAGTTCGGAGCTTTGTCCTTTCGTTTCTTCTTCTTGCGATTAAGCACCACTTGTAATGGTCCAAAATTTGCAGATATAAATTTCGGAATGAACATTGTTAATGTTCTAGGAAGGAAATTGTAATGACACGATCTTGACTTGTCAAATTACCAGAATACCTCGGAAAAGGCCGAATCATCAAGAAATATTTTCTTGATATTTAGAGATCAAAGAGAATACAAGAGTCGTGTAACATAGCACATGATGACGTTATGATCTGTGAATCATCATGTTCCATTTAGAAACTCAGCATGAATTACTATAATATAATCACGTTGATCAAGTGTCATTATATTATACTAACTTATGCTTCAGCTCCCAACACTTCTTCAAGAATATTCCTATTTTAAACTCGAATGTTTCAGAATTTAGAAACTAAAATAGTTTCTTTTATGATATAATACAGATAGCGCGAAGAGGTAAATGATTTCAGATAAGAATAATTATAAAAATATCTTCAGAAGTATGGATGATATTTATAATGAAAGATACGATGATATCTTAGAATGTCTAATATCAGAGGATGATGAAGGATATTGTCCGCAGGGGTTTAGAGTCAGGAGCAAGGTATTCGTTAATGACTTCAACAAGTACTGAATCATTTGGATTCTTTGAAGGCAGGTTCAGCCTTTGTGATTTGTCCACAGCCTCCTTCATACTTTGCTCAATCCGTTTTCCAGTTCCAAAGCTTCTCTTTTTCTGAGCTTTGCCAATATACTATCCTTTATCATCCAACTTTTTACTGTTAAGGTCGTTTACAGTTCTTGCTGCTTCATCAGCATTTTTCAAAATTTCGAGAACTGGTTCGCAGTTTAGGCTGTTTTTCAGAAATTTCTCATTCAAAGAATGTAAGTCTTGGAGGTAGACATTGTGTGTATATGTAATTGTTGATGTAGACATGCTGCGAGGTTTCAAAATACTGATTGCTGATTCTCAATAATTGGTATGGCAATTCTTATTATAAGGTACGAATGAGTATATGAAAGGGTTTCGATAATTATAATGATTTTTTTTTTTGGAAAGTCAAAGATCAATGAAGTTGTTGGTAAGTTTATTGCTAATGTGGTGAATATAAACGATTCCCCGGTAACGTTGGCGAAAGGGCAACGTATCTATCGAGGTTATAATAAGACTATTTTGATTGAGAAGTCGAAGATGACTTGCTGGAGCTGTGACAAAACTGTCTATTTTGAAACGGAATTGAAAAGTTATTTTAGCTAGTAAATGCCAAAGGGTCTAACACGGATACGTGTCGAACTATGACTTGGGTTTTGAGAGTTTTTCAGGTGTATAACTGTGGGTAACATGTGGTTGGATCATCATCTCGATTGTTCCTTAGTTGAAGTGTCTTCAGGAATTTCGAAGGGTTTGAGCACATATTGTAATCGTTAATACACATGATGTTCTAACACAGTTTTGAAGTCAAAGTATAGCTTTGAAAGATATAGGAATCTAAGAGTGATGATACTGGTTATATTTCGAATTGAATTATGCGATTTCAAAATCAGAATATGTAATTGAATTTGAATGAGTATGATTGTTTTGATTTATATGAAAGAATGGATATTGTTGTGAAAGTAGGGAGTATAGTTGATGATTGCTGAATCAGTTTCGAAAAATGTAATATATTAATTGTGAATTTATATATCTCTCGGGTATTACCTACCCGTTAAAAAAATTTTCACAATTAATATTTTGTACAAAAGAAGTTTATTACAGTCTTTATGAAAATATATGTGTATATTTTCTTTAGATGTAACATAGATTTAATGAGTTAATATTAAATTAAACTCATTTGTTTTATGGTTGGAACTAGAATTGAGTAATCCCTAAAACTTTATAAATTGCATAAGTATTTCTTCAATAATATTGAAATTATGAATCATTACTTTGTTATTTGTTGGTTTTCGTGAAATTCTTGTGAACTTCGCAAGGTACGAATGATGTTATTTGAAAAGTTTCGAGTACATCGATGATGAAAGTGTAAAATCAAACATATATTCGAATAATACACTTGATTTATTATGAATTGGATTTTTTATTGAATTGAGACAGAGATTGTAATTAACGATGGTTAAGTTGCGGACGAAGGAGGTACATCATTGCATATTTGTAATATGAATTAACTGAGTAGTTAAGATTCACACATAATAGCTTAGTACGGGAAGATTTATTATGGTTTAAAAATTTATACATATAAAATATACATATAAATCTTTCGATTGGAAATGAGTTAATACTTCATAACTCGTTGATACAATATATTTGTTGTTGATTCGTAATGATGTCCACAATGATTCTTGAACTGACAGAGTTTGTGATGTTACAGGTGCTGTTGATTCTGACGATACTGACGGCACTGACTGTGTTGATGATGCTACGGTCCTGTTGATGCTGTTCGTAAAACAATTCTAGCTTGTAAATCGTACACCATTTTCGATCAAAGTTTCTACTCTACCATCTCCGTTCACTCATCCAATTTACGGTCAGAATTAAATAATCTCTAAGATTTTGGAGATTACATAACTGCCGCAGAGATATCTCTTCAATGAAGTTTATGAATTAATACTTCATCGTTTGTTGTTGTTGATATTCCTGGATATTTACAGGGCGTATGACGTTGATGTTTGAGATACATATTGTGATGTTGCGGTGTGGGATGTGGATGTTGTTGTTGGTGGTGGTGATGGTACTGTTGGTGTTGCTGATGGTGGTACTGTTTATGCTACTGCTGCTGGTGTTTGTAACCTTTGCACCATATTCTCCAAAGCCACTACCCGAGCGCGAAGCTCGTTGACTTCTTCTATTACACCGGGGTGATTGTCGGTTCGAACGAGCGGATAAATAAAATCTAGAATTTGGTGTAGTATGTAATCGTGACGAGATACTCTAGAAATAAGAGAGAAAATGGTGTTTCGGATAGGTTCGCCGGTAAGTGCTTCAGGTTCTTTGCCAAGAGGGCAATGTGGTGGATGGAAGGGATCACCTTCTTCTTGTCTCCAATGATTAAGGAGGCTACGAACCCATCCCCAATTCATCCAGAATAGATGATGACTAATTGGTTGATCCATTCCGGTCACACTGCTTTCGGAACTTGAGTGGGATTCCATTTCGGAATCCGAGGGACTTGAACTAATGACGAATTCCATTTCGTACGATTGAATAAAGAATTTTTCGATATGAAATGATTTTCCGGCTATCGGGTGGTACTCTAATTATATAGAGCAAAAGGTTTCGTAGATTACGGAGGAATTTACGGAATATGTCAGGCAAAGTTTACAGTAACAGATACGCTAAGATATGAATTAGCAGATACGCTAAGATATGAATTTTTTTCTATACACTATTCATGCAATCAATGCAATAAGATGTTTCTAGACTAAGAATGATAAGCAGGTAATTTTCGACAAGAATGATGAGAAAAACTTTTGAAATGCAGACACGGTCGAAGTCCAGACTCACTAATATATCCTAACGACTATCAGTTAGACACACTAATGCAGACCTGGTTCACTAAGACCACCGCTCTGATACCAACTGAAAGGACCCGTTCATATACATTATAAACGATTCACAATAGTTGATTACATCGCAAGGTATTTGACCTTTATATGATACATTTTACAAACATTCCATTCGTTTTTAAAAGACAAACTTTCTTTACAACGAAAGTTGACGGCATGCACACCATTTCATAAAACATCCAACTATAATTGGCTTAATAATAATCTTGATGAACTCAATGACTCGAATGCAATGTCTTTCAAAATATGCCATGAATGACTCCAAGTAATATCCTTAAAATGAGCTAATGCACAGCGGAAGATTTCTTTAATACCTGAGAATAAACATGCTTTAAAGTGTTAACCAAAAGGTTGGTGAGTTCATAGGTTTATCATAACAATCATATCAATATATTAATAGACCACAAGATTTCCGTTTATAAATATATGTACACTCGCAAGTGTATAAAAGTATTCTATAAGTTGTAGGCACCCGGTAACAAGCCTTAACGTTCATGTTTTACCCTCTGAAGTACACCAGATCAGGTGTGTTTAAAATAACCTCGAAGTACTAAAGCATCCCATAGTCAGGATGGGGTTTGTCAGGCCCAATAGATCTATCTTTAGGATTTGCGCCTACCGTATATAGACAAGTAGTTTAATGTTACCAAGCTAAGGGTATATTTCTGGTTTAAACCCACGTAGAATTAGTTTTAGTACTTGTGCCTATTTCGTAAAACATTTATAAAAACAGCGCATGTATTCTCAGTCCCAAAAATATATATAAAAGGGAGCAAATGAAACTCACAATACTGTATTTCGTAGTAAAAATACATATAACATCATTTAATAAGTGCAAGGTTGGCCTCGGATTCACGAACGTATCAATATTGAGATTCAATATTGCAGGAAAGTACGTAGACGCAACGGAGATGATAAACACTAGATTGACCTCACGAGCATACCCATGAACCATACCCATCACCTCCATAGCTATAACCCATAATTTTCTTAGCTTCGACTCATTCAAAAAAACTATTTTGAAATCACTCGGACAGCACTCCGTCGTAATATTTTATGTATACTAATAATATCTTGAAATAATACAGAGCAAATATATATATATATATAAATCAATTGAGAGAGTTTAGAGAAATATATTTTCAAGTTTCTATGAAATAATGAAACCTATTGAATTCTATTTATAATAGATTTTTGAATTATAAAAGTGAATTATTAAAGTATAAATTATTAAAGTGAATTATTAAAGTATGAATTATTACAGTGAATTATTAAAGTATGAATTATTAAAGTATAAATTATTAAAATGAATTATTAAAGTATGAATTATTAAAGTGAATTATTAAAGTATGAATTATTAAAGTGAATTATTAAAGTTAAAGTAAAGTAAAAGTAAAGTAAAGGTAAAGTTAAAGTGAAAGGACCCGTTTATATACATTATAAATGATTCACAATAGTTGATTACATCGCGAGATATTTGACCTCTATATGATACATTTTACAAACATTGCAATCGTTTTTAAAGACAAACTTTCTTTACAACGAAAATTGACGGTATGCACACCATTTCATAATACATCCAACTATAATTGACTTAATAATAATCTTGATGAACTCAATGACTTGAATGTAACGTCTTTTAAAATATGCCATGAATGACTCCAAGTAATTTCCTTAAAATGAGCTAATGCACAGCGGAAGATTTCTTTAATATCTGAGAATAAACATGCTTTAAAGTGTCAACCAAAAGGTTGGTGAGTTCATAGGTTTATCATAACAATCATTTCAATATATTAATAGACCACAAGATTTCCGTTTATAAATATATGTACACTCGCAAGTGTATAAAAGTATTCTATAAGTTGTAGGCACCCGGTAACAAGCCTTAACATTCATGTTTTACCCTCTGAAGTACACCAGATCAGGTGTGTTTAAAATAACCTCGAATACTAAAGCATCTCATAGTCAGGATGGGGTTTGTCAGGCCCAATAGATCTATCTTTAGGATTCGCGCCTACCGTACATAGACAAGTAGTTTAATGTTACCAAGCTAAGGGTATATTTCTGGTTTAAACCCACGTAGAATTAGTTTTAGTACTTGTGCCTATTTCGTAAAACATTTATAAAAACAGCGCATGTATTCTCAGTCCCTAAAATATATATAAAATGGAGCAAATGAAACTCACAATATTGTATTTTGTAGTAAAAATACATATGACGCCATTGAACAAGTGCAATGTTGGCCTTGGATTCACGAACGTATCAATATTGAGATTCAATATTGCAGGAAAAGTACGTAGAAGCAACGGAGATGATAAACACTAGTTTGACTCACGAGCAATACTCTCGAACCATACCCATAACCTCCATAGCTTTAACCCATAATTTCCTTAGCTCTATCCCGCTCGAAAAACAATTTCGAAATCACTCGGACAGCACTCCGTCATAATATTTTATGTATACTTATAATATCTTGAAATAATACGGAGTAAATATATATATGTAAATCGATTGAGAGAGTTTAGAGAAAATATTTTCAAGTTTCTATCAAATAATGAAACCTATTGAATTCTAATTATAATAGATTTTTGAATTATTAAAGTATGAATTATTAAAGTGAATTATTAAAGTATGAATTATTAAAGTGAATTATTAAAGTATGAATTATTAAAGTATGAATTATTAAAGTGAATTATTAAAGTATGAATTGTTAAAGTGAATTATTAAAGTATGAATTATTAAAGTGAATTATTAAAATATGAATTATTAAAGTGAATTATTAAAGTATGAATTATTAAAGTGAATTATTAAAGTATTAATTATTAAAGTGAATTATTAAAGTATGAATTATTAAAGTTAAGGTAAAGTAAAAATAAAGTAAAGGTAAAGTTTAAGTATAGTAAGAGTATAAAACTATGTACGTATAATACGCGTATAAATATATATAATATTAATTTAAATTGTTATATATATTTAATAAAATAAAATATAAATATCGTTATATATATTTAATAAAATAAAATATAAATATCGTTATCTTTATTATACTGGTTAAGTAATGAGTTGTTAAAAGTGGTTCTAGATATTTATAAAAGTTATATACGTTTTAATAATAAAGTTCTTTTTAAAGTTTCAAAAGTTTTTGTACGTTTGAAACTAAATCAAATAAATATGATAATTTTGTTTTTCAAAACTAAATATATTTAAGAAGCATTTTGTTTAAAGGTTAAAATAATGGAAATCGTTATATCATAAAACGTTTTAGAAAAGTAAAATCATATATTTTCATAATAGGTTTTAAGTTTTTAAATTACAGTCTGTTGGTGAAGCATGCGATAAAGTTCAAAGGTTAAATAAACGTATGAAATAATCTTAATGAAAAATGTCGAGTTACTTAACTTGTCGATATCCAACATCTAAGTTATTTACACTCCACGTTCTTACTTATAAATCACTTTACCATTTTTCGAATGTCGTCAAAAAGAATAGATTTCTTAAATCACAGTGGACCTTATAACATAGACCCGTAATCATATCACAATTTATCTGATAAATCAATCATTTGATATTATCTTCTAATTCCATCGATAAACATATTGAAACAAATACGTTCATGTAAAGTATTATACGTTTAATACTTTATTAATATTTTTAAGTTATAATATATATATATATATATATATATATACATATATATACATATTTATTTATATATAACGGTTCGTGAATCGTCGAAATTTGGTCGAGGTTATAATGAATGTATGAACACAATTTAAAATTCTTGAGATTTAACTTAACAAACTTTGCTTATCGTGTCGGAATAATATAAAGATAAAGTTTAAATTTGGTCGGAAATTTCCGGATCGTCACAGTACCTACCCGTTAAAGAAATTTCGTCCCAAAATTTGAGTAAGGTCGTCATGGTTAACCATAAAACTGTTTTCATGACGAATATGTGTTGATAAATAGAGTTTCATCATTACTGAGTAATGTAGATAAAAGGATTCGATTATGTGAAGCATACGAGGGTAGCTGTCACAACAGTTTGAGATAGAAATTTAACTTTTGACGTAGTCACGGTGGATTTCTGGAATTCAAGGGATTTAAAGAAATCTTTAAAATCTGAATAAAATTTGATTCTTCGGAGATTAAGGAATAGGATCTTCTTTGGTTAAATGCGATAATCTGTTTTGATTGCTCTGTCGAATATTTCATTATAAATCCACCCTCTTTATTTCCTTTATATTTTGGAGTTCCATCCTTTTGTTTTCTCTTCTCGACTTTAAGTCAGCGAATAATGGTTCAGAATTCGTAAGTATGGAGTTTCGAATGAACATGACTAATGTTCTAAGGAAGAAATTATAATAGCACGATCTTGATTGGTTAATTACCAGAATTCAAGAGAAAAGACAGAATTATCAAGAAATTATGTTCTTGATATGTTTAGAGATTAGATAGAATGTAAGAGTCGCGGAACATGGCACATGATGACGTTATGGTCTGTGAATCACCATGTTTCATTAGAAACTCAGCATGACTTACTGTAATATAATCACGTTGATCAAGTGTCATTATATTATACTAACTCATGCTTCAGTTCCCAACACTACTTCGAAAACATTCATACTTCAAACTCGAAGATTTCAGATTTTAGAAACTAAACAGTTTCCTTTATGATATAACACTGATATCGCGAAGAGATAAATGATTTCGAACAAGAATACTTATGAAAATATCCTCAGAAATATCGAAGATATTTATGATGATATTTTTGGAATTTCTAAGATCGAAGGTTGATGAAGAAAGATTTTTCGCAAGATTTTAACATGACTTCGAAGCAGGATATTCTCTAAAGATTTCATCGGATCCAGAATTACCTGGATTCTTTGAATATAGGGTTTGGTCCTTGTATTTGTCCTTGGTCTCCTTCATGGTTAGCTCAATCTGTTTTTCAGTACCAAATTTTCTATCGAGCGTTCCCAATATTCCATTCTTTATTATCAAACTTTTGACCGTTTAGACCATCTACGATTTTGTTGTTTCCTCTGCATTTAATGTTACCATATCTGGGTCATCGGTTATCAATCCGAGGTGGTTTCAAGAGAATTGTGTTTTTAGATGATTAAACATTGATGGTAATATGGTGGAATATAAAAGGTTCCCCGGTAACAATAAAGAGCACGCATATATATATCAAAATTATGATATGGTTGTTTCGAACGAAAAGTCGAAGTTGATTTGCTGGAGCTGTGACAAAATTTGCTACTTTGAAAAGGAATTGCAAAGTGATTTTCGGTAATAACAACGCCCAGGGAGCTAGCACAGATACGTGTTAAACGTTTACTCAGGTTCCGAGTGTTTTCAGGTGCATAACTATATGCATCGATCTTTTCTTCCATAGATGAAGTGCGGTTAGTTTATCCTCTCGATTGAGGTGTTTTCAAGAATCATGAAAGATTTGAATGCAGATTGTAATCGTCAAGATACAAATGAAGTTTAGGATAAAATCAAGTGGCAAACTTGAAGAATTGTTTAGTTTCATATGTTATAATCAAAATTTTAATTCATTTTAATTGTCCAATGTTATTAGTCCACAGTCGATAGTCCACAATTAACAGTCCAATAATTCATATATAGTTTAATATATAATATTCGAATTAATTAATACGTATCGTGACCCGTATACATGTCTCAAACTCGATCACAACTCAAAGTATATATATTATTGTAGAATCAACCTCAACCCTGTATAGCTAACTCCAGCATTACTGCATATAGAGTGTCTATGGTTATTCCAAATAATATATATATATGCGTCGATATGATATGTCAAAACGTTGTATACGTGTCTCGATATTTAAAGTGCGTAAAAATAAATAACAGAAATTAAATGACGATAAATAAAATTGCAAGAATATAAATTGCGATAAATAAATTGCGATAAATAAAATGTAATCAGTTAGCTAGGAACAGTTAGCTAGGAACAGTTAGAGTGGATTCTTAACAAAATTTCTCATAGTTAATTTGTTTGTTTCTAACAAATTTTATTTTGTCCAATGTTTTCTTCATTATGCCACTTGTTGGATTCTGATAGGCCAAAATCCAAATATAAAATTGGATGAAAATGATTATTCTGCGGTGAACGAATACGTATATCGGTGGTTGTAAGTAGGATAGTAAATGACTGTTGAATCAGATTCGAAGAATGTACAATGTAACTTATTAATGTGAAATCTAAATATTCCTCATGTATTACCTACCCGTTAAAATATTTTCACCATTAACAGTTTGTACGAAAGAATTTTTAATTACAATCTTTATGAAAAAAAAATATATATATACCTATATATTTTTTTCGGATGTAATCATGGATTTAATGAGTCAATATGATATTAAACTCATTTGATTTACCGTTAGAACAAGAATATATAATCTCTAAAACATTAGAGATTACATAATAGCTATGTCGAATGAAAATAAATGATGTAGAACGTCATGTAGAACGACGATTATACTCGAGGTACAGAATGAGATGTCGAAGCTGGTGATGCGGATGTTGTTGTTGGTGGTACTAGTGATGTTGGTGCTGAGGCTGGTGATGTTACTGGTGTTGGTGATACTGCAGGTGCTTGCAAATTGTGTACTGTGCTCTCTAAAGTTAACACTCGAGCTCCGAGTTCTTTAACTTCTTCTACTAACCCTGGTTGGTTATCGGTGTGAGGTAAAGGTCGGATATCTTCTCTAGTTCCGTTAATGGTAGTCTCAAGACGAAGAATTCTTACAAAAAGGGTATAAACGGTGTTGCGAACGGGTTCGCCGGTTAGCGGGTCAAGTACTCCAAGGTTAGGTGGTAGATTTGGTTCATGATATGGAGTACCTTCTTCCCTTCTCCATAGGGTGAGTATGTCACGAACCCACCCCCATTTTCTCCAGTAATCACGGTAGTTGATTGGTTGGTGTGCTCCTGTCACGCTGTCTTCGGAGTCAGAGGAACTTGGTCGATTCGTAGAGGCCATCTTAAGCGATCACAGAAAAGATTTTTGGTATGAAGAGTTTAGTGACAGAAATTGATAGTTGGATGGTATTCTCAATGCATAATGTGCATAGATATATATAGTACCAGGATCCCTTAAATTACGGAGAAATTTACGAGAGATATCAGGCAAGGTCTACAGTAACAGATACGCTAAGATATGAATTTTGTCTATACACTTATTCATGCAATCAATGCAATAAAAGGTGTCTAGACTAAGAATAATGAGCAGGAAATTTCCTAAAGATGATAAGCAGATGATTTCCGACAAAAATGATAAGCGAAACTTTTGACATGCAGACACGGTCGAAGTCCAGACTCACTAATGCATCCTAACGACTATCAGTTAGACACACTAATGCAGACCTGGTTTGCTAAGACCACCGCTCTGATACCAACTGAAAGGACCCGTTCATATACATTATAAACGATTCACAATAGTTGATTACATCGCGAGGTATTTGACCTCTATATGATACATTTTACAAACATTGCAATCGTTTTTAAAAGACAAACTTTCTTTACAACGAAAATTGACGGTATGCACACCATTTCATAATACATCCAACTATAATTGACTTAATAATAATCTTGATGAACTCAATGACTTGAATGCAACATCTTTTAAAATATGCCATGAATGACTCCAAGTAATTTCCTTAAAATGAGCTAATGCACAGCGGAAGATTTCTTTAATACCTGAGAATAAACATGCTTTAAAGTGTCAACCAAAAGGTTGGTGAGTTCATAGGTTTATCATAACAATCATTTCAATATATTAATAGACCACAAGATTTCCGTTTATAAATATATGTACACTCGCAAGTGTATAAAAGTATTCTAAAAGTTGTAGGCACCCGGTAACAAGCCTTAACGTTCATGTTTTACCCTCTAAAGTACACCAGATCAGGTGTGTTTAAAATAACCTCGAATACTAAAGCATCTCATAGTCAGGATGGGGTTTGTCAGGCCCAATAGATCTATCTTTAGGATTCGCGCCTACCGTACATAGACAAGTAGTTTAATGTTACCAAGCTAAGGGTATATTTCTGGTTTAAACCCACGTAGAATTAGTTTTAGTACTTGTGCCTATTTCGTAAAACATTTATAAAAACAGCGCATGTATTCTCAGTCCCAAAAATATATATAAAAGGGAGCAAATGAAACTCACAATATTGTATTTTGTAGTAAAAATACATATGACGTCATTGAACAAGTGCAATGTTGGCCTTGGATTCACGAACGTATCAATATTGAGATTCAATATTGCAGGAAAAGTACGTAGACGCAACGGAGATGATAAACACTAGTTTGACTCACGAGCAATACTCTCGAACCATACCCATAACCTCCATAGCTTTAACCCATAATTTTCTTAGCTCTATCCCGCTCGAAAAACAATTTCGAAATCACTCGGACAGCACTCCGTCATAATATTTTATGTATACTTATAATATCTTGAAATAATATGGAGTAAATATATATATGTAAATCGATTGAGAGAATTTAGAGAAAATATTTTCAAGTTTCTATCAAATAATAAAACCTATTGAATTCTAATTATAATACATTTTTGAATTATTAAAGTGAATTATTAAAGTATGAATTATTAAAGTGAATTATTAAAGTATGAATTATTAAAGTGAATTATTAAAGTATGAATTATTAAAGTGAATTATTAAAGTATGAATTATTAAATTAAATTATTAAAGTATGAATTATTAAAGTGAATTATTAAAGTATGAATTATTAAAGTGAATTATTAAAGTATGAATTATTAAAGTAAATTATTAAAGTATGAATTATTAAAGTGAATTATTAAAGTATGAATTATTAAAGTGAATTATTAAAGTATTAATTATTAAAGTGAATTATTAAAGTATGAATTATTAAAGTTAAGGTAAAGTAAAAATAAAGTAAAGGTAAAGTTTAAGTATATTAAGAGTATAAAACTATGTACGTATAATACGCGTATAAATATATATAATATTAATTTAAATCGTTATATATATTTAATAAAATAAAATATAAATATCGCTATATATATTTAATAAAATAAAATATAAATATCGTTATCTTTATTATACTGGTTAAGTAATGAGTTGTTAAAAGTGGTTCTAGATATTTATAAAAGTTATATACGTTTTAATAATAAAGTTCTTTTTAAACTGAAAACGTTTTTGTACGTTTGAAACTAAATCAAATAAATATGATAATTTTGTTTTTCAAAACTAAATATATTTATGAAGCATTTTGTTTAAAGGTTAAAATAATGGAAATCGTTATATCATAAAACGTTTTAGAAAAGTAAAATCATATATTTTCATAATATGTTTTAAGTTTTTAAATTACAGTCTGTTGGTGAAGCATGCGATAAAGTTCAAAGGTTAAATAAACGTATGAAATAATCTTAATGAAAAATGTCGAGTTACTTAACTTGTCGATATCTAACATCTAAGTTATTTACACTCCACGTTCTTACTTATAAATCACTTTACCATTTTTTGAATGTCGTCAAAAAGAATAGATTTCTTAAATCACAGTGGACCTTATAACATAGACCCGTAATCATATCACAATGTATCTGATAAATCAATCATTTGATATTATCTTCTAATTCCATCGATAAACATATTGAAACAAATACGTTCATGTAAAGTATTATACGTTTAATACTTTATTAATATTTTTAAGTTATAATATATATATATTTACATATATATACATATTTATTTATATATAACGGTTCGTGAATCGTCGAAATTTGGTCGAGGTTATAATGAATGTATGAACACAATTTAAAATTCTTGAGATTTAACTTAACAAACTTTGCTTATCGTGTCGGAATAATATCTTGAAATAATACAGAGCAAAATATATATATATATATATATATATATATATATATATATATATATATATATATATATATATATATATATATATATAAATCAATTGAGAGAGTTTAGAGAAATATATTTTCAAGTTTCTATGAAATAATGAAACCTATTGAATTCTATTTATAATAGATTTTTAAATTATAAAAGTGAATTATTAAAGTATTAATTATTAAAGTGAATTATTAAAGTATGAATTATTACAGTGAATTATTAAAGTATGAATTATTAAAGTATGAATTATTAAAGTGAATTATTAAAGTATGAATTATTAAAGTGAATTATTAAAGTATGAATTATTAAAGTGAATTATTAAAGTTAAAGTAAAGTAAAAGTAAAGTAAAGGTAAAGTTAAAGTATAGTAAAAGTATAAAAAACTATGTATGTATAATACGCGTATAAATATATATAATATTAATTTAAATCGTTATATATATTTAATGAAATAAAATATAAATATCGTTATATTTATTATACTGGTTAAGTAATGAGTTGTCAAAAGTGATTCTAGATATTTATAAAAGTTATATACGTTTTAATAATAAAGTTCTTTTTAAACTGAAAACGTCTTTGTACGTTTGAAAATAGATTAATAGAATAATATGGAAACCAATTCTCCACTAACTTTTGTCTAACTTTCGTAAATAACAGTTTTTGTTTTTATTTATAAATAGCTTTACAAATTATTCTGAATATCGTTAAGAGGAATAGATTTTCTCAAATCATAGTGGACCTCTCAACAGAGACTTGTAATCATAATTCAATGTTTCTGATAATTCAATCATTTAATATATTTTTTTTTCGTCGAAAATCATATTGAAACAAATACGTTCGTGTAAAGTATTATACGTTTAATACTTTATTAATATTCTCAAGTTATAATATATATATACATATACATATCTATTTATATATAACGGTTCGTGAATCGTCAGAATTTGGTCGAGGTTATAATGAATGTATGAACACAGTTTAAAATTTTTGAGATTTAACTTAACAAACTTTGCTTATCGTGTCGGAATAATATAAAGATTAAAGTTTAAATTTGGTCGGAAATTTTCGGGTCGTCACAGTATTGAATGTGTACTTAATGTATTAGGTACTTTGCTTTGAAGTTTCGGAAGTGCATAATCATCATCTTGGTGTTAAGGTGAGTGGAATAATTATGCATGTACGTATATAATGTATTTATTTGTGTAGTGTGAATGTGGTATTGTCGCGGTGTTTAAGACACCACATTCTAAGTAACGAGTAGTATTGTCGCGGTGTTCAAGACACTACTCATTTTTTTGATTGACATGTGGTATTGTCGCAGTGTTCAAGAAGCCACATTGTCATGGGAGTGGAATTGTCACGGTGTTCAAGACACCACTCATTGTTTTGATTGACATGTGGAATCATCGCGGTGTTCAAGACGCCACATTGTCATGGGGGTGAGTTAGTCGCGGTGTTTAAGACATCACCCGGGGGATTAGTGATTACGTGGTGTTTAAGTAACACTAATGGATGTTATGAACTCCGACGGTCTTTCAAGTACTGTTCCCATGTACGATTGGTTAACCATGGTTGTGTGAATTGTATTTAGCATATTAAATTGTGAACTATATGCTATTAATATGCTAACTTATGCTAGCTCGTGTGATTGGAAGTTTAGTTATTATACTTGCGATGGTATGATTATTTATATTGCTAGCATGTATGCGGTAAATGCATAAGTGATAGCAAGTAAGTAGGTTGTATATGTATTCGTATAATTGTTGCAATCACTAAGCATTAGCTTACCCCTCTCGTTGTTTATCTTTTTAGATGCAGGTGCGGATAAGGGAAAAGGGGTTGTTGGGTACTAGGTGTCCCTTGGTGATGCTTGTTGAAGCTTTTGAAGTTGGCCTAATGTTTTGGGTAGTTCAGCCCCAAACCATGCTCGAGGTGTTGTTTGGATTAAAACTATCATTTGTGAATGGGTCAAACTTGTATTATATTTATTAAGGGCCTTCGTGCCATTTGTAAACATTTAATTGTGATATCGTTTAAATAGGTTACATGTAACCGTTTAATTGGGCGCTAAAGGTTGTTATTTTAAAAAAAAAAATTATCTATGGAATACGGGTTGGGTTGTTTCACTTGAGTTACACCTCTCTCTATGTACTATCATTGGCACACCATTCTCACGAGGTATGTGAAGAATCTTCTCACTACAAATAACTTTCGCTTTCATCTTTGAAAGCCAGTCCATTCCAACTATTACATCAAAGCTTCCTAACTTGATGGGTATTAGGTTAATCCTAAAGTCCATATCAAAGCTTCCTAACTTGATGAGTATTAGGTTAATCCTAAAGTCCATTCCAACTATTACATCAATGCTTCCCAAATTGATGGGTGTTAGGTTAATCTTAAGGTCCATTCTAACCTGTAACAACCCAAACCAAACAACGAACAACCCGCGTAAATATGTGAAATAAAAAAAAATTAAGCTGTTCAGTTAGTGGCGCGGCGTGCCAGGTATCCGCGCAGCACGCAGAATCACCTGGACAGCCCGCTTGAAATGTCCCGTTCTTATTGATTAAAAACGTTCCATATTAATTGATTTCGTTGCGAGGTTTTGACCTCCATATGAGACGTTTTTAAAAGACTGCATTCATTTTTAAAACAAACCATAACCTTTATTTCATAGATAAAGGTTTTAAAAAGCTTTACGTAGATTATCAAATAATGATAATCTAAAATATCCTGTTTACACACGACCATTACATAATGGTTTACAATACAAATATGTTACAACAAAATAAGTTTCTTGAATGCAGTTTTTACACAATATCATACAAGCATGGACTCCAAATCTCGTCCTTATTTAAGTATGCGACAGCGGAAGCTCTTAATAATCACCTGAGAATAAACATGCTTAAAACGTCAACAAAAATGTTGGTGAGTTATAGGTTTAACCTATATATATCAAATCATAATAATAGACCACAAGATTTCATATTTCAATACACATCCCATACATAGAGATAAAAATCATTCATATGGTGAACACCTGGTAACCGACATTAACAAGATGCATATATAAGAATATCCCCATCATTCCGGGACACCCTTCGGATATGATATAAATTTCGAAGTACTAAAGCATCCGGTACTTTGGATGGGGTTTGTTAGGCCCAATAGATCTATCTTTAGGATTCGCGTCAATTAGGGTGTCTGTTCCCTAATTCTTAGATTACCAGACTTAATAAAAAGGGGCATATTCGATTTCGATAATTCAACCATAGAATGTAGTTTCACGTACTTGTGTCTATTTTGTAAATCATTTATAAAACCTGCATGTATTCTCATCCCAAAAATATTAGATTTTAAAAGTGGGACTATAACTCACTTTCACAGATTTTTACTTCGTCGGGAAGTAAGACTTGGCCACTGGTTGATTCACGAACCTATAACAATATATACATATATATCAAAGTATGTTCAAAATATATTTACAACACTTTTAATATATTTTGATGTTTTAAGTTTATTAAGTCAGCTGTCCTCGTTAGTAACCTACAACTAGTTGTCTACAGTTAGATGTACAGAAATAAATCGATAAATATTATCTTGAATCAATCCACGACCCAGTGTATATGTATCTCAGTATTGATCACAACTCAAACTATATATATTTTGGAATCAACCTCAACCCTGTATAGCTAACTCCAACATTCACATATAGAGTGTCTATGGTTGTTCCGAAATATATATAGATGTGTCGACATGATAGGTCGAAATATTGTATACGTGTCTATGGTATCTCAAGATTACATAATATACAATACAAGTTGATTAAGTTATGGTTGGAATAGATTTGTTACCAATTTTCACGTAGCTAAAATGAGAAAAATTATCCAATCTTGTTTTACCCATAACTTCTTCATTATAAATCCGTTTTGAGTGAATCAAATTGCTATGGTTTCATATTGAACTCTATTTTATGAATCTAAACAGAAAAAGTATAGGTTTATAGTCGGAAAAATAAGTTACAAGTCGTTTTTGTAAAGGTAGTCATTTCAGTCGAAAGAACGACGTCTAGATGACCATTTTAGAAAACATACTTCCACTTTGAGTTTAACCATAATTTTTGGATATAGTTTCATGTTCATAATAAAAATCATTTTCTCAGAATAACAACTTTTAAATCAAAGTTTATCATAGTTTTTAATAACTAACCCAAAACAGCCCGCGGTGTTACTACGACGGCGTAAATCCGGTTTTACGGTGTTTTTCGTGTTTCCAGGTTTTAAATCATTAAGTTAGCATATCATATAGATATAGAACATGTGTTTATTTGATTTTAAAAGTCAAGTTAGAAGGATTAACTTTTGTTTGCGAACAAGTTTAGAATTAATTAAACTATGTTCTAGTGATTACAAGTTTAAACCTTCGAATAAGATAGCTTTATATGTATGAATCGAATGATGTTATGAACATAATTACTACCTTAAGTTCCTTGGATAAACCTACTGGAAAAGAGAAAAATGGATCTAGCTTCAACGGATCCTTGGATGGCTCGAAGTTCTTGAAGCAGAATCATGACACGAAAACAAGTTCAAGTAAGATCATCACTTGAAATAAGATTGTTATAGTTATAGAAATTGAACCAAAGTTTGAATATGATTATTACCTTGTATTAGAATGATAACCTACTGTAAGAAACAAAGATTTCTTAAGGTTGGATGATCACCTTACAAGATTGGAAGTGAGCTAGCAACTTGAAAGTATTCTTGATTTTATGTAACTAGAACTTGTAGAATATATGAAGAACACTTAGAACTTGAAGATAGAACTTGAGAGAGATCAATTAGATGAAGAAAATTGAAGAATGAAAGTGTTTGTAGGTGTTTTTGGTCGTTGGTGTATGGATTAGATATAAAGGATATGTAATTTTGTTTTCATGTAAATAAGTCATGAATGATTACTCATATTTTTGTAATTTTATGAGATATTTCATGCTAGTTGCCAAATGATGGTTCCCACATGTGTTAGGTGACTCACATGGGCTGCTAAGAGCTGATCATTGGAGTGTATATACCAATAGTACATACATCTAAAAGCTATGTATTGTACGAGTACGAATACGGGTGCATACGAGTAGAATTGTTGATGAAACTGAACGAGGATGTAATTTTAAGCATTTTTGTTAAGTAGAAGTATTTTTGATAAGTGTATTGAAGTCTTTCAAAAGTGTATAAATACATATTAAAACACTACATGTATATACATTTTAACTGAGTCGTTAAGTCATCGTTAGTCGTTACATGTAAGTGTTGTTTTGAAACCTTTAGGTTAACGATCTTGTTAAATGTTGTTAACCCAATGTTTATAATATCAAATGAGATTTTAAATTATTATATTATCATGATATTATCATGTATGAATATCTCTTAATATGATATATATATATACATTAAATGTCTTTACAACGATAATCGTTACATATATGTCTCGTTTAAAAATCATTAAGTTAGTAGTCTTGTTTTTACATATGTAGTTCATTGTTAATATACTTAATGATATGTTTACTTATCATAGTATCATGTTAACTATATATATATATATCCATATATATGTCATCATATAGTTTTTGCAAGTTTTAACGTTCGTGAATCACCGGTCAACTTGGGTGGTCAATTGTCTATATGAAACATATTTCAATTAATCAAGTCTTAACAAGTTTGATTGCTTAACTTGTTGGAAACATTTAATCATGTAAATATCAATCTCAATTAATATATATAAATATGGAAAAGTTCGGGTCACTACAGTACCTACCCGTTAAATAAATTTCGTCCCGAAATTTTAAGCTGTTGAAGGTGTTGACGAATCTTCTGGAAATAGATGCGGGTATTTCTTCTTCATCTGATCTTCATGCTCCTAGGTGTACTCGGGTCCTCTACGAGCATTCCATCAAACCTTAACAATTGGTATCTTGTTTTGCTTAAGTCTTTTAACCTCACGATCCATTATTTCGACGGGTTCTTCGATGAATTGAAGTTTTTCGTTGATTTGGATTTCATCTAACGGAATAGTGAGATCTTCTTTAGCAAAACATTTCTTCAAATTCGAGACGTGGAAAGTGTTATGTACAGCCGCGAGTTGTTGAGGTAACTCAAGTCGGTAAGCTACTGGTCCGACACGATCAATAATCTTGAATGGTCCAATATACCTTGGATTTAATTTCCCTCGTTTACCAAATCGAACAACGCCTTTCCAAGGTGCAACTTTAAGCATGACCATCTCTCCAATTTCAAATTCTATATCTTTTCTTTTAATGTCAGCGTAGCTCTTTTGTCGACTTTGGGCGGTTTTCAACCGTTGTTGAATTTGGATGATCTTCTCGGTAGTTTCTTGTATAATCTCCGGACCCGTAATCTGTCTATCCCCCACTTCACTCCAAAAAATCGGAGACCTGCACTTTCTATCATAAAGTGCTTCAAACGGCGCCATCTCAATGCTTGAATGGTAGCTATTGTTGTAGGAAAATTCTGCTAACGGTAGATGTCGATCCCAACTGTTTCCGAAATCAATAACACATGCTCGTAGCATGTCTTCAAGCGTTTGTATCGTCCTTTCGCTCTGCCCATCAGTTTGTGGATGATAGGCAGTACTCATGTCTAGACGAGTTCCTAATGCTTGCTGTAATGTCTGCCAGAATCTTGAAATAAATCTGCCATCCCTATCAGAGATAATAGAGATTGGTATTCCATGTCTGGAGACGACTTCCTTCAAATACAGTCGTGCTAACTTCTCCATCTTGTCATCTTCTCTTATTGGCAGGAAGTGTGCTGATTTGGTGAGACGATCAACTATTACCCAAATAGTATCAAAACCACTTGCAGTCCTTGGCAATTTAGTGATGAAATCCATGGTAATGTTTTCCCATTTCCATTCCTGGATTTAAGGTTGTTGAAGTAGACCTGATGGTTTCTGATGCTCAGCTTTGACCTTAGAACACGTCAAACATTCTCCTACGTATTTAGCAATATCGGCTTTCATACCCGGCCACCAAAAATGTTTCTTGAGATCCTTGTACATCTTCCCCGTTCCAGGATGTATTGAGTATCTGGTTTTATGAGCTTCTCTAAGTACCATTTCTCTCATATCTCCAAATTTTGGTACCCAAATCCTTTCAGCCCTATACCGGGTTCCGTCTTCCCGAATATTAAGATGCTTCTCCGATCCTTTGGGTATTTCATCCTTTAAATTTCCCTTTTTTAAAACTCCTTGTTGCGCCTCCTTTATTTGAGTAGTAAGGTTATTATGAATCATTATATTCATAGATTTTACTCGAATGGGTTCTCTGTCCTTCCTGCTCAAGGCATCGGCTACCACATTTGCCTTCCCCGGGTGGTAACGAATCTCAAAGTCGTAATCATTCAATAATTCAATCCACCTACGCTGCCTCATATTCAGTTGTTTCTGATTAAATATGTGTTGAAGACTTTTGTGGTCGGTATATATAATACTTTTGACCCCATATAAGTAGTGCCTCTAAGTCTTTAATGCAAAAACAACCGCGCCTAATTCCAAATCATGCGTCATATAATTTTGTTTGTGAATCTTCAATTGTCTAGACGCATAAGCAATCACCTTCGTTCGTTGCATTAATACACAACCGAGACCTTGCTTTGATGCGTCACAATAAATCACAAAATCATCATTCCCTTCAGGCAATGACAATATAGGTGCCGTAGTTAGCTTTTTCTTCAATAACTGAAACGCTTTCTCTTGTTCATCATTCCATTCAAATTTCTTCCCTTTATTCGTTAATGCAGTCAAGGGTTTTGCTATTCTGGAAAAGTCTTGGATGAACCTTCTGTAGTAACCAGCTAGTCCTAAAAACTGGCGTATGTGTTTCGGAGTTTTCGGGGTTTCCCACTTTTCAACAGTTTCTATCTTTGCCGGATCCACCTTAATACCTTCTTTGTTCACTATGTGACCGAGGAATTGAACTTCTTCCAACCAAAATGCACACTTTGAAAACTTAGCGTACAATTCTTCCTTCCTCAATACTTCTAACACCTTTCTCAAATGTTCACCGTGTTCTTGGTCATTCTTTGAGTAAATAAGTATGTCATCAATGAAAACAATGACAAACTTGTCAAGGTACGGTCCACACACTCGGTTCATAAGGTCCATGAACACAGCTGGTGCATTAGTTAAACCAAACGGCATGACCATAAACTCGTAATGACCGTAACGTGTTCTGAAAGCAGTCTTTGGAATATCATCTTCTTTCACCTGCATTTGATGATACCCGGAACGTAAGTCAATCTTTGAATAAACAGACGAGCCTTGTAGTTGATCAAATAAGTCGTCGATTCTCGGTAGTGGGTAGCGGTTCTTGATGGTAAGTTTGTTCAACTCTCGGTAGTCGATACACAACCTGAATGTACCATCTTTCTTCTTGACAAACAAAACAGGAGCTCCCCACGGTGATGTGCTTGGTCGAATGAAACCACGCTCTAAAAGTTCTTATAATTGGCTTTGCAGTTCTTTCATCTCGCTGGGTGCGAGTCTGTAAGGAGCACGAGCTATTGGTGCAGCTCCTGGTATAAGATCTATTTGAAATTCAACGGATCGATGTGGGGGTAATCCCGGTAATTCTTTCGGAAATACATCGGGGAATTCTTTTGCAATGGGAACATCATTGATGCTCTTTTCTTCAGTTTGTACTTTCTCGACGTGTGCTAGAACAGCATAGCAACCTTTTCTTATTAGTTTTTGTGCCTTCAAATTACTAATAAGATGTAGCTTCGTGTTGCCCTTTTCTCCGTACACCATTAAGGGTTTTCCTTTTTCTCGTATACTGCGAATTGCATTTTTGTAACAAACGATCTCTGCTTTCACTTCTTTCAACCAGTCCATACCGATTATCACATCAAAACTCCCTAACTCTACTGGTATCAAATCAATCTTAAATGTTTCGCTAACCAGTTTAATTTCTCGATTCCGACATATATTATCTGCTGAAATTAATTTACCATTTGCTAATTCGAGTAAAAATTTACTATCCAAAGGCGTCAATGGACAACTTAATTTAGCACAAAAATCTCTACTCATATAGCTTCTATCCGCACCCGAATCAAATAAAACGTAAGCAGATTTATTGTCAATAAGAAACGTACCCGTAACAAGCTCCGAGTCTTCCTGTGCCTCTGCTGCATTAATATTTGAAACTCTTTCGCGGCCTTGTCCATTCGTGTTCTCCTGGTTCGGTCAATTTCTAATAATGTGGCCCGGTTTTCCACATTTATAACAAACTACATTGGCATAACTTGCTCCGACACTACTTGCTCCGCCATTATTCGTTCCGACACCATTTGTTCCTTTCGTTCTATTAACCCCTGGTCCGTAGTGAAGGTATTTCGTATGCCCGAGAGACATATTAAATTAACGTGGCTAATGTGTTGTGATCCAAGTCGGGTCATACCCAATGACAAGCTTACCGACACCTTATATGTATTTAAACTTAACGAATGGATCGTTAAATAAGTACGCGACACTTGGATTTTAGAAAATGGGTTTTCTAAAATATAATCACTTAAGATAAATTATTTGAATAATTTACATTTAATTATTTATAAGGTTAAATAATTATAGTGTGTGTTAAATTTTATAAAAGGGTTTATAAAAACTTGCAAGTATTACTAATAATTACATAGTTTTATTACATGTTTATAAAAAAAAACAAGTGTGATTATAGTAATACATGGGGGTGGCGGTTTTGAGGAGCCCCATGACCACCTCACATGCTATTTTCCTTTGGTACTTGTGTGGTCTCAAACCCCATGCTCATGCCTTACATGTATTCCAATACTTTGACTCAATGGAACATGCAATTAAAACACACAATAGCAACAAAAATTCTGCTCTCCCCTCTTGAGCTGCTGCCGAAATAATACAAGGGAGTAGAGAGGTTTTTGGCTTGCAAATTAAGTTCATTAAGTGTCCAAAATCCTAACCACATAAAGGAAGGTGTTGGTGATTGATAGCTTGGGGTATTACTTGCTTGAGGCTTCAAGTTAGAGGCTTTATTTCCATCATCTTTATCATCAACATTGCTGTCCAAATCAGCTCCTAATTCATCTTAGAGGAGGTATAATTTTCTTCCTTCTTTGTTACATGTAAGCATATTTTCATAACTTGATAACTATATGGAATTCATCTAAATTGGTTTAACATACAAACTTGTTTTCTTAATAATTATGCTTCCACTTGTTATAACTCTAAATGAATTGGTTTCATGTTTATGTTAACATTAAGAACTTGTTGTTATGTTGAATTCCATCAATGGTATCTAGAGCCGAAGTCTATGAAATATGCTTCTTGAATATGGTCTTTGAAACCCACCAACTTTGCATTTTATTAACATGCATGAAAGTAGAATGCAAAATTGATGGATTTTGGGTAGTTTTGTTGGAAGGCCGAATTTAAGAAGGTCCAAATGGGTTTTTGGAACTTACCTTTTGGTCATATTTTGTTCATATGTTGTTGTTCACAATCATAGCCAAGACCTTGTGGTTGAATGGATGTTTGTTTGGTTGATTTGTTAATTTTTCCATGTGGTTGTTATATTCATTCATTTGGTTTGTAAAGTTAATTATTTATTTGGTATGTAATATTAATTTTGGTTATGTAATTTATTTTTACATTTGGTATGTAAAGTAGAATAAGTTGTAATTTCATTTTCTAGATAAAAATGTATTAGGATACATATTTTGTAAAATGATGAAGATGATGAAGACTTGAAGAACACAAGAAGAATCTACTTGGATGCAAGATTAAGTGGGAGTGGTAAATCTCCTATTTTGTGTTATGACCCATTACCCGGTGGCATTTTGTTTTCGGCTAAACAAAATGCTTACCAAAAGGCTTGATTGTGAACAAAAATTGTTTTGCATGCATGTTGTGTTGTTTGATTATGGTTTGTATGTTTGGTTACTACAAGTTATCACACAAGTTTACAACTAGCACAACTACATTTAATTGGTTAAATTAAAAATAGTTAACAACATGCAAAATGGAAAATTTAATTGGTTAAATTATTAACAAACATGAAATTTATCAAACCACAATTTAATCGGTTAAATTGAAATGGCTAAAAGGACATTAATAAGTGGTTATTTAGAACATGACAAGGATCATAATATATAAAATGGTTTATATCATGTAATTGGTTTAATTACAAGACATGAAAATAGTTTTTCATAAGTACCATGCACTAAATGCATGTTGGTGTATGGTATAAAAGTTTTCTCAAACTAGAATTAACGAAAACTCAAAATCCCTTTCACTAACAAGGTAAACAAGTTAAACGCCATCCTATTGTGTGACACTTAAAAGTATTAGGGAACTCATGATGGGATAAAGGTCACCTAACCATTATGAGCAAACTAATATGATTAAGGTAAATTTCGCATGCTTATGGGATAAAGGTCACCTAACCACATGTATGTTAAATTTACAAGTCTATACAAGTAGGACGACTTGATTTGGGACTCATGAACTTAGGGTCACCAAAGCATGAGGAACAAATAGGCGTTGATGGGATAAATATGCCATGCAAAAGGATTGCATGATCCCATACTCTAGAAGTTGCAAATGGATTGCAATTGTCATTTAATGACTACCTAGCTAAATCAAATTGCGGGATAAAGGTCACCTAACCGAAACTTGGTTTACCGTTGGATTCTAGAATTTAATAATTCAATTTGTTTTAAAGGGTATTGAATGTTAAATTAAAATCGATAATTAAACAAACTTTGTTAATTTTGTAGATGGCCGCCAATAACAACAACATTCCAAACACACCACTTAACCTAAACCACCTATCATTAAGGTCTCTCTTAGAGAAAGACAAACTCAACCATACAAACTTTATGGATTGGTTCCGCAATCTTCGGATTGTCCTCAAACAAGAGGATAAAATGTATGTGCTTGAGGACCCCATTCCCGATCAACCGGATGAGAGTGATGTGGAGGCAATGGCCTCTTACGATAAGTATTGCCACGACTCCCTTCAAGTCTCATGCTTAATGCTTGGGACTATGATACCCGAACTCCAAAAGGATTTCGAGCATCATAGCGCATACGACATGATAACACAATTGAAGGAGATGTTTCTCCAACAAGCACGTGTTGAGCGTTTCGAAACGGTTCGGGCGCTTCATGCTTGTCGTATGGACGATACCCAATCGGTTTCATCTTATGTACTTAAGATGAAGAGCCTTATCGATCGTGCTAACCGTCTTAACCTTAACATATCAAATGAGTTAGCCACCGATCTTATCCTTAACTCCCTATCAAAGAGGTTTGATCAATTTGTAATAAATTACAACATGAATGGGATGGATAAGAGCATAGGTGAGCTTCATGGTATGCTTAGGACGGCGGAAACTAGCATGGGTAAAAGGACTTTACCCGTGTTAGCAATCGATCAAGGTGGGTCTAAAGGTAACACCTCTAAGCCAAAGGTGGCTAAGAGAAAAGGACCCGCCCATCAAGGCAAAGGGAAGGGGAAGATGGTTACCTCAACCAAAAACAAGGCTAAGAAGCAAAAGGTAGCCGAGAAGGCAAACCCCAAGGAAGACCCATGTTTCGGTTGCGGTGAGATGGGTCATTGGAAACGAAACTGTCCGGTCTATCTTAAGGAGTTGAAGGACAAGAGGGATGCAGGGCAAACCTCAGGTAATATATATATGGTATATATGGAGCTTAGTATTACTTCTTCTAATACATGGGTATTAGACACGGGATGTGGAACTCATATTTGCAATTCTTTGCAGGGGTTCAAAAGAAGTAACAAGCAAACGGGAACATCAAGTCTCTTCATGGGGAATGGAGCTAAAGTGCAAGTGAAAGCTCAAGGAGACTTTGTGTTAAAACTTCCAAGTGGCTTGGAACTTATTTTGAATGATGTTTTGTATGCACCCGACTTATATCGAAACATTATTTCTGTTTCCCGTTTGAAACAATGTGGTTTTAATCCTAATTTTGTTAATGATGATATCCACTTTTATTTAGATGATGTATTCTATTTCAAGGCTTCACCTTCAAATGGAATTTATGAATTGGTTCATGATGACGCATCATCGAGCTCTATATACCATACAAGCACCAAGAAACTCAAAAGGGATTTGAGTGATTCCTACTTATGGCATTGTCGCCTTGGTCACATAAACAAGAACCGAATGCATACACTTCAAAGGAATGGACTTTTGAAATCAAATGAAATGGATTCATTTGATGTATGCGAATCTTGTTTACAAGGCAAGATGACTAAAGCACCTTTCAAAGGGACTTATGAAAGGGCTAAAGATTTATTGGGATTAATACATTCGGATGTATGTGGACCCTTTAAACCCATAACTAGGAATGGTGAAAGATACTTTGTTACTTTCATTGATGACTTTAGTCGTTTCGGATATGTCTACTTATTAAGACACAAGGACGAAACGTTTGAAGCATTCAAAGAATATCAAAACGAAGTACAAAATCAACTCAATAGGACAATTAAGGTACTACGTACCGATAGAGGAGGTGAATACCTAAGCGATGCCTTCCAAGATCATCTTAGGAGTTGTGGGATTATCTCACAACTTACTCCACCCGGAACACCCCAACTTAATGGAGTTTCCGAAAGGAGGAACCGAACCCTAATGGATATGGTTCGATCTATGATGGCAAGAAGCTCGTTGCCTCTATCATTTTGGGGTTATTGTCTAAGCTCCGCGGCTCGTATTTTAAATATGGCCCCAACCAAGAAAGTGGAACGAACTCCTCACGAGATGTGGTTTGGTAAACCTCCATCTCTATCATACTTAAAAGTATGGGGATGTGAAGCTTATCCTAAGCGTTACGTCCCTAATAAGTTGAATGCTCGATCCACGAAGTGTATCTTCATAGGATATCCCAAGGATGATATGGGATACTATTTCTATGATCCATCCGAGCAGAATGTATTTATTGCTCGGAAGGCGGAATTCCTTGAAACTAAGTTCCTAATGGAAGGAAATAGTGAAAGGAAGATAGATCTTGAAGAGGTTCAAGATCAAGTAGATGATACATAATTGGTTGACACTAGCACTCAACATGAAAATGTTGATAGTGATCAAATGGATGATCAAAATACACAAGACATTCGTAGATCTGGTAGGATTAGCAATCCTCCTGAGAGATATGGGTTTCTCATAGATGGTTGCTATACGGTTGATTTGGATGAACCAACAAACTACCAAGATGCTTTATCAAGGATTGATAAAGATAAATGGCAGGAAGCCATGAACGCCGAGATGCAATCCATGTATGAAAACCAAGTGTGGGAACTTGTTGAGCAACCTCCTAGCTCTAAGCTAGTTGATTGCAAATGGCTTTTCAAAATGAAAACCGACATACATGGAAACTTGGATACATATAAAGCTAGACTTGTTGCAAAAGGTTTCACTCAAACTCAAGGGGTTGATTATGATGAAACTTTCTCGCCTGTGGCAATGCTAAAGTCTATTAGGATATTATTTGCCATTGCTGCTCACTACGACTATGAAATATGGCAAATGGATGTCAAAACCGCTTTCCTAAATGGATATCTTATGGAAGATGTCTATATGGTCCAGCCTGAAGGTTTTGTTGATCCAAAATATCCTAAAAGTGTATGCAAGTTAAAGAAGTCAATCTACGGATTGAAACAAGCATCTAGAATGTGGAATCATCGTTTTAATGAGGAAGCCGAGAAATTTGGCTTCATTAAAAATGGTGATGAAGCTTGTGTATATAAGAAAGCTAGTGGGAGCACTATCATATTCCTTGTACTATATGTGGATGATATATTATTATTTGGGAATGATATTACCACAATGCAAGGGGTCAAAACTTGGCTAAAGAGTTGCTTCTCCATTAAGGATCTTGGAGATGCACAATACATATTGGGGATAGGGATCTATAGAAATAGATCCAAGAGATTGATAGGTTTAAGTCAAAGTACATACATTGATAAAATCTTGAAAAGGTTCAAGATGGAAAACTCTAAGAGAGGTTTGGTACCTATTCTAAAAGGAACCGTTCTCAGTTCATCTCAGTGTCCTGCCACGAAAGATGAACAAGAGAGAATGAAGAAAGTCCCATACGCATCTGCTATTGGGTCTATCATGTATGCAATGATATGTACTAGACCGGATGTGTCATGCGCTCTTAGCTTGACAAGTAGATACCAGAATAACCCAGGAAATAGTCATTGGATTGCTGTTAAAAGCATATTAAAATACCTTAGAAGGACTAAGGATATGTTTCTAATATATGGGTCTGGTGAGGAGGAACTTGCTGTAAAAGGTTACGTGGACGCGAGTTTCCAAACTGATCGAGATGACTCTCGATCACAATCCGGTTATGTCTTCATGTTAAATGGTGGTGCGGTCTCTTGGAAGAGTTCGAAACAGGAGGTTGTTGCGTTATCCACTACAGAGTCGGAGTACATTGCCGCCTCATTGGCAGCACAGGAAGCTGCATGGATGAAGAAATTCATCGACGACTTAGGAGTGGTCCCTTCCATTCAGGACCCTCTTGAGATCTTTTGTGACAACGAGGGTGCGATTGCTCAAATCAAGGAACCTCGTGCCCATCAAAAGACTCGTCACATTGAGCGGAGATTCAACTACATAAGGGATGAAGTTGAAAAAGGAAAGATATGTATTCGCAAAGTTCATACAGATCATAATGTTGTGGATCCACTCACGAAGCTTTTACATGGGCCAAAACATGAGGGACATGTTTGTGCATTAGGGCTTCGATATTCTAGTGATTGGATATGATCTATTTTATGTATTGTACCGGAACGAAATTATTCAAACTCATTAATATAACTATGGTGTTAATTTATTTGAGTTATGTTCCTATTTTGCATATTTCATCCATGAATAAGCAATTATTCTAAATTTCCGTAGTCGATCATATTTGTGGGAACAAATGTGAGGTTTAGACTATTATGAACTCGGATTGGTATACATTCATAGGTTGAATGTAGGGCAAGGTTGCAACCAAAGTTCATAGATATTTGTGGGAAACAAATATTGGAAGACCCGCTCTCAAGAATTACTGTATAGAGCCTTTGTGGTTGATCACATGTAATTTTGAGTAAAGGCGAATATCATTGTATCCTCTGACCTGAGATACATATTGGGTTCGGATATTCACCAAGTACTGTGCCTTGATTCTTTCCTTCGCTATTCTGAAACATGGTAGTACATAAGGAAGAACTCAGGTATATTACAAAGTGTATATCTAGGACGTATGTAGTCAAGATGGAATTTGTCCCTCTTATTCGTTGAGAGTCAGATGTCTAAGGCCTGAAAAGTTAAATCTATAAGAGAGTGATCACTCTGTATCTCTTGGATTTGACATGACATCTAGGATGAAAGGATATAATGAAAGATTCACCTAATCATATTCGAGATGGGAACTCGAAAGGGATGATGTTATTGAATGGCACAAAGTCATAACATATTAGGGGTGATGGACGGTGTGTTAGGCTGTATCCATCACTTGCATTAATTTCTTATGTTTCTCGTGCAAGTGGGAGATTGAAGGTATTTCGTATGCCCGAGAGACATATTAAATTAACGTGGCTAATGTGTTGTGATCCAAGTCGGGTCATACCCAATGACAAGCTTACCGACACCTTATATGTATTTAAACTTAACGAATGGATCGTTAAATAAGTACGCGACACTTGGATTTTAGAAAATGGGTTTTCTAAAATATAATCACTTAAGATAAATTATTTGGATAATTTACATTTAATTATTTATAAGGTTAAATAATTATAGTGTGTGTTAAATTTTATAAAAGGGTTTATAAAAACTTGCAAGTATTACTAATAATTACATAGTTTTATTACATGTTTATAAAAAAAAACAAGTGTGATTATAGTAATACATGGGGGTGGCGGTTTTGAGGAGCCCCATGACCACCTCACATGCTATTTTCCTTTGGTACTTGTGTGGTCTCAAACCCCATGCTCATGCCTTACATGTATTCCAATACTTTGACTCAATGGAACATGCAATTAAAACACACAATAGCAACAAAAATTCTGCTCTCCCCTCTTGAGCTGCTGCCGAAATAATACAAGGGAGTAGAGAGGTTTTTGGCTTGCAAATTAAGTTCATTAAGTGTCCAAAATCCTAACCACATAAAGGAAGGTGTTGGTGATTGATAGCTTGGGGTATTACTTGCTTGAGGCTTCAAGTTAGAGGCTTTATTTCCATCATCTTTATCATCAACATTGCTGTCCAAATCAGCTCCTAATTCATCTTAGAGGAGGTATAATTTTCTTCATTCTTTGTTACATGTAAGCATATTTTCATAACTTGATAACTATATGGAATTCATCTAAATTGGTTTAACATACAAACTTGTTTTCTTAATAATTATGCTTCCGCTTGTTATAACTCTAAATGAATTGGTTTCATGTTTATGTTAACATTAAGAACTTGTTGTTATGTTGAATTCCATCATGTAGACCTCACACTTCGCCGCGCTATGACCATTTCTTTTACACTTGTTGCAAAATTTGGTGCAGAACCCCGAGTGATACTTTTCACACCTTTGGCATAGCTGCTTCTGATTGTTGTTGTTGTTGCAGTTATTATTGTTGTTGGGATGATTGTTGTAGTTGCTATTGTTGTTGTTGTTGTTGTTGTTGTTGTTGGGCCGTTTGTTGTAGTTGCGATTGATGTTGCGATTGTTGGGATAATTGTTGCGATTATTGTTGTAATTGCTGTTGTTGTTGTATTGGTGATTCTTATCACCGTTTTCCTCCCACTTTCTTTTGACTTGCTTCACATTGGCCTCTTCAGTAGTCTGTTCTTTAATTCTTTCTTCAATCTGGTTCACTAGTTTGTGAGCCATTCTACATGCCTGTTGTATGAAGGTGGGCTCGTGTGAACTTATATCTTCTTGGATTCTTTCCGGTAATCCTTTCACAAATGCGTCGATCTTCTCTTCCTCATCTTCGAATGCTCCCGGACACAATAGGTACAATTCTGTGAATCGTCTTTCATACATGGTAATATCAAATCCTTGGGTTCGTAACCCTCTAAGTTCTTTCTTGAGCTTATTGACCTCGGTTCTGGGACGGTACTTCTCGTTCATCAAGTGCTTGAATGCTGACCACGGTAGTGCGTACGCATCGTCTTGTCCCACTTTCTCTAGCTAGGTATTCCACCATGTTAACGCAGAACCTGTGAAGGTATGCGTAGCGTACTTCACTTTGTCCTCTTCAGTACACTTACTTATGGCAAACACCGATTCGACCTTCTCGGTCCACCGTTTCAATCCGATCGGTCCTTCGGTTCCATCAAATTCCAAAGGTTTGCAGGCAGTGAATTCTTTGTAGGTGCATCCTACACGATTTCCTGTACTGCTAGATCCAAGGTTATTGTTGGTATGTAGCGCAGCTTGTACTGCGGCTATGTTTGAAACTAGAAAAGTACGGAATTCCTCTTCATTCATATTCACGGTGTGTCGAGTAGTCGGTGCCATTTCCTTCAAAATAGTCAAATGGAACAAGTTAATCATACAGAATATTAAGAGTAGTTAATAGTATTTCGTAGCATAATATGAACTCATTTATAAAAGCTTTTTCTTCATATTAGCGTTTTATAAGTTTAAATTCGGGTAGTACCTACCCGTTAAGTTCATACTTAGTAGCTAATATACAATTCAACTACTACAATTCTATATGAAAAACTGATTATAATAATATTTCGCGTTCAAACTTTTACACAATATTTTACAAACTTACAATACCGCTTATTTTACATATAGCATGAAATATAGCACACAATAAATTTGATACAAGATGGTTGTGAAGATAATTCTAGCTAGTACACAAGTCATTCAGCAAAGGTAATAAAAACACGTAATTCATACGTCCAGAAACAAGTCATGCATTCTGGTTTTACTAGGATTACTTCCCATCCTTGGTCTTGTGAAACATAACCATTATGGCCGTTGATAAGACAGCGTGTTGTAACGTCGTCAAAGGGACGAGGGTTACGTAATGTCCAACAGTCCCGTAACAATCTAAAAACCTCATTTCTTACCCCAATTACCAACTCCGTCACTTGTGGAAACGTTTTGTTTAATAGTTGTAGCCCGATGTTCTTGTTCTCACTTTGGTGAGAAGAGAACATTACTAATCCGTAAGCATAACATGCTTTTTTATGTTGCATGTTAGCCGCTTTTTCTAAATCACGAAGTCCAATATTCGGATATATTGAGTCAAAATAATTTCTTAACCCATTGCGTAAAATAGCATTTGGGTTCCCCGCAATATATGCGTCAAAGTAAACACATCGTAACTTATGGATTTCCCAATGTGATATCCCCCATCTTTCGAACGAAAGCCTTTTATAAACCAAGCATTCTTGGAACGTTCTTCGAATGTCTTACAAACTGATCTCGCCTTAAATAGTTGTGCCGAAGAATTCTGTCCGACTCTAGACAAGATTTCATCAATCATGTCTCCGGATAGGTCTCTTAATATATTGGGTTGTCTATCCATTTTGTGTTTTTATACTGTAAAATAGACAAGAGTTAGATTCATAAAAAAATACTTATTAATACAAGCAATTTTTACATATATCATAAAGCATAAGCACACTATATTACATATATTACACCACACGAATACAACTATCTTATTCCGACTCGCTTGTTTCTTCTTCTTCGGTTTTGGTTCGTTTTGCCAAGTTTCTAGGGATATATGATGTTCCCCTAATACGAGCCGTCGTTTTCCACATTGGTTTAGAAAAACCTGGTGGTTTAGAGGTTCCCGAGTCATTGTTACAACTTAAGGACTTCGGGGGTTGACGATACATATAAAGTTCATCGGGGTTGGAATTAGATTTCTCTATTTTTATGTCCTTTCCCTTATTATTTTCTTTTGCCTTTTTAAATTCAGTTGGGGTAATTTCTATAACATCATCGGAATTCTCGTCGGAATCCGATTCATCGGAGAATTGGTAATCCTCCCAATATTTTGCTTCCTTGGCGGAAACACCATTGACCATAATTAACCTTGGTCGTTTGGTTGAGGATTTTCTTTTACTTAACCGTTTTATTATTTCCCCCACCGGTTCTATTTCTTCATCCGGTTCCGATTCTTCTTCCGGTTCCGATTCTTCTTCCGGTTCCGACTCTTCTTCCGGTTCCTCTTCGGGAACTTGTGAATCAGTCCACGAATCATTCCAATTTACATTTGACTCTTCATTATTATTAGGTGAGTCAATGGGACTTGTTCTAGAGGTAGAAATCTATCACATAATATCAAATGCGTTAAGAGATTAATATATCACATTATATTCACATGTTAAAAATATATAGTTTCCAACAAAATTTGTTAAGCAATCATTTTTCAAGTAAACACGGTCGAAGTCCAGACTCACTAATGCATCCTAACAAACTCGATAAGACACACTAATGCAAAATTCTGGTTCTCTAAGACCAACGCTCGGATACCAACTGAAATGTCCCGTTCTTATTGATTAAAAACGTTCCATATTAATTGATTTCGTTGCGAGGTTTTGACCTCTATATGAGACGTTTTTCAAAGACTGCATTCATTTTTAAAACAAACCATAACCTTTATTTCATAGATAAAGGTTTTAAAAAGCTTTACGTATATTATCAAATAATGATAATCTAAAATATCCTGTTTACACACGACCATTACATAATGGTTTACAATACAAATATGTTACAACAAAATAAGTTTCTTGAATGCAGTTTTTACACAATATCATACAAGCATGGACTCCAAATCTCGTCCTTATTTAAGTATGCGACAGCGGAAGCTCTTAATAATCACCTGAGAATAAACATGCTTAAAACGTCAACAAAAATGTTGGTGAGTTATAGGTTTAACCTATATATATCAAATCATAATAATAGACCACAAGATTTCATATTTCAATACACATCCCATACATAGAGATAAAAATCATTCATATGGTGAACACCTGGTAACCGACATTAACAAGATGCATATATAAGAATATCCCCATCATTCCGGGACACCCTTCGGATATGATATAAATTTCGAAGTACTAAAGCATCCGGTACTTTGGATGGGGTTTGTTAGGCCCAATAGATCTATCTTTAGGATTCGCGTCAATTAGGGTGTCTGTTCCCTAATTCTTAGATTACCAGACTTAATAAAAAGGGGCATATTCGATTTCGATAATTCAACCATAGAATGTAGTTTCACGTACTTGTGTCTATTTTGTAAATCATTTATAAAACCTGCATGTATTCTCATCCCAAAAATATTAGATTTTAAAAGTGGGACTATAACTCACTTTCACAGATTTTTACTTCGTCGGGAAGTAAGACTTGGCCACTGGTTGATTCACGAACCTATAACAATATATACATATATATCAAAGTATGTTCAAAATATATTTACAACACTTTTAATATATTTTGATGTTTTAAGTTTATTAAGTCAGCTGTCCTCGTTAGTAACCTACAACTAGTTGTCCACAGTTAGATGTACAGAAATAAATCGATAAATATTATCTTGAATCAATCCACGACCCAGTGTATACGTATCTCAGTATTGATCACAACTCAAACTATATATATTTTGGAATCAACCTCAACCCTGTATAGCTAACTCCAACATTCACATATAGAGTGTCTATGGTTGTTCCGAAATATATATAGATGTGTCGACATGATAGGTCGAAACATTGTATACGTGTCTATGGTATCTCAAGATTACATAATATACAATACAAGTTGATTAAGTTATGGTTGGAATAGATTTGTTACCAATTTTCACGTAGCTAAAATGAGAAAAATTATCCAATCTTGTTTTACCCATAACTTCTTCATTTTAAATCCGTTTTGAGTGAATCAAATTGCTATGGTTTCATATTGAACTCTATTTTATGAATCTAAACAGAAAAAGTATAGGTTTATAGTCAGAAAAATAAGTTACAAGTCATTTTTGTAAAGGTAGTCATTTCAGTCGAAAGAACGACGTCTAGAGGACCATTTTAGAAAACATACTTCCACTTTGAGTTTAACCATAATTTTTGGATATAGTTTCATGTTCATAATAAAAATCATTTTCTCAGAATAACAACTTTTAAATCAAAGTTTATCATAGTTTTTAATTAACTAACCCAAAACAGCCCGCGGTGTTACTACGACTGCGTAAATCCGGTTTTACGGTGTTTTTCGTGTTTCCAGGTTTTAAATCATTAAGTTAGCATATCATATAGATATAGAACATGTATTTAGTTGATTTTAAAAGTCAAGTTTGAAGGATTAACTTTTGTTTGCGAACAAGTTTAGAATTAACTAAACTATGTTCTAGTGATTACAAGTTTAAACCTTCAAATAAGATAGCTTTATATGTATGAATCAAATGATGTTATGAACATCATTACTACCTTAAGTTCCTTGGATAAACCTACTGGAAAAGAGAAAAATGGATCTAGTTTCAACGGATCCTTGGATGGCTCGAAGTTCTTGAAGCAGAATCATGACACGAAAACAAGTTCAAGTAAGATCATCACTTGAAATAAGATTGTTATAGTTATAGAAATTGAACCAAAGTTTGAATATGATTATTACCTTGTATTAGAATGATAACCTACTATAAGAAACAAAGATTTCTTGAGGTTGGATGATCACCTTACAAGATTGGAAGTGAGCTAGCAACTTGAAAGTATTCTTGATTTTATGTAACTAGAACTTGTAGAATATATGAAGAACACTTAGAACTTGAAGATAGAACTTGATAGAGATCAATTAGATGAAGAAAATTGAAGAATGAAAGTGTTTGTAGGTGTTTTTGGTCGTTGGTGTATGGATTAGATATAAAGGATATGTAATTTTGTTTTCATGTAAATAAGTCATGAATGATTACTCATATTTTTGTAATTTTATGAGATATTTCATGCTAGTTGCTAAATGATGGTTCCCACATGTGTTAGGTGACTCACATGGGCTGCTAAGAGCTGATCATTGGAGTGTATATACCAATAGTACATACATCTAAAAGCTGTGTATTGTACGAGTACGAATATGGGTGCATACGAGTAGAATTGTTGATGAAACTGAACGAGGATGTAATTGTAAGCATTTTTGTTAAGTAGAAGTATTTTGATAAGTGTATTGAAGTCTTTCAAAAGTGTATAAATACATATTAAAACACTACATGTATATACATTTTAACTGAGTCGTTAAGTCATCGTTAGTCGTTACATGTAAGTGTTGTTTTGAAACCTTTAGGTTAACGATCTTGTTAAATGTTGTTAACCCAATTTTTATAATATCAAATGAGATTTTAAATTATTATATTATCATGATATTATCATGTTTGAATATCTCTTAATATGATATATATACATTAAATGTCTTTACAACGATAATCGTTACATATATGTCTCGTTTAAAAATCATTAAGTTAGTAGTCTTGTTTTTACATATGTAGTTCATTGTTAATATACTTAATGATATGTTTACTTATCATAGTATCATGTTAACTATATATATATATATATATATCCATATATATGTCATCATATAAGTTTTACAAGTTTTAACGTTCGTGAATCACAGGTCAACTTGGGTGGTCAATTGTCTATATGAAACATATTTCAATTAATCAAGTCTTAACAAGTTTGATTGCTTAACTTGTTGGAAACATTTAATCATGTAAATATCAATCTCAATTAATATATATAAATATGGAAAAGTTCGGGTCACTACACCGCTGTCTCCGGAAGTCAATTACACGAAAATGTTTGACCCTTTCCCGACATAATTAGACAAAACGCTTTCAACCACATACTCATACATGTAAAACTAACACGTTCCATTAATAAAATTAGTTTTACGAAGCGGGGCCCACATCAGCCGTTTTACGAGTTTAATACATAACGAGAGTTTTGACTGAAATGTCCCGTTCTTATTGATTAAAAACGTTCCATATTAATTGATTTCGTTGCGAGGTTTTGACCTCTATATGAGACGTTTTTCAAAGACTGCATTCCTTTTTAAAACAAATCATAACCTTTATTTCATAAATAAAGGTTTAAAAAGCTTTACGTAGATTATCAAATAATGATAATCTAAAATATCCTGCTTACACACGACCATTACATAATGGTTTGCAATACAAATATGTTACATCGAAATCAGTTTCTTGAATGCAGTTTTTACACAATATCATACAAACATGGACTCCAAATCTTGTCCTTATTTTAGTATGCAACAGCGGAAGCTCTTAATATTCACCTGAGAATAAACATGCTTTAAACGTCAACAAAAATGTTGGTGAGTTATAGGTTTAACCTATATATATCAAATCGTAACAATAGACCACAAGATTTCATATTTCAATACACATCCCATACATAGAGATAAAAATCATTCATATGGTGAACACCTGGTAACCGACAATAACAAGATGCATATATAAGAATATCCCCATCATTCCGGGACACCCTTCGGATATGATATAAATTTCGAAGTACTAAAGCATCCGGTACTTTGGATGGGGTTTGTTAGGCCCAATAGATCTATCTTTAGGATTCGCGTCAATTAGGGTGTCTGTTCCCTAATTCTTAGATTACCAGACTTAATAAAAAGGGGCATATTCGATTTCGATAATTCAACCATAGAATGTAGTTTCACGTACTTGTGTCTATTTTGTAAATCATTTATAAAACCTGCATGTATTCTCATCCCAAAAATATTAGATTTTAAAAGTGGGACTATAACTCACTTTCACAGATTTTTACTTCGTCGGGAAGTAAGACTTGGCCACTGGTTGATTCACGAACCTATAACAATATATACATATATATCAAAGTATGTTCAAAATATATTTACAACACTTTTAATATATTTTGATGTTTTAAGTTTATTAAGTCAGCTGTCCTCGTTAGTAACCTACAACTAGTTGTCCACAGTTAGATGTACAGAAATAAATCGATAAATATTATCTTGAATCAATCCACGACCCAGTGTATATGTATCTCAGTATTGATCACAACTCAAACTATATATATTTTGGAATCAACCTCAACCCTGTATAGCTAACTCCAACATTCACATATAGAGTGTCTATGGTTGTTCCGAAATATATATAGATGTGTCGACATGATAGGTCGAAATATTGTATACGTGTCTATGGTATCTCAAGATTACATAATATACAATACAAGTTGATTAAGTTATGGTTGGAATAGATTTGTTACCAATTTTCACGTAGCTAAAATGAGAAAAATTATCCAATCTTGTTTTACCCATAACTTCTTCATTATAAATCCGTTTTGAGTGAATCAAATTGCTATGGTTTCATATTGAACTCTATTTTATGAATCTAAACAGAAAAAGTATAGGTTTATAGTCGGAAAAATAAGTTACAAGTCGTTTTTGTAAAGGTAGTCATTTCAGTCGAAAGAACGACGTCTAGATGACCATTTTAGAAAACATACTTCCACTTTGAGTTTAACCATAATTTTTGGATATAGTTTCATGTTCAAAATAAAAATCATTTTCTCAGAATAACAACTTTTAAATCAAAGTTTATCATAGTTTTTAATTAACTAACCCAAAACAGCCCGCGGTGTTACTACGACGGCGTAAATCCGGTTTTACGGTGTTTTTCGTGTTTCCAGGTTTTAAATCATTAAGTTAGCATATCATATAGATATAGAACATGTGTTTAGTTGATTTTAAAAGTCAAGTTAGAAGGATTAACTTTTGTTTGCGAACAAGTTTAGAATTAACTAAACTATGTTCTAGTGATTACAAGTTTAAACCTTCGAATAAGATAGCTTTATATGTATGAATCGAATGATGTTATGAACATCATTACTACCTTAATTTCCTTGGATAAACCTACTGGAAAAGAGAAAAATGGATCTAGCTTCAATGGATCCTTGGATGGCTCGAAGTTCTTGAAGCAGAATCATGACACGAAAACAAGTTCAAGTAAGATCATCACTTGAAATAAGATTGTTATAGTTATAGAAATTGAACCAAAGTTTGAATATGATTATTACCTTGTATTAGAATGATAACCTACTGTAAGAAACAAAGATTTCTTGAGGTTGGATGATCACCTTACAAGATTGGAAGTGAGCTAGCAAACTTGAAAGTATTCTTGATTTTATGAAACTAGAACTTTTGGAATTTATGAAGAACACTTAGAACTTGAAGATAGAACTTGAGAGAGATCAATTAGATGAAGAAAATTGAAGAATGAAAGTGTTTGTAGGTGTTTTTGGTCGTTGGTGTATGGATTAGATATAAAGGATATGTAATTTTGTTTTCATGTAAATAAGTCATGAATGATTACTCATATTTTTGTAATTTTATGAGATATTTCATGCTAGTTGCCAAATGATGGTTCCCACATGTGTTAGGTGACTCACATGGGCTGCTAAGAGCTGATCATTGGAGTGTATATACCAATAGTACATACATCTAAAAGCTGTGTATTGTACGAGTACGAATACGGGTGCATACGAGTAGAATTGTTGATGAAACTGAACGAGGATGTAATTGTAAGCATTTTTGTTAAGTAGAAGTATTTTGATAAGTGTATTGAAGTCTTTCAAAAGTGTATAAATACATATTAAAACACTACATGTATATACATTTTAACTGAGTCGTTAAGTCATCGTTAGTCGTTACATGTAAGTGTTGTTTTGAAACCTTTAGGTTAACGATCTTGTTAAATGTTGTTAACCCAATGTTTATAATATCAAATGAGATTTTAAATTATTATATTATCATGATATTATCATGTATGAATATCTCTTAATATGATATATATACATTAAATGTCTTTACAACGATAATCGTTACATATATGTCTCGTTTAAAAATCATTAAGTTAGTAGTCTTGTTTTTACATATGTAGTTCATTGTTAATATACTTTATGATATGTTTTCTTATCATAGTATCATGTTAACTATATATATATATCCATATATATGTCATCATATAGTTTTTACAAGTTTTAACGTTCGTGAATCACCGATCAACTTGGGTGGTCAATTGTCTATATGAAACATATTTCAATTAATCAAGTCTTAATAAATTTGATTGCTTAACATGTTGGAAACATTTAATCATGTAAATATCAATCTCAATTAATATATATAAACATGGAAAAGTTCGGGTCACTACAGTACCTACCCGTTAAATAAATTTCGTCCCGAAATTTTAAGCTGTTGAAGGTGTTGACGAATCTTCTGGAAATAGATGCGGGTATTTCTTCTTCATCTGATCTTCACGCTCCCAGGTGAACTCGGGTCCTCTACGAGCATTCCATCGAACCTTAACAATTGGTATCTTGTTTTGCTTAAGTCTTTTAACCTCACGATCCATTATTTCGACGGGTTCTTCGATGAATTGAAGTTTTTCGTTGATTTGGATTTCATCTAACGGAATAGTGAGATCTTCTTTAGCAAAACATTTCTTTAAATTCGAGACGTGGAAAGTGTTATGTACAGCCGCGAGTTGTTGAGGTAACTCTAGTCGGTAAGCTACTGGTCCGACACGATCAATAATCTTGAATGGTCCAATATACCTTGGATTTAATTTCCCTCGTTTACCAAATCGAACAACGCCTTTCCAAGGTGCAACTTTAAGCATGACCATCTCTCCAATTTCAAATTCTATATCTTTTCTTTTAATGTCAGCGTAGCTCTTTTGTCGACTTTGGGCGGTTTTCAACCGTTGTTGAATTTGGATGATCTTCTCGGTAGTTTCTTGTATAATCTCCGGACCCGTAATCTGTCTATCCCCCACTTCACTCCAACAAATCGGAGACCTGCACTTTCTACCATAAAGTGCTTCAAACGGCGCCATCTCAATGCTTGAATGGTAGCTGTTGTTGTAGGAAAATTCTGCTAACGGTAGATGTCGATCCCAACTGTTTCCGAAATCAATAACACATGCTCGTAGCATGTCTTCAAGCGTTTGTATCGTCCTTTCGCTCTGCCCATCAGTTTGTGGATGATAGGCAGTACTCATGTCTAGACGAGTTCCTAATGCTTGCTGTAATGTCTGCCAGAATCTTGAAATAAATCTGCCATCCCTATCAGAGATAATAGAGATTGGTATTCCATGTCTGGAGACGACTTCCTTCAAATACAGTCGTGCTAACTTCTCCATCTTGTCATCTTCTCTTATTGGTAGGAAGTGTGCTGATTTGGTGAGACGATCAACTATTACCCAAATAGTATCAAAACCACTTGCAGTCCTTGGCAATTTAGTGATGAAATCCATGGTAATGTTTTCCCATTTCCATTCCGGGATTTCAGGTTGTTGAAGTAGACCTGATGGTTTCTGATGCTCAGCTTTGACCTTAGAACACGTCAAACATTCTCCTACGTATTTAGCAACATCGGCTTTCATACCCGGCCACCAAAAATGTTTCTTGAGATCCTTGTACATCTTCCCCGTTCCAGGATGTATTGAGTATCTGGTTTTATGAGCTTCTCTAAGTACCATTTCTCTCATATCTCCAAATTTTGGTACCCAAATCCTTTCAGCCCTATACCGGGTTCCGTCTTCCCGAATATTAAGATGCTTCTCCGATCCTTTGGGTATTTCATCCTTTAAATTTCCCTCTTTTAAAACTCCTTGTTGCGCCTCCTTTATTTGAGTAGTAATGTTATTATGAATCATTATATTCATAGATTTTACTCGAATGGGTTCTCTGTCCTTCCTGCTCAAGGCATCGGCTACCACATTTGCCTTCCCCGGGTGGTAACGAATCTCAAAGTCGTAATCATTCAATAATTCAATCCACCTACGCTGCCTCATATTCAGTTGTTTCTGATTAAATATGTGTTGAAGACTTTTGTGGTCGGTATATATAATACTTTTGACCCCATATAAGTAGTGCCTCCAAGTCTTTAATGCAAAAACAACCGCGCCTAATTCCAAATCATGCGTCGTATAATTTTGTTCGTGAATCTTCAATTATCTAGACGCATAAGCAATCACCTTCGTTCGTTGCATTAATACACAACCGAGACCTTGCTTTGATGCATCACAATAAATCACAAAATCATCATTCCCTTCAGGCAATGACAATATAGGTGCCGTAGTTAGCTTTTTCTTCAATAACTGAAACGCTTTCTCTTGTTCATCATTCCATTCAAATTTCTTCCCTTTATGCGTTAATGCAGTCAAGGGTTTTGCTATTCTGGAAAAGTCTTGGATGAACCTTCTGTAGTAACCAGCTAGTCCTAAAAACTGGCGTATGTGTTTCAGAGTTTTCGGGGTTTCCCACTTTTCAACAGTTTCTATCTTTGCCGGATCCACCTTAATACCTTCTTTGTTCACTATGTGACCGAGGAATTGAACTTCTTCCAACCAAAATGCACACTTTGAAAACTTAGCGTACAATTCTTCCTTCCTCAATACTTCTAACACCTTTCTCAAATGTTCACCGTGTTCTTGGTCATTCTTTGAGTAAATAAGTATGTCATCAATGAAAACAATGACAAACTTGTCAAGGTATGGTCCACACACTCGGTTCATAAGGTCCATGAACACAGCTGGTGCATTAGTTAAACCAAACGGCATGACCATAAACTCGTAATGACCGTAACGTGTTCTGAAAGCAGTCTTTGGAATATCATCTTCTTTCACCCGCATTTGATGATACCCGGAATGTAAGTCAATCTTTGAATAAACAGACGAGCCTTGTAGTTGATCAAATAAGTCGTCGATTCTCGGTAGTGGGTAGCGGTTCTTGATGGTAAGTTTGTTCAACTCTCGGTAGTCGATACACAACCTGAATGTACCATCTTTCTTCTTGACAAACAAAACAGGAGCTCCCCACGGTGATGTGCTTGGTCGAATGAAACCACGCTCTAAAAGTTCTTGTAATTGGCTTTGCAGTTCTTTCATCTCGCTGGGTGCGAGTCTGTAAGGAGCACGAGCTATTGGTGCAGCTCCTGGTACAAGATCTATTTGAAATTCAACGGATCGATGTGGGGGTAATCCCGGTAATTCTTTCGGAAATACATCGGGAAATTCTTTTGCAATGGGAACATCATTGATGCTCTTTTCTTCAGTTTGTACTTTCTCGACGTGTGCTAGAACAGCATAGCAACCTTTTCTTATTAGTTTTTGTGCCTTCAAATTACTAATAAGATGTAGCTTCGTGTTGCCCTTTTCTCCGTACACCATTAAGGGTTTTCCTTTTTCTCGTATAATGCGAATTGCATTTTTGTAACAAACGATCTCCGCTTTCACTTCTTTCAACCAGTCCATACCGATTATCACATCAAAACTCCCTAACTCTACTGGTATCAAATCAATCTTAAATGTTTCGCTAACCAGTTTAATTTCTCGATTCCGACATATATTATCTGCTGAAATTAATTTACCATTTGCTAATTCGAGTAAAAATTTACTATCCAAAGGCGTCAATGGACAACTTAATTTAGCACAAAAATCTCTACTCATATAGCTTCTATCCGCACCCGAATCAAATAAAACGTAAGCAGATTTATTGTCAATAAGAAACGTACCCGTAACAAGCTCTGGGTCTTCTTGTGCCTCTACCGCATTAATATTGAAAACTCTTCCACGGCCTTGTCCATTCGTGTTCTCCTGGTTCGGGCAATTTCTAATAATGTGGCCTGGTTTTCCACATTTATAACAAACTACGTTGGCATAACTTGCTCCGACACTACTTGCTCCGCCATTACTCGTTCCGACACCATTTGTTCCTTTCGTTCTATTAACCCCTGGTCCGTAGACCTCACACTTCGCCGCGCTATGACCATTTCTTTTACACTTGTTGCAAAATTTGGTGCAGAACCCCGAGTGATTCTTTTCACACCTTTGGCATAGCTGCTTCTGATTGTTGTTGTTGTTGCGGTTATTATTATTGTTGGGATGATTGTTGTAGTTGCTGTTGTTGTTGTTGTTGTTATTGTTGGGCCGTTTGTTGTAGTTGCGATTGATGTTGCGATTGTTGGGATAATTGTTGCGATTATTGTTGTAATTGCTGTTGTTGTTGTATTGGTGATTCTTATCACCGTTTTCCTCCCACTTTCTTTTGACTTGCTTCACATTGGCCTCTTCAGCAGTCTGTTCTTTAATTCTTTCTTCAATCTGGTTCACTAGTTTGTGAGCCATTCTACATGCCTGTTGTATGGAGGCGGGCTCGTGTGAACTTATATCTTCTTGGATTCTTTCCGGTAATCCTTTCACAAACGCGTCGATCTTCTCTTCCTCATCTTCGAATGCTCCCGGACACAATAGGCACAATTCTGTGAATCGTCTTTCGTACGTGGTAATATCAAATCCTTGGGTTCGTAACCCTCTAAGTTCTGTCTTGAGCTTATTGACCTCGGTTCTGGGACGGTACTTCTCGTTCATCAAGTGCTTGAATGCTGACCACGGTAGTGCGTACGCATCATCTTGTCCCACTTGCTCTAGATAGGTATTCCACCATGTTAACGCAGAACCTGTGAAGGTATGCGTAGCGTACTTCACTTTGTCCTCTTCAGTACACTTACTTATGGCAAACACCGATTCAACCTTCTCGGTCCACCGTTTCAATCCGATCGGTCCTTCGGTTCCATCAAATTCCAAAGGTTTGCAGGCAGTGAATTCTTTGTAGGTGCATCCTACACGATTTCCTGTACTGCTAGATCCAAGGTTATTGTTGGTATGTAGCGCAGCCTGTACTGCGGCTATGTTTGAAGCTAGAAAAGTACGGAATTCCTCTTCATTCATATTCACGGTGTGTCGAGTAGTCGGTGCCATTTCCTTCAAAATAGTTAAATGGAACAAGTTAATCATACAGAATATTAAGAGTAGTTAATAGTATTTTGTAGCATAATATGAACTCATTTATAAAAGCTTTTTCTTCATATTAGCGTTTTATAAGTTTAAATTCGGGTAGTACCTACCCGTTAAGTTCATACTTAGTAGCTAATATACAATTCAACTACTACAATTCTATATGAAAAACTGATTATAATAATATTTCGCGTTCAAACTTTTATACAATATTTTACAAACTTACAATACCGCTTATTTTACATAAAGCATGAAATATAGCACACAATAACTTTGATACAAGATAGTTGTGAAGACAATTCTAGCTAGTACGCAAGTCGTTCAGCAAAGGCAATAAAGACACGTAATTCATACGTCCAGAAACAAGTCATGCATTCTGGTTTTACTAGGACTACTTCCCATCCTTGGTCTTGTGCAACATAACCGTTATGGCCGTTGATAAGACAGCGTGTTGTAACGTCATCAAAGGGACGAGGGTTACGTAATGTCCAACAGTCCCGTAATAATCTAAAAACCTCATTTCTTACCCCAATTACCGACTCCGTCACTTGTGGAAACGTTTTGTTTAATAGTTGTAGCCCGATGTTCTTGTTCTCACTTTGGTGAGAAGCGAACATTACTAATCCGTAAGCATAACATGCTTCTTTATGTTGCATGTTAGCCGCTTTTTCTAAATCACGAAGTCCAATATTCGGATATATTGAGTCAAAATAATTTCTTAACCCGTTGCGTAAAATAGCATTTGGGTTCCCCGCAATATATGCGTCAAAGTAAACACATCGTAACTTATGGGTTTCCCAATGTGATATCCCCCATCTTTCAAACGAAAGTCTCTTATAAACCAAGACATTCTTGGAACGTTCTTCGAATGTCTTACAAACTGATCTCGCCTTAAATAGTTGTGCCGAAGAATTCTGGCCGACTCTAGACAAGATTTCATCAATCATGTCTCCGGGTAGGTCTCTTAAAATATTGGGTTGTCTATCCATTTTGTGTTTTTAAACTGTAAAATAGACAAGAGTTAGATTCATAAAAAAATACTTATTAATACAAGCAATTTTTACATATATCATAAAGCATAAGAACACTATATTACATATATTACACCACACGAATACAACTATCTTATTCCGACTCGCTCGTTTCTTCTTCTTCGGTTTTGGTTCGTTTTGCCAAGTTTCTAGGGATATATGATGTTCCCCTAATACGAGCCGTCGTTGTCCACATTGGTTTAGAAAAACCTGGTGGTTTAGAGGTTCCCGGGTCATTGTTACAACTTAAGGACTTCGGGGGTTGACGATACATATAAAGTTCATCGGGGTTGGAATTAGATTTCTCTATTTTTATGCCCTTTCCCTTATTATTTTCTTTTGCCTTTTTAAATTCAGTTGGGGTAATTTCTATAACATCATCGAAATTCTCGTCGGAATCCGATTCATCAGAGAATTGGTAATCCTCCCAATATTTTGCTTCCTTGGCGGAAACACCATTGACCATAATTAACTTTGGTCGGTTGGTTGAGGATTTTCTTTTACTTAACCGTTTTATTATTTCTCCCACCGGTTCTATTTCTTCATCCGGTTCCGATTCTTCTTCCGGTTCCGATTCTTCTTCCGGTTCCGACTCTTCTTCCGGTTCCTCTTCGGGAACTTGTGAATCAGTCCACAAATCATTCCAATTTACATTTGACTCTTCATTATTATTAGGTGAGTCAATGGGACTTGTTCTAGAGGTAGACATCTATCACATAATATCAAACACGTTAAGAGATTAATATATCACATAATATTCATATGTTAAAAATATATAGTTTCCAACAAAAATGTTAAGCAATCATTTTTAAAGAAAACACGGTCGAAGTCCAGACTCACTAATGCATCCTAACAAACTCGATAAGACACACTAATGCAAATTTTCTGGTTCTCTAAGACCAACGCTCGGATACCAACTGAAATGTCCCGTTCTTATTGATTAAAAACGTTCCATATTAATTGATTTCGTTGCGAGGTTTTGACCTCTATATGAGACGTTTTTCAAAGACTGCATTCCTTTTTAAAACAAATCATAACCTTTATTTCATAAATAAAGGTTTAAAAAGCTTTACGTAGATTATCAAATAATGATAATCTAAAATATCCTGCTTACACACGACCATTACATAATGGTTTACAATACAAATATGTTACATCGAAATCAGTTTCTTGAATGCAGTTTTTACACAATATCATACAAACATGGACTCCAAATCTTGTCCTTATTTTAGTATGCAACAGCGGAAGCTCTTAATATTCACCTGAGAATAAACATGCTTTAAACGTCAACAAAAATGTTGGTGAGTTATAGGTTTAACCTATATATATCAAATCGTAACAATAGACCACAAGATTTCATATTTCAATACACATCCCATACATAGAGATAAAAATCATTCATATGGTGAACACCTGGTAACCGACAATAACAAGATGCATATATAAGAATATCCCCATCATTCCGGGACACCCTTCGGATATGATATAAATTTCGAAGTACTAAAGCATCCGGTACTTTGGATGGGGTTTGTTAGGCCCAATAGATCTATCTTTAGGATTCGCGTCAATTAGGGTGTCTGTTCCCTAATTCTTAGATTACCAGACTTAATAAAAAGGGGCATATTCGATTTCGATAATTCAACCATAGAATGTAGTTTCACGTACTTGTGTCTATTTTGTAAATCATTTATAAAACCTGCATGTATTCTCATCCCAAAAATATTAGATTTTAAAAGTGGGACTATAACTCACTTTCACAGATTTTTACTTCGTCGGGAAGTAAGACTTGGCCACTGTTGATTCACGAACCTATAACAATATATACATATATATTAAAGTATGTTCAAAATATATTTACAACACTTTTAATATATTTTGATGTTTTAAGTTTATTAAGTCAGCTGTCCTCGTTAGTAACCTATAACTAGTTGTCCACAGTTAGATGTACAGAAATAAATCGATAAATATTATCTTGAATCAATCCACGACCCAGTGTATACGTATCTCAGTATTGATCACAACTCAAACTATATATATTTTGGAATCAACCTCAACCCTGTATAGCTAACTCCAACATTCACATATAGAGTGTCTATGGTTGTTCTGAAATATATATAGATGTGTCGACATGATAGGTCGAAACATTGTATACGTGTCTATGGTATCTCAAGATTACATAATATACAATACAAGTTGATTAAGTTATGGTTGGAATAGATTTGTTACCAATTTTCACGTAGCTAAAATGAGAAAAATTATCCAATCTTGTTTTACCCATAACTTCTTCATTTTAAATCCGTTTTGAGTGAATCAAATTGCTATGGTTTCATATTGAACTCTATTTTATGAATCTAAACAGAAAAAGTATAGGTTTATAGTCGGAAAAATAAGTTACAAGTCGTTTTTGTAAAGGTAGTCATTTCAGTCGAAAGAACGACGTCTAGATGACCATTTTAGAAAACATACTTCCACTTTGAGTTTAACCATAATTTTTGGATATAGTTTCATGTTCATAATAAAAATCATTTTCTCAGAATAACAACTTTTAAATCAAAGTTTATCATAGTTTTTAATTAACTAACCCAAAACAGCCCGCGGTGTTACTACGACGGCGTAAATCCGGTTTTACGGTGTTTTTCGTGTTTCCAGGTTTTAAATCATTAAGTTAGCATATCATATAGATATAGAACATGTGTTTAGTTGATTTTAAAAGTCAAGTTAGAAGGATTAACTTTTGTTTGCGAACAAGTTTAGAATTAACTAAACTATGTTCTAGTGATTACAAGTTTAAACCTTCGAATAAGATAGCTTTATATGTATGAATCGAATGATGTTATGAACATCATTACTACCTTAATTTCCTTGGATAAACCTACTGGAAAAGAGAAAAATGGATCTAGCTTCAATGGATCCTTGGATGGCTCGAAGTTCTTGAAGCAGAATCATGACACGAAAACAAGTTCAAGTAAGATCATCACTTGAAATAAGATTGTTATAGTTATAGAAATTGAACCAAAGTTTGAATATGATTATTACCTTGTATTAGAATGATAACCTACTGTAAGAAACAAAGATTTCTTGAGGTTGGATGATCACCTTACAAGATTGGAAGTGAGCTAGCAAACTTGAAAGTATTCTTGATTTTATGAAACTAGAACTTTTGGAATTTATGAAGAACACTTAGAACTTGAAGATAGAACTTGAGAGAGATCAATTAGATGAAGAAAATTGAAGAATGAAAGTGTTTGTAGGTGTTTTTGGTCGTTGGTGTATGGATTAGATATAAAGGATATGTAATTTTGTTTTCATGTAAATAAGTCATGAATGATTACTCATATTTTTGTAATTTTATGAGATATTTCATGCTAGTTGCCAAATGATGGTTCCCACATGTGTTAGGTGACTCACATGGGCTGCTAAGAGCTGATCATTGGAGTGTATATACCAATAGTACATACATCTAAAAGCTGTGTATTGTACGAGTACGAATACGGGTGCATACGAGTAGAATTGTTGATGAAACTGAACGAGGATGTAATTGTAAGAATTTTTGTTAAGTAGAAGTATTTTGATAAGTGTATTGAAGTCTTTCAAAAGTGTATAAATACATATTAAAACACTACATGTATATACATTTTAACTGAGTCGTTAAGTCATCGTTAGTCGTTACATGTAAGTGTTGTTTTGAAACCTTTAGGTTAACGATCTTGTTAAATGTTGTTAACCCAATGTTTATAATATCAAATGAGATTTTAAATTATTATATTATCATGATATTATCATGTATGAATATCTCTTAATATGATATATATACATTAAATGTCTTTACAACGATAATCGTTACATATATGTCTCGTTTAAAAATCATTAAGTTAGTAGTCTTGTTTTTACATATGTAGTTCATTGTTAATATACTTTATGATATGTTTTCTTATCATAGTATCATGTTAACTATATATATATATCCATATATATGTCATCATATAGTTTTTACAAGTTTTAACGTTCGTGAATCACCGATCAACTTGGGTGGTCAATTGTCTATATGAAACATATTTCAATTAATCAAGTCTTAATAAATTTGATTGCTTAACATGTTGGAAACATTTAATCATGTAAATATCAATCTCAATTAATATATATAAACATGGAAAAGTTCGGGTCACTACATTGACCACCAAAAAGTTTAAATGCCAAACGACGCATCGAGCATGGTGTTTGGGGTTAAACTACCCAAGTCTCGGTCGAACTTCTAAAAAGCTATAATCCCCGAGCCACTAATCCAAGCGAATACCTTTGCCCTTATCCAAGCCGGATCCTAAAAAGGTAAACAACGAGAGGGTAAGCTAACGCTTAGTGAATGCAATAATTATACATATACATATATAATACACCTACTTGCAAGCACTTATACAAATACCTCATACACGCTAGCAATTTACATAGCATACCATCGCAAGTATAACTCTAAACCCTTCAAGATCACAAGCTAGCTCAACACTATCATATATATAACCCGAATAATATAATATACTACAATACAACGCGTAATTATGGTTAACCAATAACACAAGGGAATGGTACTTCGAATTTCCCATCGGTGTTCGTAACAACCGTTAGTGTACAATGAAATATATCACTAACCCTTAGGCAACACGGACAACGAAATATCCATTCAAGCAATCGTTAGTGTACAACGAAATATATCACTAACTCTTGGGCAATTTGGACAACGAAATATCCATCGTTAGTGTACAGCGAAATATATCACTAACTCTTGGGCAATTTGGACAACGAAATATCCATCGTTAGTGTACAATGAAATATATCACTAACTGTTGGTGGTATAGACACGTATACCCGGCCCCATCCCCCGCCCTACAAATAGATACATTATATACACACATGTATAATCATTCCACTCACCTTACGCCTTCGGTGAATCGATAAACCAAGCTTGAACTTCAAGGTAACACACCTATTACAATGTACACATAATCAACATCCATTCAAGTTGATCAAACTCGCAACACTCACCATCACTAGGTGACCCATTTGGACACTTAACCCTAAAAGTGGGTCAACTCACACCCAAAACCCTAATATTAGCCAAGGTAGGTTTAAAACGCATTTCAACACTGGGTTTATGCATTAATCACAAACATTAACTAACTTAGGTCCATTTTGACCCATTTGACCAATTAAAGTCAACACACCCATTTCGGGTCATCCACTAACCCACTTAACACCCATTCACATATATATAAGTGTGCTAGTAATTTCACTAACCAATTTAGGCTCACAAACATAAATTGATACTTTGAAAACCCTAGTTAGTCATTTTTGAGTCTACATGACCCAAATTCACCCTAAACCCCCAAGTCACTACCAAAAATGGGTTTTATGTGAAACCCAAACCCTAACCCTTAATACAATTAAAGTAAGAAATTAGGTTTTATAACTTACCAACACAATCACCACGTAGCTAGCGACTAGGTGAAAAACTTTAGAACTCGCACTAAGACCCGATTCAACCTCCTTCTTCCTTTAATGGAGCTCTCTCACACTAGAAAACCCTTTCTCTCACTAAATAAATTTGGAAGAGATGAAGTAGATGGAAATGGAGTCAATGAGGCTCCAACACTGACCTAGAGCCTTTAATTCGGGCCCCCATGTGTAATTACCAAAAAGCCCTCAAAATATCTTGATTAAAACAAAGTGAGCTGTCAGCAGCAAATGGCGCGGCGCGCCAAGTGCCCGCGTGGCGCGCAACACCCCTGAGTCAGAATCTGACCCCTTTTGTATGTACAACAAAATTCCCACTTCAAGTATCCTAAATTACGCATTTGTACAAGGAAAATATTCGGGTCTTACAACTCTCCCCCACTTGAATCGGAGCGCGTCCTCGCGATCCAAGCTGCATGACAAGCAGGAAGATACACCAACACGAATTCTTCGGGTTCCCATGTAAACTCGGAACCTTTACTACGACGCCATTGGACCTTAAAGGTCCTCACCTCTTTGTTACGCAACATTTTCACCTTTTCATCAAGTATAGCGATCGATTCTTCAACATACTCTAACTTGTTGTTTAACTCGATCTCATCTAGTGGCATCCATAACGAATCATCTGCAAGACGCTTACAGAGATGGGAAACATGAAATGTATTATGGATCCCCGTAAGTTCTTCGGGTAGTTCCAAACTATATGCAACTTCACCAACACAAGTTAAAATCTTAAACGGCCCAATAAACCGAGGAGCTAACTTTCCCCGTTTTCGAAATCGAATAATACCTTTCCATGGCAAAACCTTAAGCATCACCATGTCACCTTCTTGAAATTCAATCGTTCATCTACGTTTATCGGCATACGACTTTTGCCTATCTTGAGCCTTCTTCAAGTGATCCCGAATAATATCAATCTTGTTATTCGTCTCCAAGACTAAATCAGTACTTCTGATTTCCTTTTGACCCACTTCACCCCAACAAATTGGAGTTCGACACCTTCTACCATATAACATCTCATATGGCGGCATTCCAATACTAGTGTGAAAACTATTATTGTACGAGAATTCCACCAAAGGCAAATGTTCATCCCAACTACCACCGAAATCAATAATACACGCACGTAACATATCTTCCAACGTTTGATTCGTACGTTCGATTTGACCGTCTGTTTGAGGATGGTACGCCGTGCTCATATTCACCCTCGTACCAATATCTTCATGAAACTTCTTCCAAAATCGAGAAGTAAAACGCGTGTCCCGATCCGAAACGATAGACGCTGGAACGCCATGTCTCGATATCACCTCTTTAATTAACATCTTCGCGAGTGCCTCCGACGTAATTGCTTCTTTAATCAGAAGAAACAATGCACTCTTTGTCAATCTATCAACGATCACCCAAATAGTATCAAATTGGGTTCTTGCCGTCTTTGGCAACTTAATAATAAAATCTATGGTAATATGCTCCCACTTCCACATCGGAATTTCTAGCGGTTGCAACTTACCATACGGCTTTTGGTGTTCGGATTTAACTTGCAAACACGTGACGCATTGTTCAACATACTTAACAACGTCGCGTTTCATGCCCGGCCACCAATAATCTTTCCTCAAATCATGATACATTTTCGTCGCGCCCGGATGAATAGAATATTTTGACTTGTGCTCTTCATCAAGAAGCACCTTTCGGTAATCACCCATCTTAGGCACCCACACTCTTCCTTGAAAAAGATAACAAACTACACGTACCCATAGTAATGAATTCCGATTGCCCCACAATTCGTTCCGCATGCTTGTTGTAAACGTAAGCCTCTATTTGAATCACACCAAGTTTTTCAAGAAAATCGTTAGTAATGATCATACGTAACAATCCCAATCATAACACCGGATGTTGACTCTTTTGACTCAACGCATCCGCGACTACATTCGCCTTGCCCGGATGGTAAAGTATCTCACAATCATAATCTTTCACCACGTCCATCCACCTACGTTGACGATAATTCAAATCCCGTGATCAAAAAGATGTTTCAAACTCTTGTGATCCGAATAAATCGTACACTTGACACCATACAAGTAATGGCGCCAAATTTTCAAAGCATGGACCACCGCCGCTAATTCGAGATCATGAGTCGGGTATTTCTTTTCATGTTCCTTTAATTGGCGAGAGGCCAAAGAATTGAACTTCCCTTAGCCAAAATTCACATTTCGAGAACTTAGCATACAACTTCTCCCTTCGTAGCGTCTTCAAAACTTCACGCAAATGACGTTCATGTTCGTTCATACTTTTTGAATAGACTAGTATGTCGTCAATGAACACAATTACCGACTTGTCCAACATAGGTTGGCACACTCTGTTCATAAGATCCATGAATGCCGCTGGTGCATTCGTAAGACCAAAAGGCATAACCACAAACTCGAAATGCCCGTAACGCGTACGAAAAGCCGTTTTCTCAATATCTTCCTCACGGACCCGCATTTGGTGATAGCCGGACCGTAGGTCAATTTTAGAGAAATACGTCGCACCTTGGAGTTGATCAAATAAATCATCAATCCTAGGCAATGGATAACGGTTCTTGATTGTCACTTTGTTCAACTCCCGATAATCAATGCACATACGCATACTTCCGTCTTTCTTTTTCACGAATAAAAACGGAGCGCCCCAAGGCGAAGCACTCGGTCGAATAAAACCCTTCTCAAGTAACTCTTGGGTTTGATTTAACAATTCTTGCATTTCCGTCGGCGCTAAACGATAAGGAGTTTTAGCAATGGGAGTAGCTCCCGAAACCAACTCAATGCGAAATTCAACTTGTCTTTCCGCCGGAACACCCGGTAACTCATCCGGAAAAATGTCTTCAAACTCATTTACCACCGGAATTTTACGAATGAATGGTGGCTCATCACGAGTATCAACAACATGGGCAAGAAAAGCCATGCCACCACAAACAAGGAAACGGCGTACCCGTGCAAAAGTGCATATCGGCACAAGTCTTCTACGCTTATCACCACGAATAATTAACTCTCCCCCACTTGGGGTCTTTACACGAATAGATTTTTCATGGCATGCAATATCGGCTCTATTATGATCGAGCCAATCCATACCAACCACGATATCAAAATCACCCAAAGTCATCGGGATGAGATCAATTTTAAAGTTCTCGGAACCAAACACAACATTACAATCTTTACACACATCAACCACTAGCACCGTCTTGCCATCCGCTATTTCGACTTCTACCGGATGATTTAACTTAGCTAACGGTTTATTAAGTTTAGGCACAAATTTTGGAGACACAAACGATAAGTTTGCACCGCTATCAAATAGAATCCTTGCCGGATTAGAGTTAACCATGAAAGTACCTGAGACGACTTCATTGGATTGCTTAGCTTCATTATTTGTCATCAAATAATTACGCCCCCTTGTCGACCCCGCCGCTTTCTCTATCCTCTTAACTTGATCATTTCGGAGATCGGGGCACTCCGACTTTCGGTGCCCTTCTTGTTGGCAATTAAAACACGTGATCACATTTGTACGCGGTTTTGGGCAATTACGAGAGTAGTGATCTTTTTGCCCACAATTGTAGCATGTGGTAGCGTGAACACTAGAAGCACCTTTCTTCACACTACCAACACTTTCGGATGCTCCCCTACTCTTCTTGTTCGAAAAGCTAGAAGTTTCAAACTTCCTTTTACTTGGCGCATAACTAACCGGACTCGGAGCTTGCGATTCAAACCCCTTTGCCACCGCCAAAAGCTTAGCAAAAGTCTCAACATGACCAATACTAATTTTACCCTTCAAATCATCTCTATGGGTCGCATGAAAGTTTTCCATTAATAATTGATCATTCCCCACATACTCGGGGCAAAAACGCGCTTTGGCGAGAAAGTTGGTTTTGAGAGTGTTTAGATCCAAAGACCCTTGACGCATGTTCCTTAATTTGTTTCGCAATTTGGAAAGATCCGCTTGCGTACGATATTCGAGGAAAAACTCTTTCTTGAACTCCGCCCAAGACAACCCCACAAAATCCGCATCACCCACCATATCAATTTTTCCATCGAGCCAATCTTTAGCATGGCCCCTCAACAAACTAGTAGCAAGCCTTGTCTTCTTCTAGGGTGGGCACTCGGTCGTGCGAAAACAACCTTCTACATCGGAAATCCAAGCCGCACTCTTCATGGGGTCGGGATCCCCGTGAAAGTGAGGAGGCTTAGTCGCCAAGAAGTTCTTATAGCTAAACTCCAACTCGCCATAATTTGAGGTCTAGGAAACCTCCTTTCAACTTCTTCTTTAACGGCATTGGTCATTCGTTCTTGAATCATATCGACAATTTGTTCCGAAACCGACTCTTCGAGAATTTGCTTAACCTTTCGAGAGAAAACCGAAACATAGTTTTCTAGAGTGGCCTCTATTTTGGTGGTCATCTCGTCCGTTTCCTCCACATGAGAAGGACCACCGTTGCCATTCATATCCATTCCGTTTCTCGTCTTTATTCTAAAGATTAAAGAATGGATTAAACATCACCAACGAATTAATACACATAAATACCTAAGCATATGACCGTACACACCCCACATCTAGCTCAATGCTTGTCGCATGTCCTTGCTTGACTTGACTTGCAACCGTAATAGTGGTCGCGACTCACTATTACGCTCACATGTCGTGCCATGCTCAAACGTATCACAACCATCTCGCTCGATGTTCAAAACAATAACACACGATTAGTAATATCATATCATAGCATAGTTAGTCCACCTATGCATTAAAGAACTAATCAAAGCCCGCACCGACCCGTAGTCCTACAAGTCCCGCATATAGTTCAATGACTCAAAAGTCTAAGTCTAGGCGCCTATCTCAAGTCACCTAAATCCCTTAGACCATGCTCTGATACCACTTGTAACAACCCAAACCAAACCACGAACAACCCGCGTAAAAATGTGAAATAAATTTTTTTTTAAGCTGTTCAGTTAGTGGCGCGGCGTGCCAGGTATCCGCGCGGTGCGCAGAATCACCTGGACAGCCCGCTGTCTCCGGAAGTCAATTACACGAAAATGTTTGACCCTTTCCCGACATAATTAGACAAAACGCTTTCAACCATATACTCATACATGTAAAACTAACACGTTCCATTAATAAAATTAGTTTTACAAAGCGGGGCCCACATCGGCCGTTTTACCAGTTTAATACATAACGAGAGTTTCGACCACCAAAAAGTTTAAATGCCAAATGATGCATCGAGCATGGTGTTTGGGGTTAAACTACCTAAGTCTCGGTCGAACTTCCAAAAAGCTATAATCCCCGAGCCACTAATCCAAGCAAATACCTTTGCCCTTATCCAAGCCGGATCCTAAAAAGGTAAACATTGAGAGGGTAAGCTAACGCTTAGTGAATGTAATAATTATACATATACATATATAATACACCTACTTGCAAGCACTTTTACAAATACCTCATACACGCTAGCAATTTACATAGCATACCATCACAAGTATAACTCTAAACCCTTCAAGATCACATGCTAGCTCAACACTATCATATATATAACCCGAATAATATAATATACTACAATACAACGCGTAATTATAGTTAACCAATAACACAAGGGAATGGTACTTCGAATTTCCCATCGGTGTTCGTAACAACCGTTAGTGTACAACGAAATATATCACTAACCCCTAGGCGACACGGACAACGAAATATCCGTTCAAGCAATCGTTAGTGTACAACGAAATATATCACTAACTCTTGGGCAATTTGGACAACGAAATATCCATCGTTAGTGTACAACGAAATATATCACTAACTCTTGGGCAATTTGGACAACGAAATATCCATCATTAGTATACAACGAAATATATCACTAACTCTTGGTGGTATAGACACGTATACCCGGCCCCATCCCCCGCCCTACAAATAGATACATTATATACACACATGTATAATCATTCCACTCACCTTACGCCTTCGGTGAATCGATAAACCAAGCTTGAACTTCAAGGTAACACACCTATTACAATGTACACATAATCAACATCCATTCAAGTTGGTCAAACTCGCAACACTCACCATCACTAGGTCATTTTGACCCATTTGGACACTTAACCCTAAAAGTGGGTTAACTCACACCCAAAACCCTAATATTAGCCAAGGTAGGTTTAAAACGCATTTTGACACTAGGTTTATGCATTAATCACAAACATTAACTAACTTAGGTCCATTTTGACCCATTTGACCAATTAAAGTCAACACACCCATTTCGGGTTATCCACTAACCCACTTAACACCCATTCACATATATATAAGTGTGCTAGTAATTTCACTAACCAATTTAGGCTCACAAACATAAATTGATACTTTGAAAACCCTAGTTAGTCATTTTTGAGTCTACATGACCCAAATTCACCCTAAACCCCCAAGTCACTACCAAAAATGGGTTTTATGTGAAACCCTAACCCAAACCCTAACCCTTAATACAATTAAAGTAAGAAATTAGGTTTTATAACTTACCAACACAATCACCACGTAGCTAGCGACTAGGTGAACAACTTTAGAACTCGCACTAAGACCCGATTCAACCTCCTTCTTCCTTTAATGGAGCTCTCTCACACTAGAAAACCCTTTCTCTCACTAAATAAATTTGGAAGAGATGAAGTAGATGGAAATGGAGTTAATGAGGCTCCAACACTGACCTAGAGCCTTTAATTCGGGCCCCATGTGTAATTACCAAAAAGCCCTCAAAATATCTTGATTAAAACAAAGTGAGCTGTCAGCAGCAAATGGCGCGGCACGCCAAGTGCCCGCGCGGCGCGCAACACCCCTGAGTCAGAATCTGACCCCTTTTGTATGTACAACAAAATTCCCACTTCAAGTATCCTAAATTACGCATTTGTGCAAGGAAAATATTCGGGTCTTACATAACCAAATCTTATTATACTATCGTGAAAAATTCTATCAATCTTCTCAAATAACATCTGCTTGTGCATAGGTAACTAATCCTTTCCAATTTCTACTTTAAAACTTCCAAGTTTTGTTGACATGAGGTCATCTCCAAATGACTCACCTGTTAATTTTAAGGTACTACCTTAAATTATTCATCTACCTTTGTTATTTTTCCATTGCTTTGCTCCATAAGATATACTTAACATCCATGGGTGTTAAGGGCTTACTAATCAAAACACTAAAGTTCTTAGATCTTGGGTATCAATCGCTCCAGTAGTAAACAACTCTTAAATAATAATATTGTTGAGAAGAAATGTAGTCTCCACTATACTCCAGATCCATGTGAGTCCCCTTTGACCTCCTTGGCCAGTGGCCATTCTTCCTCCACTTCTAGTAGTCCGCCTAATAAATACACCACTATGTCTTCCAAAATTCTCTTTGATCACTTCATATTCCTCATGTAACAACATCAAAACTTCTGTATGAATTACAGCAATATAATCTCGTCGGCCAGTCGTCATTATATTAAACTAATTCATACTTCCATACCGTCATCACTTCACAAGTTCAAGATAACGTGATTAACTTCGAGTTTCTACTCAACTCCATCTAAGTGATGCTCCATCCTTGCTATCCCAATGGGAAATACGCATACTTTTTCCCACGGCTTGTCAGTGTAGGTGCATAGGTTTTGTAGGGTACGCATCGATGTTTAAATATGTCGGTGCATGTCTTCAAAACTCTCGGGTTCGTGCAATGCTTCCAGGTTCCTTTAAAGAGCTTCAATCGTGTCCTCATGTCGGACAAGGAATGATATAGGGCAATGTGAGGTGACTCTGAAGTCATTAGGTATAGATGAGCATCAACGGAAGATATTCCAACCTGGGGAGAATTTAAATGCCCTTCTGACATCTTAATGTATAAGAGTGTTAGGGACCTAAGTCCAACTATGTTGTTAGATATCGAACGAATGGTGTAGGATGAAGGTAAATAGTATACCAGGTTGTGAGATTTGAGCATTATTCTGAGAGTTTGTACATCGTGTGTGGCCCATCACGGTGAGCATGGTAAGTGTGACAAGGTGTGGTTGCTCCATCCATTCCACGGAGGGTTCCTCTTTCAAGGGATCTACTTTGGTTTGTGCATGCACCGAGGGGAATTCTTCTTCGATTGCACAAGGAATCGCTTCGTTCTCGGGATCGGGTGGATGGTGGTAACTGATGGATCAGGATACAAGTCCCTAAGTTCGGATGAGTGGGGATGGATTGAGAAAATATCTTATGGTGCAAGAAATTTCAAAGTTTGTTCAGATACATGTGAGTTAACACTCGGCTCGATTAATTAGAAACGTTAGCACATAGTATATCATAGCGGCACACAATAGTAACCTACAACAGTAGTCTAATGCAGTACATAACAGAGTAATACTAGTAGTGTCATACAGTAGTGTTATACAATAGTATCATATAATCGATAGCTGATAACAGTAGCATGCAATGATTACAAGTAGCAGTAACAGATGATAGTGGCAAACAGTAGTTACATATAGTGGTAACAAATGACAGTAGTAGATAGCAGTATTATGCAATCAAAAGTAGATAGTAGTAGCATGAAGTAGTAATAAGCAATAACATGCAGTAATATATAACAGTAGCATGTAGCAGTAGCGTATAGCAGTAGCATAAAGCAGTACCATATAGCAGTAGCATATAACAGTAAACAGTTGCAATAAGCAGTTTTCATAGGATCAGGTAAACGATTAAGTTGTAGATTAGTCCTATTAGTGAATTCTAGTCAACTCTGTCAAGACACACTAATGCAGACTCATTCCCTACAACCAATGCTCTGATACCAAATGTGATGCCCCGTACAAAATCAATGTATACGGATCATCAACAACAGGTCCATTACATGGTTACAACACTATATGCTGTTTTAAAACAAGTTTTGCATTCATGAAAAGATAACGTTTTTACCAACGCCAAATGTTTTACAAAAGATAACGTGTTTCTACGAATAGAAAGCATGAACATAAGTACGTGACACTAAGGTCATTACAAAGCCATAGTTCGAAAATAACATAAGTTGTGAATGCAAAATAAAAGTTCCATGATTGAGACATCTCTAAACAATTCAGCGGAAGTCTAACACAGCGAGTCTATAACAGCGGAAGCAACAACGTCTAAGCACATGAGAAATAACATGCTTAAAAGTCAACACGAATGTTGGTGAGCTATAGTTTTATTGTAATCAACAATGCAGTGTAGACCACGAGATTTCAACAATGCAGTGTAGACCACTAGATTTCGTATTCAAAACAATATGAAAAGTATATGCTTAACCGTGGGCACTTGGTAACTAACTTAACGTAAAATAATATATCACCCCCTAAAAGTACACTTGGCAAGTGCGTTAAAATAGACGAAGTATTAAACACCCGTTAAATGCTAGCGCGACTAGCCCAAGTGGGGATGTCAAACCCTATGGATCCATATCTAAGATTCGCGTCTACCGGTTCATAAACCAATAGTTAAACGTTACCGAGCTAAGGGGAAAATTTGTGCCGTTATATCACCCACACATATATAAAGTTTAAGTACTCGTGTCTAGTAAGTAAAACATAAAAAGATGTATTCTCAGTCCCAAAAATAGTTAAAGTAAAAAGGGAGCTATAACTCACAGTGAATGTGCGGTAAGGTCGATACGAAAAAGTAAGCAAGTAGTAAGTCGGTCCGAAAGGTCCTCAACCTAAGTCAAAGGTTACTAAGTTAGTAATTCGTTCCCAAAAGTTTAAAAGTAAATAATTTAAGTCTTAAGTATCATCATCATCATCATACGTAAAACATAAAGTAAGTTTTCAACAAGAATAGAGATCAAAACAAAGGGCTGACTTCAGACAGCTGCTACGACCTCTATACAAACTGAAATGACACGCGGCCTGTGGCTAAGACTCCGTATGTGAGTCCTCTTACCGCTGTCAAATTTTCAGATCCAACCTCGATGTTGTTTGACCGTGACGACAGTTCAAGCGCGAGTAGGTCAGAAATTTCAGCACGTTGTTACGAAGGCGTAGTGATTTTCGGAAGGCTATAAATCCTAAACCGTATATCGGATTTAGGCGAGTCTTAAACGAAAAGTCATCTAATCGAACCGAACTATCTGGAAATTAAATTTCCAGAAGTCCTAGGAGTCTGATCAGACCCTGAAAAACAGAAAACAAGTGCTCCGGTGGGCTTATTGGTGTTTGATGCTCATCACGGTTCTCATCCTTGATGCGTATAAGACTCAAGTGTACAAATCTTGATGTTTTAACATCACTTTAACCAAGGTTTAACCATCAACACACAAAGTCAAGACTAAGAAATGAAATACAACTCATTTGAGAGTTTGAGCAAGATGATGAACCAAAGTTACATCAAGTTCGTAGTTTTGACACAAGTACAAGTTCTATTAAGCTATAAACTTTGATTCAAACTAAATAAGCAAGACCTTAAGTTATAAAACTTAGATCTTAGCTAAATATTGAAGACCTAAGACTAAAAAACCTAGATCTTATGTTCTTGGTGAAACCCTAAGTCATAGAACATAGACTTTCAACTTTTACAACACCTTAAGTTATGAAACTTAGATTTTGCAAAGTAAAATGAATGTAAGCTTATGAGCTTTTGTTTAAACAAGTTAGATGACCATAAGTTACATAACTTAGATCAAACACCATAATGAAACCCTAAGCTAAAAAACTTGGATTTCTTAACAACACTTATGAGACTTCAAGCTAGTAAGCTTGTATCTTTGTTTAATGAAAACACAAGTTACAAATTTAAAGTACAACAAATTAAAGAAGATCATAAGTTTATGAACTTGATCTTTTAACCAACTTTTTGTAGAAACCTCAAGCTAGAAAGCTTGGATTTCTAATTTTCTTGAAGATCTTTAAAGTAAAAAAGTTTGATCTACAAGTTACATGAAGATCATAAACATAAGTTTTGATCTTTTAACATAAATAAAGAGATCTTAAGTTATAAAACTTAGATCTAACAAGGTAATGAAGATTCAAAGCTAAAAATCTTGAATCCTTCATGTTCTTGAAGACTTTCAAATCAAAGTTTGAATCTACAATATATAACAAGATTCAAGTTACAAAACTTGAACCCTTTGATCACGATGATGATGAATCACTAATTAAAGAAAGAAAAGAAAGAAAAGAAAGAAAAAGAAGCCAAGAACTTACAAGTTCTTCAAAGTTTTAGTGTGAGAAAGTTGGAGAGAAAACTAGAGAAATGTGTGTGTGTGTGTGTGTTTTGAGAATGAAATGAGAGTTAAAAAAAATGAAATGGTGATGGTTGATGTGTAGGCCGACTGTTTGGATGGGGTAGGGGGACCATTGGCTTGGCATGGGTGGTGGTACAATGGTGATGTTGGTATGTTGGGTGGCATGGGGTATTAAGTTAAAACATGTAAGTATAGTACATAAGCATGCATGAGGAATTTTGTCTTAATACTTACATGGGTTAGTCTTTAATTAAATGGACTAATTAGTCCATTAACTAGCGCACTAAATTAGTCCATTAATCTTGAGTAGGTTGGGCCTTTAATAAACTAGGTTCATTAAGGTGTTAATCCCATGTAACTATCTAGTGTGCATTAGTAAAACACTAAGCGTAATTAAGAAACCATCAAGCCAAGTAATTGTCATTAATAAATAACAATTATGATTAAGTATTCATAACGCTCCAATTATGACAAAAGTTTAACGTGTACCAAGTACATAACTCATTTTAAACGATAAGTGACACTAACGATCGTAAATGCATTCGAGGATCAAGTTAAGTGATTAAGCACTTAATAACACGTTGTAAGATATTACGAAAGTAATTAACATGAATAATGATCCCAGAATATAATCTGACTCAGTACGTACAAATACGCAGTTTCGTGAAAGTATAAAATATAATTATAAGTCGAAAAAATCGGGTCGTTACAACCAGTGTTCTGATTTTGAGCTAAAGATTGGTCATGGGCTGATCTTTAATAGAAACATCGACTATGCTGCTAAAATCTTTATAAGGTTAAGGGAAATGGTGGTAGCACCAGCAAGAAGTGATTTGATTCCTTTCTCAAGGTTTTTAAGTCTTGTTTTTGAAAATGAATTGGGTGATGGCTATGGGAGCATCACTGATCCCTCAATTGACTTAAAATTAAAACAAGGGGCATGGTAAAATAAGCACCAGCTGCCCCACATACTGGTCCATCACCAGCAATGCTCCAATACCTAGCTGTTAAGGGTGGAGCTATCCTATCGAATGCCTCTGATATTGCACCAGCTGAGGGGGAGGGATCTCAGCGAAAGTCAGCTACATGCAAGAAGCGGCCAGCTACCACAACTGGAATAGCCACCGTTGCAGAAACTTGTAAAGCAGTAGTTGTATTAGAATCTAGTGCTCTCTGATAATAAAGAACAACTCTAGTCTTATATACTGACTGCCCACCTCTAGTTTTGGAATCTGTTGCTCATCCATTTCTTGGTAACAGGCAAATCTAAACGTTCAAGAGCTGGCTCCAAGCATGCCAAAGGGGAGAAAGCACCAGTCTCAACTGCTGTTCCTGAAAAGGAAATGGCTATGGAACATGGTGCGTCTCTAGACCAAACAACATCAATCTCTAACATAATTCACAATCTTTTATTTGCTGACATTAATGTTGATAGTGGAGTTAAAGATATAACCTTTGCTCCCAAGCTGACCGGTTTTAAAACTAATGTTAAGAGGAATAGCAACCTATATTCCTTTAACCAAGCACTTCCACATTTTTCAAACTTATACTTCAAGAAATATCCGCTGCTGACAGTACAACCAACAGAGAACATACTTGACCCCCAAAGCAGACTTGAGCTGGCTCCTCATCGTGTTGAACCAGCTCAGGCTATTGCACAGCCTAGTTACAACTTAGATCATGATAAGAGTCACACTAATATATCTAAACTAACTAAAACTCTTACACAATTTGAGTCAATATGTGTTGCCAATGAGTCAGCAGAGTCACAACTGTACTTACAGACACCAAACTCTGTCTCAATCGAAGGACTAACTAAAATACAAGTTTGTCCCCATAGACCAACATCAGATGCAATTGTTGAGTTAAATTGATTTGCTTTTGCTTTTGCTAACATAAAACGTTCCCATGTTTCATATGTTAAATTTGAAATAGGGCAGCAAAGCTGATGAACTTGAGGAGACTGCCTCTGCTGCTACTAGTGAAAATATTGGTGCTGGTCCGACTGCTGTTATTATTGATGAAGAGATGATAACTGTTGATGATTCTGTCATTCCTCCTATTGTTCCCAGTACTGATGACCTAACTACTGTTGATGAAGTAGTTGCTGATAAGGTCGTTGATACTACTGTTGCTGGTGGTACTCAGGATGCTGATGATATTGTTTTCCCTAATGAAGCACTAGTTACTGAGTCTAAAAGTGATACTGGTGATCAGGATGCTGATGCTACTATTCCAGGTACTTCATTATTGTGAATGCTGTTGGTGATATTCTTGTTTCTGATATGGCACCATATACTGGTCTTAAGGGTAATTTACAGGGTGCTGATGAATAACCAATTGCTGCTACTAGTCTTGATACTGATGACATGGTGTTTGATACCATTGTTCCTGATGCAACTGGTAATATTGTCATCTCTGGTAAGGCCCCTGATGCTGGTACCCAGGATGCAAATGTGGATGCAGGTACTGACACTACTGTTACAACTGAAACATCTAAGATTGTTGCTCCTGCACAAAAGCCTGAATTTGTTCCTAAAGTACCAGATCTAGATGAAGTGGTACCCAAGTTTGTGTATAAGGGAGTATCCATTACTCCAAAGATTGCTTTACTGGTGGATCATCTAACCATAGATCCCCAGAGTGCCCTGGTTGCTGCTAGCAAATTACCTGATGTAGAGTTGGTTGAATTGCTTCACCAGCTGGATGAACCAACCAGAGATGAAGTATATGAGAGGCTGGCCACACTTGAAAATAGTAATGAACAGCCCTACTATCATTACTTTGGTATGGCTCCTGCTGCTTCTCCATGGCCTGGACATTGGAGGCCTCTCAAGTTTCAACTTGATCCTAATACTGGTTAGGTCACTATTTAAGATGTTCTTGATTCGCCAGTACCTTCTAATTCATCAGCTTCTTCCTCCTCATCTTCTTCTTCTTCTTCTGATGATGATGCTGATAAAGGTACTGGTAAGGACGAGCCAGTAGTTCCTGATAATACTACTGCTTCCAAAGATAAACAAGTGGATCTTGATACTGATGAAGCTGATTCTGCTCATAAGGATACTAGTGGTTATAAGCCTTCGGGTGAAGGTAAAAACAGTGGTGATCATGGTGATGAGTCTGATCATGACCTTCCACCTCCACCACCCCACATGATGGAATTTAACAAGTTTCATAAAAAACATGTTCATATAGTTAACTTGTTCATTAAACCAATTTAATGTAGTTAAAACAAGCGAAAGCATTAAGATTCATGTTAACATGTTAAGTAATTAAGTTAAATTCCATGATAATATCAAGTCTTGGATAAATGCTTACAAATATAGCAAATAGAGAAGATAAATACCTCCTCAAGCTAGTTGAGGGTCGTTTTCCTAGTTGCAAGAAGATGGTGAAGATGATGATGATGAATGGAGCTTCAAAACAATGAAACCTCAAGTGATAATACCCCAAACTTTACACCAACACCTAATACTATGGTTAGGATTTATTGACACTTGAAGATAAGCTTCCAAACAAACTCAAGAACACTCTCTTCTCCCTCAAAGTTTCGGCCAGACTGCAGCAACCAAAGAAGAGAGAGTATTTTTCTTATTTTGTGATGTTTGAATGCATGTATGTCTTGTATTACTTGAGTCAAAGCATGGGTAGACTAGTTAAGCATGTGTATGTGGTGTTGTGTCATCTTAAAAGTAACAAAATAGCATGGGTGAGACCCCTTGGGCATGCCAAAACCGCCACCCATTCATGGGTTATAAAAAAATGCAATTTTTTTATAAAACAAGTTACTTGTTAAGTTACTTTCCTTTTATAAACCATTTTATAAAATATAACACAACTTAATTATTTAAAACCTATAAATAATTAATTCCTCATCATATAAATTATCCAAATAATTTATCTCAAGTAATAATATTTTAGAAAACCGATTTTCTAAAATCCAAGTGTCGCATATTCATTTAATGATCCATTCATTAAGATTAAATACGATTAAGGTGTCGGTAAACTTGTTATTGGGTATGACCCAACTTGGATCATAACATATTAGCCACATTAATAAAATATGTCTCTCGGGCATACGAAAAACCTTCACCACAGTGATCATGGCGGTAGCAAGTGATGAACTGTGGTGGTGAAAGGTTGCGGTGGCAGGTGACTGACGGTGGTGGTGGTAGGTGACTGATGGGGGTAGAGTGGTGGTGGTGGGAGAGGTAGTAGAGTGTATGGTGGGTGTGGCATAAAAGTAATTAATAAGAGAATGAAGTAGAAGGACAAAATTGCCCTTATGAACAATAAATGGGGGTTAGTATAATAGTATAATAAAATGACCAGAGTATATGTGGTGTATTTTGTGTGGATCGAAAGGAAATGCAGGCAGTTTAAAGGTGTTAAGAGATCGATCAAAGATGTTAGTGATATAGCGAAGAATTTCATTCGATGTAGATTGTGCAGTTTAAAAGTTAAAGCATCAAAATAAGTGTTGAATGTGGCTAAGAGATATGGTGTGTGTTCGAATGAAAATATGCTCGAATTGAACTAAAAGGGAATACATGGGTGTTATGGGTTTGATAGTCTGTATTGTTAGTGATATTGCTCTAAACATACATATTATTCGACGCAATATCACTCATATTTCATAGGTTTTTATCTTCTACAAAGAAATTCAATGCGCATTTCACGAGAAAAACGACAAAAGTGGATAAGAGATTGCTATTTGAAGATTCAACGATAAAACGATAGTTTTAACCAGATTTATATCAAGAAACGTTTATTCAAATGAAAGTACAAGATAGATGAAGAAAAGAGTTCAAATAAGAATTGCCAAATCAGTACACGTTAACACGAGATCAAGAACAACTGAAGAAGAAAAATGAAGAAATCTGACATTTACTCTTACACGAATCGTGTGGTGTTACACGAATCGTGTAATATAACTGGTCTTACACGAATCGTGTGACCATACACGATTCGTGTAATGTTAGGCCAAAAGCACTGTTCGGTTATCCAGAAGGTCGGCTGACTTTATGATTTTTAAAACACTTCTTTTCTCAAATGGAGAGACAGCAGGATTTCAACAAAGTTGCAGACTTCACCAACTACTTAAAACTTCAATTATAAAAGGAGTACGTTCAGAGAGTTACAAAAGGAGAGATATATTACAACACATTTACAACACAAATTTATATTTCAATTACTATAGTTAAAATTATTGTTAATTTTATTACGCTGTAAAAATAGTTTCAGTTATTAAGGGGGTATTGTTCGTGATAAAGGGTGTTATTGTACGCGTGAAAGGGGTGTTATTATTGTAATTTTTCTACCATTTGAAGTTAATGCAAGTGAAGATATTTTAGTAAGTTTACTCTGTTAAAATTAGTGTTATTATTATGCTTGCATATCTATATTTTTATGTCTCCCCTAGTGTAATGGATAGCTAAATTTCCCTAGTGTTTGCTTAAATGTAGAGCCCCTAGTGAAATGGATTGTTACCATTAGTAAAGTTAAAATGTAACTTTAGTATTTTTAATATTGAGCCTAGTTAAAAGAACCATTTTTATGTAATTAGGTATTTAACCCTTACCACTTAATTTAGTAAATTTAAATAACGAGAGCTATATTTATTTACCTAAATTAAGCTTCAACATTAAAAATGATCTAGACGAATTTATGGATAAATTATTGACACCAATTTGGAAATAAACTTCGGTGGTTTGGGTGATATCAATAAATTATATGAAGGTGAAATTATAAAAAGGGAAACCGTTATAATTTGGGTGTTGGCGAAGGTCAAAACTAGGCTAGGTCTCAATTTAAATACTTAGGGAATAGTAGCTTTCTAAAAAAGAATCCAATGAAAATTAGATTTTATTTAGCTAAGTTGTAACTTTATATTTATTCGAGAGAAAAATGTAAAGTTTGATACTAGAACATTTTAATAGGGCGTAAAAACTTGAAACAATCCATGGACCTAGGGGTGACACAATTAAGTAAACACTCCCATTTACCTCATTTATATTTCTTATAAAATTATTATCATCTTTATTTACGAATTATAAGTTTAAAATATATAAAAATCTATAAATAAAACATTTAATGTTCGTAACAGTATTTGTCACATATTTTTCACTTACACGAATCGTGTAGCCTTACACGAATCGTGTAAGGCTTGACGAGGCTACAGTATCATCTATATCAAAAATTAGGGTTTTGATTAATTAATTATTTATAATTAGGTTATTAGTTATTTTTATTATATAATTAGTTTTAATTAGTATAAAATGCTTAAATAAATGTTTTAATCCTAAAATTAGTATTAATTATAAGTTTATAAATTGTAACTAGTTTATAATCAGTAAATTAATTAATTTCCTTTTTATTTGTATTAAGTTTAGTTAAAAATGTCATTTAGTTAATTTAATTAAGTTTATATAATTATTACTTAAAACAAAAATCTAAATATATAGTTTTATTAAAAATTACTATTTTACTATTTACCATTTTGTAATATAATTATCGCATAAAAAATTAGCATAATTTCATTTAGTTCCCTTTTAAGTTAATTATTGTAATCTTGTAATTTTATTTAGCAAATTAGTTAAGTTATTATCTTTTACTGTTATGTTACAATTGCCTAATCCAAAACCCTCTTTAATTAAGTTTGACATCAAAGACTATTAAAAAGAAAACCATTAAACGCTCCATCTCCCTGTGGAACGAATCGGATTTACCATCAAACTAAACTACACGGATAGGACTAGTTGCCTATATATATGTGTGAAATCAACCTAAAATCTATAAAATACCACATATACAATAAATCAATTCGTGTAACAAAACAACTCAAATCCGATCATAAATAAAGGTCTCGATCGCACACATCAACTTTTTGGCGCCGCTGCCGGGGAGTTGGCAGTTAAATAAATAGATAATTTTTCTGATTCGTAGTAGTAGTTGGATTTGTACGTGGACCGGGTTGTTGGATCACCAATTTTATTGGTCAATAGAAGGATCCTGCCCCTCTGCTGCATCTTTTGGCTATTCAAAACGTGGGCAAAATCAGAAGGAAAATCTGTTGTTTAAGGGTTTTTATCATTGTTTTTATGTTATTCGATCCTCTCGAGAAAATTCATTTCCAAGAAAGTTCAAAGTTTTTGAATAAATCCTTTAATTCTTTGTACAATTTCCCAAATTGTATGATCCGTTCAATCCTAAACTCGTTAAACTTAATCCGGAACCTCAGAGAATTAATAAAGGACAAAAACAACAAAAAGAAATAGGAAGTACTAGTAATTTTAAAACACCGAAAAACACTAAAAAAAAAAAAAAAAAAAAAAAGAGAAACAAATAGGTAACCCTAGATAAACCTTTAGTGAAGTGATCTCATAATAGAAATTAATGTATGAACTTACGTTCCTCCAACGCTGAATTAACTCCCTCACATCCTGAACCCGAAAGAAAATTCCACGAACGCTTAAGAGCTCAAGAAGTAGAATCTCTTGCTAAAAATTTAGAGTCACTTTTCTTAGAATCCGACTCTGAACCAATAATTCAACCAATCATAGAGCCGATTATTAAAGAAGAAGAAGAAATGGCTGATACAAATCAAACGATGGAAGCATTAATGAAGGCCACAAGAAAAGGTCAAGGCCACGCAATCATCCAACCCACGATGAGTGATGGCTTTGAAATAAAAGGTCAATTTTTACACATGGTAACTAATACATGTCAATTCGGTGGAGCCCCAAATGAGGATGCTAACGAGCATCTTCGTAAGTTTGTAAGCATTTGCAAGCTTTTCAAAATCAAAGATGTCACCGATGAAGTTGCATGTTTAAAAATCTTTCCATGGTCATTAAAAGATGATGCAAGAGATTGGCTAGACTCATTACCAGAAGGTTATATTGAAAACTGGAATGATATGATGGATAAATTTTTGTCAGAATTCTTTCCTGCTTCAAAAGCAGCAAAATTACAAAGTGACATAAATCACTTTAAACAAAAGCCTAATGAAACTCTTTATGAAGCTTGGACCCGATTCAATAAAATGCTTCGAATATGTCCTCAACACGGGTTGAATACATTCCAAAAGGTCCAAATATTCTATAAAGGAGTCAATGTGGCAACTCGAAAAGATATAGATGTTGCAGCCGGAGGTTCGGTTATGAAGAAAACACCTGAAGACGCTCATACAATCATTGCTGATTTAGTGTCCCATTCTCATAACTGGCATCAAGAAATAGAATTTTCTAGATCATCAAATGTTGCTAGTATCGAAAGCAATGATGAAATTGCTTCTTTAAAAGTTCAAATAGCAAATCAAGCAAGGCAAATCGAGAAAGTAACCAAGGAAATGCATGCTATCAGAGTAGGATGTGAACTGTGCCAAGGTCCCCATCTTACTAGAGATTGTGATCAAAGTACAATGGAAGAGCAAGCAAATTTCTTAGGTTACTTACGAAAAGGTGAAATGAACTTCAGTGATTTTCCAGCCATAGAAGCAAACAACCGAAAATATCCTCCTATAAACAGCTATCAAGTAGGAGGACCTTCAGGAAATAATAATAATTATCAAAATAACAATAACTATCAAGGAGGAAATCCAGGTTACCAAAACAATCGGAATTTTCCAAATCAAAATCAAAGAAATCCACCACCAGGTTATAATAACCGAAATCAACCTCAAAGAAATTACCAAAATAATTTCCAACAAAATCAACCACAACCACTAGCACTCATGCAACCACAACCATTAGCAATTATGCAACCTCAACCCGAGAAGAAATCCGGTATAGAAGATCTCTTGAGAGATTTTATGGTTAAGCATGAGCAAAACGCGGAGCTCCAAACTCAGCAAATTCGAAATCAACAAGCCACGATTCAGATTTTAGAAAGAGATGTTGGAAGGATCTCACAGTTACTAGCAGAGAGACCACCAATTGCAAGTAATCCTCCGGTTATACTAAAGAAGAAGGATCCTCAAGCTCCAGCATATTCACAAGTGAATGCTATTTATAGTTTCTGTGAGGATGAAGCAAGTTTCAAAACACCGGAGCATAGTCCTATTTTTACTCTTGGGTGTGAAGATGATGATGAAGAGTGTGATGAGTTTATATTTTCTGATTTATCCAATATGGCAGATTACACTCCTTATCAAGAGATTGATGGTACCCGAGTTGAAAGTATGAAAAGTATAACATGTGAAAATGAAGAGATCCGAGTTAGTGACATAACTCCCGAGTATGCTGATTATTTGATGAGGCTGATGTCGGGAAATCATGCAGAAGTGCAGAAAATAGAAACCACCAAGCCTTCCGAATTTAGGGTTGATGATGATTTGAAGGTGATCAAGGAAGAAGCGGAAGATACGGTGAAGCAAGCACCTAAAGTGGAAGACTATAAAGAACCCATTCCATACCCACAAGCACTTGCATCCGAAAAACCAAAGGAGAATCATTGTAAGCCTTTAAATACGGATAATATCTGTGTAAATGTACCTTTGGTTGATGTTGTTGCAGGTATGCCAAACTATGGGAAATTCTTGAATGATTTGATGGCAAAAGAAGGAGTGTGTGAGCAGGCATCATCTGCGTTTCTTAAAGCAGAATGTGCTGCTATTGTGAAAAAGAATGAATTGCCACCTAAGTTAGGTGATCCTGGACCGTTCATAGTACCTTGTAAGCTTAATGAATCTGAAATTCTTAGATCATTAGCTGACTCAGGTGCAAGTATAAATCTCATGCCTTATTCCATTTACTCGCATTTGAACTTAGGTGAACTTAAACCGACCAATTCAGGCATTAGATTCATTGATCAGTCGGTTAATAAACCTATAGGGATTGCTGAAAACTTAGTAGTAAAAACAGGTGAACTTGAGTTTCTAGCTGACTTTGTAGTTGTAGACATGAAAGAAGATAAGTTTGTACCTATTATTTTAGGTAGACCATTCTTAGCAACTGCAAGTGCTTTAACAGATTGGAAAACAGGAAAACTAGTTTTGAAGGATAGAGGCAAGAGTGCAACCTATCAAACTGAGTTTAGTATGAACCCACCACCCACACCGATAGTTTCAGTGAATATTGTTGACAATGTCAAACCCATTAGTCAACCAGCTAAGTGTGGGGAGGGTGATGAGGAGAAACTAGATAGTAAACCGCCCAATGATAGTGTTGTTGAGAAAACCATGAAGAAGTTATATGGTAGGATTAGAAATGCTATGTCGAAAAAAGATAAACATTTGAGAGAGAGATTGATTTCAAACCTATCAAAACTTGAGAAATATAAGTTGAAAAAACTGGTTGAAGAGTCAAGATTTTCGGACTCTTGGTTATTATCAAAAATTAGTGGTAAGAATGGTTGCAGTAATGGTTCTATTGGAGTAAAGAAGGGTGATGTTTATCACCCCGACGTTAGTTAAAATTAGGGTGGAGTCGCGTGAACGACTCGCTAATAAACTTCACAAATTGTAAATAGTCCCATTCGTGTGTCTCGTTTTTATTTTAAATTCCTTTTTATTTGTATTTCTCATATACTTGTTTTAAAATTTAAAAATGTTAATCTTTTTAACACAAAAATAGAGTGTTTTTATTTTATTTTAAATTTGTTTTCGAAAAATATTAAAACTTTAACTTTTAATGAATTGAATTTTATAAATTGAATTTAAAAATTTATAAACGGATTAAGATCAGGTATAACAACCGAATTTCCGTTACAAATATAAATTTATAAAAGATATTTTAAATTTAATTGATTATAAGTTATATATAAAAAAAATATATATATATAAAAAGAAAAAAAAAATTTAGTTTGTAATAACATAATTTTTTGGTGTGTATTGAAACTTATTATGTTTTTATTTTTTATATTAGCAAGAAAATATAGTGTGGGGTAAAAAAATGTGTTGTACGATTGAATTAAAACCCCATATTTTGTGTGTTTTTAACATGGTTTTGACAGGTACAGACGAAAATGCAATTAGACGAAACGAAACATCAAATTACATTGTGATACAAACATTGGATATGATCATAGGTAAAACAATTTGAAAATCCAAATCGGTTAACAAAGGAAGTTCCAAATACTCTACACTTTTTGTCCTCTCAAATTTATACATTATTATCTGATTTTATGTAATGAGGGCATTACATAATCTTAAGTGTGGGGTGGGAATATATAAATTCTCGAGAACTTATAAGTTATTGGTTTTTATGAAAATTTGAAAATTTTTAAACAAATGTATCTAATCAATTTTTAAGGTAACTACGAGCAATTAAAGATCAGGTGTAAAAACCGAAATTGTTGTCTCCATACATTAAAAATACATAAGTTTATTTGTTTAAAACCTATAAAAGAAAACCATTTATAACAAGAATTCATAAATCCTTATATTGAGAACCATTTATCACATGTTTCTTTGAAGTTTATTGCAGATATCATTGCTAAGGAACGTATAAACCTGAATATTCCATTATCACGAGTAGTAGAGGATGAATCAAGTCCATCCCGTAAGGAAGTAAAGTCTTCCGAATTGACACACTTGCTAACTTATGTTAGAAGATGTAGTCCAGAACAGCTGTAGGTTGACGAAAAATCTTGTAAAGTCATCCCTAAAATCGGCTGGAAATCCACCTAACCTCAGCATCAAACAGGGTTTTTGGTGGTCAGACTTATCCTAACCATGAGAAGGATATGTCCCGTACAATGGGGGGGCACAATGCAAATTAGCTTTTAAGACTAATGAATCTAATCCCCAGATGGATGATCTCCGTAAAGATCAACTGCATCTATGTTTGACCGCGGTCAACATACATATGCCATAACAAATTGAGGTGTGCAAACTCATGGTTCACCGATGATATTTGGACACGATATAATTTTGTTCTAAAACTTATGCTATTTTATGAATTATATTTGTGTAAAACTATTTTTGGACATTTGGCTTCAAGTTCCATGATACTACAATCATGGGGGCGAATAGCTTGCTAATCGCCGACTGAGACTTCGGTTTTCAGTTACCCTCAACCGGAATTTGAGGTTAAAACCGGAAAACGTGTCTAGTGTAAAAACTAGCATGACATTTTATAAAAATCATAAAACGTTTTCACAAGGTCCAATTTTCCCTAAGGATCCAAATTTTTAAACCCTAATCACGAGTTTCATGTTTGTTTCTGTTGTCAGAATTTCATTTCGTGTGGTGTGCGTGTGATTCAATAAATACTGTGTTGTGTAATAAATTTCATATAGCGTGTGTTTCATTTCGTGTAGTGTGTGTTGTGTAATATATAATGTTCTAACTCTGTTAAAAGATGTAATTGCTTGAGGACAAGCAACGTTCTAGTGTGGGGTATTTTGATATTGCTCTAAACATACATATTATTCGACGCAATATCACTCATATTTCATAGGTTTTTATCTTCTACAAAGAAATTCAATGCGCATTTCACGAGAAAAACGACAAAAGTGGATAAGAGATTGCTATTTGAAGATTCAACGATAAAACGATAGTTTTAACCAGATTTATATCAAGAAACGTTTATTCAAATGAAAGTACAAGATAGATGAAGAAAAGAGTTCAAATAAGAATTGCCAAATCAGTACACGTTAACACGAGATCAAGAACAACTGAAGAAGAAAAATGAAGAAATCTGACATTTACTCTTACACGAATCGTGTGGTGTTACACGAATCGTGTAATATAACTGGTCTTACACGAATCGTGTGACCATACACGATTCGTGTAATGTTAGGCCAAAAGCACTGTTCGGTTATCCAGAAGGTCGGCTGACTTTATGATTTTTAAAACACTTCTTTTCTCAAATGGAGAGACAGCAGGATTTCAACAAAGTTGCAGACTTCACCAACTACTTAAAACTTCAATTATAAAAGGAGTACGTTCAGAGAGTTACAAAAGGAGAGATATATTACAACACATTTACAACACAAATTTATATTTCAATTACTATAGTTAAAATTATTGTTAATTTTATTACGCTGTAAAAATAGTTTCAGTTATTAAGGGGGTATTGTTCGTGATAAAGGGTGTTATTGTACGCGTGAAAGGGGTGTTATTATTGTAATTTTTCTACCATTTGAAGTTAATGCAAGTGAAGATATTTTAGTAAGTTTACTCTGTTAAAATTAGTGTTATTATTATGCTTGCATATCTATATTTTTATGTCTCCCCTAGTGTAATGGATAGCTAAATTTCCCTAGTGTTTGCTTAAATGTAGAGCCCCTAGTGAAATGGATTGTTACCATTAGTAAAGTTAAAATGTAACTTTAGTATTTTTAATATTGAGCCTAGTTAAAAGAACCATTTTTATGTAATTAGGTATTTAACCCTTACCACTTAATTTAGTAAATTTAAATAACGAGAGCTATATTTATTTACCTAAATTAAGCTTCAACATTAAAAATGATCTAGACGAATTTATGGATAAATTATTGACACCAATTTGGAAATAAACTTCGGTGGTTTGGGTGATATCAATAAATTATATGAAGGTGAAATTATAAAAAGGGAAACCGTTATAATTTGGGTGTTGGCGAAGGTCAAAACTAGGTTAGGTCTCAATTTAAATACTTAGGGAATAGTAGCTTTCTAAAAAAGAATCCAATGAAAATTAGATTTTATTTAGCTAAGTTGTAACTTTATATTTATTCGAGAGAAAAATGTAAAGTTTGATACTAGAACATTTTAATAGGGCGTAAAAACTTGAAACAATCCATGGACCTAGGGGTGACACAATTAAGTAAACACTCCCATTTACCTCATTTATATTTCTTATAAAATTATTATCATCTTTATTTACGAATTATAAGTTTAAAATATATAAAAATCTATAAATAAAACATTTAATGTTCGTAACAGTATTTGTCACATATTTTTCACTTACACGAATCGTGTAGCCTCACACGAATCGTGTAAGGCTTGACGCGGCTACAGTATCATCTATATCAAAAATTAGGGTTTTGATTAATTAATTATTTATAATTAGGTTATTAGTTATTTTTATTATATAATTAGTTTTAATTAGTATAAAATGCTTAAATAAATGTTTTAATCCTAAAATTAGTATTAATTATAAGTTTATAAATTGTAACTAGTTTATAATCAGTAAATTAATTAATTTCCTTTTTATTTGTATTAAGTTTAGTTAAAAATGTCATTTAGTTAATTTAATTAAGTTTATATAATTATTACTTAAAACAAAAATCTAAATATATAGTTTTATTAAAAATTACTATTTTACTATTTACCATTTTGTAATATAATTATCGCATAAAAAATTAGCATAATTTCATTTAGTTCCCTTTTAAGTTAATTATTGTAATCTTGTAATTTTATTTAGCAAATTAGTTAAGTTATTATCTTTTACTGTTATGTTACAATTGCCTAATCCAAAACCCTCTTTAATTAAGTTTGACATCAAAGACTATTAAAAAGAAAACCATTAAACGCTCCATCTCCCTGTGGAACGAATCGGATTTACCATCAAACTAAACTACACGGATAGGACTAGTTGCCTATATATATGTGTGAAATCAACCTAAAATCTATAAAATACCACATATACAATAAATCAATTCGTGTAACAAAACAACTCAAATCCGATCATAAATAAAGGTCTCGATCGCACACATCAGTTAGTATGTTGAGATGTAGTATGTTGTTTGTACGTTGTTTTGTTTTAGTTTGACGATTTACAAATCTTAGTATTGTAATCTCTATTTGTGATTAATATATATATATATATATATATATATATATATATATATATATATATATATATATATATATATATATATATATATATATATATATATATATATATATATATATATATATATATGTGTGTGTGTGTGTGTGTGTGTGTGTGTGTGTGTGTGTGTGTGTGTGACAACCCGAAAATTTCCAACCAAATTTAAACTTTAATCTTTATATGTTTCTGACACGATAAGCAATATTTGTTAAGTTAAATTTCAATAATTTTAAACTATGTTCATACATTCATTCAACCTCGACCAAGTTCCAACGATTCACGAACCATTAAACGAATATGATTATATATGTATATGTGTATATATATTATAACTTGAAACGTAAACAAAATATTAGATTAAATACTTTATATGATTGTATCTATTTCAAAATGTTTATCAATGGAATTAGAAGATAAGATCAAATGATTGAATTATGATTACAAGTCTCTGTTGAAAGGCCCACGTTGATTTGAGAAATCTTTCTATATTAACAATATTCGGAAAATAGTAAAGTGATTTATAAATAAGAACAATTTGTCAGTCATTGAGAACTAGACAAAGGATAGTGAAAGATTGAATCTCATAAAGACTCGATTGATCTATTTAGTTTCAAACGTACAAAAATGTTTTCAGGTTAAAATGAACTTTATTATTAAAACGTATATAACCTTTATAAATATCTAGAACCACTTTTGACAACTCATTACTTAACTAGTATGATAAAGATAAAGATATTTATATTTTATTTTATTAAATATATATAACGATTTAAATTAATATTATATATATTTATACGCGTATTATACGTACATAGTTTTATACTTTTACTATACTTAAACTTTACCTTTACTTTATTTTTACTTTACTTTAACTTTAATAATTCACTTTAATAATTCATACTTTAATAATTCACTTTAATAATTCATACTTTAATAATTCACTTTAATAATTTATACTTTAATAATTCACTTTAATAATTCATACTTTAATAATTCACTTTAATAATTCATACTTTAATAATTTACTTTAATAATTCATACTTTAATAATTCACTTTAATAATTCAAAAATCTATTATAAATAGAATTCAATAGGTTTCATTATTTCATAGAAACTTGAAAATATTTTTCTCTAAACTCTCACAATCGATTTACATATATATATTTACTCCGTATTATTTCAAGATATTATTAGTATACATAAAATATTACGACGGAGTGCTGTCCGAGTGATTTCGAAATTGTTTTTCGAGTGTGATAGGATTAAGGAAATTATGGGTTATAGCTATGGAGGTGATTGAGTATGGTTCATGGGTATGCTCGTGAGGTCAATATAGTGTTTATCATTTCCGTTGCGTCTACGTACCTTTCCTGCAATATTGAATCTCAATATTGATACGTGAGTACTCATAATTTAACTTTTACATACTAATAGTGTATCCCTGACTAGTGCTCGAGTATTTAGGATTATGCATGCTTGTACTTTTGATATTGCCCTTAGACAGGTTAGGTTGAATCTTGAATTAGTTACACTTGCGATTGAGATAAGGTATAAGATATGCATGTCCTTGGAAAGCTAGCGAAAAATTAAGAACTTTTCCTTTAGATATCGAATGGTTTCGATGAACGGATTAGAAGTTATAATCAATTGAATTTTCGATATTTTTAAAAATGATTATTATTATCGCCGTTTTTATCGTCGTTCTAGTTTTATCTTATTATTATCATTATTATTATCTTTATCAATAAAAGGGATTTATCATTAAAAATTGTTATTTTTTTATTACTATCGTTATTATCGTTAAAGTTATAATTAGTATTATTATTATTATCCAATTATTATTATTATTATTATTATTATTATTATTGGTATTATTATTATTATTATCATTATTAATATATATATCATTATTTAAAAATGGTTATTGTTATTGTTATTGTTATTATTATTATTACTATATTATCATTAAGATAATTATTAGTATTATCGTTAATAATGTTATAGTAACTATCATTATTAATATTTGTGTAATTAAAATAAATATTTGTAACACCTAATTATTTTGATTACTATTATTATCATTATTATGAACACGATATAAAAGACGATTAAAAGCTATTAAACGAAACGATTAGGAAATAATGGGTAAGAGTATCATGATGAAATTAAAATATTATAAGATATTGATTTAGATAAAATTATCGTTCTTATTATTTTTATCATTACTATTATTATTAAAAGTATCGTTAGTATTAAAACTATCATTTTAACAAAACTTATCATTTTAATAGAAATGTCATTGTTACTATAAAATATCATTATTATTATTATTTTAAATAAAATTATTATTTTAAAGATAATATTAAAAATTATCGTAAATATTAAAGTTATCATAATTAGAATCATCGTTTTATCATAATATCATCTTAGTAATTATAAATATTGATATTTTTATAATAATAATTATTATTACAAAATAATACAACTTTTACTTACTATCATTATAGATATTATTTTATCAAATAAATATGTGATACAAACATATTTTACTACGTGTAATAACTTACTTTAATAATACCTATCATATTATCTTTATGATATTAAATGAACCCTATAAATTTTATTACTTAATATATATAAAAGTATATTTTATTATATAAATTTAATATAAAATTTTATTTATTAATAAATAAATTATATTATTTACTCTAATAAATCTTTTAAAAATATTTAAAAATATAAAACGACGATATTTAAACTATATATTAATCATGTATAGATTTTTGAAAATTATTTTGAGTCAAATTTACTTTTGTTGACTTTTGCATATTAGTCTCGAGCATTAGGATTGTGGTACACTATGACTTGACCTAATTTGTTAGACAAATATTGACCAACACATAAATATATATAATTAATTTAGGTTCGTGAATCCGATGCCAACCTTGCACTTGTTCAATGACGTTATATGTATTTTTACTACGAAATACAGTATGGTGAGTTTCATTTGCCTTTTTACCCTTTATATTTTTGGGACTGAGAATACATGCGCTTTTATTAATGTTTGACAAAATAGACACAAGTAATTGAAACTACATTCTATGGTTGAATTATCGAAATCGAATATGCCCCTTTTTATTAAAGTCTGGTAATCTAAGAATTAGGGAACAGACACTCTAATTGACGCGAATCCTAAAGATAGATCTATTGGGCCTAACAAACCCCATCCAAAGTACCGGATGCTTTAGTACTTCGAAATTTATATCATGTCCGAAGGAGGATCCCGGAATGATAGGAGATATTCTTATATGTATCTAGTTAATGTCGGTTACCAGGTGTTCACCATATGAATGATTATTTTCGTCTCTATGCATGGGACGTATATTTATGAGAACTGGAAATGAAATTCTTGTGGTCTATTAAAATGATGGAAATAAATGATTATGATAAACTAATGAACTCACCAACCTTTTGGTTGACACTTTAAAGCATGTTTATTCTCAGGTGTTAAAGAAATCTTCCGCTGTGCATTTGCTCATTTTAAAGATATTACTTGGAGTCTTTCATAGCATATATCGAAGAACGTTGCATTCGAGTCATTGAGTTCATCAAAGATTATTATTAAATCAATTTATAGTTGGATAGTGGATATTATGAAATGGTATGCATACCTGTCAATTTTCGATGTAAAGAAAGATTGTCTTTTAAAAACGAATGCAATGTTTGTAAAATGTATCATATAGAGGTCAAATACCTCGCAATGTAATCAAATCGTTTATAATGTATATGAACGGGTCCTTTCAATATATATATATATATATATATATATATATATATATATATATATATATATATATATATATATATATATATACACTCTTGAAAAAAAGTGAAACTATGTTTACAAACTAGAGTATCTATTACATAATGTGTTCAAAAATTTTATTAATTTATAAGAATGTCTATTTTGGTACTTTTACTTCTTAGGTTGTTAAATAATTTGTTTTATCAAATACTTAAAAATTGATTATTAGATTATTACGTTATCAAGCAATATAATCAAATTCAAACATTATTAATATATACTCCGTAACACATTTTATTGCAGCTGATTATTTGATTCTATAACTAATTCACAAAACGAAAATCCAAACACCCTTATACCTCAACTTGACTTGGGGTGTGTTTAAGTAAAACTAGCTTGTAGCTGGAGTTGGACATAAAAAGATATAAAAATAAATGATAAATAATGACTTACGGGCTAATAATGTAATTTTACTTCCATAAGCTTTATAACTTGTTTTCAAAAACTACTTCAACTATCTTATTTTTTCAACTAGTTAGAGCTTATACTAAAAATAAGCTTAAGCTCCTAGAAGTTGTGTCGCCAAAACACACTTCGCTGGTTTACACTAGGGGTGTGCACTATTTGATTTCAAACCGAATAAACTGAATATGGAATCGAATCCAAACAAATAAAAAACCAAACCGGATTTTTTTAAACGGTTTTCGGATCGATCGAAACCGAAACCAAATTCGTAATTCGGTTTTAAAAATTTTAAATTTGGTTAACCGAAAACCGAATTAAAAACCGAATTCAAATTAATAACATATTAAAACATATTATAATTATAATATTTACATTTATATTATATTTGATGTATTATTTTATTTATTAAACAACAAACATGTTAATACCCTATGTACTTAAATTAATTCCACAACCATTATTCCTAATTTATATGTAAGTAATGATGCTTGTTAGGATTTTTATTTTTAGTGATTTTCGCTTTGAACTGAAACCAAACCGAAATCAAATTCGGTTTTCGGTTCGGTTTTGGTTTCGGTTTGATATTTAAATTTGGTTTCGGTTTGGTTTTTGATTCTGCTTTTATAAGTTTTAAAGCCGAAAAAAACCGAACCGAATAAACTGAACAACCAAAAACCAAACCGATTAACACCCCTAGTTTACACGTTAGAATACTTTATATATATATATATATATATATATATATATATATATATATATATATATATATATATATATACTATTAAGCATGAAATTTACAAAACGACATCACCAAGAAAACAAAATCACCTCAACCTTTTATCCAAAATACAATTCTACCCTCAAATTAAGGGAGTAAAATGTAAAATCAATATTCTAATAAAAAACTTTAAGCAACCTTCACCCAAATTTTTAACGGGCCATATCTTCTCGTTTGCCGCGAGTTAAATTTTTTCGACACCACCATTCAACTCGAAATAATTTTACGAACACAATGCAGCTAACTATACGCGAAACGAATGTTTTTTAAAAATGCTAAATACTTCGGGCTATCTTTCATACATATACATACACAAAACGCTTTACGAACACAAAGCGACGTCATTAAATATATTAGGTACTAACCACGTATAACTAAAATAAAATAAAATAAAATAAAATTAAATTATAGATAAATAAATCCAAATCAAATTAAATTAAATTTATATTATTATTATTATACCTGTTGATGGTGAAGCTATATTTACAAAAAGTGGACTTGCTTCCAGCATCATTTCGTGTAGATTCTCTTACCATCTGTTTCGATAAGAAACCCTCCCTCTTTCCAAATATCTTCTCTCTTTCTAAGCGGCTTTTTTTTTATCAAAAAAGGTTATCTTCTTTCAATTATTCACATATTATTATGCATATAATCAAGGAATAAAGATTCTTGATTTATATGTTTTTCAATCAGATCGCAACATGTGTAGCTTCAAAATCAATCTTTTATATAGTTTATGTTATGTTATCATTTTGACTAATTTTGACCTGATTATTCTCGGTCTTGTTTGATCTAATAAGGTTTTCACTTGTTTTGATTTTTAGTTAATTAGGGTTAGCTTGTATGTTGACGATTTTTGACTTAATTATTGCCTGCTTATACATATAGATATAGAATTTAGATATTTAGCTGGCTTATTTTGTGCCCTAGTTTCGGCAATAGGTCCCATTTGAAATGATATGTTATGTTAAAAATATGATCACATTCACTAGTTATGTATGCTTAATTCTCAGTTATGCAAGTTGAAGTTTTTAGGGCACAGAACAATTTTCTAGCTGACAATCTGATATTAATTCAACAATATTTTAGATTTATCTTTGTTATTTTTTCACTTTTGGTGTCATCGTGCATCAAGTTCCTTTTTATAGCTATAAATATTTCAGATGTCACCCGATTTACGCTCTCCACTTGTTTTCACTTGTTATTTCATCTTTAATGTATTTTTATAATGTAAGTTTTTGTAGAAGTGTATAAATGCTTATGATGTATTGTATATAAAGATAGAAATGTTTATTTTCTTTTTTCCCAACAGGTAGAATGATTAAGTTGTTTAAAGTCAAAGAGAAACAACGAGAACTTGCAGAAAATTCTAACGGGAAGCCTCCAGTTAAGAAGCAAAGTGCAGGCGAATTGCGTCTTCACAAAGGTAAGGTTTGCGTTATCGTTTAGCAAATCTAGTTTTTCTTTTTATTTATTAGAAATGGCTATTAGCTGTATAATGTCATAAAGGGTCGTTGAGCTAGCAAATGGCATATATGCATTATATTGTGTGTTCTATACCATTGTTTGAGTTGTAATTTAATGAAATTGTTTTTTTTTCTTTTTTTTCTTTTTTCTTTTGCTTTGTTGTTTGGTGCTGCTACTTGAAGACATAAGTGAACTAAATTTACCGACGACTTGTACCATATCGTTCCCGAATGGAAAAGATGATCTCATGAACTTTGAAGTAACTATTCGGCCTGATGATGGATACTATTTGTAAGTATACTATTCGGCCTACTGTTTTTCTTTCCATTGTTTGTAGCCACAGTGTTAAATCTAGTCATATTTAGTGAGAACTATACTTTATACAAGTCGGGGCATCTCGGCAACATGTGCAAAGTGTGCAGCTGAACAGGGCCCCAAATTTTAAAGGGGCCAAATTTTAAAATTTCTATACATAATAATACATAATTTTTTTTTTTTTTCATAAATCAAATAATGAAAAATCATTTATCGGACAATTTAATCGCACATTAACTTCTTTTTGGTTGATAAGTTTTTAGTACTATACTGTATATGTTTTTATATGTATTATAAATATAAATTTCACGTTTATAAGGGTTCAATTTTATTTGTCTCGAACATAATCTATCTAAATAGTGAGACGGCCCTGATACAAGTTCTCTTTGCTAGTTTATTCTGTAAAATGGTAAAAAGGTAATTCAGTTCTCAATTTGTAAATGTAACTAACACAATGCTTACAGTTATACGTCACATCTAAGGTATATGAAGTCTTAATTTTTTAAATTTTTTGTTCTAGTTCTTTTTCTTTTTACTAATTTTTTTTTCCTTCTCGTATATTTCTTGTGGACAGGGGAGTTATATACATAGCTTATTCATATCAATGAAATTTGAAAAATGCCAACACACTCTTTACTCATGCCGTTTAAAAAATATATGTTTTTCCTTTTTAGTTATCATGTCTACCATACAATGTTGCATATATGTAGTGGAATAATAATATCGTCAATAGCCATTTAAAATCGTGACCCTAGAACCTCTTGAGTCAACTTGAACCTCCATGATTATCATTAAACCATTATTACGAAACAATGGTTTATGATTTTTTAATTTTACAGTCATCGTTACTGAAAAGAAGACAATAGTTCACACAGATGTTAGCTATATATCTAACATGCTATCTTCTTTCAGAGGTGGTACCTTTACTTTTACCTTCCAGATTTCATCCATCTATCCACATGAGGCACCAAAGGTCAAATGCAAAACAAAGGTAAAAAAAACACTTGATGACTTATGTATTATGATTAATAAATAATAATTACAAGTATAATAAAACTAAAAGAAAAATACCTAAAGAAATGGTGGGGCAGTAAGGTTTTGAGACATTTGGGTATCATGAATACATAAAGAAACATAGGTTTGGTGATTGTTAGGGTAAATTGGTCATTTGACTTATTAAATTTATATAGTAGTTTGTAACATTTAAAGTCATTTAACAATAATAAAATTATTGATTTGGATATAGAGTATTTTTAGGTTTAAAAGGATATTAACGTGATTATCAGGTTTGTAAAGCTATAGATGTAATATTGAAGGTATACAAGGATATAGATAATTTATCCCTTGTTAAAATTCCCGATTCAACTAACATATAAATTGTTTTCTTTCTTAGGTGTACCATCCCAACATCGACTTGGATGGAAATGTCTGCCTTAATATTCTACGTGAAGATTGGAAACCGGTTCTAAACATAAACACAATTATTTATGGCTTGTATCATTTATTCACGGTAAACCCTATCATATATATAATTTTTTCCATGGATCTCTTTTTTATTTATTTATGAAGGTGGAAAATGTGAAACCGTAAAATTGGTACATTTTGACTTGGGTTGACTCGAACCACTTTTTCATAAAAATATTTTTTATTACTAAATACTTGATGTGTCAAATGGTTACAAGGGTTATATTGTTCTGATAATGATGTGTGTGTTTTGACTAAAATGATTTAAGAGGCTTGTTCTTTTTTTTTGGATAAAAAAGATGCCTGTGCGTTAAAATACTCTTCGGGTGACTTTTGACTCATTTAAACCGTTCCCTTTTAAGCTATTTTTATTATGTGGCCTGTTTAATCCTCTAATGGTAATACAAGACCCAAATTGCAGGCGGGTCGAGCTCGCCACATTCGTGGTTTTCTTGATTTTTTGGTGTTTTTTTTTTTCTTCTGAAGGAGCCGAATCACGAGGATCCGTTGAACCGAGAAGCAGCTGCAGTGCTGAGAGACAACCCAAAAATGTTCGAGTCGAACGTGAGGAGAGCAATGGCGGGTGGGTATGTGGGACAGACATTTTTCAGCAGGTGCATATAAAAGTGGCAGCGACAGCCTCATCATATCTACCCGCATCAACAAATAAGGTGGGTGGGTTGTGTTGTGGTTTGGCATAATTCTGAAAAATGTATGGATTTAAAACTGTGTCCCCATGGGTCTTTTTCCAAATTGGAGGCCAAAATGTTGCTGTGTTTGTATGGTCTATGTGTAAACTGTGTTGGATGCCATTATTTTGGGTCTGACTTGTCATGTATAATTATAACTATGTGTTTCTTGGAAGATAAACATTCTGCTGTTGTTCACTTGTCCCCTTTTTAAAATTTCACTTGTCTTCCACCCGTTTTGACACTTTTTGATCCGTAACCGTTTCTGAGCCAAAAACGTATCCGAATCCATAGATTCCCTTTATCAAGGTTCCAATAACAACTAATCAATATCGGTGTTAGACATATTATTCAAAATCATTAAAGTGTGTTGACTCCAAGACATTTAGACATCAAGGGTCTAACGTGACAAAATACATCAGACTAATATGATGAGCATGATCCCGGGCAACTACTATTCCGTCTAAGCCGACTAAAGTTACTAAAGCACCGACTAAAGTTACTAAAGCACCGACCATCAACAAAATCATCAGCATCAAGCCACTAAGCATCTAGTTTACCTTTAACCTGTTCGCACCCGAGCCTATAAACAACAAATGGGTATGGGTAAGCTAAAGCTTAGTGAGAACAATATATACATGCATACATATGCATAGCATTAAACATAATCATCATCTCAAACATCAATACATCAACAAACTAGCACAACCGGTGTTAATCCAACATATCAAACATCAATACATCGACAAACAAGCACAACCGGTGCTAATCCATCATATCAAACATCTGTACATCAATAAACAAGCACAACCGGTGCTATCTCAAGACTTGCCACATCTCAGATGTATAACAAGTCTCCTAGGCACTCTGGATGCCATCTCATCAACAAATGCACCCACGGTGCCATTTAGGCAATCTAGTGTATCTCGGACACATCTAGAGTCCCTTTCTTGTATACCGGATAGAAGTCCTCCATCTCAAGAAACAACTTGAGTCAATACATACCCTAGTGGTTCCAGACACAACCAAAGCCCTCACTTGCATCCCAAATGTGAGTCCTCCATCCAATGCGTCCCGGAAGCCAATTGGGTACTTTAGCGTGTCCCGAACACAACTAAATTCCCTAACATCATCCACATATACATACACACATACACATATATATTGATCTCACATTGGATTATCATAAGCAAGCAACTACCATCCAAATTCAATCCAATCAAACCACAATCAATCAACAAACAATTTCATGAAATGCTCCAAATCAAAACCTATTCCACATACATACATCACACACCAATCACTTAATCAATCTCTACCTCACTTCGTCTACCAAAACCACACAAAAATCTGGACAGATTAGACCACTTGTCAAACTTTGAAAGTTTGACTGACTTCTACACATAATCATCACATGAAACCAATCATTGTGAGAACCATACTCACCTAGCTTTCAAAAGACTCCAATCCCATCAAAATCAAACTTATGGTACGATTAGGGATGACATCGGGTCGGGTTTGGGCCGGGTCTAAGTAATCCCAGACAGGAACCCGGTTAGGAAACCTTGTCCCAAACTCGGTCACATACCCGTCGGGTCCCCATTTACTTACTAACCGTCGGGTTATCGGGTTTTCCCACGGGTAAACGGGGATCCCCATTTACTTACTAACTCTCGGGTTATCGGATTATTCTTACAGGTATTGAATATTCCTGTTGTTAGCTATTATCAGTGTTGTAAAAGTCGGCCGACTTGGCCGACGCGTCGGTCGATGTGTCGTTTTTTTGGGTTCTCCGTCCCGTTTTTTTAGAAAATGACTCAAAAGACGGTCAGAGCTAAAAGTTCGGTCAAAGTCTGGCAAAGACGGTCAAAAATGGTCAAAGTCAGTCAAATTTTCGTCAAGATCTGATATATTTTAAAATTAGGGGTTGTTTTCATTTTTTTGGGCCGCTCTTTTCTATGTGTCCTTACTGATTATGTACTCGGTAACATTAATTGAGTTTGAAGTTTGATTGTTTTTAAATTAGAGTTCTTATTATGGTACATAATCAACTATTTTATATATATATATATATATATATATATATATATATATATATATATATATATATATATATATATATATGGAGAGGATCCAGTGGGAATTTTTTTAGCGTGAGAACTCTAGGAACTTCAAAAACACTCAAAATACACTGAAATTCGAGCAAAAAAGGTGTACGGGCGAGAAAAAAAAGAAATTCGAGCAAAAATCAAAAACACGGACGAACAAAAAATTCATAGTCGAGCAATTTTTTTTTTTTGTTCGAATTTTAAAATGTAGAATACATTTTGTTCGAATATCAGCATTTTTGTTCGACTACCCGTGTGTTCTACATTTTTTTGTTCGACTATCAAAAATGTAGAACACAAAATTGTTCGCCCACCTTTTTATTTGTTCGAATATCACTTTTTTGTTCGCCCTTTTCCCATTTTTTGCTCGAATTGCTCTTTTTTTGTTCGTTCGTGTCCCATTTTTGCTCGAATTTTCCTTTTTTGCTCGAATTTCAGTGTATTTTTTGAGTTCTCAGGGTTCTCACACAAAAAAGTTCTCATTTGATCCCTCTACTATATATATATATATATATATATATATATATATATATATATATATATATATATATATATATATATATATATATATATATATATATATATATAGGGGCAGGATCAAGTAAACAGTCGGAGGGAAGCAAATTTTTTTTTTTTTTTTCATTTTTTTAGATTTTTTTTCAGGCATCAAGATCACACGAAAATATGAACATTTAGAAAAGACAATTCGTGATGAATGTTATTATTTAGGCGGGAAAACGATCGACAAAAATAACATTCAAGATAATATTGTTCGTGAAGAATGTTAACGTTTTTTTCTTCATGTTTTGTGAAGTAAAATTTAACCCAATTTAGAGAATAAACCCAAAACACCAAACCCTAAACCCTAAACTCTAAACCGTTCGTGTTAAAAACTCAATCTAAACCCTAAATCTAAACCCTAAACCCTAAATTTCTAAACCCTAATATCTAAACCCTATAAACCTTAATATCTAAAACCTCAACATACGCTCGAAAAACACGATAATTGTTATATATTAGTTCTTCGAGCGTTTTTCCGCCAAAATAAAAACATTTATCACAAAGTGTCTTTATTAAATGTTCATATTTTCATCCAATATATAATGCTCGTGAACAAAGTTTTTTCAAAAAACGAAAAAAAAAAAGATTTTGCTTCCCTCCGCTTCCCCTCGATTGGTTACTTCCCTCTTGATCCTACCAATATATATATATATATATATATATATATATATATATATATATATATATATATATATATATAGGAAATTATTAATAAAGTCAACGTTGGTCAACGACCGATGCGTCCCCGACGCGTCCCCCGACTCGGCCGACGCATCCTTTTTAAGTCTCGACCGATGCGTCCCCGACTCGCGACTTTTACAACCTTGGCTATTATCATTCACCATTCATTTATTTCAATTAATGTTTCACCATTCATTTATTTCAATTTATGTTTCAGTAATGCTATTACATTGAGTACTGCATCTAAATAAATATGTATAAATATTGAACAATAGTACAATACCACATTGTAGCTTATGTTATTATTATCGTTATTAATGAAATTGAAATCTCCTTCGGGTCGGGTACACGGGTATATGTGTTGGATATACAGGTCGGGTATGAGGGTTTGTATCTAAACCCATCCCCGTACACGAACTCGGAAAAAAAAATTAAAACCATCTCCATACCCGGCCCGAGACCCAAATACCTGGACCCGAACCCTGCCCAAAGGTGTCGGGTTTCGGGTTAACGCATCGGGTACTGGTCTTTTTTCCATCCCTAGGTACGATTTTTATAACTGCACATTGGCTACAACAATTATTTAAGACAGTCTGGAATGTTCAGTCCATTTTACCCACTTATATTCAGTTTCAGATATCAAGACCATATTCATTAGAAAGGAGACTCATGATCTTTCCAAAAAGTGCTTACACGCCTCAATTAGTGTTACAGGTTAAGAACTACGAGCATATTGAAAGGAATATTGAAAGGAACTCTAACACTTTTATTGACTAAAAATTCAATATATATACATATAAATGACTGATGTTTAACAACAAAAAATATCATCATTATCATCAGCTTCTATTTGGGGCATTTCGTCATACGCTTGCATGCATGACCCATTTCTAGTGACAATCAAAACCCACAACAAGTAAATTAGTGTTTATACTCATCAAAAGATTCTAACCCTCATCCATAAATGAAACTAAAACATAAACTTCTAATTTGAAACTTACCAAGTGGGTAGAAATGAACCTCGAGTTTGAAAGAACAAAAACCCTCTTCATTTGGGTAAAAAATACACCAATTTTTATAATTTTTTTCACATCTTTATGTTTAAAAACACACACACACACTCTCTAGAGAGAAAAAGGTGGAAATTGAAAGTAAATAAATGAGGTTTAGATCTGATTTTAGGGGTTGAAATGCAAATTTGGGTGTTTATGCAAAAACAACCCTTCCATTTACAACTTTTGGACATAGTCTTTCTCCAAGTCCATCTGACTTTTTGCCTCGTATCTACCGAGTCGGGTAGAGTCTCAAAAAACTTAAAAACAAAATTCGTAGCCCATCGAAAAACGGATGTGTGGATTTTTTAATCACTTCATTTCAAGTCCGTATGAGCAAGTTATGCTTAAATTAGCGAACAACCTAAGATAATTTCGTACCAAAAATTGTGATTTTCTCCAAATAAAATACATATATTTTCATCGAGACACGAGATGTTAGAATAGAATAATAATTCATAAACTCGTGATGTTACAAAATGGGGACCCGTCGGGTATGGGTCCGAGTTTTTTAATCGAGTTTGGGCCCGAGATTAACTATAAATACCCAGCCCAAACCCGACCGGATGTCATCCCTAATCTTGTTTAACTTCTTTAACAAAACAAGGGTTAAAGCTACGAATATGTCATATAGTTTCGTTTTTGTTCCGATGTAAGCTATATACTCAAAAAATTACCAGTGTAGGCTATGAACTTGTTGTTTATGTGTCATTATCAACATATATAAAGTTTTGACGTGATAAATAAGGTTATTTTGTGACGACCCGGAAATTTTTGACCAAATTAAAACTTTAATCTTTATATTATCCCGACACGAAAAGCAAAATTTGTTAAGTTAAATCTCAAGAATTTTAAACTGTGTTCATACATTCATTATAACCTCGACCAAATTCTGACGATTCACGAACCGTTATATATAAATAGATATGTATATGTATATATATTATAACTTGAGAATATTAATAAAGTATTAAACGTATAATACTTTACACGAACGTATTTGTTTCAATATGATTTTTGACGAAATTAAAAAAAATATATTAAATGATTGAATTATCAGAAACATTGAATTATGATTACAAGTCTATGTTGAGAGGTCCACTATGATTTGAGAAAATCTATTCCTCTTAACGATATTCAGAATAATTTGTAAAGCTATTTATAAATAAAAATAAAAAGTGTCATTTACGAAAGTTAGACAAAAGTTAGTGGAGAATTGGTTTCCATAATATTCTATTAATCTATTTTCAAACGTACAAAGACGTTTTCAGTTTAAAAAGAACTTTATTATTAAAATGTACATAACTTTTATAAATATCTAGAATCACTTTTGACAACTCATTACTTAACCAGTATAATAAATATAACGATATTTATATTTTATTTCATTAAATATATATAACGATTTAAATTAATATTATATATATTTATACGCGTATTATACATACATAGTTTTTATACTTTTACTATACTTTAACTTTACCTTTACTTTACTTTTACTTTACTTTAACTTTAATAATTCACTTTAATAATTCATACTTTAATAATTCACTTTAATAATTCATACTTTAATAATTCACTTTAATAATTCATACTTTAATAATTCATACTTTAATAATTCATACTTTAATAATTCACTTTAATAATTCATACTTTAATAATCCACTTTAATAATTCATACTTTAATAATTCACTTTAATAATTCAAAAATCTATTATAAATAGAATTCAATAGGTTTCATTATTTCATAGAAACTTGAAAATATATTTCTCTAAACTCTCTTAATCGATATATATATATATATATATATATATATATATATATATATATTTGCTCTGTATTATTTCAAGATATTATTAGTATACATAAAATATTACGACAGAGTGCTGTCCGAGTGATTTCAAAATAGTTTTTTTTTAATGAGTCGAAGTTAAGGAAATTATGGGTTATAACTATGGAGGTGATGGATATGGTTCATGGGTATGCTCGTGAGGTCAATCTAGTGTTTATCATCTCCGTTGCGTCTACTTACTTTCCTGCAATATTAAATCTCAATATTGATACGTTCGTGAATCCGAGGCCAACCTTGCACTTGTTAAATGACGTTATATGTATTTTTACTACGAAATACAGTATTGTGAGTTTCATTTACTCCATTTTATATATATTTTTGGGACTGAGAATACATGCGCTGTTTTTATAAATGTTTTACGAAATAGGCACAAGTACTAAAACTAATTCTACGTGGGTTTAAACAAGAAATATGCCCTTAGCTTGGTAACATTAAACTACTTGTCTATGTACGGTAGGCGCGAATCCTAAAGATAGATCTATTGGGCCTGACAAACCCCATCCTGACTATGGGATGCTTTAGTACTTCGAGGTTATTTTAAACACACCTGATCTGGTGTACTTCAGAGGGTAAAATATGAACGTTAAGGCTTGTTACCGGGTGCCTACAACTTATAGAATACTTTTATACACTTGCGAGTGTACATATATTTATAAACGGAAATCTTGTGGTTTATTAATATATTGAAATGATTGTTATGATAAACCTATGAACTCACCAACCTTTTGGTTGACACTTTAAAGCATGTTTATTCTCAGGTATTAAAGAAATCTTCCGCTGTGCATTAGCTCATTTTAAGGATATTAATTGGAGTCATTCATGGCATATTTTGAAAGACGTTGCATTCGAGTCATTGAGTTCATCAAGATTATTATTAAGCCAATTATAGTTGGATATATTATGAAATGGTGTGCATGCCATCAACTTTCGTTGTAAAGAAAGTTTGTCTTTTAAAAAACGAATGCAATGTTTGTAAAATGTATCATATAGAGGTCAAATACCTCGCGATGTAATCAACTATTGTGAATCGTTTATAATATATATGAACGGGTCCTTTCAGTTGGTATCAGAGCGGTGGTCTTAGCGAACCAGGTCTGCATTAGTGTGCCTAACTGATAGTCGTTAGGATGCATTAGTGAGTCTGGACTTCGACCGTGTCTGCATGTCAAAAGTTTTGCTCATCATTTTTGTCGGAAATTACCTACTTATCATTCTTAGTCTAGACACATCTTATTGCATTGATTGCATGAATAGTGTATAGACAAAATTCATATCTTAGCGTATCTGCTAATTCATATCTTAGCGTATCTATTACTGTAAACTTTGCCTGACATATTCCGTAAATTCCTCCGTAATCTACGAAACCTTTTGCTCTATATAATTAGAATACCACCCGATAGCCGGAAAATCATTTCATATCGAAAAATTCTTTATTCAATCGTACGAAATGGAATTCGTCATTAGTTCAAGTCCCTCGGATTCCGAAATGGAATCCCACTCAAGTTCCGAAAGCAGTGTGATCGAAATGGATCAACCAATTAGTCATCATCTATTTTGGATGAATTGGGGATGGGTTCGTAGCCTCCTTAATCATTGGAGACAAGAAGAAGGTGATCCTTTCCATCCACCACATTGCCCTCTTGGCGAAGAACCTGAAGCACTTACCGGCGAACCTATCCGAAACACCATTTTCTCTCTTATTTCTAGAGTATCTCATCACGATTACATACTACACCAAATTCTAGATTTTATTTATCCGCTCGTCCGAACCGACAATCACCCCGGTGTAATATAAGAAGTCAACGAGCTTCGCGCTCGGGTAGTGGCTTTGGAGAATATGGTGCAAAGGTTACAAACACCAGCAGCAGCACCAGCAGCATAAACAGTACCACCATCAGCAACACCAACAGTACCATCACCACCACCACCAACAACATCCACATCCTACACCGCAACATCACAATCTGTATCTCAAACATCAACGTCATACGCCCTGTAAATATCCAGGAATATCAACAACAACAAACGATGAAGTATTAATTCATAAACTTCATTGAAGAGATATCTCTGCGGCAGTTATATAATCTCCAAAATCTTAGAGATTATTTAATTCTGACCGTAAATCGGATGAGTGAACGGAGATGGTAGAGTAGAAACTTTGATCGAAAATGGTGTACGATTTACAAGCTAGAATTGTTTTACCAACAGCATCAACAGGACCGTAGCATCATCAACACAGTCAGTGCCGTCAGTATCGTCAGAATCAACAGCACCTGTAACATCACAAACTCTGTCAGTTCAAGAATCATTGTGGACATCATTACGAATCAACAACAAATATATTGTATCAACGAGTTATGAAGTATTAACTCATTTCCAATCGAAAGATTTATATGTATATTTTATATGTATAAATTTTTAAACCATAATAAATCTTCCCGTACTAAGCTATTATGTGTGAATCTTAACTACTCAGTTAATTCATATTACAAATATGCAATGATGTACGTCCTTCGTTCGCAACTTAACCATCGTTAATTACAATCTCTGTCTCAATTCAATAAAAATCCAATTCATAATAAATCAAGTGTATTATTCGAATATATGTTTGATTTTACACTTTCATCATCGATGTACTCGGAACTTTTCAAATAACATCATTCGTACCTTGCGAAGTTCACAAGAATTTCACGAAAACCAACAAATAACAAAGTAATGATTCATAATTTCAATATTATTGAAGAAATACTTATGCAATTTATAAAGTTTTAGGGATTACTCAATTCTAGTTCCAACCATAAAACAAATGAGTTTAATTTAATATTAACTCATTAAATCTATATTACATCTAAAGAAAAAATACACATATATTTTCATAAAGACTGTAATAAACTTCTTTTGTACAAAATATTAATTGTGAAATTTTTTTTAACGGGTAGGTAATACCCGAGAGATATATAAATTCACAATTAATATATTACATTTTTCGAAACTGATTCAGCAATCATCAACTATACTCCCTACTTTTACAACAATATAAATCAAAATAATCATACTCATTCAAATTCAGTTACATATTCTGATTTTGAAATCGCATAATTCAATTCGAAATATAACCAGTATCATCACTCTTAAATTCCTATATCTTTCAAAGCTATACTTTGACTTCAAAACTGTGTTAGAACATCATATGTATTAACGATTACAATATGTGCTCAAACCCTTCGAAATTCCTGAAGACACTTCAACTAAGGAACAATCGAGATGATGATCCAACCACATGTTACCCACAGTTATACACCTGAAAAACTCTCAAAACCCAAGTCATAGTTCGACACGTATCCGTGTTAGACCCTTTGGCATTTACTAGCTAAAATAACTTTTCAATTCCGTTTCAAAATAGACAGTTTTGTCACAGCTCCAGCAAGTCAACTTCGATTTCTCAATCAAAACAGTCTTATTATAACCTCGATAGATACGTTGCCCGTTCGCCAACGTTACCGGGGAATCGTTTATATTCACCACATTAGCAATAAACTTACCAACAACTTCACTGATCTTTGACTTTCCAAAAAAAAAAATCATTATAATTATCGAAACCCTATCATATACTCATTCGTACCTTATAACAAGAATTGCCATACCAATTATTGAGAATCAGCAATCAGTATTTTGAAATCTCGCAGCATGTCTACATCAACAATTACATATACACACAACGTCTACATCCAAGACTTACATTCTTTGAATGAGAAATATCTGAAAAACACCCTAAACTGCGAACCAGTTTTTGAAATTTTGAAAAATGTTAATGAAGCAGCAAAAACAGTAAACGACCTTAACAGTAAAAAGTTGGATGATAAAGGATAGTATATTGGCAAAGCTCAGAAAAAGAGAAGCTTTAGAACTGGAAAACGGATTGAGCAAAGTATGAAGGAGGCTATGGACAAATCACAAAGGCTGAACCTACCTTCAAAGAATCCAAATGATTCAGTACTTGCTAAAGTCATTAACGAATACCTTGCTCCTGACTCTAAACCCCTGCGGACAATATCCTTCATCATCCTCTGATATTAGACATTCTAAGATATCATCGTATCTTTCATTATAAATATCATCCATACTTCTGAAGATATTTTTATAATTATTCTTATCTGAAATCATTTACCTCTTCGCGCTATCTGTATTATATCATAAAAGAAACTATTTTAGTTTCTAAATTCTGAAACATTCGAGTTTAAAGTAGGAATATTCTTGAAGAAGTGTTGGGAGCTGAAGCATGAGTTAGTATAATATTATGACACTTGATCAACGTGATTATATTACAGTAATTCATGCTGAGTTTCTAAATGGAACATGATGATTCACAGATCATAACGTCATCATGTGCTATGTTACACGACTCTTGTATTCTCTTTGATCTCTAAATATCAAGAAAATATTTCTTGATGATTCGGCCTTTTTCGAGGTATTCTGGTAATTTGACAAGTCAAGATCGTGTCATTACAATTTCCTTCCTAGAACATTAACAATGTTCATCCGAAATTTATATCTGCGAATTCTAGACCATTACAAGCGGTGCTTAATCGCAAGAAGAAGAAACGAAAGGACAAAGCTCCGAACTAGAAATGGGAGTATAAATCATAGCAAATAGAAGAGAGCATTAACTGTAGATGACAATGATTATAGAAGAAGCAAGGACTTTGAAATATAAGGGAAGATATAAAACCCAACAACAAACAAGAAATCACAAACCGTATATATCAATGCATATAGCAATATAAAGACACGGGAGAACTAAAAACACTATAAAACCAAGAGTATAGTAGAAGTAAATAGATTCTTCCGGAGGCAGATGAAAAAGAAGAGCGACAGATATGAAAGTGAGGAGTATATCAAGAATCAGCACTGGATGAAGCATATTGACAAATACTTTAAAATATGAGTTGAGAAGGTGTGAGTTGTAAGAAAACAAATGAGGTAGATTTATAGTGAAATATCCGACAGAGAAATCAAAATGGATTATCGCATTAATTCGAAGAGGATCATAATTTCCTTAATCACCGAATAATCAAATCCAATATAGATTACAAAGATTTTCTTTTCGGAGATCAATCGTGATGACGTCAAAAGATACGACGAATCACTATTATCTTATTTCATTTATTTACGATAACTTCACTCACACGCTTCGAGTAATCGAATTATTTTATCCATTCTTCTTGAACATGATAAAACTCTATAATCGTTATAATAACATTCTCATTGTTAGTCATGATGACCTCTATCAAATTTCGAGGACGAAATTTCTTTAACGGGTAGGTACTGTGACGACCCGGAAATTTTCAACCAAATTTAAACTTTAATCTTTATATTATTCCGACACGAAAAGCAAAATTTGTTAAGTTAAATCTCAAGAATTTTAAACTGTGTTCATACATTCATTATAACCTCGACCAAATTCTGACGATTCACGAACCGTTATATATAAATAGATATGTATATGTATATATATATTATAACTTGAGAATATTAATAAAGTATTAAACGTATAATACTTTACACGAACGTATTTGTTTCAATATGATTTTCGACGAAATTAAAAAAAATATATTAAATGATTGAATTATCAGAAACATTGAATTATGATTACAAGTCTATGTTGAGAGGTCCACTATGATTTGAGAAAATCTATTCCTCTTAACGATATTCAGAATAATTTGTAAAGCTATTTATAAATAAAAACAAAAAGTGTCATTTACGAAAGTTAGACAAAAGTTAGTGGAGAATTGGTTTCCATAATATTCTATTAATCTATTTTCAAACGTACAAAGACGTTTTCAGTTTAAAAAGAACTTTATTATTAAAATGTACATAACTTTTATAAATATCTAGAATCACTTTTGACAACTCATTACTTAACCAGTATAATAAATATAACGATATTTATATTTTATTTCATTAAATATATATAACGATTTAAATTAATATTATATATATTTATACGCGTATTATACATACATAGTTTTTATACTTTTACTATACTTTAACTTTACCTTTACTTTACTTTTACTTTACTTTAACTTTAATAATTCACTTTAATAATTCATACTTTAATAATTCACTTTAATAATTCATACTTTAATAATTCACTTTAATAATTAATACTTTAATAATTCACTTTAATAATTCATACTTTAATAATTCATACTTTAATAATTCATACTTTAATAATTAATACTTTAATAATTCACTTTAATAATTCATACTTTAATAATCCACTTAATAATTCATACTTTAATAATTCACTTTAATAATTCAAAAATCTATTATAAATAGAATTCAATAGGTTTCATTATTTCATAGAAACTTGAAAATATATTTCTCTAAACTCTCTTAATCGATTTATATATATATATATATATATATATATATATATATATATATATATATATATATATATATATATATATATATATATATATATATATATTTGCTCTGTATTATTTCAAGATATTATTAGTATACATAAAATATTACGACAGAGTGCTGTCCGAGTGATTTCAAAATAGTTTTTTTTAATGAGTCGAAGTTAAGGAAATTATGGGTTATAACTATGGAGGTGATGGATATGGTTCATGGGTATGCTCGTGAGGTCAATCTAGTGTTTATCATCTCCGTTGCGTCTACTTACTTTCCTGCAATATTAAATCTCAATATTGATACGTTCGTGAATCCGAGGCCAACCTTGCACTTGTTAAATGATGTTATATGTATTTTTACTACGAAATACAGTATTGTGAGTTTCATTTACTCCCTTTTATATATATTTTTGGGACTGAGAATACATGCGCTGTTTTTATAAATGTTTTACGAAATAGGCACAAGTACTAAAACTAATTCTACGTGGGTTTAAACAAGAAATATGCCCTTAGCTTGGTAACATTAAACTACTTGTCTATGTACGGTAGGCGCGAATCCTAAAGATAGATCTATTGGGCCTGACAAACCCCATCCTGACTATGAGATGCTTTAGTACTTCGAGGTTATTTTAAACACACCTGATCTGGTGTACTTCAGAGGGTAAAATATGAACGTTAAGGCTTGTTACCGGGTGCCTACAACTTATAGAATACTTTTATACACTTGCGAGTGTACATATATTTATAAACGGAAATCTTGTGGTCTATTAATATATTGAAATGATTGTTATGATAAACCTATGAACTCACCAACCTTTTGGTTGACACTTTAAAGCATGTTTATTCTCAGGTATTAAAGAAATCTTCCGCTGTGCATTAGCTCATTTTAAGGATATTACTTGGAGTCATTCATGGCATATTTTGAAAGACGTTGCATTCGAGTCATTGAGTTCATCAAGATTATTATTAAGCCAATTATAGTTAGATATATTATGAAATGGTGTGCATGCCATCAACTTTCGTTGTAAAGAAAGTTTGTCTTTTAAAAAACGAATGCAATGTTTGTAAAATGTATCATATAGAGGTCAAATACCTCGCGATGTAATCAACTATTGTGAATCATTTATAATATATATGAACGGGTCCTTTCAGTTGGTATCAGAGCGGTGGTCTTAGCGAACCAGGTCTGCATTAGTGTGCCTAACTGATAGTCGTTAGGATGCATTAGTGAGTCTGGACTTCGACCGTGTCTGCATGTCAAAAGTTTTGCTCATCATTTTTGTCGGAAATTACCTGCTTATCATTCTTAGTCTAGACACATCTTATTGCATTGATTGCATGAATAGTGTATAGACAAAATTCATATCTTAGCGTATCTGCTAATTCATATCTTAGCGTATCTGTTACTGTAAACTTTGCCTGACATATTCCGTAAATTCCTCCGTAATCTACGAAACCTTTTGCTCTATATAATTAGAATACCACCCGATAGCCGGAAAATCATTTCATATCGAAAAATTCTTTATTCAATCGTACGAAATGGAATTCGTCATTAGTTCAAGTCCCTCGGATTCCGAAATGGAATCCCACTCAAGTTCCGAAAGCAGTGTGACCGAAATGGATCAACCAATTAGTCATCATCTATTTTGGATGAATTGGGGATGGGTTCGTAGCCTCCTTAATCATTGGAGACAAGAAGAAGGTGATCCTTTCCATCCACCACATTGCCCTCTTGGCGAAGAACCTGAAGCACTTACCGGCGAACCTATCCGAAACACCATTTTCTCTCTTATTTCTAGAGTATCTCGTCACGATTACATACTACACCAAATTCTAGATTTTATTTATCCGCTCGTCCGAACCGACAATCACCCCGGTGTAATATAAGAAGTCAACGAGCTTCGCGCTCGGGTAGTGGCTTTGGAGAATATGGTGCAAAGGTTACAAACACCAGCAGCAGCACCAACAGCATAAACAGTACCACCATCAGCAACACCAACAGTACCATCACCACCACCAACAACAACATCCACATCCCACACCACAACATCACAATCTGTATCTCAAACATCAACGTCATACGCCTTGTAAATATCCAGGAATATCAACAACAACAAACGATGAAGTATTAATTCATAAACTTCATTGAAGAGATATCTCTGCGGCAGTTATATAATCTCCAAAATCTTAGAGATTATTTAATTCTGACCGTAAATCGGATGAGTGAACGGAGATGGTAGAGTAGAAACTTTGATCGAAAATGGTGTACGATTTACAAGCTAGAATTGTTTTACCAACAGCATCAACAGGACCGTAGCATCATCAACACAGTCAGTGCCATCAGTATCGTCAGAATCAACAGCACCTGTAACATCACAAACTCTGTCAGTTCAAGAATCATTGTGGACATCATTACGAATCAACAACAAATATATTGTATCAACGAGTTATGAAGTATTAACTCATTTCCAATCGAAAGATTTATATGTATATTTTATATGTATAGATTTTTAAACCATAATAAATCTTCCCGTACTAAGCTATTATGTGTGAATCTTAACTACTCAGTTAATTCATATTACAAATATGCAATGATGTACGTCCTTCGTCCGCAACTTAACCATCGTTAATTACAATCTCTGTCTCAATTCAATAAAAATCCAATTCATAATAAATCAAGTGTATTATTCGAATATATGTTTGATTTTACACTTTCATCATCGATGTACTCGGAACTTTTCAAATAACATCATTCGTACCTTGCGAAGTTCACAAGAATTTCACGAAAACCAACAAATAACAAAGTAATGATTCATAATTTCAATATTATTGAAGAAATACTTATGCAATTTATAAAGTTTTAGGGATTACTCAATTCTAGTTCCAACCATAAAACAAATGAGTTTAATTTAATATTAACTCATTAAATCTATATTACATCTAATGAAAAAATACACATATATTTTCATAAAGACTGTAATAAACTTCTTTTGTACAAAATATTAATTGTGAATTTTTTTTAACGGGTAGGTAATACCCGAGAGATATATAAATTCACAATTAATATATTACATTTTTCGAAACTGATTCAGCAATCATCAACTATACTCCCTACTTTTACAACAATATAAATCAAAATAATCATACTCATTCAAATTCAGTTACATATTCTGATTTTGAAATCGCATAATTCAATTCGAAATATAACCAGTATCATCACTCTTAAATTCCTATATCTTTCAAAGCTATACTTTGACTTCAAAACTGTGTTAGAACATCATATGTATTAACGATTACAATATGTGCTCAAACCCTTCGAAATTCCTGAAGACACTTCAACTAAGGAACAATCGAGATGATGATCCAACCACATGTTACCCACAGTTATACACCTGAAAAACTCTCAAAACCCAAGTCATAGTTCGACACGTATCCGTGTTAGACCCTTTGGCATTTACTAGCTAAAATAACTTTTCAATTCCGTTTCAAAATAGACAGTTTTGTCACAGCTCCAGCAAGTCAACTTCGATTTCTCAATCAAAACAGTCTTATTATAACCTCGATAGATACGTTGCCCGTTCGCCAACGTTACCGGGGAATCGTTTATATTCACCACATTAGCAATAAACTTACCAACAACTTCACTGATCTTTGACTTTCCAAAAAAAAAAAATCATTATAATTATCGAAACCCTATCATATACTCATTCGTACCTTATAACAAGAATTGCCATACCAATTATTGAGAATCAGCAATCAGTATTTTGAAACCTCGCAACATGTCTACATCAACAATTACATATACACACAACGTCTACATCCAAGACTTACATTCTTTGAATGAGAAATATCTGAAAAACACCCTAAACTGCGAACCAGTTTTTTGAAATTTTGAAAAATGTTGATGAAGCAGCAAAAACTGTAAACGACCTTAACAGTAAAAAGTTGGATGATAAAGGATAGTATATTGGCAAAGCTCAGAAAAAGAGAAGCTTTAGAACTGGAAAACGGATTGAGCAAAGTATGAAGGAGGCTGTGGACAAATCACAAAGGCTGAACCTACCTTCAAAGAATCCAAATGATTCAGTACTTGCTAAAGTCATTAACGAATACCTTGCTCCTGACTCTAAACCCCTGCGGACAATATCCTTCATCATCCTCTGATATTAGACATTCTAAGATATCACCGTATCTTTCATTATAAATATCATCCATACTTCTGAAGATATTTTTATAATTATTCTTATCTGAAATCATTTACCTCTTCGCGCTATCTGTATTATATCATAAAAGAAACTATTTTAGTTTCTAAATTCTGAAACATTTGAGTTTAAAGTAGGAATATTCTTGAAGAAGTGTTGGGAGCTGAAGCATGAGTTAGTATAATATTATGACACTTGATCAACGTGATTATATTACAGTAATTCATGCTGAGTTTCTAAATGGAACATGATGATTCACAGATCATAACGTCATCATGTGCTATGTTACACGACTCTTGTATTCTCTTTGATCTCTAAATATCAAGAAAATATTTCTTGATGATTCGGCCTTTTTCGAGGTATTCTGGTAATTTGACAAGTCAAGATCGTGTCATTACAATTTCCTTCCTAGAACATTAACAATGTTCATCCGAAATTTATATCTGCGAATTCTGGACCATTACAAGCGGTGCTTAATCGCAAGAAGAAGAAACGAAAGGACAAAGCTCCGAACTAGAAATGGGAGTATAAATCATAGCAAATAGAAGAGAGCATTAACTGTAGATGACAATGATTATAGAAGAAGCAAGGACTTTGAAATATAAGGGAAGATATAAAACCCAACAACAAACAAGAAATCACAAACCGTATATATCAATGCATATAGCAATATAAAGACACGGGAGAACTAAAAACACTATAAAACCAAGAGTATGGTAGAAGTAAATAGATTCTTCCGGAGGCAGATGAAAAAGAAGAGCGACAGATATGAAAGTGAGGAGTATATCAAGAATCAGCACTGGATGAAGCATATTGACAAATACTTTAAAATATGAGTTGAGAAGGTGTGAGTTGTAAGAAAACAAATGAGGTAGATTTATAGTGAAATATCCGACAGAGAAATCAAAATGGATTATCGCATTAATTCGAAGAGGATCATAATTTCCTTAATCACCGAATAATCAAATCCAATATAGATTACAAAGATTTTCTTTTCGGAGATCAATCGTGATGACGTCAAAAGATACGACGAATCACTATTATCTTATTTCATTTATTTACGATAACTTCACTCACACGCTTCGAGTAATCGAATTATTTTATCCATTCTTCTTGAACATGATAAAACTCTATAATCGTTATAATAACATTCTCATTGTTAGTCATGACGACCTCTATCAAATTTCGAGGACGAAATTTCTTTAACGGGTAGGTACTGTGACGACCCGGAAATTTTCGACCAAATTTAAACTTTAATCTTTATATTATTCCGACACGAAAAGCAAAATTTGTTAAGTTAAATCTCAAGAATTTTAAACTTTGTTCATACATTCATTATAACCTCGACCAAATTCTGACGATTCACGAACCGTTATATATAAATAGATATGTATATGTATATATATATTATAACTTGAGAATATTAATAAAGTATTAAACGTATAATACTTTACACGAACGTATTTGTTTCAATATGATTTTCGACGAAATTAAAAAAAATATATTAAATGATTGAATTATCAGAAACATTGAATTATGATTACAAGTCTATGTTGAGAGGTCCACTATGATTTGAGAAAATCTATTCCTCTTAACGATATTCAGAATAATTTGTAAAGCTATTTATAAATAAAAACAAAAAGTGTCATTTACGAAAGTTAGACAAAAGTTAGTGGAGAATTGGTTTCCATAATATTCTATTAATCTATTTTCAAACGTACAAAGACGTTTTCAGTTTAAAAAGAACTTTATTATTAAAATGTACATAACTTTTATAAATATCTAGAATCACTTTTGACAACTCATTACTTAACCAGTATAATAAATATAACGATATTTATATTTTATTTCATTAAATATATATAACGATTTAAATTAATATTATATATATTTATACGCGTATTATACATACATAGTTTTTATACTTTTACTATACTTTAACTTTACCTTTACTTTACTTTTACTTTACTTTAACTTTAATAATTCACTTTAATAATTCATACTTTAATAATTCACTTTAATAATTCATACTTTAATAATTCACTTTAATAATTCATACTTTAATAATTCACTTTAATAATTCATACTTTAATAATTCATACTTTAATAATTCATACTTTAATAATTCACTTTAATAATTCATACTTTAATAATCCACTTTAATAATTCATACTTTAATAATTCACTTTAATAATTCAAAAATCTATTATAAATAGAATTCAATAGGTTTCATTATTTCATAGAAACTTGAAAATATATTTCTCTAAACTCTCTTAATCGATTATATATATATATATATATATATATATATATATATATATATATATATATATATATATATATATATATATATTTGCTCTGTATTATTTCAAGATATTATTAGTATACATAAAATATTACGACAGAGTGCTGTCCGAGTGATTTCAAAATAGTTTTTTTTAATGAGTCGAAGTTAAGGAAATTATGGGTTATAACTATGGAGGTGATGGATATGGTTCATGGGTATGCTCGTGAGGTCAATCTAGTGTTTATCATCTCCGTTGCGTCTACTTACTTTCCTGCAATATTAAATCTCAATATTGATACGTTCGTGAATCCGAGGCCAACCTTGCACTTGTTAAATGACGTTATATGTATTTTTACTACGAAATACAGTATTGTGAGTTTCATTTACTCCCTTTTATATATATTTTTGGGACTGAGAATACATGCGCTGTTTTTATAAATGTTTTACGAAATAGGCACAAGTACTAAAACTAATTCTACGTGGGTTTAAACAAGAAATATGCCCTTAGCTTGGTAACATTAAACTACTTGTCTATGTACGGTAGGCGCGAATCCTAGAGATAGATCTATTGGGCCTGACAAACCCCATCCTGACTATGGGATGCTTTAGTACTTCGAGGTTATTTTAAACACACCTGATCTGGTGTACTTCAGAGGGTAAAATATGAACGTTAAGGCTTTTTACCGGGTGCCTACAACTTATAGAATACTTTTATACACTTGCGAGTGTACATATATTTATAAACGGAAATCTTGTGGTCTATTAATATATTGAAATGATTGTTATGATAAACCTATGAACTCACCAACCTTTTGGTTGACACTTTAAAGCATGTTTATTCTCAGGTATTAAAGAAATCTTCCGCTGTGCATTAGCTCATTTTAAGGATATTACTTGGAGTCATTCATGGCATATTTTGAAAGACGTTGCATTCGAGTCATTGAGTTCATCAAGATTATTATTAAGCCAATTATAGTTGGATGTATTATGAAATGGTGTGCATGCCATCAACTTTCGTTGTAAAGAAAGTTTGTCTTTTAAAAAACGAATGCAATGTTTGTAAAATGTATCATATAGAGGTCAAATACCTCGCGATGTAATCAACTATTGTGAATCGTTTATAATATATATGAACGGGTCCTTTCATATTTGTTAAAGAAAAAAATTATGTTGTTGGTCCCTAACATTTGTCTCATATTTCACATTTATCACTTATGTTTTTATCGACTTGGTTGGTCACTCAAGTATCAAAAATTACGCGGTTGGATGTTAAGAAAATTTTGTTAAGTGTTGACGGAGTTTTTAATGTTCGTTAGCCTCAGGGACCGCACACGCATATGAGCAAACTATAGGGACTGTTCGCGTAACCTTTTCAGTTCAAAAATGACACATAATTGGTTTTACAGTTTAACAGGTAACCGGTTACATTTTGTTTACATTAACACACATGTAACAACCCAACATTGATTTACCAAAAACACGGCACCAAAAAAAAAATTCTGTGACTGCCCATCTGGACGGCGTCCAGAAATCGGGACGGCGTCCAGCCTTTACAACTGGGACGGCGTCTAAGGATTTGGGACGGCGTCCTAATGAACTAAAAAGTATTGATCAGTTTTTGTTTACACGCGAGCGAAAAACTCGCTCCCCGACACTTTTCAACGAAACCATTTTCACAATATGACATATTAAGTAAAACTAAGATATTGCCACCATAAAAACAAGTTTTACAACCCCGGGCTCACAATGACCCGTTTTACAAATAAAGTAGCAGTTTCGACCCATTTATCTCTTTAGACGGATTAGAACTCTACTGAAATGTCCCGTTCTTATTGATTAAAAACGTTCCATATTAATTGATTTCGTTACGAGGTTTTGACCTCTATATGAGACGTTTTTCAAAGACTGCATTCATTTTTAAAACAAACCATAACCTTTATTTCATAAATAAAGGTTTAAAAAGCTTTACGTAGATTATCAAATAATGATAATCTAAAATATCCTGTTTACACACGACCATTACATAATGGTTTACAATACAAATATGTTACATCGAAATCAGTTTCTTGAATGCAGTTTTTACACAATATCATACAAACATGGACTCCAAATCTTGTCCTTAATTTAGTATGCAACAGCGGAAGCTCTTAGTATTCACCTGAGAATAAACATGCTTTAAACGTCAACAAAAATGTTGGTGAGTTATAGGTTTAACCTATATATATCAAATCGTAACAATAGACCAGAAGATTTCATAATTCAATACACATCCCATACATAGAGATAAAAATCATTCATATGGTGAACACCTGGTAACCGACATTAACAAGATGCATATATAAGAATATCCCCATCATTCCGGGACACCCTTCGGATATGATATAAATTTCGAAGTACTAAAGCATCCGGTACTTTGGATGGGGTTTGTTAGGCCCAATAGATCTATCTTTAGGATTCGCGTCAATTAGGGTGTCTGTTCCCTAATTCTTAGATTACCAGACTTAATAAAAAGGGGCATATTCGATTTCGATAATTCAACCATAGAATGTAGTTTCACGTACTTGTGTCTATTTTGTAAATCATTTATAAAACCTGCATGTATTCTCTTCCCAAAATATTAGATTTTAAAAGTGGGACTATAACTCACTTTCACAGATTTTTACTTCGTCGGGAAGTAAGACTTGGCCACTGGTTGATTCACGAACCTATAACAATATATACATATATATCAAAGTATGTTCAAAATATATTTACAACACTTTTAATATATTTTGATGTTTTAAGTTTATTAAGTCAGCTGTCCTCGTTAGTAACCTACAACTAGTTGTCCACAGTTAGATATACAGAAATAAATCGATAAATATTATCTTGAATCAATCCACGACCCAGTGTATACATATCTCAGTATTGATCACAACTCAAACTATATATATTTTGGAATCAACCTCAACCCTGTATAGCTAACTCCAACATTCACATATAGAGTGTCTATGGTTGTTCCGAAATATATATAGATGTGTCGACATGATAGGTCGAAACATTGTATACGTGTCTATGGTATCTCAAGATTACATAATATACAATACTAGTTGATTAAGTTATGGTTGGAATAGATTTGTTACCAATTTTCACGTAGCTAAAATGAGAAAAATTATCCAATCTTGTTTTACCCATAACTTCTTCATTTTAAATCCGTTTTGAGTGAATCAAATTGCTATGGTTTCATATTGAACTTTATTTTATGAATCTAAACAGAAAAAGTATAGGTTTATAGTCGGAAAAATAAGTTACAAGTCATTTTTGTAAAGGTAGTCATTTCAGTCGAAAAAACGACGTCTAGATGACCATTTTAGAAAACATACTTCCACTTTGAGTTTAACCATAATTTTTGGATATAGTTTCATGTTCATAATAAAAATCATTTTCCCAGAATAACAACTTTTAAATCAAAGTTTATCATAGTTTTTAATTAACTAACCCAAAACAGCCCGCGGTGTTACTACGACGGCGTAAATCCGGTTTTACGGTGTTTTTTGTGTTTCCAGGTTTTAAATCATTAAGTTATCATATAATATAGATATAGAACATGTGTTTAGTTGATTTTAAAAGTCAAGTTAGAAGGATTAACTTTTATTTGCGAACAAGTTTAGAATTAACTAAACTATGTGCTAGTGATTACAAGTTTAAACCTTCGAATAAGATAGCTTTATATGTATGAATCGAATGATGTTATGAACATCATTACTACCTCAAGTTCCTTGGATAAACCTACTGGAAATGAGAAAAATAGATCTAGCTTCAAAGGATCCTTGGATGGCTTGAAAGTTCTTGAAGCAGAATCATGACACGAAAACAATTTCAAGTAAGATTTCCACTCGAAATAAGATTGTTATAGTTATAGAAATTGAATTAAAGTTTGAATATGATTATTACCTTATATTAGAAAGATAACCTACTGTAAGTAACAAAGGTTTCTTGATCTTGAATGATTACTTGGAATGGATTTAGAAAACTTGGAAGTAAACTTGCAATCTTGGAAGTATTCTTGATTTTATGAAACTAGAACTTTTGGAATTTATGAAGAACACTTAGAACTTGAATATAGAACTTGAGAGAGATCAATTAGATGAACAAAATTGAAGAATGAAAGTGTTTGTAGGTGTTTTTGGTCGTTGGTGTATGGATTAGATATAAAGGATATGTAATTTTGTTTTCATGTAAATAAGTCATGAATGATTACTCATATTTTTGTAATTTTATGAGATATTTCATGCTAGTTGCCAAATGATGGTTCCCACATGTATTAAGTGACTCACATGGGCTGATAAGAGCTGATCATTGGAGTGTATATACCAATAGTACATACATCTAAAAGCTGTGTATTGTACGAGTACGAATACGAGTGCATACGAGTAGAATTGTTGATGAAACTGAACGAGGATGTAATTGTAAGCATTTTTGTTAAGTAGAAGTATTTTGATAAGTGTCTTGAAGTCTTTAAAAAGTGTATGAATACATATTAAAACACTACATGTATATACATTTTAACTGAGTCGTTAAGTCATCGTTAGTCGTTACATGTAAATGTTGTTTTGAAACCTTTAGGTTAACGATCTTGTTGAATGTTGTTAACCCATTGTTTATTATAACAAATGAGATGTTAAATTGTTATATTATCATGATATTATGATATATAATATATCTTAGTATGATATATATACAGTTAAATGTCGTTACAACGATAATCGTTACATATATGTCTCGTTTCGAAATCATTAAGTTAGTAGTCATATTTTTACATATGTATTTCATTGTTAATACACTTAATAATATATTTACTTATCATTTAACATAATTAACCAAGTGTATCAATATCTTAATATGATTCATATGTACCTAGTAAGACGTTGTTATAACGATAATCGTTATATATATCGTTTTCGAGTTTCTTAAATTAATAGTCTCATTTTTATGTATATAACTCATTGTTAAAATACCTAATGAGATACATACTTATAATAAAATCATGTTAACTATATATATAACCATATATATGTCATCGTATAGTTTTTACAAGTTTTAACGTTCGTGAATCACCGGTCAACATGGGTGGTCAATTGTCTATATGAAACCTATTTCAATTAATCAAGTCTTAACAAGTTTGATTGCTTAACATGTTGGAAACACTTAATCATGTAAATAACAATTTCATTTAATATATATATAAACATAGAAAAGTTCGGGTCACTACATCTGCAACCCAACCCGATACCAAGAGCATAATCCCGGGGACTACCAAAACCCCCATCCGCGTCCAATTATCCGAAAGCTACCCCATCAAGCCCAACCGCTCCTGCACGTCTAGTCTAACAACTAGCTAGCATCAATAACACAATACCTGTAAAAAGGTAAACAACGAGACGGGTAAGCCGAGGCTTAGTGAATGCAATAATTATACACATACATATATAATATACCTACTTGCAAACACTTACACACATACCGCATACATGCTAGCAACACGATTAGCTTATCATCACAATTACAAGCTATAACCTCCAATAATCAAGCTAGCATAACAAAAGCATATATAATATGAACAAATATAATATGCTTACGCTACAACACAAATAACCATGGTTAACCAATAGTACAAGGGAACGGCGCTCGCGAAAACGCCATCGGTGTTCATAACATCCGTTAGGGCACTTAACACCTCGCACCACTAACCCCTAGGGTGGCACCTTAACACCTCGGCACATCACCCCGAGTGGCATCTTAACACCTCGATGCAACACTCATTATTTTACGGAGTGGTGTCTTAACACCTCGACACTACACTCCTAGGTGGCATCTTAACACCTCGATGCTACACCCGAGTGGCATCTTAACACCTCGATGCTACACTCTTCACGTGAAACATGGTGTCTTAGCACCTCGACACTACACATTTCACGCTACAACAAATAGATACATTATATACCTACACATATAATTATTCCACTCACCTCGAATTGCCCGCACAAGTCATAAACGTAAATCGCCTCCAAAAGCAACCGAGCAAACCTTTTACCTATAATACGCATATAGATATACAAACAATCAACACACATTCCATACAAGGGAATTCGACACCAACACCCTTAACCGAGGGTTTATACCTACCGCCACAAACCGCCCATTTAGACACTTAAAGTGGACTTCACCAATTACCACTACGGGTGGTAATCCCGACCCATTCAAAGTCAATCCAATTTGACATAAGTCCCAAAAACATCTTTAATCACTAACGACTAGTGATTTACTTTCCAAAACATCGTTTAACACTTTAATCAAACCTTTATATACACGGTTCATAAATTCTCGATCTCATGACTTAGTTTGACAACATTTGAGGTTAACACCCATTTGTCATACCAACATGTTCTTATGAACATCTAAACACTAACACAATTACAATCTAGTGGTTAAACACCCAAACCATGACCAAATTTGTCCTCAAACCCTAAACCCACAATAATCGGGTTTACTTACACAATACATAAAGCAAAACCCCCAAATTCATGAGAAATGGAGTTTATAATCCAAACTAGTTCAATCCCTAAATATGAACAAGAATCTTAACAATAAAATTCGGAGTTAGAGTTTACCATAACAATCAAAATGTAGCCGAGAACGAAAGGAACAACTTTAACTCTAGCGACCCGACCCAAACCGCTCTTCTTCTTCTCCAAACTAAGCTTTCTCTCACTAAAAACACCTCCTCTCTCTAGGGTTTGAAGATGAGAGTGTTGGTGGGTGAAATGTGATCCATAAATGAGGTTGGATCAGTTTTAGAGGCTCCAAACCGACCCCAAGTGAAAAGACCCAAATACCCCTTTTAATTTGAGTAAAATAGAGCTGCTGGCCCGTCAGGCCTTCTGGACGGCGTCCAAAAAGCTTGGACGGCGTCCTAACCTTCATTGTTGGACGGCGTCCTGAAGTCTGGACGGAGTCCCAATGAACTGAGTCTGAAACTGAACTTGTTTTGGTCGTAACTTTCAAACCGTAACTCCGTTTTCGATGAATCAAATATCGTTGGAAACGTAATGAGATTTACTATCCAATGGTAAGGTTTTAGAATATCAACTCCAACTTTATTTGGGATCCAAATATACACTTACATGCCTCGTATTTCGAATGACGCTCGAAATAATGTGTAACTGAAAAACGGGTGTTACAACTCTCCCCCACTTAAATTGGATCACGTCCTCGTGATCCGCACAAACACTAGAAGTTAAGCACTTCTCCCACGAACATTTCCGCTTCCAACGCGGAGTCACACAAGTAGTAAACTCATCAGAATCCTCGCTTCGTGCACTAACGCATCATAATACCACAATATTGGGTAATCAACCCACGAGTCGAAACAACCGTAACCGTTGCTCCTACGCCGAGTATCCAAACTCATACCATACACTTCACAATCGTCCTAAGAGTAGAACAATTTGCCGACAAACATCGTCACCACGCCTCACGATCTTACGAAACACAACCAAGCCCGTCATCCATAACATCATCCGTGAATTCTAGGATCCTACCACACGCTAATGATCACTAGCGTGCACTACCGTAATAAACGATATCTCATACACTCAAAGTCCAGAATTTCCATTTAGGAAATACGAAAAATTACTACATATACCTTCAAGTTCTCTCGGCTACAACTCGCCACAAGCTACGTCCGTAACCATATCACTCAATCAGTCAATCTGCGCACGACCAATCCGTCACTGAATTAATCCAAGACAACAATAATACACCATGTGCTGAGCAAAACATCAACACTCGACGAGGGTTCCTCCTCTAAACCCTACGACACAACCACACCAGACGGCTTCCTAGTACTAGCATGGAGACTAATCATATACTAGAATCCCGTCAAGGCGAATTATCATCACAAAATTTCCGCAATTCGCCACACGACTCACAAAAATATTCACCACGCCGGGTGAACTTTCCTACCTAGACCGTCCGTTAAGGATGGTCTCAATATTTCAATGCAACTAACATTCGCATCACTAGGGAGCACACTCTCGCAAACAAACAACATCTGCGTATCTCGATGTGAGACAGTCAAAATCGACACTCTCCGCCTCACATTCGTCCATAAAGTGGAATAATCCACTGACAATCTCCACGATTGCGTTTCCCGACAGGGAAAATACGATATTCGTCACGATATCGAACTTGTTCTCATTCAATTATACTGTCCGGGTTTCACGACAACCCAGATTTTTCACTACGGGAGCACCCACAATGACAACTTCATTCTCTCACTCCGGAATCTCAAACTTCACATTTGGTCTCATACCGCACATTGGTACTACACGACCACCTTACATAGGAAGTCTTACACTTCCTTCGATCCCATCATCACAATCTTCACGCATAACATTCTCGAGTTGTAACTCACAATCGTAAAGCACGATCTCGAATCGACATTAGCAACCCGTCACTCTTCTTCGTTAGGAGCTCCGAATACCCATTGAGGCTTAGCACGGTACGCTCCAACATTTCACTATACATAACACCACTGGAGTTTTCCTCGGGCGACAGTAAAAACTCCCCCACTTAGGATTTATCTCCCTATTCTCACCACCAAGATGATAACATCCCATGGAATTGAAATTCCACGTTACACCTGACCATTGTCACCGTTGGTCATAAACATCAATTCACCGCAAATTCACTTTAAGCTCTCAGAACCGACATGCACAATCACTTGAGACGTCGTACACGCGATGACATCGCACATTCATACCACAATTCACAACTAACTACCTTAATTGTTTAAAAAGCAAACTCCACCAAAGTCCTACATATGCCTCTAAGCCTAGGCATATGTCACTCCGCTTACTTAGTCGTGATTCTCAGTCGAGATCACCCGACCTTCCACTTGACGAATCGTTATCAACAATAGCTCACTCTCATAGAGAAGAGTGACCAATTCTGACACCATAATTGCGTCCACCACAATATCAACACTTCATCAAAACCCTTCGGACTAACCGACCATTAAGTCCGTCACCGGCTCACCGGTCATCTTTACCCGTCTATCACTTAAGAGCAACAAGATTCGCTCACCCGTCACTTCATAAGAAGTATTCGTCACAATGCTCTTAAACTTCGACTTTTGCAACCGTCGTATTACTATCACCCGTCGATCACTATTATAATCTCCGCTGCTTCCAAGGGTATCTCACCGGCACCCTAAGCACAAAGTGATCACACCATCATCGGAGTTGAACATCACACTAGCAGGTATAAAAAGGCACCTGACGCAGTGTCATGCAGACTCCCACCACAATCAAATGAATTTTAGAAAATCGATCTTTAGGTTCCATACACCCGATGTCACCCATCTCTCTATAATAATGACCCGAAGTCATACCTACCCGACAACCTTACGATTTATTGACTTATCGAAAGTTCCTAGCGATCACACACTACCCGCAGTTTCCACAAGGCCAAATGATATAGCCTAATGAGGCCTTTCATCTAACACAAGGAGATGCTCGGGGATACCAAGTCTTACACCCTTCTACATCTCGATAAAACCACTACTACAAGGGATATTCCATTAGGAATGTTGCCCTATAATCTACAACACACCAACACACTATCGTAAACATCGTCATATGGGTCTCACTCCCATGAGTTTAATGACCCGAAGACTCCTCGATTCGCCAATTCCAAGGCGACTCACAATTAGAATCCTAACACGATTCTCTACCCACACACTCTACCGAGTGTAACTCAAAACTACAATCATTAGACTTGTCGCATTCCATTACGGAATTCAAGTCCTCGTCGCACACACGCAAGCGTAAATCGGTCATCCTAGTTACGATGGGTAACTAAAACCAATTACAATCTCAATAATGCACCCACTACTTAGGGTGGCTAAGCACGCACCAAACTCGTGAGTTGGCTCACTCACTTAACTAACTGAATCCATCGTAACACTTCACGACTCGCAACGAACCCGATGCGACTACAAGCACATCACCCGAGACAACTATCACTTAGGAACCAATAAAGATTCCTCATTTATCCCGAATCTACCCCAGCCATGCCACGTTTCCTTCGTTCGGTACTCGTCATGTCATGCTTGATGTCAAGATACACTTTCGTAATAATGGTGATCGGTCACTATTACAAATGCGTACCGTACCATTTCCACATGGTCACGCAAAGTACTTTACCCGGACTGACGCAACATTCACACAAAATAACACGCGATAACTCCTAGTACCCGAATGACCAAAGTCCTTACCGTGAACTTGATCACTCAAAACTGCCAAACATACGAATCTCCCCAATAGATTCGTCCCTAGGACACCGCACGAAATAGATACCTGTATATATATATACACCTATATACAATATAATAATAAATGTACACAAGTACACCGCAACAACAAGTCAACCTACAACCTAGGTGACTATCACTAAAACAACGTCCAAGTTCGACTACTTACCTTAGGCACTAGCAATCTAAGGCACTAATTTACACGCGAAATAAGGCCCCACATAATCCCACATTGGACAAGCACTAGTCCTAGTTAGTCACCTACTCTAAGGAACTAACAAATCTCAATCCGACCCGTACTCCTACAAGTCTCGCAAATAACGTACCACTGTCAATAAGTCTAAGACTAGGCACCTATTCCAAGGTCACCTAATTCCCTTAGACTATGCTCTGATACCACTTGTAACAACCCAACATTGATTTACCAAAAACACGACACAAAAAAAAAATTCTGTGACTGCCCATCTGGACGGCGTCCAGAAATCGGGACGGCGTCCAGCCTTTACAACTGGGACGGCGTCCAAGGATTTGGGACGACGTCCCAATGAACTAAAAAGTACTGATCAGTTTTTGTTTACACGCGAGCGAAAAACTCGCTCCCCGACACTTTTCAACGAAACCATTTTCACAATATGACATATTAAGTAAAACTAAGATATTGCCACCATAAAAACAAGTTTTACAACCCCGGGCTCACAATGACCCGTTTTACAAATAAAGTAGCAGTTTCGACCCATTTATCTCTTTAGACGGATTAGAACTCTACAACCCAACCCGATACCAAGAGCATAATCCCGGGGACTACCAAAATCCCCATCCGCGTCCAATTATCCGAAAGCTACCCCCATCAAGCCCAACCGCTCCTGCACGTCTAGTCTAACAACTAGCTAGCATCAATAACACAATACCTGTAAAAAGGTAAACAACGAGAGGGGTAAGCCGAGGCTTAGTGAATGCAATAATTATACACATACATATATAATATACCTACTTGCAAACACTTACACACATACCGCATACATGCTAGCAACACGATTAGCTTATCATCACAATTACAAGCTATAACCTCCAATAATCAAGCTAGCATAACAAAAGCATATATAATATGAACAAATATAATATGCTTACGCTACAACACAAATAACCATGGTTAACCAATAGTACAAGGGAACGGCGCTCGCGAAAACGCCATCGGTGTTCATAACATCCGTTAGGGCACTTAACACCTCGCACCACTAACCCCTAGGGTGGCACCTTAACACCTCGGCACATCACCCCGAGTGGCATCTTAACACCTCGATGCAACACTCATTATTTTACGGAGTGGTGTCTTAACACCTCGACACTACACTCCTAGGTGGCATCTTAACACCTCGATGCTACACCCGAGTGGCATCTTAACACCTCGATGCTACACTCTTCACGTGAAACATGGTGTCTTAGCACCTCGACACTACACATTTCACGCTACAACAAATAGATACATTATATACCTACACATATAATTATTCCACTCACCTCGAATTGCCCGCACAAGTCATAAACGTAAATCGCCTCCAAAAGCAACCGAGCAAACCTTTTACCTATAATACGCATATAGATATACAAACAATCAACACACATTCCCTACAAGGGAATTCGACACCAACACCCTTAACCGAGGGTTTATACCTACCGCCACAAACCGCCCATTTAGACACTTAAAGTGGACTTCACCAATTACCACTACGGGTGGTAATCCCGACCTATTCAAAGTCAATCCAATTTGACATAAGTCCCAAAAACATCTTTAATCACTAACGACTAGTGATTTACTTTCCAAAACATCGTTTAACACTTTAATCAAACCTTTATATACACGGTTCATAAATTCTCGATCTCATGACTTAGTTTGACAACATTTGAGGTTAACACCCATTTGTCATACCAACATGTTCTTATGAACATCTAAACACTAACACAATTACAATCTAGTGGTTAAACACCCAAACCATAACCAAATTTGTCCTCAAACCCTAAACCCACAATAATCGGGTTTACTTACACAATACATAAAGCAAAACCCCCAAATTCATGAGAAATGGAGTTTATAATCCAAACTAGTTCAATCCCTAAATATGAACAAGAATCTTAACAATAAAATTCGGAGTTAGAGTTTACCATAACAATCAAAATGTAGCCGAGAACGAAAGGAACAACTTTAACTCTAGCGACCCGACCCAAACCGCTCTTCTTCTTCTCCAAACTAAGCTTTCTCTCACTAAAAACACCTCCTCTCTCTAGGGTTTGAAGATGAGAGTGTTGGTGGGTGAAATGTGATCCATAAATGAGGTTGGATCAGTTTTAGAGGCTCCAAACCGACCCCAAGTGAAAAGACCCAAATACCCCTTTTAATTTGAGTAAAATAGAGCTGCTGGCCCGTCAGGCCTTCTGGACGGCGTCCAAAAAGCTTGGACGGCGTCCTAACCTTCATTGTTGGACGGCGTCCTGAAGTCTGGACGGAGTCCCAATGAACTGAGTCTGAAACTGAACTTGTTTTGGTCGTAACTTTCAAACCGTAACTCCGTTTTCGACGAATCAAATATCGTTGGAAACGTAATGAGATTTACTATCCAATGGTAAGGTTTTAGAACATCAACTCCAACTTTATTTGGGATCCAAATATACACTTACATGCCTCGTATTTCGAATGACGCTCGAAATAACGTGTAACTGAAAAACGGATGTTACAACACATTTTTAAAATTTACAACCTACAATGGTAATTTTTTACAGTATAAAATCTACATTGAAACAAAACTGAAAGTATATGACATATTGATACTCTTAACCCAAAAAAACAATAGAGACTTGGACCACAACATTTTAGTTGGAAGGTTCACCTTCATGCAGCTAGCTCAATGAGTTATTAGTTTCCTTTACATCACAAACATGTAATGAGATGCTTTCAGTAGTGATTCCAGAATTATAATTCAATGGGCTCCTGAAATTTTTTTTCGGGTCCTAGTTATATTTGAATGTTATTTTAGTGGTAGTTTACCTTAAAAATACTATGAGTTCAACAAATATATCAAGTCCGAGCAGTTAAATTTAGTAGTGTCGTATACACTTTACAAGAAAAACTATAAATTTAAAAAACGTATGAGGTTCTTCATTTAAATTTAGTTGTGTCCTATACAATTTAAAGGGTATTTTCTAATAAAAATTTTCAAACAAGCGGTGTCCATCGTAGATTCGCATTGGATGCTTTAGTGGTAACTCGTCATGATAATATCATTATTTAATAAGGTACACTTTCTTTAACTGAAAGTCTCACATTCGAATCTTAATTACTTGATGAATGTTTTCGAGGTTGATGGCGAAGATGTTAGACCATTTGTATCGGCAAAGAGAAACGCCGTCACTTGCTGAGGTGGAGGAGAAGAAACGCTAGATTCCGGCGTAGTGGTGCGTCACTTGCCGACGTTTCACCGGCGTCAGTTCGAAAGAGACTGGAAGAGAAACGCATGTTTCTTGTTTTTTTTTAATTATTTTAGTAATATTATTTTTATCCCTTTTTAATACTTAACCCAATTATATTTTAACACATCATCACAATACTCCTAACTAATACCACCACTACTCTATCAAAAAAAGAAACATGTTCTAGTCATCAAAAAAATGCAAAAAGTAAGAAACACGAACAAAAAACGACACCCATCGTTACAAATGGTGTTAGAAAAAAGTCATGAAAAATCAGAGATAGCTTTATAAATATACACTTAGAGATGATTTTTGTTACTTTGGGAGGATAAGCTTTTTTTTTTTTTTTTTTTTTTTTTTTTTAAGATATACACGATCTATACAATATATTTTCTCTTTCTCTTAACATTCCAGATGTTTACGTTATTATTATTATTATTATTATTATTATTATTATTATTATTATTATTATTATTATTATTATTATTATTATTATTATTATTATTATTGTATTATTATTATTATTATTATTATTATTATTATTATTATTATTATTATTATTATTATTATTATTATTATTGGTAGGTTCTAAATTGAGAACTCTCATCTCTATTTACACTTTAGTTGAACTAAAATAAAGATGACTAGACAGGCTTAAGACTAGTTCTAATCCTGTCTGAGACATCACAAGCAGATTTGTACTTTTTGGCTCAAAAAGTGCATTTGCCTGTGACATGGCAGTGTCAGATTTGACCCCCAAATAACTCCAAATGTCAAATGGTAGTGTCAAATTAAGTAGGGTCCATCAGTTTTGTATTTTTTTTCAAATGAATTAAAATGGTAAATAAATACAACAAAATAAAATAAATTACATATTAAATAAAAAAAATACATAATTAATTTTTCATAAGAATTTAAAAATACATAAATCAACTATTACATACATTCAATAAAAAAAAAACTAATTCACATTGCGAAAAGTGGGTGGAAGGTTCCAAATATGCTCGACTAAATCCTCGGTAAGTTGGTTGTGCGTATCTCGATCCCTTATTTCTCTTGCGATGATATCTCGATCCCGTCCTCTGTTCCGTATACGTGCCAAACCATTTTTCATTTCTTCGGTACTGAATCTTTCTTCCCATTTATAATGTGCAAAGTCGTTATCTTCAAGTATCATGTTATGTAATATGAGACAACATTTCATCACTCTTCGCATCATGTTAACTGACATACTTCGTGAAGTTATGCATATAATATGAAAACGACCTTGAAGAACCCCAAATGCCCTATCCGGAGAAATAATTGTATTCGCATACGAAAACGCCTTTTAAATTTTGTGTGTGGATATTTTGGCGTCTCACAAAAATAATCATCCCACAAACGTTGTGCAGCAACCTCCCGTTCCCTAGGAATGTAACATCTAACTCTCGGAATAGATGGTGCCGATTCGACTTCGGAATCATCATCTTCTATTTCTTGAATTAATTGAATAATCCGCAAATCTTCGGAGTCGGAATTAGACCCCCGTAACCTCGAACCCATTTATAAACTAGTAAACTTTTATAAAAAAAAATATGGAAAAAAAAGAGAAGAATGAAGTGTGTGAAAAATGATAGAATTTTTGGTGTTTAAATAGGAGTAAAAAGGAGTAAAAATGATTTTTTTTTTATAAAAAAAAAATAGAAAAAACGGGTATATATCCGTTGGGTAACGAATATATTACCCCAATCAATCACATGCTGCCACACGTCCCTTGAAACCCCGTTTTTTTCCAGTCAAAACATCAACTGACGCCCCTTAGCGTCAGATTTTGACGCCGCGATAATGGCGTCAGGGGCGTCAGATTGCGCCAGCTCATCTGACGCGTGCCTCTCGGACGCCGCGTTAATACCAGTCTAACAAGGTAATTGAGAACAAACATACTTCTGCAATCACCGTGAAGAGAATTTTGACACGTAAAAGAAGAACATACTTGGAAATGTACTTCATCTATTTATCATGTTACTTTTATCCATACAAACTTTTTTCGGTTAACACATATATATACAAGAAAATAAGTAGATTACACACAGCAAAATAAATAAATAAAGTAATTAATCAAAAAAATTACGTACATAAAACATTTTAAAACGGTCGTTATGTTGTACCTAAATAAAATTATTACAAAATTTGGATTATGTTTGGTAATACTTAATTATTCTTTATTTTTTATATTATACTAGCATTTAAGAGCCCGTGCGTTGCACGGCGGGCCTTAATAAGACTAAGTATAAAATCAAAACGAACTTATCAAAGTAATTGAACTCGTTTTAATCGATAGAAATTACAATTTGATAAAATTACAATGCATAGAACATCCATTATTGTTAGCCTATGTGTCGCTAGTTAATTTATAATAATTATTACCGTAGTATTCTAACCACTATGTATTGATCAAGCTACTATTAGACATTCAATTGTTCATAGCTAATGTCATTATGTTTTATGTATTTTCAACATGACATTTAAAAAAACTAAATATATATTAACAACAAACAATACAATGTGAAATAGAAACATCAAGATATAGGTATAAATGATCACCTTGAATGCAGGTATTTTAACACAAACTGTAGTCAATTGAAATGAGTTGCCAAACCTTCAATTGAAATATGCAAACCAATACATCAACGCAGTTAACCACCAACAGTATTCGTTCATTCCGCTACAGAGCTGCTTTATGGAAGCATAAAGTTATGATTGTTGGAGTATGATACCAAAATCATAGTGAGCGGAAGCATTTTAAAATTTACAAAATCATACTCCCCAAAGGACCCATGTACAAAACTTTTAGCAAACGAAATTAAATAAACGAACAAGAATAGGTTAGATTACAACCTTTGTAGCCTTTCTCGAAGATTCTAGCTTGTAGACAACCCAAAGGAGAGCTCCTCTAAACGGTAGACACCCAAAGTTCCAACCTTGTTTTGATATACACCTTCTAATTCACCAAAACTTTTCTTTCCTTTTGTTTTGGATTGACTAACAGAAAACGTATGAAGTTTTCTTTAAAAAACTATGAAGTGTTGTATCTACTGTTCTTTCTTTTCTTTTTTTTTGGTCAAAGACACTTAAAGGAATATTTGGAGAGTGTGTTGTCTTTTTGAGATGCTTGTATTAGTTTAAAACCAAAAAAAGAAAAAAAAACCAAGCATGCTTGCATGCATCGAACTTATAAGATGAAGCATGCCCTTCTTTAATTTTTTTTTTTAAACTCACATGTATGCATGTATCAGTTATTCTAAAAAAATAAGCATGCTCTTTAATATAAATTAATTAACAAATTAATTAACTAATCTCAAAACTTATTTAATTTATTAAAACATTAACTAATGATTAATAAATTAATTTCCGATTAGAAGGTATATCAAACAATTTTATGATTGGCCTTTGTGTGTGACCGAATATGATAAATGGACTTTATATTATTTATGTCATGGGCATACCTTCGGAATATATGTACCACAGTCAAATCACGGTTGAACCGTAACCAACCCGAGAACATATTTCCAACAGACTCCCACTTGCACTGACATTAATAATATTGGTTAGTCTTAAAAGACACACCATGTGTAACAACTAGTCTGCTACGTTACACTCCTATATTTTGATTTATATCAATCATCCTTTTGTTCAAGATATCCTTATGAACGTGTGACATGGTTAAGTGTCAATCATCATCGTTCAAGATTATGTTTCCCGATTGAGATTTGTGGTGATCAAATAGACTGCAATTGCATTAATTCAGTCGTAGCATGGCCATGCATTTAATTCAGCACAAATCAACGAGGGGCCCAGAGATATCGCTTCAACTTGCTAAGAGAAGAAGGAACAAATTGCTTCAACTGTATAGACATCCACCACATCCCATATTATACCTGATCTGCACCCTTATGACTGGCATTTACGCACAGCGTTAGAAACAAGTCAAAGTGGAATATAGTTTGTGTCAGGATTCCTCATACATATCCACTCTAGGATAAATGATGTTGCCATCTTAGAGCTTACTCGTGACTTAAAACCATGAAGTAGCGTCTAAGTGTGGTCATTCCAGAACCTTGAATCAACTATCAAGTTCCTCGTGAATGTAGTTTCATATAAGCCTATATTACTACACTTCATAGCAGCCTTAATTCAATTCTCTCTTCCTTAGAGAATGACTGACTGTGGAGGTTCATGAAATAATATTCATTGGAAGTTAAAACATGCAAAATGAAACATGACAATATACAATGAAATGATCGCATCGTGCGTATAATATAATCTCAATATATTAACCATCAGATCAATTGCAACATACATTATTGCCCAATGTTTAAAGTTTCAAACTTAACATAATAAATACAATCAAACTTTATCATCAATGACACGAATGCCAATAGACATGCTATGAGCATCATGCTTAGTTTGTGGCAAAGGCTTGGTGAAAGGATCAGCCAAGTTCTTAGTCGTGTCTACTCTACTTAATAATATATCATTATCTGCTACAAGTTGACGGATGTAATGGTACTTTCTGAGTATGTGCCGTGTGCGCTTTTGTGACCTCGGTTCTTGAGCCAAGACAACCGCACTCACATTGTCGCAGAAAATCTCAACAGGATCATGGATTGTAGGAACCACACCTAGATCCCCGATGAATTTCTTTATCCACATGGCCTCTTTAGCAGCTTCATTTACCGCTATATACTCGGCTTCTGTCGTAGAATCAGCAATAGTACTTTGCTTAGAGCTTCTCCAAGTGACGGCTCCACCGTTCAACATAAATACAAATCCTGATTGTGAAGAGCAATCATCTCTATCTGATTGAAAACTAGCGTCCGAGTATCCTTTGACGCTCAGCTCGTCACTCCCACCATAGACCAAGAACATCTCTTTAGTCCTCCTAAGATACTTTAGAATGTTCTTGACTGCTATCCAATGAGCTTCACCAGGGTTGGCCTGATAACGACTAGTCATGCTTAATGCATACGATACGTCAGGCCTAGTGCATATCATGGCATACATGATCGATCCTATAGCTGAAGCATATGGAGTCCGACTCATGGTAGCTGATTCCAAGTCAGAATTAGGACATTGAGACTTGCTCAATATCATTCCAGGGTTCATAGGAACACACCCTTTCTTGGAGTTGTGCATACCGAATTTCTTCAGTATCTTATCTACATATGCACTTTGGCTTAGCCCAATCAATCTCCTTGATCTATCTCGATAGATTCTAATTCCCAAAATGTATGATGCATCTTCCAAATCTTTCATGGAGAAACATTTCCCTAGCCAAGCTTTGACATCTTTCAATGTCGGGATATCGTTTCCCATGAGTAATATGTCATCGACATATAGTACAAGGAAGACTACAACACTCCCACTAGACCTAACATAGACACATGGCTCATCTTCACTTCTGATAAAACCAAATTCTTTGATTTTCTCATTAAAGCAAAGATTCCAGCTACGAGAAGCTTGTTTAAGTCCATAAATGGACTTTTGAAGCTTGCACACACTTTAAGGATACTTAGGATGTACAAAACCCTCAGGCTGTGTCATAAACACATCCTCTGTTAGCTTACCATGAAGAAAAGATGTTTTTACATCCATTTGCCATATTTCGTAGTCATAAAATGCAGCTATGGCAAGAAGTATTCTAATGGATTTCAACATAGCCACTGGTGAAAAGGTTTCATCATAGTCTACACCATGTTGTTGCGTGTAACCCTTAGCCACCAGTCTGGCTTTGAATGTGTGTACATTTCCATCCATGTCGGTCTTCTTCTTGAAGACCCACTTACACCCAATGGTTTTAATTCCTGGTGTATGATCAATCAAGGTCCAGACTTGATTATCATGCATGGATTGAATCTCGTTGTCCATAGCCTCCTTCCATTTGGCAGACTCGGGGCCTGTCATCGCTTCCTGATAGGTAATAGGTTCATCAGAATCTATATTTTCGTCATCACCCTTAAATATGTGTAAACTATATTTCTTTGGTGTTTGACGCACTCTATCAGATCTACGTATGGGTGGTGGCTGTAGGTCAATTTCTTTCTCAACAGCAGGCTCGTCAACCTCTTGAAGAGAATCAGTCCCAATATCGGTTTCCATGTCGGTTGATTCTTGAATTTCTTCAAGGTCAATTTTGTTCCCACTGGTTCCTTTTGATATGAGATCCTTTTCAAGGAAGACTCCCCTTCGAGACACAAAGACTTTGTTCTCAGTAGGGTTGTAAAACAAATATCCAAAAGAATCAGTTGGGTATCCAACAAATAAACACTTTTCGGATCTGGGTTCAAGTTTATCTTGAGCTTCACGACGAACGTAAGCCTCACAACCCCAGATTCTTAGATATGAGAGAGACACAGCTTTGCCATGCCATATCTCATAAGGTGTTTTAGAAACTTTCTTGGTTGGGATGAGGTTAAGGATCCTTGCGGCAGTTTGTAGGGCATAACCCCAAAAACTGATTGGAAGCTTTGTGCGGCTCATCATGGATCGAACCATATCAAGTAATGTTCGATTCCTCCTTTCAGCCACACCATTATGCTGTGGTGTTCTAGGAGGAGCTAATTGTGAGATTATCCCACAACCCCGTAGATGATCACGAAATTCGTCATTAAGATATTCACCACCTCTATCAGATCGGAGAATCTTAATTCTTTTGTTCAGTTGATTTTCTACTTCGTTTTGGTATGCCTTGAACACTCCCAAAGTTTCAGACTTTTGTTTAATTAAATAAACATAACCATATCTACTGAAGTCATCAGTAAATGTAACGAAGTATCATTCCTGGTGTCTAGTAGGCGATCTGAACGGACCGCACACATCAGTGTGTACCAATCCTAACAGATCCTTAGCCCGTTCACAGTTTCCTGTGAAAGGTGCCTTTGTCATTTTTCCTGATAAGCAAGATTCGCATTCATCATATGATATTATATCAAATAATTCTAGAATTCCATCTGACTGGAGTTTGGCTATGCGTTTCTTGTTTATGTGGCCTAAACGACAATGCCATAGATACGTTTTATCCAAACCATCTTTGGATGAATCAACATTATAGATTGAACTATCATTTAGCTTTGCTGTGGTTTCTAAGATGCCTTTACAAGGACTAGCCTTGAAATAAAACATCCCATTTTTGTGAACAAGTATTGATCCATTATCAAAACTAAAATTAAAACCATCATTAAATAAAGCATCAAAAGATATAATGTTTCTTGCCATTTCGGCACTGTAGCAAACATTAGATAAAACAATACATAAACCAGAATCAAAAGAAAGCTTGTATTCTCCAATCATGTCAACAGAGGCAACATTCTTATTCCCCATGATTAGATTAAGCTCCCCGGTCTTCAGCTTCCTACTTCTTGTGAGTCCCTACACATTAGTACAAATGTGAGTACCACATCCTGTGTCCAATACCCAGGAATTAGAAATAGTAGTATTGTTTAGTTCAATCATGAACAAACCTGAAGGTACGGCGACTCCCTTAGCCCGTAGTTCATTAAGTTCCTTCAAGTACTTAGTACAATTGCGCCTCCAATGTCCTTTTTCCCCACAATGAAAGCATATTGCTTCTTCAGGAGACTTGGTTTGCGGGATCTTTGAAGTAGAAGAGTTAGCAATGCCCTTAGGTTTGGGTTTGAAGTTGGATGTGCCAACCTTACCCTTGCCCTTGTTCTTGCCCTTTGTTTTGTTTTTCTTCTTCTTGATCCCACTTTCACGAATGGCTAGGACGGTAGTTGCGGGTTTAGCTTTGGCCATGTTAGCCTCAGCGGTTTTCAACATGCCATGGAGCTCCATGATTGTTTTCTCCATATTGTTCATATTATAGTTCATAATGAATCCTTCATATGCACTAGTCAGCGAGTTCAGGATAAAATCCGTTGCAAGCTCCTGACTTATGGAAAAACCAAGGCGCTCCAGCCGGTCTATGTACCCTTTCATTTGTAGTACATGGACACTAACGCTACTTCCCGTTGCCATTTTGCAAGATACGAGAGCTTTTACGGTGTCAAACCTTTCTTGCTTTGCTTGTTGTTGGAACATGTCCTTAAGTTGGTTAAGCATGTCATACAACCCTAAGCTCTCCATGCCCTTTTGGAGCTCCGGAGACATGGTTGCCAACATCAAGCATGCTACCTCATTAGACTCGGAACGTCGTTTCTCAAACTCGTCCCTAGTCGCTTGAGTAGCTCTCGATCCGGGTTCTGCCGGTAAGGGTTCCTCAATTGCCCTGATCTTTCCTTCCATCCTAAGAGCAATTCTTAGATTGCGAAGCCAGTCCATGTAGTTCAAACCCGTAAGCTTGTCCTTTTCGAGGAGCCCTTTAAGGCAGAAATTAGTGATTGATGACGGAGTAGGATTTGTGTTAGTTGCAGACATCTGTCATATTTTTAAAGTAAGTTGTATTAGTTAGTTTGATATGTTTAATCCTTGTTAAGATAATTACCCAAGTGTGTTCAATATTCAAACAATTATAATTAACAAGGCTAAGATCCATATTTCACTTATGGTAACGACGGGTTCGCCGCGGATCGCCAACCATAAGCTATTTAGGTAGGTAACTATATTACCAATTTCATCCATTATGAAATTCTTAGGTTCTGCGGGATTTTAGTGATAAGCAATTATTTCACTTGGCATGTTTAATCCCTTCGATGCTAATCCTTCCTCGTGGCGGGTTTGCCGTGAACCACGACTTCAGATTGTAAACCGTCCATGATATATACACGTGAAATCCGGCCCAAGACTCTCGGGTATCGCGAAATTCACCTCACCCTTCCCAACACCCAATTAAAGTCCGGCCCAAGACTCTCAGGTATCGCGAACTCTAACAAGTAGAAGGTTCGGATGTGTGTACTACTCATGGATAACATAAAGTTTACATTTAAAATGGGTTTTTGTTTTCTTTTAGCAAAAGTAGTTTATACCATTTTAAAACATTTGCTAATTATGTATTGCGTGTTGCGTTTGTTAAACTAATTTTAACCAAACCATTTTATATGATTATTGTCCTTTTGTTTTTAAAACATTTTCTAGCTAGCATGGCATAGACAAATAATAAAACAATAATAATCATGACACGCAAATATCGGTAGTATGCCTCGAGTCCTATGCGTTTTTCCGGTGAGCCAACACACGGAAAAACATGGTCAACTAGGGACATAACCTTGTGTGAGAATTGGCTCCCACTAAAACCGCCATCTCCATTATATGCTCGGATGGGCCTCCTTGTGAACATCGTCTTCTTGATTCCATTCTTGGTTGCATTATCTTACAAAATAAAAAAAAAACTATTCTATTTCCTATACTATTACAAATACAATATAAATAGAAAGACGACATGCAAGTCGTTTAATAAATTATTACATTCATCCCGAATAAATAATAAACACGACATTCAAGCCGTTTAATAAATTATTACATTCATCCCGAATAAATAATAAATTAAATCATACAACCAAACATCCACACAAGGGTCTTATTGAGGCAAATACTACCGATTTCATACAACAATCATATACAAAGCAAATGGAGTGCCAAATATCCATTTTTATGAAACATGTTTCGATAAGGATTGATTTAAACAACACTTAATGGCACAAAAAATAATCAATCCTTGTTTACATAACTTATGTATGCATGTAAACCCACTTCATATTTTGTAAGTATGGTTTTCATGCCAAAACCATCCAAACAAACATATTAAGTGAATCAAAACATGTTGGAGATTTATTCACTTTAACCAAGCATAAAGTCTAAAATTAACAATTTTAATTTTCTCATTTCATGTAAAATATGAAAAGAATTCATGTACTTTATTTTCCTAAACATTGAATCTTTAATAATCAACATGCAAGTTACATTTTTTAATTTTCGGAATTAATTTTGGCAGATTCATACATCAACTTTAAATGGTCATATCTTACTCATTTCTAATCCGTTTTCGATGATTTTTTTTCAAATTTAAGTTCTTTCAGTTATCTTTCAAATGCAATTGGCCTCATACGAAAATATGGAGTTTAAAGTCTCGAAACAGCCCAAGAAAGACAGACTGTTCAAGCTGAAAAAAAACTTTTAAAATGAGATTAACCATTTAACATTTTGCCAAAACCCAAGATTCAAATATTATTTAGGAAACATAAAAACACAAATCATGATAATAGTTTTGCATGTTCGTTGTGCATAATCATCTCCAAGTATCATGCATACACATTCATCAAAACGATTATCATAAGAAAGGTTTGCTAAAATTTGTACAAGATGGCTCGGATACCACTTGTTGGAGTATGATACCAAAATCATAGTGAGCGGAAGCATTTTAAAATTTACAAAATCATACTCCCCAAAGGACCCATGTACAAAACTTTTAGCAAACGAAATTAAATAAACGAACAAGAATAGGTTAGATTACAACCTTTGTAGCCTTTCTCGAAGATTCTAGCTTGTAGAGAACGCAAAGGAGAGCTCCTCTAAACGGTAGACACCCAAAGTTCCAACCTTGTTTTGATATACACCTTCTAATTCACCAAAACTTTTCTTTCCTTTTGTTTTGGATTGACCAACAGAAAACGTATGAAGTTTTCTTTAAAAAACTATGAAGTGTTGTATCTACTGTTCTTTCTTTTCTTTTTTTTTGGTCAAAGACACTTAAAGGAATATTTGGAGAGTGTGTTGTCTTTTTGAGATGCTTGTATTAGTTTAAAACCAAAAAAAGAAAAAAAACCAAGCATGCTTGCATGCATCAAACTTATAAAATGAAGCATGCCCTTCTTTAATTTTTTTTTTTAAACTCACATGTATGCATGTATCAGTTATTCTAAAAAAATAAGCATGCTCTTTAATATAAATTAATTAACAAATTAATTAACTAATCTCAAAACTTATTTAATTTATTAAAACATTAACTAATGATTAATAAATTAATTTCCGATTAGAAGGTATATCAAACAATTTTATGATTGGCCTTTGTGTGTGACCGAATAGGATAAATGGACTTTATATTATTTATGTCATGGGCATACCTTCGGAATATATGTACCACAGTCAAATCACGGTTGAACCGTAACCAACCCGAGAACATATTTCCAACAATGATCTTGTATTCATACATGTCGAATATAAGTATCAACCAAATGATTCATCATAATTATAAGAGAAACATATCTTGGCCTATTAGTGCATCATTGAGATTATGCGCCACACCCTCAAGGTTGATCACCTCCAAAATCTATACAACACTAAAAAGATGTAGCGACCCCGACAAATCGTCAATTGACGGCGTCGACTACTTAGGTCCCGTTGCGTGGTCATAGGTCTTTAACGTGACGTTTGACCAAAGATATGTCGCATTCCTTTCAAAAGTAAAGATTTTTTCAAAGTTTACAAGAATTGTTCATCCAAAAGTTACGTTACAAAGTTATAGTTACATGTGAAACCTATACGACACAGTTTTAAAGAAAGTCAAAAGACGCTCCATGAAATGCATGTATACTCGACATCCAATGCAAGTATCAAATAATGAGCGGAAGCATGTTTCACATAGCGTTCAAAGACCTGAGAAAAACATAGAGAATCTGTCAACGAAAACGTTGGTGAAATCATAGGTTTAAATAAGTAAGTGAGTAAAAGTAAGTTGAACCACAAGATTTGCAACATCGATAAAGTCATAGTACATTCTAAAAGTTAATATTCACGAGCACTCAATTATCAAAGCTTAACATTCCGTCCGTTGAACCCCGTAATAATAGTGTTAGAACATACACTGTTTCCCGAAAATATATTTCACCCGTAGACGGTAGCGAACCGTTTCGAAGTGAGGGTTTGTCAAACCCATATGGCCATATAACATAAGTTCTCGCTTACACCATCTGATGTAACTAATGATAATCGAATTGAGGATTTGTGTTCAAACTCGTATGTAGAATGTTTGTTTTCCCTGTACTTGTGTTCACGTAGTTTAAAAGAACGTTTATGTTTTCTTATCCCAAAAGTAAGTTCAAAAAGAGTAAAAGTGGGACTATGATCTCACCTTGTATGCACGAACCAAAAAGTACTTCGACAAGTAACGTGTGCAAAGAATAATGCTAGTCTTGACCTAAACAAATAGGTTGTATCAATAACGATAGTCACGCAGGGTCAAAGTTGTTCAATTAGTCCTATGGCTCAATACGACTCGATTAATATAGCATGTGAATCAAATTGTCAAGTTTCATGCAAGATACAAGTACAGAAACAAGTTAGGAAGGTTGCATAATCATTTGGTTAAGTTTGACAAAAAGTCAAACTTTGGTCGGTCAAAGTCAACGAAAGTCAACACGTTCGGGTCGGGTCCCAAACTATTTTTCTAAGCTTAGAAGTCATATATGAGCATGTTGGCCAAGTTACATGTTAATCGGAGGTGCGTAGCATAGCAAACATTTTTCGAAATTTGACAAAGTAGGTCAGAACCCAAACACGGCTATTGCCGCGCCGCGGCCAGAGGTGTCGCACCGCGACATTAGGCGTGGCCTGGTACCTGGTCAGTTTCAAAAGTTCAAGTCTTGATCCAAAATTCAATTTAGCACAAAACGCAAACCGTAAACACTTAGAATACACATCTTATATCATTGGAAAGCTCTTTTGACAAGGAATACAATTAACTACCTTTCACAAGCAAAAACATCAATTACAATAACCGAAAACTCGTCAATTGATCAAGAAGGGTTTATTTTCAAAGTTTCAAGTTCGTAAAACGTATTTTATGATTTGGGAATCCAATTTACACATACGATATGCCGTTCCGAAGGTAATTAAGCATACAATGCATCTAAACACTTACTAACAACATTAACAAGCATTCAACGCATCAAAAGTTCATGTCAAGAACTATCAAACCCTAGTCAAGCATTACAAAATCAATAATCATGTTTTTGAAGTTTTACAAATCAATCTACACATCAAAATGAAGCTAGTGATACTAGTAACACAATTACAACATGAACTTTAACAATTAAACAACTTTTAATCATCCAAAATCAAAGATTAAGCACACCCATTTCAAAAGTTCAAACTAGTTACTCCAATCAACAAATCGAGCAAACAAAACATGTATTCATGTTATACACGAGCCATAGACACTAACTAACACCATTTCAAATCAAAAAAAAGAATTTAGAGAAATCTAGAGTTTTAGAAATGTTACCCAAACGAGATGAAGTTGGTATCAAATTGTAGAGGATGAAGAGAGGATTACAAATATGTAATTTGTTTTGTTGTAAGCCTCCTAGATCGAATTTAGATGATGAATGATTGAATTGGGTGTTTGTGTGTGTGTTCTTGCTAGAGAGAAAGAGAGAGAGATGGAGATGATTGAATGGTGGTGATTGGGGTGGACTAGTTGACCTAGTCAACTAGTTTGCCCCGTGTCAATTTTAGTCCCCCGAGTTTGTAGTCGGGTGCGGGAATTACCTAAACGGAATATTTTAAAACGCGTATTAACGGAGGATGTTAAAATCCAATAACGGAAAAATATTAAGAATGTTAGCTAACGGAGGATATTTTTAAAATAAAAAGACGGGCGTTAAAATAATTTAACGGAAAAATGCGGGATGTTACATTACCCACACCTTAAAAGAAATTTCGTCCCGAAATTTAGTTGGAAGTAATAGTCGATGTCTCTTCCTTGAGACCTTGCATTGTCAATGCTATGAATAAGTGAAGATACGTCCTTGGGCATTCCCACGAATTTGGACAGTCTGGGTTTTATGTTGTATTAAGGCTTGGTATTACGATCCACAATTTCAACCGGTCTTTCTACGAAGAGGAGTTGTCATCAATAGTAAGTTTATCTAGAAGGATAGCACGTTCCTGTTCCGCAGGACACGTATTGATGTGAAGCGAGGTGTATATAAAATAGCTTATATTTTACTAGGAAAAACTATTAAATACGATACAATTTTACACAAGATATTTATTTATTTATAGAATGGATATACTTAAACCTTGCTACAACACTTATAGGCAGTGTACCTAATCGTACAGTAGTGTAGTTTTTAGTAAGTCCGGTTCGTTCCACAGAGAAATCTTTAAACAAAGCTCAACGCTATATTAGTTTACTTTTATAAAAATACAAATATATATATAGGTAATATTATTATTATAAAGGGGGGTTTTTACCGTTTAATGACCGGTTTGTCGATTTTAAGATTTTAGTCCAGTTAAAACCTAATGTAAAATATAAAATAAATACAAGACTTAAATTAAAGCGTAAAGTAAATAACGATAATGAAATTGCGAATAATAAAAATGCGATAAAATAAAATTGCGATAATTAAAAAGTACGATAATTAAAAGTGCGATAAAATAAAATAACAATAAATAAAAGTGCGATAATTAGAAGTGCAATTAAATATAAAATAAAGGAAATTAAATATGAAATAAAAGAATTATGCTTATTTAAACTTCCGTAATCATGATGTTTGACGTGTTGATTTTAGTTTTATGCCCATGGGTTAATTGTCCTTTGTCCTGGATTATTCAATATGTCCGTCTGGTTTTTGTCCATAACAGTCCATCAGTCATAAATATAAATTGCAAGTGTCCTTGTCAAATTATTATTATACCCGAAGTTAAATATTCCAACTAATTGGGGATTCGAATTGTAACAAGGTTTTAATACTTTGTTTAATGAATACACCAGGTTATCGACTGCGTGTAAACCAAGGTTTTACTACTTTGTTAACAATTACACCAATTACCCTTGAATGTAATTTCACCCCTGTTTTAATTATTCTAGTGGCTATTAATCCATTCCCGTGTCCGGTTAAATGAACGATTATTCGTACATATAAATACCCCGCCCATCGTGTCCGATTGAGTGTATATGGTAGTTTATAGGGACGCCCAATTGTAAATCTTTATATTAACATTAACAAACTTTCATTTAGTTAAACAAATATAAAGCCCATTAATAGCCCATAGTCTAATTTCCACAAGTGTCGTTCTTTTGTCCAAACCCCAATTATGGTACAAAGCCCAATTACCCAATTTTAGTAGTTAGCCCAACATCATGATTACTTCGTTTTAAACAAGCATAATAATAACTTAGCTACGAGACATTAATATAAAAAGGTTGAACATAACTTACAATGATTAAAAATAGCGTAGCGTTACACGGACAGAATTTCGACTTACACCCTTACAACATTCGCTAACATACCCTTATTATTAGGATTTAAAATTAAAATTAAAATATAAATTATATATATATATATATCGTATATATTGAGAGAGATAGAGAAATAGAATGTTAAATTTGATCAGAATTCGGTTTGCTTTATAGCCAGACTTGATTTTTGGGGCTCCGCGACTCGCGGCAAAATGCCCTTAAAACTCCGCGAGTCGCGGAGATGTATTTACAGCTCACACCCTTGGAGTTTCTTGCTGCCGACGGTTTTTAATATATATATATAATATATATATAATTAATATAATTAATTATATATTATATTATATTTATATACATAGTTAACTTGTAATTTTTAGTCCGTTGCATCGAGCGTTAAGAGTTGACTCTGGTCCCGGTTCCGGATTTTCGAACGTCCTCGCGTACAATTTAATATCTTGTACTTTGCGTTTTGAATCTTGTACTCTTATGATTTCGAGACGTTTCTTATCAATAATTGGAACCTTTTTTATTGTCTTTTGTTCTTTTGAGCTTTTTGGTCGTTTGCGTCTTCAAATCGTCGAATCTGTCTTCTGTCTTCACCTTTTATTATTTAAACGAATATCACTTGTAAATAGAACAATTGCAACTAAAAGCTTGTCTTTCTTGAGGAATAATGCTATGAAATATATATTCGTTTTTAGCATTATCAAATATTCCCACACTTGAGCGTTGCTTGTCCTCAAGCAATATTGTCTTGAAATACTAGAATCACTTCTTTATTCTTCACACTTTGTACATCAGTGATTTCTATACGGCGGTATAAACAATGGTAGTAACGATATGGTTTACAGTCCCACATGACTATAAAAATTTAGATCCATTAAGGAAATTGGATCTTTATGAAAACATTTGATCTTTTGAAAATTAAATCTAGTTTTTACCCTAGATAAGTTTTCCGGAATAACCCTTTACCGGTGTTTGCAAAATATTTTTGTGGGTTTGGTGGGTTTCAGAATTGAAAATTTTAGCTCAAAACTTGCGGTTTTGTGTCACCCACTTGCTAACCTTGTATTTGGAAAGCAACACGTCCAGTTTACTTGTTCCGTATATTACCTTTCGGCAAACTACCGTCCGGTTGTAAAGGAAAGCGTTGAACAAGCAACTGTTAAGGCAATGTCCCGTGACATGCTTTTAATTATGGTCTATAACGTGTCGGACGCAATTACTATCCTTGGTAGGAGTAATAGTAAAGCTCACCCTTATAATTTGTCGGTCTGGCACAAGGTCCTGTCTTTGACCACTATGCAACCACCGTTCTTACGGTTGACACCCGATTTAGTTCAGGTGACCTAATGAATTCCAGGTGAATTCCTAGGATTTTACGTTCAATGGTAATGAACGCATTGAAAATAGGGTTTTCAGAAAACAAATCGGTTTATAATTTTGATCAAAATATTTTCTCGTTTAAGCTCGTGTTTAGATATCATTGAATTCCATGAGTTTGTAATTCTCAATCTTTAAGGTCAATCTCTAGGATTGAGTAATATCAGTCTTAAAAGCTGATTTTTAATCTTTAAGGAGATTATCCTTTCTGGGGATCTGATTCATTAGTCTTATCCAGCTAATTTGCACGGTGCCCCCCCATTGTACGAGATAAATCCTTCTCATGGTTAGGATAAATCTGACCACTTGGCGACCCTGTTTGATGCTGAGGTCCGTGGATTTCCTGCTGATTTTAGTGATGACTTTTCTAGATTTTTCTTCAACCTACAGCTGGTCTGAACGACAACTTCATGACCTAAATCAAGAAGCGCGTTTCTTTTTCGGAAGACTTTACTTCCTTTTAGTGATGGAATTGATTCATCGTGTAGATCCATCTCTTCTTTTCTTTCATTGGGTAAAACAGTTTAGTTTAGTCCAAAGCAAAAGTATTTTCAGTTATTTGTTACAAATATATGTGACATATGTTTAAAATAACTTGGTAAATTTTTCCACACTTGGCTTTTTATTTTTCTTTTTATCGTCCTCTATTCCATTTTAAATGAATTTTAACATTTTAGTTTGTTTCTCAATTTATGTCCTTTCCGAGGTAACAATAATTTCGGTGTTAAAACCTAGTTTTATCGTTCATAAATATGTATAAACATGATTTGAATTCATTTAATTGAAAAATTTTACTAGAATTGGGTAGTCAGTATATAAGACTAGGGCTGTTCTTTTTTATCAGAGAGCACTAGATTCTAATACAACTACTGCTTTACTAGTATTTTTAATGGTAACCAAGTGTATAAAGTAAAAATTTTTAAAATCCGAAAGAATTTAACCCCTTCCCACACTTAAGATCTTGCAATGCCCTCATTTGCAAGAAATCAGTAACAATTTAAATTATTGAGGGTGATTTGTGTGAAAATGATTAAATTTTTACCAAAGTTTCCAAATATATTGGCGTTTGTTTGCTGAATGATAAATGGTGCACATCATTTGTTCATTCCGTCTTGTTGTTATTTCACATATATTTTGCATCTTGTCGTCAAAATTAGTTGCTTTTGCTGAACTTAATGCCAGTCTTTGAAAATGCGTTGTTTTACCCTGTTGTGTACATAAGATAAACTGCAAACATATATACATATTTTTGAAGTTTGGTTTATTACCCCACATTAAAAAATTATTAAAATCTAAGAATAAAAGTTAGATAATTATAAAAATGATTACAATATTAACAAAAGTATTAATCATATCAATAATTACAAATTACAAAAATAAAAAAATAAGTAAACTAAGGATGATATTGGTACCAATAGGGGTTCCACGCATAACCATAAGTGCTATAGAATGCTTCGGCAGGGTCATACGTAGGATATGGTGGCTGCATCTCTATCGACCAAGGAGGGAAGACGGGTTTCGGTGTAGGAATATAGTTTCTACCTATATGTTGGCAATGCGCTATGATCTGGTTCTGATGAACTTGCCAATCTTCAAATGCTCTCTGTCTAGCATTTTCGTATTCCTGAGAAGCTATAAACCTATGCATTTCTTGCATCTCATTCCCCCCTCCTACATTACCTTATTCCTGGTTTCTCTCTACCTGTGGATGTCTACCATTGTATCGTACTGCGGCGTTATTTCGCCGCTTCAAAACTTTCGCACCATGGTATACATTTAAACCTATAGTGTCGCGGGGTTCCGGCTCTTCTAGTAATAATCCCCCCCGACTTATATCCACACCGAGATATTCACCAATCAAAGTAATAAAAATACCACCTCCTATTATGCTATGTGGACGCATCCCCCGAACCATAGCTGATAAATAATAACCCACACAATATGGTATACTTACAGCGCTGTGTGGGTCTCGAATACACATATGGTAAAACAAATCTTGTTCATTTACCTTTTCTTTGTTCTTACCCCTTTGTGTAATCAAATTGGCTAAAAACCTATGTATCACTCTTAATTCGGCTCTATCTATATCCAAATAAGAGTAGTTTCCCCCTTTGAAACGGTGATGGCTTGTCATTTGACTCCACACACCGTGTGTATCAAAATTCTCATCTATCTTTCTACCGTTTAGTATCAATCCTCTACAATCGGCAGACGCTAATTCCTCAGGCGTATATATACGTAAAGCCTGAGCCATGTCCAGTAAAGACATGTGGCGCATCGAACCGCCTAACAAAAATCTAATAAAAGAACGATCGGTTAAACTAGCTACCCGATCATTCAACTCTATACTACATAACAACTCTTCACACCATACTTTATATACAGGTCTGCGTATGGTGAATAAACATATCCAGTCATTAAAAGAAGAATTACCATACCTCTGTACAAGTAATTCCCTAATTGGCCCGGCCAATTCTACAGCTTCTAAGGGTCCCCATTCTATGACCCTCGGTACCTCAACAACCTTGGAATGAAGAGTATGCAAACCCCGTTGATATTTTGGATAATCTATCCAAAGTCTGTCAAATCTCAGGTTCGGGTGCAACTCTTCCAAATGCATATCGGAAAAGGTCATGACTGGATGAGGTACATCCTGCTTGTAGTAGTTATCTACCTCCTGTTGTTCCAAGTTCTCAGCAGGAGCATGGCGGGCTTGGGATGAAGATTCACCCCTTTCATTCTGCAAAACACATCAAACACAAATTTTGTGCATCCAAATATGCATTAGTGTCAGCAAAATCATCAATCAAAATAATTACAATGACATTATCAATTTATATCAAACTTAAGCTTATTTTCACATTTTTATCAAATCTACACTTTTTCAAATAAGCATATACGAAAATTTTCGCCAAGTTCATAAGCATTCAACTCAAATAACATGTCAAAATAATCATTACTAGCAATTAAACAAGTCTCAAATGGCATTATCTTTCAAAAATCAAGTTCATGAATTTTAGACTTGAAAAAGTCCACTTTAATTCTCAAAATCATGTTTAGGCTCAAAGTTTGGATCATTTAACTACCTAGACATGTTACACTACTCATCTTAGCAACAATTCATGACAAAAATCGGCCATAACCTGTTTATATCGAAAAGCCCCAAATTGCTCAAGAACACAAACCCTAGATTATTCAAAATTTGAAGTTTAAGGCTTCTAATCATGTTAAACAGCATCAATCTAGGTTATACAAGCATAATACATAAACAATTTAAGTCTAATTACACTAAAAAGCATCAAAATCAAATTGGGGAAAAAATAGCTCAAGAACACCAAAATTCGAATTAAATGGTGTTTAGGTGTAGAAATTTACCGTTTTTCTTGAGTTATTCTTAGATATCATCCTTCTCAACATGATTTTAGCAAAAGATTTGGTGATTAACGGTTAAAAATTGGAATTTTTGAGGTGTTTTTGGGTGGTTTTTCGGGGTTTTTCGCAGCAGAATTCGAGTTGTTTTTGTGTGTGGGAGTATACTGATCGTTCAGCTATTTTTATTTTTTTTTTCTGGGTTTTGGTCCCTCCGCGAGTCGCGGAGGTTTGCACTTCAAACTCCGCGAGTCGCGGAGTTTGTTTTTTTTTTTTTTTTTTTTATATAATCTTTAACTTATAAATCAATTAAGTATTTAATTTTAAAATTTTGTTTCCCTTGTTATTTAGGACGAGGTCGTTTCGGATCGATGTCCTAGTCCGTCCTTCGACAAAATTTTAAAATTTGTCTTTTTGTAGCGATTGTTTTAAAAGCTAAGATTTTTGGGTTTTTTCAATGTTTTTGGCATACTTTAAATCAATAAGATTAAAAATATTGATAATAAAAGTTCTCGTCCCTCCCTCGGGTAAAGCAATTTCGGTTCAAAGACCTAGTCTTCAACTTACGACGAATTTTTTAAAAATCATATTTTTAACTTAATGAGATAAAGTAAATTTTTTTGTTTTTAAATTCACACAACTTAAATATAAAATTCAAAATTAAAAATTAAAAATTAAAAATTTACACCAAACTTAAAATTTGAAATGCATAAAATTTAAATTTCATATTTTAAAAATTAAAAATTCACACCAAACTTAATTTAAAAATTCATAAATTCATATCAAACTTATATTAATTTTTCAAATATTTACAATTTTAAATATATTGTTTTTACAAAGTTTACAATATTAATTTAAGATTTAAATATTAATTTTAAAAACATGGTAAAAATAAAATTAAAAATCTTTTTGTCTTTTTATCCCACTTTAATTAATCAAATATTATCAAAAATATGCGCCCCTCTTTTCGGTAAAGTAATTTCGGTTCCAAGACCTAATTTAACTCATGACGAATTTTTGAAATATTTTGGGTTGATTGATTAAAGATATTTATACCTTAAGAATAAACGTTAAATTTCGCAGTGATGTAATAAATTTTTGAATGATATCAATAATTTCGGTCGCCAAACCTAATTTTATTTAATACCAATTTAATACTTTTTAGCGAACAAATTAGCGTTTATTATCAAAAGGTTAAAAAAAATAAAAATAAAAATAAAAACTGTACAGACATACCTGTGAAATAGATTTCTTAGTTATATGATCTATTATATTCATAAGATAGTCGGTTTAATTGGTTTTCCATGGCTGCATAGGCGTAACCTCGAGCATTCATTGTCTTTTCTTCTAAACATATGAACGGTCCGTCTCTGCATAAAGTAACAAATTCGGTATTTGAATAGGTTTGATTATTTGAACATTTACCTCCATGTGACCATTTTCCGCATTTGTGACATCTTTCTAGGTGTCGTGCTCTTCTTTTCGCTGCGGATTTTGATTTTCCTTTACCAAATTGTAACTTATTATCTTCGCATCTGGATCCTTTTCTAACTCCGTCCATTCTTTCTCTGATTACTGATACTAATTCACTCGGTAGTATGTCATTATTACGTTTAGTGATCAAAGCATGTAGCATTAGACCATGGTTTAGTTCACAGGCAGTCTTCATTTTGTAAAAACCTAAAAGAAATAAAAATTCAGAATGGGGGGAGAAGACTAGTTCTTTAGGGTCTGCTAGGGAAAGACCATACGTGTTCCATTTTCGAGAACTACACGAAAACAGACAATCTAACTCTAACAGAAATACATATTTTCCTTTAAAGACTTGATTCTCCCCACACTTAGTTAGCTGTGGTGTCGAAATTGTGATTAACTTCGTTGTCGACTTCCATCGGACCATGTATGTAATGTTTAACTCTGTGACCATTAACTTTAAATTCAATCCCATTTGAATTTATTAATTCTATCGTTCCGTATGGGAAAACTCTTTTGACTATGAATGGTCCAGACCATCTTGATTTCAATTTTCCAGGAAATAGCTTGAATCGTGAATTGAAAAGAAGAACTCTGTCTCCTTCTTTAAATTCTTTTGAACTTCTGATTCTTTTATCATGCCATTTCTTCGTTCTTTCTTTATAGATTAACGAATTTTCGTATGCTTCATGTCTTAATTCTTCTAATTCGTTTAGTTGACTTAATCGTAGACGTCCGGCTTCATGTAAATCAAGATTACATGTCTTCAAAGCCCAAAATGCTTTGTGTTCAATTTCTACTGGAAGATGACATGCTTTTCCATACACAAGTCTAAAAGGTGTGGTTCCAATTGGAGTTTTGTAGGCTGTTCTAAAAGCCCAGAGTGCATCCTCCAATTTAATGGACCATTCCTTCGGATTTGATCCTACGGTTTTCTCTAGAATACGTTTTAAAGCTCGGTTTGTATTTTCAACTTGTCCACTTGTTTGTGGATGATATGCGGTGGAGATTTTATGAGTTACTCCATATCTTTTAAGAACTTTCTCAAGTTGATTATTACAGAAATGAGTACCCCGATCACTTATTAAAGCTTTCGGTGTTCCAAATCTTGCAAAAAGACGTTTTGAAAAGTTGACTACAACTCGTGCATCGTTAGTTGGGAGAGCTTGTGCTTTCGCCCATTTAGATACATAATCAATGGCTACGAGTATATATAAATTATTATGAGATTTTGGAAATGGACCCATAAAGTCAATACCCCAAATGTCAAATACTTCACATACTTGGATGACATTTTGTGGCATTTCATCACGTTGACTTCTTTTTCCGGCCCTTTGACATGCATCACAGGATTTGCAAAGAAGGTGTGCGTCTTTGTAAATTGTAGGCCAATAGAATCCAGCTTCATAAACTTTTCTTGCTGTTAGTTGAGGCCCATAATGCCCTCCTGTTGGTCCTGTGTGACAATGGTTTAAAATTTTACTAGCTTCATCTCCAAATACACATCGGCGTATTATTCCATCGGGACAACTTTTAAACAGATGTGGATCTTCCCAGAAATAGTGTTTTATATCACTGAAGAATTTCTTTCGTCTTTGGTACGATAATCCTTTTTCAAGGAATCCACAAACTAAGTAGTTTGCATAGTCTGCAAACCATGGGATTTCTTTATAATCTATCTTCAATAGATATTCATCAGGAAAGTTGTCTTGTATGGCCGATTCATTCAGAACTTCTAATTCGGGATTTTCAAGACGAGAAAGATGATCAGCGGCGAGATTTTCTGCTCCTTTTTTATCTCGGATTTCAATATCAAACTCTTGTAAGAGTAAGATCCAACGGATTAATCTTGGTTTAGCATCTTGTTTTGAAAATAGGTATCTAAGAGCAGAATGGTCGGTATAGACCACCGTTTTTGCTAGAACGAGATATGATCGAAATTTGTCAAAAGCAAAGACAATAGCAAGGAGTTCTTTTTCAGTAGTTGTATAGTTTGTTTGTGCTCCTTGTAATGTCTTACTAGCATAATATATAGGTTGAAATCGTTTTTCAATCCTTTGTCCTAAAACGGCTCCCATTGCAAAATCACTTGCATCGCACATTAGTTCAAATGGTAGATTCCAATTTGGTGTTATCATGATCGGCGCATTAGTGAGTTTCTCTTTAAGAATATTAAAAGATTTGATACACTCATCTGAAAAGATGAATGGCGCATCCTTTTCTAGGAGTTTATTCATAGGAGTGGCAATTTTAGAAAAATCTTTTATAAAACGTCGGTAAAAACCGGCATGCCCTAGAAAACTCCTAACTCCTCTAACGTTGGTGGGATGTGGAAGTTTAGCAATTACATCTACTTTAGCTCTATCCACTTCAATTCCTTCTTTTGAAATTTTATGTCCAAGAACGATGCCTTCTTTAACCATGAAATGGCATTTCTCCCAATTAAGTACTAGATTTGATTTTTCGCATCTAATTAGCATTCGTTCCAGATTAACTAGACATGATTTAAATGTATCACCGAAGACTGAAAAGTCATCCATGAATACTTCCATGCATTCTTCTATCATGTCGTGAAAAATCGCCATCATACACCTTTGAAAGGTTGCAGGGGCGTTGCAAAGTCCAAATGGCATGCGTTTGTAAGCAAACGTACCATAAGGGCACGTGAATGTGGTTTTCTCTTGGTCCTCGGGTGCTATTGGAATTTGAAAATATCCGGAAAATCCATCTAGAAAACAATAGTAACTATTTCCGGCTAATCTTTCCAACATTTGATCAATGAAAGGTAAGGGAAAGTGATCTTTTCTGGTGGCGTCATTTAATTTTCTATAATCAATACATACACGCCATCCTGTTACAGTCCTAGTAGGAATAAGCTCATTTTTCTCTTTTGTAATGACAGTCATGCCACCCTTCTTAGGTACGCATTGAACTGGGCTTACCCATGGACTATCAGAGATTGGATAAATTAAACCTGCATCTAGCAGTTTAATAATCTCTTTCTTAACTACATCTTGCATATTAGGATTTAATCTTCGTTGACGTTGCACATACGTTTTATGACCTTCTTCCATAAGGATTTTATGTGTGCAATACGAAGGACTTATTCCTTTAATATCATGAATCTTCCATGCAATGGCTGGTTTATGAGCTTTCAACACAGAAATGAGTTGTGATTTCTCATTTTCAGTAAGAGAAGACGATATTATTACAGGTAATTCAGATTCACCATGTAAATAAGCGTATTCCAAATGGTTTGGAAGTGGCTTTAATTCTAATCTCGGAGGTTCTTCTATCGATGATTTGTATCGATATCTGTCTTCTTCTTTTAGCATTTGAATTTCTTCTGTTGTTGGTTCATATCCATTAGCTATAAGTGTAGCTAACATTTCAGCTTCATCAATTGGTTCATTACCTTCTCCTAAAGAACATTCTCCTGTTCCTTGTAATTCTGGAAATTCTTCTAATAATTCTGCATGTGCATCTATAGTTTGAATATAATAACATGTATCATCTGCAGATTGTGGTTGTTGCATGGCTCTATCAACTGAAAAGGTAACACTCTCATCCTCTATACTTAGGGTCAGTTTCTTACCGAACACGTCTATCATTGCTTTAGCCGTGTTTAAGAATGGTCTTCCTAATATGAGAGGAACTTGAGAATCTTCTTCCATGTCCAAAACAACAAAATCTACTGGAAATACTAAAGTACCAACTTTAACTAGCATGTTCTCCATTATCCCTCTAGGATATTTTATTGATCTATCGGCTAGTTGTATGCTTATTCTGGTTGGTTTCAATTCTCCAAGGTCTAGTTTAGCGTATAGTGAATACGACATTAGATTTATACTAGCACCTAAGTCTGCCAATGCTTCTATTGAACTAAGACTACCCAGAAAACATGGAATTGTGAAACTTCCTGGATCAGATAGTTTTTCTGGTATCTTATTCAACAGCACTGCTGAACAATTAGCATTCATAGTAACAGCCGAGAGTTCTTCCATTTTCTTTCTATTCGTGATTAGATCTTTCAAGAATTTAGCATACCTTGGCATTCCTGAAATCACATCAATGAAAGGAAGATTTACATTTATCTGTTTAAACATATCCAAGAATTTGGATTGCTCGGCTTCAAGTTTTTCTTTTTTCATTTTACTCGGATAAGGAAGTGGTGGTTGGTATGGTTTAACATAAGGTTTATCCTTAACTGTGTTATTTTCATTAACCTTTTCAACTACCGGTTCTTTTTCCTTATCTTGATCAGGTTGTGGTTCTTGTGGAGTAGGAATGGTTTCATCAGAAGTTACTGGTATTTCAGGTGGTTTAAGTGTTGTACCACTTCTTGTGGTAATAGCTTTAGCTGTTTCATTCCGGGGGTTAGCATTTGTATCACTAGGTAAACTTCCCGGTTTTCTTTCACCTATTAACCTTGCTAGGTTACTCACTTCTTGTTCCAGATTTTGAATAGAAGCTTGTTGATTTCTAAATGCTTGAGCATTTTGTTCATTGGTTTGTTTCTGAGATGTGAAAAACTGCGTTTGAGTTTCAACTAGCTTCGTCATCATATCTTCTAAATTTGGCTTTTTATCATCGGTTTGTTGTGGTGGTTTGTTTTGAAAATTAGGTCTTTGCTGATTGTAAGTATTATTGGATACTTGTTGATTGCTAGGACCTTGTTGGTTGTTGTATGGAATATTTCGGTTATAATTCTGGTTTTGATTGTAAATCGGTCTTGGCGGTTGATAATTATTCTGATAATTATTTCCAGGCCTTTGGTTTATGTATGAAATATTCTCTCTTTGTTCCATTGTTAATTCAATACTGAGACAATCTTTTGTCAAATGTGGTCCTCCACACTGCTCACAACTAATTCGTATTGAGTGAATATCCTTAGTCATCTTTTCCATTCGTCTCTCGAAAGCATCTATCTTTGCGGAAATGGAATCTAAGTCATGGCTAGAATCGGCTCTAGCTGCTTTAGATGATCTAATGATGTCTTTTTCTTGGTGCCACTCATGTGAGTGGGAAGCAGTGTTATCAATAATTTTGTAAGCATCAGTTTCGGTTTTCTTCATAATAGAACCACCAGCTGCTATATCTATGTCATTCCTTGTAGTGATGTCGCATCCTCGGTAAAATATTTGTACTATTTGACAGGTGTCTAAACCATGTTGCGGACATCCTCTTAATAACTTTCCATATCTTGTCCACGCCTCATATAGAGTTTCATTTGGCTTCTGTGTGAACGTAACAATTTCTGCTTGAAGTCTTACGGCTTTAGATGCAGGAAAAAATTGTTTAAGAAATTTGTCAACTAAAACATCCCATGTATCGATCGCCCCTTCAGGTAACGATTCCAACCAATCTTTGGCTTCTCCCTTTAAAGTCCAGGGAAATAACATGAGATATATCTGTTCATCCTCCACTTCTCGGATTTTAAATAGTGTGCAGATCCTATTAAAGGTACGTAGATGTTCATTTGGATCTTCCTTCGGCGCACCACTAAATTGGCATTGATTAGTCACCATGTGTAGAATTTGTCCTTTGATTTCATAATCTGGCGCATTAATGTCTGGATGAGTAATTGCGTGACCTTGGCCAGTGCGTTTAGCTCTCATTCGGTCTTCCATACTTAAAGGTTCCAGATTCTCCATAATTGAATTTGTTGAATCGGTATCACTAGATGATTCTGATTTAATGGTTCGTTCCTCAACAATCTCTGTTTGAATGATTGGTGGTTCCGGAGGAAAGTTTAATGGTTCAGGATCTATGAACCGTTCCTGAATATTTTCCGGATTCTCAATTGTGAGGTTGGGTTCAAAAAATGGATTATCGGAAATTTGAACTGAAGTACTTGGTCGACTGGATGACGATTCTAAAGAAAAATCAACGGCGGTTATATTTGTTAAACGATGTCTTGATCTAGTTACAGGTGGTGAACGTACAAAAGGTGATGAACGTCTTGCTCGGTGCATTCACTGAATATCCTATTAGTTTTTAAAAGGAAAGAAAAATTATAATAAGTTATCCAATCAATAGACTTTTCTGATTTTGCCCACGTTTCGAATAGCCAAAAGATGCAGCAGAGGGGCAGGATTCGTTTGGTCTCAATATAATTGAGGACTGTTTGGCTCCAATAACCCGGTCCACGTACAAATCCAACTATTACTACGAACCAGAAAATTTTGATGTCTATCAATTTAACCACTTAAAATAAATTTTCGTAATTTTGAGAAATTTAGATAAGAAGTAGAAAAAATTCTAAGTCCTAAAAACTAGAATAGCGAGAAATAAGAAAGACAAAGAGTTCGTCGCAAAAGGTCGAAAAAGAAAAAAAATGGTTGAAAAATAAAAGGTGACGGAAAAATAAAAGAAACTTATAAAAACTTAAAAATACTTAACTAACCTAACCTTATTACTACAACTAACTTAAAATTATAATCGCAAATTGAGATTACTAATTGGAATGATAATTGATACATAATAAAAGGTCTAAAAATATTAAAGCTTACAGGAAAAACTAAATCCCAAATGGAAATAACTTAAAAAGAAACTAAAACTTAAAAAGGCGTCGCAAAATTCTAAAGCACCTAAATCTTAGTCTAAAGAAAAAGCACTTAAGGAATTCTACGGCAAAGCCTAAAAATCTAGGAGTAAAAATAACTATAGCAAAAACTAAGTTTAAAATTAAATATGAGCTAAAAAATACAAATATTACGCTACAACGATTAAAAAGGGACAAAATATAAAAATATACAAAAAGTTGTAAAAAGTACAATTTTTATAAAAATATTATTTTTATATTATTTATTTAATAAAACTATTAATTTTACAATTTTATTAAACTAATTTAACTAAAATACATAAATTAAATAAAAAGTAAAAATAAAACTAAAACTAATAATAATAATAATAATAATTAGGTTTAAAATAATAATAATAATTAATATTAACCGTAATTAATGCAGGTTTAGGGCTTCCTGTCGCCTGTCAGAAACCCTCCGCGAGTCGCGGCAATTAAAGAAGAAAACCCTGCGAGTCGCGGGGTTCAGGAATTCTGTTGACAGGTTTGAAATTTTTACGCGTTTTCTTTATTTTTTTTTTATTTTATGTTTTCTGTTTTTTTTTTTATATAAATAAAAGATGTTTAATAAAATTTATATTTTTATAAACTACAATAGAAATAAAGAAACTTATAAAACTTAAATATTTAACAAAATCTTAAAAATACTAATATTTTTGTTTTTCTTTTTATATTTTTCGAATTTTTAAAACGTATTTTTACAAAAGCGAATTTTAATGAAAGTAAACAAAAAATCTTTTTTTTTTTTTTTTTATATTAGCGTTGCGCTTCCGGCTTTTAAGATAGCTCCCCGGCAGCGGCGCCAAAAATACTTGATGTGAAGCGAGGTGTATATAAAATAGCTTATATTTTACTAGGAAAAACTATTAAATACGATACAATTTTACACAAGATATTTATTTATTTATAGAATGGATATACTTAAACCTTGCTACAACACTTATAGGCAGTGTACCTAATCGTACAGTAGTGTAGTTTTTAGTAAGTCCGGTTCGTTCCACAGGGAAATCTTTAAACAAAGCTCAACGCTATATTAGTTTACTTTTATAAAAATACAAATATATATATAGGTAATATTATTATTATAAAGGGGGGTTTTTACCGTTTAATGACCGGTTTGTCGATTTTAAGATTTTAGTCGCAGTTAAAACCTAATGTAAAATATAAAATAAATACAAGACTTAAATTAAAGCGTAAAGTAAATAACGATAATGAAATTGCGAATAATAAAAATGCGATAAAATAAAATTGCGATAATTAAAAAGTACGATAATTAAAAGTGCGATAAAATAAAATAACAATAAATAAAAGTGCGATAATTAGAAGTGCAATTAAATATAAAATAAAGGAAATTAAATATGAAATAAAAGAATTATGCTTATTTAAACTTCCGTAATCATGATGTTTGACGTGTTGATTTTAGTTTTATGCCCATGGGTTAATTGTCCTTTGTCCTGGATTATTCAATATGTCCGTCTGGTTTTTGTCCATAACAGTCCATCAGTCATAAATATAAATTGCAAGTGTCCTTGTCAAATTATTATTATACCCGAAGTTAAATATTCCAACTAATTGGGGATTCGAATTGTAACAAGGTTTTAATACTTTGTTTAATGAATACACCAGGTTATCGACTGCGTGTAAACCAAGGTTTTACTACTTTGTTAACAATTACACCAATTACCCTTGAATGTAATTTCACCCCTGTTTTAATTATTCTAGTGGCTATTAATCCATTCCCGTGTCCGGTTAAATGAACGATTATTCGTACATATAAATACCCCGCCCATCGTGTCCGATTGAGTGTATATGGTAGTTTATAGGGACGCCCAATTGTAAATCTTTATATTAACATTAACAAACTTTCATTTAGTTAAACAAATATAAAGCCCATTAATAGCCCATAGTCTAATTTCCACAAGTGTCGTTCTTTTGTCCAAACCCCAATTATGGTACAAAGCCCAATTACCCAATTTTAGTAGTTAGCCCAACATCATGATTACTTCGTTTTAAACAAGCATAATAATAACTTAGCTACAAGACATTAATATAAAAAGGTTGAACATAACTTACAATGATTAAAAATAGCGTAGCGTTACACGGACAGAATTTCGACTTACACCCTTACAACATTCGCTAACATACCCTTATTATTAGGATTTAAAATTAAAATTAAAATTAAAATATAAATTATATATATATATATCGTATATATTGAGAGAGATAGAGAAATAGAATGTTAAATTTGATCAGAATTCGGTTTGCTTTATAGCCAGACTTGATTTTTGGGGCTCCGCGACTCGCGGCAAAATGCCCTTAAAACTCCGCGAGTCGCGGAGATGTATTTACAGCTCACACCCTTGGAGTTTCTTGCTGCCGACGGTTTTTAATATATATATATAATATATATATAATTAATATAATTAATTATATATTATATTATATTTATATACATAGTTAACTTGTAATTTTTAGTCCGTTGCGTCGAGCGTTAAGAGTTGACTCTGGTCCCGGTTCCGGATTTTCGAACGTCCTCGCGTACAATTTAATATCTTGTACTTTGCGTTTTGAATCTTGTACTCTTATGATTTCGAGACGTTTCTTATCAATAATTGGAACCTTTTTGATTGTCTTTTGTTCTTTTGAGCTTTTTGGTCGTTTGCGTCTTCAAATCGTCGAATCTGTCTTCTGTCTTCACCTTTTATTATTTAAACGAATATCACTTGTAAATAGAACAATTGCAACTAAAAGCTTGTCTTTCTTGAGGAATAATGCTATGAAATATATATTCGTTTTTAGCATTATCACGTATCTAAGTTTGTTGCATGGAACGTAGGGTAAACGGAAACTTAATTGAGTCGGAAGTTCTAAACGGTAGGAGCGGTTCCAATGCGCCCCAAGGTTTCAAAAGGATTAATATTTTGCGGTTTAAATTTCCCTGATTCCCGAAATGGATTTCACATTTCCAAGGTGCGAGGTCTCAATATTACACGGTTACTGACTTGGGATTCGAGAGGTTTACGTCGAATATCGGTATAGTCCTTTTGGCGACTACGGGTCATCTTGAGTCCTTCTCAGACTTGGACGATCTTAACTGTTATTTCTTGAATGAGTTTGGATTCGGTGATTTGCTTGCCACATGCTTTGATCCAACGAATAGGGGTATGACATTTGCGGTCATATAGGGTTTCGGAAGTGCGGCGTTAATACACGAATGGTAACTGCTGTGTGAGAGGAGACAACTAAAGGCAACAATACAAGTTTGTAACATGTCTTTCCAAGATGTGAAACGTACGTTTGTTTGGTCCGTTGATTGTGGATGATACACGGCATTCATGTTTAAACGTGTCCCTACAGTTCCTTGTAAGGCATCCCGAATTTAGAAGTGAGACGAGTATCCCGATCTGAAATTTTAATGGAGATGGTACGCCGTGTCGAGCTAGAATTTTCTTTAATACACGTTTGAACAGGTTTCATTTCTCAAGAGGTCCGCACCGCGGAAGATCCATCGGTTCCTGAAAGTGGTTGTTAGGACTATTCACCATCGTGGCGAATACTAATATAATGTGAAGAGTTTCTCTCTCCATTGAGAAGTTTTATAAAAAGTTTTCTTACACGGAAATGCGAGCAATAAGACAGGAGTGAAATGAGAACTTAGAATAGGATGAGTTCACATTTTGAGGTAGCCATATCGCGCATCTAGTGGCCAAATGTTGAGACTTGGTGGGAAACGAGATAGTACACGTAGTTGTATAGCTCGGGGTTGAGTAGTAGTTGGCCGTATAACAGAAGCACAAGGACGTTAAGTCAAAGAAGAAAGGGGTATCCTTGGATTGTGTGTTATCTTTGGTCTCAGTAATATCAGACGGTAATAGTGAAATAGCAGAGCTATGTATCGTGGTACGCGATGACGAGAAGATTGATCGGATCCATAAATAAGTATTCAAATTCTCCGTGTAAAATAACGAGTTTCAGCTTCCTTGATTTCGAGTCGAGAGGGGTTGCCTTTCAGGCGTTCACATAGAAGTATTTCTATATTTGAGTTCCATTTTGTGCCACATGAATTTATCTAGTAAGGTTGGTGTGAAAAATCACGTTCAAAGTCCGGACACGGAAAATGTTAAATATATATTTTTTTTTTTTAATTTTTTTTTTTTTTGCGAGATCTACTGTAATACCTTGACCACTAACAATATGGTTTAGAATTTGGACTTCGTTTAACCAAAATTCTCACTTGGAGAATTCGGCATAGAGTTGCTCTTTTCTCAAGAGTTCGAGCGTAAGACGGAGACGTTGTTCGTTTTCCTTTTCGCTTGAATAGCTTAAAATTATAAGTACGGTAACGGATTTGTCTAGATAAGTTTGCATACGCGGTTCCGGAGGTCTATGAATACGGGCGGAGCCTTAGATAAACTGAACGGCACTAAAAGAAATTTATAACTATCGTAGCGAGTTCGGAAAACGGTTTAGGAGGCATCTTCTACCTTAACCCTCAATTGATGATAACCAGAATGAAGGTCGATTTTAGAATATACGCGAGATCCGTGTAACGGTTCAAGAGGTTGTTGATACGGGGAAGAGGATATCGGTTCTTAAACGAAAATTATTTAGTTCACTAAAATCACATATATGTGGGGAAAACATTCCCTTCCTAACGTATAGGTTTTGGGCTCCCTAGTTCTATAGATGTCAAATCAAAGTTCAAATTACCTACCCAATAAGTTTGACGTACACTCTTCGATAAATTTGTCGGTACGCAATAGTTTTCCGTTGGTCATTTGAATGGCCTAAGCAATATCTAGGGGGAGTGGTGGAGTGCAAGGAGTACGAGTCAAAGTCTTGGTTATAAAACGTCTAACGATAACCGAATCGAATAAGTATGAAATATGTGGGTTGTTGTGAAGAAACGTACCCGTGACTAGTCCATCGTCGTCCCGGGCATCCTAGGTGTCGATGTTGAAAGTTCAACGACAGGCGTTGGGGTTGGCTTTCTTCTTTGGGCACGCATTCCTATAATGACCCGGTTGGCCACATTCGAAACAAACAACCGCCCTTGGCGCATTGGGCGTCTTTTGAGCGACGGTAATGGTACTTTTACAGATATGGGCCACATGGCCACTTCTTTGACACCTGATGCAAAATGGTTTGCCACATTCACCCAAATGATGTTTGCGACATTCGTTACAGTAGGGCAGGTTTCCGGCATACCCTTTCTTGCCGTCGGAGGTGAAGGAATTCTTGGTGAAGTTGTTGTTGTAGTTGCTCGATGGAGAGGCTTCCCATTTTCTTTTGTTGTTACCCGGTTGGTCCTCGGCCGTAGGTGTCGGCGCTTCAATTTCATTCACCGTTTTTATAGATTGGCGGGCCATCGTTAAAGCCTCTTGTAGGTTGGCGGGTTTGGATGACATTAACCCGTGTTGAACGCTCTTCGGGAGGCCATCCATGTAAAGTTCGACTCTTAGGGATTCGGGAGTCATGAGATTTGGACACATTAAGACTAGTTCGGTAAACCGTTGATTATAAGCTTCGAGGTCATTCCCGACCGTTTTTAAATTCCTTAGACCCTGTTCGAGCCTTCGAGTCTCGTCGCGCGGGAAGTATTCGGTGATCATTCTTTCTCTTAATTCGGTCCAAGAGAGTGTAAGGGCCTCATCGATACCCACTGATTGTACATACGTGTTCCACCATGAGAGAGCAACACCGGTGAAAGTGAGGGTGGAAAACTTGACCTTATCTTGGTCCTGACAACCGCTTATGTTAAAAACGGCTTCCGTTTGTTTGAACCATCGGGTGAGAGCAATCGGTCCCCCGGTTCCATCGAAAGTGGGAGGTTTGTACCCCATGAAGTTTTTGTAGAAGCACCCCTCGTTTGAATTATCGGCTCCATGATTGTTGTTGTGGTTGGAGAAGTGATCGGCCACGGCCTCACCCACGGCGGTGGCTATCATTCGTTGAAGGGCTTGTTCTAAAGTTTTATGAAGGGTATTGTGTTGACCTTGGTGAGCCATTGTTCCTTCATGACACAAGAATATCGTTGATTAGTATTCTTAACAATACTAATCGTGATATGGAATAATGATGAAGAGAAAATTTTCCTCGATTCGCCTTAAATTCTTTATGTCGTAATGTCGGAACGTTCATATGAGTCACCGTAATATAATCCCGGCAATTATATTACCCTGATTCATATGTGCATTCGACATTATTCTATAAAGTCAAGGTGGCGCATCAATCAAATTAAACAACGAAAGATTTAGATGAAGCGAGAGTTAGTTATGAGTAGAAACGTTCGAGTATAAATGCACAAATAGTCAAGTAATTCCTACTTCATGTCTATATGCCGGTTGTAGTCTAGATTCACTAATGTACCCTATGACTCGGGGTTGACACCAATGAACTCTAAATCCCTACAACCAATGCTCTGATACCACTTGTAGCGACCCCGACAAATCGTCAATTGACGGCGTCGACTACTTAGGTCCCGTTGCGTGGTCATAGGTCTTTAACGTGATGTTTGACCAAAGATATGTCTGTAAGACCCAAATAATTGTAATGTACATATGTGTATATAAGTGTATTGAACGATATTTGAAACGGGGTTTTATTGTATATATTAAGAAGACAAAAGAAGCTGAACTGGCAGGGTTGCGCGCCGCGCTGCTAGGTGGCGCGCCGCGCCATCTGACTGTGACAGATTTTCCATTCTTTTAAATTAGATATTTGGAGGGTATTTTGGTAAAATCAATTGGAGGCCGAATTTAATGCTTGGGATCAGATGTTAGAGTATCATTTACTCAAAAACTCACCAACCTTATCCCTTTCAATTCAAGTTTAGAGAGAGAGTGATTGTAGAGTGAGAAAGCTCACTTTGAAGGAGAAGAAGCTCGTTTCGGGTTTAATCGCAAGCTTTAAAGTTGTGCATCTCGTCATTTGCTACATTTTGATAGTTGTGGTATGCCTTAACTTTCTTTTCTTAATTTGATTTTTGTGTATGGGTTAGGGTTTGTGTTAAAGATGAACATTAAGACCCATTTTAAGTAAATTGGGTGTTCTTGGGTAATTTGGGTCATGTAGACTCAATTATGTGTAAGCTAGGGTTTTAAATGTATAAATTGTTGTTATGAAACCCTAATTGGCTAGTAATTTGTTAGAACACCTTGAGGAAGTGTAAGTGGGTGTGATTTGGGCATAAATGACCCAAAATGGGTGTGTTGACTTTTATCGAGTCAAATGGGTCAAAATGGACCAAGATGGGTCAATATTAGTGTTTTGTGCTAAAACCTAGTGTTCTAATGTGCGTGAAGGCCATGAGTGCCAAGTGTTAGGGTTTTTGGTGAAAACGACCCAATTTAGGGTTAGTTGTCAAAATGGGTCAAGATGACCTAGGATGGTGTGTGTTATGAGATTAGACCAAGTTGATTGATTAATTATGCTTGTGAAATAGGTACGTTACCTTGGAATTCAAGCTTGGTTTAATAATCACCGAAGGCATAAGGTGAGTGGAATAATTATGCGTATGTGTATATAATGTATTTATTTGTGTTGCACGAATGTGGTATTGTCGCGGTGTTTAAGACACCACATTCTAAGTAACGAGTAGCATTGTCACGGTGTTTAAGACACTACTCATGGTATGATTTACTTGTGGTATTGTCGCGGTGTTTAAGACACCACAATGTCATGGGAGTGGAAGTGTCGCGGTGATTAAGACACCACTCATTGTATTGAATGAAGTGTGGATTCATCGCGGTGTTTAAGACGCCACATTGTTGTAAGGGTGAGTTAGTCGCGGTGTTTAAGACATCATCCGGGGACTAGTGATTACGCGGTGTGTAAGTAACACTAGTGGACGTTATGAACTCCAACGGTCTTGTAAGTACCGCTTCCCGTGTTCGAATTGGTTAACCAAGGTTATGTGAATTATGTATTGGAAGTATTAATTTATGAATCGTATGCTATTGTACTATTAGCTACTTGTGGGATTGTGAATTATTGGTATATGCTTATTAATGTAGCATGCTTGGTGAATTGTTAAACTCGAATATGATGTTGTGTAAGTGATGCGAGTAAGTAGATTATATATGTGTATGTATAATTATTGTGCTCACTAAGCTTTGCTTACCCTCTCGTTGTTTACCTTTTTATAGGTTCGTGTGTGGATAAAGGTAAGGGCATTACCTTGGATTGAGTTTCCCGCTTCGATGATTAGGAAGCACTTTTGGGTTATGGCTTGGAGTTTGACCGAGACTTGGGTAGTTTAACCCCAAACACCATGCTCGTTGTGTCGTTTGGCAATTAAACTTTTTGTGGTCGAAACTCTAATTTGTATTAAACATTGTATTTTAAACTTCGTGGCGTTTTGGGCACGTGTGGGCCCCACATTGTAAAACTTGTTCATACCTTAGTTATGTGCTAGTTTTACATATATGAATGTATGGTTAAAAGCGTTTTGGTTAAATATGCCGGGAACACGTTCATCTTTTTCGCATTTAAACTTTCCGGTAACAGCAGGGGTTTGGCGCGGCGCGCGGCCCTTTTGGCGCGGCGCGCCGATGGCCTGGAACAACAAATTTTTTTTTTGTTTGAAATTTCGTCGTGTTTGGTCGGTTACGGTTTGGGTTGTTACAAGTGGTATCAGAGCATGGTCTAAGGGATTTAGGTGACTTGAGATAGGCGCCTAGACTTAGACTTTTGTGTGCGTATTGTGCGGGACTTGTAGGACTTTGGGTCGGACCGGGTCTTGGTTAGCGCATAGGTTTATATGAACTAATCATGCGTTATTGTTTGTATTATATAGCAATCATCAAGCGGAACGGACGTTGTACTAGCAAGTTACGCGACGTGCTCGCGTAGTAATGATTAGCTACCCTTACTACGGGTGCAAATCGTGTCAAACGAGCGATGTACGACGATCGTCGAGCGAGATGGGGTGGTATGGTGTATATGTATACGTATTGTTATGTCTTTCGTTTCGTTATTTAATCTCTTCCGTTTTATAGAATGAAGACGCGAAACGGACACGACACCGAACTTGATAATGGGGGCTCAAGCGAGGACCCCGAGTTCACGGCCAAGGTTGAGGCCATCTTTCAACGCCAAAAGGCAGAGTTTCGCGAAGATGTTAAGAAGATGTTTCTCGAGACGATTGACGAACAAGTCGTCACTTTGGTTAAGGAGCAAATTAAGATTGCTCTTCAAGAAGAAAATGGGGGAAGGCGTGACTTTTTCTTCAAGAACTTTAAGGATGCTCAACCTCCTACTTTTGAGGGCGATCGGGACCCACTCAAGAGTGCCCGATTCATCTCCGATATGGAGGGGGCCTTCCGTACTTGTGAGTGTCCACCCGACAAGAAGACTAGGTATGGTTGTAGCATGTTAAGGGGTGACGCGAAATTGTGGTGGGATGCTAAGATCCAACTCTATGGTGAAGAACAATGTATGGACTTCACTTGGGAGGAATTTAAAGCGGAGTTCTTCGATGAGTACCGAACTTCGGCCGATCTTACAAGACTTAAGGACGAGCTTCGTACCTTGAGGCAAGGGTCGATGGACTTGAACACTCTCAAATCCGTGTTCTTGTCCAAGACGCAATTTTACCCGGAGTATGTCGGGAATGATAAAATGTTGAAAGAAGATTTCTATCGAACCTTGAATGATAGTTATCAAGAAAAGATTAGCGTAAACGTGGTGAAGAGCTTCGATGAGTTGTTTAATATGGCGAAAGGGTTTGAAGCGATTGTGTTGAGGAAGAGAAAGTATGAAGGTTCGAGTCACTCAAATTTTTCAAGCAAGAAGTCAAAGAAAGGCCCAACCGAGAGTGTGGGGAGTGTGAAGAAAGGTGCCTCGGGGGATTTCCCCTATACTTGTCATAATTGTGGGCGAAGGGGGCATATGGCTCGTGATTGTACCAAACCATCTTCTACTACAAAATTCACTTGCTACAATTGTGGGAAGGAGGGACACAAGAAACCCGAGTGTCCCGAGTTGCGTAATGATAATGCTAAGCGGATAGAGAAGGCAGCGGGTACGGCTAGGGGTCGTAACTACTTGATGTCTAATGAAGAAGCTAAACAATCCAATGAAGTCGTTTCAGGTACTTTCATGGTTAATTCTAATCCGGCTCGGATACTTTTTGATAGTGGTGCTAATTTGTCTTTCGTATCTCCAAGATTTGTGCCTAAGTTAAATAAACCGCTAGTAAAGTTGAGTCGTCCGGTAGAAGTTGAAATAGCGGATGGCAAGACGGCGCTAGTGGTTGATGTGTGTAAAAATTGCAATGTTGTGTTTGGCGCCGAAAGTTTCGAAATTGATCTTATTCCGATGACTTTGGGTGATTTTGATGTTGTCGTTGGTATGGATTGGCTCGATCGTTATAGAGCCGATATTGCATGCCACGACAAGTTTATTCGTGTAAAGACCCCAAGTGGGGGAGAGATGATTATTCATGGTGACAAGCGAAGGAGATCGGTGCCGATATGCACTTTTGCTCGGGCACGACGTCACGTTGTTACCGGTGGTATGGCTTTCCTTGCTCATGTTGTCGACACTCGTAATGAGCCACCACCAATTCGTGAAATTCTGGTAGTTAATGAGTTTGAAGATGTCTTTCCGGATGAGTTACCGGGTGTCCCGGCGGAAAGACAAGTCGAATTTCGCATCGAGTTGGTTCCGGGGGCTACCCCCATTGCTAAAACTCCTTATCGTTTAGCACCAACGGAGATGCAAGAGTTATTGAATCAAATTCAAGAATTGCTCGGGAAGGGTTTTATCCGACCAAGTGCGTCGCCATGGGGCGCTCCGGTTTTATTTGTAAAGAAGAAAGACGGTAGTATGCGTATGTGCATCGATTACCGTGAGTTGAATAAAGTGACGATCAAGAATCGTTATCCGTTACCTAGGATCGACGATTTGTTTGATCAACTTCAAGGTGCGACGTATTTCTCTAAGATCGACCTACGGTCCGGCTATCATCAAATGCGGGTCCGTGAGGAAGACATTGAGAAAACGGCTTTCCGAACGCGTTATGGGCATTTTGAGTTTGTGGTGATGCCTTTTGGTCTTACGAATGCACCGGCGGCATTCATGGATCTTATGAACCGGGTGTGCCAACCTATGTTGGACAAGTCGGTTATTGTGTTCATTGACGACATACTAGTCTACTCGAAAAGTATGCACGAACATGAACGTCACTTGCGCGAAGTTTTGAAGACGCTGAGGAAGGAGAAGTTGTATGCTAAGTTCTCTAAGTGTGAATTTTGGCTAAGAGAGGTTCAATTTCTTGGTCACATTGTGAACGAAAGCGGTATCCAAGTGGATCCGGGGAAGATTGAGACGGTGAAGAGTTGGGGACGACCGACTACGCCCACGGAGATCCGAAGTTTTCTCGGATTGGCCGGTTATTATCGTCGGTTTATCCAAGACTTTTCTAAGATTGCTTCTCCATTAACGAAGTTGACAAGGAAGAGTGCTAAGTTCAATTGGGAAAACGAACAAGAAATTGCTTTTCAATTATTGAAAGAGAAGTTGTGTCAAGCTCCGGTGTTAGTGTTACCGGAAGGTGTCGAAGACATGGTGGTTTATTGTGATGCTTCTTTAAATGGGCTCGGGTGCGTTCTTATGCAAAGGGGTAAAGTCATTGCTTATGCCTCTCGACAATTAAAGGAACACGAAACGAGGTACCCGACTCATGATCTTGAAATGGCGGCGGTTGTGCATGCGTTGAAAATTTGGCGCCACTACTTATATGGTGTCAAGTGTACGATATATTCGGATCATAAGAATTTGAAACACCTTTTTACTCAAAGGGATTTGAATTATCGTCAACGTAGATGGATGGATGTGGTGAAAGATTATGATTGTGAGATACTTTACCATCCGGGTAAGGCGAATGTGGTCGCGGATGCGTTAAGTCGAAAGACTCAACATCCGGCGATACGTATAACATCGTTACGTTTGATTATCACTAACGACTTTCTTGAAAAGATGGGTGAAGACCAAATAGAGGCTTATGTTCACGATAAGCACGCGGAACGAATTGTGGGCCAATCGGAGTTTATTACTATGGGTCCGCGGGGTTTGTTGTCCTTTCAAGGAAGGGTGTGGGTGCCTAAGACGGGTGATTACCGACGGGTGCTACTCGATGAAGCACATAAGTCGAAATATTCCATTCATCCGGGCGCGACGAAAATGTATCATGACTTGAAGAAAGATTATTGGTGGCCGGGCATGAAACGCGATGTTGTAAAATACGTCGAACGATGTGTTACTTGTTTGCAAGTTAAAGCCGAGCATCAAAAGCCGTATGGTAAGTTGCAACCGTTAGAAATCCCGAAGTGGAAATGGGAGCACATTACCATGGATTTTATCACTAAGTTACCTAAGACGGCGAGAACTCAATATGATTCGATTTGGGTGATCGTGGACCGGTTGACGAAAAGTGCCTTGTTTCTTCCCATTAAAGAAGCAATATCGTCGGAGGCCTTGGCTAAGTTGTTTATCAAGGAAGTGGTCTCGTGACATGGCGTTCCTATATCTATTATTTCGGATCGAGATACCCGTTTTACATCTCGATTTTGGGAAAAGTTTCATGAAGATATGGGTACACAATTAAAGTTGAGCACGGCGTATCATCCTCAAACGGACGGTCAAACCGAGCGTACGAATCAAACTTTGGAAGATATGCTACGGGCGTGCATCATTGATTTTGGTGGTAGTTGGGATGAGCATTTACCTTTGGTGGAATTCTCATACAATAATAGTTTTCATACTAGTATCGGGATGCCACCTTACGAGATGCTTTATGGCCGAAGGTGTCGAACTCCCATTTGTTGGGGAGAAGTGGGTCAAAGAGAAATCGGAAGTACCGATTTGGTTTTAGAGACGAATAACAAGATTGATATTATTCAGGAGCATTTGAAGAAGGCTCAAGATAGGCAAAAGTCGTATGCCGATAAACGTAGACGAACGATCGAATTCCAAGAGGGCGACATGGTTATGCTTAAGGTTTCGCCATGGAAGGGTATTATTCGATTTCGAAAACGGGGAAAGTTAGGTCCTCGGTTTATTGGACCGTTTAAAGTTTTAGCTCGTGTTGGTGAAGTTGCATATCGATTGGAATTGCCCGAAGAGCTTGCGGGGATCCATAACACGTTTCATGTTTCTCACCTCCGTAAGTGCCTTGCGGATGATTCTTCATGGATGCCTTTAGATGAAATTGAGCTAAACAATAAGTTGGAGTATGTTGAGGAGCCAATTGCAATACTTGATGAAAAGGTCAAACGGTTGAGACATAAAGAGGTTAGGACCTATAAGGTTCAATGGCGACGGAATAAAGGTTCCGAGTTTACATGGGAACCCGAAGAGTTCGTGTTAGTCTATCTTCCTGCTTGTCATGCGGCTTGGATTGCGAGGACGCAATCTGAATGAGTGGGGGAGAGTTGTAAGACCCGAATAATTGTAATGTACATATGTGTATATAAGTGTATTGAACGATATTTGAAACGGGGTTTTATTGTATATATTAAGAAGACAAAAGAAGCTGAACTGGGAGGGTTGCGCGCCGCGCGGCTAGGTGGCGCGCCGCGCCATCTGACTGTGACAGATTCTCCATTCTTTTAAATTAGATATTTGGAGGGTATTTTGGTAAAATCAATTGGAGGCCGGATTTAATGCTTGGGATCAGATGTTAGAGTATCATTTACTCAAAAACTCACCAACCTTATCCCTTTCAATTCAAGTTTAGAGAGAGAGTGATTGTAGAGTGAGAAAGCTCACTTTGAAGGAGAAGAAGCTCGTTTCGGGTTTAATCGCAAGCTTTAAAGTTGTGCATCTCGTCATTTGCTACATTTTGATAGTTGTGGTATGCCTTAACTTTCTTTTCTTAATTTGATTTTTGTGTATGGGTTAGGGTTTGTGTTAAAGATGAACATTAAGACCCATTTTAAGTAAATTGGGTGTTCTTGGGTAATTTGGGTCATGTAGACTCAATTATGTGTAAGCTAGGGTTTTAAATGTATAAATTGTTGTTATGAAACCCTAATTGGCTAGTAATTTGTTAGAACACCTTGAGGAAGTGTAAGTGGGTGTGATTTGGGCATAAATGACCCAAAATGGGTGTGTTGACTTTTATCGAGTCAAATGGGTCAAAATGGACCAAGATGGGTCAATATTAGTGTTTTGTGCTAAAACCTAGTGTTCTAATGTGCGTGAAGGCCATGAGTGCCAAGTGTTAGGGTTTTTGGTGAAAACGACCCAATTTAGGATTAGTTGTCAAAATGGGTCAAGATGACCTAGGATGGTGTGTGTTATGAGATTAGACCAAGTTGATTGATTAATTATGCTTGTGAAATAGGTACGTTACCTTGGAATTCAAGCTTGGTTTAATAATCACCGAAGGCATAAGGTGAGTGGAATAATTATGCGTATGTGTATATAATGTATTTATTTGTGTTGCACGAATGTGGTATTGTCGCGGTGTTTAAGACACCACATTCTAAGTAACGAGTAGCATTGTCGCGGTGTTTAAGACACTACTCATGGTATGATTGACTTGTGGTATTGTCGCGGTGTTTAAGACACCACAATGTCATGGGAGTGGAAGTGTCGCGGTGATTAAGACACCACTCATTGTATTGAATGAAGTGTGGATTCGTCGCGGTGTTTAAGACGCCACATTGTTGTAAGGGTGAGTTAGTCGCGGTGTTTAAGACATCACCCGGGGACTAGTGATTACGCGGTGTGTAAGTAACACTAGTGGACGTTATGAACTCCAACGGTCTTGTAAGTACCGCTTCCCGTGTTCGAATTGGTTAACCAAGGTTATGTGAATTATGTATTGGAAGTATTAATTTATGAATCGTATGCTATTGTACTATTAGCTACTTGTGGGATTGTGAATTATTAGTATATGCTTATTAATGTAGCATGCTTGGTGAATTGTTAAACTCGAATATGATGTTGTGTAAGTGATGCGAGTAAGTAGATTATATATGTGTATGTATAATTATTGTGCTCACTAAGCTTTGCTTACCCTCTCGTTGTTTACCTTTTTATAGGTTCGTGTGTGGATAAGGGTAAGGGCATTACCTTGGATTGAGTTTCCCGCTTCGATGATTAGGAAGCACTTTTGGGTTATGGCTTGGAGTTTGACCGAGACTTGGGTAGTTTAACCCCAAACACCATGCTCGTTGTGTCGTTTGGCAATTAAACTTTTTGTGGTCGAAACTCTAATTTGTATTAAACATTGTATTTTAAACTTCGTGGCGTTTTGGGCACATGTGGGCCCCACCTTGTAAAACTTGTTCATACCTTAGTTATGTGCTAGTTTTACATATATGAATGTATGGTTAAAAGCGTTTTGGTTAAATATGCCGGGAACACGTTCATCTTTTTCGCATTTAAACTTTCCGGTAACAGCAGGGGTTTGGCGCGGCGCGCGGCCCTTTTGGCGCGGCGCGCGGCCCTTTTGGCGCGGCGCGCCGATGGCCTGGAACAACAAATTTTTTTTTTGTTTGAAATTTCGTCGTGTTTGGTCGGTTACGGTTTGGGTTGTTACGGTTTGGGTTGTTACAAGTGGTATCACGTAGTAGCATACGGCATATAGCAGTAACAGTAAGCAGCAGCATGCAGTAAGTTCAGCGGAAACAAGTAAACTAACAAGTTGTAGATTAGCCCTATTAGTGAATCCTACTCGGGTCGGTCTTAGACTCACTAATGCATCCTAATTCCCTACAACCAATGCTCTGATACCAAATGTGACGCCCCGTACTAAATCATCATGTACGGACCATCAACAACAGGATCATTACAAGGTTAAGTACTATATGCGTTTTCAAAACAGAGTTTACATTCATAAATAAAAGTGACGTCATAACATACGTCAATTGTTTTACAAATCAAAAGTTTGCTTCGCTAAGTAGAAGCATTAAATAAGTGTACGTGACCATAATGGTCGTTACATAACATAAGTTCATAAGTAAAAAGTTTGAATGCAACATAAGTAGTCATGCGATAACAACTCTAGGCAGCGGGTTCTACAGCACGACTAGTAAGATAGCGGAAGCGACTTCAAGCACCTGAGAAAATACATGCTTAAAAAGGTCAACACAAAGGTTGGTGAGCTATAGTTTAAGTATAACAGTAATGTAAGTAGGCCACGAGATTTCAGTGCTACAACGAGCGTTTCAAAAGTATGTAAAAGTATATGCTTAACCGTGGGCACCCGGTAACTAACTTAACGTTTAATGTACCCCCTTAAAGTGCACTTGGCAAGTGCGTATAACCTAGAAGTATTAAACACTCGTTAAATGCTAGCACTACTAGCCCGAGTGGGGATGTCAAACCCTATGGATCCATATCTAAGATTCGCGTTCACGGTTCAAAAACCAATGATTAAACGTTACCGAGCTAAAGGGAATGTTTCTGCCGTTATATAACCCACACATATATAAAGTTTAAGTACTCGTGCCTAGTATGTAAAACATAAAATCCGCATGTATTCTCAGTTCCCAAAATAAGTTAAAGTAAAAAGGGAATGCTATAACTCACGATGATTAGTAGTAACGGTAAGGTAGTAGTCGGAAAGTGGTGTGCAAGTAACGGTCCAAACGTCCTCAACCTAAGTCAAATAGCACTAAGTCAATAAGTCGTCTCAAAAGGTTTACAAGTACGTAATTAAGGTCATAAGGGTCATCATCAATCATCATTAAACAAAAGGTAACAAGTAAGACTCGTTTATGAAAGTCGTTTAAAACAAAGGCTGACTTCGGTCAGTCACCACGGCCTCTACCCTTACTGAATTAAGGTGAGACCAGTGGTCATGGCTCCGTCTATGAGTCCCTTAAGTGTGGTAAAATTTACAGAAGCAAACTCGTCTTGGTTTGACCGTGGCGACGGTCTAAGTGCGAGTAGGTCAGAAATTTCTGCACAACGTTAAAGGACATGGTAACGATCGGAGGGCCATAAATCCTAAACCGTAACTCGGATTAAGACGAGTCCTATATGAAAAGTTATCTACTCGAAAAGTTCTATCTAAAAATCAAGGTTAGAACAGCCCAGGTCTACTGGTCTGTTCCAGAAGCAGTAGGTCAGAAACTTTTGGACAGAATGCAGTGGGTTTTCAAGGGTTCCGGTGATCTTGGTGTTGGATGCTCATCATGGTTCTCATCCTTGGTGCGTCTAGCTTCAAGTGCACAACTCATGGATGTGTATACATCATCTTAACCAAGATTTGTCCATCATAACCTTAGTGCAAGTCTAAGACATGAATTTGATGAACCAAGGTTACATCAAGTCCTAGATCTACACACACATGAACAATGAAAGTAATTCTAACTAAGTTTTGACACTAGCAACACAAGTGTGAGTCTAAGACATGTAGATCAACTCACTTAAGAGTTGTATAATGTTTGATGAACCAAGGTTTCGTCAAAGTCTTAGATCTAGCACACACATGAACTTTTAAAACAATAATAAGTTACAAATTTGAATTGAACTTAAGTAAGCAAGATCTTTAGCTTGTAGAACATAGTTCTTAATTAGATCTTGAAGATTCAAGACTCAAAAGTTTAGATCTATAGTTCTTAAGTCAAATCAACACAAGTTAGAGAGTTTAAAGTGTTGTTCTTGAACTAACAAGTTAGATCCAAGAAATATAAGATCAAGATTAACTAGTAATCATGACCAAGGTTACATGTAAGTTTATGAACAAGTTCATGAACACTAAGAAAGATCACAACTAAGTGTTGGATCCATGATACTTGCACCAAAGTGTAAGCTCTTGTTGGTTTCATGTCCTTGTTCAAATGTGTAGTAAGCAACTAACAATAAGAAATAAAGAAAATGAATGATAAGCCTAAACCAACCATGAAGGTGGTATTCTAGTAACATACAACAAACAAGAACACAAGTAACAATTATAAAGATTATAAACTTTAAATCTTTTGAAACAAAATATGTAGAACATAACTAGATAGATTATGTTCTTGGATGTTCTTGATAAATACAAGATATAAGTGAAGAATCAAACTAAAGAGTTGATTCTTGAAACATGTAAAGAAAGACAAGTAAGTAAGTAAGTAAACAACTTAGTAATCTACAAGTAATTAAACTACAACAAGATTAAGTAACAAACAACAAAAGACGATGATGATTTTGATGATGAAGGCCACGGTTTTCACAAGGAAAAAGAAGAAGAAAAACTTCAAGTTAACTTACAAGAACAAGAGAGAATTTGAGAGAGAATGAAGCAAGTTTGTGTGTGTGAATTTGAGAGGGAAATGCAAGTAAGTTGTGAATGAGAAATGGAAATCAAAACACCCCATATGGGCACACTAGGCCACGGCCAGCAGGTGGGTCAAGGGGGGAGGTTTTGGTTTGTTGGATAATTGTATGTAAAGAGGCTTAAAGTTGGATCTTAGATGGGTGTGCATGGGGATAGTGAGTAACAAGATTCCTAATGAATAAAACTAGCTAGTTAACATGAAACTAATACTTACAAGTTGCAAGGGTTGGGCTAAATGCCCATTAATAAGTGTAGGGTGGGCTTGGGAGCCCAAGTCATGAGTCCATTTCATTAATTAAAGCCCAAGTTCAATAAATCCCAAGTTAAACCAAATAAAGCCCAAGTAATTAACCTATCACATTAGTTAATTAAAATGATTAATAAAATTAATCATGAATGTAAATAATATCTTAAAATATTATTCGTGCAAGTTCCGGGTGTCACAAAGACGTTTCGGGCATTTAAAGTTCAAGTACGGGCAATTAAAGCAACATGTAAATGTAATAACATACATTCGATTAATCACACGTATTAATAATAATAATTATTAATAAATAACGTTGGAAAAACCAGGGTCGTTACATTACCCACCTGTTAAAGAAAATTTCGTCCCGAAATTTAAGCTGAAGTAGATGGAGGAGTCGGGAAAAGATGAGGATATTTCCGCATCATTTGATCCTCTCGTTCCCAAGTAAACTCAGGTCCTCGTTTGGCATTCCATCGTACTCGTACAATCGGAATCTTGTTGTGTTTCAAAGTTTTGATCTCACGATCCATAATCTCAACAGGTTCCTCCACAAAGTGGAGTTTGTCATCAATAGTAAGTTCTTCCAATGGTATGATGAGTTCGGGTGCAGCAAGACACTTCTTCAAGTTTGACACATGGAAGGTAGGATGAACTGAGCTCAATTGTGCTGGTAGATTCAAACGGTATGCAACTGGTCCAACACGTTCCAAGATTTCGAAAGGACCAATGTATCGTGGGTTCAACTTTCCACGTTTTCCAAAACGGATCACACCTTTCCAAGGTGCAACCTTCAACATTACACGATCACCAACATTAAATTCAAAGTCTTTCCGTTTAAGATCGGCATAGCTCTTTTGGCGATCACGGGCAGTCTTAAGTCTAGCTTGGATCTGAGCAATCTTCTCCGTGGTTTCGTGAACTACCTCGGGTCCGGTGATTTGCTTTTCACCTACTTCGGCCCAACAAATAGGAGATCGGCACTTACGACCATACAATGCTTCAAAAGGTGCAGCATTAATGCTTGAGTGATAACTGTTATTGTACGAGAATTCGGCGAGTGGCAAATGCCTTTCCCAGGCCTTTCCAAAATCAATGACACATGCACGCAGCATGTCCTCCAAGGTCTGAATCGTTCGTTCACTTTGCCCGTCAGTCTGAGGATGATAAGCAGTACTCATGTCAAGACGAGTTCCCATGGCTTCTTGCAAAGAACGCCAAAATCTGGAAGCAAAACGGGGATCGCGATCGGAGATGATTGATAAAGGTACACCATGACGAGATACAACCTCTTTGATGTACACCTGAGCAAGTCTTTCCATTGTATCAGTTTCCTTCATCGCTAGGAAGTGTGCAGATTTGGTGAGGCGGTCAACAATAACCCAAATAGTATCGCATCCGCCCACCGTCTTCGGCAGCTTAGTAATGAAATCCATTGTGATCCTTTCCCACTTCCATTGTGGGATTTCCGGCTGTTGAAGTAACCCAGAAGGTCTCTGATGTTCGGCTTTAACCTTCGAGCAAGTCAAACACTTACCAACATAAGTCGCAACGTCCTTCTTAAGATTCGGCCACCAATACTGTTCTTTAAGGTCGTGGTACATCTTACCTGCACCGGGGTGAATCGAATATCTCGATTTGTGTGCTTCATCAAGTATCAGGCTTCGTAGATCTCCATAGTAAGGTACCCAAATTCTTCCGGCATAACATCGGAGTCCAGACTCTCTAACCTCGAATCGAGAGACAAGTATGTTCAAATGCTCGTGAGATATGTTCTCCTCCTTGAGAGCCTCAACTTGGGCTACTCTGATCTGGTTGTTGAGGTTCGAATGGATGGTGATGTTCAGAGCCCTAACACGGAGAGGTGCCGTCCTCTCCTTTCGGCTTAAAGCGTCAGCTACAACATTGGCCTTGCCAGGGTGATAACGGAGTTCACAATCGTAGTCGTTGAGCGTCTCGATCCATCGACGCTGTCTCATATTCAATTGCTTCTGATCGAAGATGTGCTGGAGACTCTTGTGATCGGTGAAGATAGTGCTCTTAGTTCCATACAAATAATGTCTCCACAATTTGAGTGCAAAGACAACGGCTCCAAGTTCAAGATCATGTGTAGTGTAGTTCCGCTCGTGAATCTTCAATTGGCGGGAGGCATAGGCAATAACCTTTGATCGTTGCATCAATACACAACCAAAACCACTCTTCGATGCATCGCAATAAACAACAAAGTCGTCACTGCCTTCAGGAAGTGATAGGATAGGTGCAGAGGTTAACTTCTTCTTCAAAGTTTGGAATGCTGATTCGTGTGTGGGTTCCCAAATGAACTTCTTGCCCTTGTGAGTCAGTGCGGTCAAAGGACGCGCAATCAGAGAAAATCCTTCGATAAACCTTCGATAATAACCGGCGAGACCTAGAAATTGGCGAATATGAGTTGGAGTAGTGGGGGTCTCCCACTTGCTGATGGCTTCAATCTTGGTGGGATCAACTTTGATACCCTGGTCGCTCACAACATGACCCAAAAACTGTACTTCCTTCAACCAAAATTCGCACTTGGAGAATTTGGCGTAAAGTTGCTCTTGTCTTAAGAGTTCAAGCACTAGCCGAAGGTGTTGCTCATGTTCTTCTTCGCTCTTAGAGTAGATGAGGATATCATCTATGAAGACGATAACAAACTTATCCAAGTAAGGCTTGCAGACAAGATTCATGAGATCCATGAACACGGCAGGTGCATTTGTCAAACCGAATGGCATCACGAGGAACTCATAATGACCATAACGGGTCCTGAATGCAGTTTTCATCACGTCACTTTCCTTCACCCTCAGCTGGTGATATCCGGATCGCAAATCGATCTTTGAATAAACGCTCGATCCTTGTAGTTGATCAAAAAGATCATCAATTCGTGGAAGAGGATATCGATTCTTGATAGTCAATTTGTTGAGTTCACGGTAGTCGATACACATACGGAAGGATCCATCCTTCTTCTTTACAAACAACACAGGTGCGCCCCAAGGCGAGAAGCTTGGTTGGATAAACCCTCGATCTAATAGTTCTTGTAGTTGACTCTGTAATTCTTGCATCTCGGAAGGTGCGAGTCTATAAGGTGCGCGAGCTACAGGTGCAGCTCCTGGCACTAAGTCAATCTGAAACTCTACTGCTCTCTGCGGCGGTAATCCAGGCAATTCCTCTGGGAAGACATCAGAAAATTCGTTCACAATTCGAACGTCGTTCACGTTCTTCATCTCAGTTTCTACCGCTTTCACATGTGCTAGGACAGCAAAGCGTCCCTTCTTCATAATCTTTTGCGCTTTCACGCAACTAATGAGGTTCAACTTCGAGGTACATCTCTCTCCATAGATAACCAGTGGTTCGCCATCTCCTTGTGGTATGCGAAGTGCTTTATCTCCACAGATAACATCGGCCTTTATCTTGCTCAACCAATCCATACCGATGATCGCGTCAAAACTTCCCAGTTTGATAGGTATCAAATCAATTTCGAAATCTGCACCAGCTATGTTGATAATAGCTCCACGACTAATATGGTCAACCTTTTCAAGTTTTCCATTGGCGACCTCGACAAGCATACTTTCCTTCAAAGGAACTAACGACCAATCTAACTTATCACAAAAATGTCTACACACATAGCTCCTATCGGCACCAGTATCAAATAGGACAGAAGCTAAAAGATTGTTGATCTTGAATATACCTGTCACCAAGTCGGGGTTGTCGCGAGCGTCCCTTGCATAAACATTGAAGGCTCTAGCACGTGGTGGTCCGCCATCCTTACGCTTGTTAGGACACTCGTTTCTGAAATGGCCCGTCTTTCCACATTCATAACACTTCTTAGGCCCATTGTTGTTGTGGTTTGGCTTCACATTCAAAGTGGTAACCTTGCAATCCTTGCCAACATGTCCAGATCGTTGGCACTTCTCACAGATAACATTGCAATACCCAGTGTGGTGCTTGTAGCACCTATTGCATTGTGGTAAGGTTCCTTTGTAGTTCGGATTGGTGCGGTTGTTGTTGTTGGGGTTGGTGTTGTTGTTGTGCATGTTGTTGTTTTGCCTAAACCCTTCATGTCGCTTTGCCGGGTTTTGATCATAGTTCCTACCCCTGTTGTTGTTGTGGTTGTTGTCCCATTTCCTCTTTTCACCGCTAACAGTTTCAAACTTAGCCTTCTCCGGCTCGTCAAGGATGATTTGATTCAAGAGAGTATGCGCCATGCGCATTGCTTCGGGAACACTTGGTGGCTTGGATGAGGTAACATTACCCTTGATGGACTTAGGAAGTCCCGAGAAGTATTTCTCCAAACGCTTAAATTCGGGGGTGACCATGGTTGGACACATAAGAGCCAATTCCAAAAACCTACGGTTGTAGCTGTTAAGGTCGTTCCCTACGGTTTTCAATTGCATAAATTCGATTTCCATCTTTTGAATCTCGGTTCTCGGACAGTATTCCTCGATCATAGCACATTTAAATTCTTCCCAAGGCGTAGCATACGCCTCATCAATTCCTTTCGCTTGGGCCATGGTATTCCACCATGTGAGCGCGCCATCAGACAGCGTGCAAGATGCAAATTTCGTTTTGTTAGCCTCAGAACAATTGCTAACCCTGAATACCGATTCCAATTTTTCGAACCATCTGGTGAGACCGACGGGTCCCTCAGTGCCACTGAAGTAGTGTGGCTTGCAGTTTTGAAATTCCTTGTAAGTACACCCATCTCGGACGACAGGTGGATTGACAGGCGGTGGTGGTGGAGCTTGGGGTTGTCTTTCAGCTAGTGCAGCAGCGACTCGCTCGTTAATCATTTCCTCAATTTGTGCCGCGGTGGGGATAGATCTCCCGTTGGCCATGATGTTCTATACAAACATTTTGACTCAAGTCAAAATCCATTATGCAAATAATAATAGTACATTATATAACAACCAACATGAAAACAGCACAACACATGTTGATTAAATAACGCAAGCAGATATAGGTACCACAAAACCATGAGATGATAACGTAAATAGAACACTTGCGCAAGAAGTAAGCAACACAAATTCCATTCATTAATGATAATAAGTTCATACATTACAATAAGTTCGTGCATTACATATGTGAAATATGAAATTACAAAAGAGATTACAATACAGAATCTAGTACAAAGTCCTACGGCGATGGTGGGTACAAGATGTCCAAAACATGAGCCAACTGCTCCTCGAGCTCAGTAACTCGAGTCTGGAGAATCTCAATCTCCCGCCTCATTTCCTCATTAGAGGAAGATGGTGGGGCAGGTGGTGCTGGCGGTGCAGGTGGAGCCGGTGGTGCTGAAGTGGATGGTCCGGCTCTGGGTGGAGACGGTAATATCTGTGGGTCGGCGGGGTACGGCACCAGCTGTTTACGAGCAGTGATCCTACGACGCCGACCATAAGCGTCAGTGACAGTACGACCAGGAATTATGCCAGCGAAGCGATACCGCTTCTTCGGCAGGGTAGAAGGTGCCTGAATCGGTCGGTCAGCGGGATCCTCCTCATCACTGGAGTCGTCAGATGAGGTGTCGTCTGAAGAAGTATCGGTGGAAGAACCGTCGTCTGAATCATGCGGTGGTGGCGCGGGTGGCTCAACATATCCGAAAGCGGCCAACATCTGTCGGTGTCGGCCTGGCGTAATCACGGCTAAGCGGCCGTCGGCAGTGCGTCGGCAAGGTGTGCGCCAGTGATTACGGAAGGGACCTTCCCCGAACTCCGCGGGGATCTCCATGCCACCAATGCGAGCCAGTTGCCTCAGGGGTCTGGAAGAAGACGCCGGGATAGGCACACTAGAGCTAGCTCCAGAACTAGAGGCACCGGGGTCGCCAGTGGGTGTCGGGGCCGGAATGTCGGCAGCAGCAGCAGCAGCAACAGGTGCAGCAGTGGGTGGAACAACGGGGCCTGAGCCGCTCGGGATGTCAGTAGGTGGAACGTCCGACATCTGAACAAGGAAAAATAAATTTTCCATGTCAGTATGTCATAAAGCAAGCAAATAATAGGCCAACAGTTTAAATCATGTATAACAATAAGTAGCATGGCAATATCAGTAATCGTACGAAACTAGCATGCAATCGAAAGCAAGTAATAGCATGCAGTAGTGAAATCACGTAGTAGCATACGGCATATAGCAGTAACAGTAAGCAGCAGCATGCAGTAAGTTCAGCGGAAACAAGTAAACTAACAAGTTGTAGATTAGCCCTATTAGTGAATCCTACTCGGGTCGGTCTTAGACTCACTAATGCATCCTAATTCCCTACAACCAATGCTCTGATACCAAATGTGACGCCCCGTACTAAATCATCATGTACGGACCATCAACAACAGGATCATTACAAGGTTAAGTACTATATGCGTTTTCAAAACAGAGTTTACATTCATAAATAAAAGTGACGTCATAACATACGTCAATTGTTTTACAAATCAAAAGTTTGCTTCGCTAAGTAGAAGCATTAAATAAGTGTACGTGACCATAATGGTCGTTACATAACATAAGTTCATAAGTAAAAAGTTTGAATGCAACATAAGTAGTCATGCGATAACAACTCTAGGCAGCGGGTTCTACAGCACGACTAGTAAGATAGCGGAAGCGACTTCAAGCACCTGAGAAAATACATGCTTAAAAAGGTCAACACAAAGGTTGGTGAGCTATAGTTTAAGTATAACAGTAATGTAAGTAGGCCACGAGATTTCAGTGCTACAACGAGCGTTTCAAAAGTATGTAAAAGTATATGCTTAACCGTGGGCACCCGGTAACTAACTTAACGTTTAATGTACCCCCTTAAAGTGCACTTGGCAAGTGCGTATAACCTCGAAGTATTAAACACTCGTTAAATGCTAGCGCTACTAGCCCGAGTGGGGATGTCAAACCCTATGGATCCATATCTAAGATTCGCGTTCACGGTTCAAAAACCAATGATTAAACGTTACCGAGCTAAAGGGAATGTTTCTGCCGTTATATAACCCACACATATATAAAGTTTAAGTACTCGTGCCTAGTATGTAAAACATAAAATCCGCATGTATTCTCAGTTCCCAAAATAAGTTAAAGTAAAAAGGGAATGCTATAACTCACGATGATTAGTAGTAACGGTAAGGTAGTAGTCGGAAAGTGGTGTGCAAGTAACGGTCCAAACGTCCTCAACCTAAGTCAAATAGCACTAAGTCAATAAGTCGTCTCAAAAGGTTTACAAGTACGTAATTAAGGTCATAAGGGTCATCATCAATCATCATTAAACAAAAGGTAACAAGTAAGACTCGTTTATGAAAGTCGTTTAAAACAAAGGCTGACTTCGGTCAGTCACCACGGCCTCTACCCTTACTGAATTAAGGTGAGACCAGTGGTCATGGCTCCGTCTATGAGTCCCTTAAGTGTGGTAAAATTTACAGAAGCAAACTCGTCTTGGTTTGACCGTGGCGACGGTCTAAGTGCGAGTAGGTCAGAAATTTCTGCACAACGTTAAAGGACATGGTAACGATCGGAGGGCCATAAATCCTAAACCGTAACTCGGATTAAGACGAGTCCTATATGAAAAGTTATCTACTCGAAAAGTTCTATCTAAAAATCAAGGTTAGAACAGCCCAGGTCTACTGGTCTGTTCCAGAAGCAGTAGGTCAGAAACTTTTGGACAGAATGCAGTGGGTTTTCAAGGGTTCCGGTGATCTTGGTGTTGGATGCTCATCATGGTTCTCATCCTTGGTGCGTCTAGCTTCAAGTGCACAACTCATGGATGTGTATACATCATCTTAACCAAGATTTGTCCATCATAACCTTAGTGCAAGTCTAAGACATGAATTTGATGAACCAAGGTTACATCAAGTCCTAGATCTACACACACATGAACAATGAAAGTAATTCTAACTAAGTTTTGACACTAGCAACACAAGTGTGAGTCTAAGACATGTAGATCAACTCACTTAAGAGTTGTATAATGTTTGATGAACCAAGGTTTCGTCAAAGTCTTAGATCTAGCACACACATGAACTTTTAAAACAATAATAAGTTACAAATTTGAATTGAACTTAAGTAAGCAAGATCTTTAGCTTGTAGAACATAGTTCTTAATTAGATCTTGAAGATTCAAGACTCAAAAGTTTAGATCTATAGTTCTTAAGTAAAATCAACACAAGTTAGAGAGTTTAAAGTGTTGTTCTTGAACTAACAAGTTAGATCCAAGAAATATAAGATCAAGATTAACTAGTAATCATGACCAAGGTTACATGTAAGTTTATGAACAAGTTCATGAACACTAAGAAAGATCACAACTAAGTGTTGGATCCATGATACTTGCACCAAAGTGTAAGCTCTTGTTGGTTTCATGTCCTTGTTCAAATGTGTAGTAAGCAACTAACAATAAGAAATAAAGAAAATGAATGATAAGCCTAAACCAACCATGAAGGTGGTATTCTAGTAACATACAACAAACAAGAACACAAGTAACAATTATAAAGATTATAAACTTTAAATCTTTTGAAACAAAATATGTAGAACATAACTAGATAGATTATGTTCTTGGATGTTCTTGATAAATACAAGATATAAGTGAAGAATCAAACTAAAGAGTTGATTCTTGAAACATGTAAAGAAAGACAAGTAAGTAAGTAAGTAAACAACTTAGTAATCTACAAGTAATTAAACTACAACAAGATTAAGTAACAAACAACAAAAGACGATGATGATTTTGATGATGAAGGCCACGGTTTTCACAAGGAAAAAGAAGAAGAAAAACTTCAAGTTAACTTACAAGAACAAGAGAGAATTTGAGAGAGAATGAAGCAAGTTTGTGTGTGTGAATTTGAGAGGGAAATGCAAGTAAGTTGTGAATGAAAAATGGAAATCAAAACACCCCATATGGGCACACTAGGCCATGGCCAGCAGGTGGGTCAAGGGGGGAGGTTTTGGTTTGTTGGATAATTGTATGTAAAGAGGCTTAAAGTTGGATCTTAGATGGGTGTGCATGGGGATAGTGAGTAACAAGATTCCTAATGAATAAAACTAGCTAGTTAACATGAAACTAATACTTACAAGTTGCAAGGGTTGGGCTAAATGCCCATTAATAAGTGTAGGGTGGGCTTGGGAGCCCAAGTCATGAGTCCATTTCATTAATTAAAGCCCAAGTTCAATAAATCCCAAGTTAAACCAAATAAAGCCCAAGTAATTAACCTATCACATTAGTTAATTAAAATGATTAATAAAATTAATCATGAATGTAAATAATATCTTAAAATATTATTCGTGCAAGTTCCGGGTGTCACAAAGACGTTTCGGGCATTTAAAGTTCAAGTACGGGCAATTAAAGCAACATGTAAATGTAATAACATACATTCGATTAATCACACGTATTAATAATAATAATTATTAATAAATAACGTTGGAAAAACCAGGGTCGTTACACGAACCGTCCGAAGTGAGGGTTTGTCAAACCCATATGGCCATATAACATAAGTTCTCGCTTACACCATCTGATGTAACTAATGATAATCGAATTGAGGATTTGTGTTCAAACTCGTATGTAGAATGTTTGTTTTCCCTGTACTTGTGTTCACGTAGTTTAAAAGAACGTTTATGTTTTCTCATCCCAAAAGTAAGTTCAAAAAGAGTAAAAGTGGGACTATGATCTCACCTTGTATGCACGAACCAAAAAGTACTTCGACAAGTAACGTGTGCAAAGAATAATGCTAGTCTTGACCTAAACAAATAGGTTGTATCAATAACGATAGTCACGCAGGGTCAAAGTTGTTCAATTAGTCCTATGGCTCAACACGACTCGATTAATATAGCATGTGAATCAAATTGTCAAGTTTCATGCAAGATACAAGTACAGAAACAAGTTAGGAAGGTTGCATAATCATTTGGTTAAGTTTGACAAAAAGTCAAACTTTGGTCGGTCAAAGTCAACGAAAGTCAACACGTTCGGGTCGGGTCCCAAACTATTTTTCTAAGCTTAGAAGTCATATATGAGCATGTTGGCCAAGTTACATGTTAATCGGAGGTGCGTAGCATAGCAAACATTTTTCGAAATTTGACAAAGTAGGTCAGAACCCAAACACGGCTATTGCCGCGCCGCGGCCAGAGGTGTCGCGCCGCGACATTAGGCGTGGCCTGGTACCTGGTCAGTTTCAAAAGTTCAAGTCTTGATCCAAAATTCAATTTAGCACAAAACGCAAACCGTAAATACTTAGAATACGTATCTTATATCATTGGAAAGCTCTTTTGACAAGGAATACAATTAACTACCTTTCACAAGCAAAAACATCAATTACAATAACCGAAAACTCGTCAATTGATCAAGAAGGGTTTATTTTCAAAGTTTCAAGTTCGTAAAACGTATTTTATGATTTGGGAATCCAATTTACACATACGATATGCCGTTCCGAAGGTAATTAAGCATACAATGCATCTAAACACTTACTAACAACATTAACAAGCATTCAACGCATCAAAAGTTCATGTCAAGAACTATCAAACCCTAGTCAAGCATTACAAAATCAATAATCATGTTTTTGAAGTTTTACAAATCAATCTACACATCAAAATGAAGCTAGTGATACTAGTAACACAATTACAACATGAACTTTAACAATTAAACAACTTTTAATCATCCAAAATCAAAGATTAAGCACACCCATTTCAAAAGTTCAAACTAGTTACTCCAATCAACAAATCGAGCAAACAAAACATGTATTCATGTTATACACGAGCCATAGACACTAACTAACACCATTTCAAATAAAAAAAAACGAATTTAGAGAAATCTAGAGTTTTAGAAATGTTACCCAAACGAGATGAAGTTGGTATCAAATTGTAGAGGATGAAGAGAGGATTTCAAATATGTAATTTGTTTTGTTGTAAGCCTCCTAGATCGAATTTAGATGATGAATGATTGAATTGGGTGTTTGTGTGTGTGTTCTTGCTAGAGAGAAAGAGAGAGAGATGGAGATGATTGAATGGTGGTGATTGGGGTGGACTAGTTGACCTAGTCAACTAGTTTGCCCCGTGTCAATTTTAGTCCCCCGAGTTTGTAGTCGGGTGCGGGAATTACCTAAACGGAATATTTTAAAACGCGTATTAACGGAGGATGTTAAAATCCAATAACGGAAAAATATTAAGAATGTTAGCTAACGGAGGATATTTTTAAAATAAAAAGACGGGCGTTAAAATAATTTAACGGAAAAATGCGGGATGTTACAAAAGATATGTTGTGGACATTACCTTTTTTTATATATAAAATTGGTATATAAACAAACGAAAGTAAAAGAAATAAGAATCAGTAAATTAGCAAAAATAATGCAGTAGTTATTAACTCACATAGAATAGCTGACAATAGGCCACCTTGAAATTGCAATGTGGAAGTTTCAAAAACAATAGGAGCAGAAGGAATTGTCATATAGATCTCTTACAAACACAGACAACGTGATAATGTTAGACTACGTGATCAATAGCTCGTAACCAATTTTGATCGGTGACCCAACCCAACTCACCCATTTGCCACACACGTTTGACTTGAATTAGATCTAAGAAATGACCGACTCAAATAAATGGTCATCATAAGCTATAAGAGGGTTTGGGTGGATTATTAACCTTGAGACAAATTGAAGTTTAAACTCGAATAAGTGGAGATCGTTGAACAATCTGTGAGGACCAAGCCAACGGAAAATAATTGATTAATGCACAGATTGCAAACAATAGATAATCACGCCATTTGTAGAGGTGCAACTTTCGTCAAATGGGTCGGCTTAAGTGATGTTATATCTCAAAGGGTCAAATGGGTTATTGTGGATTATTAACTGAAAATGGAACATATTGGGCTTTCTTGGGCTTAATTTTGACTAAATATTGTTCTGTTATGGGTCAATATGCAAATAAATATTATTTTTACATAGTAAAACTACAAATCAGTAGCACCATGTACCAAAATACAACCCATATGATAATACATTCTAGTAGCAGCAGATAATGGGTAAACATCAAGCTATACCATTATATTAAGTGTCCCGTTATTTAAATATATGATGCAACACTTTAGAAAGTTTTATGTTTTTAAAAAGTTTTGTGATATTCGATTTTTGACCAATTAACTTAAATATTATTATTTAAAGCGTAACTTAAATATTTTTACCTGAGCATTGAACCTTTTCAAGTTGAGCTAAAATTCCTAAAGTGACACATTTGACCACTTGAGATAAATCATTACCCATATGAACAATATCACATAATTTGGTCAAAATAGCAATCTCGTTATGATGTTATCCAAAGTCAAGAGTACTTACACCTTAAAGTCTTGAACTTTAGCGTCCTGCAAACATATCTCGTTAAGAGCCTCATTGTCGAAAACCCATATGTTCATCAGCCAACCGTGGACCAAGAGTGTTGAATCATAAGGCTCAACAATCATGGACCTAGAGCATTACTGGACGATGAGCTCAATCAGTGTACAAAATATGATAACCATGTTTTGATTTTATCAAATTATACAGAGTCGTATAAAATAATGATTGTCATTAAATAATACAAAAAACATTATATGTAAACAAAGTAAGAGAGACCTAAATTCAACCTTAAGACAAATTGAAGTACAAACACAAATTAGTGAAGAAAGGTCTGAGCGACGACATAAAAAATAAGACAACATTGATATGGATTAGCAAATAGTGAACCTAATACATGCTACCATTTAGTTATAAACATTAAGACTACATAAAATATTATTTAAGAAGGATTACGGCTGACACTCCGATCATAATTTTCTCTAAAGGGTACCAAGTTCTAAGTTTAGTATTTGGCCATAACCTGAATATACTCATTATGACGTATAACCTAAGGTCAATTTAAGCCCATTCGCAAATCGGGATCTCTTAAAAGCTTTAAGAATACAACAAATGCAAACCTTACAACTCAGTATCCAGATCTATTCAAATAATCAATACATACTGAAGTTGATGGTTATAATGGTTAAGGAATGTGAAGTTGAGATATGATAGCTACCCAAACCCAACCCATTTACACGATTACTGATACACGATGCTCATATAAGTATATTTCATTAGCCTCTCACTTAATTAGACAAATATATATTGAAACAATAATCAATCAAACAATACATGTAGATCTAATAATGGTTAAAAAAAATAGGTATACGTTTACCTCTATATTGTTTTTTGGAATATATGAAGTTATACATCCATATACAACCAATTGAGCAAGATATACCACAAATTAACTCAAAGTCTCAAACTTATAACTATCAAACACGCCTATGACATCTCAATACTCCAAATCATTATGGTTAGATCTGTATTTGTAGTTTGAATATCAACCAATGAGATTACAATTGTGCCATAATGAAGCTGAAAGAAATATTACAAGTGCAATCAATGGAATATGCCACTTGTCAACGTGAACAAATTACCCAAATGATACCCAAACAGACACTACTTGCCCATATTTCTTTTTAATGTTTCAATTACACTGTTACCCTTCCTTTTTAACAACATTTGACCCATTTATATTTATTTTCCATTCAGATGTAATATGCCCCTTACTTCAGTACAGTAATTTATACCTCTTATCTCTCTTCACCTGTTTAATCGATATTATATTTTTATCGTGTAAGTTGATATCCTAAGGCTATATGCCTAAAGAATAAGAATATCGATCCTAGATTATAACCATTAAGATACCATTTTGAACAAAACAGTGAATCCAAATATTATACAGGAAATATCACAAGAGCAAAGACAATCATACTTGAAAGTTCTTCAACTTGCTTGGGAGTTAACTTAGCAGAAAATCCACAAGCTGCATGCTTGTAAGTGTACAACAACGCCCCTTTTGTTGCGTCCTCACTATCAATGAATAAACAAAATTAATATACAATTAACAACTCATAATTCAAACACACAAATACATGCTTTTCGGGCTTATCTATCCCAGTAACAAAAGATAAAATCATAAAATCTAGAAGCAGCAAAAAAATCAAATCATCACAAATACATAGTAATATATTACTTTTAATTAAACAACCGACTTTAATTAAACTACCTTACATATAGATGGTGGCGACGATGACGGTGGCGACGATGACGGTGGCGACGATGACAGTGAAAATAACAAATTAATACAATCCAAAATTACCTCACATATACGATGGTGGCGACGATGACGATGCTTCTGACGGAGTCGCTTGCAGGCAGAAAACACTGCGGAGCTTTCGCCGGAGACGGACACGACGGACACCGCTTGGGTTTACACCTTTCGGTGGGCAGCACCAATCGTCGATGTAGATGAAATTGGTACCTTCGCGTTCAGGAAACCGCTACGGATTTAATGGTGCTGGTGGCGCCGGCTAATTCGGCGGAGTAAAGACATAATCGGCGATCAAAACGAATTGGGGGTGGTTGGGCTTCTGATCCCTTTTTTTTGTTTCTCTTCTCTACATTTTACAAAGCATGAATGTCACATCCTACTTGTCACACTCACATTGTCCCATCATTTTAATTTCCACGTGGATTTTTTTTAAAAGCCTGTCAAATGCTACAAATTACTCCTAACTGCCACGTGGACATCAACATACCGCCTATACGTGCCCTCTAAATTGTCGAATCTGAAAACCACATTTTCATAAGTTATAATTTTAGGTTTTCAAAACCTCCCATCTTTTCTCTGTCACCCTCTACACTTTTGCATCGATACTCACCTGTAATAGGAGTGAAATCCATACAACCTTCTACATTAAACATTTTTTAACGTTAAATATACCCAATGAGCGACGATGACGGTAAATCACCAAATCGCTATTTTCCTATTTCTTTCTTCTACTTGCGACTTCAAACCCTAACTCTAACTGTAGGTATGAATCATCTTTCTATATTTATGATCTTGCGATGATGTAATTAATATTGCAGATGATCATTGAATGAGATTGTTACTATCATGTTTATTGTTTCGATATGACTACAAGTTTCTCAATTTTCGACTGAATCAAGATAAGGAATCGTATCCGACGGAATCAAATCACAAGAATAGCGATTTGTATACAGGTTTGCGTTATCGTTTTCTATTTTCTATCGGATTTCCACTTTATGTTTACTAATAAAACCTAATTAAGTATCTAATTAACAAAATTAGATGTTTAAACATAATCAATTTGATAATAGTTACTCACAACGATAATTTACTTGCAGGTTGAAATCATTCTACATCGTTATTATGGATATAGATTATGTGTATAGCATGTCTCGGAAGGTATCGAGAATGTTAATAATTAAAAAAAATTTCTTACTGGTATAACACATTACACATGCCATGTAATTAATTTTACTTGTATTTTTGTTTTATGTAATTACTACGTTACTATATTGTTAGCTCTGCATATTATGTGAAGGAAAAAACCATGTTAAACTCACACTAATTCACAAATTATATTGTTGGTTGTTGCATACCAAGTGTTTGATAAAAGTTTTCAATGAATTCCAGGTAGTAGAATGGAACAACGAACATTTGAAGATGCAAAGGACATATGTTGTAAGGCCAAAAGCGAAACATCAATCAATCATTGTTTGGTTGCATGATCTTGGCAATCATGGTTCGAGGTATATTCACGATTTATTCATGTTACATTTATGTTATATATGCTTATGCTTATATAGTAACAACTTCGTGCTGAATCATATTGTGCAACTAATACAATCTTGATGTCTTTTTATTTACTGTCACAACTTTTGGATAACCATCCTCTTTAAATGTTATTTGATTGACTGGTGTAAATTTTGAAACCTAAAGTTTTTTGGTTGAATCTGAGCAATCTTAATTTATATATTTCATCTAATAAAAAAGACATAACTGTTTTTTATGACATCACTTCCTGTTACTAGGTATAGTCTGGTAATAAAGCTAATTACTGTTGTTAATGTATTTATCCAACAGTTGTACCTGGATTTGAGAAAATGGGTGGGCCGAGTAAACGGGTCATAATTGGTTTACTAAAGAACATGTCAAAGTGGGCGGGTGGGGTTGACCATCTTTCAGTGGTTTTATTATACCATTTTGAAGTTCAATACAATATTACCAAAAGTATATTTTTGGTCGATGTACGAGGGATTATAATTATTATAATTAGCATATATTTATTGTAGTTTCAATAACAGCCTGCATAACCTTATGAAGTTGCAGACGAAATTACATTTTTGTATGGTGTGGCCAATATGAATTTGTTCATGTCAAACTCATAGCATTATTCGGATTGAGGTAGTGATAGTTATACTTAAAATGTTGCAAAATGATTTGGGTCATCAATCAATCTTGGTGTCATGTTGGGTAAAAAGTGTCAAAATGACTCTCGGACCTAATTTGCGGGATCATAATGTAGTGACCCGAACTTTTTCATGTTTATATATATTAATTGAGATTGATATTTACATGATTAAATGTTTCCAACATGTTAAGCAATCAAACTTGTTAAGACTTGATTAATTGAAATATGTTTCATATAGACAATTGACCACCCAAGTTGACCGGTGATTCACGAACGTTAAAACTTGTAAAAACTATATGATGACATATATATGGATATATATATAGTTAACATGATACTATGATAAGTAAACATATCATAAAGTATATTAACAATGAACTACATATGTAAAAACAAGACTACTAACTTAATGATTTTTAAACGCGACATATATGTAACGATTATCGTTGTAAAGACATTTAATGTATATATATCATATTAAGAGATATTCATACATGATAATATCATGATAATATAATAATTTAAAATCTCATTTGATATTATAAACATTGGGTTAACAACATTTAACAAGATCGTTAACCTAAAGGTTTCAAAACAACACTTACATGTAACGACTAACGATGACTTAATGACTCAGTTAAAATGTATATACATGTAGTGTTTTAATATGTATTTATACACTTTTGAAAGACTTCAATACACTTATCAAAATACTTCTACTTAACAAAAATTCTTACAATTACATCCTCGTTCAGTTTCATCAACAATTCTACTCGTATGCACCCGTATTCGTACTCGTATAATACACAGCTTTTAGATGTATGTACTATTGGTATATACACTCCAATGATCAGCTCTTAGCAGCCAATGTGAGTCACCTAACACATGTGGGAACCATCATTTGGCAACTAGCATGAAATATCTCATAAAATTACAAAAATATGAGTAATCATTCATGACTTATTTACATGAAAACAAAATTACATATCCTTTATATCTAATCCATACACCAACGACCAAAAACACCTACAAACACTTTCATTCTTCAATTTTATTCATCTAATTGATCTCTCTCAAGTTCTATCTTCAAGTTCTAAGTGTTCTTCATATATTCTACAAGTTCTAGTTACATAAAATCAAGAATACTTTCAAGTTTGCTAGCTCACTTCCAATCTAGTAAGGTGATCATCCATCCTCAAGAAATCTTTGTTTCTTACAGTAGGTTATCATTCTAATACAAGGTAATAATCATATTCAAACTTTGGTTCAATTTCTATAACTATAACAATCTTATTTCAAGTGATGATCTTACTTGAACTTGTTTTCGTGTCATGATTCTGCTTCAAGAACTTCGAGCCATCCAAGGATCCGTTGAAGCTAGATCCATTTTTCTATTTTCCAGTAGGTTTATCCAAGGAACTTAAGGTAGTAATGATGTTCATAACATCATTCGATTCATACATATAAAGCTATCTTATTCGAAGGTTTAAACTTGTAATCACTAGAACATAGTTTAGTTAATTCTAAACTTGTTCGTAAACAAAAGTTAATCCTTCTAACTTGACTTTTAAAATCAACTAAACACATGTTCTATATCTATATGATATGCTAACTTAATGATTTAAAACCTGGAAACACGAAAAACACCGTAAAACCGGATTTACGCCGTCGTAGTAACACCGCGGGCTGTTTTGGGTTAGTTAATTAAAAACTATGATAAACTTTGATTTAAAAGTTGTTATTCTGAGAAAATGATTTTTATTATGAACATGAAACTATATCCAAAAATTATGGTTAAACTCAAAGTGGAAGTATGTTTTCTAAAATGGTCATCTAGACGTCGTTCTTTCGACTGAAATGACTACCTTTACAAAAACGACTTGTAACTTATTTTTCTGACTATAAACCTATACATTTTCTGTTTAGATTCATAAAATAGAGTTCAATATGAAACCATAGCAATTTGATTCACTCAAAACGGATTTAAAATGAAGAAGTTATGGGTAAAACAAGATTGGATAATTTTTCTCATTTTAGCTACGTGAAAATTGGTAACAAATCTATTCCAACCATAACTTAATCAACTTGTATTGTATATTATGTAATCTTGAGATACCATAGACACGTATACAATGTTTCGACCTATCATGTCGACACATCTATATATATTTTGGAACAACCATAGACACTCTATATGTGAATGTTGGAGTTAGCTATACATGGTTGAGGTTGATTCCAAAATATATATAGTTTGAGTTGTGATCAATACTGAGATACGTATACACTGGGTCGTGGATTGATTCAAGATAATATTTATAGATTTATTTCTGTACATCTAACTGTGGACAACTAGTTGTAGGTTACTAACGAGGACAGCTGACTTAATAAACTTAAAACATCAAAATATATTAAAAGTGTTGTAAATATATTTTGAACATACTTTGATATATATGTATATATTGTTATAGGTTCGTGAATCAACCAGTGGCCAAGTCTTACTTCCCGACGAAGTAAAAATCTGTGAAGGTGAGTTATAGTCCCACTTTTAAAATCTAATATTTTTGGGATGAGAATACATGCAGGTTTTATAAATGATTTACAAAATAGACACAAGTACGTGAAACTACATTCTATGGTTGAATTATTGAAATCGAATATGCCCCTTTTTATTAAGTCTGGTAATCTAAGAATTAGGGAACAGACACCCTAATTGACGCGAATCCTAAAGATAGATCTATTGGGCCTAACAACCCCCATCCAAAGTACCGGATGCTTTAGTACTTCGAAATTTATATCATATCCGAAGGGTGTCCCGGAATGATGGGGATATTCTTATACATGCATCTTGTTAATGTCGGTTACCAGGTGTTCACCATATGAATGATTTTTATCTCTATGTATGGGATGTGTATTGAAATATGAAATCTTGTGGTCTATTATTATGATTTGATATATATAGGTTAAACCTATAACTCACCAACATTTTTGTTGACGTTTTAAGCATGTTTATTCTCAGGTGATTATTAAGAGCTTCCGCTGTCGCATACTTAAATAAGGACGAGATTTGGAGTCCATGCTTGTATGATATTGTGTAAAAACTGCATTCAAGAAACTTATTTTGTTGTAACATATTTGTATTGTAAGCCATTATGTAATGGTCGTGTGTAAACAGGATATTTTAGATTATCATTATTTGATAATCTACGTAAAGCTTTTTAAACCTTTATTGATGAAATAAAGGTTATGGTTTGTTTTAAAATGAATGCAGTCTTTGAAAAACGTCTCATATAGAGGTCAAAACCTCGCAACGAAATCAATTAATATGGAACGTTTTTAATCAATAAGAACGAGACATTTCACATAAGTTGAAAATTGATAGGTTTTGATGAAAATAATAATTTTAATACAAAGTAGACCCAACATGCTTCAAAATGGTATAATTCATGTGTGGGTTTGAAGAGTCTAAATGGGTTTTAAACTGTCAAAAACAGGAAGTTGCTACTCTTTGTAGCTGGTAATAAAAAACTGTACATACCCAAAAGATAGGTAAAAAGTATATATAAACCCAACTGTACATACCAAAAAGATGGGTTTGTAGTTTTAAATTGTTGCTACTGTTTGTAGCTATTAATAAAAAAAAGTCTACATACCAAAAAATTGAGGTAAAAACTGTTGTCAAATTGGGATGATGCTGCTGTTTGCTGCCATTTTAAACTGTTTGTTGCTGTTGTATGCATACAACAGGTAGATATTGAGCGGGTTAAATTACTTGCTGTTGTGAGTTCAAAGGCAGATTAATATGCATAGGTTTGTAATATACAATACTTCTTCTTTGTACTTCCTCAATCGTGCAATAATTATGTTTTAATATGCTCGAGTCTAATTGTTATCATATGAGTTGATTTTTATCTAATGATCTTTGTGGCTTATGTTTTAAGAACTTCTTACTATACTGAGAATTGAAATTCAGGATTGTTGGCATGGCAGACATAGGTGGGTCCTCTCCTTGTGTGGATTGTGTACATTCTTGACTGCATTATTATTGAGTGCAATTGCAAATAATGTTTGTTTTTTACTATAATTTGTGTTTTTTTAGTTCCTGGAGGCGTGAAAATGATTAATAAGGGTGCACCAGCCTTTCATAAACCTGTATTATTTTCACTGCCCTGCAAATTTATCAGGATATTTACAGCAAGGATCCCCCGCCAGGTATGGCCTCATTTTAACTTATTTTATTTTATGAATGTTTCCCACCGTAGATGTTTTTGAAACTACAGGCTTTACGAGTACATATCGAGGAGTGGGTGGGATGGTTAGGAAGGTGAAAATTTTGAATCTATGAGTGCCCAACCACCAGTTTTGTTTATCAAATGAGTTCAAGACCTGAATAAAAGTTCAAAAAATAATATACCAGAATGATGATTGACAATAATGAAATAGTAAAAAATAAGACTAGGGATGAGCTTGAATACCGAAATACCGATCCCGAACCAGTACCGTTTCTATACCGAAGATTGGTACCGACAAGGATTTGGTATCGGTACCTGCTCTTAGTTTGAGGCTTTTCCGGTTTCGGTACTTATCGGTTTGGTACCGGTAAAACTGATTCTTATGGCTTTTTTTTTTAAATGAAAATGTACGGTTTCTTATGGCCCCATTCTAAACCAAAATTCTAATATCCTCATCCTCATAACTTTTATAACGTATACAAAATGCTTACATGAGTGTGTACCATATTTTAAAGAGAAGTTAAAATGGGATGTACTAGATTGAGAGTCAAAGTTTCAGTAGTAGGATAACATGGATGGATGTTTGTGTTGGTTGATGAGTGGGTACTCACATTTTAGTAACAGTATATTAGGATATTTACTCATATATAATTAGTAGTAATAGTAGTTGAAATGTATAGTTCTTTTTTGTATCGTAACAGTTTTTGTAAAGTACAATAACATATTAAGAAAATTGCCTCAATTATGTGTACTTATTTTTGGTTTATGTATATATTGAGAGGTCATTATTAGCTTTTATATTCATGTTTATGTATTCAATGTTTATCATAAGAATAGGTTCATCAAGGTATGAATGAAGTTTGGGATTGTAACTTTAATTTCACTTTGAGTCTATGCTAATTCACAATTAAAGTTGGCATATTTGGCGGATAAACAGGTACTTGGTATTCAAACGAGAACTGTAGTGCTCACTAACGCAAAACCTACTATTGTTGTGTGTCATTAATATTCCCTTATAGTATTTTGTAATATGGTCTAGGGTTTATAGCCATATTTCTTTTTGTATGCATAACAACAAATTGTACTGATTTAGTTTTATTTTCATATACAATTTCGTTTCCAGTTTGTTTGATTAAGAGTCTCCGTGCAACGCACGGGCTCTTAAAGGCTAGTTTTGTATGATTTTACAGAAAAAATGAAGTAAAAACATGGGTTTAGTGTGGTTAAATGCCACGTGTCATATGGAGGAGATTGAATAGTTGGATTTTTTTTACCAGTAATATAATGACATGTGTTATAGAAGAGAGGAAATCAATGGATGAGTGACATGTGGCAGTATGCCACATGCTTTGTAAGGGGTAGAGATAATAATATTAAGATATGATAGAATTTAATACAAAACATATTTATATCTAATTAACTAATAATCTACAGTATATGACACTAATAAATTATCTATTATTTGCTAATTACTTATTATCTATTATTTGCTAATTACATGTTCAAAAGGGCAAAATAGATAAGAAATCTCATAGCAGACCCACTCGTTCGTCGTCGCTAATTAGAGGTTCAAAACTAAAGATAGCAACAAAGGTAAGAGTTTCTGATCCTGTGATAAATTTGTCTTCAAATTCATATTCCAGCATTAAGCTAAAAGATTTTGGGGAATCAATTGGGCTTCGATGGGAGAAGTCTGCTTGTTAAAGCAGTCTTTATTCCCAAAATTTTCAATTGTATTGCTTTGATTATGAGGATAATGTCGGTTAACATTCGAGGTTTCAAAAAGGAAGGTAAGGTTGGATGGTTTTGAAAATTAAGATTAGAATCTGGAGCTGATATTGTGGCCATACAGGAAACAAAAATTAGATTGATAGGTGATAATTGGGTTGAATCTATTTGGGGGTCTGGGGATTTCAGGTTTATTCAAAAGGAAGTAGTTAGGGAAATTAGGAGGAATGCTCCTGATTTGGGATACAAACAACTTCGCGGTCAATCAAGCTGTAGAAAAGGAATACGGAGTACTTTTTAGCCATCAAAGGACATTGGAAAGGTCGATATTGTGAATCGATAATCGGTAACGTGTATGGGCCTCATATTGATGAAAAGAAGAGGGATCTGTGGAATTCATTGGAAAATATTTTGTCTTACGGTGATGATGTCGCGTGAATTTTCTGTGGCGATTTCAATGAAGTTAGATGTCGCGAAGAAAGAAAAAATAGTGTTTTTCATGAAAGACGCGCTACGCTTTTTAACAACTTCATAGACAAAGCGAGACTAATTGAAATACCACTTGTAGGCAAGAAGTTCACTAGGATTAGCGATGATGGGGTTAAATTTAGTAAGTTAGATCGGTTTCTCATCTCAGAAAAGTTTGTGAATATGTGGGGTAATGATTTGTCTGCTGCAGCACTTGACCGAAAAAAACTGACCACTCTCCAATTCTCCTTCGGTCAAAAAACATTGATTTCGGTCCAAAACCAATACGAGTGTTTAATGCTTGGCTTGAGATCCTTGGAGCTGATGATCTAATTAAAAAGGTTTGGGAATCCCGAATTGACGGTAATTGGCCTGATGTGATTTTTCGAAAAAAGTTAAAGAATGTCAAAGACGCTCTAAAACTCTTTAGTAAAAATGCAATTGGATCTTTGGATACTGACTTAGAAAATTTTAAAAAGGAAGCACTTGATTGGGAAATCAAAGCTGAAAATGAAGATCTATGTGAGGATGATCGAGTCAAATGGATCGAGTCGCGGAGCAAGTGGTTGGATAAGGACAACATCAAATCCAACATGCTAAGGCAAAAGGTTCGACTTAAATGGGCAACGGGAGGGGACGAAAACATGAAGTTTTTTCACTCTAAAATTAAAAGGAGAAACTCTAAGAATAACATACGTGGTCTATTTATTAACGGTGTTTTACAGGAGGACCCCGAGTTTATAAAAGAAGAATCTTTCGGTATTTCAGTAGTTTTTTTTATACCTCCAATAGCAGCAGACCACTTTTCAATGTTGATTTTACAGGTAAACTCTCCACTGATGAAGCACTCAAACTAGAAATAGCCTTCTCTGAAGAAGAAGTATGGACTGCCATTAAAAACTGTGGTGGATCCAAAGCCCCGTGGCCGGACGGTTTTAATTTCAAATTCTTCAAGAAATACTGGCCTATTTTGAAAGATGATCTATTGAAGGCAATCGAGTGGTTTGGGAAAAAGGCGATATCTCTAATGGGTGCAACGCTTCGTTCTTCAGTCTAATTCCTAAGAAAAAGGATTGTTCCTCACCGGATGATTATTGACCGATTAGCTTGATTGAGTCATATTACAAAATCATTTCGAAAATTCTTTCGAACCGACTTGGATTAATAATTCCAAAGATTATAGGAGTGGAACAAAGTGCTTTCATAAAAGGAAGATCCATTCTTGATGGGGTATTAATCTTAAATGAAACAGTGGCGGAGTTAAAAAGAAAAAAGCAAAAGAGTTTTATATTTAAGGTTGACTTCGAGAAGGCATTTGATAGTGTCAATTGGGATTATTTATTGGAAGTAATGAAGATTATGGGTTTTGGGTCGAAATGGTGTAAATGAATCAAGCATGCTTAAAATCGGCCACGATTTCGATCTTAGTAAATGGTTCTCCCACCTTGGAGTTTGCTCTCAAAAAAGGTATAAGACAAGGGGATCCGCTTTCACCTTTTCTTTTCATAATTACCGGCGAAGGGTTGAACTTACTTGCAAAAGCCTCTCGAAATCGAGGTTTTCTAAAAGGTGTAGATGTAGGTAACGACAAGATCGCAATCTCTCATCTTCAATATGCCGACGATAATATTTTTATAGGGGAGTGGAGCAAAAAGAATATTTTTAAATGTAATGAAAGTGCTCGAATGCTTTGAATTAACGTCGGGGTTGAAAATAAATTTGATAAAGTGTGTGATTCATGGGATTGGGGTATCAACACGTGAAACAAAGATCATGGCTATGTCATTAAATTGTAAAAAGTGGGGCAATTTCCAATCTTATATCTAGGACTCCCGGTGGGCTCGAGAATGAAAAAAATTAATGATTGGAATCCAATAATTGAGAAATTCCATTCTAGATTCACGGAGTGGAAGGCTAGATCGTTGTCGTTCGGGGGTAGGTTAACTCTAATCAAATCGGTTCTCACAAGTCTTCCGTTATATTACTTTTCTCTCTTTTGCGCGCCTACAAGTGTCATCAACCATCTTGAAAGCATGAGACGTAAGTTTTTTTGGGGTAGAGCGGGTGAGAGTAACAAAATGGCTTGGATTAAATGGGAGGACATACTTGTTCCTTATGATTCAGGTGGGCTAAACGTGGGATCTCTAAAAGCTAAAAATTTTGCGCTAACATCTAAATGATGGTGGCGCTTTCGGGTCGAACCTAATGCACTTTGGGTAAAAATTATCAAAAGTATTTATGGGCGGGAGGGGGGTTGGGAACAAATGATTAGGCTGACTTTAATTCAATTTGGTCGGATATTTCTCGCTTGGACAAGCTTTTGATTAACTTCGATGTGAACCTTAATGCTTTGTTTGTGAAAGTGATCAATAATGGTAAGGACACACTATTCTGGGAAGATATCTGCTTGATAACAATCGTCTAAAAGATCGTTACCCAAGACTTTATCGCCTCGAAATAGTGAAGTCTGCTCGTGTTTGTGACAGAATTATGAGTAATAGTACAGGCACTTATTTGGTTGGACAATGGGCCAGGCCTCTTTTGGGCAGAACTGCAGCTGAATGTGAGTTGCTGGATGCACAAATCAGGTTGTTAGCTACTGATACCAACAAAAACGACTCATGGAAATGCAAGTTGTCTACATCAGGCTCTTTCAAGACTAGTGATATGGCAAAAGAATTGGATTCAAGGATATTAAATAACTCGATACAATCTCTTGAGACTTCTAGAAACAACTTGGTTCCGAAAAAGATAGAAGTATTTGTGTGACGCCCCGTACAAAACCATCATGTACGGATCATCAACAACAGGTCCATTACAAGTTTTGCATTCATGAAAAGGTAACGTTTTTACCAACGTTAAATGTTTTGCAAAAGATAACGTGCTTCTACGAATAGAAGGCATTATCATAAGTACGTGACACAAAGGTCATTACAACGCCATTGTTCAAATGTAACATAAGTTGTGAATACAAAGTAAAAGTTCCATGATTGAGACATCTCTAAGTAATGCAGCGGAAGTCTAACACAGCGAGTCTGTAACAGCAAGTCTATAACACCAAGACTATAACAGCAAGTCTAACAGCGGAAGCAATAACGTCTATGCACCTGAGAAATACATGCTTAAAAAGTCAACACGAATGTTGGTGAGCTATAGTTTGTTTGTAATCAGTAATGTAATGTAGACCACGAGATTTCGTATTCAGAACAGTATGAAAAGTATATGCTTATCCGTGGGCACCCGGTAACTAACTTAACAAGTAATATTACCCCCTAAAAGTACACCTGGCAAGTGCGTAAGTTTAAGAAGTATTAAACACCCGTTGAAAACTAGCGCGACTAGCCCGAGTGGGGATGTAAAACCCTATGGATCCATATCTAAGATTCGCATTCACCGGTTCATAAACCAATGACTAAACGTTACCGAGCTAAGGGGAATCTTTGTGCCGTTATGTCACCCACACATATATAAAGTTTAAGTACTCGTGTCTAGTATGTAAAACATAAAAAGCGCATGTATTCTCAGTCCCAAAAATAGTTGAAGTAAAAAGGGAGCTATAACTCACAGTGAATGTGCGGTAAAGTCGATATGAAAAGTATGCAAGTAGTAAGTCGGTCCGAAAGGTCCTCAACCTAAGTCAAAGGTTAATAAGTCAATATATTGTCCCCATAAGTTTAAAAGTGAATAAGTTAAGCCTTAAGTATCATCATCATCATCATCATCATCATCATCATTCGTAAAAGATAAAGTAAGTTTTCAATAAGAATAGAGATCGAAACAAAGGCTGACTTCGGACAGCTGCTACGACCTCTATACAAACCGAAAACACGCGTGGTCAGTGACCAAGGCTCCGTATGTGAGTCCTTGTACCGCTTTCCAATTTTTAGATCCTAACTCGATGTCGTTTGACCGTGGCGACGGTTCAAGCGCGAGTAGGTCAGAATTTTCAGCACGTCGTTACAAAGGCGTAGTGATTTTCGGAAGGCTATAAATCCTAAACTGTATATCGGATTTAGGCGAGTCTTAAATGAAAAGTCATCTACTCGAACCGAACTATCTGAAAATAAACTTTCCAGAAGTTCCAGGAGTCTTATCAGACCCCGAAAAACAGAAAGCAAGTGCTTCGGTGGGTTTCTTGGTGCTTGATGCTCATCACGGTTCTCATCCTTGATGCGTATAAGCTTCAAGTGTACAACTCTTTGATGTTTTAGCATCATTATGACCAAGTTTTAACTATCAACACACAACTAAAAGTAAAAGCTAACTTTTTACAAGTTTTGAACATCAAGGTTGTCTCTTTATTGTATAAACACAATAAAGCTTCAACCTTTGTCCTTTTGATACAAGTTTATGCATCTTCATCATATGAGATGATGAAGACTTGATGTTTATCACCATAAAAATCATAAAAAGGTTCCAAGTAAGTGAGATCTACAATAATAACTTAGATCTCAAGTGTTAAGAAATCCTAAGCTAGAAAGCTTGGATCTTTACAAGATTAATGAGACCATAAGCTAGAAAGCTAAAATCTAGTAAAAGTAATGAGATAATAAACTAAAAAAGCTTAGATATTCAACAAAATAATGAAACCCTAAGCTGGAAAGCTTGGATCTTTAATGTTCTTGAAGATCCTTAAAGAAAAAAGCTAGATCTACAAGTTACATGAAGATCATAAACACAAGTTTTGATCTTTTAACAAAATAAAGTGATCTTAAGCTTCAAAGCTTAGATCCAACAAAGTAATGAAGATTCAAAGCTAAAAAGTTTGAATCTTTCATGTTCTTGAAAGATTCAAATCAAAGTTTGAATCTACAAGATATAACAAGATCAAAAAGCTAAAAAGCTTGATCTCATGATGATGATGATGATGTCGTGTTTATGAAGGGAAGAAGAAGAAGAAGAAAATTTAAAACTTACCATTTTTAGTGTGAGAAAGACTAGAGAGAAAATTAGAGAGTAAGTGTGTGTAAAATAAGAACGAGATTAAGTGTGAAATGGGTGAATGAGGCTTGATATATATAGTGGTGGTGAGGAGCCTTAGGCCGTGGGTATTGAGGGACAAAAGGGGAGACAACTTTTGCTTTTTGCTTAGTGGTGGTCTAAAGGTGGTGCTTATTATTGGGATCCCATGCAATATGTGTGGTAATGGTTAACAAAAATGCTAGTATGTTGGCTCATATTAATGGATTTTTGTCCTACTTCTTAATGGGTCATAATCCATTTAAAATTGGGCTAACTTAAAAGTCCAATAACTAGAGTAGGGTGGGCTTAAGTCCAATAAGGTAGAAAGTCCAACAAGACTAACTAGTGTGCATTAGTAAATTACTAAGTGTAGTTAAGCAACCAATAAGGTAAGTAATTGTCATTAGAAAATATCAATTAGTATTACGAAGTCATAATATTCCAATTATGACAAAAGTTAAACATGTACAAAGTACGTAGCTCGTTCAAAGCGACAAGTGTAACGACCCTAGAATTTCCAACATTTATTTATTAATAATTACTATTATTAATACGCGTGTTTAAACGAATGTACGTTATTACATTTACATGTTGCCATGATTGCCCAAACTTGACTTTTAAGTGCCCGAAACGTCTTTGTGACACCCGGAACTTGCACGAATAATATTTTCAAGTATTATTTACATTCATGATTAGTTTGTTAATCATTTTAATTAACTAAGGTTGTTGGTTACTTACTTGGGCTTTTGTTAGACTTTATTTGTTAATTAATTGAACTTGGGCTTTATTAGTGTAATGGACTCTTGATGTTGGGCTTCTAAGCCCACCCTACATTATTAATGGACCTTTTAGCCCATGTCTTGAAAGTGTAAGTGATACTTGAACATTAACTAGCTAGTTTTGGTTCATTTGGAATCTAGTTGCCATAATCCCCATGCATAACCATTCTTTATCCAACTTTTGAAGCTTTACTTGCAAGTGACCACAAAACTAATCCCTCCCCCCATTTTTCTACTGCAAAAACCGTAGGCCTTATGGCCTTGGAGGGAGTTCTTTTGATTCATTTTTGTATTACTTCATTACTTGTATTTTCTCTCATTCAAACACACATTCAAACTTGCAACTTCTTTCTCTCTTTTCTCTCTTGCTTTTCTCTCAAATCTAGTAAGTAGCAAGATAACTTTTCTCTCCTTTTTACTTCTAAAAACTGATTTCTACATGAACATAATCATCATCATCTTTTGTTTATTGTTACTAGTCTTTGATTAGTTAATTACTTGTTGTTATTTACTTACATGTTTCAAGAATCTAACTTTCTAGTTTGATTCATCCTTTATCTTGTTTTAGCAAGAACAATCAAGAACTAAACTCTCTAGTTTAGGTTCTACATATATTGTTTCAAAAGATATAAGTTCATTGTTGTTGAAATCATACTTGTAAGTCATGGAAGTAAACTTAAAGTTTACTTTACTTAAAGATCAACTTTGGTTGAATCTTTAAAGTATGAGCAACCCTTGAACTAATTACTTGTTTAATTAACTTGTTTCTTTATTTTATACACTTTAATTTCATGTAGTTAGTTTATATGGTCAAGTACTACAAGTTAGTCTTGATCTCATATCTCTTGAACAAATTAAGTTAACTTTGAAAGTTCAAGAACACACAAATAAGTTTTCCTTAAATATAACTTTGGATCTAGACTTTTGAGTCTTGGATCTTCAAGATCAAACTAAGAACTATGTTCTACTACTTATGATCTTGATTAGTTAGTTTACTTTCAAGTTTGTAACTTGTTATTAGCTTTAAAGTCCATGTATGTGTTAGATCTAAGACCTTGATGCAACTTTGGTTCATCAAACTTCATACAACTCTTAAGTGAGTTGTGCTTCATGTCTTAGACTTGCACATGGGTTATGATGGTCAAGACTTGGTTAAGATGATGTAGATACATCAATGAGTTGTACACTTGAAGCTATATGCATCAAGGATGAGAACCATGATGAACATCAAGCACCAAGACCACCGGAACCCTTTTAAACTCACTGTTCTGTCCAAAACCTACTGACCTGATGCTTCTGGAACAGACCAGTAGACCTGGGCTGTTCTAACCTTGATTTTTAGATAGAACTTTTCGAGTAGATAACTTTTCATATAGGACTCGTCTTAATCCGAGTTACGGTTTAGGATTTATGGCCCTCCGATCGTTACTATGTCCTTTAACGTTGTGCAGAAATTTCTGACCTACTCGCACTTAGACCGTCGCCACGGTCAAACCAAGATGAGTTTGCTTATGTAAATTTTACCACACTTAAGGGACTCATAGAAGGAGCCATGGCCACTGGTCTCACCTTAATTCAGTAAGGGTAGAGGCCGTGGTGACTGACTGAAGTCAGACTTTGTTTTAAGCTACTTTCATAAACGAAACCTACTTTACGCCTTTTGTTTAATGATGATTGATGATGACCCTTAAGACCTTAAATACATACTTTTAAACCTATTAAGATGATTTACTGACTTAGTACTATTTGACTTAGGTTGAGGACTTCAGACCATTTACTTGCACACCTTTCCCGACTACTACTTTACCGCTACATATCATTGTGAGTTATAGCATTCCCTTTTTACTTTAACTTATTTTGGGAACTGAGAATACATGCGGATTTTATGTTTTACATACTAGGCACGAGTACTTAAACTTTATATATGTGTGGGTTATATAACGGCAGAAACATTCCCTTTAGCTCGGTAACGTTTAATCATTGGTTTATGAACCGGTGAATGCGAATCTTAAATATGGATCCATAGGGTTTGACATCCCCACTCGGGCTAGTTGCGCTAGCAGTCAACGAGTGTTTAATACTTCGTAAACATACGCACTCGCCAAGTGTACTTTCAGGGGGTATTTTAAACGTTAAGTTAGTTACCAAGTGCCCACGGTTAACATATACTTTATCATACTTTTGAAACGCTCGTTGTAGCACTGAAATCTCGTGGCCTACTTACATTACTGTTATACTTAAACTATAGCTCACCAACCTTTGTGTTGACGTTTTTAAGCATGTATTTCTCAGGTGCTTGAGGTTGCTTCCGCTGTGTACTAGTCGTGCTGTAGAACCCGCTGCTTAGAGTTGTTATCGCATGACTACTTATCTTGCATTCAAACTTATTTACTTTTGAAACTATGTTATGTAACGACCTTTGGGGTCACGTACACTTATTTATTTTCTTCTACTTAGTGAAGCAGGCTTTTGAAATATAAAACATTTGATGTCGGTTATGACATCACCTTTTTATCGTGAATGTAACTTCTTTAATTACAGCATATAGTACTTAACCTTGTAATGATCCTGTTGTTGATGATTCGTACACGATGGTTTTGTACGGGGCATCACATTTGGTATCAGAGCATTGGTTGTAGGGAATTAGGTTGCATTAGTGAGTCTAAGACCGACCCGAGTAGGATTTACTAATAGGACTAATTTACAACTTGCTAGTTTACTTGTTTCCGCTGACTTACTGCATGCTGCTGCTTACTGTTACTGCTATATGCCGTATGCTACTACATGATTTCACTACTGCATCCTATTACTTGCTTTCGATTGCATGCTAGTTTCGTACGATTACTGATATTGCCATGCTACTTATTGTTATACATGATTTAAACTGTTGGCCTATTATTTGCTTGCTTTATGACATACTGACATGGAAAATTTATTTTTCCTTGTTCAGATGTCGGATGTTCCACCTGCTGGCATTTCGGGCAGTACAGACTCAGACCCCGTCGCCCTACCTACTGCTACACCTGCTGCTGCTACTGCCGATACACCGGCCCCGACACCCACTAGTGATCCCGGCGCCTCTACTTCCGGAGCTGGTACTAGTGCACCTGCCCCAGTGTCTGCTCCCGGACCCTCGAGGTCACAGCCCCGCATTGGTGGTATTGAGATCCCCGCGGAGTTCGGGGAAGGGCCGTTTCGTAACCACATGCGCACGCCTTGCCGACGCACTCCCGACGGAAGTTTAGTCGTGATTCCGCCAGGTAGACACAGACAGATGTTGGCCGCCTTCGGACGCTTCGGATTACCAGCTCAGCCACCAGTGTCACCACCACACGATTCGGATGACTCATTATCCGCCGATTCTTCATCATCAGACAACTCCAGCGATGATGAGGATCCTGCTGATAGACCTATTCAGGCACCCTCCACCCCGCCTAAGAAGCGGTACCGTTCTGACGGCACCGTCATTCCAGGGGTGAATGGAGGTCGTGCTTTTACTGACGCTTTTGGCCATCGTCGTAGGGTTACTGCTCGTAAACGAGTTGTGCCATACCCTGCCGACCCACAGATACGTAAGGTTCCCCGTTACGTATTGACTATTCCTGGAACCGTACCACCTAGATTTAGATACGGACCACTTACATCTAGGGACGTACCGTCTACATCCGGAGCCGGACCATCTACATCAGCACCACCGGCACCACCGGCACCACCCGCCCCACCTGCACCGCCTGCCCCACCAGCTCCCTCTAACGAGGAACTGATGAGGGAGACCAAGGCTCTCCGAGATCGAGTCACTGAGCTCGAGGAGCAGTTGGCTCGAGGAGCAGTTCACCCACCTTCACCGTAGGGCTTTGTATTTAGATTTCATGATGTAATCTAGATATAGTTTCATGTATTTCATATGTATTGTACGAACTTATTCAGATGTATGAAACTTATTATTATTAATGAATGGAACTTTGCGTATTTAATTCTTGCACGATGTTCTATTTACATTGCTGTACGATGATTCTGTGGTATTTGTACCTAGATGCATTATTTAATAACATGTGATGTTTTGATTCCATGTTGGTCACTATATACTGTATTATTACTACTTGCATGCTGGATTTTGACTTGGGTCAAAATTTTTGTTTAGAATACCATGGCTAATGGAAGAACCACACCTACCGCCGCCCAGATTGAGGACATGATCAGCGAACGGGTAGCTGCAGCCCTAGCAGAAAGAAATCTCCAAGCTCCACCGCCACCACCACCAGTTATCCCACCCGTTCGAAATGGGTGTACATACAAGGAATTCCAGAGCTGCAAACCGCATAACTTCAGCGGCACCGAGGGACCAGTTGGTCTCATCAGATGGTTCGAGAAACTTGAATCAGTATTCCGAGTTAGCAACTGTTCGGAGGACAATAAGACCAAGTTTGCATCTTGCACGCTATCTGACGGCGCACTAACGTGGTGGAACACGTTAGCTCAAGCGAAAGGTATCGATGAGGCGTATGCTACGCCATGGGAGAAATTCGAGGCGGCTATGATTGATGAGTATTGTCCGAGAACCGAAATTCAGAAGATGGAAATTGAATTCATGCAGTTGAAGGCCGTAGGGAACGACCTTAACAGTTATAATCGTAGGTTTTTGGAGTTAGCATTAATGTGTCCGACCATGGTCACCCCCGAATTCAAGCGCATGGAGAAATACTTCTCGGGACTCCCTAAGTCCATCAAAGGAAATGTCACCTCATCCAAACCACCGAATGTTCCCGAAGCAATGCGCATGGCGCATACTCTCATGAATCAGATCCTTATTGATGAGCCGGAGAAGGCTAAGTTTGAAGCTGGTAGTAGCGAAAAGAGGAAATGGGATAACAACCACAACAACCACAACAACAATAACAACAACAGGGGTAGAAACTATGATCAAAACCCGGCGAAGCGACATGAAGGGTTCAGGCAAAACAACAACAACCCCAACCCCAACAACAACAACTCTAACCCGAACTACAAAGGCACGCTACCACAATGCAAGAGGTGCTACAAGCACCACACCGGGTATTGTAATGCTGTTTGTGAGAAGTGCAAGAAGAGCGGGCACATCGGTAGAGACTGCAAGACTACCACGATGACAGGGAGGCCGAACACCAACGGGCCGAAAAAGTGTTACGAATGCGGGCAGACGGGCCATTTCAGAAACGAGTGCCCGAACAAACGAAAGGATGGCGGACCACCGCGTGCTAGAGCTTTTAATGTTAATGCAAGGGATGCACGCGATAACCCCGACTTGGTGACAGGTATATTCACAATCAACAATCTTTTAGCTTCTGTCTTGTTTGATACTGGTGCGGATAGAAGTTATGTATGTAGACATTTTTGCGATAAGATTAATTGGTCATTAGTCCCGTTAAAAGAGAGTATGCTTGTCGAGGTCGCCAATGGAAAACTTGAAAAGGTTGACCATATTAGTCGTGGAGCTATTATCAACATAGCTGGTGCAGATTTCGAAATTGATTTGATACCTATCAAACTGGGAATTTTTGACGTGATCGTCGGTATGGATTGGTTGAGCAAGATAAAGGCCGATGTTATCTGTGGAGATAAAGCACTTCGCATACCACAAGGAGATGGCGAAACACTGGTTATCTATGGAGAGAGATGTACCTCAAAGTTGAACCTCATTAGTTGCGTGAAAGTGCAAAAGATTATGTAGAAGGGACGCTTTGCTGTCCTAGCACATGTGAAAGTGGTAGAAACTGAGGTGAAGAGCGTGAACGACGTTCGAATTGTGAACGAATTTTCCGATGTCTTCCCAGAGGAATTGCCTGGATTACCACTGCCGAGAGCCGTAGAATTTCAGATTGATTTAGTACCAGGAGCTGCACCTGTAGCTCGCGCACCTTATAGACTCGCACCTTCCGAGATGCAAGAATTACAGAGTCAACTACAAGAGCTGTTAGATCGAGGGTTTATCCAACCAAGTTTCTCGCCTTGGGGCGCACCTGTTCTGTTTGTGAAGAAGAAGGATGGATCCTTTCGTATGTGTATCGACTACCGTGAGCTCAACAAATTGACAATCAAGAATCGGTATCCTCCTCCACGAATTGATGATCTTTTTGATCAACTACAAGGATCGAGCATTTATTCAAAGATCGATTTGCGATCCGGTTATCACCAGTTGAGGGTGAAGGAAAGTGACGTGATGAAGACTGCATTCAGAACCCGTTATGGTCATTATGAGTTTCTCGTGATGCCATTCGGCTTAACAAATGCACCTGCCGTGTTCATGGACCTCATGAATCGTGTCTGCAAGCCTTACTTGGATAAGTTTGTTATCGTCTTCATAGATGATATCCTCATCTACTCAAAGAGCGAAGAAGAACATGAGCAACACCTCCGATTAGTGCTTGAACTCTTAAGACAAGAGCAACTTTACGCCAAATTCTCCAAGTGCGAATTTTGGTTGAAGGAAGTACAGTTTCTGGGTCATGTTGTGAGCGACCAGGGTATCAAAGTTGATCCCACCAAGATTGAAGCCATCAGCAAGTGGGAGACCCCCACTACTCCGACGCATATTCGCCAATTCCTAGGTCTCGCCGATTATTACCGAAGATTCATCGAAGGATTTTCTCTGATTGCGCGTCCTTTGACCGCGCTGACTCACAAGGGCAAGAAGTTCATTTGGGAACCCGCACACGAATCAACATTTCAAACTTTGAAGAAGAAGTTAACCTCCGCACCTATCCTATCACTTCCTGAAGGCAGTGACGACTTTGTTGTTTATTGTGATGCATCGAAGAGTGGTTTTGGTTGTGTACTGATGCAACGATCAAAGGTTATTGCCTATGCCTCCCGCCAATTGAAGATTCACGAGCGGAACTACACTACACATGATCTTGAACTTGGAGCCGTTGTCTTTGCACTCAAATTGTGGAGACATTATTTGTATGGAACTAAGAGCACTATCTTCACCGACCACAAGAGTCTCCAGCACATCTTTGATCTGAAGCAACTGAATATGAGACAGCGTCGATGGATCGAGACGCTCAACGACTACGATTGTGAACTCCGTTATCACCCGGGCAAGGCCAATGTTGTAGCTGACGCTTTAAGCCGAAAGGAGAGGACGACACCTCTTCGTGTTAGGGCTCTGAACATCACCATTCATTCGAACCTCAACAACCAGATCAGAGTAGCCCAAGTTGAGGCTCTCAAGGAGGAGAATATATCTCATGAACATTTGAACATACTTGTCTCTCGATTCGAGGTTAGGGAGTCTGGACTCCGATGTTATGTCGGAAGAATTTGGGTACCTTATTATGGAGATCTACGAAACCTGATACTTGATGAAGCACACAAATCGAGATATTCAATTCACCCCGGTGCGGGCAAGATGTACCACGACCTTAAAGAACAGTATTGGTGGCCGAATCTTAAGAAGGACGTTGCAACTTATGTTGGGAAGTGTTTGACTTGTTCGAAAGTTAAGGCCGAACATCAGAGACCTTCTGGGTTACTTCAACAGCCGAAAATCCCACAATGGAAGTGGGAAAGGATCACAATGGATTTCATTACTAAGCTACCAAAGACGGTGGGCGGATACGATACTATTTGGGTTATTGTTGACCGCCTTACCAAATCTGCACACTTTCTAGCGATGAAGGAAATGGATACAATGGAAAGACTTGCTCAGCTGTACATCAAGGAGGTTTTATCTCGTCATGGTGTACCTTTATCGATCATCTCCGATCGCAATCCCCGTTTTGCTTCTAGATTTTGGCGTTCTTTGCGAGAAGCCATGGGAACTCGTCTCGACATGAGCACTGCTTATCATCCTCAGACTGACGGGCAAAGCGAACGAACGATTCAGACCTTGGAGGACATGCTGCGTGCATGTGTCATTGATTTTGGAAAGGCCTGGGAAAGACATTTGCCACTCGCCGAATTCTCGTACAACAACAGTTATCACTCAAGCATTAATGCTGCACCTTTTGAAGCATAGTATGGCCGTAAGTGCCGATCTCCTATTTGTTGGGCCGAAGTAGGCAAAAAGCAAATCACCGGACCCGAGGTAGTCCACGAAACGACGGAGAAGATTGCTCAGATTCAAGCTAGACTTAAGACTGCCCGTGATCGCCAAAAGAGTTATGCCGATCTTAATCGTAAGGACTTTGAATTCAACGTTGGTGACCGTGTAATGTTGAAGGTTGCACCTTGGAAGGGTGTGATTCACTTTGGAAAACGTGGAAAGTTAAACCCACGATACATTGATCCTTTTGAGATCTTGGAACGTGTTGGACCCGTTGCTTACCGATTAGATCTACCAGCACAATTGAGCTCAGTTCATCCTACCTTCCATGTATCGAACTTGAAGAAGTGTCTTGCTGCACCTGAACTTATCATACCATTGGAAGAACTTACTACTGACGACAAACTCCACTTTGTGGAAGAACCAGTTGAGATTATGGATCGTGAGATCAAAACTTAGAAACGCAACAAGATTCCGATTGTACGGGTACGATGGAATGCCAAACGAGGACCTGAGTTTACTTGGGAACGAGAGGATCAAATGATGCGAAAGTATCCTCACCTTTTCCCAACTCCTCCATCTACCTCAGCTTAAATTTCGGGACGAAATTTTCTTTAACAGGTGGGTAATGTAACGACCCTGGAATTTCCAACATTTATTTATTAATAATTACTATTATTAATACGCGTGTTTAAACGAATGTACGTTATTACATTTACATGTTGCCATGATTGCCCAAACTTGACTTTTAAGTGCCCGAAACGTCTTTGTGACACCCGAAACTTGCACGAATAATATTTTCAAGTATTATTTACATTCATGATTAGTTTGTTAATCATTTTAATTAACTAAGGTTGTTGGTTACTTACTTGGGCTTTTGTTGGACTTTATTTGTTAATTAATTGAACTTGGGCTTTATTAGTGTAATGGACTCTTGATGTTGGGCTTCTAAGCCCACCCTACATTATTAATGGACCTTTTAGCCCATGTCTTGAAAGTGTAAGTGATACTTGAACATTAACTAGCTAGTTTTGGTTCATTTGGAATCTAGTTGCCATAATCCCCATGCATAACCATTCTTTATCCAACTTTTGAAGCTTTACTTGCAAGTGACCACAAAACTAATCCCTCCCCCCATTTTTCTGCTGCAAAAACCGTAGGCCTTATGGCCTTGGAGGGAGTTTTTTTGGTTCATTTTTGTATTACTTCATCACTTGTATTTTCTCTCATTCAAACACACATTCAAACTTGCAACTTCTTTCTCTCTTTTCTCTCTTGCTTTTCTCTCAAATCTAGTAAGTAGCAAGATAACTTTTCTCTCCTTTTTACTTCTAAAAACTGATTTCTACATGAACATAATCATCATCATCTTTTGTTTATTGTTACTAGTCTTTGATTAGTTAATTACTTGTTGTTATTTACTTACATGTTTCAAGAATCTAACTTTCTAGTTTGATTCATCCTTTATCTTGTTTTAACAAGAACAATCAAGAACTAAACTCTCTAGTTTAGGTTCTACATATATTGTTTCAAAAGATATAAGTTCATTGTTGTTGAAATCATACTTGTAAGTCATGGAAGTAAACTTAAAGTTTACTTTACTTAAAGATCAACTTTGGTTGAATCTTTAAAGTATGAGCAACCCTTGAACTAATTACTTGTTTAATTAACTTGTTTCTTTATTTTATACACTTTAATTTCATGTAGTTAGTTTATATGGTCAAGTACTACAAGTTAGTCTTGATCTCACATCTCTTGAACAAATTAAGTTAACTTTGAAAGTTCAAGAACACACAAATAAGTTTTGCTTAAATATAACTTTGGATCTAGACTTTTGAGTCTTGGATCTTCAAGATCAAACTAAGAACTATGTTCTACTACTTATGATCTTGATTAGTTAGTTTACTTTCAAGTTTGTAACTTGTTATTAGCTTTAAAGTCCATGTATGTGTTAGATCTAAGACCTTGATGCAACTTTGGTTCATCAAACTTCATACAACTCTTAAGTGAGTTGTGCTTCATGTCTTAGACTTGCACATGGGTTATGATGGTCAAGACTTGGTTAAGATGATGTAGATACATCAATGAGTTGTACACTTGAAGCTATATGCATCAAGGATGAGAACCATGATGAACATCAAGCACCAAGACCACCGGAACCCTTTTAAACTCACTGTTCTGTCCAAAACCTACTGACCTGATGCTTCTGGAACAGACCAGTAGACCTGGGCTGTTCTAACCTTGATTTCTAGATAGAACTTTTTGAATAGATAACTTTTCATATAGGACTCGTCTTAATCCGAGTTACGGTTTAGGATTTATGGCCCTCCGATCGTTACTATGTCCTTTAACGTTGTGCAGAAATTTCTGACCTACTCGCACTTAGACCGTCGCCACGGTCAAACCAAGATGAGTTTGCTTCTGTAAATTTTACCACAATTAAGGGACTCATAGACGGAGCCATGGCCACTGGTCTCACCTTAATTCAGTAAGGGTAGAGGCCGTGGTGACTGACTGAAGTCAGACTTTGTTTTAAGCTACTTTCATAAACAAAACCTACTTTACGCCTTTTGTTTAATGATGATTGATGATGACCCTTAAGACCTTAAATACATACTTTTAAACCTATTAAGACGATTTACTGACTTAGTACTATTTGACTTAGGTTGAGGACTTCGGACCATTTACTTGCACACCTTTCCCGACTACTACTTTACCGCTACATATCATTGTCAGTTATAGCATTCCCTTTTTACTTTAACTTATTTTGGGAACTGAGAATACATGCGGATTTTATGTTTTACATACTAGGGATGAGTACTTAAACTTTATATATGTGTGGGTTATATAACGGCAGAAACATTCCCTTTAGCTCGGTAACGTTTAATCATTGGTTTATGAACCGGTGAACGCGAATCTTAGATATGGATCCATAGGGTTTGACATCCCCACTCGGGCTAGTCGCGCTAGCAGTCAACGAGTGTTTAATACTTCGTAAACATACGCACTCGCTAAGTGTACTTTCAGGGGGTATTTTAAACATTAAGTTAGTTACCAAGTGCCCACGGTTAACATATACTTTATCATACTTTTGAAACGCTCGTTGTAGCACTGAAATCTCGTGGCCTACTTACATTACTGTTATACTTAAACTATAGCTTACCAACCTTTGTGTTGACGTTTTTAAGCATGTATTTCTCAGGTGCTTGAGGTTGCTTCCGCTGTGTACTAGTCGTGCTGTAGAACCCGCTGCTTAGAGTTGTTATCGCATGACTACTTATCTTGCATTCAAACTTATTTACTTTTGAAACTATGTTATGTAACGACCTTTGGGGTCACGCACACTTATTTATTTGCTTCTGCTTAGTGAAGCAGGCTTTTGAAATGTAAAACATTTGATGTCGGTTATGACATCACCTTTTTATCGTGAATGCAACTTCTTTAATTACAGCATATAGTACTTAACCTTGTAATGATCCTGTTGTTGATGATTCGTACACGATGGTTTTGTACGGGGCATCACAACAAGTGACACTAACGGTCGTAAAAGCATTCGAGGATCAAGTTAAGTGATTAACACTTAATAGCACGTTTTAAGACATTAACTAAAGTAATTAATCATGAATAAAGATCCCAGAGCATAAACTAGCTCAGTACGCTCAAATACGCAGTTTCGTGAAAGTACAGAGCACAAAAATTTAAGTCAAAAAAGTCGGGTCGTTACATTACCCACCTGTTAAAGAAAATTTCGTCCCAAAATTTTGAGGAGTGTCCTACAACGGTACCGAATTTAAAGAAGAAGGAGCGTATCAAAGTTCCGAGAGACTCGTGGGCTCAGGAGTGAACTATTTACCTTGAAAGATACTTGGGCGTATAAAAATAAGAATAGGTATATTCCATTAATTAAGTCTCTTGACCTTAAGATCAACAAATTGATTTTGTTTCTTGTTAACATGAATATGTCATCAGAATATATATCCACAAAAGGAAAGATGATGTTTTTAGCCTTACAGGCATCTTCAGTAAGCTGGATGCATGAAATGCATCATGAATGTTACCAAACTCATCTAAAACATTGAGCGCTTATGTCGCAATACAAAGCTGACAGATAGAATGGAAAACATGGTGATCACAACCATGCGATTTGATGTCTGGATAGTGTTAGCCACGGATTTTACTAACCCCTTAATTTCGGAAGGAGACCATAGGCATAGAGAACCCGATATTTAAGAAATGTTTGATTTGAATAATGAGTTGAAAATTTTAGATGGAAGTGACTAATCGGACTTATATGCAATGCAAGCCATAATTATTTATAGTGTCTTCAGGGCGGTCTGAACGAACAATGAAAGATATCACCCAGTTTAACATACTGCAGGTGGACTTATCCTGGGATGAAATGAAAGCACAGTTCCATAATGTAACTATTTGCTTTCAGTTACATGCTGAAGTTAGGGTTAACATCGACTAGAACAACATATAGTTGCAACCAACGAAGGAAGAAATATATAGAGTAACCACATCAGTGTTTATAGATGTTTTAAGCAGTCCCTTCCAAGAGGATAACAAGGTTCATAGATTTTTAAAGTATTTTCCATTACATTTCCGAAAGAAAATCGCACGAAAGTGTGATCTTTGAACGAGAGTGAACTCTTCGTACAATGAGCGAGTTGATCTGAATTTATCCCTATACTTAAGGGGATGCGCATATGAGAAGATACGTGAACCCTTGGTCATAAAGAATGGTTTACTCCAAGTGAAAAGGATCTCAAAAATGATTTCTTGTACCTCAACATACTGAATCATAGAGATGCTGTTTACGAGGGTGTTGCGATTAGCCGTGAAATATTGAGAGTAGAAACCCACCTAGTGCCTTTCCTACAATAGGGTGACCACTGAGTGTACCTCAGAAAACGGATTTATCGGCCCGCGTTTTTGCCATGTCTAACCTTAAAAGGAACATTTTACGAGCGCAAAGACTTCCTAACAAATTTTATAAATCTGCCATCCAAAGTGGCTCAAGAGTTTTTAACAAAGATCTTAATAGTAAGCTTCATCCCTAACAGAGGGCGAGAAGAAGTGTGATCCATACATGGTGTGAATACGAAAGCCTTTAATAAAATCAACCAAGGAAGTTTTGAAAAACCTTTAAATGTTTGATGTGACAACATAAACGGAATGAAGTTCCTAGTAAATTTAGAAGTGTGTACAACGTGTACCATTATGCACAAAACTATTTGACTTAAGTTAAACAACTCAATAAGGGAGCGATTTTTAAATAATTTGCAGACATAACTTAGTATGTACTAACCAAAATAAGTAAGGGTAAATTTATTACTTAATTATATACTTACATATGTGATTTTATAAATCGCATAAGTGACAGAAAAATTTTATTACTTTCATTTGTCCATAAATCTCGTGAGGACCGCACAAATAACAATCGTGTAAAAATTTTGATAAACATAGTTATCGAGTGAAAAATCTTTGAATCATCGAGGACATGTTACTAAGTAATGAAAACTAATGAATTAAATGTAGATTTGATAATTATCAGGACATAAGTCTTTGGGCCAAAAATATTCACGTGCGAAGCCGTTGCTAAAAAGTGAGGTATGAAGGATAGAGTATGAGGATGAGGAGTTAATCGCTTCTTGACTTTGAAAAATGCCAAACAAGTTATGACTAATATTAAAGTCAGAATACTGATGGTGCTAATATCACTAAATGAGAATTCCCCTAGAATAAGTCAGGACTTAGAGTTATGTAAGAAAGAGCATTGCTCCAACAGGTGTGGCAAATAAGATCCCTGGGGTAACGCAATAATTTTTGAATGGTTTAAGTGTTAGTGAGTGCCCGAAGGCTCTGCATGACGTGGTAGTAAGTGCCTTTTTTACACACATGAATCTCTCGGTTTCGACGGTTGTGAAGTCTTCATGATGACTGGGATACGAATAACACGAAAAATTTTATATAACAAGCAACGAAAATTTTATAGAAATTGTTTAAGGTGACAATGTAAGAAAAGAAATGAAGTTCTTAGTAAATATGTACTATTCTAAGTAAAATACATTTTGAATAAAAGAATTGATTTGTAAAAGTGAAAGTAAAATTTCATATGTACTAGTCAAAAATAAGTAATTATTTACTTTATTATATATAACATAAATGATTTCTAAAATTGGTACATATGGTAATAAAATAAATTTATTTTTATAAAACTTTGAGAAGATTGCACAGTAAAATAGTGTGTGTAAAATTTTGGCAAACAAAATTTTCGTATTTCGGAGGTTACAAGTTGCAAAAAGATTGACGAGGATCGAGTAAAAGATTTTTGAAAATTTCGGGTGATATTTGAGCAACAATGTCACGAGGTAATGAAAACTTATTGAATTTAAATGTGATTGATGACTATTAGTAGGGCATAAGTCCTTCGACCAAAATGCTTAAGTGTGAAGCTGTTGCGAATGGGAGAGTATGAGGATGAGAATTAACCACTCATTGATTTTGGAAAATTCTGAACTGGTATGACTAATATCGAAGTAAGAAGGATGATGTTGTGATTATCATCAAATAAGAAATCTCCCAGAATAAGTTAGGATTTAGAGTCGCGTAAGAATGAGTATCAAATAAGATTCTTGGGTAGTCTTTAATATAGAATTTGAATCACTGAAGTGACGGGATACAATTTCCTTCATGTATCGTTGTGCAAGTTTGTCCATTGTATCGGTTTCCTTCATGGCTAGAAAGTGAGCAGATTTGGTGAGACGGTCAATGATAACCCAGATAGTGTCATAATCGCCTACCGTTTTCGGTAGCTTCGTGATGAAATCCATTGTTATTCCTTCCCATTTCCATTGTGGGATTTCGGGTTGTTGAAGTAACCCGGATGGCTTTTGGCTCACCATTCTCGCGGGGTATACGAATAATCTTCTCACTATAAATAACTTTTGCTTCCATCCTTGAAAGCCAGTCCGTTCCAACTATTTCATCAAAGCTTCCTAACTTGATGAGTATTAGGTTGATCCTAGAGTCCCTTCCAACTATTGCATCAAGCTTCCCAAATTGATGGATGTTAGGTTAATCTTAAGGTTCATTCCAACCAAATCTTATTATACTACCGTGAAAAATTCTATCAATCTTCTCAAATAACATCTGCTTGCGCGTAGGTAACTAATCCTTTCCACTACTACTTTAGAACTTCCAAGATTTGTTGACATGAGGTCATCTCCAAATGATCCACCTGTTAATTTTAAGGTGCTACCTTAAATTATTCCTCTATCTCTGCCAGCTTACCATTAGCTTGTCCTATAGAATACTTAACTCTCATGGTTATTAATGGCTTATTAGTCATAACACTAAGGTTCTTAGATATAAGGTTTCTATCGCTCTAGTATTAAACAACTTCGAGACAATAAAATGTTGTGACGAAATGTACCCTAACTAAAATCAGGATCCATGTGAGTCTCCATAGCTGAGATAACGATTGCTCAACCGCAAGTAAGTCCAAAGTTTTTCCTATTTGAGAACTTTTTCCTTAAGTGTCAAGGGTGTCTATATCTATAACAGATTTTAGGGTTATCAGTTCTGCAATCAAGGTCCTTCTTGTACAGTACCTGGGCTAAGTGGTTATTCTTTTCCTACCTCTAACAGACCATAACTCGTATACTCAAGTGGTTCCTACCAAAATTTTCTTTGAATCACTTCATATTCCTTACGTAGTAACATTGGAACTTCTGCATGATTTACTTCAATATAATCACGCTGGCCTGGCATCATTATATTGTACTAAATCGTACGTTCATTCCAATATCACTCCACATGGTCAATGTAACGTGATCACTTCAAGTTCTACTCAATTTCATCTAACGGTGCTTTATCTATGCTATCTCAAAACAAAATCTACATAATTAATCTCACAGTTTCTCGGTGTGGGTGCGTAGGTTCCTTAGGTCATGCATCAATGCCTAAATGTCCCGAAATTTTCTTCAAAAGGTTCGGGTTCAGGTAATGTCGTTAGGTTCCTTTCTAGAAATTCAATCTGGGTATCGTGTCGAGTTGTACGTGTAGCAAGTAGTAATACGATATATCTTGAGGTGACTCCCAAGTCTTTGGGTATGGCTGATCATCAGTGGAAGACACTATGACCTTGTGAAAGGAGATGTCTTCTTGACTTCCCCAATGCCTAAGAGTGTTAGGGACCTAAGTCCAGAAGTGTCGTTAGATCATCGAGCAGTGGTGAAGGATGAAAGAGATAAGTGACGATCATGAAAGCGTACGGCATATGGGTCAACTTGCGGAAACTGAACAACCTTTTAATGTTCATACGTTGTACGTGGCTAACTAGGGTGAGCTCGGGGGTGGGGAAAGGTGCGGTTACTCCGAAAAGTCCTCACATATCTCCTCCTTCGAGAATCAACTTTAGTGGGCATGCAATCCGAGGGGTACTCTTCCTAGATTGCGTGAAGTAATGTTTCGATCTCTGGGACGGTGGAACGGTAGCAACAGGTGGATTACAATACTAGTTCTTAGGGTTAGACGAGTGGGAAGAGGGTTCAGAAAAACATCTGAACTAGGAAAGATAAATATTCCAAGCATGTAGTGAGAACGTAATCAGGCATAATAACTATATCAGCCTAGATCGTCTACAGCAGTACATAGCATGACAATAATAACAATATCAAACAGAAGTATCATGCAAAAAGCAGATAGTAGCATTGAGTAGCGAGAATAAGCAGTAGCATACAGCAAGATCATATAGCAGTAAAAGTAAGCAGTAGCATGCAGCAGTTCCGCAGAAACAAATAAACGAGCAAGTTGTAGATTAGTCCTATTAGTGAATCCTACTCGACTCGATCAAGACACACTAATGCAACCTAATTCCCTACAACCAATGCTCTGATACCAAATGTGACGTCCCGTACAAAACCATCATGTACGGATCATCAACAACAGGTCCATTACACGTTATAATACTATATGCTGTTTTAAAACAAGTTTTGCATTCATGAAAAGGTAACGTTTTTACCAACGTCAAATGTTTTACAAAGGATAACGTGCTTTTACGAATAGAAGGCATTAACATAAGTACGTGACACAAAGGTCATTACAACGCCATTGTTCAAGTGTAACATAAGTTGTGAATGCAAAGTAAAAGTTCCATGATTGAGACATCTCTAAGTAATGCAGCGGAAGTCTAACACAGCGAGTCTGTAACAACAAGTCTATAACACCAAGACTATAACAGCAAGTCTAATAGCGGAAGCAACAACATCTAAGCACCTAAGAAATATATGCTTAAAAAGTCAACACGAATGTTGGTGAGCTATAGTTTGTTTGTAATCAGTAATGTAATGTAGACCACGAGATTTCATATTCAGAACTGTATGAAAAGTATATGCTTATCCGTGGGCACCCGGTAACTAACTTAACAAGTAATATTACCCCCTAAAAGTACACCTGGCAAGTGCGTAAGTTTACGAAGTATTAAACACCCGTTGAATGCTAACGCGACTAGCCCGAGTGGGGATGTCAAACCCTATGGATCCATATCTAAGATTCGCGTTCACCGGTTCATAAACCAATGACTAAACGTTACCGAGCTAAGGGGAATCTTTGTGCCGTTATGTCACCCACACATATATAAAGTTTAAGTACTCGTGTCTAGTATGTAAAATATAAAAATCACATGTATTCTCAGTCCCAAAAATAGTTAAACTAAAAAAGGGAGCCATAACTCACAGTGAATGTGCGGTAAAGTCGATATGAAAAATATGCAAGTAGTAAGTCGGTCCGAAAGGTCCTCAACCTAAGTCAAAGGTTACTAAGTCAGTATATTGTCCCCAAAAGTTTAAAATTGAATAAGTTAAGCCTTAAGTATCATCATCATCATCATCATCATCATTCGTAAAAGATAAAGTAAGTTTTCAACAAGAATAGAGATCGAAACAATGGCTGACTTCGGACAGCTGCTACGACCTCTATACAAACCGAAAAGACGCGTGGTCAGTGGCCAAGGCGCCGTATGTGAGTCTTTGTACCACTTTCAAATTTTCAGATCCTAAATCGGTGTCGTTTGACCGTGACGAAGGTTCAAGCGCGAGTAGGTCAGAATTTTTCAGCACGTCGTTACAAAGGTGTAGTGATTTTCGGAAGGCTATAAATCCTAAACCGTATATCGGATTTAGGCGAGTCTTAAATGAAAAGTCATCTATTCGAACCGAACTATCTGAAAATCAACTTTCCAGAAGTCCCAGGAGTCTGATCAGACCCCGAAAAATAGAAAGCAAGTGCTCCAGTGGGTTTCTTGGTGCTTGATGCTCATCACGGTTCTCATCCTTGATGCGTATAAGCTTCAAGTGTACAACTCTTTGATGTTTTAGAATCATTATGACCATGTTTTAACCATCAACACACAACTAAAAGTAAAAGCTAACTTTTTACAAGTTTTGAACATCAAGGTTGTCTCTTTATTGTATAAACACAATAAAGCTTCAGCCTTTGTCCTTTTGATACAAGTTTATGCATCTTCATCATATGAGATGATGAAGACTTAATTTTTATCACCATAAAAATCATAAAAAAGTTCCAAGTAAGTGAGATTGATGTGTGCAGCGGAGGTGTACGAAATACTATTATTGTTTATTACGAAATATGAAGAAATTACACAAGTTTTATTTATTTATTTATGGGATATATTCAAACCTTGCTACAACATTGCTACAACACTATAGGCAGTGTACCTAATCGTAGAGTAGTGTTGTTTTTAGTAAGTTCGATTCGTTCCACAGGGAGACGGCTTATTGCGTACACTATATTTTTAAACAATTATATTTGTGTATATATATATATATATATATATATATATATATATATATATATTGATAATGCTAAAAACGAACATATATTTCATAGCATTATTCCTCAAGAAAGACAAGCTTTTAGTTGCAATTGTTCTATTTACAAGTGATATTCGTTTAAATAATAAAAGGTAAAGACAAAAGACAGATTCGACGAATTGAAGACGCAAACTACCAAAAAGCTCAAAAATACAAAATACAATCAAAGAGGTTCTAATTATTGATAAAAAATGTCTCAAAATTACAGGAGTACAAGAATATAATATAATATATATATAATTAAATTTAATTATATATATAATATAATATAATAAATAAATAAGCAGCTCACGTTTTTGTAGACTTTTGAGCCTCTCCAGCTGGACATGAGATCGCATGAGCCTGAAGGGTAAAGCTCATGCGATTGCATGAGCTCCTTTTCCAGCCCACATGCCTATAAAAATTCGCATTCTGGTGAACATCATATCATATATCAATCTTTCTTTCTCTCTATCAAACGTATTATATATATATATATATATATATATATATATATATATATATATATATATATATATATATATATATATATATATATTATAATTTTAATTTTAATTTTAATTTCTAATAATAAGGGTATGTTAGCGAATGTTGTAAGGGTGTAAGTCAAAATTCTGTCCGTGTAACGCTACGCTATTTTTAATCATTGTAAGTTATGTTCAAACTTTTTAATTTAATGTCTCGTAGCTAAGTTATTATTATGCTTATTTAATCTGAAGTAATCATGATGTTGGGCTAATTACTAAAATTGGGTAATTGGGCTTTGTACCATAATTGGGGTTTGGACAAAAGAACGACACTTGTGGAAATTAGACTATGGGCTATTAATGGGCTTTATATTTGTTTAACTAAATGATAGTTTGTTAATTTTAATATAAAGATTTACAATTGGACATCCCTATAAATAACCATATACACTCAATCGGACACGATGGGCGGGATATTTATATGTACGAATAATCGTTCATTTAACCGGACACGGGAATGAATTAATAGTCTATGAAATTATTAAAACAGGGGTGAAATTATGTACAAGGACACTTGGCATAATTGATAACAAAGTATTAAAACCTTGGGTTACACGCAGTCGATAACCTGGTGTAATTATTAAACAAAGTATTAAAACCTTGTTACAGTTTAAGTCCCCAATTAGTTGGAATATTTAACTTCGGGTATAAGGATAATTTGACGAGGACACTCGCACTTTATATTTATGACTGATGGACTGTTATGGACAAAAACCAGACGGACATATTAAATAATCCAGGACAAAGGACAATTAACCCATGAGCATAAAACTAAAATCAACACGTCAAACATCATGATTACGGAAGTTTAAATAAGCATAATTCTTTTATTTCATATTTAATTTCCTTTATTTTATATTTAATTGCACTTCTAATTATCGTACTTTTATTTATTGTTATTGTATTTAATTGCACTTTTAATTATCGTACTTTTTAATTATCGCACTTTTATTTTATCTCACTTTCATTTATCGCAATTTCCTTATCGTTATTTACTTTACTCTTTAAATTAATTCTTGTATTTATTTTTAATATTTTACATTAGGTTTTAACTGCGACTAAGTTTTAAAATCGACAAACTGGTCATTAAACGGTAAAAACCCCCCTTTTATAATAATAATATTACTTATATATATATTTGTATTTTTATAAATTAAACTAATATAGCGTTAAGCTTTGGTTAAAGATTTTTCCCTGTGGAACGAACCGGACTTACTAAAAACTACACTACTGTATGATTAGGTACACTGCCTATAAGTGTTGTAGCAAGGTTTAAGTATATCCATTCTTTAAATAAATAAATATCTTGTGTAAAATTGTATCGTATTTAATAGTATTTCCTAGTAAAATATACACTATTTCATATACGCATCGCATAACATCAAGTATTTTTGGCGCCGCTGCCGGGGACTCCAATTTCTTGCTTAAACGCCGGAAGCGCAACGCTAATATAAAAAAAAATTACGCTTTTGTAAAAATACGTTTTAAATATTCGAAAATATAAAAAGAAAAGTGAAAATATAAATATTTTTAAGAGTTTGTTAAATATTTAAGTTTTATAAAATTTCTTTATTTCTATTTTTAGTTTGTAAAAATATAATTTTTATTTAATTTATATAAATATATTATAAATATATAATACAGCAAAACAGAAAAAAAAAATATTAAAACTCGAGTCCAGTACTGTAGCAGCCCAGTGTCTGGCCCGAAACCCTAGCCCATGCGATCGCATGGCTGGGTAACTTAGGACTCATGCGATCGCATGAGCCCTTCTGACACGCCACATTTGATTATCGTACAGCATTAAATACGGAGTAATTATTATTATTATTTATCAAACCCTAATTAGGGTTGTATTATTATAATATTTAAGTTTTAATTTTATTATTTTGTATTATTTAGTTTTAATTAGGTTATTTAATTTATATAAACTTAATACTTTTATAAAATAAATAATATAAAAATAATATTTTTATAAAAATTGTACTTTTTACAACTTTTAGTATATTTTTATATTTTGTCCCTTTTTAATTATTTTAGCGTAATTTTTTGTATTTTTCGCTCGTATTTAGTTTTAAATATAGTTTTTGCCATAGTTATTTTTATTTAGGTTTTGCCGTAAAATTCCTTAAGTGCTTTTTCTTTAGACTAAGATTTAGGTGCTTTAGAATTTTGCGACGCCTTTTTAAGTTTTAGTACCTTTTTAAGATATTGCCATTTGGGATATAGTTTTTCTTGTAAGCTTTAATATTTTTAGATGCAACTTTTAATTTTTAGTTTTTAGTTCCTTTTTAAGTTTCAACGCGCTACTTTCTTATTTTTATTTTTCGACGCCTTTTACCTATGTATCAATTATCACTCCAATTAGTAATCTCAATTTGTAATTTTAAGTTAGTGATAGTAATAAGGTTGGGTTAGTCGAGTGTTTTAAAGTTTTATAGTCATTTTTTTTCTTTTTTGACGCCTTTTATTTTTCAACCCTTTTCTTTTTCGACCTTTTTCGACGCGCTCTTTTTCTTTCTTATTTCTCGCCATCCTAGTTTTTAGGACATAGATTTTTATTCTACTTCTTATCTAAATTTCTTAAAATTACGAAAATTTATTTTAAGTGGTTAAATTGATAGACATCAAAATTTTCTGGTTCGTAGTAATAGTTGGATTTGTACGTGGACCGAGTTATTGGAGCCAAACAGTACTCAATTATATTGAGACCAAACGAATCCTGCCCCTCTGCTGCATCTTTTGGCTATTCGAAACGTGGACAAAATCAGAAAGTCTATTAATTGGATAACTTATATAATTTTTCTTTCCTTTTAAAAACTAATACGATATTCAGTGAATGCACCGAGCAAGACGTTCACCACCTTTTGTACGTTCACCACCTGTAACTCGATCAAGACATCTAGCAAATATTGTCGCCGTTATTTTTTCTTTAGAATCGTCATCCAGTCGACCAAGTACTCCAATTCAAATTTCCGATAATCCATTTTTTGAACCAGACCTCACAATTGAGAATCCGGAGAATATTCAGGGACAATTCATAGATCCTGAACCATTAATTTTTCCTCTGGAACCACCAATCATTCAAACAGAGATTGTTGAGGAACGAACCATTAAATCAGAATCCTCTAGTGATTCAGATTCAACAAATTCAATTATGGAAAATCTGGAACCTCTAAGTATGGAAGACCGAATGCGAGCTAAACGCACTGGCCAAGGTCACGCAATTACTCATCCAGACATTAATGCGCCAGATTATGAAATCAAAGGACAAATTCTACACATGGTAACTAATCAATGCCAATTTAGTGGTGCACCGAAGGAAGATCCAAACGAACATCTTCGTACCTTTAATAGGATCTGCACACTATTTAAAATCCGAGAAGTGGAGGATGAACAGATATATCTCATGTTATTTCCCTGGACTTTAAAGGGAGAAGCCAAAGATTGGTTGGAATCGTTACCTGAAGGGGCGATTGATACATGGGACGTTTTAGTTGAAAAATTTCTTAAACAATTCTTTCCGGCATCTAAAGCCGTAAGACTTCAAGGAGAAATTGTTACGTTCACACAGAAACCGAATGAAACTCTATATGAGGCGTGGACAAGATTTGGAAAGTTATTAAGAGGATGTCCACAACATGGTTTAGACACTTGTCAAATAGTATAAATATTCTACCAAGGATGCGACATCACTACAAGGAAAGACATCGATATAGCAGCTGGTGGTTCTATTATGAAGAAAACAGAAACTGATGCTTATAAAATTATTGATAACACTGCTTCCCACTCACATGAGTGGTACCAAGAAAAAGATATCGTTAGATCATCTAAAGCAGCTAGAGCGGATTCTAGCCATGACTTAGATTCCATTTCCGCAAAGATAGATGCTGTCGAGAGACGAATGGAAAAGATGACTAAAGATATACACTCAATACGAATTAGTTGTGAGCAGTGTGGAGGACCACATTTGACAAAAGATTGTCTCAGTATTGAACTAACAATGGAACAAAGAGAGAATATTTCATACATAAACCAAAGGCCTGTAAATAATTATCAGAATAATTATCAACCGCCAAGACCGATTTACAATCAAAACCAAAATTATAACCGAAATGTTCCATACAACAATCAATAAGGTCCTAGCAATCAACAAGTATCCAATAATACTTACAATCAGCAAAGACCTAATTTTCAAAACAAACCACCACAAACCGATGATAAAAAGCCAAATTTATAAGATATGATGACGAAGCTAGTTGAAACTCAAACGCAGTTTTTCACATCTCAGAAACAAATGAATGAACAAAATGCTCAAGCATTTAGAAATCAACAAGCTTCTATTCAAAATTTGGAACAAGAAGTAAGTAACCTAGCAAGGTTAATAGGTGAAAGAAAACCGGAAAGTTTACCTAGTGATACAAATGCTAACCCCCGGAAGGAAACAGCTAAAGCCATTACCACAAGAAGTGGTATTACACTTAAACCACCTGAAATACCTGTAACTTCTGATGAAGCTATTCCTACTCCATAAGAACCACAACCTGAACAAGATAAGGAAAAAGAACCGGTAGTTGAAAAGGTTAATGAAGATAACACAGTTAAGGCTAAACCTTATGTTAAACCATACCAACCACCACTTCCTTACCCGAGTAAAATGTAAAAAGAGAAACTTGAAGCCGAGCAATCCAAATTCTTGGATATGTTTAAACAGATAAATGTAAATCTTCCTTTCATTGATGTGATTTCAGGAATGCCTAGATATGCTAAATTTCTGAAAGATCTAATCTCGAATAGAAAGAAAATGGAAGAACTCTCGGCCGTTACTATGAATGCTAATTGTTCAGCAGTGCTGTTGAATAAGATACCAGAAAAATTATCAGATCCATGAAGTTTCACAATTCCATGTTTTCTGGGTAGTCTTAGTTCAATAGAAGCATTGGCAGACTTAGGTGCTAGTATAAATTTAATGCCGTATTCACTATACACCAAACTAGACCTTGGAAAATTGAAAGCAACACGAATAAGTATACAACTAGCCGATCGATCAATAAAATATCCTAGAGGGATAATGGAGAACATGCTAGTTAAAGTTGGTACTTTAGTATTTCCAGTAGATTTTGTTGTTCTGGACATGGAAGAAGATTCTCAAGTTCCTCTCATATTAGGAAGACCATTCTTAAACACGGCTAAAGCAATGATAGATGTGTTTGGTAAGAAACTGACCCTAAGTATAGAGGACGAGAGTGTTACCTTTTCATTTGATAGAGCAATGCAACAACCACAATCTGCAGATGATACATGTTATTATATTCAAACTATAGATTCACATGCAGAATTGTTAGAAGAATTTCCAGAATTACAAGGAACAGGAGAATGTTCTTTAGGAGAAGGAACTGAACCAATTGATGAAACCGAAATGTTAGCTAAACTAATGGCTAATGGATATGAACCAACAACAGAAGAAATTCAAATGCTAAAAGAAGAAGACATATATCGATATAAATCATCGATAGAAAAACCACCGACATTAGAGTTAAAGCCACTTCCAAACCATTTGGAATACGCTTATTTACATGGTGAATCTGAATTACCTGTAATAATATCGTCTTCTCTTACTGAAAATGAAAAATCTCAACTCATTTCAGTGTTGAAAGCTCATAAACCAGCCATTGCATGGAAGATTCATGATATAAAAGGAATAAGTCCTTCGTATTGCACACATAAAATCCTTATGGAAGAAGGTCATAAAACGTATGTGCAACGCCAACGAAGACTAGATCCTAATATGCAAGATGTAGTTAAGAAAGAAATTATTAAACTGCTTGATGCAGGTTTAATTTATCCAATTTCTGATAGTCCATGGGTAAGCCCAGTTCAATGCGTGCCTAAGAAGGGTGGCATGACTGTCATTACAAATGAAAAAAATGAGCTTATTCCTACTAGGACTGTAACAGGATGGCGTGTATCTATTGATTATAGAAAATTAAATGACGCCACCAGAAAAGATCACTTTCCCTTACCTTTCATTGATCAAATGTTGGAAAGATTAGCCGGAAATAGTTATTATTGTTTTCTTGATGGTTTTTTCGGATATTTTCAAATTCCAATAGCACCCGAAGACCAAGAGAAAACCACGTTCACGTGCCCTTATGGTACTTTTGCTTACAAACGCATGCCATTTGGACTTTGCAATGCCCCTGCAACCTTTCAAAGGTGCATGATGGTGATTTTTCACGACATGATAGAAGAATGCATGAAAGTTTTCATGGATGACTTTTCAGTCTTCGGTGATACATTTGAATCATGTCTAGCTAATCTTGAACGAATGCTTATTAGATGCGAACAATCAAATCTAGTTCTTAATTGGGAGAAATGTCATTTCATGGTTAAAGAAGGCATAGTTCTTGGACATAAAATCTCAAAGGAAGGAATTGAAGTGGATAGAGCTAAAGTAGATGTAATTGCTAAACTTCCACATCCCACCAATGTTAGAGGAGTTAGGAGTTTTCTAGGGCATGCCGGTTTTTACCGACGTTTCATAAAAGATTTTTCTAAAATTGCCACTCCTATGAATAAACTCCTAGAAAAGGATGCTCCATTCATCTTTTTAGATGAATGTATTAAATCTTTTAATATACTTAAAGAAAAAATCACTAATGCACCGATCATTATAACACCAAATTGGAATCTACCGTTTGAACTTATGTGCGATGCAAGTGATTTTGCAATGAGAGCCGTTTTAGGACAAAGGATTGAAAAACGATTTCAAACTATATATTATGCTAGTAAGATGTTACAAGGAGCACAAACGAACTATACAACTACTGAAAAAGAACTCCTTGCTATTGTCTTTGCTTTTGACAAATTTCGTTCATATCTCGTTCTAGCAAAAACGGTGGTCTATACCGACCATTCTGCTCTTAGATACCTATTTTCGAAACAAGATGCCAAACCAAGATTAATCCATTGGATCTTACTCTTACAAGAGTTCGATATTGAAGTCCGAGATAAAAAGGGAGCAGAAAATCTCGCCGCTGATCATCTTTCTCGTCTTGAAAATCCCGAATTAGAAGTTCTAAATGAATCGGCCATACAAGACAACTTTCCTGATGAATATCTATTGAAGATAGATTATAATGAAATTCCATGGTTTGCAGACTATGCAAACTACTTAGTATGTCGATTCCTTGAAAAAGGATTATCGTACCAAAAATGAAAGAAATTCTTCAGTGATATAAAACACTATTTCTGGGAAGATCCACATTTGTTTAAAAGTTGTCCAGATGGAATAATACACCGATGTGTATTCGGAGATGAAGCCAATCAAATCTTAAACCATTGTCACACATGACCAACAGGAGGGCATTATGGGCCTCAACACACAGCAAGAAAAGTTTATGATGCTGGATTCTATTGGCCTACAATTTACAAAGACGCACACCTTCTTTGCAAATCCTGTGATGCTTGTCAAAGGTTCGGAAAAAATAAGTCAACGTGATGAAATGCCATAAAATGTCATTCAAGTATGCGAAGTATTTGACATTTGGGGTATTGACTTTATGGGTCCATTTCCAAAATCTCATAATTCCATTTCCAAAATCTCATAATAATTTATACATTCTCGTTGCCATTGATTATGTATCTAAATGGGCGGAAGCACAAGCTCTCCCAACTAACGATGCACGAGTTGTAGTCAACTTTTTAAAACGTCTTTTTGCAAGGTTTGGAACACCGAAAGCTTTAATAAGTGATCGGGGAACTCATTTTTGTAATAATCAACTTGAGAAAGTTCTTAAAAGATATGGAGTAACTCATAAAATCTCCACCGCTTATCATCCACAGACAAGTGGACAAGTTGAAAATACCAACCGAGCTTTAAAACGTATTCTAGAGAAAACCGTAGGATCAAATCCGAAGGAATGGTCCATTAAATTGGAGGATGCACTCTGGGCTTTTAGAACAGCCTACAAAACTCCAATTGGAACCACACCTTTTAGACTCGTTTACGGAAAAGCATGTCATCTTCCAGTAGAAATTGAACACAAAGCATTTTGGGCTTTGAAGACATGTAATCTTGATTTACATGAAGCTGGACGTCTACGGTTAAGTCAACTAAATGAATTAGAAGAATTAAGACATGAAGCATACAAAAATTCGTTAATCTATAAGGAAAGAACGAAGAAATGGCATGATAAAAGAATCAGAAGTTCAAAAGAATTTAAAGAAGGAGGCAGAGTTCTTCTTTTCAATTCACGATTCAAGCTATTTCCTGGAAAATTGAAATCAAGATGGTCTGGACCATTCATAGTCAAAAGAGTTTTCCCGTACGGAACAGTAGAATTAATAAATTCAAATGAGATTGAATTTAAAGTTAATGGTCACAGAGTTAAACATTACATAGATAGTCCAATGGAAGTTGACAACGAAGTTAATCACAATTTCGACACCACAGCTAACTAAGTGTGGGGAGAATCAAGTCTTTAAAGGATAATATGTATTTCTGTTAGAGTTAGATTTTTTGTTTTCGTGTAGTTCTCGAAAATGGAACCCGAATGGTCTTTACCTAGCAGACCCTAAAGAACTAGTCTTCTCCCCCCATTCTGAATTTTTATTTTTTTTAGGTTTTTCAAAATGAAGGCTTCCTGTGAATTAAACCATGGTCTAATGCTACGCGCTTTGATCACTAAACGTAATAATGACACACTTCCAAGTGAAATCGTATCATTAATTAGAGGTAAATTGGACGGAGTAAGAAAAGAATCCAGATGCGAAGATAATAAGTTACAATTTGGTAAAGGAAAATCAAAATCCGCAGCGAAAAGAAGAGCACGACACCTTGAAAAATGTCACAAATGCGGAAAATGGTCACACGAAGGTAAATGTTTAAATAATCAAACCTATTCAAATACCGAATTTGTTACTTTATGCAGAGACGGACCGTTCATATGTTTAGAAGAAAAAACGTTAAATGCTCGAGGTTACGCCTATGTAGCCATGGAAAACCAATTAGTCCGACTATCTTATGAGTGGGCTAGAGCATATCACTAAGAAATCTATTTCACAGGTAAGTTTGTACAGTTTTCATTTTTTATTTTTATTTTTAACCTTTTGATAATAAACGCTAATTTGTTCGCTATAAAGTATTAAATTGGTATTCAATAAAATTAGGTCTTGCGACCGAAATTATTGATATCATACAGAAATTTATTACATCACTGCGAAATTTAACGTTTATTCTTAAGATATAAATATCTTTAATCAATCAAACTAAAATATTTCAAAAATTCGTCATGAGTTAAATTAGATTATGAAACCGAAATTACTTTACCGAAAAGAGGGGCGTATATTTTTAATAATATTTGATTGATTAAAGTGGGATAAAAAAGCCAAAAAGATTTTTAATTTTATTTTTACTTTGTTTTTAAATTTAATATATAAATATTAAAATACTATTGTAAACTTTTAAATCAATATATTTAAAATTGTAAATATTTGAAAAATTAATATTTTTAATATAAGTTTATATGTATAAAAACAAAAATATAATATAAATTTGGTGTGAATTTTTAAATTTTAATAATATGAATTTTTAATTTTATGCATTTTAAATTTAAGTTTGGTGTGAATTTAAAAACAAAAATTTACTTTATTTCACTAAGTTAAAAATATGATTTTTAAAATTCGTCGTGAGTTGAAGACTAGGTCTTTGAACCGAAATTGCTCTACCCAAGGGAGGGACGAGAACTTTTATTATCATTATTTTTAATCTTATTTAAATTAAAGTATGCCAAAAACATTAAAAAAAGCCAAAAATCTTTACTTTTAAAATCACGCTTTATGTTTTATTAAGTATAAGGTTTTATTATTAAGAAAAAAAAAAGCTGAAAGTACTGTAGCCGGACACCCATGCGATCGCATGGGATTCTCACTATACCTCCATACGATCGCATGGAGGCAAAAATCAGGCCAGGTTCAAAAAGGCACCAGGTCTGTCTTCTCCACAAAAACACACATACATACCCGAAATTCTCTCAAAATCTCACCAAATTTCATCATTTTTCCACTGTAATTCGTCATTTTTCTTGCTCTAATCATGCCTAGATTCTCATTCTTCAGCAAAAAGGTAAAAATTACACCCCTAAACTCTATAAATTCCTAGTTTTTGTGATAATTATCAATATTTTACCTAATTCAATTTTGTTAATTTCTAGTGTAATTAGTATTAAATTGTTAGTATTTTATGCATGTATAACCTAGATTGATGCTATTTAACATGATTTGAAGCCAAAAACTTCAAAATTTTTAGAAATCTAGGGTTTGTGTTCTTGAGCAATTTGGGGCTTTTTGATATAAACAGGTTATGGCCGATTTTTGTCATGAATTATTGCTTAATTGAGTAGTGTAACATGTTTAAGTAGTTAAATAATCCAAACATTGATCCTAAACATGATTTTTAAATATTAAAGTGGACTTTTTAGGCGAAAATTCATGAACTTGATTAATTTGATATAATTGCCATTTAAGACTTGTTTAATTGTTAGTAATGACTATTTTGACATGTTATTTGAGTTAAATGCTTATGAACTTTGTCTACATTTCCATATGTGCTTATTTGAAAAAGTATAGAATTGTAAAAATTGTGAAAATGTGTATAAGTTAAATTTTGATTTAACATGTTATTATGATTGTTTTAATTTGTTATTTTGCTAACACTAATGCATATTTGGATGCACAAATTTTGTGTTTAATGTGTTTTGCAGAAAGCCGATACTGGAGGTTCAGGAGCATCATCATCTAGACGACCTGCTCCAGCACCAGAACCAGAACCAAAAATGCAACACGAGCCAGAACCCGAACAAGAACCACAACAGGAACCACAACAACAGCCTGATCAGCATGTACCTTATTATGATCCGGTACAGTTTGTTAATGAATTCATAGTATTCCCGATGAGGCCGCCAGTAGAATTCCCAACAATTCCTGAGCATAATTTGCATCCTAATCTGAGATTTGATAGAAGATGGAGAGATTACGAGACATATCAAAGGAACAAATTCAAATTGGTAACAAAAAACGTAGAGGTACCAAGGGTAATCGATTGGGATCCTTTGGAGAGAGTTCAGCTAGCTAATAGAGTCAGACTGCTACTGATTTAGAGGTACGGGAACTCTTCTTTTACAGATTGGGAACGTCTTTTCACCATTCGTAGGCCTGTATATAAGGAATGGTGTGTTGAGTTGATGAGTACTGTATCACTTGATACAAATATAGTTAGAATAGATGATAGAAGATTTCTTAGGTTTATCCTTGGCGGTAGGATGTACAGAATGTCCATGCTGGACATGGCCAGGGCTTTACAGATATATACTCCTGGAGAGTTGCTACTACCCGATTGTACAAATTTGATTCATTATGGTGAAAGGGTAGATAGCAACTTTGACGCTGACGCCATTTGGAGGCATATGTCACATTTTGATGTTTTTACACGAGCGGGAGGACACTCCTATACACATATTGACAGAGACGAGCTTCGTATCATTCATAGATTTTTAGCTAACTCGATTACACAGAGAGGTCACAATAAGGAAAAAATGACCTTACATGATTTATTCTACCTAAAGTGTATTCGGGATCCTAGAAGCTTTGTCAATATCCATTACTGTCTTGGTTTTTATTTATCTAAAATGGTAGAAGGAATGCAGGACGGGAGTATAATAGGAGGAGGTATTTTTGTTACTCTCATTGGAGAGTATTTAGGTGTTGATAGGAACCAAGGGGGTCCATTACAGCTTTGTAGAGAACAGGTTGAGCCTTTAGGATTGAAAGTTTATGTGGGTGCTAAGGTATTGAAAAGTAGACGCAACCAGGCAGTACCCTATGAGGGCCCTCATCCTCAGGTAGAGAGAGGCTCAGACGAGGAAATGTAGGAAGCGGAAGACATTAGGGATGTCTTTCGAGATGCTATTCGTATAGATGAGGAAGCAATGACGAGCGCGGCCAGACATAGTATGTACGAGTAGTGGAACTCCGAGCGAGTATACGAGGATTATAGGCGACGCCAACACGATAGCTGGTTAGTTCATCAGCACCAAATCATGAGCCAGCTATCATATCAGGTACCAAATAATTACGTGCCTACTCGACCTGCTCATTTTCCGCCACACAGCCCCGACATCCGACCACCCTTTAACCGGTATGACTATAACCAAGCCTATCAGGACACCTATAACCAACAATGGAACCCACCTAACGAGATGAATTGGAACCCCTATCCAGACTGATTTAGTTCCATTTGGTTATCTTTATGATTTTTATATTTTTATCTTTTTAATTATTCATGTTTAAATTTATGTTATTGGATATATTTATGTAATTTTATCATTTTTATTATTATTGTGTACTAATATTTCACATTTAGGATTTGAAAGTGGGATATTAAGTCCCATTTCAAATTGTCATGCATGTTTATATTTGTATGTATGTATATTGTCGATTGTACAAAATAGGGTAAAACAGCGCATTTTCAAAGACTTGCATTAAGTTCAGCAAAAGCTACTAATTTTAAAGACATGATGAAAAATAAATGTGATGTAACAACAAGACGGAATGAACAAATGATGTGCACCATTTATCATTCAGCAAACAAACGCCAATATGTTTGGAAACTTTGGTAAAATTTAATCATTTTTTTTACGCTAATCACCCTCAATAATTTAAATTATTACTGATTTCTTGCAAATGAGGGCATTGCAAGATCTTAAGTGTGGGAAGGGGTTAAATTCTTTCGGATTTTTAAAATTTTTAACTTATACACTTGGTTACCATTAAAAATACTAGTAACGCAGTAGTTGTATTAGAATCTAGTGCTCTCTGATAATAAAGAACAGCCCTAGTCTTATATACTGACTACCCAATTCTAGTAAAAATTTTCAAAATTTTCAATTAAATGAACTCAAAATCATGTTTATACATATTTATGAACGATAAAACTAGGTGTTAACACCGAAATTATTGTTACCTCGGAAAGGACATAAATTGAAAAACAAACCAAAATGTTAGAATTCATTTAAAATGGAATAGAGGACAATAAAAAGGCAAATAAAAGAAAATAAAAGCCAAGTGTGGGAAAATTTACCAAGTTATTTTAAACATATGTCACATATTTCTGTAACAAATAATTGAAGATACTTTTGCTTTGAACTAAACTAAACAGTTTTACCTGAGTTACTGTAAGAAAGATGGATCTACATGATGAATCAATTCCATCATTAAAAGGAAGTAAAGTCTTTCGAAAAAGAAACGCGCTTCTTGATTTAGGTCATGAAGTTGTCGTCCAGACCAGCTGTAGGTTGACGAAAAATCTAGAAAAGTCATCTCTAAAATCAGCAGGAAATCCACGGACCTCAGCATCAAACAGGGTCGCCAAGTGGTCAGACTTATCCTAACCATGAGAGGATCTGTCTCGTACAATGGGGGGGGGGGGCACCGTGCAAATTAGCTTGATAAGACTAATGAATCAGATCCCCAGAAAGGATAACCTCCTTAAAGATCAAAAATCAGCTTTTAAGACTGATATTACTCAATCCTAGAGATTGACCTTAAAGATTGAGAATTACAAACTCATGGAATTCAATGATATCTAAACTCAAGCTTGAACGAGAAAATATTTTGATCAAAATTTCAAACCGATTTGTTTTCTGAAAACCTATTTTCAATGCGTTCATTACCACTGAACGTAAAATCCTAGGAATTCACCTAGAATTCATTAGGTCACATGAACCAAATCAGGTGTCAACCGTAAGAACGGTGGTTGCATAGCATGGTCAAAGACAGGACCTTGTGCCAGACCAAAAAATTATAAGGGTGAGCTTTACTATTGCTCCTACAAAGGATAGTAATTGCGTCCGACACATTATAGACCATAATTAAAAGCATGTCAGGGGACATTGCCTTAACAGTTGCTTGTTCAACGCTTTCCTTTACAATCGGACGGTAGTTTACCGAAAGGTAATATACGGAGCAAGTATACTGAACGTGTTGCTTTCCCAATACAAGGTTAGCAAGTGGGTGACACAAAACCACAAGTTTTGAGCTAAAATTTTCAAATCTGAAACCCACCAAACCCACAAAAAGAATTTGCAAACACCAGTGAAGGGTTATTCCGGAAAACTTATCTAGGGTAAAAGCTAGAATGAAATTTTCAAAAGATCAAATGTTTTCATAAAGATCCTATTTCTTTAAGGATCTAAATTTTTATCAGTCATGTGGGACTGTAAACCACATCGTTACTACCATTGTTTATACCGCCGTAAAGAAATCACTGATGTACAAAGTGTGAAGAATAAAGAAGTGATTCTAGTATTTCAAGACTATATTGCTTGAGGACAAGCAACGCTCAAGTGTGGGAATATTTGATAATGCTAAAAACGAACATATATTTCATAGCATTATTCCTCAAGAAAGACAAGCTTTTAGTTGCAATTGTTCTATTTACAAGTGATATTCGTTTAAATAATAAAAGGTAAAGACAAAAGAAAGATTCGACGAATTGAAGACGCAAACGACCAAAAAGCTCAAAAATACAAAATACAATCAAAGAGGTTCCAATTATTGATAAGAAACGTCTCGAAATTACAGGAGTACAAGAATATAATATAATATATATAATTAAATTTAATTATATATATTATATTATATAATAAATAAATAAGCAGCCCACGTTTTTGTAGACTTTTGAGCCTCCCCAGCTGGCCATGCGATCGCATGAGCCTGAAGGGTAAAGCTCATGCGATCGCATGAGCTCCTTTTCCAGCCCACATGCCTATAAAAATTCGCATTCTTGTGAACATCATATCATATATCAATCTTTCTTTCTCTCTATCAAACGTATTATATATATATATATATATATATATATATATATATATATATATATATATATATATATATATATATATATATATATATATTATAATTTTAATTTTAATTTTAATTTTAATTTCTAATAATAAGGGTATGTTAGCGAATGTTGTAAGGGTGTAAGTCAAAATTCTGTCCGTGTAACGCTACGCTATTTTTAATCATTGTAAGTTATGTTCAACCTTTTTAATTTAATGTCTCGTAGTTAAGTTATTATTATGCTTATTTAATCAGAAGTAATCATGATGTTGGGCTAATTACTAAAATTGGGTAATTGGGCTTTGTACCATAATTGGGATTTGGACAAAAGAACGACACTTGTGGAAATTAGACTATGGGCTATTAATGGACTTTATATTTGTTTAACTAAATGATAGTTTGTTAATTTTAATATAAAGATTTACAATTGAACGTCCCTATAAATAACCATATACACTCGATCGGATACGATGGGCGGGATATTTATATGTACGAATAATCGTTCATTTAACCGGACACGGGAATGAATTAATAGTCTATGAAATTATTAAAATAGGGGTGAAATTATGTACAAGGACACTTGGCATAATTGATAACAAAGTATTAAAATCTTGGGTTACACGCAGTCGATAACCTGGTGTAATTATTAAACAAAGTATTAAAACCTTGTTACAGTTTAAGACCCAAATTAGTTGAAATATTTAACTTCGGGTATAAGGATAATTTGACGAGGACACTCGCACTTTATATTTATGACTGATGGACTGTTATGGACAAAAACCAGACGGACATATTAAATAATCCAGGACAAAGGACAATTAACCCATGGGCATAAAACTAAAATCAACACGTCAAACATCATGATTACGGAAGTTTAAATAAGCATAGTTCTTTTATTTCATATTTAATTTCCTTTATTTTATATTTAATTACACTTCTAATTATCGTACTTTTATTTATTATTATTGTATTTAATTGCACTTTTAATTATCGTACTTTTTAATTATCGCACTTTTATTTTATCGCACTTTCATTTATCGCAATTTCCTTAATGTTATTTACTTTACTCTTTAAATTAAGTCTTGTATTTATTTTTAATATTTTACATTAGGTTTTAACTGCGACTAAGTTTTAAAATCGACAAACCGGTCATTAAACGGTAAAAACCCCCCCTTTTATAATAATAATATTACTTATATATATATATATATATATATATATATATATATATATATATATATATATATATATTTGTATTTTTATAAATTAAACTAATATAGCGTTAAGCTTTGGTTAAAGATTTTTCCCTGTAGAACGAACCGGACTTACTAAAAACTACACTACTGTACGATTAGGTACACTGCCTATAACTGTAGCAAGATTTAAGTATATCCATTCTTTAAATAAATAAATATCTTGTGTAAAATTGTATCGTATTTAATAGTATTTCCTAGTAAAATATACACTATTTCATATACGCCTCGCATAACATCATATATATATATATATATATATATATATATATATATATAGTGGACCAATCCATGGATAAGCACTAAATGGGGCACAAACTGGATAAGTAAAATTTCAAATATTTTTTTTTTTAAAAAAAACGATCCTTTAATATGCAAATAGAAGAAAACGAAAAAATTTTAAAAAGTTTTTGAACAAAATCGTTCGAAAATCGATGATGAATGGTAAACATCGATGATGAATGGTAAAAATTGATGATGAATGGTAAAATTAACCATTCATCTGGTTAATTTATCATTCATTTTTGTTCGCGATGAATGATAAAATTAATCAATGCTAAAAAAAAAGCAGATGAATAGTTAATTTAACCATTCATCTGTTTATGATGAATGATAAAAAACAGATGAATGGTTAATTTAACCATTCATCTGGTTTTTTTAGCATTGATTAATTTTATCATTAATCGTAAACAAGATGAATGATAAATTTACCCGATGAATGGTTAATTTTACCATTCATCATCGATTTTTGAAAGATTTTGAACTTTTTTTTATGAAAAAAATTGATTAGAGGTGCATTTTAATGCAGATTTATGAATGTAAAAAAAAATTCAAAAAAAAAAATTTTATTTTGTTTATCCGGTTTGTACTCCTTTTAAGTTTATCCATGGATCGTGCCCCTATATATATATATATATATATATATATATATATATATATATATATATATATATATATATATATATAAGTAATATAATAGTATTATTATTATTATAAAAGGGGGGTTTTACCGTTTAATGACCGGTTTGTCGATTTTAAATAAAGCGTAAAGATAAATGACAGAATTTAAATTGCGATAAAGTAAATTACAGTAATTAAAATGACAGTAAATAAAGGTACGATGAAATATGAAATAAAAGTATTATGCTTATTTAAATTTCCGTAATCATGATGTTTGACATTTTGATTTTAATTTATTACCCTAGGTTAATTGTCCTTTGTCCTGGTTTATTTGATACCTATCTGGTTTTTGTCCATAATAGTCCATCGGTCATAATTATAAAATGCTCGTCAAATTAACCTTATTCCCGAAGTCAAATATTCCAACTAATTGGGATTCGAACTGTAACAAGGTTTTAATACTTTGTTAATAATTACACCAGGTTATCGACTGCTTGTAATCCAAGGTTTTAATACTTTGTTAACAATTACACCAATTATCCTTGTATGTAATCCACCCCTGTTTTAATTAGTCCATGATACATTAATTTATTCACTTTGGCCATAATGAATAATCAATTACCCAATCCAATTGATTAATTAAATGATTGTAAACGATGTCGTATAAACGTTACTAAATAGGACATTCGTAATCATTTTAATAATTATTAGATTAACTAATTTGAAGATAGGTTCGACAAGTTCCAATGAATTGTCATTCAATTAGACAATACCCCCCACCTATTAATAGTCAATAGTCGAATGTTCACAAGTGTCGCTCTTTTGTCCAAACCCTAATTATGGTACAAAATTCAATAACCCCGTCTTAATATTTTAGCCCAAAATCACGATTACTTCGGCTCAAATAAGCATAATAATAACTTAGTTACGAGACATTAATTTAAAAAGGAAGAACATAGCTTACATTGGTATTTAATCGCGTAGCGTTACACGGACAGAGTTCCAACTTACAAAACCTTAAAACATTCTTACAATAACCTTATTATTATTATTAACTTAAAATTAAAATTAAAATTATAAAATATAAATATAAATATAAATTGAGAGAGATAGATAGAAAATGGGTTACAGAATTCGAGCAGAATGCGTGAGCTTTTATAGGCCCACTTTGAACTGTACGCTCCGCGAGTGCGGTACTTTTGTGCCTTACAGCTCCGCGAGTGTGAAGCTTTGGATTCCTGCTCACCAAATTGAGTTAAACGTGGGCTGCTGAATATTATAATATATAATATAATAATATATAATTCCATATAATTATATATATATATATATATATATATATATATATATATATATTATATTCTTGTTCATAGTTGACTTGTACTTTTAGCTCCGTTGAGTCATACGTTGATAGTTGGTTCATGTCTCGGTTCCGGTTTTTCGAACGTCTTTTCGTACGCTTAGATATCTTATATTTTGCGTTTCGCGGCTTGTACTCTTGTCATTTTTAAATGTTATTCATCAATAAATTAAACCACTTGGATTGTATCTTGTACATTTGAGCTTTTTGGTCATTTGCGTCTTTAAATCTTCATTTTCTTCTTTTGTCTTCGCACTTATTTAATATAAACGAGTATTACTTAAAAATAGAACAATTACAACTAAAAGTTTTACATATTGGAAGGATATTGCTATGAAATATATGTTCCTTTTTAGCATTATCAGAGACCTACAATAATAACTTAGATCCCAAGTGTTAAGAAACCCTAAGCTAGAAAGCTTAGATCTTTACAAGATTAATGAGACCATAAGCTAGAAAGCTAAGATCTAGTAAAAGTAATGAGATCATAAACTAAAAAAGCTTAGATCTTCAACAAAATAATGAAATCCTTTGTCATACCCCCAAATAGGGCTGGGGAAATATGACTTCACAATATCACAACACAAGTATGTATAAACGAGAACGACTCAAAATGAGACGTTTTAACAAAATTTTATTTGCAGCGGAAACATAATAATGTTTTACATAATGAAATTCATGTGTAAATAACAAATGATAAGTCTAATATGTGGACTCTAATGCAACAGCTAACTAAGTATCATAGGGCAGCACACAAGCTAATCTTCACCTGAGACAAACATGCTTAAAGTGTCAACATAAAGGTTGAGTGAACATCATAGGTTTAACAATCATAATAAGTTTTAGATCACAAGATTTAATTCAAAATATCAAAATATTCAATATGCCATGAGTTATAATATCGAACTAAACATTAACCTCTGACACTGTACGGGTGTCAGAAATCATTATTATGTACCCCCTTGACCATCACGCCAATGGGTAGAGACGTCACTCTCAATATGCCTACTCACAATAATTAAGCTTGCAAAATTCCAATTCGAGCAATTAACGATATTATGGTGGGGATTTGCATGTAACAATAGATACATGGTTAACAAAAGTCTCACGAAATTGCATATCAAACAGTTTAGGTACTTGTGTCTAAATTGTAAATCATTTAAAAGCAAGCATGTGTCTCACCCCAAAAGTTGTAAAACAGTTAATTAATAGTAAAAAGCGGGGCTATGAAGTTCACCTTAATAGCAAGTAAGAAATTCCACGCAAGGAAGTATGAACGGAGTATGTAACCGGAGATCTCAATCTAGAGTTATAACGTTTGATTAGTTAATGTCTAATAGACATAAAGTTTGTTTATTAATATAGTAAACTATATTAACAGTTATGGTCTTCGAGAAAAGTTCCTATTTCTCAAAAGTTTCTATTTTTGGAAACCTACTATTTATGGAAAGCTTCCACTTATAGTAAGCTTCTAGTTTATGAAGTTCGGGTTATAATTCTTAACAAAGATGTTGTACAATCCCGTCCAAACTTTGTTGCTGACATGCAAGTCACTCGAATGATCTATTGTTACCGGGCTCCCAGGATTCTTAACCAGAATCTAAGTCATTGCATTCGAAATCCACAAGCGGTTCCCATAATGGCAACAAGGATCACCCTAGGCCACAAGTAGTGGTGATGTTTGTAGTCCTTGTACGTTATCTTTAATTATAACTCTACGTTATAGGTATATACACATAACAAGTTATTAATGTACTTATTAGTTTTATATATATATATATATATATATATATATATATATATATATATATATATATATATATATATATATATATATATATATATATATATATATATATATATATATATATATATATATATATAGGTGATAATATACTTAGTGTAATTAAAGTGTTACTATATAGTTAGGTGTATAGGTTATAATAATAATAATAATAGTATTACTAATTAATTAATTAATTAATTAATTAATTATTATTAAATCTTATCATTACATGTTATTCATACATAAGTATTAGTTTACAATACATTTTATATTATACACAATTACTTAATTAGTATTAACCTTATATTATCCTTAAATATCCTAATAATTAATTAAATACCTAAAAATCATTTACATAATTTTTATAAACTTAATTAATCATATAAATCACTATAAAAATTTTGAAAATCGTTTTTATCAAAAGTTTATATTTATTTTTGTTTTTCCCCTTTATTTAATCATAAAAATCAAGTTAAATTCCACATAATTATTAAATAAACTTAGATAATTACTTTTATAAGTTTATCCCATCTTAAAAATCTGTAGAAAAATATATATTATATTATTTTTATTATTTTTATATACTTTCCTTATTTATCCCTTAATTACATTATAATAGTGTTTTAAATATTCAATAAATACTAATTCGACTCCAATATTAATTCTTATAATTTTTACAGACTTATTAATATTTATTAACCTCAGAAAAATTATATATATATATTTTTATTATTAATGTAAATTTTTATTACGAATTTTTCATTATTTTTATACTTAAATACTACATAATTCATTTTTAACTACAAATAAAATTCCAAAAACTACTATAATTATTTTTACATGATCTAACACTATTCTAAATACTTTTTATATAAATATTACTGAAATCCATATTTTATATATATTAATTTCATTTTTATCTATTAAAATCATACAATAATACCATTAATTATAGAATAATTGTATATAATGTTATATAAATTAATTTTTCTCATCCAACAACTTTTATAAAAATAAAAACCTCTGTAAAAATTATCATAACCAATTTTATATATTTAGAACAATTAAAACCAATTTATCCTTATATATACCCATCGATTTACATATATATTTATATAAAATAGTTTCTTTGCTTTTATCCAAAATCTTACATACAATACTTCATAATATATACTTAGATACATATATATCATGTTTTTATACATATATAACGTATGCATGCATACATGCACACGTATACACATATATATATAATTTTTATATAAAACTCGCGTGTAAACGAAAGCCTGAGTAAGTAAGGATCTAGGGTTACCTTAGGGATGTTAAGAGCAAGATTAGAAGTAGGTTGTTGATGGAGATCGAACAGACCAGCAGCATCAACGAATCGAAGCAAGAAAGTAGCAATATGGATCGGTTTTGGTGAGGCTTTGGGTCACGATCACAGCAGCAGCAACAGGGGCTATTTTCATGGGATTTTGCAGTAGCAAGGAAGGTGGTTTTGTGGTGGTGGTAGGCTGAAACGATGGCATCAGGTGGTGGTGTGGTTTGGTTATTGAAACCGAAGGTGGGAGGGTGGTGGTGGTGGTGTGTTCTTGCGTCGCCAACAAGGAGAGATAAGGATGAGGTTTTCGATTGATTTTGTGAATGAGATTATGGTATGTCTTGTGGTCTTTTTTATAGTACTAGATTTAGAGTCATGATCAAACAAGGATTTCTAGGAGATAAGCTTGAAGACGGATTGAGATTAGAATTAGAACTAGATTAGGATTAGACTAATTGTAACTAGCTTAGGATTAGATTACTTTGCTAATAAGTTTTCTCTTTATTTTTTATTTTTTTTACTTGGTCGTCCCATTTTATATATATATATATATATATATATATATATATATATATATATATATATATATATATATATATATATATATATATATATATATATATAATTTATATTCGGCTTATTTTGTATTTATATAAATTATATATATATATTTTTTTACTAGTTGATAAGTATTATTAATTTATCATTTTGGTTCTATAAGTTTAATTAATTTTATTTGTTTCCCATTTGTTTTTAAAGTATTAGGGTTTATTGTATTAATTATTCATTAGGGTTAGGGTTTAAATACGTGCATTAATTATTGAGCATTTAATATCTGGATAACAATCCTAATGACAATAAACAGGATCAGGAAATGTGTTAATGCATTTTCTGTAAGTCCCTAGACATCTAACCTACGTCCATTGCAGGTACTTCAGTTTATGGGATACCATGATCGCTCGTTATTATCCTATCTGTGTTTGTATGCGGTTACAGGTACTGCAGGAACGCGATATGGATGTTTGACTATGTTAGACTTAGTCAGACGTGCGAGTGAAGTCTCACTCGTACAGCTGACAGGCTCATACGCACGGTTGATGCTGAGCTAAGTTGCAATTATAACCTAAATGAGATGACACGAGTGAGTGATCACCCGTACGGCAGATGAAGTCAACTCGTACGTATGATACGGGTGAGTCAACAGCAGAGGTATATAAGTGTTATGTTCTTCATTTTAGGTTAAGCCTCTCTCACACACACCAATCAGATCTGGTAAACCCTAATCCGATTCTCTCTCAACCCAAATCACTCCTGGTAGTGAATAATAGCTCTAGGCATTAATCTAATCACACCCTTGTTGTGGTTTGACTAATTTAATCCCAAAAAGCTCCTCATATTCACTAGTTATGGTTTGATTCACTAATTCTGCCTTTGTGTGAATTAAACCTGTTGATTTCGAAGTTCCTAGTCATGTTTCATCATTGGTATCAGAGCGTTGGTTGTGATTTCAACATCATCTAGTGATTTTTGGTGATTAATGAGTTTATTATTTGGGTTTTTGAGTTAAAAGTAATTTTAATCAAAAAAGAATCATTTTTACATGTGTAATTGTTTTTAGAGAGTGTGTTTATGTTAGTTTAGTGCTAATCCAGCTATTGGACGAAGAAATTGAGGTTTAGTATCAATTTTTAGGGTTTTTGGGTGATTTGAGCTGAACAGCAGTTCACACGAGTGGGTCAATTTTTTTGATCACATGCGCGGTTGACCACGCGGTTGACTGTCACTCGTGAACTCACACGTACGGGTTAGCATAACCTTTTGAGGTTAAGTGACTACAGTCTGATCACACGAGTGATCACGCGGTTGACAGTGACACGTATGAGTAATCACACGGGTGATTTTCACTCGCACGTTTGAGGCTTTGTGACTGGTTCTTTTGGTTAAGTTGTGACACGTACGATTGAGTAGTGACATGTACGGTTGAGTAGTGACATGTACGATTGAATAGTGACACGTACGGTTGATACTATCACACGTACGGTTGATATCCTGAACCGCACGGTTTACCTTTGGTAAAGTTTTCAAGATGTTTAATTCAAACGACTACGCGTTGGCCGCACCGTTAGTTCAGAGCATTACGAATATGACTCAACGATTACTTTTTGCTGAGAGTGAATTAGGAAGTGGTACGAAATGTCCGAGGTTAATGAATATGGATAATTATTCTACTTGGAAGTCGAGATTTAAGATATGGTCTGATGGTCAGGACACGAAACTTTGGAAGTACATTGAAACCGAATTTCAATGGCCACGTTCACCTGTGATAAATGAACTGTATACGTTACATAATATGCCTTCAGAAGAACGTGATGAGTATAACTTGGAAAAGAAGATGTACTGTAACTTGACAAGTGCTCTTGATGGTCCGATTTTCCATCAATTTCTGTGTCACGATAATTCGTTCAAGATATGGGAAGCACTTCGTACCTTCAATGAAGGGAATTCATCTTACAGAATAAGAAAAGGGTTAGAACTAAAAGCTGAGTTTGATCATTTTCACTGGCAAGTTGGAGAGTCTATTACAGAATTGGTTGAAAGATATCGTCATTTGCTGGCTGAAATACACAACCATGATGTAATCATTGAAGAAAAAGACAAAGTAACATGTCTAGCTGGAGCATTACCGTTAGAATGGAATGGTTTCGTATTAACTATGAAGACCAGTGGAGAATTAGCTACTGCTACAGTGAACTCGTTTATTGCAAGACTTCAGGAAGAAGAACTAGAGTTGTTAAACAAAGTTAAGAGGTCTAAACAAGTTCAAGACACGAAAATATATTGTCCAAATAGTTATACACTGCCTAAGTCGGCTCATGCACCATTTTAAACAGCTTTTGCTATGAACAATCAGAATATGTATGGTTTGAATGTTAGCAGTGCACCTATTCAACAAACTTCGTATCCACCACAAGTTTCACCATGTTCTCTCAATACTCAATCACAGCCTACTACCAATACTACAGAGTCATCTACACCGACTGCATCAGATGTTCTTTCTGCACTTAAGATTGAAAACATGAGGAAAGCTGGGAAAGAAAAAATAGTGAAGATATAGCTTTGTTGTCAAGCCTTGTTAATTCTTATGACAGTTATCTTGATGGTCGTGTGGGTAACATTCATCTAACAATAGAAGATTAGCATTAGCTTGATAAAGATGAAGCAGAAAAGATGGATATTATGTGGGGTATGGCAAATCTTGTGAGACGAGCTAGAGATTACGAAGAGCGAACTGGAAAACCAATCAGTCTGACCAAAGATACAAAACTTGGTTTTGATATGAATTATGTTACTTGTTACAACTGTGGAGAATTAGGTCATTTTTCAAGACAGTGCACAAAATAGAAGAAGCAGGGTAATCGTAATCCGTTCAAGAATCAGAACTACAATTCTTAGAGTCAACCTACAAAGCATGAGATTTACATTATTGATAAAGTAAATGAAGCTGAAACAGCTGAGGGTTTGAACAAAGATTTAGTTGTCATTCATGGAGACGATGATGATTGGTCTATCAAATTGAATGTTGATGATCAACAACCTAAAGCTAACATGGCCAAGATTTCTGAAGAAAAAGAAGACTGTGTCATCGGTCAAAGTATAATTGAGAAGCTGACTGCTCATGCTGAAAGAGCTGAAAAGTTATCACGAATCATTCGGAAAGAGAAGTTTCAAAAGATGGTTAAAGATAAATTCAAGAAGGCACGTGATTCAGTTCCTCGTACACATGAATCTGGAAGTATTTCACCAACATCGTCAGAGGACTACTACTTCAACAGTTGGAAGGATAACTATGGTGATACCTCTGTGTTTGAAGAAAGTCTAGAGGCTAATCAGAGTGAAGAGACATTGGCTGATTCTGATACGGAACTAGACAAATGGGGTAAAATGTTTGCTGTTGAATTGGAAATGTTAGTTCTTATGGGTGAAAGTTCAGATCTTGAGAGTGTAAGTTCAGATGTTGATGATTCGGACAAGACGTCAGAATCAGAGGTTGAAGATAAAGCTAATCATACTGGAGTGGATCAATATGATTTTGAAGCATTGAACAAGCAAGCAGTAGATTTGCTGAAGATGTGCTTATCAAAAAGTGATCTTGAAAAGGTTTCTAATTTGACAAGAGCTAAGGATATTTGGGACAGACTTGAGCAGATTCATTTGGGTAAAGATGCTGATACATCAGAGTTTCTTACAGACTCGTCAGAATCAGAAGATGAGCTCGATGATGGGAAGAAGACAGATTTCTTTGCATTTATGGCTGAAACTTCCTCATCAAATAACGCTCAACAGGTATCTTCTGATCCATCTACTGTTATTGAAAGTGTTAAATGTGCTGAATCTAAGGTAACAATTGATAATTTAACAAAGGCATATGCAGAGATGAAAGAAAAATGGCATGCTGACCATGTGACCACTAAGGTTGAAAATGAATTGAAAGAGCAAATCAAAGTTTATAAAAAACAACTTCACGATCTTAAATATTATAACTTTGACATAAATCACGCTTTAATTAAATGTGTTGACACAATTAATTAACTAAAGAAAGAAAATGAATGCGTTAAAGTTGATTTAGAGGCAATTTCAATCAAAATGAAATGTTGGGCAAGTGCGTCACAATGGAATGCATTAATGGTAGAACTTAATGACACCAAGGGAAAGGGTATTGGATATAGTTCTGCATCTCCTCCTTTTCAGAACACATTTATTAATGCTAACGTAGTTGACGGTCGACCAGAAGATTGTATATCTCCTATTTATGAAGATTATGTTGAAAAGAATAAAAAATGTAGTTCAACTACGAATACAACTTCTGATGATACTGCTGAAGGTGCTCTAGATCATGAGGAAGATAGGAAAACTGGGTTAGGAGATAACTCTAAGTCAAGTAGAGTTAGAACACCGAAAGGTCCTGTTAAAATCTTAAGAAATCCTAGATTTGCTAATAGACCGGTTCCTCCTGTTACACCGACACCTGTTCCAAAAAATAAAACAAATGATTCTCCTGTGTTAGTAAGAACACAAGATCCGTCATCTTCAAATTCTAATAACTTGTATGAATTTAGAGGACATAGGGAGTTTCGTCAATGTTTTAGTTGTGCTATTTTTGGACACATTGCTGCTAATTGTCCAAGAAGATATAAATCACCAAGACAGAAGATTGACCTCACATATGATGATCGCAGATCATCTTATGCTCATAAAACAGGTTTACCTGTTAATGATGAAGTTCATATTAAAAATCATACGACAAAGGTTGTCTATGGAGAGTATAAGAGAAAGAACGTCAATAGGTCAATTTTTCTTTTGAAGATTAAGGTTCCTAAACAGGATACTAAGGCAAGAGTTGCCAAATCAACTGATCACAGTAGAGTTTTTGAGTCAAAGGCACGATCGCCTTCACAAAAAGCTAGTCGTCGAAAATACTTTTCTCGTACCCGACCACGAGCTAATTGCTCCGAAGATGAGCAAAATGTAAAAAACCAGAAGAGCAATATTGCTACTTCTAAACTGTCTAAGTTTACGGTTTCTAATGATGAGATTCCACTGGACTCAAACAGGAAATGGATGGAAGTTCAAGCTATGGGTGTTAATGGACAACCTACTGCCGTCCGGGCATGAGTTCCCATTATTAATTAATTTTCTTAATGTGATATGCAGGGAACCAGGTTACCTGCAAATAACACCTGGATAGTGGATAGCGGCGCTTCGAGACATATGACTGGACAGCTATCTCTTCTTTCGGATGTACACCCAATTAAGGGAGGTTATGTTGCATTTGTCGGAGATAAAGGAGGTCACATTTCAGCTCAAGGTTTATTGAAGAATGAAAAAGTTAATTTCGACAAAGTGAACTATTGTCAAGAGCTTGCAAATAATTTGTTGTCAGTTTCACAAATCTGTGAAAAATCTTTCAAGGTAGCATTTGATGACGAATTCAGCTACATTTTGAAGCCAGAGTTTGTGATTCCTCCTAAAATGATTTTGATGAAGGCTCCTAGACAAGTTGATTTATATATACTAGATATGAATGTTGCCACTTCAACTGCTGAACATCATCAAGCTTTTGTTTCCAAAGCGACCGAACAATATTCTATTACATGGCACAAACGCATGGGTCATTTAAGTTTTTGAAAGATGAACCATCTGGTTCACAACAATCTTGTAGAAGGTGTTGATCTTCGATCTTTTCAGATTCTAGGAACATGTGTTCCGTGTAAGAAGGGTAAGCAGAGCAAGAAAGCTCATAAGCTGGTGAAGTATAATCAAATCTCTGCTCCGCTTGAATTGTTATATATGGATCTTTTCGGTCCAATTCATTTTGAACGCATTGATGGAAGTAAGTATTGTCTGGTGGTAACTGATGATTATTCAAGATTCTCTTGGGTAATGTTTTTGAAAGAGAAGTCTGACACATTTGATAATTTGAAAGTGCTAATCAATTGATTAGAAATAGGTTTTAATCTTAAGGTAAGAAAGATTCGATGCGATAACGGTACATAATTCAAGAATCAGTATCTTGCAGGTTTTTATATTGAGAAAGCTATTAATATGCAGTTCAGTTCTGCATACGCTCCTGAGATGAATGGTGTTGCTGAAAGAAAGAATAGAGTATTGATAGAGACAGCTAGAACAATGCTAGCAGATTCGTCGTTACCTGTTCATTTTTGGAGTGAAGCTGTTGCAAATGCATGTTATACTATGAATCGCGTTCTGACTGTTAAACGACTGGGTAAAACTTGCTATGAGCTATTTCATGGGAGAAAATCATCTATGAAGCATCTAGAACCATTTGGTGCACCCTGTACCATTTTGAAAAGAATACCAGGAAGTAAGTTTGATTCAAAAGTGGTTACTTGAGTATTTCTTGGGTATAGTTCTCCTAACAAGCGAGTTTTCAACAATGAGACAAGATGTGTTGAAGAATGGTCTGAAGTTGACATCCAAAGGAATCATATGAAGAATGCTCCAAAGAGTCATCCTTGGATTTATAACTATGACGAGCTGATTGACTCATTCAATCTTGCTCCAGATCAGACAGAGAATGAAGTTGAGTTACAAAAGTTGTTTGATTTACAAAATGAACCAGAAGTATCTATATCTGCTCCAACTCCAACTCCATTACCCACTGTCAATGAACCAGTTCAAGATTCAGATCAAGATGTTGATCCAGTGTACGACACCTGCCGATCTGATATTTCAAGTGAAAATTCTGATAATCCTGAAGATATTGGAGATACCACGAATCTACAACCTGAGATACCTGTTCCTGCACAACCAGTTCCCAGAACTACAGCGGCTCATCCTAGAGAGAATACTATTGGAGATCTAAATGCATGTGTTAGAACAAAAAGACAAGTTCAGTTTGATGGTCAAGTTGATATTCATATGACAGCTGATGCTGCATACTTCGAGTACTCATGTCATATTTCTAGAATCGAGCCGAAGACGACTAAAGAAGCATTGAAGCATGTTGATTGGGTTATGGTAATGCAAGAAGAAATTCAGCAATTCCATCGTCTAGATATTTGGAAGCTAGTTACTAAACCGCATGGTGCTAAAGTTATTGATCTCAAATGGGTTTGGAAGTGCAAATTTGACGAAGATGGAAATGTCATCCGTAACAAAGCAAGATTAGTCGCTAAAGGTTATCAGCAAGATCCTGAATTCGATTATGATGAAGTTTTTGCTCCTGTTGCCAGATTGGAGGCCATTCGCATTTTTCTGACTTTTGCTTCATTTATGAAGTTCAAAGTGTTTCAAATGGATGTTAAGAGTGCATTTATTTATGGCAAGCTAAACGAACGAGTATATGTCAGTTAACCTCCGAGTTTTGAAGATCATCTTCATCCTGACAAAGTTTACCGGTTACGTAGAGCCCTATATGGTTTACATCAAGCCCCAAGAGCTTGGTATGGACGTTTGTCAAGTTATCTGCTCGAAAAAGGTTATCAAATGGGCACGGTAGATTGTACTCTGTTCACAAAGGTTAAAGATGGTGATATTATTTTGGTCCAGATCTATGTAGACGACATTATTTTTGGTGCTACTAAGTAGGAACTCGTCGATGAGTTCGAACAGGTGATGAAGGACGAATTCGAAATGAGCAAATTGGGTCTCTTACATTACTTTCTTGGTTTACAAGTCGAACAGACTAGTAATGGTATTTTTCTTCATCAAGCAAAGTATGTAAATGATATACTCGAACATTTTGGTATGACTCAAGAGCGTCCTGTGTCGACCCCGCTAGCTGTGAATCATGGTATTTCGTTAGACTGTGAAGGGGAACCTGTTGATCCTACATACTATCGAGCAATCATCGGATCGCTTATGTATCTCACTGCATCTAGGCCGGATATTATGTTCGCAACATGTCTGTATGCTCGTTATCAAGTTAATCCAAATACAGTTCATCTTATAGCTGCCAAAAGAATTCTTCGTTATCTGTTGCATTCTCCCAATCTCGGCATATGGTATTCGAACGAAGAAAAGTTTGATCTTGTGGCATATAGTGATTCAGACTATGCAGGTTGCAGAATCAACAACAAATCTACATCAGGAGGATGTCAATTTTTAGGTGAAAGGCTGGTGACCTGGAAATGCAAGAAACAAACTACAGTTGCGCTTTCCACGTGTGAAGCTGAATATTTTGCTACTGCAAGTTGCTGTTCGCAAGTTGTTTGGATCCAACAACAACTTCGTGATTACGGACTAAGAATCTCTTTCTCTCCTCTTTATATTGATAATACTGCTACTATTGCAATTACTAAGAATCCTGTGCAACATTTTAAGACTAAACACATAGGTGTTAAATATCATTTTCTTAGGGATTGTCATGAGAAAAACATTATTAAGGTTAAGAGAATAGGTACTAAGGACCAGAGGGCTGGCTTATTCACTAAGGATTTTGATAAACCTAGGTTCTTGCTACTGTTAGAGATGAATGGCATTGTTGATCGATACAAAGTGATTTCGGATGCTGATTGTGAGGGTTAATCAAATTTTTAGACTTTACATGTAGGATGCATGACATATAGATTTTATTTTTTAATCTGCACTGCATATTTTTGCTTTCTGTCTGTATTTCCTTGATTACATGCTAGTCTGTAGTTATTTTCTGTTTTTCCTTCGTTAAAATGCTAAAAGACAAAAAGATTTTATGTTTTAGTATTTTAGGGGGAGTATGTGCTTCAACAGAAAATACCTAAAAAGTGTAAAATGCCTCACCAGAAAACCCTAAAAAGTTGAAAAATCCGAAAATGTGCTTGTTTTGATTAATATGTTGGACGTGAAGAAATTACTGTACTGAGAGTTGATATATTTGATTAGTAATGATTGATTTGAACGTTTATGTTTATCTGTTGTGTGATGTACTGATAGATGTGACTTATGAATTCATGGCATTAGACAATCATAATAAGAATAACGATCATCTGAGATTTAGAAGTCATGAACGATCTGTTGCGTTTGAAGGTAGTCACCTAATGATCTCTGAAATCGTATCTAATGATAATTGTTGAGGAACTCAACATTCGGTTAAGGGTATCCCCTATCATAATTGATAATCGTTAGAGAAAGTTGGGGGTGAATTTTAAGTTGAGGATTATCTGTTTGGCTGGTGCATACCACGTTGTCACGGGCCTAAGACTTAATAATCGAAACTAGACCCCGAAAATATCAGAGAAAATTAGTTTATGTCGAAAGTAAGTGTCCCTTCTCGCTTAAGGTTGAAAAGTATAATTCCTTATTACGGACCGTTCAAGCATTTAAGGGATAACACATTCGAGTGATCTGAGCACACAACAAAGAAACATGAGTTCATGCATAAAAATAGAAAATCCATTCATGATGGCATTCAAAATCAATATATCAAAAGACTGTGATATGCTGAAAAAGAAATATCAAAAGAAATTCAAAGTCAAAGATAATTGGCGTATCAAGATGGAAAAGTCCTGAAAGTATGAAGAATGCTGATTCATGATGTGCTCATAAAGAACTCAGATCATTCTTAGTGTGACGCCCCCGTGCAGCTTGAATTGTTTAATCACGACGTTCACACTGAACTATTGTGACGACTCCGTCAAAACACTTAACGGCTCCGTCACTTGGTCCCACAGCTTGATCGAAACTCTATATGAATTTAATAAAACAACCTTGCATTCTTTATTTAAAAATGATTTCCTATAAAGGAAATCTACTAAAATGTATAAGTTTAGAAAAACTATACAATAATACTTTAACCAAAAGTTGACCAAAATAAAGTCAACAAACAACCACTTTTTAATGTAACAAAATAGAATGCAAGTTAATGTTTAACAAAAGCTGCCATCATAAATATGCAGACTCTCTAAGCACAGCGGAAGCAATCAATCATGAACCTGAGAATAAAACATGCGAGTAACTGTCAACAAAAATGTTGAGTGAATTATAGGTTTAATATTGCAAACAATATTTAATTTAAACAATAAAAATTTATGTTTGAAAACATAAAAACTCCTTTTTGAACCACCAAATTATATGCTAGAAAACATATAATAAAACATTATTCCATTTTCCGTGAGCCACCTGGTAACCACTTAACCATTTATTTACCCTTGCCAAACACAATAAATAATATACACCGAACAAGTGTATCTACAACAAAATACGAAGTACTAAACATTCCGATAACAAATTGCTAGCGCGACTAGCTCGAAATGGGGTTGTCAAGCCCGATAGATCTATCCGTAGGATTCGCGTTCACCAGTAGAAACCAGTGATTACAGTTACCAGACTAGGGAATATTTTTGTTCAACTCACAATGAATAATTTAAACCAACTTTCACTTGTGTCCAAAATATAAAATAAATTGCATGTATTCTCATCCCAAAAGATTTAAGATAGAAAAATGGGACTATAACTCACCTTAATAGCAACTGAAGAAATCTCACAAACAAGCGAACAGCAAATAAAGTAAAGTGATCAAGAAAGATCACAACGCCGACCTATAAATAAAGCAGGCCGATATAAATAACTAACTTAGGTCAAGTCTTAGTATGATAGCTATTGTACATGTTGCAAGTAGACATAGAATAACACTCGGCAAGCATCGGTTTGACTGGAACAGCATACGGACACACACTTTCTATTTTTAGAAAGTTTCTATTTTTAGCAGGTTTCCATTTTTGGAAAGTTTTCTATTTTAGGAAAGTTTCTATTTTTGGAAAGTTTCTATTTTTGGAAAGTTTCTATTTTTGGAAAGTTTCCAAATTTAGAAAGTTCTATTTTTAGAAAGTTTTGAAGTTAGGAAAGTTTCCTTATTTAGAAAGTCAACAGAAGTCAACTGAAAGTCAAAGTCAACCGAAAGTCAACTCAAAAGTCAACCTTGGTCAAACATAGTCAACATTAATTTGAAAAGTGTAAGTTATAATAATAACATAGGTTATAATGTTTATTAAAGTCAGAAGCGTATAATTATGTCTTAACATAAGTTTAATTAAATAAAAATGAATTATTAAAGTTTAGATAAGTTTAAATGATATAATTAATATAACATAAGTATTTAATTAATTAATTAAATATTAGTCATAATATAAGTATTATTAATTAATAATAAATTTTAAATCATATCATAAGTATTATTAATTAATAATGAATTATTAATCATATCATAAATTTCTAATTATACTTATTAAATCATAAGTATTTAATAATTAAATTATAATTAAATAAAAACTAAGCCTTATAATAATTAATTAATTATTTAATCCTTATTATAAGTCTCATTATAATAATCTCATAATACAAGTTTAATACTTACCATAAGTATTTTCCATTAATAATAAAAGTATTATTAATTAAAAGTTTAATTAAAATTTTAATTAAATCATAAGTAATAATTAAATGATATAATAAATATATATCATAAGTCTTAAATAATAATAATTACTTTTTTTTTATCATAAGTAATTAAATGATAATGAAATCCATTATTTTTATCATAAGTTTAATAATTAGTCATAAGTTTTAAATCAAAAGTTAATCGGGTCGTATCCTGAGCCCCGGGTGTCGGTTTTCGGCGAGCCTTACATATATCTTCGCCTAAGCAAACCACCCGACACTTTGATACACTCAAGAACACCCCAAGAACAGTCCACAAGTCGTGATGTACAGCCATTACACTACTTGGAACTTCAATTTAATCAAAAAACGTGTTTTAGACGTAACGGGTGATTCGTGGCTCGGATTGAGATGACCCGAACATGAAAGTTCGCCCCACCATCAGTCCTAACACACTAACACACCCTAAAGTCACCAAATATGGTTACAAAGTCGGACCAAACCTGGTTCATAACAATATCACATTTCAATTTCAACAAAATACCATTTTGATCGAATCTAGGGCTCCGGGAATCGAAACGACATGAATCCGGAGTCTAAAATTAATGTCTTGATGAGAGGAACTCATCTAGATACTTTATTTTAACTTTTATAACAGTCACAATAACAGAAAGACACGAATTAGCTGCTGTCCCAATTATATCAAACCCAAAACATATGTATTCGAGTAATTCTATGCATACCATCAACAATACAATATCATATGATCATCATACTACTAATATAACATATAAAATCCAGAAAAATAAAGAAAAATAAAAAATCTAGGGTTAGGGTTTATACCCTAATCAAGAATCAAGTGGTATAGATGTGTAGAGGAGATCGCGTAGAATCCGTTGATGCTAAAAGCCCTAAAATCCAACCAATAATTGATGAAGAATGATGATGATGTTGATGATGAAGGTGACGGCTTGAAAAAAGAAAAAGGAGGAAGAAGAAGTGAAGAAACAAAATGCTAGGTTTAGAAATAATAAGGGAATAAATGGATTTTGAGATTAAAATGGAACTAGTCACAAAAATTGCAAAAAAAATCCCTCCCCCTTGTCATTTTCGGCCAAAATGAGTAAGGTGGGCCCCATTTGTGGGCCATATTGAAGTATAGACTAAAAGCTTTTAGCCCGAACGCCCGAACGAAGCTCGAAACGCGAAAACGCTACTACGCGATTGATTTTTCGGAGAGATAACAACTACGCGACGGATAAAATATATAAACACTATATATGACCATATGACATTAAAATATCATATTTAAAATAATTAGGACTTAAAAATCCCAAAAGCTCGACCGTTGGTTTGAAAACCGAAAAGATCCGCCGGATAGAAATCCGCGACACGTAAAAACGTATAACTTAAAATATGAATACAAATATTCACATAGCACATAATAATTAATATATTATTACAAAAATAATAATATAGGTCATAGAAATGACTTGACACGAATAATAGTTAACGGTCGTTAAATAATTAACGGTAAAAGATAACGGAAAAAGTAGGGTCGTTACAGTACCTTCCCGTTACGGAAATTTCGTCCCGAAATTTAAGCAGGTGCAGGGGTTGACTCAACATTTGGGAACAAATGCGGGTACTTCTGCCTCATCTAATCTTCACGCTCCCAAGTGATCTCGGGACCGATTCGTTCCATCTAACTCGAACAATAGGAATTCTACTCTGTTTAAGAGTCTTAACCTTTCGATCCATAATTTCAACAGGTTCCTTAAAAGAAAAACTAGTTTCTTATCAACATGAAGTCCCTCCATAGGAATGGTTTCCTCGGCCTCGGCCAAACACTTCTTTAAATTCGATACATGAAAAACATCGTGAACAGCACTGAGTTCTTGTGGCAATTTCAAACGATAAGCCACTGGTCCAACTCTCTCAATAATCCCAAAAGGTCCAACAATTCGAGGATTCAACTTTCCCCTTTTACCAAAACGTACCACACCCTTCCAAGGTGAAACTTTCAACATAACACGATCACCGACCTGAAAGTCGATATCGTTCCTTCTCTTATCAGCATAACTCTTTTGCCTACTCCTGGCAGTTCTCAATCTTTCCTTAATCTGTGCAATCTTCTCGGTAGTCTCGTGAATGATCTCTGGTCATGTGAGTTGAGCATCCCCAACCTCATTCCAACAGACAGGAGACCTACACTTTCTACCATACAGAGCTTCAAATGGTGCGGCTTTAATACTTGCATGATAACTGCTGTTATAAGAAAACTCATCCAGCGGCAAATATTTATCCCACCCATTTCCAAAATCAATAACACACGCTCTTAACATGTTTTCTACGTTTGAATGGTCCTTTCACTCTGACCATCCGTCTGTGGATGATAAGCGGTGCTCATATCCAATTTAGTTCCTAGAGCACCTTGTTAGGACTGCCTCAGTCCAACATAATCGATACGGGAACACCATGTCTCGAAATAATCTCCTTCAAATACAAACGAGTAAACTTCTTCATTGAATATGTTTCCTTAATTGGCAAGAAAAGAGTTGACTTAGCGAGTCGGTAACAATCACCCAAATGGTATCATAACCACCCACAACTCCCGGTAACTTCGTAATAAAGTCCATCTTAATACCTTCCCACTTCCACTCGGGAATTTCAGGTTGCACCAAAAGTCCAGACGGTTTTTGATGTTCAGCTTTAACCTTAGCGCAGGTCAAACACTTAGCCACATACGTAGCCACATCAGCTTTCAAATTAGGCCACCAATACAGCTCCTTAAGATCATGATACATCTTTCCTGAACCAGGATGAATAGAGTACCTAGACTTATGAGCCTCATCTAAAACAAGTTTTCGTAGATCACCAAACTTCGGAATCCAAAGGCATCCCGCAAAATACCGAGTACCATCGATTTGTACCTCTAACTGTTTACTCAAGCCTCGGACCTTCCCGTTACAAAATTTTCCTCCTTCAAGGCTTCTTATTGTGCCTCAAGGATCTGCCTAGCGAGGTTTGTTTGAATTGTCATATTCAAGGCCCTAAACCTGCGAGGTTCAGCCCTTTCTTTACGACTTAATGCATCAGCCACATCATTGGCCTTTCCCGGATGATATAAAAGTTCGCAATCATAATCATTTAACGTCTCAACCCATCTTCGTTGCCTCATATTTAACTGTTTTTGATCAAGAATATGTTGAAGACTTTTGTGATCAGTGTACACTGCACATTTGACCCCATATAAGTAATGTCTCCAATTCTTGAGTGCGAATATAACAACTCCCAATTCTAAATCATGGGTTGTATAATTCTGCTCGTGGATCTTCAACTGCCATGACGCATATGCAATAACCTTCTTTCATTGCATCAAAACACACCCAAAGCCTTGACGCGAAGTATCACAATAAACAACAAAATCATAATTACCCTTAGGTAGTGACAATATCGGAGCGGTAGTCAACTTCTTCTTCAAAATTTGAGAAGCAGTCTCTTGTTCATCCTTCCACTCATACTTCTCCCCCTTATGCGTTAAAGCAGTCAGAGGTGTCGCTATACGAGAGAAATCTTGAATGAACCTTCTATAATATCCTACCAATCCTAGAAACTGACGGATCTGAGTAGGAGTTTTCGGAGTTTCCCACTTTTCGATTGCCTCAATCTTAGCAGGATCAACTTGTATTCCCTGTTTACTAACAATGTGACCAAGGAATTGAACTTCTCTTAACCAGAAAGCACACTTAGAGAACTTAGCGTACAACTCTTCTTTTCTCAATAGATCAAGCACTAACTTCAAGTGTTCTTCGTGCTCTTCATCACTCTTAGAATAAATAAGGATGTCTACACACACGGTTCATGAGGTCTATGAACACAGCAGGTGCATTTGTCAATCTGAACGGCATAACAAGAAACTCAAAGTGACCGTAACGGGTGCGAAAAGCAGTTTTCGAAACATCAGATTCTTTAACACGCAACTGATGATAACCGGAACGAAGATCGATTTCAGAATAAACGGACAAACCTTGAAGTTGATCGAACAGATCATCAATTCTCGGAAGAGGGTAACGGTTCTTAACTGTAAGCTTGTTCAACTCGCGATAATCACTATACCATCGAAACGAACCACCCTTCTTCTTAACAAACAAAACAGGAGCTCCCCAAGGGGACAAACTGGGATGAATGAAATGTAGTTGCAACAATGAGGGAAGAAATATATGAAGTAGTCACTTCGGTGGCATAGATATTTAAGGCAATTCTCTCGAAGGAGATAACGAGGATCATGGACTTCAAAGTAAATTTTTATTACATTTCCGAAAGGAAGACGTACGAAAGGTGTGATATTTCAACGAGAGTGAACTTCCTTGTACAATGAGCGAGGCAATCTAGGATTCATCCATATTCTTAAATTTATGTGCGGATGAAAAGAACGCGAATCATGGGTTATAAAGAATGGTCGACTCCAGGTGAGATGAATCTCCAAAATTAATTTCGTGTACCTCAAAGTATTGAATCCTAGGATTGATGTTGCGGTTGACAGCGAATATTGAGAGTAGAAACTCCTCAAACGGTCTAGTGTAATATATATCCATGATACCCACTATAACAACAGTTGGGGTAGAAACCCACCTAGCGTCTTTTCTACAATAAGGTGACCATCGAGGGTACCCCAGAAAATTGATTTATCGGTCCGCGTTTCGGCCATGTCCAACCATAAGAGATAAAATCTAATGAGCGCAAAGACTCTCCAACAAATTTACAAAGCCGGACCCCAAAGTGGTGTATGAGTTTCTATCAATGAACTTAATGGTAAGTTTCATCCTTAAACGGAGGATGAGGAGAACTGTGATCCAAACACTCGGTAGAGTAATGCGAAAATTCTAATGTAATCAATCAAAGGAGTTTTGAAAAAGCTTGAAACGTCTGATGTAACCCCATAAATGGAACGAAGCTCTTAGTAAATTTAGAAGTATGTACAACGTGTACCATTTTACGTAAATCAATTTGAGTTAACTAAACAACTCAACAAGAGTGGTTTTTTTTTAAAATAATTTTGAAGGTATAATTTAGTGTATAATAGCCAAAATAGGTAAGGGTAAATTAGTCCATTTGAATTCATATGTACATATATGATTTTATAAATAGTATACATGACAAAATATTTCATTACTTCTATTCGCCCATAAATCTCATGAGAATCGCCCAATTACACAAATGTGTAAAAATTTTAATGAAAAGCAGGGTATCCGCATTACAGAGGTTACGAGTTGAAGTAAGATCATTGAAGCTCGAGTGAAGGACTTGAATCGTCTTGCGACATCTAGTCAATAAATGCTACGAGGTCATGAAAACCAATGAGTTAATTATTGTTTTGACTTCTATCAGGACGCGAGTCCTTGGGTCAAAACTATTCACGTGTGAAGCTATCACTAACAAGCGAATTATAAATGATAAAACATGGGGTAGGTAGTTGGGTTTAGATGAGTCTCTCGCATAACAACAAATAAGATAATGAGTATCTTCCTTACTCATGTAATAACGTTAGAATTTCCGAATGAGTGGTGTACAAATTTTCTTTGACTCGCTTTCTATTCCTCATGTCACAATATTGGGACTTTTTATGAATTAAAGTAATATAATCACGTTGGCCTGACGCCATTATATTTCACTAACTCATAGTTCCATTCCAATATCACTACATAAGGTCAGGACACGTGGTCAATCTCGAATTTCAACACAATTTCCCTAAAACAATTTCTTAACAATGTGCTAAGGATAGCACAAGAGACAAAGACATCGAAAGTAATGAATAGGAGTAACGATGACATAAAAATGTCTTCGAAGTACCAAGAATCTCTAAAAGTAAGAATGACGTTTTCCGTTTCAACAACCAAAGCACATAGGCACAACGGCACAAATGCACGTAATATAACAAAAATGTTATATACCTAAACATAATAGCTGACATTGAAATGCCGAGCATTTAGAAGTCAAGAATGACATCTCGCGTAATATAACTCAAACGTTATATACATAACCATAATAGATGACATAGAAATGCCGAGAATTCTAGAACACGTAATGTAACTTAAACGTTATATCAATAAACACTAATTATGACATAGAAATGTCGAGAATTCCAGAAGTCAAGAATGACACCCCCTCGGTTTCACTAACCGAGGTGTTCCTTTAAAAGATGAACTCGCATGGGTCGGAGAATACGTTTAAATCGGAATGGGAGTTCCTCCCGGATTCAGAACATAATAGAAATGTATGTATGATAACAATATACATACCAACACGACACAGATAATCACATATAATAATATATAATAGGCCGGGCTGTAGACTAGACTCACTAATGCACCCTATTGACCCGGGTAACGACATCAATGCAGCCTAATTCCCTACAACCAGAGCTCTGATACCAACTGTGACGACTCCGTCAAAACACTTAACGGCTCCGTCACTTGGTCCCACAGCTTGATCGAAACTCTATATGAATTTAATAAAACAACCTTGCATTCTTTATTTAAAAATGATTTCCTATAAAGGAAATCTACTAAAATGTATAAGTTTAGAAAAACTATACAATAATACTTTAACCAAAAGTTGACCAAAATAAAGTCAACAAACAACCACTTTTTAATGTAACAAAATAGAATGCAAGTTAATGTTTAACAAAAGCTGCCATCATAAATATGCAGACTCTCTAAGCACAGCGGAAGCAATCAATCATGAACCTGAGAATAAAACATGCGAGTAACTGTCAACAAAAATGTTGAGTGAATTATAGGTTTAATATTGCAAACAATATTTAATTTAAACAATAAAAATTTATGTTTGAAAACATAAAAACTCCTTTTTGAACCACCAAATTATATGCTAGAAAACATATAATAAAACATTATTCCATTTTCCGTGAGCCACCTGGTAACCACTTAACCATTTATTTACCCTTGCCAAACACAATAAATAATATACACCGAACAAGTGTATCTACAACAAAATACGAAGTACTAAACATTCCGATAACAAATTGCTAGCGCGACTAGCTCGAAATGGGGTTGTCAAGCCCGATAGATCTATCCGTAGGATTCGCGTTCACCAGTAGAAACCAGTGATTACAGTTACCAGACTAGGGAATATTTTTGTTCAACTCACAATGAATAATTTAAACCAACTTTCACTTGTGTCCAAAATATAAAATAAATTGCATGTATTCTCATCCCAAAAGATTTAAGATAGAAAAATGGGACTATAACTCACCTTAATAGCAACTGAAGAAATCTCACAAACAAGCGAACAGCAAATAAAGTAAAGTGATCAAGAAAGATCACAACGCCGACCTATAAATAAAGCAGGCCGATATAAATAACTAACTTAGGTCAAGTCTTAGTATGATAGCTATTGTACATGTTGCAAGTAGACATAGAATAACACTCGGCAAGCATCGGTTTGACTGGAACAGCATACGGACACACACTTTCTATTTTTAGAAAGTTTCTATTTTTAGCAGGTTTCCATTTTTGGAAAGTTTTCTATTTTAGGAAAGTTTCTATTTTTGGAAAGTTTCTATTTTTGGAAAGTTTCTATTTTTGGAAAGTTTCCAAATTTAGAAAGTTCTATTTTTAGAAAGTTTTGAAGTTAGGAAAGTTTCCTTATTTAGAAAGTCAACAGAAGTCAACTGAAAGTCAAAGTCAACCGAAAGTCAACTCAAAAGTCAACCTTGGTCAAACATAGTCAACATTAATTTGAAAAGTGTAAGTTATAATAATAACATAGGTTATAATGTTTATTAAAGTCAGAAGCGTATAATTATGTCTTAACATAAGTTTAATTAAATAAAAATGAATTATTAAAGTTTAGATAAGTTTAAATGATATAATTAATATAACATAAGTATTTAATTAATTAATTAAATATTAGTCATAATATAAGTATTATTAATTAATAATAAATTTTAAATCATATCATAAGTATTATTAATTAATAATGAATTATTAATCATATCATAAATTTCTAATTATACTTATTAAATCATAAGTATTTAATAATTAAATTATAATTAAATAAAAACTAAGCCTTATAATAATTAATTAATTATTTAATCCTTATTATAAGTCTCATTATAATAATCTCATAATACAAGTTTAATACTTACCATAAGTATTTTCCATTAATAATAAAAGTATTATTAATTAAAAGTTTAATTAAAATTTTAATTAAATCATAAGTAATAATTAAATGATATAATAAATATATATCATAAGTCTTAAATAATAATAATTACTTTTTTTTATCATAAGTAATTAAATGATAATGAAATCCATTATTTTTATCATAAGTTTAATAATTAGTCATAAGTTTTAAATCAAAAGTTAATCGGGTCGTATCCTGAGCCCCGGGTGTCGGTTTTCGGCGAGCCTTACATATATCTTCGCCTAAGCAAACCACCCGACACTTTGATACACTCAAGAACACCCCAAGAACAGTCCACAAGTCGTGATGTACAGCCATTACACTACTTGGAACTTCAATTTAATCAAAAAACGTGTTTTAGACGTAACGGGTGATTCGTGGCTCGGATTGAGATGACCCGAACATGAAAGTTCGCCCCACCATCAGTCCTAACACACTAACACACCCTAAAGTCACCAAATATGGTTACAAAGTCGGACCAAACCTGGTTCATAACAATATCACATTTCAATTTCAACAAAATACCATTTTGATCGAATCTAGGGCTCCGGGAATCGAAACGACATGAATCCGGAGTCTAAAATTAATGTCTTGATGAGAGGAACTCATCTAGATACTTTATTTTAACTTTTATAACAGTCACAATAACAGAAAGACACGAATTAGCTGCTGTCCCAATTATATCAAACCCAAAACATATGTATTCGAGTAATTCTATGCATACCATCAACAATACAATATCATATGATCATCATACTACTAATATAACATATAAAATCCAGAAAAATAAAGAAAAATAAAAAATCTAGGGTTAGGGTTTATACCCTAATCAAGAATCAAGTGGTATAGATGTGTAGAGGAGATCGCGTAGAATCCGTTGATGCTAAAAGCCCTAAAATCCAACCAATAATTGATGAAGAATGATGATGATGTTGATGATGAAGGTGACGGCTTGAAAAAAGAAAAAGGAGGAAGAAGAAGTGAAGAAACAAAATGCTAGGTTTAGAAATAATAAGGGAATAAATGGATTTTGAGATTAAAATGGAACTAGTCACAAAAATTGCAAAAAAAATCCCTCCCCCTTGTCATTTTCGGCCAAAATGAGTAAGGTGGGCCCCATTTGTGGGCCATATTGAAGTATAGACTAAAAGCTTTTAGCCCGAACGCCCGAACGAAGCTCGAAACGCGAAAACGCTACTACGCGATTGATTTTTCGGAGAGATAACAACTACGCGACGGATAAAATATATAAACACTATATATGACCATATGACATTAAAATATCATATTTAAAATAATTAGGACTTAAAAATCCCAAAAGCTCGACCGTTGGTTTGAAAACCGAAAAGATCCGCCGGATAGAAATCCGCGACACGTAAAAACGTATAACTTAAAATATGAATACAAATATTCACATAGCACATAATAATTAATATATTATTACAAAAATAATAATATAGGTCATAGAAATGACTTGACACGAATAATAGTTAACGGTCGTTAAATAATTAACGGTAAAAGATAACGGAAAAAGTAGGGTCGTTACAACTATCAAGATTCTTGTCATCTGCAATATAGAGTTAAACCTATTAAGACCGTAAGTTGGAAAGATACTTATCTAGATATACTCTAATTATATATATATATATATATATATATATATATATATATATATATATATATATATATATATATATATATATATATATATATATATATATATATATGAAAGTTTAACTTTCAATTCCGTTTTCCATGACAAATTGAACATAAAGAAGTTAAGGGCCTTGATATTTATTTCATGTGACGACTGGTCATCAGGCAAGTCTGCTTTAACTGTAGACCAATCCCCGCGGTAAATAATGCGCCTATTCGGATAATCCAATATATTCTAAAATCTGCCATTTCAACTAGATTGAAGATTATCAATACACTGATAGAAGCCAAAGGCTGACAGGGTTATTCAAAATGCCGTGAGAACCATCCTGTTCAATTTGAATGAAATACATGGAAAGAGATAACGGAAAGTTACGTGTAATGAATTGACAACCTAATAAAAACGCACAATCATAAGTGATGGAAGAATCAAGGATTAATGAACTTAGCGTGATCTCAAAAATTATTGCTTTATAGTGTTCAAGTAATTAATGCCAAAATGATTGTCGAAGTGTCCGGAATGATTTTGTTCATGTTTAATGAGGATTGATATCAGTAATTGCATGATAATAGACATAGACTTGATAATTAGGAATGAACAACAGAAATTGATTCAATATGTCAGTTCTGATCCATTTTTATATTGTTAATCATTTTGCTCACAAAAAGAATGTGGATTTATATGTTTGTTTATCTATTTAATTAAGTATTTTGCATTGAAAACTGTAAAACAACAAAAAGATTTTGGTTTTGCATGTTATTGCATTTCATTGTAGAATGTCTTTTCTTTGCATATTTTTAGCTGCATGACATTATATTTTAGAAAAGCTATAAAGATTTTATCTTTTCGTTATTTTCTGATTAATCCTCTGAATATGCATAACTACATCTGAAAGAACCTTGTCGAGATCAAGATATTTTTGGCCACCAAATCCATAAGTTTGAAGTTTTTAGAGCTTGTGATTATTTGAAGGACTTTAATGATTTAAGGTTATTAGTGAACTCAAGATGACATTACACTGTAGGATTTACTCTTGGAACATAGAATGGTTAGAGTAATAACCTTGTTTAGGTTAGGATTTTTGATCTACCTAAGTGTTGATGATCATTTCTTGAAGGGTTAGTGATTTATGACTCAAATTGAAAGTGTTAGTTAGCTCTAAGATTGCCAAACGAGTCGAAATCCTAAGTTTGTGAAAATTGGAAAATTTGAAATTGCCTAAGTTGCTCACTCGCACGTTTGATGTGTGAACCGTACGAGTAACCACATGTGTGAGGTTAACCGTATGGATGACCCTGTTCTAAAATGTCCTAAGACATTTGGGTCACATGCACGAGTGATTAAAGTGAGACGCGCGGTTGATGGTGGATCATGTGATCAACCGTACGGTTGATCACGAGAGTATAAATAGAGGGTGCTGAGCACAGTTGCTCACACTTGCACCCTTCACCTATTTTCTCTCTCAATTTTAATCTTCACCAAATCAGTTTTCCACCGCAGCGTTTGTTTATCACATTATTCCGACCATAGCGCCACCATCTAGGTATGATTTCATCAAGTTTAAGTGTGTTAAATTGTTGTTTGAATGCATCGAAACCCTATGGGTTTGTAAATCGAATTTTGTGCAATTGAAGTGTGTTTTGATGTGTATCTGTTATTGTTTTGTGTTAAACGGAACCTACACTTGCTATTGTGATGTAAATCGGTCCCTAAAACGATCAAACATGTAATTTGTGGAATTTAAAAAGGCATTTAATACGGGTTTCATCAGACATGCATGAGTGATATCACTCGCACGCGTGAGACATGACTCGCACGAGTCAGTACACGGTTGATGATCAACCGTGTGAATCATTGAGCTCACTTGTTAAGTTTGAATTGGTTGCTCACTCGTTTGACAGAGCTGACACATGTGATTACACGCACGAGTCACCACACGATTGACTCACTCGCTTATAAACAGTACCTCAACCGTGCACCTTGTCTGAGACCATATTACTGCTCAAATGTGTCAACAGTGGCACGAGTGACTATATCACTCGCACGGTTGATTACTCAGTCGCACGTGTGACATTATCACTCGCACGGTTTATCATGTTAATATGTTTATGACACTTTGATGCAAATGATTTGATATTTTATAATATGTGGGTCATATTTCTAACATTTCTGTTAATGTTTCAGCTTGTTAAGATATCATCAAACGGTAGAACAACAAGTCAACGTTCCAGTTGTTAATGTAGAAGGACAGGGGGAACAACAAGCTAATCCTCAAGCTAATCCTATCAACCCACCTGTTTAGCAAGAGATTCCTCTAGAAAAGGGTGAACTGAACAATCAAGTCGCTCTCTGTAACATCCCAGGTAACACGTTCCCCGTAACATGATATTGTCCGCTTTGCCCATGGGCGCACGGATTTTTCTTGGCGACCAAACACGATGAGCACTTTCCCAGGAGGTCACCCATCCTGGTAGTGCTCTCGCCTGAGCACTCTTAACTGCAGAGTTCTCATGGGATCTGCTGTGCTTGTGGTCCCAAAACGCGTCATGCTAGAAAAGGTCTCCACACCCTTATAAGGCATGCTTCGTTCCCCTCTCCAACCGATGTGGGACGGATGTAACACGGATGTTAAAATCATCCCCCTAATGGGACACAGCGTCCTTACTGTGCACGTTTGGTCCGGGATCTGGCTCTGATACCATCTGTAACATCCCAGGTAACACGTTCCCCGTAGCATGATATTGTCCGCTTTGCCCATGGGCGCACGGATTTTTCTTGGCAACCAAACACGATGAGCACTTTTCCAGGAGGTCACCCATCTTGGTAGTGCTCTCGCCTGAGCACGCTTAACTACAGAGTTCTCATGGGATTTGCTGTGCTTGTGGTTCCAAAACGCGTCATGCTAGGAAAGGTCTCCACACCCTTATAAGGCATGCTTCGTTTCCCTCTCCAACCGATGTGGGACGGATGTAACACGGATGTTACAATCCTCCCCCCTAATGGGACACAGCGTCCTCGCTGTGCACGTTTGGTCCGGGGCCTGGCTCTGATACCATCTGTAACATCACAGGTAACACGTTCCCCGTAGCATGATATTGTCCGCTTTGCCCATGGGCGCACGGATTTTTCTTGGCAACCAAACACGATGAGCACTTTCCCAGGAGGTCACCCATCCAGGTAGTGCTCTCGCCTGAGCACGCTTAACTGCAGAGTTCTCATGGGATTTGCTGTGCTTGTGGTCCCAAAACGCGTCATGCTAGGAAAGGTCTCCACACCCTTATAAGGCATGCTTCGTTCCCCTCTCCAACCGATGTGGGACGGATGTAACACGGATGTTACACTCTCTATGACACTACTTTAGAGAGAGGTGATCATTTTACAGAGATTATAGCTTTCCTTCAGAGATCAAGGATACACACTGCTATTTCTACTCCATGCACACCATACTACAACCATCAGAGAGAATTCTGGTGAAACGATGTACTGGATGTATCTGAAGATAATGCTAAGCTTGTTAGTAACGTTCAAGGACATGATATCACTGTTTCTAAGGAGGTGATAAGAAGGATTTTAGGTTTCAATGACGAAAACTGTTCTCACATGACGATCAGTCGAGAAAGAATTCATGGTTGTTTTAAGAGATGTGCTTATTCTGGTTACCTAAGTGGTAATTCTGAACTGATGAAGACGCTTCTGCCTACACAGTTTAGATATCTTGCTCACGTGATCATGCATTGTTTGAGTGGACGCAAGTCTGGTTTTGATAAGTTGAACGAAAAAGTGCAGAGTATGTTTGTGGCACTTGTCTTAAAGGCACCATACGATTTCTCAGGGTTTGTTCTACACTACTTCAAAGCGAATCTTTTCAGTACTACTCATAGATACCTGATCTATGCCCATTTTCTTTAATTAATCATTAATGACGTTGCACCTGATCTACCTAAGCTTGAAGAGGATATTATCCACCTTAAACCGATGAATCCGATTACTTTTCGAAGGATGGAGGAGACAAGGAATGAGGATTTAAAGCCTGACTTTAAAAGAAAGCTCATTTGTCATCTAATCAAGGAGAACTATCGATGTCCAACAGGTAATGCTTGGAGGAATGAGGATTCAGACTCTAACTACGAAGTTACCGATGAGGAAGGTGAGGGTGATAATCAGAAAGCTACTGGTAATGTTCAAAGAAGAGGTAATGTTGATGATGAGATTATCGAGGGTGATGATGAAGCGACAGAGGAGGATGTCAGCTTGATTCAGCGGAAAAGGAAAGGAAAGGATCCTATGACCTCAGAACAACTCAAGAAGAAGGAGAAAAGAACGAAGTATTCTTATGAGTCACCTCATAGGTCATCACAGGGAGGTTCAAAACAATAAGCTCAGAGGAAACCATCCGGGTTTATGAAGGATGCAAGAGCTGCTGTTACCTGATCAAAACCTGCCACAACAACACCTCAGGTCACGCCAGACGAATACAAGACACAACAAAATCTAAGGATGTCTTTGATCACGAAAATAACCAATCTATATAATCAAGCTACTGAGGAAAAGAAGATCAGTAATGCTAAGATTGAATCGTTGGTGGAAGAGAACAAGAGGTTATCTGATAGGTTGGACCGACAAAAGAGTAGGACAGATAAGTTGAAGAAGAAGTTTTTGGCGATTAAGAGTGAGAACAAGGAGAAATTGAAGAAGTTGAATGAAAGAATCGAACAGCTTACCTCTGGTAAAACAAAGTTGATTAAGGAGAAAGGAGAAGAATTTTCTTCTGATTTGGGAAATGATGATGAGAAAGACGATGAAGAAGATACTGGAACTGGAGGACCCTCTTTTGGATACCAGTTAGTGATACCTATTCGAAGTTTTAATGAATATGGTGAGGTCTTTACTGCTGAATATTATATGAATTATTCAAATGTTTTTAATAATGCAGAAAAGGGGGACGTTCCACCAAGTGATTTTCCGATGGAACAGCTTGCTGCTCTGACATACGATAGTGAAAATGATACATAGGATGCAGAGACAGCTGAAGCTGAAAACAAGGCTCCACAAGAAGAGTCATTGTTAAGTATCCCTCCCGAATCAATCCAAAATATCAACTTAAGTGATTTCGATAATTTGTTTGCTGATGAGAAGAGTGAAGATTCTGTTGGTAAAGATAGTTTGAAAGAGGATGTGATTATTGAATCCGAGGACGAATTTGTGATAGAATCTGATGATGATGAAGAAGAAGAAGAAGTTGAGATTGTTATGCCTTCGCTTGAGCCATACTCGCATCCGTCACTCAACACCTTAAGTGACTTCTTCAATCTGAGTTGTGAGGAGAAAAGAAAGAACTTAATTGAGTTAGAAAAGGTGAGGAAGGTATACAAAGAACAAGTGAAAGAAGTGGATGTTATGATAGAAAGGAACAAGAAGATCCGACATGAAAAACTGCTCGTTGAGAAAGAAAGAAAAGAAATTGAATTGAAAGATAAGAAACTCCGAGCCGAACAAGCCGAGGTAGAGGGATGGAATGAGATTAAGAAATAGTTTATACGTGATAGGGTTAAAGTAAACAGAAATGTTGTAGAAGAAGAGATCCGTCAAAATTGGTGGAAACAAAACGTTGTTAACCCTGATCAGTTGAATAAGCCAGAACTTGAGCCGAAGTTTGTTAGTTTCTATGAAAGGGGAAAGAGAACCAAGAAGTATTCCAAGGGTAAAATACTAAGCTGTGGTTACTTCAAGGAGATCAATTGTTTCGCGATCAAGAGGGAAGGAGGAGTTGATTACATGGCACGTCCTAGTCACTTCAAAACGCTACCGTACTTCGAGATCATGCAACTTGCTAAGCTGAAGATGTTGAACGCTGAAGATTGTGACCTTTCCAGGTGGTTTCAGAGAAAACTCATATATGAGTATAAGACAGGGAAATGGGACATCTTTAAGTCAACAGCCGCCAGGTTTTCCATGTACCCAACAAAGAGAAATTCTAAAGGTGGACCTGTACGCGTTATTAAGTTCCGTACGGCCAAGTACATGAAGCAACCTCCATTGATGCCCTTACCCAAGAATATTTGCAAAAACTTCAGATGGTGGTTCTATGATGAGTTGTCGGAGGAAGCAGTGATCTTGACTGCGATTGAGAAGGAAGATGGAAGCATACAGTTTGACAATGTGAGGATTCTAGATCCTATGTGGCTGAGGAACTTATCGAGATTTGATATGGAGACTCTTCACCGCCATCACATTAATTTTAGAGATGATCGAAAAGAGGAAGCTATGAGATATCAACATGTGATCGATGTCTTCTATGCATACCTCAATAGAAACAGTGATGCTCAAAGCTCAAACCAAGTTCAAGCCAGCTGATCTATGTCGGATACTGTGTTGCTTGTTTATATTTTGTTTTTGATGATGATGTATTTAGGCGAGAGAGAGAGAAAGAGAATCTGGATATGTACTTGATGTTAAACTGATGTTACTTTTGGACTTATATGTATTTCAGGGACATTTACTTTATTGTAATTGATGGTCTAGGTCCTAGGGGGAGTTGTTGATGCATTTTCTGTAAGTCCCTAGACATCTAACCTACGTCCATTGCAGGTACTTCAGTTTATGGGATACCATGATCGCTCGTTATTATCCTATCTATGTTTGTATGCGGTTACAGGTACTGCAGGAACGCGATATGGATGTTTGACTATGTTAGACTTAGTCAGACGTGCGAGTGAAGTCTCACTCGTACAGCTGACAAGCTCATATGCACGATTGATGCTGAGCTAAGTCACAATTATAACCTAAATGAGATGACACGAGTGAGTGATCACCCGTACGGCTGATGAAGCCAACTCGTACGTGTGATGGATTACGCGTATGGGTGAGTCAACAGCAGAGGTATATAAGTGTTATGTTCTTCATTTTAGGTTAAGCCTCTCTCACACACACCACTCAGATCTGGTAAACCCTAATCCGATTCTCTCTCAACCCAAATCACTCTTGGTAGTAAATAATAGCTCTAGGCATTAATCTAATCACACCCTTGTTGTGGTTTGACTAATTTAATCCCAAAAAGCTCCTCATATTCACTAGTAATGGTTTGATTCACTAATTCCGCCTTTGTGTGAATTAAACCTGTTGATTTCGAAGTTCCTAGTCATGTTTCATCAAAATGAAACCCTAAAGGCAATTTGGTAAATTCAGAATGGAAAAGTGAGGGTTGTTATATCCTTAGCTAGAAAGCTTGGATCTTTAATATTTTTGAAGATCCTTAAAGCAAAAAGCTAGATCTACAAGTTACATGAAGATCATAAACACAAGTTTTGATCTTTTAACAAAATAAAGTGATCTTAAGCTTCAAAGCTTAGATCCAACAAAGTAATGAAGATTCAAAGCTAAAAAGATTGAATCTTTCATGTTCTTGAAGGATTCAAATCAAAGTTTGAATCGACAAGATATAACAAGATCAAAAAGCTAAAAAGCTTGATCTCATGATGATGATGTCGTGTTTATGAAGGGGAAGAAGAAGAAAATTTAAAACTTACCATTTTTAGTGTGAGAAAGACTAGAGAGAAAATTAGAGAGTAAGTGTGTGTAAAATGAGAATGAGATTAAGTGTGAAATGGGTGAATGAGGCTTGATATATATATAGTGGTGGTGAGGAGCCTTAGGCCATTGGTATTGGGGGATAAAAGGGGAGATAACTTTTGCTTTTTCCTTAGTGGTGGTCTAAAGGTGGCGCTTATTATTGGGATCCCATGCAACATGTGTGGTAATGGTTAACAAAAATGATAGTATGTTGGCTCATATTAATGGGTTTTTGTCCTACTTCTTAATGGGTCATAATCCATTTAAAATTGGGCTAACTTAAAAGTCCAATAACTAGAGTAGGGTGGGCTTAAGTCCAATAAGGTAGAAAGTCCAACAAGACTAACTAGTGTGCATTTGTAAATTACTAAGCGTAATTAAGCAACCAATAAACCAAGTAATTGTCATTAGAAAATATCAATTAGTATTACGTAGTCATAAAATTCCAATTATGACAAAAGTTAAACGTGTACAAAGTACGTAGCTCGTTCAAAATGACAAGTGACACTAACGGTCGTAAAAGCATTCGAGGATCAAGTTAAGTGATTAAACACTTAATAGCACGTTTTAAGACATTAACGAAAGTAATTAATCATGAATAAAGATCCCAGAGCATAAACTAGCTCAGTACGCACAAATACGTAGTTTCGTGAAAGTATAGAGCACAAAAATATAAGTCAAAAAAGTCTAGGTCGTTACATTACCCACCTGTTAAAGAAAATTTCGTCTCGAAATTTTGAGGAGTGACCTACAACGGTACCGAATTTGAAGAAGAAGGAGCGTATCAAAGTTCTGAGAGACTCGTGGGCTCAGGAGTGAACTATTTACCTTGAAAGATACTTGGGTGTATAAAAGTAATAATAGGTATATGCCATTAATTAAGTCTCTTGACCTTAAGATCAACAAATTGATTTTATTTCTTGTTAACATGAATATATCATCTGAATATATATCCACAAAAGGAAAGATGATGTTTTTAGCCTTACAGGCGTCTTTAGTAAGCTGGATGCATGAAATGCATCATGAATGTTACCAAACTCATCTAAAACATTGAGCGCTTATGTCGTAATACAAAGCTGACAGATAGAATGGAAAACACGGTGATCACAACCATGTGATTTGATGTCTGGATAGTGTTAGCCACGGATTTTATAACCCCTTAATTTCGGAAGGAGACCATAGGCATAAAGAACCCGATATTTAAGAAACGTTTGATTTGAATAAATGAGTTGAAATTTTAGCTGGAAGTGACTAATCGGACTTATATGAAATGCAAGCCATAATTATTTATAGTGTCTTCAGGGCGGTCAGAACGAACAATGAAAGATATCACCCAGTTTAACATAATGCAGGTGAACTTATCCTGGGATGAAATGAAAGCACAATTCCATAATGTAACTATTTGCTTTCAGTTACATGCTGAAGTTAGGGTTAACATCAACTAGAACAACATATAGTTGCAACCAACAAAGGAAGAAATTGAAAGGACCCGTTCATATCGATTATAAATGATTCACAATAGTTTATTTCATTGCGAGCTATTTGACCTCTATATTTTTACAAACATTGCATTTGTTTTTAAAAGACAAACTTTCTTTACATCGAAAGTTGACGGCATGCATACCATTTCATAATATATCCAACTATAAATGACTTAATAATATTCTTGATGAACTCGATGACTCGAATGCAACGTCTTTTTGAAATATGCCATGAATGACTCCAAGTAATATCTTTAAAATGAGCAAATGCACCGCGAAAGATTTCTTTCATACCTAAGAATAAACATGCTTTCAAGTGTCAACCAAAAGGTTGGTGAGTTCATAGGTTTATCATAAAACAATAAAATTCATCATTTTCATAGACCACAAGATTCAAATACAGTACACCTATCTCGTGTACGAAACTATTTTTCATAATGCTTAGCAGAGTAGGTTCGTATCCTTTTCTCCCCCATAGGTTGCCTCGCGATTTTTAAAAAATCGTGCACGTATCTCGTGCACAAAACTAATACACATAATCTGTGTATAAAAATCATTCTCTCGATACATAATATTCATTTCGATTTCATTGCTCAACATGGTAACCGACCTTAACATATAATGCGCATCAATAATATCCCCAAAACAGAACCTCTCACCTGTATAATATATAAACTTCGAAGTACTAAACACCACGCCCACTAGCTCTTTCATCTAGTGAACATTCTGGGTGGGGGTGTTAAACCCGGTAGCTACCTTTAGGATTCGCGTGAATTAGGGCCATACCCGTTTCTAATTCTTAGGTTACCAAGCAATAATAATCAGGGGAAATATACACAATAATTAGTGGCAATTATAACGTCCAACTAATTCAATAATAATCCACAGAACTTCTGTCTGCATAATAATTCATTCGAGGAATGTTTTTCTTGTGTCTATCTCGTCAAACATTTATAAAAGCATTTCATGTATTCTCAGTTCAAAATATATTTCAAAAGCATAGTTATAAAAATAACGCATGTATTCTCAGTCCCAAAAATATAAAGAGTAAAAGGGAATCAAATGAAACTCACAATACTGTATTTCGTAGTAATTATGCATATGATAGCATTGAACAAGTGCAAGGTTGGCCTCGGATTCACGAACCTATATCATTTGTATATTTATTAAACATATAATCGTAGTTGAACAAATTATATATTATATCTCTATATATATATATAATTTGTGTATATATTCAAAATGATCAATATATATATATATATATATATATATATATATATATATATATATATATATATATATATATATATATATATATATATATATATATATATATATATATATATATATATATATATAGTTATATTTATCTCAGATTAGTATTATTTTGAAAATATCTAACTTGTTATTTAGGAATATTTATATAAAAAATTTTATATGATTAATACATACTTATAATCTTAATAATATCCTTAACTTTTATTTTTAATAAAATCTTAATGTTAATAATATTGATAATACTAATAATAATAATACTGATAGTATAAAATGATATTTGTTAATAATGATAATAATTTTTTTATTAATAACAATATTAATAATGGTAAATATATTAATAATAATCATAATATTTATAATGATACTTATGTTAACAATACTAATAATAATTCTAATAATTATAAAGTGATACTAATATACTAATATTAATGAAAATAATAATAAATTTGATTATTTTAATCATGATCATAATAATAATAATACTTAAATGATAAAATTATAATAATATTAATAATACTTATAAAAATACTAATGATCATAATGTTTCTAATAAAATAACCTTTTTGAATAAAAAATTTGAGTCTACAGTAGGAACCATTTACTCAATTGTAACAATAATAATATTTATAAATATAAGTATGATTTTAGTAATAATAATAATTATAACACTAACAATATCAATAATAATAATAATCTTAATAATAATAATGATATTAATAATAATAATAATAATAATAATAATAATAATAATAATAATAATAATAATAAAAATAATAATAATAATAATAATAATAATAATAATAATAATAATAATAATAATAATAATAATAATAATAATAATAATAATAATAATAATAATAATAATAATAATAATAATAATAATAATAATAATAATAATAAATAAATAAAAAAATGAGAAAACTACCTCACAAAGAAAAAGTTCCAAAAAAAAAATTGCCCACGCCTGGGCTCGAACCCGTGACCACCCGTTAACATAACACTCCCTCTTACCACTGCACTAGTTATTGTTTTTCTATTTTAATTTGTTCAGTTATTCATTAATATGTTTAACACCGTTATATCATTCTCTCCTTACTGTAATCATCATCGAGCTTCTCCACTTTATCATGTACACACCCGTAACCATCATCATTCTATATCATCATGCATACATCGTGTATCTTCAATCATGGCCAACGAATACTAATCACAAGCATAAAATTGTTTACATATGAATTCGGCCCAAATAGAAACAAGTTCACGGTCCACTACTATATATATCCATCAGCCCAGCAAATTCGCGGCCCAATAAAATAAAGGAAGTAACCCTAGTTCGTTTACAGAAACGTCAGTGTTTGGTTTTCTTTTTCTTTTTTATAGAAGCTAGTGGGTAGGTATGTGTTTGATAGCTTGACCCACCTCAGAAAAAGTATTATAATTAGTCGATCAAGTGGGTTTTCTGATTGGAATATGTCGGCCAAAAGATGTTTAAAAGCACGAAATTTGTAGCCATTGTCGATGGTGGTTTTTGAAAAGAAAAGAAAAAAAATATGCGTATAGCAGTAGCAACAAAACTGCCTCTTGATCAGCGAAAATAGTAGTATTAGTTATAGTAATAAGGGTGCTTTATATTGTGATGATCATGGTGGTGGTTTACATCGTGAACAACAACAAAATTAACAGCGATGCTATTGAGTTTTCAAGGGTTTGATGATGGTTCATGGTGGTTAAAAGACTGCAGCAGTTTAGTAACATGGTTTGGTTGTGAGAACAAGGGTGCTTACAATGGTGGTATTTGGTTCGCGACCAAAGGCAGAAAGAAGCATAGTAGCAGCAAGAAGGTAATTTGCAGGAGGTTGTTGGAGAAGGTGAGGGGTTTGATGGTGGTTTAACAAGCATGGTGGTACGTATGTATATATCATTATTGAGAAAAATAAATATAATACGCAGGTGGTGGTACGTGCTCACGTTTGAAGAAGAAGGATTCGCTATAGCAGAAGTGGTTTAATGGAGTTGAGAGTGGTGATGATTGTGATCGTGTGTCGATAGAAACAATAATAGCATCAAGATTCTTCAAGGGATGATATATTAGATGACGGTTTAATGAAGAAGAAGCAAGGAACCGAAGGTAATTTAAGATGATGGTTTGGGTATTGATCGTGGTATTATATAATGCTCGTGTTATCGATACGAAGAATCAAGCCCAAGAAGAAACAAATAAAAATATATAAAGTAGAAAATGAAGTGTAACAGATTCGTACACTTTAACTATTATTGACAGCTAACAAATTCGATTGAAATTGTTTTGTAGTGTTTAATTGAAGTCGTCCAAGAATCTTAAACATGGGAAGGAAGGACAGTCGACATGTATCAAACGCAGACAGGGTTCTTCAAACAAGAAGAAGAAAACAAGAATAATAAATCAGATTATGACAGGTAACAAATTCGTACATTTTTCTGTTACTGATTTCTATTCAAATTTGTTTTATGTATGATTAATATCTAGCAATCTTTGTATCTTACCGAATTATAATATCTCATTTTGATTCTAACAAATTTTGTTCTTATTGATTTTTCTACCCGTGACCAGATACAGAGACATGAAGAATCATTCAGGAAGGAGAGGATAGAAGTAAAAGAAAAGGAGTTGAAAAACTGATAGCGATTGGAAACTGAATTAAAGACATAAACAAATTTCAGTACGATTTGATTGTGATATTACACAAAATACGAAATTTTTCTGTATATATATATGTATATAATTGTATTTATTTATATAGCTGTATATGTATTTATACATATATATATATATATATATATATATATATATATATATATATATAACTGTATTTTTATATATGTATGTAGTTTTATGTGTAATTTATATTAATGAATAATACTGATTCATATATTGTATCTGTATATATCAGTATATATATAAATCTGTTTTTATATGTCAGTATATATTTTTATTTACATATTATAATTAATCTCATTAATTAATAAATATAACTATAATAATAATACTCTTAATATTATAATAATAATAAAAAAAATTTAATAATATAATAGTAATAATAATTAATGATAATGATAAATATAACTATAAAATTTATAACAATAATATTATTAATAATAATAATATTAGTAATAATAATATTAATTATAATAATACTAATATTAATAATAATAATAATATTACTATGACAATTTATATATATCAATTTCATATTCATATGCTGTATTGAAACAACCCCAAATCCGTTTACCAAAAACGAAGCACATTTTTTTTATAAGTTAGGTCTCATTAATACATTACATTTCCAACTCTGTTTTAACCAAAAACATAATATCATATCGATACGTTTAACAAATTATAACGACCCTTGGTACACAATTAACGCATTACAAAAGTATTTGTAATAATGACTCAATCACACGAAATACGGGTTTATACTTAATAACCCAACCCGATACCAAGAGCATAATCCCGGGGACTACCACATCCCCGATCCATGTTCGTTTATCCAAAAGCTACCCTATCGAGCCCAAGCGCTCCTATGCATCTAGTCTATCAACTAGCTAGCTTCACAATCACAATACCTGTAAAAAGGTAAACAACGAGAGGGGTAAGCTTGAAGCTTAGTGAATGCAATAATTATACATATACATATATAACCTACTTACTTGCAATCACTTACACAATTACCGCATACACGCTAGCAATATAATTAGCATACCATCGCAAAGTATAACGCTAAATCTCCAATATGCAAGCTAGCACAAACAATAGCATATAACTCGAACAATATAATATGCTACACTACAACACATAACCATGGTTAACCAATCGTACAAGGGAATGGCTCTCGCAAAAGGCCATCGGTGTTCATAACATCCGTTAGTGTACTTAACACCTCGTATCACTAAACCCTCAGGTGGCATCTTAACACCTCGATACTCACCCCCGAGTGGCATCTTAACACCTCGATGCTTCACCCATCAAACGTTCCGGAGTGGTGTCTTAGCACCTCGACACTTCACTCCCGGGTGGCATCTTAACTCCTCGATACTTCACCCCGAGTGGCATCTTAACACCTCGATGCTTCACTCATCAAACATTCTGGAGTGGTGTCTTAACACTTTGACACTTCACTCGTCACGTGAAATATGACGTCTTAACACTTCGACACTTCACATCTCACGCTACACAAATAAATACATCATATACATACACGTATAATTATTCCACTCACCTTGTGAACTCGAGCATTACAAACCATGCACGAAAACTCTACCACACGCAACCGAGTAAGATTTTACCTATAATACGCATATAGGTATACACATAATCAACATAAAATCTCATTTGGACTCTTGACCCACCCAAATGAACCATAAGTGCAAAATACACCCTTTTGCACTTTTAACGCTACCCGAAGGTCTAAAACTAACGAGACTAGTTCTCGCATTCCTAAAATACCCAAATACATCAACTTTAACCTTTAAATGCATAATAGTTCGCATTTTACACAAAAACCCATTCTATGGTTGACAAAGTTTGACTTTATTGCCAAAACACCAAATTTCAACCCAAAATCATTTTCAACGATTAACTCACATCCAAACACATCCTTTAACACTTAACACTAGTGTTTAAACAATCGTTTGACCAAAACTAGTGTCATCATCAAGTTTGACTCAATTCAATTTACCCATTTTGACCAAAGTCATAAAAATGCCCAAACTAACCAATAATCACTAACACAAGTGAAAATGGCCCTAATACACCAATTAAACCAAATCACAAGTGTTAAACACTTAGCTTACCCAAATTAACCCATAAACCCTAATTTTGACCCATTTCAAAATTAGTCAACCCAAATACTCCCAAAAGGGTTCCAACACTTCCAAAATCACTAAACTAAGTGATTACACCCAAAACCAAAGCCTAATCATGGCTAAAACGTCAATCAACCCAAAACCCGCCATGTATCAAAAATAACTAGTTTCCATAAACCCACTTCATCATCTAAATGGGTTTTACAACTAAAAAGCTCAAAACCCTAACTTGAATATCAAATCATAAAGATGAATTTCGGAGTTAGAACTTACCATCACTACCGCAACATAGCCGTGAACGAGGAGAACAACTTTAACTCTTGTGACCCAACCCAAAATACTCTTATTCTTCCCCGATTCGAGCTTTCTCTCTCTAAACCCTTGATTCTCTCTCTAGGGTTTGGTGTGTGAGTGGGAGGGAAGAAATGAGAAGGAAATGAGGTTTGGATAAGCTTGGGATCAGTTTTAGGGCCAAAAACCCGTCCACATGTGAAATACCAACTTTGCCCCTTCATTTAACTCATTAAAAGGCTGAATAGCACCAGATCATGCCTATTGTCACGCCGCGGAGCAAACCCTCCGCGCCGTGGCCCAAAGGGTGATTTTAGATCACTTTTTTAAGCTTTCTGGCCCTCAAAATAGGCAATTGTCGCGTCGTGGCAATTCTGGTCGCGTCGCGGCATTTGCCTGTTTCATCTGAACTTCAGCAAACTTGTTTTGGCCATAACTTTTTGACCGTAACTTCGTTTTCGATGAATCAAATATCGTTGGAAACGTAATAAGATTTCCTTTATTTGGGGTCGAAAAGGTACGTACACGCCTTGTAACTCAAACAATGTCCATTTAAATGAGAGTGAACTCTTCGTACGACGAGCGAATTGATCTGAATTTATCCCTATACTTAAGGGGATGCGCAGATGAGAAGATACGTGAACCCTTGGTCATAAAGAATGGTTTACTCCAAGTGAAAAGGATCTCAAAAATGATTTCTTGTACCTCAACATACTGAATCATAAAGATGATGTTTACGAGGGTGTTGCGATTAGCCGTGAAATATTGAGAGTAGAAACCCACCTAGTGCCTTTCCTACAATAGGTTGACCACTGAGTGTACTTTAGAAAATGGATTTATCGGCCCGCGTTTTTGCCATGTCTAACCTTAAAAGGAACATTTTACGAGCGCAAAGACTTCCTAACAAATTTTATAAATCTGCCATCCAAAGTGGCTCAAGAGTTTTTAACAAAGATCTTAATAGTAAGCTTCATCCCTAACAGAGGGCGAGAAGAAGTGTGATCCATACATGGTGTAGTCTAATACGAAAGCCTTTAATAAAATCAACCAAGGAAGTTTTGAAAAACCTTTAAATGTTTGATGTGACAACATAAACGGAACGAAGTTCCTAGTAAATTTAGAAGTGTGTACAACTTGTACCATTTTACACAAAACTATTTGACTTAAGTTAAACAACTCAATAAGGGAGCAATTTTTAAATAATTTGCAGGCATAACTTAGTATGTACTAACCAAAATAAGTAAGGGTAAATTTATTACTTAATTATATACATACATATGTGATTTTATAAATCGCATAAGTGACAGAAAAATTTTATTACTTTCATTTGTCCATAAATCTCGTGAGGACCGCACAAATAACAATCGTGTAAAAGTTTTGATAAACATAGTTTTTCGTATTTCAGAGGTTACGAGTTGAAAAATATCGAGTGAAAAATCTTTGAATCACCGGGTGACATGTTACTAAGTAATGAAAACTAATGAATTAAATGTAGTTTTAATAATTATCAAGACATAAGTCTTTGGGCCAAAAATATTCACGTGCGATGCCGTTGCTAAAAAGTGAGGTATGAAAGATAGAGTATGAGGATGAGGAGTTAATCGCTTCTTGACTTTGCAAAATGCCAAACAGGTTATGACTAATATTAAAGTCGGAATACTAATGGTGCTAATATCACTAAATTAGAATTCTCCTGGAATAAGTCAGGACTTAGAGTTATGTAAGAAAGATCATTGCTCCAACAGGTGTGGCAAATAAGATCCCTAGGGTAACGCAATAATTTTTGAATGGTTTAAGTGTTAGTGGATGCCCGAAGGCTCTGCATGACGTGGTAGTAAGTGCCTTTATCACACACATGAATCTCTCGGTTTTGACGGTTGTGAAGTCTTCATGATGATTGGGATACGAATAACACGAAAAATTTTATATAACAAGCAACGAAAATTTTTTAGAAATCGTTTAAGGTGACACTGTAAGAAAAGAAACGAAGTTCTTAGTAAAAATGTACTATTCTAAGTAAAATACCTTTTGAATAAAAGAATTGATTTGTAAAAGTGAAAGTAAAATTTCATATGTACTAGTCAAAAATAAGTAATTATTTACTTTATTATATATAACATATACGATTTCTAAAATTTGTACGAATGGTAATAAAATAAATTTATTTTTATAAAACTTTGAGAGGATTGCACAGTAAAATAGTGTGTGTAAAATTTTGGCAAACAAAATTTTCATATTTCGGAGGTTACAAGTTGGAAAAAGATTGACGAGGATCGAGTAAAAGATTTTTGAAAATTTCGGGTGATATTTGAGCAACAATGTCACGAGGTAATGAAAACTTATTGAATTTAAACGTGGTTGATGACTATTAGTAGGGCTTAAGTCCTTCGACCAAAATGCTTAAGTGTGAAGCTGTTGCGAATGGGAGAGTATGAGGATGAGAATTAACCACTAATTGATTTTGGAAAATTTTGAACTGGTATGACTAATATCGAAGTAAGAAGGATGATGTTGTGATTTTCATCAAATAAGAAATCTCTCGGAATAAGTTAGGATTTAGAGTCACGTAAGAATGAGTATCAAATAAGATTCTTGGGTAGTCTTCAATATAGAATTTGAATCGCTGAAGTGACGGGATACAATTTCCTTCATGTATCGTTGTGCAAGTTTGTCCATTGTATTGGTTTCCTTCATGGCTAGAAAGTGAGCAGATTTGGTGAGACGGTCAATGATAACCCAGATAGTGTCATAACCGCCTACCGTTTTCGCTAGCTTCATGATGAAATCCATTGTTATTCCTTCCCATTTCCATTGTGGGTTTCGGGTTGTTGAAGTAACCCGGATGGCTTTTGGCTCACCATTCTCGCAGGGTATACGAATAATCTTCTCACTGTAAATGACTTTTGCTTCCATCCTTGAAAGCCAGTCCGTTCCAACTATTTCATCAAAGCTTCCTAACTTGATGAGTATTAGGTTGATCCTAGAGTCGCTTCCAACTATTGCATCAAGCTTCCTAAATTGTTGGATGTTAGGTTAATCTTAAGGTTCATTCCAACCAAATCTTATTATACTACCGTGAAAATTCTATCAATATTCTCAAATAACATCTGCTTGTGCGTAGGTAAGTAATCCTTTCCACTACTACTTTAAACTTCCAAGTTTTGTTGACATGAGGTCATCTCCAAATGACCCACCTGTTAATTTGAAGGTACTACCTTAAATTATTCCTCTATCTCTGCCAGCTTACCATTAGCTTGTCCTATAAAATACTTAACTATCATGGTTATTAATGGCTTATTAGTCATAACACTAAGGTTCTTAGATATAAGGTTTCTATCGCTCTAGTATTAAACAACTTCGAGACAATAAAACGTTGTGATGAAACGTACCCTAACTAAAATTAGGATCCATGCGAGTCTCCATAGCTGAGATAACGATTGCTCTACCACAAGTAAGTCCAAAGTTTTTCCTATTTGAGAACTTTTTTCTTAAGTGTCCAGGGTGTCTATATCTATAACAGATTTTTGGGTTATCAATTCTGCAATCAAGGTCCTTCTTGTACAGTACCTGGGCTAAGTGGTTATTCTTTCCCTACCTCTAACAGACCATAACGCGTATACTCAAGTGGTTCCTACCAAAATTTTCTTTGAATCACTTCATATTCCTTATGTAGTAACATTAGAACTTCTGCATGATTTACTTCAATATAATCACGCTGGCCTGGCGTCATTATATTGTACTAAATCGTACGTTCATTCCAATATCACTCCACATGGTCAATGTAACGTGATCACTTCAAGTTCTACTCAATTTCATCTAACAGTGATTTATCTATGCTATCTCAAAACAAAATCTACATAATTAATCTTACGGTTTCTCGGTGTGGGTGCGTAGGTTCCGTAGGTCATGCATCAATGCCTAAATGTCCCGAAATTTTCTTCAAAAGGTTCGGGTTCAGGTAATGTCGTTAGGTTCCTTTCTAGAAATTCAATCTGGGTCTCGTGTCGAGTTGTACATGTAGCAAGTAGTAATACGATATGTGTTGAGGCGACTCCCAAGTCTTTTGGTATGGCTGATCATCAGTGGAAGACACTATGACCTTGTGAAATGAGATGCCTTCCCAACTTCTCCAATGCCTAAGAGTGTTAGGGACCTAAGTCCAAAAGTGTCGTTAGATCGTCGAGCAGTGGTGAAGGATGAAAGAGATAAGTGACGATCATGAAAGCGTACGGGATATGGGTCAACTTACGGAAACTGAATAACCTTCTAATGTTCATACATTACAAAGGCATTATAAAGGCGTTACAAAGGCGTTAAATCCTAAACAGTATATCGGATTTAGGTGAGTCTTAAACGAAAGGCGTAGTGATTTTAGGAAGGCTATAAATCCTGAACAGTATATCGGATTTAGGCGAGTCTTAAACGAAAAGTCATCTACTCGAACCGAACTATCTGAAAATCAACTTTCCATAAGTCTCAGGAGTCTGATCAGACCCCAAAAAATAGAAAGCAATTGCTCCGATGGGTTTCTTGGTGCTTGATGCTCATCACGGTTCTCATCCTTGATGCGTATAAGCTTCAAGTCTACAACTCTTTGATGTTTTAGAATCATTATGACCAAGTTTTAACCATAAACACACAACTAAAAGTAAAAGCTAAATTTTTACAAGTTTTGAACATCAAGGTTGTCTCTTTATTGTATATAAACACAATAAAGCTTCAACCTTTGTCCTTTTGATACAAGTTTATGCATCTTCATCATATGAGATGATGAAGACTTGATTTTTATCACCATAAAAATCATAAAAAGGTTCCAAGTAAGTGAGATCTACAATAATAACTTAGATCTCAAGTGTTAAGAAACCCTAAGCTAGAAAGCTTGGATCTTTACAAGATTAATGAGACCATAAGCTAGAAAGCTAAGATCTAGTAAAAGTAATGAGATCATAAACTAAAAAAGCTTAGATCTTCAACAAAATAATGAAACCCTAAGCTAGAAAGCTTGGATCTTTAATGTTCTTGAAGATTCTTAAAGCAAAAAGCTAGATCTACAAGTTACATGAAGATCATAAACACAAGTTTTGATCTTTTAACAAAATAAAGTGATCTTAAGCTTCAAAGCTTTTATCCAACAAAGTAATGAAGATTCAAAGCTAAAAAGCTTGAATCTTTCATGTTCTTGAAGGATTCAAATCAAAGTTTGAATCTACAAGATTTAACAAGATCAAAAAGCTAAAAAAGCTTGATCTCATGATGATGATGATGATGATGTGTTTATGAAGGGAAGAAGAAGAAGAAGAAGAAGAAGAAGAAGAAGAAGAAGAAGAAGAAGAAGAAGAAGAAGAAGAAGAAGAAGAAGAAGAAGAAGAAGAAGAAGAAGAAGAAGAAGAAGAAGAATAAGAAGAAGAAGAAGAAGAAGAAGAAGAAGAAGAAGAAGAAGAAGAAAATTTAAAACTTACCATTTTTAGTGTGAGAAAGACTAGAGAGAAAATTAGAGAGTAAGTGTGTAAAATGAGAATGAGATTAAGTGTGAAATGGGTGAATGAGGCTTGATATATATAGTGGTGGTGAGGAGCCTTAGGCTGTGGGTATTGGGGGACAAAAGGGGAAAAAACTTTTGCTTTTTGCTTAGTGGTGGTCTAAAGGTGGTGCTTATTTTTGGGATCCCATGCAACATGTGTGGTAATGGTTAACAAAAATGCTAGTATGTTGGCTCATATTAATGAGTTTTTGTCCTACTTCTTAATGGGTCATAATCCATTTAAAATTGGGCTAACTTAAAAGTCCAATAACTAGAGTAGGGTGGGCTTAAGTCCAATAAGGTAGAAAGTCCAACAAGACTAACTAGTGTGCATTAGTAAATTACTAAGCGTAATTAAGCAACCAATAAGCTAAGTAATTGTCATTAGAAAATATCAATTAGTATTACGTAGTCATAATATTCCAATTATGAAAAAAGTTATATATATATACAAAGTACGTAGCTCGTTCAAAATGACAAGTGACACTAACGGTCTAAAAAGCATTCGAGGATCAAGTTAAGTGATTAAACACTTAATAGCATGTTTTAAGACATTAACGAAAGTAATTAATCATGAATAAAGATCATAAACTAGCTCAGTCCGCACAAATACGCAGTTTCGTGAAAGTATAGAGCACAAAAATATAAGTCGAAAAAGTCAGGTCGTTACAATTTGCGTGGAGGATGTTACGAAAGCGGATTCCTACCCAGGTTGAGCTTGATAAAAAATGTATGGATCTAAACTTGGTTAGATGTCCCATGTGTGACGATGGACTTGAATCTATAGAACATGCGATCCTTTTTTGTAAACATGCAATGGAAGTGTGGTCTCGGGTGTTCAATTGGTGGGGGCTCGGTAATGTTACAACCCTTTCGATTGAAGAGACTTTTAGAGGCGCGTCACCAATAAATACTTCGGGAGTTAAATCTAAATTGTGGCAAGCCGTTAAATGGGTGAGTGGGTATCTAATATGGAAGAACCGTAATCAAAAGGTATTCCATAATAAAGTATCCACAAGCCCAAATCTACTTATTGAGATACAATCCAAAAGTTTCGAATGGTGCTCAAAAAGATCAAGTAAGCTGAATCTTGAATGGCAGAAGTGGTTCTCGAGTCCTAGCAATTGTGGGGCTCTAACATCGAATAGAGATGAGATTGGATAATTCAATGCTCGCTGTTCGCGATTTTCTGCATGTATTTTTCACCTTTCCAGTATGATATATATGTATATAATACTTCGAGTGTATAGGCAGATACTTCTGGTATCTTAAGCATCCTATTCGCTTTAGGTTTCTTCGTGTTTCCCTATATTGCTACAGTTGTATTTTTTCGTGGTTTTGAAATACATAATTTTTGCTTTTGAAAAAAAAATTAAAATACTAATATTATTATTTTTATCATAATATAATAATTAATTTATTAGTGTCATATGGATTATTAGTTAGTTAGATATAAATATGTTTTGTATTAAATCCTATCATATCTTAGTCTTAATATTATATAATATAATATATAAAATAATGAATAATTAAATTATATAATATAAACTAATATTATATTAAAATTTTTGAATAATAAGTAACGAATTAAATACTAAATTGTAGTTGGTTAACTAGACTTTAGTTTTAAAATTAAGGGCTTAAAATCGAGTATAATATATATATATATATATATATATATATATATATATATATATATATATATATATATATATATATATATATATATATATATATATATATATATATATATATATGTGTGTGTGTGTGTGTGTATGTGTGTGTATGTGTTTAATTAATTATATTAACTTAAAAAATAATACTAGTTTTCAATAGGTTTATAAAACTTCGATTTTAAAATTGGAGAATAAATATGACGTCTTTTTTTATAAATAATATAGTATTTTATTATTATACATAGATATTATAATATAATATATTAATTTATATCTATGTATAATATTTTATTAAATTCTATTGTATGGATTTTTAATTTTATTATATTTATATTATATTATGTTATGTTAAAATATGTTATATCAAGATATGTTATATTATATTATTTAATAATATATTATATTATATCATATTATATTATGTTATGTTATTATGTTATGTTATATTATATTATATTATATTATATTATATTATATTATATTATATTATATTATATTATATTATATTATATTATATTATATTATATTATATTATATTATATTATATTATATTATATTAAAATATGTTATATCAAGATATATTATACTACCCCCGTCTCATCTTAAGTGTTCACCTTTCTTTTTTAGACTTTCCCATTTTAAATGTCCACTTGGTGTTTCAACCAATCAAAAGAGGTTATCCTTGATAGCAAAGATTTCTGATTGGTGAAAAATAAAATTAGTGAAATTTTTTTTAAAACTTTGTGCAAAAATTAAGTAGACATTTATAATGGAACTGAGAAGTGTTATATTAGTAATGTATTGTATTGTTTGTATAATGTATTGTATTATATATATATATATATATATATATATATATATATATATATATATATATATATATATATAAACCAAAAAAAATTTCTTGATTGTGGTTAAAAGTTATTTAAGGAATTATATATATATATATATATATATAATTATATATATAATTATATATTTATTATTACATATATATATATATATGGATGCTTATTCGTTTCTTTCTATTTGAAGAGGATACAATTACGAAATTCGAGGATGCATTGATAATTATTATTATTATTATTATTATTATTATTATTATTATTATTATTATTATTATAATAAAAATAATAATAATAATATAATATATAAATATAATTAGAATTATAAATAAAATTCACTATTCATATATTCATTTACTAATTACGACAAATCACTATATTACCATTCATATATGTATACTTTCTCCACTCATTAAAGTCGTAAAACGTATAGGCTCAAAACTCGATATTTAAATTGTGAACACATAAATTTTCAAATTTTGTGCAACACAGGAGCTCAAAACTCGATATTTACATGGTATAAATCAAAAAGTTTTTCTTGATTGTGGTTAAAAGTTATTTAAGGAATTATATATATATATATATATATATATATATATATATATATATATATATATATATATATATATATATATACACACACACACACTAGATTTATGAGCCCGTCCGTTGGACGGGTACTCATCCGAAACATTATCTAGTATTTTGCAAATGTATATGAAAAAACGATATTATATGGTCACTTTCGTAAGTACTGTTGTGGGTTTAATTTGTAAAGTACAAAGAATACATATCACCTAAAGATCGAGTTTGCTATATTAATTACAATTAAATTACATCTAAAAAGTAAAACTCAATTCTTGACATATTATGTTGTGATGTGGTTAAATCATATATTTATACATAAGTTTGGTAAATGATGTATCAAAGTGGGGCAAAGTTTGCAAAAGCATAATGACTCATTCCAAACACTATACATGATTATATGTAAAAGTATTATGACTCATTCCAAACACTATACATGTCAACCATATTTTGTTCTATTTTTTACTTCATCAAAGTCATTCATGATTCATGATACATATCAAAATTAAAACAGATATAACCATAAACATAAAAGTTAAGAAACTCTAAAAAACTTAAAACAGATATAACCCTAAATATAAAAATTAAGAAACTATAAATCCACAAATAATCAAGAATCAGTGAGTACCTAAATTGAATCGGAATGAATCTAACAGTTACATTCTGACTGAATCTAACAACATGAAAAAAAAATTCAGTTACCTTCTGACTGAAAAATTAAAAATTGAATCTATAATCAAATTAAATCAAGAGTATAAATTGAAACGGTATGTATCGAGCTGTATCTTATATCTAAAATCAAACAACCCGCCCACCTGACCCGCCCATTTTTGCAACATTTAATGAGCACACAAAGTAATCGAATTTGTACCTTGGATGTAAAACCTTCTGCCTATTTCACTTCAACTTCACCACCTTCAAACCCCGACACCGTTCCAAAAAACTAAAAAATTTCACGTTGATGGTTTTGGGAGATACTTCACTATGATCAATTCGGATATCGGACTGGAATCTAGATAGAATGCATAAAAATTGGAAAGTCTGAATAATAAGATTGATACGCCAAATAGAAACCCTAAATTAAAATCGTTTTCAATATTATATCAACTCACAACAATCAATCAATAAATACCAAGCAAGTAAAAACCCTAAATCGATTCAGATAGCAAACGTAAAACGTAAAAAAAACCTGTAGTCAAATCGAATTTCCTTGTTAACTGATGATACCATCGCTACGATTCGTTGTATCGATAATCCTGCTATAAGTATCGCTAATCCTGGTTAAAAACACGTGATTTCAACCATTGAAATGATTTTTTTCCAAATTTAATAAAGATGCAAAACGTCAGGTTTTAACACTTGTCATTAAAAATGCAAATAGACATAAATATAAATATATGATGATAAATAGTAAGTTGAAATAAGAATAATAAGATTGAACAGCTGGTTATATAAGTAAACCATGTAAACCAAAAAGGATACAACCAAGCATTCAAGCTAATCTGCAAATAAAAATAATAATATACATTAAGAAGCCCCTAAATTAACATATCGAAAGAAATAAAGAATCAATTTTGGATGAGAAACTGACTTACGTTATTAGAAAAGATAACCGGTTGAACAAAATAGAGACAACGGCGTTGTAACAACAAATGTACATCTTATTTATTACTTGCACAACCAACAAATTACACCATGTATATAGTGAAAATATAAAAAAACTCAATTCGAAACGCAGTTGAAAGACAAAAACATAAACCAAGATAGAAAGGGTAAAAAAGAACACAAAATATCCAACAATTATGGAATAGGTAGTTAAAACTTGATCAAATATTAGCAACAGTCAACAAAACTTACATAGTAGTCAAAACTTGCTATTCTATATAACAAAGTAAAAGATTTGCCTTACCAAAAGAAACTACTAAAAGACACATCACTAATTAAGACTTTCAAATTGCAGACACCGACACAAATCATACCTAAAAGAACATTTACCCACATGAGAAAAAAAGACCAACCATTCAGCTAAAACTTGACTCGCCCAAATGAAATTCACTGTAATTAAGACAAACACTTGACAAAGCACACAACCTAAGCCACCTACTGTAAACTCATCATGTACAAATGCATAATAATCAGCAACACATCGGAACCTTGATCCATTTCTATAATCTACTTTGACAGTGCTTGACTTCATCCAAATCCTCACATACACCATAAACTGAACTTGCGTGAACAAATCGGCTTCAAAAATACCATACCTTACAATACCCTTTTTCCTCCAACTATCTAAAATTACTTGGCACTCCAAAAAGACTTCAAACAATTAGTTATTATTATTATAACAATTTAAATTGCTCATATGGAAACACTATTATGATCATAATTGTTGTAATTGTACTTGGACCTGTTTGATCAAGGTCAAAAATATATTCAAACAACCATTGATCACAATTGGTATATTCTTTGTGAATGTTCTTATCCTAATCTAAGCACTCACTAAGATTATGATGGTGAATATGATACCTTTCAGCAGTGTATGTCAACTGATCATCACTGACATACGAAAAGAAATGGAAAATCAGAGTTGTAACACATTCACGGCTGAGATTCAAAGAAATCTTAAGAAGTCTTGTGAGTTGTTTATCAGATCGCCCATCCACGTACACATAAGGTTCTAACGGGATTTTTATGTAGTTGGATTTCAACATTGACAAATCAAGTGTTTTCCATAACAATGGATCACAATCAGCATAACGCCATGAGCTACATATCTGAGCAATACCAGAAGTCAACTCAAAAATGTCAAACCCCTAAAATATCTTCACCAGAATGTCCGTATCTAGATCCTCCCACTTCCTTGTATCCTCCTCTTCCATTCTTGAGTTTTTCTCCACACCAAAAAAACCTATACACCCCGACAAAAAGTAGTTAAATTAAAAGATTATTCGCTAAAATTATGTTTCTTTTTTATACCAGAGAAGGACTAATAAACATGGAAACCAAAATTGAATCACAATCAGGTTGATTCGCTTTACATTTAAGGCAAACTACTTAATTTAATAAATCCTATCCAAATAATTAATTAGGAAAAATATAATGTGGAATTATCATAAAATAACTTATTAACACAAAGGTGCAGTAGAATATAAAGAATCTTCCTGGTCGGATGTCCTACCAGTTCCGTCATAATTCAATTGGGACACGGGTTCTGTACAAAGGTAACCTTGATAAGTTGTTTAATTACTAAGATGAATAAAATGTTACCAACGTACCATACAATTGTTGCAGATCGAATACTGAAAATACAAGTAAATCAATAATCTTACATGCCTTAACATTATCTAGCAGACATGGCATTCATCATGCAAACTAAATCATGAATTTATCAAGGTCCACTTCCTAGAAAAACGAAAGCAAGAATAAGCGTTAAAGTACAGTGATCATAACAAAAACCAAAACAATGAAACTGAATTTTTTATGTGAAGTCTATAAAACAAAAGAGCATAAATACCTTTTTATAGAGAATATAGGCAGCTCGACCAGTCATCTCTCGCCCATTTTTACTAACATAAACCTGAAAGTAAATAATAAAGAAAAAAATTCAGTCCAACTCAACCATTAGTCTATAACAAAACTTACCAAGTTTGACTAATTACCCACCCGACCCAAGTGCCCATTTTGCCACTCTTCACAGCCTGTAGCATTCTTTATTGTAATAGATATACTTTAAGCTGGTATAGTTATTTTAACCACTATCAATTACGACTACGATATGAGATCTTTTGTTTAATTTGATACCTACAAATCTACAATATAGAAATAGAAATCACAATTACAATTACAATAAAATCAAAATTGTTTTAACTAACTCTCTTCCCATCTGAGCCTATGAACCAATGTCCACCACCACCAGCTTGACCATCTGCTTGAACCCTCCTTTTACCCGCACCTTTTGTTTGATTCGTAAAACCTTGTAATGTTTCTTGCGCCTTTGACTTTTTTAAATTTCTACTTGAACTCGTCTCAACTTTATTAGTTTGAGTAGCCTGTTTCGACTTTTCCCCATTGCTAAACTGAACACTAAAACACAACCCATTTATGAAATTTAATTGTAAAAAAGCACTCAGATAAAATAATCAACTTATAGCAACACTTACATATAGTCAATGTTTGATGTACTGGGCTGCTCATTATCTCTGTTTGCTGCATTTTAAGGGAAATAATTGGGCAACCGTGTTCTGCTCATTATAGTCGATCCAGGAGGACTTTCATCGAACACCATGAATGCAACTTCCCAATGATGAACACCCTATCTTTCAAACCCGTCAAATTACAAACTGCCATAAATTCTCCATTCCATTCCTCAATCTCATCATCTTTCAAAAATTCTTTCTTTGTTAAATTAAAATCAAAAATTAGCTGTTCCGAATAAACACAATTTTATAAGAATTTTAAACATTAAACACAAATTAAAAGAGATTGATAATAACAAACCTGTAAAAAATCATTTTTCTTGAATATTGATTTCGATTGATATCCCTCGTTATCTTGATTCAGGCGGGTAATAAGAACCATTTATTCTAATCGCTTCGTTAAGCATGAAGCCCAGAAACATATCTGTTTATCGGTTTCAATTTTGTGGTGTTTTTCAGATGCGAATTTGTGAACCCTAATTTTAAACCGATTCATTGATGAAAATCAAATGATGTATGATGTTGGATGATAACTGATCGGTATAGAAAGGGGAAGAGAAAGAGATTTGGATTCAATTGAAGAAGGAGAAAAAAATGGGTTTAACCTAGATCTAAATTTACTGGCATTAAGAGAGGACACGTGTTAGCTTTAAGTAATTAGTTAATTTTTTAATTCAAAATTCTTGAGAAAAAGGAATTTGGTGAGGTTGAATACAGAGCTGACACGTGGCGAATTTATGTTTGTGATTTATGTATATAAAAGATATATATATATATATATATATATATATATATATATATATATATATATATATATATATACATATATATATATATGGAATATGGATGCTTATTCGTTTCTTTCTATTTGAAGAGGATACAATTACGTATTCGAGGATGCATTGATAATTATTATTATAATAATAATATATAATATATAATATATAAATATAATTAGAATTATAAATAAAATTCACTATTCACATATTCATTTACTAATTACGACAAATCACTATATTACCATTCATATATGTATGCTTTCTCCACTCATTAAAGTCGTAAAACGTATAGGCTCAAAACTCAATATTTAAATTGTGAACACATTAATTTTCAAATTTCGTGCAACACAGGAGCTCAAAACTCGATTTCTACATGGCTAAAACATATATTTTTTCGTGCAACGCACGGGCTCATAAAACTATGAGATCAAAAATTAATAACTAGAGAACATGGCGTTAGCATTAGTTATTTGGTATATATATAATGAATATTACTCCGTAAATATTAGGGAGTATATTAGAAAAAATGGTGTTGAAATACATTCTATGGCAAATTTTAAACGGAAAGATATTAATGGTGAGAATAAAAAAAAATTTAGACGTTAAATTGTTAATACCACTCAAAACTACATTTAAAATTTTTCAACGCCACGGGCTCTTAAACTTAAAAGAACTTTTAAAATTTGTCAACACCACGGGCTCTTAAACTCAAAAGAACAATTGTTTGAAAAATCAATTAATTATGCACGATTATTTTTTTGACGACCCGTCCTAATCCATAAGGTAGAATACAATAACATATGATTACATTGCGAGGTATTTGACCTCTATATGATACATTTTACAAACATTGCATTCATTTTAAAAGACAAACTTTCATTACATCGAAAGTTGACAGGCATGCATACCATTTCATAATATTCAACTATAAATGACCTAATCTGTCATTTGTTTAACCATAATCTTTATTAAACTCAAAGACTTGAATGCAACGTCTTTTGAAATATGTCATGAGTGACTCCAAGTAATATCTTTAAAATGAGCAAATGCACAGCGGAAGATTTCTATCAATCCTGAGAATAAACATGCTCTAAAGTGTCAACCAAAAGGTTAGTGAGTTTATTAGTTTATCATCAATATTCATTTCCATCATTTTTATTAGACCACAAGATTTCATATTTTCATTTCTCATAAACATCATGCATGCATATAGCCATCTGCATAAAAATCATTCATATGGATTGAACACCTGGTAACCGACATTAACCATAATGCATAGAATATCCCCACAGACATCGACGTCTGTATAAAAATAATTTTGAAGTACTAAAGCCATCCATAGACATGAATGAGGGTTGTTAGGCCCAATAGATATATCTTTAGGATTCGCGTCAATTAGGGGCAATTTCCCTAATTCTTAGGTTACCAGACTTGAAGGGCGATATTCGATTTCGATAATCCAACCATAGAATGTAATTTTCGAGTACTTGTGTCTATTTCGTCAAACATTTATAAAACATCACATGTATTCTCAGTCCCAAAAATATAAATTGCAAAAGCATTTAAAAAGGGAGCAAATGAAACTCACGATACTGTATTTCGTAGTAAAAATACATATGACGACATTGAACAAGTGCAAGTTTGGCCTCGGATTCACGAACCTATATTAAGTATATATATTTATATTTTGATCAATATCTGTCTAACAATTTAGGTCAAGTCGTAGTGTATCACAATCCTAATGCTCGAGATTATCATGCAAAAGTCAACAAAAGTCAATTTGACCAAAATGACTTTAAAAATCAAAACATGTTTATTATATAACTTAAATAGTCATTTTATATATTTAAATATATTTATCAGATTTTATTAGAGTAAATAATATAAATCATTTATTAATAAATAAAAATTTATATTAAAATTTTATATTAATAAAAATATAAATTTATATATCTTAAGTAATAAAATTTATAAAGTTCACTTAATATCATAAAAATATAATGGTATGTATTATTAATGTAATTATATTACATGTTATAAAATATCTTTGTATCACATATTCATTTGATAAAATAATATTGATAATAATAATAATAAGTAAAAGTTGTATTATTGTGTAATAATAATAATAATTATCATTATTCTACTACTAATAATAACAATATTTATATTTACTAATGATGATATTAATTATGATAAAATGATAATTCTAATCATAATAATTTTAATAATAACGATACTTTTTAATATTAACAAAAATAGTAATAATATTTTATAAAAATAATAATTCTATTCAAAATGATAATTTTTAATAATAATAATACTAAAATGATAATAATAATGATATTTTATAATAACAATGATATTTCTATTAAAAATGATAATTTTAGCAAAAGTGATAGTTTTAATAATAGTGATACTTTTAATAATAATAATAATGATAAAAATAATGAAAAGGATATTTTTCTATTAAATCAACATCTTACAATATTTTAATTTTATTATGATACTTATACTCATTATTTTTTAATCGATTTGTTTAATAGCTTTTAGTCTTCTTTTATACCGCATTTATAATAATGATACTAATAGTAATCATAATAATTAGATGATACTAATATTAGTTTTAATGATAATGATACTAATGATAATAATACTAATGATAATACTAATAATTATTATAATGATAATAATAATAATAATAATAATAATAATAATAATAATAATAATAATAATAATAATAATAATAATAATAATAATAATAATAATAATAATAATAATCTTAGTGATAATATCGATAGTATTAATAATAACAATAACAATTTCAAATGATAAAACTTATATTAATAACGATAATGATAATAATAATAATAATAATAATAATAATAATAATAATAATAATAATAATAATAATAATAATAACAACGATGATAATAATAATAATAATAATAATAATAATAATAATAATAATAATAATAATAATAATAATAATAATAATAATAATAATAATAATAATAATAATAATAATAATAGAATTTATAATAATTCAGTTGGCCATATCTTTTAATCCGTTCATCAAAACCACACGATTTCTAAATGAAAAGTTATTAATTTTTCGTCAGCTTTCCAACGACATGCATATCATATACCTTATCTCAGTAGCATATGTATTAAATTCATGATATATCATAAATTATTAAATGACGAAATTTAATATACAAGCATGCATATTCATATCTACTCGAGCACTAGTCAGGGATAGACTATTACTATATAAAAGATAAGATATGAATATTCACGTATCAATATTGTGATTCAATATTGCAGGAAAGTACGTAGACGCGACGAAGATGATAAACACTAGTTTGACTCACGAGCAAAACCCCCGAACCATACCCATAACTTCCATAGCTATAACCCATAATTTCCTTAGCTTTATCTCACTCGAAAAGACCCATTTTGAAATACTCGCTCATAACCTCGTCGTAGTATTTTATGTAAATACTTAATAATACTAATAATAATAATACGATTAATAATAATTATATTAATCTTAATAATAATAATAATAATAATAATAATAATAATAATAATAATAATATATACACATATATAGAGTAGAGAGAATGATTGAAGAAATGTGAAATGAATTCGGCACCAAACCTTGTGTTTTATAGTACCTGACTTGCCCAGCCATCCCATGCGATCGCATGGGACTCAAGGCATATAGCCAAGCGATCGCATGGCTTAAAAATCCCACCCAGGTTCGTTTGTTTTATTCTGCCGACACTCGTTTATATTTATATTATATATATATGTTTAATTAATTTATATAATTATATATATAAATTATATTATATTTACGAGCATATGTGACTGGTAACTTTAATTCCGAAAACTTGTATGTTAACGCTCGACTTATGTCTCGGTTTCGGTTTTTCGAACGACGTTTCGTACGCTAAGAAAACTTGTACTTTACATTACGCGACTCGTACCCTTGTCAAAATATAACATTAAATCATTGATAAATTATATTACACGAAGTATAACTTATAAATTTGGGTGTTTTGGTCATTTGATTCTATAAATCAACTTCTCGTTGTTTATTGAAATATATTTATCAAAATGTTTTATAACAGTGTTAATATTACCTTATAAAATATATATATATATATATATATATATATATATATATATATATATATATATATATATATATATATATATATATATATATATATATATATATATTTATATATATATATATATATATTCGTTTAGAAATATAAATTTAATTGAAATATTAATTTAATATATTATTTAGTTTTTCAAAACTAATTACATTTTAAAGTTGTTTTATTTAAAATTGTTTAGATAATAGAAGTTATTATATCAAATAATGTTTTTAGTATTATGAAAACTAAATAGTTAATTTACCAAGGGTCACGAGGCAATCACTGTAAAGTATGCTTTTGAAAATTAAACGGGAATCTCCACCAACTTTTGACTAACTCACGTTAATTGACACTTTAATTCCAATTATGTAAATTATTTCACCAATTATTCCGAATACCGTTAAAAGGAAAAGATTTTCTTAAATCATAGTGGACCTCACGACGGAGACTTATCATACATCTGATAATTCAATCATTTTGATATTATCTTTTAGTTCCGTCGATAAATATATTGAAACAAATATGTTCAAGTAAAGTATTATACATCTAATACTTTGTTAACATTTTCAATTAATATAACTATATATTATCTATACATATCTATATACACATAAATGTTCGTGAATCGTCGAGCACAGTCAAAGGGTAATTGATTACATGAATATAATTCCAAAAAATTTTGAGACTTAACATTACAGACTTTGCTTATCATGTCAGAAACATATAAAGATTAAGTTTAAATTTGGTCAAAAATTTTTGGGTTGTCACAGTACCTACCCGTTAAAGAAATTTCGTCTCTAAATTTGATTGGGATGGTCATGGCTGACAATAAGTATGTGTTCATGACGCATACGAGCTGAAAATTAGAGTTTTATCCTCAGTGAGTACTATGGATAAAACAATTTGATTTTTTTTTTGTGAAGAGTACTAGTGAAGCTATCACAAAAGAGTGAAATGAATAAATGCAGGTTCGTTTTAACCGGTGACGTAGTCACAGTTGATTTCCGGAATTCAAGGGATTTAGAAAGAATCTACGTAATAAGATTTGGTTCTTCGGTAATTAAGGAAATTAGAATCTTTTTTGGTTAAATGCGATGATCTGTCCTGATTGCTCTGTCTGATATTTCACTATATATCCACCCTCTTCATTTCCTTATTTCCACAGCTCATACTTTTTATTCTTTCCTCCTCAATTCATACTTTAAAGCATTTGTCAATATGCTCCATCCTGTTCTGATTCTTGATATACTCATAACTTTCATATCTGTCATTCTTCTTTTTCATCTACCGTCGGAAAAATCTATTCACTTCTACTATACTCTTGGTTTTATAGTGTTTTTAGTTCTCTCATGTCTTTATATTGCTATACGCATCGATATACATAGTTTGTAATTTCTGGGTTGTTGTTGGGCTTTATATATTCTCTTATGTTTCGATGTCTCTGCTTCTGTCTTTCTATAATCATTGACACCTACGATTAATGCTCTCTTCTATTTGCTGCGATTTATACTCCCAATTATATTTAAAAGCTTCATTCTTTCGTTTTCTCTTTTTGCCATTAAGTACCGCAAGTAATGGTCCAGAATTTGTAGGTATGAATTTCGAAATGAACATAGTTAATGTTCTAAGAAGGAAATTGTGATGACACGATCTTGATTTGTCAAATTACCAGAATATCCGGAAAAGACCGAATCATCAAGAAAATATTTTCTTGATATTTTTTTTAGAGGTTAAGTAGAATACAAGAGTCGTGTAACATGGCACATGATGACGTTATGATCTGTGAATCATCACGTTCCATTTAGAAACTCAGCATGACTTACTATAATATAATCACGTTGATCAAGTGTCATTATATTATACTAACTCATGCTTCAGTTCCCAACACTACTTCAATAACATTCATATTTTAAACTCGAAGGTTTCAGAATTTAGAAACTAAAATAGTTTCATTTATGATGTAACACAGATAGCGCGAAGAGGTAAATGATTTCGGATAACAATAGTTATAAATATATCTTCAGGAACATCGAAGATATTTATAATGAAAGATATGATGATATCTTAGAATTTCTAACATCAATGGATGATGATGAAGATTTTTTCGTAAAGATTTAGAGTCAGGAGCAAGGTATTCGATAATAATTTCAGCAGACACTGAATTATTTTGATTCTTTGAAGGCAGATTTAGTCTTTATGATTTTGTCCACAGTCTCCTTCATAGTTTGCTCAATCCGTTTTCCAGTTCCAAACCTTCTCTTTTTCTGAGCTTTGCCAACGCACTATTCTTTATCATCAAGCTTTTGACTGTTAAGATCATTTACAGTTTTTTTGCTGCTTCATCAACATTTTTCAAAATTTTAAGAACTAGTTCGTAGTTTAGGGTGTTTTTTAGAAACTTCACATTCGAAGTATGTAAGTCTAGGAGATGGACGTTATATATATATATATATATATATATATATATATATATATATATATATATATATATATATATATATATATATATATATATATATATATATATATAACTGTTGATGTAGACATGCTGCGAGATTTCAAAATACTGATTGCTGAATCTCGATAATTGGTATGGAAATTCTCGTTACAAGGTGCGGATGAGTATATGATAGGGTTTCAATGAATATAATGATTTTTCTTGAAATTTAAAGATTAATGAAGTTGTTGGTAAGTTTACTGCTAATGTGGTGGGATATAAATAGTTCTCCAGTAACAATGGCGAAAGAGCAATGTATATATCGAGGTTATAATAAGACTGTTTCGACTGAAAAGTCGAAGTTGACTTGCTGGAGCTGTGACAAAACTGGCTACTTTGGAAAGGGATTGCAAAGTTATTTTTGGTAATATATGCCAAAGGATCTAACACAGATATGTGTTAATCTATGACTTTGGTTTCGAGAGTTTTCTAGGTGTATCGCTATATGCGTAAATCCTTCTTTCTGTTGATAATGTGAGGTTGGTTCATCCTCTCGATTATTCATTGATTGATATGTCTTCAAGAATTTTGAAGGGTTTAAATGCAGATTGTCTATGATGAAATCATCAGGAATCTTGAATGATACAAATATCTATGTGGGTTTTATGAATAAAAGTGATGTTCTTGCACTGTTTTGAATTCAAAGTATGTCTTTGAAAGATGTAGAAATCTAAGAGAGATGTCTTCTGTTAAATCTTGACTTGGATTTTGATTTGTCAAAATCAGAATATGTAATTGGATTTGAATGAGTATGGTTGTTATGATTTCTATAAAAGAATGTATATTGTTGTGAAAGTAGGGAGTATAGTGGATGATTTGCTGAATCAGAATCTAAGAATGTAACATATTAATTGTGAATTTATATATCTTTCGGGTATTACCTACCCGTTAAAAATTTCACAAGTAATATTTTGTATCGGGAAATTTTATTACAGTCTTTATGAAAATATATGTATATTTTCTTCAGATATAATACATATTTAATGAGTTAATATTAAATTAAACTCGTTTGATTTTCGGCTGGAACTAGAAATGAGTAATTTCTAAATCTTGAGAAATTTCGCAATCTTCGTGGATTATTTCTTCAACGTAAATGAAATTATGAAACAATACTTCATTATTCAATTTTATTGATATTTACTCGGTGAATGATGTTGGTGTTTGTGGAATTCCTGTTTACTTCGCAAGGCACGAATAATGATTTCTAGAAAGTTTCGAGTATATCGAAAGTATAAAATCAACATGTAATTGAATAATATACTTAATTTATTATGAAACGGAATTCATTGAGTTGAAACAGAGATCGTAGTTAACGATGGTTAAGTTGTTAAGGAAGGATGTACATCATTGCTTATTAGTAATATGAATTAACCGAGTAGTATCTACCCTTATTCAATTCATTCATAATAGCTTAATATGAAAAGGTATACTATGGTTTCCAAAATTTATATATATAAGCTATATAAATTCTTCAGTGGAAATGAGTTAATACTTCATAACTCGTTGATATGGCATACTTGTTGTTGATTAGTTATGTTGTTCGCGGTGATTATAGATCTGGTGGAGCTTGTGATGTTGTCGGTGTTGTTGATGCTGGCGATGCTGACGGCACTGACGGTGCTGGTGATGCTGACGGTACTGTTGATGTTGTTGGTAAAACAAGTCTAGCTTGTAAATCATGCACCATCCCTTGTCAGGGTTTTTACTCTTCCTTTTATCATTTCGATCCACCCATCTGATTTATGGTTAAAGCTAGAATAGATAATCTATAAGACTTTGGAGATTACATAATCGCCACAGAATGTTTCTCCAATGAAGTTATAGATTAATACTTCATCGGTTATTGTTGTTGGTACTCCTTGGTATCTATGGTGTGTATGACGTTGATGCTCGAGGTACAGATTGTGATGTTGAGGTGTGAGATGCGGATGTTGTTGTTGGTGATGATAATGATACTGTTGGTGTTGATGATGGTGGTACTGGTGTTGTTGATGGTGCTTGTAATCTTTGCACCATATTCTCCAAATCCAATACTCGAGCACGAAGCTCGTTGACTTCTTCTATTACACCGGGATGATCGGTGGTTTGAACAAGCGGATGAATAAGATCTAGAATGTGAAATAGTATATAATCGTGACGAGATACTCTGGAAATGAGAGAGAAAATGGTATTACGAACAGGTTCGCCGGTAAGTGCTTCAGGTTCTTCACCAAGAGGGCAATGTGGTGGATGGAAGGGATCACCTTCTTCTTGTCTCTAATGATTAAGTAAACTACGAACCCATCCCCAAATCATCCAGAATAGATGATGGCTAATTAGTTGATCCATTCCGGTCACACTGCTTTCGGAGCTTGAGTGGAATTCCATATCGGAATCCGAGGGACTTGAAATAGTGGCAAGTTCCATTTCGTATGATTGAATTAAGGATTTTTCGATATGAAATGATTTTCGGTTATCGGATGGTATTCTAATTATATAGAAGACAAAATTTCATTCCTCGTCCCTGAACTTTACATCAAATTTGACTCCATGTCCTTTTTCTTTTTTTTGTGCATTCCTCGTCCCTAACGTATCAAAAATCTACATCTCTCGTCCTCCCGTCTACTTTCTGTCAAAACCAACCGTTACCTCTTATCACGTGCATATCATGTGAGGGTATTTTAGTCAGTTTGTCTTATCCCTTCTCTTTTTTACTTCTCTTTTAACTTGCCCTAATTCATTCTGCAAAATCCTAATTTTGTCATCTCCATATAATCCACCAATATCTATCATTATCATCAGATACAAAATCGAAATTAAATCATCAAAACAAATCCAAATAAGAAAGCCAGATTCACAAGCTTCGTTAGCCAACACCATTCAAATGTGCACCGATTAACAGATATGAATATATACAAATCCATAAACATATACAAACAACGACATCATCAATTAATTAATGCATACGCATATTCAATTCAAAAGTAAAGATATCTGGTATATATGCAATTCGGGGCTCCGAATAATGCCCATTAGTAAAGAAACCTGGTATATTCAATTCAAAAGTAAAGAATTAACTTCCCACTTTCCATTTTCAATTCGCTAAACCTGACTCACCTCCGTTTCAAACCGAATCAACTCACCAAGCCCAAGAGGATAACGGTCGGGTCGGGTCCAGGCCAAGAGGATTGGATTCGGTACAGCTGGTATATATCCAAGTGCCTCTAACTTGGCCATCTTTTTCGAAAATGACGACGGAGTGGCCCTCTCGATGGAGGTGGCGGGCTGCGGCGAGTACGGCTGCTCCGGCGTCGATTACGGCGACTTTGCAGGCGGTGATGGGAGACATGGTATGGATGGATAGTAGAGAGTTTTTTAGGAATATTTGGATTGAATTGAACAAAATTTTGGTGTAATAAGGTTTGATAAGTTTGATTTGTGGGTTTGTGAAGATGAATATTGAAGATTAGGGTTTTGATATGAAACTGATGTATTTATATGAAATTGATAATTCAACTAAATCGTTTACCATCAATAAGGTTGTATAAAATTAGGGTTTTTAATTTGGGAATGATGAACATGAGATGATGAGGATAGGGTGAAAAGATAAGTTAAATAATAAAGAAAAAAAATAAAATAAAAAGACCAAAGTAGCGTCACATGCTTTGCACATGACTGAACAAACGGCTGAAATTGACAGAATCTAAACGGGAGGATGAGGGATGTAGATTTTTGATACATTAGGGACGAGGAATGCACAAAAAAAAGAAAAAGGACATGGAATCAAATTTGATGTAAAGTTCAGGGACGAGGAATGAAATTTTGTCTATATAGAATATCTATATATATCTATATATATATATATATATATATATATATATATATATATATATATATATATATATATATATATATATATATATATATAGAGCAAAAGATTTCGTAGATTACGGAGGAATTTACGGAATATGTTAGGGATGGTTTACAGTAACAGATACGCTAAGATATGAATTAGCAGATATGCTAAGATATGAATTTTGTCTATACACTATTCATGCAATCAATGCAGTAAGATAGGTCTAGACTAAGAATGATAAGCAGGTAATTTTCTAAGGGTGATAAGCAGGTGATTTTTGACTAGAAATGATAAGCAAAACTTTTGACATGCAGTTAAGGTCGAAGTCCAGACTCACTAATGCATCTTAATAACTATCAGTTAGACACACTAATGCAAGACCTGGTTCGCTAAGACCACCGCTCTGATACCACATGAGACGACCCATCCTAATCCATAAGGACGAATACGATAACATATGATTACATTGCGAGGTATTTGACCTCTATATGATACATTTTACAAACATTGCATTCGTTTTAAAAGACAAACTTTCATTACATCGAAAGTTGACAGGCATGCATACCATTTCATAATATTCAACTATAAATGACGTAATCTGTCATTTGTTTAACCATAATCTTTATTGAACTCAACGACTTGAATACAACGTCTTTTGAAATATGCCATGAGAGACTCCAAGTAATATCTTTAAAATGAGCAAATGCACAGCGGAAGATTTCTTTCAATCCTGAGAATAAACATGCTTTAAAGTGTCAACCAAAAGGTTGGTGAGTTTATTAGTTTATCATCAATATTCATTTCCATCATTTTTAATAGACCACAAGATTTCATATTTTCATTTATCATAAACATCATGCATGCATATAGCCATCTGCATAAAAATCATTCATATGGATTGAATACCTGGTAACTGACATTAACCATAATGCATAGAATATCCCCACAGACATCGACGTCCGTATAATAATAATCTCGAAGTACTAAAGCCATCCATAGACATGAATGGGGGTTGTTAGGCCCAATAGATCTATCTTTAGGATTCGCGTCAATTAAGGGCCATTTCCCTAATTCTTAGGTTACCAGACTTGAAGGGCGATATTCGATTTCGATAATCCAACCATAGAATGTAATTTTCGAGTACTTGTGTCTATTTCGTCAAACATTTATAAAACAGTGCATGTATTCTCAGTCCCAAAAATATATATTGCAAAAGTATTTAAAAAGGGAGTAAATGAAACTCACGATAATGTATTTCGTAGTAAAAATACATATGACGGCATTGAACAAGTGCAAGTTTGGCCTCGGATTCACGAACCTATATTAAGTATATATATTTATATGTTGATCAATATCTGTCTAACAATTTAGGTCAAGTCGTAGTGTATCACAATCCTAATGCTCGAGATTATCATGCAAAACTCAACAAAAGTCAATTTGACCAAAATGACTTTAAAAATCAAAACATGTTTATTATATAACTTAAATAGTCGTTTTATATATTTAAATATATTTATCAGATTTTATTAGAGTAAATAATATAAATCATTTATTAATAAATAAAAATTTATATTAAAATTTTATATATAATAAAAATATACATTTATATATCTTAAGTAATAAAATTTATAAAGTTCACTTAATATTATAAAAATATAATGGTATGCATTATTAATGTATTTATATTACATGTGGTAAAATATCTTTGTATCACATATTCATTTGATAAAATAATATTGATAATAATAATAATAAGTAAAAGTTGTATTATCGTGTAATAATAATAATACTTGTCATTATTCTACTACTAATAATAACAATATTTATATTTACTAATGATGATATTAATTATGATAAAATGATAATTCTAATCATAATAATTTTAATAATAACGATACTTTTTAATATTAACAATAAAAGTAATAATATTTTATAAAAATAATAATTCTATTCAAAATGATAATTTTTAATAATAATAATAATACTAAAATGATAATAATAATGTTTTTTATAATAACAATGATATTTCTATTAAAAATGATAATTTTAGTAAAAGTGATAGTTTTAATAATAGTGATACTTTTAATAATAATAATAATGATAAAAATAATGGAAACGATATTTTTCTCTTAAATCAACATCTTACAATATTTTAATTTCATTGTGATACTTATACTCATTATTTCTTAATCGATTTGTTTAATAGCTTTTAGTCTTCTTTTATATCGCATTTATAATAATGATACTAATAGTAATCATAATAATTAGATGATACTAATATTAGTTTTAATGATAATGATACTAATGATAATAATACTAATGATAATACTAATAATTATTATAATGATAATAATAATAATAATAATAATAATAATAATAATAATAATAATAATAATAATATTAATAATAATACTACTAATACTAATAATAATAATCTTAGTGATAATATCGATAGTATTAATAATAACAATAACAATTTTAAATGATAACACTTATATTAATAACGATAATGATAATAATAATAATAATAATAATAATAATGATAATAATAATAATAATAATAATAATAATAATAATAATAATAATAATAATAATAATAATAATAATAATAATAATAATAATAATAATAATAATATTAGAATTTATAATAATTCAGTTGGCCATATCTTTTAATCCGTTCATCAAAATCACACGATTTCTAAATGAAAAGTTATTAATTTTTCGTCAGCTTTCCAACGACATGCATGTCATATACCTTATCTCAGTAGCATATGTATTAAATTCATGATCTATCATAAACTATTAAATGACAAAATTTAATATACAAGCATGCATAATCATATTTACTCGAGCACTAGTCAGAGATACACTATTACTATATAAAAGATAAGTTATGAATGCTCACGTATCAATATTGTGATTCAATATTGCAGGAAAGTACGTAGACGCGACGGAAATGATAAACACTAGTTTGACTCACGAGCAAAACCCCCGAACTATACCCATAACTTCCATAGCTATAACCCATAATTTTCTTAGCTTTATCCCACTCGAAAAGACCCGTTTTGAAATACTCGCTCATAACCTCGTCGTAGTATTTTATGTAAATACTTAATAATACTAATAATAATAATACGATTAATAATAATTATATTAATCTTAATAATAATAATAATAATAATAATAATAATAATAATAATAATAATAATAATAATAATAATAATATATACACATATATAGAGTAGAGAGAATGATTGAAGAAATGTGAAATGAATTCGGCACCAGACCTTACGTTTTATAGTACCTGACTTGCCCAGCCATCCCATGCGATCGCATGGGACTCAAGGCATATAGCCATGCGATCGCATGGCTTAAAAATCCCACTCAGGTTCGTTTATTTTATTATGCCGACACTCGTTTATATTTATATTTTATATATATATATATATATATATATATATATATATATATATATATATATATATATATTTAATTAATTTATATAATTATATATATATTATATTATATTTACGAGCATATGTGACTGGTAACTTTAATTCCGAAAACTTGTACGTTAACGCTCGACTTATGTCTCGGTTCTGGTTTTTCGAACGACGTTTCGTACACTTAGAAAACTTGTACTTTACATTACGTGACTCGTACCCTTGTCAAAATATAACCTTAAATCATTGATAAATTATATTACACGAAGTATAACTTATACATTTGGGTGTTTTGGTCATTTGCTTCTATAAATCAACTTCTCGTTGTTTATTAAAATATATTTAATAATATAAGATCAAAACGTTTTATAACAATGTTAATATTACCTTATAAAATATATATATATATATATATATATATATATATATATATATATATATATACGTTTAGAAATATAAATTTAATTGAAATATTTATTTAATATATTATTTAGTTTTTCAAAACTAATTACATTTTAAAGTTGTTTTATTTAAAATTGTTTAGATAATAGAAGTTATTATATCAAATAATGTTTTTAGTATTATGAAAACTAAATAGTTAATTTACCAAGGGTCACGAGGCAATCACTGTAAAGTATGCTTTTGAAAATTAAACGGGAATCTCCACCAACTTTTGACTAACTCACGTTAATTGACACTTTAATTCCAATTATGTAAATTATTTCACCAATTATTCCGAATACCGTTTAAAGAAAAAGATTTCCTTAAATCATAGTGGACCTCACGACGGAGACTTATCATACATTTGATAATTCAATAATTTTGATATTATCTTTTAGTTCCGTCGATAAATATATTGAAACAAATATGTTCAAGTAAAGTATTATACATCTAATACTTTGTTAACGTTTTCAATTAATATTACTATATATAATATATACATATCTATATACACATAAATGTTCGTGAATCGTCGAGCACAGTCAAAGGGTAATTGATTACATGAATATAATTCCAAAATTTTTTGAGACTTAACATTACAGACTTTGCTTATCGTGTCGGAAACATATAAAGATTAAGTTTAAATTTGGTCGAAAATTTCTGGGTTGTCACAAATTTACTCACATGTGCAACGTACGAGCTCTAACGTTCTATTTACTTTCGCTATTTACGTACATGAATGATATAATCTGTTACGATTTTTGCACAACTTTTTACACATCCGTGCAACGCACGGGCTCTAAAACCTAGTATATATATATAAACCAAAAGTTTTTTGTGAATTGTGTTTGAAAGTTATTTTAGGATGTTTGTATCTATATATTATATCTATATATCTATATTCTATATATATTATTAAATTAATTACAAATTAATTAATGGCAAATTTAATAAACAAATTTGCATCCAAAAATAAGATAACCGTAATCTCAAATTATCATATTCGTTCATTGTCATTGTATTCATGTATACAATATAAAATTAAAATATATATTTGATATTTTAAGTTATCCATGTTTTTGTCTCTAGATTGCTATTATTATTATTATTATTATTATTATTATTATTATTATTATTATTATTATTATTATTATTATTATTATTATTATTATTATTAAATTAATTTTCATCTAAAACCACTCTTAAAATTTGTTAACACCAAAGCTATTAAACTTAAAAGAATTTTTAAAATTTGTCAATATTACGGGCTCTTAAATTTAATTTAAAAGAACTTTTAAAATTTATCAACACCACGGGCTCTTAAATTCAAAAGAATAATTGTTTAAAAAATTAATTAATTTTGCACGATTATTTTACCCACTCGTGCAACATACGAGCTCTAACGTTTTATTTACTTTCACTATTTACATACTTGAATGATATAACGTGTTACGATTTTTGCAAGACTAGAATAGGGATATTCGTATTAAATATATAATAATCTATACGGATTATGTTTCATATATATGGATATTCCGTATTTATTATAATTTAAATTTATAATTGTAATTAAGGAAAGTATATTATAAGTTTAAGATTTTTAGAAAAAATTATAGATATTAAGTTACTAACACCATACAAAACCACTTTTAAAATTTGTCAACACCACGGGCTCTTAAACTTAAAATACTTTTAAAATTTGTCAACACTACAGGCTTTTAAACTCAAAAGAACCTTTAAAATTCGTCAATACCACGGGCTCTTAAACTCAAAAGATTAATTTTAAAATTTGTCAATACCACGAGCTCTTAAACTCAAGAGAGTTTTTAAAATTTGTCAACACCACGGACTCTTAAATTATTTTTATACTTTTTCTATTTTTTAGTATTGCTATTTACATATCACTATAAACTGCAAATTATATTTTTTGCAAGATTTTTTACACACCCGTGCAACGCACGGGCTCAAAAACCTAGTATATATATATATATATATACTATAATTATAACATGAATTTGTAATTTGGTAAAAATTATTTATTTATCATTAGTTTGTAATACTTATTTATTACGTATTATTATTGTGCTACCTCCAAAACGTGGTTTTTAATTGGAATTTATCAAACGAACTAAAGTGCTTAAAAATATCTTGTACATTTAAATAGTTATTACTAAAAATTTAATATTAACTGTTATGAACATACTGTTAATGACAAGTATTGTTGTCAGAAAAATTCTTTTACTTATTTGACCTTATAAAATTTATAATTCCAATAAAATCACAAAATCACAAACCTAAAGAACAATATCAAAATGGGGTATAACAAATACTCAACAACCTGAAAATATATACTAAATTAATTAATTAATTATCAATTTATCAAACGAACTAAAGTGCTTAAAAATGGAGGGGGGGGGGGTGTGAGAGAGAAAGTGAGGAGAGAGAGAGAGAGAGAGGTATGTAAGCTTCAAGGCGGGTTTCGATTTCAAGCAAGATCAATACAACGGAAGATTCAACGACAATGATTTTCCAAGATTAATCAAGAACCAATGGACCTCGTTCATGTTTTTCAACTATCCCGATAGTTAGAACATGGAGAAACTTTGGCGTATCTTCAAACCGTTTGGAAACTTGAAAGACATCTATATGGCAAATAAGCGACTCAAAAGTGGTCAGCGTTTTGCTTTCGCAAGATTTGGTGACGTCTCTAATGTAAGTCGACTGCTCAACTCCCCGAAAACCATCAAGTTCGATGGCTTCCCAATTAGGGTTTTCAAAGCCCATGACAGAACCGATGGTAGAACTGGTCAGATACATCATAGAAGCCAGTCGATGGGTGCCTCAAGGGGTTGCTTCAATGGTAATAGCGATGGCCATGGAAACTGGTCCAACGCTTTTACTGATGGTAGAGGTTTTAACGAGGTAACTGCCACTCCTGGGAACAATTTAAGATACAAGATCAATAGTAAGAAAGTAGATCTAAGGGCAAAACTCGACAAAAACAAACCGATGAATGTTATCCGAAAGGTGGCTGATGACGTGAAGGATATTAGGAAGGCTGACATCAGGAAACTTAATTGCAATAATGAAGATTTCATGGAGTGTTGTTTGGTTGCACACGTAAAAAATATTGGCCTCATCAATCAATTCGAAAACCTCTGTAGGGCAGAAGGTTTAGTTGATTTCTCTATCAAGTACTTGGGTAGATTAGACATCCTAATGAAGTGTCAATCCAAGTCCATGGTAAACAACTTACTGAATTTGAATGGTCATACAATCAATAAATGGTGTAGTAGTATTGAAAGGCTCAAACCCAATTACTGGAAATCAGGAGGTCGTTATGTGTGGATTGAAATCAAGGGGGTTCCGGTAACCTGTTGGAATGAGGAGGTGTTTGGAGAAATTGCTGGAAAGTGGGGAAGGGTTATCGAGCTAGAGAACTGTTCCATTACGTCACATAACCAAAATCTTTTGTCTGGTCATGCACTAATTCATGTTATAGATTTAAATCATATTTATGGATTCGCTGAGATTATTGTTGACGATTTGGTCATGTTACATGTTTCGGTCCTAGAAGGTCATAATCAAAAGGTGCAAATTGACATTGAACCAATCTCTTTCGATTAGGTGGATGATACTTACAAATCTGAAAAGGATGATATGGAAAAGGACGTTCGTGTTAACAATAATGACGACTCGGATGATGAATGTGTTGATGACTCCTTTGAATCATCTGATGATGATTCGCCTGTTATTCGAGATGCTCCTGATCTTAAGGGATGTGATGAAGAGAAGCGGTCTCCGGCCAATTCTCGCCAGAATCCAAATGATAACCTGGAAGATGTAGAGTCTGGATGCAATAATGATGGGTCAAGGTTCCAAGAATGTAATCATGAAGAGAGAGGCAAAGAGGAAGGTGCAATGAAACAAGTAAATGATTTGGGTTCCCCAAATATTCAAGACGGCAGTGACAGTAACTTTTCCTCTCCTTCCAAAACCTATCCTTTTCTTGGTACTGAAGATATGGATGATTACGTGGCAGACACTTGCTGTGATCAAAATGTTGGGCAGGCCAATAAGGTTTTAAGTCCCTTTAGCCCAATACGTTCTAGTGGATTGAACTTGGAAAACCCAATGACTCCCTTCTGCAGCCCACCTATTATCAACGCTTCTCGTAATGGGGACTCATCCAATCCCAACTCTTCTGATAATTCGACATTTTCTAAGCCAAGTGAGTCCAATAATCCTATTTCTGTTGGGCCTAGGCCTGCTCCTAGCCCTCGAAAACAGATTCCCATCTCCAGGCCTGTTGCTTCTGTTCCTAGTCATAAAAATTTTAAGTCTGCGAAGATCGATGGTAATATGCCAAGACGTTCTGCTCGTGAGAATAAGGTAAACAACACCGAGACTGCTAAAGTTCCAAAGAGGCATAAATCTGGTAGAAAAGATTGTTGTTTCTCAAAGCTACGGAGATGGAAAACATCGTCGAGAATGATGAATTTGAAAAACGCTGCCAGAAAAGAGATTCCAATCAGTGGACCAATCAAATCGACTTGCTCAAATTGTGCTAATCATCCTTCTCAGTCACTTGGTATGAAATCTTCGTCTAACGTCAGGCAAGCATCCTATTCACATAGCTCTTCGTTTTCTATCTCTAATAATGGTGTAAAGGAATTTGGTGATCAATTAGGACTTAGGTGGGTGGAAAAATCCACCCATTAAGTCTCTGACCTCTCTATTCGTTATAGTTATATGTGTTATGAAATTCCTTTCACTAAATATTAGAGGGTTCGGGGTTGGTAGAGAAAGTAAATTTGGTTGGCTAAAAAGCATTTGTCGTGTCGAAAAACCTAATATTGTGTTGCTTCAGGAAACAAAACTTCACAATATTGATTTGTTATGGGTTCGTATGTTGTGGGGAAACCAGGATTGTAATTTTGCTCAAAAAGAAATGGTCGGGAAATCGGGGGGAAAATTGGTTATTTGGGATACAACCTATTTTGATGTTTCTGACTCCTTTGTTGGCAATTTTTATATTGGTATCCGAGGTGTTTGGAAGAACACGGGAGCAAAAATTAATGTTATCAACGTCTACGGGCCGCATGATGATCATAACAAGCAACTTTTTTGGGATCAATTGCATAATTTGATTTCGAAGGAGCCACATGACGCATGGGTGATTTGTGGTGATTTTAATGAAGTAAGATCCGAAGATGAACGAGTCAATTGTCATTATATTGATAGTAGAGCGAAATTGTTTAATAACTTCATCAACATTGCAAAATTAATCGATATTCCACTGGGAGGTAGAAATTTCACCCGTGTTAGTGATGATGGTACCAAATTTAGTAAACTTGATCAGTTCCTAGTAAACGATTGTTTCAATGAATTGTCTCTCGGTGGTAGCTCTTGATCGTGGCAAGTCGGATCATTATCCCATTATCCTCAAAGATGATAACAAAAATTTTGGCCCAAAACCTATCAAAGTGTTTGATGAGTGGTTCGAGATTGATGATGTTGATAATGTCATTAAAGAAGCATGGAGCGAAGATGGTGGGGTTCGGAAAGATTGTTGTCTTAGAAACAAAATGAAAAGAACTAAACTTGCTTTAAAATCGAAGGGTTCCCAGAAGTTTGGTAATCTTGATGGAGAAATTGAAATGTTGAAGTCTGTTGCCAATTCTCTTGAACTTAAAGCCAAAATGGGCCTCATCAATGAAGAGGAAAGGAAGCAATGGTTAGAGGCAAAGAAAGAATGGTTTCAAAAAGAAAAAATCAAAGCTAATATGCTTAAACAAAAAGCCCGGGTGAGATGGATTCTCGAGGGCGATGAGAATACTAGATACTTTCATTCGGTCCTTAAAAGAAATTATAACAAGAACAATATTAGGGGGCTCTCTATTAATGGAATGTGGTGTGAAAATCCAAGTGACTTAAAAGAAGCGGTCTTCCATCATTTTAAGTGTCGTTTTGAAGAACAGCCGGGCTTTAGACCTAGCCTTATGGATCTTACTTATCCTAAGCTTTCACAAGACGAGGCTAGGGGTCTTGAAGCCCCTATTTGTGAAACGGAAGTGCTTGAGGCAATCCATGATTGTGGAAGCTCGAAGGCCCCGGGTCCCGACGGTTTTAATCTTAAATTTTTTAAGAGGTTTTGGGATATTATTAAGGTTGATGTGCTTAATGCTATTGCTTGGTTTTGGGATAAAGGTGAATTCTCAAAGGGGTGTAATGCCTCTTTCGTTACTCTAATCCCGAAAAAAATTGATCCGATTACTCTTAGTGATTACCGCCCTATTAGTCTTATTGGTAGTTTTTACAAGATTGTTGCTAAAATTCTCTCCAATAGATTAAGAAAAATTATCCCTAAGTTAATCGGCTCGGAACAAAGTGCTTTTCTTAAGGAAAGATACATCCTTGATGGTGTCCTAATTGCCAATGAAGTTATTGATTACTTGAGAACCCATAAGAAAAGAAGCATAGTTTTTAAGGTTGATTTCGAGAAAGCTTTTGATAGTTTGAATTGGGACTTTCTTATGGAAGTAATGACTTGTATGGGGTTCGGCAGTAAATGGTGCAAGTGGATACTCGCTTGTCTAAATCGGCTAGCATTTCTATTCTTGTTAATGGATCTCCTATGAAGGAATTTTCGATGGAAAGAGGAGTGAGACAAGGAGATCCTCTCTCCCCTTTTCTCTTTATCCTTTCCGCGGAAGGGCTCAATATTCTCACGAAGGCCGCGGTTGATCATGGTTTATTTAAAGGGGTTGAGATCGGAGATGATAAAGTTGTGATTTTTCATTTACAATATGCTGACGACACGATGTTTTTCGGGGAATGGTCCAATTCGAATGCTAGAAGCCTTATCAACATCCTTAAATGTTTTGAATTATCTTCGGGATTAAAGGTTAATTTTCATAAGAGTTGTTTATATGGGATTGGTGTTAGTTCGGATGACGTTGATAGGGTAGCTAGTCGTATGCATTGTCAAGCCGGTAAATTCCCATTTATTTACCTCGACCTCCTTATAGGCGCAAAGATGAAGAAAATTAGTGATTGGAATCCGGTTATTGATAAATTCAAGAAGCGACTATCGGATTGGAAAATGAGGACGATGTCCTTTGGGGGTAGATTAACTCTTATTAAATCAGTGGTCAATAGTCTTCCGTTGTATTATTTCGCTCTTTTTCGTGCCCCGCCTTGTGTGCTTAAACTTCTTGAGAGTGTGAGACGTAATTTTTTTTGGGGTGGGGATATCTTGGGTTCCAAAATGTCTTGGGTTAGGTGGGCACATACTTTCTTACCTTATGGGGCGGGGGGTCTTAATATTGGTTCCTTAAAGGGCAAAAACCTTGCTCTTTTGGACAAATGGTGGTGGAGGTTTAAAACCGATACCGATAGCCTTTGGACTAAAATCATTCGAAGTATTTATGGAATTGATGGTGGCTTGAGAGCGGGCGATGGGCTTGCTCATCAATCGGTCTCAAGCATTTGGTACAACATTATTCTTACAGGTAATGCCATAGAAGATTGCGATATCTTGTTCAAAAATTCTTTCAACAAATCAATTGGTGATGGAAGGTCGACTATGTTCTGGAAAGACAATTGGTGCGGGTCAGTTTGTTTTAAAGATTTGTTTCCTAGACTCTATATGCTCGAGTTTAATAAGGATGCAATGATTAGTGATCGTGTAGTTCTTGCTTCATCATCCCGTCGACCTCGAACAGCATCTTCTGGAATTGCTGCTACTGTTTCTGCCGAAGGGTCTGTTCCAGGTGGTGGATGTGAGGTTCCGTTTGTTGCTGCTGGTCCTCGGTCGAATTTTGCTCCTGCTCAGCAACTGTCTGTCCATCCTTCTCCTTCTCTCGGTAATCAAGCAGGTATTGGTAACGATAATACAACGGCATGTTCTATTTCGTGGGCCTGGTTACGCACTCCCAGAGGTAGAACTTTAAATGAGTTAGTTGAGATCGAAAATTTAGTAAAATCCTTTCATTTCGATTTCAACACTCGTGAATCATGGAAGTGGGGTCTCGCGAATAATGGTGTGTTCACGGTCAAGAAGTTATCGTCTCTCCTCGATGCTCATATACTTGGAAATCACATTGGAAGTAAAAGAACGTTGAGGAACAACTTGGTACCAAAAAAAATTGAAATTTTTGTTTGGAGATCGTTAAAGAAGAGAATTCCGGTTCGGACCGAACTCGACAAAAGAGGCATCGATCTTCATAGTGTTCGTTGTCCCGTTTGCGATGATGGTCTCGAATCGGTTGACCATTCCCTTATAGATTGCAAGTATGCTCGTGATGTTTGGGCCCGTATTCATAAGTGGTGGAGTTTTGGTTTGTGTTCGTTCTCAAATGTTGGTGATCTAGAGGGTAATTTAGCTCATTCCTCATCTACTCTTGGTCATAAAATTTGGCAAGGTGTAGTTTGGGTGTGTGCTTATTACTTATGAAAAAATCGAAATTTGATGGTTTTTAGTAAAGATTCGTGGAGCGCATCGGTTTTAGTGAGTGAGATCCAAGTCAAGTCGTTTGAGTGGATCTCGAACCGGATTAAAGGAAAATCTATCGATTGGTTTAATTGGCTTGTTAGTCCCCAAAAGTTTTTAGATTTGTAATTGGTTTGCTCGAGTTTTGTCATATTACACTCACTTGTATTCTCGTGGTCTAATTGGGTCGGTCATTCATGTTTGACCGACGCCTTGTTTTGTAATTACTCGTTTTATTAGTTTAAATCTACTTGCTTTTCAAAAAAAAAAAAAAAAATAGTTATTACTAAAAATTCAATATTAACCATTATGAACAACATACTGTTAATGACAAGTATTGTTGTGAGAAAAATTCTTTTACTTATTTGACCTTATAAAATTTATAATTCCAATAAAATCACAAAATCACAAACCTAAAGAACAATATCAAAATGGGGTATAACAAATACTCAACAACCTGAAAATATATACTAAATAAATTAATTAATTATCAATTTAATGCAATTCTATTCTATTTATATTCATTACTATACCATCTAAAAGACAAAACCCTGTAACACTATTAATCAATTGTAATCAGAGGTATTTTTGTCATTTCACTTTTTTTTTGTTTCTAACGATAAAAGAAGCAACTTTCGTAAAAGAACCAACCCTTCAATGTTACCAAAAGATGTCGAAAAAAATTCTTTTTTACAAAAGAATCAACTACCATTTTTTTTCCTTCCTCAACGATAAAAGAGTCAACTTTCATAAAAGGAACAACCCTTCAATGCTACCAAAAGATGTCGAAAAATATTTTTTTTTACAAAATAGATCAACTAACTTAAAAAAAAGGAACGCTAAAAGAAGCAATTTTCACAAAAAAGAACAATCCTTCAATGTTAGATGTCAAAAAATTTCTTTTTTTACAAAATAGGTCACGCATTCAAAACGGAACCCACGGAAAGAAGCATGGCTCCAAAAAAAAAAATGAAAAAAGAAAAAAAGAGCCAGCCTAGTTTATACAATGATTGCAGACACATGCTACTCTTCGTGTTTCCTACACACATGACTCTTGCCCCCAATTTCCCTTTCTTTCTTCTTTTCTTTATACTTCAAATAAAAAAAAAAACACAACATAACACAACACACACACAAATTCTTTAACAACATTAAAAGGGTTGGGTTGGGTTGGGTTGGGGAGAAGCAATTTTCTTGTGAACCAATCCACACACACTTCACAACGTAATCATCATTCTCTTGTAATCACAATTTTATATAACACAGAGTATATATAATTGGTGTGTAGAAATACAGTATTATACAAGTGTGTGTGAATTTTGGGGTTAGGGTTTCAGATGGAAATGATGAGGGAAGAAGGAGGAGGATCATCATCGGCTGCTGCGGCAGACGGCGGAGGTCGGAGAAAGCCGTCGTGGAGAGAGAAAGAGAATAATCGCCGGAGAGAGAGACGCCGGCGAGCAATTGCGGCGAATATTTATAATGGATTGAGAGCACAGGGGAATTATAATTTACCAAAACATTGCGATAATAATGAGGTTTTAAAAGCTCTTTGTAAAGAAGCTGGTTGGGTTGTTCTTCCTGATGGTACCACCTTTCGCAAGGTATTTACTTTTTTATTTTTATTTTTATTTTGGGTTAATATTTTTTTTTGTTGAAATGTTAATAAAAATTAAAACTTGGAATTGGTGGATTTAGAGTTTTTATGATGTACTGAAATGTCTTGTTACTAATTAATCGATTGATATTGAATTATTGTTTTTTTCTTTTCCTTCTGATTTTTTTTGAAATTTGTTGAATTTAGGGTTTTAATGTGTAGATATGATCATGTGATTTAAGAGCTTAGTTAACTTGCTCTTCCTGTTGTACTTTGGTTTATTAATTTTTATTAATTTAGTAAAGAAAATTTGTTGGAATTGATGTTTTGGGGATTTGGGGGTTGGTTCTAAATTCATAAATGGTACCTTAACTTCCGAAAATTAATGTCTTTATTAAGGCATATAATTCTTGTTGAAAAATTTGATTTTTTTTATCAAGTATAAGAGTTTAATTAGCTTTTTTTTTTCTTTCCAGTTGTACCTTCCTTACTTAATTATGTAAATCTATAAACAATTATTTTGAATCAATGGTTGGGGTTGATTCTAAATGCTTAAATTGCTACCTTCAATTTCCCCAAATTTATTACTAGTAGTACACCAGTACATAATGTGTGGTTTAAAGATTTGATTTTTTTGCTATAAAGTTTATAAATTTAAAGTCTTGATTATAATTATACAGGGTTCAAGGCCACCATTGCCTGCAATTGAAACAGGAGGTACATCAAACAACACTACACCATGTTCTTCCCAAAAACCGAGCCCGCAATCATCATCATTTGTGAGTCCGATTCCATCATATCAATGCAGCCCGTCGTCTTCATCGTTTCCAAGCCCATCAAACTTCGACTCGACCCAAAACCCGTTTGCTTATCTTCACAACTCGATCCCATCTTCACTCCCACCTCTTCGTATCTCAAACAGTGCCCCCGTGACCCCACCGCTATCATCTCCAACTTCAAAATGCCCTAAACCCAACAATTTCAACTGGGAATCGTTTGCCAAACAATCGATTTCATCATTCAATTTACCATTTTTTGCTTCTTCTGCACCCACAAGTCCTACAAGGTACCAACGGTTTACTCCTGCAACTATACCCGAATGTGATGAGTCTGACTGCTCAACCATTGACTCGTGTCAATGGGTTAGGTTCAAGAACTATGAGCCCATGTTGACTAACCCAAACTCGCCAACGTTTAACCTGGTTAAACCATCTGCTCCTGTGACTGCTGCTAAAGATTTTGGTTCCGAAAAAGGAAAAGGTATTGATTTCGAGTTTGAAAATGGAGGTGTGAAAGCCTGGGAAGGCGAAAGGATTCATGATGTCGGTTTGGATGATCTTGAGCTTACGCTTGGAAGTGGGATTGCAAAAATGTAATGTGTGTATTATGTTGATGCTTATTCTACAGTTTTCAAAATTTAGAGGTTAGCATACAAGTGATTTTCTTGAAGATGCACATTAAACTGGTAGAAGTAAAGGGAATTCAATTTCAATTTGGATTATTTTTTTTATCTTTTGATCAAGTGATTGCAACCCTTTTTACATTTGTGAAAAAGACTGGATCTTTTCACCAGTTTTGATCCAAAAGTATCAATGGATGTTATGTTTCTTGCTTTCTTGTCAGAGTTGTTGCTTTCATTTGTGTTCTGTAAAGGTGCAATCTTTGAAAAGAATGAAAAAATTGTTTATTTCCCCTAAATCTCCATGATTTAGAACTTTAGATAAGAAAAATGGTACTACGTATTTGTGATTAAAAATTGTATATATTTAATCACATGTGATGGTCATTTTCTTTCTACTCATCTCAACGTTTGGATATGTCATATCATATCATACTAAAATACATAAAGACCCCATTGTATAAATGGAAAAAGGACTCCTATTATAGGAGTCACTGTCTATTAAATTTTTCTTAATTACTCAACTTTTTTTTAGGAAACGATTAAAGGATTGTACTTTTTAGATAAATATATTCTTTATTTAATTTCTTTAATTAATATAAATAATTTTTTCAATACATAAATTTGAATTACAAATAAATATATGTATATACATGATGTATATATAAAAAAGTTATAATTTCTCATAATATTTAGAATATATTTTCAATATTCAATAATATATAAAAATAAATAATGTAAACACGTATACTAATACTTAAACATTATGAACCGTAAGCAACGTCAGTGCTGACGCTATACTGATGTCATCACACACACACCCACACACACACATATATATATATATATATATATATATATATATATATATATATATATATATATATATATATGAGAAAAAGTTATTTTTTGAACAAAAAAGTTTGCCCATCGTCACAACGTGCGGGCTTTATTTTCCCATTTTATTCATAGTAATAATCAATTTCATAGATAATAATATGTAGTCTCCTTTTGTGGTTTGGTGGTCTTTAATTTCGTCTTGATTTGAAGATTTTTTTTTGCTTTCCGACACGGCCCCTCTTTGGTTGTCCATATTTTGAAATGTTATTTGTTTTTGTGTGTTTCTTTTCTATTTGGTTTTAGGGTTTGTTAGTGTGGTTAGTTGTTAGTAGCGTTCGATTTGGGTGGCATGTTCTTGTTTGTTTGTTATGTTGTGTGTTTTTGAATTATCTCGGTCTTTGTTAAAGTGCTCATGTGACAACTCGGAAATTTCCAACCAAATTTAAACTTTAATCTTTATATGTTTCCGACACGATAAGCAATATTTGTTAAGTTGCCAATGGGGCTTTGCCTCATTGGTCACCATGTTAACATGGTGTTCGAGGAGACCAAGGGTTCGAGTCTCGGGGGGGGGGGGGGGGGGGGGGGGGGGGGGGATTTTCGTGAATTAACTCTAACCACTAACATTGCCTTTCAAAAAAAAAAAAAAAAAAAAAAAAAAAATATTTGTTAAGTTAAATTGCAAGAATTTTAAACTATGTTCATACATTCATTCAACCTCGACCAAGTTCCAACGATTCACGAACCATTAAACGAATATGATTATATATGTATATGTGTATATATATTATAACTTGAAACGTAAACAAAATATTAGATTAAATACTTTATATGATTGTATCTGTTTCAAAATGTTTATCAATGGAATTAGAAGATAAGATCAAATGATTGAATTATCAGATATATTGAATTATGATTACAAGTCTCTGTTGAAAGGCCCACGTTGATTTGAGAAATCTTTCCATTTTAACAATATTCGGAAAATGGTAAAGTGATTTATAAATAAGAACAAATTGTCAATCATTGAGAACTAGACAAAGGATAGTGGAAGATTGAATCTCATAAAGACTTGATTGATCTATTTAGTTTCAAACGTACAAAAACGTTTTCAGTTTAAAAAGAACTTTATTATTAAAAAGTATATAACTTTTATAAATATCTAGAACCACTTTTGACAACTCATTACTTAACTAGTATGATAAAGATAACGATATTTATATTTTATTTTATTAAATATATATAACGATTTAAATTAATATTATATATATTTATACGCGTATTATACGTACATAGTTTTATACTTTTACTATACTTAAACTTTACCTTTACTTTATTTTTACTTTACTTTAACTTTAATAATTCATACTTTAATAATTCACTTTAATAATTCATACTTTAATAATTCACTTTAATAATTCATATTTTAATAATTCACTTTAATAATTCATACATTAATAATTCACTTTAATAATTCAAAAATCTATTATAAATAGAATTCAATAGGTTTCATTATTTCATAGAAACTTGAAAATATTTTTCTCTAAACTCTCTTAATCGATTTACATATATATATATTTACTCCGTATTATTTCAAGATATTATTAGTATACATAAAATATTACGACGGAGTGCTGTCCGAGTGATTTCAAAATTGTTTTTCGAGTAGGATAGGATTAAGGAAATTATGGGTTATAGCTATGGAGGTGATTGAGTATGGTTCATGGGTATGCTCGTGAGGTCAATATAGTGTTTATCATTTTCGTTGCGTCTACGTACCTTTCCTGCAATATTGAATCTCAATATTGATACGTGAGTACTCATAATTTAACTTTTACATACTAATAGTGTATCCCTGACTAGTGCTCGAGTATTTAGGATTATGCATGCTTGTACTTTTGATATTGCCCTTAGACAGGTTAGGTTGAATATTGAATTAGTTACACTTGCGGTTGAGATAAGGTATAAGATATGCATGTCCTTGGAAAGCTAGCGAAAAATTAAGGACTTTTCCTTTAGATATCGAATGGTTTCGATGAACGGATTAGAAGTTATAATCAATTGAATTTTCGATATTTTTATTAAAAATGATTATTATTATCGTCGTTTTTATCGTCGTTCTAGTTTTATCTTATTATTATCATTATTATTATCTTTATCAATAAAAGGGATTTATCATTAAAAATTGTTATTTTTTTTATTATTACTATCATTATCATCGTTAAAGTTATAATTAGTATTATTATTATCCAATTATTATTATTATTATTATTATTATTATTATTATTATTATTATTATTATTATTATTATTATTATTATTATTATTATTAGTATTATTATTATTATTATCATTATTAATGTATATATCATTATTTAAAAATGGTTATTGTTATTGTTATTATTATTATTACTATATTATCATTAAGATAATTATAATTATTAGTATTATCGTTAATAATGTTATAGTAACTATCATTATTAATATTAGTGTAATTAAAATAAATATTTGTAACACCTAATTATTTTGATTACTATTATTATCATTATTATGAACACGATATAAAAGACGATTAAAAGCTATTAAACGAAACGATTAGGAAATAATGAGTAAGAGTATCATGATGAAATTAAAATATTATAAGATATTGATTTAGATAAAATTATCATTCTTATTATTTTTATCATTACTATTATTATTAAAAGTATCGTTAGTATTAAAACTATCATTTTAACGAAAATTATCATTTTAATAGAAATGTCATTGTTACTATAAAATATCATTATTATTATTATTATTATAAATAGAATTATTATTTTAAAGATAATATTAAAAATTTATCGTAAATATTAAAGTTATCATAATTAGAATTATCGTTTTATCATAATGTCATCTTAGTAATTATAAATATTGATATTTTTATAATAATAATTATTATTACAAAATAATACAACTTTTACTTACTATCATTATAGATATTATTTTATCAAATAAATATGTGATACAAACATATTTTACTACGTGTAATAACTTACTTTAATAATACCTATCATATTATCTTTATGATATTAAATGAACCCTATAAATTTTATTACTTAATATATATAAAAGTATATTATATTATATAAATTTAATATAAAATTTTATTTATTAATAAATAAATTATATTATTTACTATAATAAATCTTTTAAAAATATTTTAAAATATAAAACGACGATATTTAAACTATATATTAATCATGTATAGATTTTTGAAAATTATTTTGAGTCAAATTTACTTTTGTTGACTTTTGCATATTAGTCTCGAGCATTAGGATTGTGGTACACTATGACTTGACCTAATTTGTTAGACAAATATTGACCAACACATAATTATATATAATTAATTTAGGTTCGTGAATCCGAGGCCAACCTTGCACTTGTTCACTGACGTTATATGTATTTTTACTACGAAATACAGTATGGTGAGTTTCATTTGCCTTTTTTCCCTTTATATTTTTGGGACTGAGAATACATGCGCTTTTATAAATGTTTGACGAAATAGACACAAGTAATTGAAACTACATTCTATGGTTGAATTATCGAAATCGAATATGCCCCTTTTTATTAAAGTCTGGTAATCTAAGAATTAGGGAATAGACACCCTAATTGACGCGAATCCTAAAGATAGATCTATTGGGCCTAACAAACCCCATCCAAAGTACCGGATGCTTTAGTACTTCGAAATTTATATCATGTCCGAAGGAGGATCCCGGAATGATAGGGGATATTCTTATATGTATCTAGTTAATGTCGGTTACCAGGTGTTCACCATATGAATGATTATTTTTGTCTCTATGCATGGGACGTATATTTAAGAGAACTGGAAATGAAATTCTTGTGGTCTATAAAAATGATGGAAATAAATGATTATGATAAACTAATGAACTCACCAACCTTTTGGTTGACACTTTAAAGCATGTTTATTCTCAGGTGTTAAAGAAATCTTCCGCTGTGCATCTGCTCATTTTAAAGATATTACTTGGAGTCTTTCATAGCATATTTCGAAGAACGTTGCATTCGAGTCATTGAATTCATCAAAGATTATTATTAAGTCAATTTATAGTTGGATAGTGGATATTATGAAATGGTATGCATGCCTGTCAATTTTCGATGTAAAGAAAGTTTGTCTTTTAAAAACGAATGCAATGTTTGTAAAATGTATCATATAGAGGTCAAATACCTCGCAATGTAATCAACTATTGTGAATCGTTTATAATGTATATGAACGAGTCCTTTCAGTTGGTATCAGAGCGGTGGTCTTAGCGAACCAGATCTGCATTAGTGTGTCTAACTGATAAGTCGATAAGATGCATTAGTGTGTCTGGACTTCGACCGTGTCTGCATGTCAAAAGTTTTGCTTATCATTTTGTGTCAAAAATTAACTACTTATCATCCTCAGGAAATTACCTGCTTATCATTTTTAGTCTAAGACACGTCTTGCTGCATTGATTGCATGAATAGTGTATAGACAAAAATTCATATCTTAGCATATCTACTAAATCATATCTTATCGTATCTGTTACTTTAAACTTTGCCTGACATATCCCGCAAAGTCCTCCGTAATCTACGAAATCTTTTGATCTATATATATATATATATATATATATATATATATATATATATATATATATATATATATATATATATATATATATATATATATATATATATATATATATATATATATATATATATATATATATATATATTCTATGTAATTAGAATACCATCCGTTAGCCAAAATCATTTCATATCGAAAAAAAAAATCTTTTATCCAATCGTACGAAATGGAATTCGTCATCAGTTCAAGTCACTCAGATTCCGAAATGGAATCCCATTCAAGCTCCGAAAGCTGTGTGACCGGAATAGATCAACCAATCAGTCATTACCTATTCTAGATGAATTGGGGATGGGTTCGTAGCCTCCTCAATCATTGGAGACAAGAAGAAGGTGATCCCTTCCATCCACCACATTGCCCTCTTGACGAAGAACTTGAAGCACTTACCGTGAACCTGTCCGAAACACCATTTTCTCGCTCATTTCCAGAGTATCTCGTCACGATTATATATTACATCAAATTTTAGATTTTATTTATCCGCTCGTCCGAACCGACAATCACCCGGTGTAATAGAAGAAGTCAACGAGCTTCACGCTCGGGTAGTGGCTTTGGAGAATATGGTGCAGAGATTATAAACACCAGCAGCAGCATCAGCAACATAACCAATACCACCATCATCAACGCCAACAGTACCATTACCGCCTCCAACCACAATCGCGTCGTAAACCTCAACTTCACAATCTGTCCCACGAGCATCAACGTCATACGCACCATAGATACCAAGGAGTACCAACAACAATAACTGACGAAGTATTAATTCATAACTTCATTGGAGAAACATTCCGCGGCGATTATGTAATCTCTAAAGTCTTAGAGATTATCTAATCTAGCCCTAACCATAAATCAGTTAAGCGAACCAAAATGATAGAAGGAAGAGTAGAAACCCTGACAAAAATGGTGTGTGATTAACAAGCTAAACTTGCTTTACCAACAGCATCAACAGTACCATCAGCGTTACCAGCATCGTCAGTACAGTCAACATCCGAATCAACAACACCGATAACATCACAAACTCCGTCAGTTCAAGAATCACTGTGGACATCATTACGAATCAATAACGTATATATTGTATCAACGAGTTATGAAGAATTAACTCATTCCCTCTGAAGAAATTATATGTATATTTTATATATATATATATATATATATATATATATATATATATATATATATATATATATATATATATATATATATATATATATATATATATATATATTTTGAAATAAATCTTTCCGCGCTAAGCTATTGTGTGTGAATCTTAACTACTCGGTTAATTCATATTACAAATATGCAATAATGTACGTCCTTCGACCGCAACTTAACCAGCGTTAACTACAATCTCTGTCGCAATTCAACAAATTCCAATTCATAATAAATCAAGTATATATTTGATTTTACACTTCATCATCGATGTACCCGAAACTTTTCAGATAACATCATTCGTACTTTGCGAAATTCACAAGAATTCCACGAACCGAACATCATACATCAACAAATAACGAAGTATTGATTCATATTTCAATGTCATTAAAGAAATACTGCGTAAAAGTTATGTACTTTTTAAAGCCTTTAGGGATTATTCAATTCTAGTTTCAACCGTAAATCAAATGAGTTTAATTTAACATTAACTCATTAAATCTATGTTACATTTGAAGAAAATATACATATATATTTTTTCATAAAGACTGTAATAAAATTCTTTTGTACAAAATATTAATTGTGAAATTTTTTTTAACGGGTAGGTAATACCCGAGAGATATATAAATTCACAATTAATATGTTACATTCTTCGAATCTAATTCAGCAAATCATCCATTATACTCCCTACTTTCACAACAATATACATTCTTTTATAGAAATCAAAACAACCATACTCATTCAAAATTTAATTACATATTCTGATTTTGAAATCTCAAAATTCAACTTGAGATATGACCAAAATCATCACTCTTAGATCCTTACATCTTTCACAAGCTATATTTTGACTTCAAAACTGTGTTAGAACATCAAATGTATGTTAACGATTACAATCTGTGTTCAAACCCTTCGAAAATTTCTGAAGACACTTCGAATGATGAGCAATCGAGATGATGATCCAACCACATGTTACCCACAGTTATGTACCCGAAAAACTCTTGAAACCAAAGTAAAAGTTTAAACAACGTATCCGCGTCAGATTCTTTGGCATTTATTAGCAAAAATAACTTTGCGACTCCTATTTAAAGTAGCCAGTTTGTCACAGCTCCAGCAAGTCAACTTTAACTTTTCAGTCAGACTAACCTTATTATAACCTGGAGATATACACCATCGTTACCAGGGAACCTTTTACATTCCACCACATTATTAGCAGATGTACCAACAACTTCATTACCCTTTGACTTTAGCCTCTCCAAAAAGTCATTATAATTATTCATTGAAACCCCATCATTTACTCATTCGCATCTTGTAATGAGAATTGCCATACGATTCATTGGGAATTAGCAATCAGTATTTTGAAATCTCGCAGGATGTCTACGCCAACAGTTATATGTGTATATATAATGTCTATCTTCTGGACTTAATTTGAATGTGAAGTTTCTGAAAAATACTCCGAACTACGAATTGGTTCTTCGAAAATGGAAAAAAAAAATGCTGATGAAGCAGCAAAAACTATAAATGACTTTAAACGGTAAAAGTTGGATGATAATGATGAAGTGTGCTGGCAAAGCGCAGAAAAAGAGAAGTTTTGGAACTGGAAAACGGATTGAGCAAAATAGGAAGGAGGCTGTGGACAAATTACAAAGACTGAACCTGACTTCAAAGGATCCAAATGATTCAGTACCTGCTGAAGTCATTAACGAATACCTTGCTCCTGACTCTAAACCCCTGCGGACAATATTCTTCATCATCCTCTGATATTAGAAATTCTAAAATATCATCATATCTTTCATTATAAATATCCTCCATATTTCTGAAGATATTTTCTTAATTTTTTCTTATTTGAAATCATTTACCTCTTCGCGCTATCTGTATTATATCATAAAAGAAACTATTTTAGTTTCTAAATTCTGAAACATTCAAGTTTAAAATAGGATTATTTTGAAGTAATGTTGGGAACTGAAGCATGAATTAATATAATATAATGACACTTGATCAATGTGATTATATTACAGTAAGTCATGCTGAGTTTCTAAATGGAATGTGATGATCCACAGATCATAACATCATCATGTGCCATGTTATACGACTCTTGTATTCTATTTAACCTCTAAAATATCAAGAAAATATTTCTTGATGATTCGGCCTTTTCCAAGGTATTCTAGTAATTTGACAAGTCAAGATCGTGCCATCACAATTTTCTTCATAGAACATTAACAATGTTCATTCCGAAATTCATATCTGTGAATTCTGGACCATTACAAGCGGTGCTTAATCGCAAGAAGAAGAAACAAAAGGACAAAACTCCGAAATAGAAATTGGGGTATAAATTGCAGCAAATAAAAGAGAGCATTAACTGTGAATGATAATGATTATAGAAGACAGAAGCAGACACTTTGAAATATAAGGGAACATATAAATCCAAACGACAAATCAGAAATTATAAACCATATATATCGATGCATATAGCAATATAAAGACACGGGAGAACTAGAAACACTATAAACCCAAGAGTATAGTAGAAGTAAATAGATTCTTCCGGCGGTAGATGAAAAAGAAGAATGACCGATATGAAAGTTAGAAGTATATTGAGAATCAGAACTGGATGGAGCATATTGATGAATACTTTAAAATATGAGTTGAGGGGAAAAGAATAGAAGGTGATGAAACATGACTAGGAACTTAGAAATCAACAGATTTAAAACTTAGAAATCAACAGATTTAACTCACACAATGGCGGAATAAGTGAATCAAACCCTCTAGTGAATAGGTTAAGTTTTTTTTGATTAATTTAGTCAAACCACAACTAAACCAAGTGTGATTAGATCAACACCTAGAGCTATTATTCACCACCTGGGTGATTTGGACTGAGAGAGAATCGGAGGAGCTCACTAGATCTGAGTGTGTGTAACAAATGAAAGGCTTAACCTAAAATGAAGAACATAAGACTTTATATACCCCTGCTGTTGACTCACCTATACGATTCATTCATCACATGTACGAGTTGGCTTCATCAGCCGTACGGGTGATCACTCACTTGTGTCTTCTCATTTAGGTTGTAATTGTGACTTAGCTCAGCATCAACCGTGCGTATGAGCCTGTCAGCTGTATTAGTGAGGCTTCACTCGTACGTCTGACTAAGTCTAACATAGTGAAACATCTAAATCTCGTTCCTGCAGTTCCTGTAACCACATACAAATACGGATAGGATAATAACGAGCAATCATGGTGGCCTGTAAACTATTGTACCTGCAATGGACGTGGGTAGATGTCTAGGGACTTGCATAAAATGCATCAACAGAAGGTGTGAGTTGTAAGGAAACGAAAGAGGTGAATTTATAAGAAAATCTCCAACAGAACAATTAAAATGGACGATCGCATTTAAAGAGGATCCTAATTCCCTTGATTACCGGAGAGTCAAATCTTATTAAGAAGATTTTCTTCAAATCCCTTGAAATCTGGGAATCAATCATATCTACGTCAAATGATAAGATGAATCTACACTTACTCATTTCACTCTTCTATGTTAGCTTCATTCGTACTCTTCATATAAATGGATTGTTTATCCAAATTATTCGCTGATGATAAAACTCTAATTTTTAGCCCGTATGCATCATGAAAACATACTTATTATCATTCACGACCTTTCCACTCAAATTTCGGGACGAAATTTCTTTAACGGGTAGGTACTGTGACAACCCGAAAATTTCCAACCAAATTTAAACTTTAATCTTTATATGTTTCCGACACGATAAGCAATATTTGTTAAGTTAAATTGCAAGAATTTTAAACTATGTTCATACATTCATTCAACCTCGACCAAGTTCCAACGATTCACGAACCATTAAACGAATATGATTATATATGTATATGTGTATATATATTATAACTTGAAACGTAAACAAAATATTAGATTAAATACTTTATATGATTGTATCTGTTTCAAAATATTTATCAATGGAATTAGAAGATAAGATCAAATGATTGAATTATCAGATATATTGAATTATGATTACAAGTCTCTGTTGAAAGGCCCACGTTGATTTGAGAAATCTTTCCATTTTAACAATATTCGGAAAATGGTAAAGTGATTTATAAATAAGAACAAATTGTCAATCATTGAGAACTAGACAAAGGATAGTGGAAGATTGAATATCATAAAGACTTGATTGATCTATTTAGTTTCAAACGTACAAAAACGTTTTCAGTTTAAAAAGAACTTTATTATTAAAAAGTATATAACTTTTATAAATATCTAGAACCACTTTTGACAACTCATTACTTAACTAGTATGATAAAGATAACGATATTTTTATTTTATTTTATTAAATATATATAACGATTTAAATTAATATTATATATATTTATACGCGTATTATACGTACATAGTTTTATACTTTTACTATACTTAAACTTTACCTTTACTTTATTTTTACTTTACTTTAACTTTAATAATTCACTTTAATAATTCATACTTTAATAATTCATACTTTAATAATTCACTTTAATAATTCATACTTTAATAATTCACTTTAATAATTCATACTTTAATAATTCACTTTAATAATTTAAAAATCTATTATAGATAGAATTCAATAGGTTTCATTATTTCATAGAAACTTGAAAATATTTTTCTCTAAACTCTCTCAATCGATTTACATATATATATATATATATATATTTACTCCGTATTATTTCAAGATATTATTAGTATACATAAAATATTACGACGGAGTGCTGTCCGAGTGATTTCAAAATTGTTTTTCGAGTAGGATAAGATTAAGGAAATTATGGGTTATAGCTATGGAGGTGATTGAGTATGGTTCATGGGTATGCTCGTGAGGTTAATATAGTGTTTATCATTTCCGTTGCGCCTACGTACCTTTCCTGCAATATTGAATCTCAATATTGATACGTGAGTACTCATAATTTAACTTTTACATACTAATAGTGTATCCCTGACTAGTGCTCGAGTATTTAAGATTATGCATGCTTGTACTTTTGATATTGCCCTTAGACAGGTTAGGTTGAATATTGAATTAGTTACACTTGCGGTTGAGATAAGGTATAAGATATGCATGTCCTTGGAAAGCTAGCGAAAAATTAAGGACTTTTCCTTTAGATATCGAATGGTTTCGATGAACGGATTAGAAGTTATAATCAATTGAATTTTCGATATTTTTATTAAAAATGATTATTATTATCGTCGTTTTTATCGTCGTTCTAGTTTTATCTTATTATTATCATTATTATTATCTTTATCAATAAAAGGGATTTATCATTAAAAATTGTTATTTTTTTTATTATTACAATCATTATCATCGTTAAAGTTATAATTAGTATTATTATTATCCAATTATTATTATTATTATTATTATTATTATTATTATTATTATTATTATTATTATTATTATTATTATTATTAGTATTATTATTATTATTATCATTATTAATGTATATATCATTATTTAAAAATGGTTATTGTTATTGTTATTATTATTATTACTATATTATCATTAAGATAATTATTAGTATTATCGTTAATAATGTTATAGTAACTATCATTATTAATATTAGTGTAATTAAAACAAATATTTGTAACACCTAATTATTTTGATTACTATTATTATCATTATTATGAACACGATATAAAAGACGATTAAAAGCTATTAAATGAAACGAGTAGGAAATAATGAGTAAGAGTATAATGATGAAATTAAAATATTATAAGATATTGATTTAGATAAAATTATCATTCTTATTATTTTTATCATTACTATTATTATTAAAAGTATCGTTAGTATTAAAACTATCATTTTAACGAAAATTATCATTTTAATAGAAATGTCATTGTTACTATAAAATATCATTATTATTATAATTTTAAATAGAATTATTATTTTAAAGATAATATTAAAAATTTATCGTAAATATTAAAGTTATCATAATTAGAATTATCGTTTTATCATAATGTCATCTTAGTAATTATAAATATTGATATTTTTATAATAATAATTATTATTACAAAATAATACAACTTTTACTTACTATCATTATAGATATTATTTTATCAAATAAATATGTGATACAAACATATTTTACTACGTGTAATAACTTACTTTAATAATACCTATCATATTATCTTTATGATATTAAATGAACCCTATAAATTTTATTACTTAATATATATAAAAGTATATTATATTATATAAATTTAATATAAAATTTTATTTATTAATAAATAAATTATATTATTTACTCTAATAAATCTTTTAAAAATATTTTAAAATATAAAACGACGATATTTAAACTATATATTAATCATGTATAGATTTTTGGAAATTATTTTGAGTCAAATTTACTTTTGTTGACTTTTGCATATTAGTCTCGAGCATTAGGATTGTGGTACACTATGACTTGACCTAATTTGTTAGACAAATATTGACCAACACATAATTATATATAATTAATTTAGGTTCGTGAATCCGAGGCCAACCTTGCACTTGTTCAGTGACGTTATATGTATTTTTACTACGAAATACAGTATGGTGAGTTTCATTTGCCTTTTTTTCCCTTTATATTTTTGGAACTGAGAATACATGCGTTTTTATAAATGTTTGACGAAATAGACACAAGTAATTGAAACTACATTCTATGGTTGAATTATCGAAATCGAATATGCCCCTTTTTATTAAAGTCTGGTAATCTAAGAATTAGGGAACAGACATCCTAATTGACGCGAATCCTAAAGATAGATCTATTGGGCCTAACAAACCCCATCCAAAGTACCGGATGCTTTAGTACTTCGAAATTTATATCATGTCCGAAGGAGGATCCCGGAATGATAGGGGATATTCTTATATGTATCTAGTTAATGTCGGTTACCAGGTGTTCACCATATGAATGATTATTTTTGTCTCTATGCATGGGACGTATATTTAAGAGAACTGGAAATGAAATTCTTGTGGTCTATAAAAATGATGGAAATAAATGATTATGATAAACTAATGAACTCACCAACCTTTTGGTTGACACTTTAAAGCATGTTTATTCTCAGGTGTTAAAGAAATCTTCCGCTGTGCATCTGCTCATTTTAAAGATATTACTTGGAGTCTTTCATAGTATATTTCGAAGAACGTTGCATTCAAGTCATTGAGTTCATCAAAGATTATTATTAAATCAATTTATAGTTGGATAGTGGATATTATGAAATGGTATGCATGCCTGTCAATTTTCGATGTAAAGAAAGTTTGTCTTTTAAAAACGAATGCAATGTTTGTAAAATGTATCATATAGAGGTCAAATACCTCGCAATGTAATCAACTATTGTGAATCGTTTATAATGTATATGAACGGGTCGTTTCAGCTCATTTGTTATGAAGTTTTAGGCAAAGATGAAAATAATATGATCAAGGGAAAGACAATACATTTAGATTTCATAAAGAAGTTTAAAGCTAAAAGTTTATACATGGATGTTGTGGTGCTTGATCATGAGGATGTTGTTGATAATGATGACTTTTTGACCGTGAATCAAACTTCGGTTGGAGGGAAATATGTTCGGTTTGCAAAAGTACCGGGTAAAATTAATTAACTCTAAGAATATTAGGAATGGTAACATTGAGATATCTGTGTTTAAGGGTTAAGAAAGTATGATTTTCCATTTAGTAGTAAATTGGCTTGAGTTTTGTCTTTTGACTTTCAAAGGGTTTCATATTGTTTTTCATGGGATTTCTTTTCCCCTCTTCTAGTTTCATATCGCATTTGAATTAGGTATTCTCATGTGTTAATTTTTATTTTTTTATAAAAATGGTAAACATAGCCATAAGAGTTACACTTAAACATATCATATATAATTTTATTCTCATTGCTTTTTTATTGTTTTAGTTGATTTTGTGCAAGGTCTATTTCTCATTCAATTTGGTCAGGTTTGTTCGTCTTAGATATGATTTATATGGAGTTTTGTCAGTGCAATTGTTTTGTTAGTGTTGTTTGGAGTAGTTCTTTAATTTGGGGTGGTGTTAACTATTTTTTCGTAGTTGTTCATATCATATCAAGATTGGGTTTAGGTCGGATGAATTGCACCTCTTTTCGTTTATCTTATTCTCGTTTTCCGTCAAAATAAAATTAAATTTATAGTACTCCTTATATAATTAGATATATATGTATGTAATTTGTCCATCGTTTGTAGTATATATTTGTGTAAAGTTATTGTTAGATTACCCTATATAATGGCTAAAAATCAATCTTTTTGGATGCCACACAACATCAAAACACTATAATTACCCCATAATTAATAGTTAATAATATAATATAATATAATATATGAAATGTCCCGTTCTTATTGATTAAAAACGTTCCATATTAATTGATTTCGTTGCGAGGTTTTGACCTCTATATGTGACATTTTTCAAAGACTGCATTCATTTTTAAAACAAACCATAACCTTTATTTCATAAATAAAGGTTTAAAAAGCTTTATGTAGATTATCAAATAATGATAATCTAAAATATCCTGTTTACACACGACCATTACATAATGGTTTACAATACAAATATGTTACATCGAAATCAGTTTCTTGAATGCAGTTTTTACACAATATCATACAAACATGGACTCCAAATCTTGTCCTTATTTTAGTATGCAACAGCGGAAGCTCTTAGTATTCACCTGAGAATAAACATGCTTTAAACGTCAACAAAAATGTTGGTGAGTTATAGGTTTAACCTATATATATCAAATCGTAAAAATAGACCACAAGATTTCATATTTCAATACACATCCCATACATAGAGATAAAAATCATTCATATGGTGAACACCTGGTAACCGACATTAATAAGATGCATATATATAAGAATATCCCCATCATTCCGGGACACCCTTCGGATATGATATAAATTTCGAAGTACTAAAGCATCCGGTACTTTGGATGGGGTTTGTTAGGCCCAATAGATCTATCTTTAGGATTCGCGTCAATTAGGGTGTCTGTTCCCTAATTCTTAGATTACCAGACTTAATAAAAAGGGCATATTCGATTTCGATAATTCAACCATAGAATGTAGTTTCGATTACTTGTGTCTATTTCGTAAAGCATTTATAAAAACAGCGCATGTATTCTCAGTCCCAAAAATATATATTGCAAAAGTATTTAAAAAGGGAATAATGAAACTCACACATATAAATATTGTAAAACAGTTAATAAAGCATTTGCATGTATTCTCAGCCCAAAAACGTAAAGAGTAAAAGGGAGCAAATGAAACTCACTTTCACAGATTTTTACTTCGTCGGGAAATAAGACTTGGCCACTGGTTGATTCACGAACCTATAACAATATATACATATATATCAAAGTATGTTTAAAATATATTTACAACACTTTTAATATATTTTGATGTTTTACGTTTATTAAGTCAGCTGTCCTCGTTAGTAACCTACAACTAGTTGTCCACAGTTAGATGTACAGAAATAAATCGATAAATATTATCTTGAATCAATCCACGACCCAGTGTATACGTATCTCAGTATTGATCACAACTCAAACTATATATATTTTGGAATCAACCCCAACCCTGTATAGCTAACTCCAACATTCACATATAGAGTGTCTATGGTTGTTCCGAAATATATATAGATGTGTCGACATGATAGGTCGAAACATTGTATACGTGTCTATGGTATCTCAAGATTACATAATATACAATACAAGTTGATTAAGTTATGGTTGGAATAGATTTGTTACCAATTTTCACGTAGCTAAAATGAGAAAAATTATCCAATCTTGTTTTACCCATAACTTCTTCATTTTAAATCCGTTTTGAGTGAATCAAATTGCTATGGTTTCATATTGAACTCTATTTTATGAATCTAAACTGAAAAGTATAGGTTTATAGTCGGAAAAATAAGTTACAAGTCATTTTTGTAAAGGTAGTCATTTCAGTCGAAAGAACGACGTCTAGATGACCATTTTAGAAAACATACTTCCACTTTGAGTTTAACCATAATTTTTGGATATAGTTTCATGTTTATAATAAAAATCATTTTTTCAGAATAACAACTTTTAAATCAAAGTTTATCATAGTTTTTAATTAACTAACCCAAAACAGCCCGCGGTGTTACTACGATGGCGTAAATCCGGTTTTACGGTGTTTTTCGTGTTTCCAGGTTTTAAATCATTAAGTTAGCATATCATATAGATATAGAACATGTGTGTAGTTAATTTTAAAAGTCAAGTTAGAAGGATTAACTTTTGTTTGCGAACAAGTTTAGAATTAACTAAACTATGTTCTAGTGATTACGAGTTTAAACCTTCGAATAAGATAGTTTTATATATATGAATCGAATGATGTTATGAACATCATTACTACCTCAAGTTTAGTAGGTAAACCTACTGGAAGTGACAAGAAATGATCTAGCTTCAAAGGATCTTGGATGGCTTGAAAGTTCTTGAAGTAGGATCATGACACAAAAACAAGTTCAAGTAAGATTTTTACTCGAATTAAGATAGTTTATAGTTATAGAAATTGAATCAAAGTTTGAATATGAATATTACCTTGAATAAGAAAGATAATCTACTGTATATAACAAAGGTTTCTTGATCTTAGATGATTACTTGGAATGGATTAGAAAGCTTGGAAGTAAATTAGTAAACTTGAAGGGATTTTTGAAGTGTTCATGAAGTGTTCTTCCTATGATGATTATAGCTTGATTCTTGAAGTGATTTTTGATGAAGATAATTATTAACTACTGGAAAAATACGTTCATAATAGTGTGTGTGTGTTGAGAGAGAATTAGAAAGAGAATTGGAAGTGAAATGGAGTGAATGATGAGTGGTAATTGGTGAGTGGTGAGTGGGGTTAAAAGGAGTTCTAGTTAGTTGACTAGCTCATGGTAGAAGTTAAAATTGATTAGTCATACATGACATAATCAAGAGTGGAATTCCATGCTAGTTCCTATTAGTATATACTCATAGTAAGTACGTTTTGAAGCTGTGTATAATACGAGTAAGAATACGACTAGAATTCTTGATGAAAGAAAAGAATGGAAAAGTAACTGTAACCATTTTCGTTAAGTATGAGTGTTTTAATATATGTCTTGAAGTCTTCCAAAAGTATTTTAATACATCTAAATACACTACATGTATATACATTTTAACTGAGTCGTTAAGTCATCGTTAGTCGTTACATGTAAGTGTTGTTTTGAAACCTTTAAGTTAACGATCTCAATTAATGTTGTTAACCCATTGTTTATTATATCTAATGAGATGTTAAATTATTATATTATCATGATATTATGATATATTAATATATCTTAATATGATATATATACATTTAAATGTCGTTACAACGATAATCGTTACATATATGTCTCGTTTCGAAATCCTTAAGTTAGTAGTCTTGTTTATACGTATATAACTCATTGTTAATATACTTATGGAGATACTTACTTATCATAATCTCATGTTAACCATATGTATATCCATATATATATCGTCATGTCGTTTTTACAAGTTTTAACGTTCGAGAATCGCCGGTCAACTTGGGTGGTCAATTGTCTATATGAAACATATTTCAATTAATCAAGTCTTAACAAGTTTGATTGCTTAACATTTTGGAAACATTTAGTCATGTAAATATCAATCTCAATTAATATATATAAACATGGAAAAGTTCGGGTCACTACAGTACCTACCCGTTAAATAAATTTCGTCCCGAAATTTTAAGCTGTTGAAGGTGTTGACGAATCTTCTGGAAATAGATGCGGGTATTTCTTCTTCATCTGATCTTCACGCTCCCAGGTGAACTCGGGTCCTCTACGAGCATTCCATCGAACCTTAACAATTGGTATCTTGTTTTGCTTAAGTCTTTTAACCTCACGATCCATTATTTCGACGGGTTGTTCGATGAATTGGAGTATTTCGTTGATTTGGATTTCATCTAACGGAATAGTGAGATCTTCTTTAGCAAAACAATTCTTCAAATTCGAGACGTGGAAAGTGTTATGTACAGCCGCGAGTTGTTGAGGTAACTCAAGTCGGTAAGCTACTGGTCCGACACGATCAATAATCTTGAATGGTCCAATATACCTTGGATTTAATTTCCCTCGTTTACCAAATCGAACAACGCCTTTCCAAGGTGAAACTTTAAGCATGACCATCTCTCCAATTTCAAATTATATATCTTTTCTTTTAATGTCAGCGTAGCTCTTTTGTCGACTTTGGGCGGTTTTCAACCGTTGTTGAATTTGGATGATCTTCTCGGTAGTTTCTTGTATAATATCCGGACCCGTAATCTGTCTATCCCCCACTTCACTCCAACAAATCGGAGACCTGCACTTTCTACCATAAAGTGCTTCAAACGGCGCCATCTCAATGCTTGAATGGTAGCTGTTGTTGTAGGAAAATTCTGCTAATGGTAGATGTCGATCCCAACTGTTTCCGAAATCAATAACACATGCTCGTAGCATGTCTTCAAGCATTTGTATCGTCCTTTCACTCTGCCCATCAGTTTGTGGATGATAGGCAGTACTCATGTCTAGACGAGTTCCTAATGCTTGCTGTAATGTCTGCCAGAATCTTGAAATAAATCTGCCATCCCTATCAGAGATAATAGAGATTGGTATTCCATGTCTGGAGACGACTTCCTTCAAATACAGTCGTGCTAACTTCTCCATCTTGTCATCTTCTCTTATTGGCAGGAAATGTGCTGATTTGGTGAGACGATCAACTATTACCCAAATAGTATCAAAACCACTTGCAGTCCTTGGCAATTTAGTGATGAAATCCATGGTAATGTTTTCCCATTTCCATTCCGGGATTTCGGATTGTTGAAGTAGACCTGATGGTTTCTGATGCTCAGCTTTGACCTTAGAACACGTCAAACATTCTCCTACGTATTTAGCAACATCGGCTTTCATACCCAGCCACCAAAAATATTTCCTGAGATCCTTGTACATCTTCCCCGTTCCAGGATGTATTGAGTATCTGGTTTTATGAGCTTCTCTAAGTACCATTTCTCTCATATCTCCAAATTTTGGTACCCAAATCCTTTCAGCCCTATACCGGGTTCCGTCTTCCCGAATATTAAGATGTTTCTCCGATCCTTTGGGTATTTCATCCTTTAAATTTTCCTCTTTTAAAACTCCTTGTTGCGCCTCCTTTATTTGAGTAGTAAGGTTATTATGAATCATTATATTCATAGATTTTACTCGAATGGGTTCTCTGTCCTTCCGGCTCAAGGCATCGGTTACCACATTTGCCTTCCCCGGGTGGTAACGAATCTCAAAGTCGTAATCATTCAATAATTCAATCCACCTACGCTGCCTCATATTCAGTTGTTTCTGATTAAATATGTGTTGAAGACTTTTGTGGTCGGTATATATAATACTTTTGACCCCATATAAGTAGTGCCTCCAAGTCTTTAATGCAAAAACAACCGCGCCTAATTCCAAATCATACGTCGTATAATTTTGTTCGTGAAACTTCAATTGTCTAGAAGCATAAGCAATCACCTTCGTTCGTTGCATTAATACACAACCGAGACCTTGCTTTGATGCGTCACAATAAATCACAAAATCATCATTCCCTTCAGGCAATGACAATATAGGTGCCGTAGTTAGCTTTTTCTTCAATAACTGAAACGCTTTTTCTTGTTCATCATTCCATTCAAATTTCTTCCCTTTATGCGTTAATGCAGTCAAGGGTTTTGCTATTCTGGAAAAGTCTTGGATGAACCTTCTGTAGTAACCAGCTAGTCCTAAAAACTGGCGTATGTGTTTCGGAGTTTTCGAGGTTTCCCACTTTTCAACAGTTTCTATCTTTGCCGGATCCACCTTAATACCTTCTTTGTTCACTATGTGACCGAGGAATTGAACTTCTTCCAACCAAAATGCACACTTTGAAAACTTAGCGTACAATTCTTCCTTCCTCAACACTTCTAACACCTTTCTCAAATGTTCACCGTGTTCTTGGTCATTCTTTGAGTAAATAAGTATGTCATCAATGAAAACAATGACAAACTTGTCAAGGTATGGTCCACACACTCGGTTCATAAGGTCCATGAACACAGCTGGTGCATTAGTTAAACCAAACAGCATGACCATAAACTCATAATGACCGTAACGTGTTCTGAAAGCAGTCTTTGGAATATCATCTTCTTTCACCCGCATTTGATGATACCCGGAACGTAAGTCAATCTTTGAATAAACAGACGAGCCTTGTAGTTGATCAAATAAGTCGTCGATTCTCGGTAGTGGGTAGCGGTTCTTGATGGTAAGTTTGTTCAACTCTCGGTAGTCGATACACAACCTGAATGTACCATCTTTCTTCTTGACAAACAAAATAGGAGCTCCCCACGGTGATGTGCTTGGTCGAATGAAACCACGCTCTAAAAGTTTTTGTAATTGGCTTTGCAGTTCTTTCACCTTGCTGGGTGCGAGTCTGTAAGGAGCACGAGCTATTGGTGCAGCTCCTGGTACAAGATCTATTTGAAATTCAACGGATCGCTGTGGGGGTAATCCCGGTAATTCTTTTGGAAATACATCGGGAAATTCTTTTGCAATGGGAACACCATTGATGCTCTTTTCTTCAGTTTGTACTTTCTCGACGTGTGCTAGAACAGCATAGCAACCTTTTCTTATTAGTTTTTGTGCCTTCAAATTACTAATAATATGTAGCTTCGTGTTGCCCTTTTCTCCGTACACCATTAAGGGTTTTCCTTTTTCTCGTATAATGTGAATTGCATTTTTGTAACAAACGATCTCTACTTTCACTTCTTTCAACCAGTCCATACCGATTATCACATCAAAACTCCCTAACTCTACTGGTATCAAATCAATCTTAAATGTTTCGCTAACCAGTTTAATTTCTCGATTCCGACATATATTATCTGCTGAAATTAATTTACCATTTGCTAATTCGAGTAAAAATTTACTATCCAAAGGCGTCAATGGACAACTTAATTTAGCACAAAAATCTCTACTCATATAGCTTCTATCCGCACCCGAATCAAATAAAACGTAAGCAGATTTATTGTCAATAAGAAACGTACCCGTAACAAGCTCCGGGTCTACCTGTGCCTCTGCTGCATTAATATTGAAAACTCTTCCGCGACCTTGTCCATTCGTGTTCTCCTGGTTTGGGCAATTTCTAATAATGTGGCCCGGTTTTCCACATTTATAACAAACTACATTGGCATAACTTGCTCCGACACTACTTTCTCCGCCATTACTCGTTCCGACACCATTTGTTCCTTTCGTTCTATTAACCCCTGGTCCGTAGACCTCACACTTCGCCGCGCTATGACCATTTCTTTTACACTTGTTGCAAAATTTGGTGCAGAACCCCGAGTGATACTTTTCACACCTTTGGCATAGCTGCTTCTGATTGTTGTTGTTGCTGCGGTTATTATTGTTGTTGGGATGATTGTTGTAGTTGCTGTTGTTGTTGTTGTTGTTGTTGGGCCGTTTGTTGTAGTTGCGATTGGTGTTGCGATTGTTGGGATAATTGTTGCGATTATTGTTGTAATTGCTGTTGTTGTTGTATTGGTGATTCTTATCACCGTTTTCCTCCCACTTTCTTTTGACTTGCTTCACATTGGCCTCTTCAGCAGTCTGTTCTTTAATTCTTTCTTCAATCTGGTTCACTAGTTTGTGAGCCATTCTACATGCCTGTTGTATGGAGGCGGGCTCGTGTGAACTTATATCTTCTTGGATTCTTTCTGGTAATCCTTTCACAAACGCGTCGATCTTCTCTTCCTCATCTTTGAATGCTCCCGGACACAATAGGCACAATTCTGTGAATCGTCTTTCATACGTGGTAATATCAAATCCTTGGGTTCGTAACCCTCTAAGTTCTGTCTTGAGCTTATTGACCTCGGTTCTGGGATGGTACTTCTCGTTCATCAAGTGCTTGAATGCTGACCACGGTAGTGCGTACGCATCATCTTGTCCCACTTGCTCTAGATAGGTATTCCACCATGTTAACGTAGAACCTGTGAAGGTATGCGTAGCGTACTTCACTTTGTCCTTTTCAGTACACTTACTTATGGCAAACACCGATTCGACCTTCTCGGTCCACCGTTTCAATCCGATCGGTCCTTCAGTTCCATCAAATTCCAAAGGTTTGCAGGCAGTGAATTCTTTGTAGGTGCATCCTACACGATTTCCTGTACTGCCAGATCCAAGGTTATTGTTGGTATGTAGCGCAGCCTGTACTACGGCTATGTTTGAAGCTAGAAAAGTACGGAATTCCTCTTCATTCATATTCACGGTGTGTCGAGTAGTCGGTGCCATTTCCTTCAAAATAGATAAATGGAACAAGTTAATCATACAGAATATTAAGAGTAGTTAATAGTATTTCGTAGCATAATATGAACTCATTTATAAAAGCTTTTTCTTCATATTAGCGTTTTATAAGTTTAAATTCGGGTAGTACCTACCCGTTAAGTTCATACTTAGTAGCTAATATACAATTCAACTACTACAATTCTATATGAAAAACTGATTGTAATAATATTTCGCGTTCAAACTTTTATACAATATTTTACAAACTTACAATACCGCTTATTTTACATAAAGCATGAAATATAGCACACAATAACTTTGATACAAGATAGTTGTGAAGATAATTCTAGCTAGTACACAAGTCGTTCAGCAAAGGCAATAAAGACACGTAATTCATACGTCCAGAAACAAGTCATGCATTCTGGTTTTACTAGGACTACTTCCCATCCTTGGTCTTGTGGAACATAACCGTTATGGCCGTTGATAAGACAGCGTGTTGTAACGTCGTCAAAGGGACGAAGGTTACGTAATGACCAACAGTCTCGTAATAACCTAAAAACCTCATTTCTTACCCCAATTACCGACTCCGTCAATTGTGGGAACGTTTTGTTTAATAGTTGTAGCCCGATGTTCTTGTTCTCACTTTGGTGAGAAGCGAACATTACTAACCCGTAAGCATAACATGCTTCTTTATGTTGCATGTTAGCCGCTTTTTCTAAATCACGAAGTCCTGTATTTGGATATACTGAGTCAAAATAATTTCTTAACCCGTTGCGTAAAATAGCATTTGGGTTCCCCGCAATATATGCGTCAAAGTAAACACATCGTAACTTATGGATTTCCCAATGTGATACCCCCCATCTTTCGAAAGAAAGCCTTTTATAAACCAAGACATTCTTGGAACGTTCTTCGAATGTCTTACAAACTGATCTTGCCTTAAATAGTTGTGCCGAGGAATTCTGACCGACTCTAGACAAGATTTCATCAATCATGTCTCCGGGTAGGTCTCTTAAAATATTGAGTTGTCTATCCATTTTGTGTTTTTATACTGTAAAATAGACAAGAGTTAGATTCATAAAAAAAATACTTATTAATACAAGTAATTTTTACATATATCATAAAGCATAAGCACACTATATTACATATATTACACCACACGAATACAACTATCTTATTCCGACTCGCTCGTTTCTTCTTGTTCGGTTTTGGTTCGTTTTGCCAAGTTTCTAGGGATATATGATGTTCCCCAAATACGAGCCGTCGTTGTCCACATTGGTTTAGAAAAACCTGGTGGTTTAGAGGTTCCCGGGTCATTGTTACAACTTAAGGACTTCGGGGGTTGACGATACATATAAAGTTCATCGGGGTTGGAATTAGATTTCTCTATTTTTATGCCCTTTCCCTTATTATTTTCTTTTGCCTTTTTAAATTCAGTTGGGGTAATTTCTATAACATCATCGGAATTCTCGTCGGAATCCGATTCATCGAAGAATTGGTAATCCTCCCAATATTTTGGTTCCTTGGCGGAAACACCATTGACCATAATTAACCTTGGTCGGTTGGTTGAGGATTCTCTTTTACTTAATCGTTTTATTATTTCCCCCACCGGTTCTATTTCTTCTTCCGGTTCCGATTCTTCTTCCGGTTCCGACTCTTCTTCCGGTTCCTCTTCGGGAACTTGTGAATCAGTCCACGAATCATTCTAATTTACATTTGACTCTTCATTATTATTAGGTGAGTCAATGGGACTTGTTCTAGAGGTAGACATCTATCACATAATATCAAACACGTTAAGAGATTAATATATCACATAATATTCATATGTTAAAAATATATAGTTTCTAACAAAAATGTTAAGCAATCATTTTTAAAGAAAACACGGTCGAAGTCTAGACTCACTAATGCATCCTAACAAACTCGATAAGACACACTAATGCAAATTTTCTGGTTCTCTAAGACCAACGCTCGGATACCAACTGAAATGTCCCGTTCTTATTGATTAAAAACGTTCCATATTAATTGATTTCGTTGCGAGGTTTTGACCTCTATATGAGACGTTTTTCAAAGACTGCATTCATTTTTAAAACAAACCATAACTGTAACATCCCGCCTTTTTCCATTTACTTTTCCGTTATACTAATTTAAACTCCGTTATATGTTTATAACATCTCCCGTTAATACGCGTTTTAAATTATCTCGTTTAGGTAATTCACGCACCCGATTCAAATTAGAGGGACTAAACTTGCCAAGAGGCCAAAGATTTGACTAGGTCAACTAGTCAAACCTTCAACCTCCTCCTCTCATTTCAACATCTCCATCTTTCTTCTACTCCCTTTTTCTCTCAAGAACACCAACAAGAATTCATCATCTAAATTCGGATTAGGAAGCTAGCAACAAAACAAATTACAAATTCGTGATCCTTGCATCTTCCTCTTCGATTCCATACCGATTTCATTACATTTGGGTAACTTTCTAAAATCACTAGATTTTGTGTTCTTTATGTTTTTTAACTTATAAAAGTGTTAATTAGCGTCTATGGCTCAAGTCTAACATGATTATATGATTTATATGCTCGATCTCGTTGTTTTAGTGTAACTAGCATGAACTTGAATTTTGGTGTGTTGTTCTTGAATTTTGGATGATCATATGTTGTTAGATGTTAAAAGTTCATGTTCTAATTGTGTTCCTAGTATCACTAGCTTCAATTTGATGTGTAGGTTGCTTTAGAAAAGTTCATGAACTTGATTTATGATTTTGGTGAATTTGGGTTAGGGTTTGATGAACTTGAAATGGACTTTTGATGCATTGAATGCCATAGATTATTGTTGGTAAGTGTTTAGTTGGATTGTATGATTGATTACCTTCGAAACGGCATATCATTCATGTAAACTGGTTGCCCGAATCATTGAATTGCATTTATGAACTTGTATGCGATTAATGTTGAGCATTAGATGCGGTTTTGGTTGTTATAATAGGTAGATTGATTGATGAAATGTGTTTAGTTGTCTTCCTCGTCAAATTACCTTTCCAACGGTATAAAATACTTGACTTGATTGTTTGCGGATCATAAATTGTGTTTATTTGGTTTTTGGTTCGTGCACTTAGAAGGTTTCTGCATCAGACTTGAATACCAATCTGGACGCCGTCCAGACCCTTGGACGCCGTCCCAGATATCAAGGCTGGACACCGTCCAGATACTTGGACGCCGTCCCAGTCTTCAAAGCTGGACGCCGTCCAGACAATCTGGACGCCGTCCAGATACACTGGCAGGCTCTGTCTTCGCTGGTCATTTTACGGAAAATGTTTACTATGCTATGGACCTCCGATTCACATGTAACTTGTTCTAACATGCTCATACATGATTAAAAACCTCAGAAAAATAGTTCGGGACCCGACCCGAATGTGTTGACTTTTTCGTTGACTTTGACCCGACCCAAGTAGACTTTTTGTCAAACTTAACCAAATGATTATGCAACCTTCCTAACTTGTTTCTATACTTGTATCTTGCATGAAACTTGACAATTTGATTTCACATGCCACATAATCGAGTCGTAACGAGCCGTAGGACTAATTGAACATCTTTGACCTATCGTGTTTATCGTTATTGATACGACCTATTTATTTAGGTCAAGACTAGCATTGTTCTTTGCACACGTTACTTGTCGAAGTACTTATTTACTCTTCCGCTCAAGGTGAGATCATAGTCCCACTTTTACTCTTTTGCACTTACATTTGGGATGAGAAAACATAAACGTTTCTTTTTACTAAGTGAACACAAGTACAGGAAAACAAACATTCTACATACGAGTTTGAACAAAAATCCTCAATTCAATTATCATTAGTTACACTTGCCGGGTGTAAGCGAGAACTTATGTTATATGGCCATATGGGTTTGACAAACCCTCATTCAAACGGTTCGCTACCGTTTACGAATGAAATGTATTTTCGAGAAACAGTGTATGTTCTAACACTATTGTGATGGGGTTCTATGGAAGGAATGTTAAGCATTGATAATTGGGTGCTCGTGAAACAAACTTTTGGAATGTATTACTATTATCTCATTGTTGCAAATCTTGTGGTTCACTTGTACTTACTTACTCAAACCTATGATTTCACCAACATTTTCGTTGACAGATTTCTATGTTTTTCTCAGGTCCTTGAACGATACATGATACATGCTTCCGTTCATTACTTTTGATACTTGCTTGGATGTCGAGTATACATGCATACGTGGAGCGTCTTTTGACTACTTTTAAATTGTGTCGCATATGTTTCTTTTGTACTTTAAACCTTGTAACATAACTAGTTGTCGAACTACTTTGTAAACCTTGAAACATCTTTACTTTTGAAATGAATGCGACATACTTTTGGTCAACGTTGTTTTAAAGACTTATGACCATGTAACGGGACCTAGGTAGACGGCGCCGTCAATGACGATTTTGTCGGGTCGCTACAGATGGTATCAGAGCGTTGGTTGTAGGGATTTAGAGTTCATTGGTGTCAACCTCGAGTCATAGGGTACATTGGTGAGTCTAGACTACAACCGGCATATAGACTTGAAGTAGGAATTACTTGACTACTTGTGCATTTATACTCGAACGCTTCTACTCATATCTACTCTTAGTTCATCTTAATCTCACGTTGTTTAATTTGATTGACACGCCACCTTGACTTTATAAAATAATGTCGAATGCACATATGAATCAGGGTAATATAATTGCCGGGATTATATTACGGTGACTCATATGAACGTTCCGACATTATGACATAAAGAATTTAAGGCGAGTCGAGGAAACACTTCTCTTTATCTTTATTCTATATCACGGTTAGTATTATTGAGAATACTAATCAATGATATTCTTGTGTCTTGAAGGAACAATGGCTCCTCGTCGTGTACACCGTAATGAAACTCCCGAACAAACTCTCGAACGGATGATAGCTACCGCCGTAGATGCGGCCATGGTCGGTCACTCATCCAACAACAACAACAATAATAACAACAACCACAACAACAACAACAACAACAATGGAGCCGGTAACTCAAACGAAGGGTGCTCCTACAAATCCTTCATGGGTGCAAACCTCACACTTTTGATGGAACCGGGGGACCGGTCGTGCTCACCTGATGGTTTGAGCAAACGGAAGCCGTCTTTAGCATAAGCGGTTGTCGGGACCAAGACAAGGTCAAATACTCCACTCACACCTTCGCCGGTGTCGCTCTTACATGGTGGAATACTTATGTACAATCGGTGGGTACCGATGAAGCTCACGCCCTCTCTTGGGCCGACGTGAGGGAAAAGATGATTGTCGAATATTTCCCTCGTGAAGAAACCCGAAGGCTCGAACAAGAGCTAAGAACTTTAAAGGCGATCGGAAATGATCTCAAGGCTTATAATCAACGATTTTCCGAACTAGCCTTGATGTGCCCAAATCTTGTGAACCCTGAAGCTTTAAGGGTTGAACTTTACATGGATGGTCTTCCAAAGAGTATCAAACACGGAGTAATGTCATCCAAACCCACTAATCATCAAGAAGCTTTGAACATGGCCCGCAAATTGATAGAAACGGTTGACGAAATCGTAGTTTCGGCACCTAAGGCCGAGGATAAATCGGGCGGCAACAAAAGAAAGTGGGAACCCTCCCAATCAAGCAACAACAACTTTGCTAAGAAGCCTTACACCTCCGACGGCAAGAAGGGTTATGCCGGGAACCTACCCCTTTGCAACAAATGCAACAAACATCACTTTGGTGAATGTGGCAAGTTAATTTGCCACCGGTGCCAAGGAGTTGGTCATAAGGCCAATGAGTGTAAAAGTGTTGCCCCCATCGCTCGAAAGGGGCCCAATGCACCAAAAACGGGCACTTGTTATGAATGTGGCCAAATGGGCCATTATAGAAATGCATGCCCGAAGAGGAAAGATAACCCCAATACGCGCGGCCGAGCTTTCAACATCAACACCGAGGAAGCCCGAGATGATAATGAATTAGTCACAGGTACGTTTCTTTTCAACAACACTTATGTTACTTGTTTATTCAATTCGGGTGCCGATAAGAGTTTTGTATCCAAGACTTTGACTCATTCTTTTAATACTCCACCACGTCCACTAGATACCACTTATACTATTGAAGTGGCCAACGGAAAACTATTGAGTGCCGACACATATTACCGGGGGTGTACGTTAAACATTTTGGGTAAGGAATTTGAAATCGACTTGATACCCATGGAACTAGGTAGCTTCAATGTAATAATCGGTATGAATTAGCTAGCCAAAACGAAATCTCACATCCTTTGTGATCTTAACGCAATCCGAATCCCTATCGAGAATGGTGAACCTTTGATCGTCTATGGCGATAAGAGTTGCACCGGACTCAACCTCGTTTCGTGTATTAAAGTTAGAAAACTACTCCGTAAGGGTTGTTTTGCGATCCTTGCTCACGTTAAGAAAGTCGAGTCCGATGAGAAGCACATCTATGATGTGCCAATTGTTAGTGACTATTCCGATGTATTTCCCGACGAATTGCCGGGTCTTCCACCTCATCGACCGGTTGAATTCCAAATCGACCTTATTCCGGGAGCCGCACCCGTAGCACGTGCACCATATAGACTCGCTCCATCCGAAATGCAAGAATTGCAAAGTCAAATCCAAGAACTACTTGATCGTGGTTTTATCCAACCTAGCCATTCACCTTGGGGCGCTCCGATTTTGTTTGTTAAAAAGAAAGACGGATCCCTACGAATGTGCATTGATTATCGTGAACTAAATAAATTGACGGTTAAGAACCGATATCCTCTTCCTCGCATCGATGACCTCTTTGATCAACTACAAGGGTCTTGTGTATATTCGAAAATCGATCTCCGCTCGGGTTATCATCAATTAAGGGTTAAGGGGGAAGATGTCTCCAAAACCGCTTTCCGGACTCGTTATGGTAGTTATGAATTCCTTGTCATGCCATTTGGTCTCACTAATGCACCGGCGGTGTTCATGGATCTTATGAACCGCGTGTGCAAACCGTACCTCGATAAATTCGTTATTGTGTTCATCGATGACATATTGATCTATTCTAAAAATGAAGAAGAGCACGAACAACATCTCCGACTTGTGCTTGAACTCTTGAGACAAGAACGACTTTATGCCAAATTCTCCAAGTGTGAATTTTGGTTGAAGGAAGTTCAATTTCTTGGTCATGTTGTAAGTGATCAAGGTATTAAAGTCGATCCCACGAAAATCGAAGCCATTAGTAAATGGGAGACTCCTACTACTCCTACTCACATTCGTCAATTCTTGGGTCTCGCCGGGTACTATCGTATATTCATCGAAAACTTCTCTTTGGTTGCACGTCCTCTAACCGCATTAACTCACAAGGGAAAGAAATTCATTTGGGCGACCGAGCAAGAATCCGCGTTTCAAATCTTGAAGACAAAGCTAACCACCGCTCCTATCTTGTCACTTCCCGAAGGCAATGATGATTTTGTTGTATATTGCGATGCCTCGAAACATGGTTTTGGGTGTGCATTGATGCAACGGAAGAAAGTCATTGCTTATGCCTCTCGACAACTAAAAATTCATGAACGGAATTACACGACTCATGATCTTGAACTCGGAGCCGTTGTCTTTGCACTTAAAATGTGGAGACACTATCTTTATGGAACCAAGAGTACTATCTTTGCCGACCACAAAAGTCTCCAACACATTTTCGATCAAAAGCAACTAAACATGAGACAACGAAGGTGGATTGAAACCTTAAACGATTACGATTGCGAGCTTCGTTACCATCCCGGGAAGGCAAATGTAGTAGCCGATGCCTTAAGTCAAAAAGAAAGAGCGGTGCCTCTTCGTGTCTGAGCCTTAAACATCACCATCCACACAAACCTTAATAGCCAAATTCGGGTAGCCCAAGATGAGGCTCTCAAGGATGAAAACCTTTCACACGAGCTCTTGAACATTCTCGTCTCTCGATTCGAAACTAGGGAGACCGGACTCCGATATTACGCCGGAAGAATTTGGGTGCCTAGTTATGGGGACCTACGAAGCCTTATTTTAGATGAAGCCCATAAGTCACGATACTCGATTCACCCCGGTGCCAATAAGATGTACCACGACCTTAAACAACTATATTGGTGGCCGAACATCAAAAGGGACGTAGCTACTTATGTTTCCAAGTGTTTGACATGTTCCAAAGTCAAAGCCGAACACCAAAGACCGTCCGGACTACTTCAACAACCCGAGATCCCGCAATGGAAGTGGGAAAGGATAACGATGGATTTTATCACCAAGCTACCAAAAACGACGGGCGGTTATGATACCATTTGGGTTATTGTTGACCGTCTCACCAAATCCGCACACTTCCTTGCCATGAAAGAAACGGACAAAATGGAGAAACTTTCACAACTTTACATTAAGGAGATCGTAGCCCGACACGGTGTACCTTTATCGACTATCTCCGACCGAGATGGCCGTTTCGTTTCTAGATTTTGGCGTACATTGCAAGAAGCGTTGGGAACGCGTTTAGACATGAACACCGCATATCATCCTCAAATCGATGGACAAAGCGAACGTACAATTCAAACCTTAGAGGACATGTTACGAGCTTGCGTGGTTGATTTCGAAAAAGCTTGGGACAAGTACTTAACTCTCGCCGAGTTCTCTTACAACAATAGTTATCACGCGAGTATTAAAGTCGCACCTTTTGAAGCGCTATATGGCCGAAAATTTCGTTCACCTCTTTGTTGGGCCGAAGTAGGCGACGTACAAATCACCGGACCCGAACTCATTCACGAAACCACCGAGAAGATCGTTCACATCCGAGATAGGCTTCGGACGGCCCGGAGTCGTCAAAAGTGCTATACCGACAAAAGACGCAACGAACTTGAATTTCAAGTCGGTGACCGCGTCATGTTAAAAGTCGCACCTTGGAAGGGTGTAATCCGTTTTGGGAAACGCGGGAAGCTAAATCCTCGGTATATTGGTCCTTTCGAAATCTTGGAGCGTATTGGAACCGTTGCTTATCGTTTAGATCTTCCGCCTCAATTGAACTCCGTTCATCCTACCTTCCATGTATCTAACTTAAAAAAGTGTCTTGCCGAACCCGATATCGTCATCCCTCTCGAGGAACTTACTATTGATGACAAACTTCATTTTGTGGAAGAACCGGTTGAAATTGTGGACACCTCCGTCAAGACATTGAAACAAAGCCGAATCCCGATTATTAAAGTCCGTTGGAACGCCAAAAGGGGACTCGAGTTTACTTGGGAAAGACAAGATCAAATGCAAAGGAAGTATCCTCATCTATTCGTGAATTCTGAAACGCAAGATCTCGAGGAAGAAACAACGACTACTACGCCTACTTAAATTTCGGGACGAAATTTCTTTTAAGGAGTAGGTAATGTAACATCCCGCCTTTTTCCATTTACTTTTCCGTTATACTAATTTAAACTCCGTTATATGTTTATAACATCTCCCGTTAATACGCGTTTTAAATTATCTCGTTTAGGTAATTCACGCACCCGATTCAAATTAGAGGGACTAAACTTGCCAAGAGGCCAAAGATTTGACTAGGTCAACTAGTCAAACCTTCAACCTCCTCCTCTCATTTCAACATCTCCATCTTTCTTCTACTCCCTTTTTCTCTCAAGAACACCAACAAGAATTCATCATCTAAATTCGGATTAGGAAGCTAGCAACAAAACAAATTACAAATTCGTGATCCTTGCATCTTCCTCTTCGATTCCATACCGATTTCATTACATTTGGGTAACTTTCTAAAATCACTAGATTTTGTGTTCTTTATGTTTTTTAACTTATAAAAGTGTTAATTAGCGTCTATGGCTCAAGTCTAACATGATTATATGATTTATATGCTCGATCTCGTTGTTTTAGTGTAACTAGCATGAACTTGAATTTTGGTGTGTTGTTCTTGAATTTTGGATGATCATATGTTGTTAGATGTTAAAAGTTCATGTTCTAATTGTGTTCCTAGTATCACTAGCTTCAATTTGATGTGTAGGTTGCTTTAGAAAAGTTCATGAACTTGATTTATGATTTTGGTGAATTTGGGTTAGGGTTTGATGAACTTGATATGGACTTTTGATGCATTGAATGCCATGGATTATTGTTGGTAAGTGTTTAGTTGGATTGTATGCTTGATTACCTTCGAAACGGCATATCATTCATGTAAACTGGTTGCCCGAATCATTGAATTGCATTTATGAACTTGTATGCGATTAATGTTGAGCATTAGATGCGGTTTTGGTTGTTATAATAGGTAGATTGATTGATGAAATGTGTTTAGTTGTCTTCCTCGTCAAATTACCTTCCCAACGGTATAAAATACTTGACTTGATTGTTTACGGATCATAAATTGTGTTTATTTGGTTTTTGGTTCGTGCACTTAGAAGGTTTCTGCATCAGACTTGAATACCAATCTGGACGCCGTCCAGACCCTTGGACGCCATCCTAGATTTCAAGGCTGGACGCCGTCCAGATACTTGGACGCCGTCCCAGTCTTCAAAGCTGGACGCCGTCCAGACAATCTGGACGCCGTCCAGATACACTGGCAGGCTCTGTCTTCGCTGGTCATTTTACGGAAAATGTTTGCTATGCTATGGACCTCCGATTCACATGTAACTTGTTCTAACATGCTCATACATGATTAAAAACCTCAGAAAAATAGTTCGGGACCCGACCCGAACGTGTTGACTTTTTCGTTGACTTTGACCCGACCCAAGTAGACTTTTTGTCAAACTTAACCAAATGATTATGCAACCTTCCTAACTTGTTTCTATACTTGTATCTTGCATGAAACTTGACAATTTGATTTCACATGCCACATAATCGAGTCGTAACGAGCCGTAAGACTAATTGAACATCTTTGACCTATCGTGTTTATCGTTATTGATACGACCTATTTGTTTAGGTCAAGACTAGCATTGTTCTTTGCACACGTTACTTGTCGAAGTACTTATTTACTCTTCCGCTCAAGGTGAGATCATAGTCCCACTTTTACTCTTTTGCACTTACATTTGGGATGAGAAAACATAAACGTTTCTTTTTACTAAGTGAACACAAGTACAGGAAAACAAACATTCTACATACGAGTTTGAACAAAAATCCTCAATTCGATTATCATTAGTTACACTTGCCGGGTGTAAGCGAGAACTTATGTTATATGGCCATATGGGTTTGACAAACCCTCATTCAAACGGTTCGCTACCGTTTACGAATGAAATGTATTTTCGAGAAACATTGTATGTTCTAACACTATTGTTATGGGGTTCTATGGAAGGAATGTTAAGCATTGATAATTGGGTGCTCGTGAAACAAACTTTTGGAATGTATTACTATTATCTCATTGTTGCAAATCTTGTGGTTCACTTGTACTTACTTACTCAAACCTATGATTTCACCAACGTTTTCGTTGACAGATTTCTATGTTTTTCTCAGGTCCTTGAACGATACATGATACATGCTTCCGTTCATTACTTTTGATACTTGCTTGGATGTCGAGTATACATACATACGTGGAGCGTCTTTTGACTACTTTTAAATTGTGTCGCATATGTTTCATTTGTACTTTAAACCTTGTAACATAACTAGTTGTCGAACTACTTTGTAAGCCTTGAAACATCTTTACTTTTGAAATGAATGCGACATACTTTTGGTCAACGTTGTTTTAAAGACTTATGACCACGTAACGGGACCTAGGTAGACGGCGCCGTCAATGACGATTTTGTCGGGTCACTACAATAACCTTTATTTCATAAATAAAGGTTTAAAAAGCTTTACGTAGATTATCAAATAATGATAATCTAAAATATCCTGTTTACACACGACCATTACATAATGGTTTACAATACAAATATATTACATCGAAATCAGTTTCTTGAATGCAGTTTTTACACAATATCATAAAAACATGGACTCCAAATCTTGTCCTTATTTTAGTATGCAGTAGCGGAAGCTCTTAGTATTCACCTGAGAATAAACATGCTTTAAACGTCAACAAAAATGTTGGTGAGTTATAGGTTTAACCTATATATATCAAATCGTAACAATAGACCACAAGATTTCATATTTCAATACACATCCCATACATAGAGATAAAAATCATTCATATGGTGAACACCTGGTAACCGACATTAACAAGATGCATATATATAAGAATATCCCCATCATTCCGGGACACCCTTCGGATATGATATAAATTTCGAAGTACTAAAGCATCCGGTACTTTGGATGGGGTTTGTTAGGCCCAATAGATCTATCTTTAGGATTCGCGTCAATTAGGGTGTCTGTTCCCTAATTCTTAGATTACCAGACTTAATAAAAAGGGCATATTCGATTTCGATAATTCAACCATAGAATGTAGTTTCGATTACTTGTGTCTATTTCGTAAAGCATTTATAAAAACAGCGCATCTATTCTCAGTCCCAAAAATATATATTGCAAAAGTATTTAAAAAGGGAATAATGAAACTCACACATATAAATATTGTTAAACAGTTAATAAAGCATTTGCATGTATTCTCAGCCCAAAAAAGTAAAGAGTAAAAGGGAGCAAATGAAACTCACTTTCATAGATTTTTACTTCGTCGGGAAGTAAGACTTGGCCACTGGTTGATTCACGAACCTATAACAATATATACATATATATCAAAGTATGTTTAAAATATATTTACAACACTTTTAATATATTTTGATGTTTTAAGTTTATTAAGTCACCTGTCCTCGTTAGTAACCTACAACTAGTTGTCCACAGTTAGATGTACAGAAATAAATCGATAAATATTATCTTAAATCAATCCACGACCCAGTGTATACGTATCTCAGTATTGATCACAACTCAAACTATATATATTTTGGAATCAACCTCAACCCTGTATAGCTAACTCCAACATTCACATATAGAGTATCTATGGTTGTTCCGAAATATATATAGATGTGTCGACATGATAGGTCGAAACATTGTATACGTGTCTATGGTATCTCAAGATTACATAATATACAATACAAGTTGATTAAGTTATGGTTGGAATAGATTTGTTACCAATTTTCACGTAGCTAAAATGAGAAAAATTATCCAATCTTGTTTTACCCATAACTTCTTCATTTTAAATCCGTTTTGAGTGAATCAAATTGCTATGGTTTCATATTGAACTCTATTTTATGAATCTAAACAGAAAATTATAGGTTTATAGTCTGAAAAATAAGTTACAAGTCGTTTTTATAAAGGTAGTCATTTCAGTCGAAAGAACGACGTCTAGATGACCATTTTAGAAAACATACTTCCACTTTGAGTTTAACCATAATTTTTGGATATAGTTTCATGTTCATAATAAAAATCATTTTCTCAGAATAACAACTTTTAAATCAAAGTTTATCATAGTTTTTAATTAACTAATCCAAAACAGCCCGCGGTGTTACTACGACGGCGTAAATCCGGTTTTACGGTGTTTTTCGTGTTTCCAGGTTTTAAATCATTAAGTTAGCATATCATATAGATATAGAAAATGTGTGTAGTTAATTTTAAAAGTCAAGTTAGAAGGATTAACTTTTGTTTGCGAACAAGTTTAGAATTAACTAAACTATGTTCTAGTGATTACGAGTTTAAACCTTTGAATAAGATAGTTTTATATATATGAATCGAATGATGTTATGAACATCATTACTACCTCAAGTTTAGTAGGTAAACCTACTGGAAGTGACAAGAAATGATCTAGCTTCAAAGGATCTTGGATGGCTTGAAAGTTCTTGAAGTAGGATCATGACACAAAAACAAGTTCAAGTAAGATTTTTACTCGAATTAAGATAGTTTATAGTTATAGAAATTGAATCAAAGTTTGAATATGAATATTACCTTGAATAAGAAAGATAACCTACTGTATATAACAAAGGTTTCTTGATCTTAGATGATTACTTGGAATGGATTAGAAAGCTTGGAAGTAAATTAGTAAACTTGAAGGGATTTTTGAAGTGTTCTTCCTATGATGATTATAGCTTGATTCTTGAAGTGATTTTTGATGAAGATGATGATTAACTACTGGAAAAATACGTTCATAATAGTGTGTGTGTGTTGAGAGAGAATTAGAAAGAGAATTGGAAGTGAAATGGAGTGAATGATGAGTGGTAATTGGTGAGTGGTGAGTGGGGTTAAAAGGAGTTCTAGTTAGTTGACTAGCTCATGGTAGAAGTTAAAATTGATTAGTCATACATGACATAATCAAGAGTGGAATCCCATGCTAGTTCCTATTGATATATACTCATAGTAAGTATGTTTTGAAGCTGTGTATAATACGAGTAAGAATACGTCTAGAATTCTTGATGAAAGAAAAGAATGGAAAAGTAACTGTAACCATTTTCGTTAAGTATGAGTGTTTTGATATATGTCTTGAAGTCTTCCAAAAGTATTTTAATACATCTAAATACACTACATGTATATACATTTTAACTGAGTCGTTAAGTCATCGTTAGTCGTTACATGTAAGTGTTGTTTTGAAACCTTTAAGTTAACGATCTCAATTAATGTTGTTAACCCATTGTTTATTATATCTAATGAGATGTTAAATTATTATATTATCATGATATTATGATATATTAATATATCTTAATATGATATATATACATTTAAATGTCGTTACAACGATAATCGTTACATATATGTCTCGTTTCGAAATCCTTAAGTTAGTAGTCTTGTTTATACGTATATAACTCATTGTTAATATACTTATGGAGATACTTACTTATCATAATCTCATGTTAACCATATGTATATCCATATATATATCGTCATGTCGTTTTTACAAGTTTTAACGTTCGTGAATCGCCGGTCAACTTGGGTGGTCAATTGTCTATATGAAACATATTTCAATGAATCAAGTCTAAACAAGTTTGATTGCTTAACATGTTGGAAACATTTAGTCATGTAAATATCAATCTCAATTAATATATATAAACATGGAAAAGTTCGGGTCACTAAAATATATCCACTTACATTTTTAATAAGTTCACTTGCATTGATTGCTAGTATTATATAAACAAGTAAAACACAATAAAATTGAATTCATCAGTGAAAAACAAGTGGAATTATCATCACTCTTAACGGGTGAATGTAAATATCAACCTTCGTAATCTAATTTATGACTATCATAGCAAAAACTATTACATAAAGTCAGCATTTAATTACAATTTTATTTTATATTAAGAGCACCAGGAGTCGGACCGCGTTACCACCGTTACAAGGATTTAACGGTTGGGACGGTGGCAACCACCACTCCGCCCCGCCGTTAAATCGGCGTTAAATCCCTTTCACGGTGGCCACCGTTACCCACCCGACGCTGTTTCTACTTCTTTTTCTTTTTTCTTTTTCTTTTTTTCTTTCTTTTCTTTCTTTTCTTTCTTTCTTTTCTTTCTTTTCTTTCTTCTTCTTTTTCTTTATTTGCTTTTTTTTCTTATAAGTAGAAGAGAGGCAAAAAAAGAGGGTATAGGTAATATCCTATATTTGTTATAAAATAAAATAAAATTCATAATTTTAATAAATAGAAAATAATTTAAGTATTGTATTTTTTTAAGTAATGTATTTTTTTAAGTATTGTTTTATTTTAAGTAATGTAATTTTTTTTATTAATGAAATTTAGTATTGCATTTGTTTTTATATTTTTAATATATAATTAACCTAAATAATATTATTAAAAGTATTAAAAAAATAATTAAATAATGATTTAACACTGAACCATTTTCCCTGTTTTGGCCTCAGTGTTAAATCCAGTGTTAAATTTAACACTGAGATTTAACACCGAACGACTCCATGTGCTCTAACTAGGACAAAACAATTACTCCTTCTGTCCCGAAATAATTGTCTACTTTATTATTTTGATTCGTTCCAAAAATATCGTCCCTTACTTTAAATAACAATAAAAAAAAATCACTTAATTTATACTTAACCTCTTTTTATAATTGAAAATGTAACATTTATGTAGAAACAAATTAACTAATTACTTTTTATAATGAATTCCTTTATTTAAAATAACTTACTCAATCAAGGGCATAATAGACAACTTACAAAAATATTTTTAAACAAATACAATGTCAACTCAGACAATAAATCTGGGATGAGGAGTATATTTTTAAGGCACAATTATTATTATCAGAATACAAACAGAATATAAAATTACATAAAAAATAAAGATAAAGACATAATTTAAAACATTATATTAAACTCAAATAAAAAAATTAAGCTAGGCATTATGCATTTCTAGCACGAAAATTATTCGGGTTCTTCCCAAATGTGTTCCATAAGATTATTTCGAAACGATGAACGTGCCGATCACTCGACCCTCTTGACATATGTTCACGGGTTTCAACCCCTCTTCATGAACGTAGCCGATAAAAGTTCTTCTTAGAAAAATGCATAAAGTCGTCGGTTAAAAAATATTTTTTTATTTGGTAAAAGGGTGACCCACACCATTTTCAGGTAAGCCATGGTGAGCCATGCATATGGTACCACTACCATAGGTATGTCAAGTCATGACTAATTAAACCTCCATTGACACGGTCTGAATAACACCAAAATCATGTTTGATTGTCTTTTCATGGTTGATTTTTTGTGAAGATGAAAGGAAGACGCCCGATGCCAACTGTAAGAAACTGTCATATGGAAGTGAAGACGGGCCATTAACACCGCTTTAATACCTTGGGTGTTATTTTCATGATTTCTGAGTTGGATTCCTTAAAAACTTGGGTTACAATACGGTCGTGTTTTACATTTTATTTTATTTTATTTTATTTTTGCGAAAAAGAGACTTGTTATAGATTCACTTCATCCAAGGATGAATGAAAATTACAAAGAGCCATCATTACACCTGTACATCAAACAATGTCGATCATCTTTGTTGCATAATAATTAAGTTGTTATGTGTTTGTTATCTTGTGTAATTATAATTATATTTTATATATATATATATTATATATATTTGTATATACGAATAATGCTAATGTTGTAGAATATGAAATTAGTTAAAGTTGCAGAATTCGAAATTAGTTAAAGTATACATTTCAATCAAACTGAATACGGAGTATTATATACGTGTACATTATTACGCATTGATTACAAGAATCAATATTTTGTTATTTTCTTAAATAAAAAAATTAAGCTTATGAGTTATGAACAGTTACGTTTTTTAGGAGCTTTGGATTTGTACTAAAAGTAATAAATTAGAGTATATTGATAGTTACATGATCTTTAACAGTTTTATTTAAGCAAATATTTTATTTTTCAGTGGATACAAATAGGGGAGCCAATGCTCGTTCTTATGAGAATACCCTCGCAACTAAATTTTTTTTTTTTTTTTTTTTTTGCAAAATGAAGTATTTACATGTTTAAAAGTTGTACTCAAAATTATAACTCCTGCAAAAGGGAACAAATGAAGGGTCGGGTCAATTCAGGATTCATAATACTAATTTTGGTTAGGTCTGAGATAGCAGTTGATGTAACCATACATTAATACATTATTGACACTTCATTTTCATCCTCCAAATATTTACACCATGATTAACGTGCGTGTTTGGTTAGATTTTTGGACCAGCAAGCCCAGTGGCGGAACTTGAACTCAAATACAGATAAGGCAGATGCGAAAATTTAATAATTTTTTCATTTTCAGCGGGGATAAACACTAATAAAAACCTTATTTTTTAGTAAAAAAGATTTCTTTTAATGTAAAGTTTTTTTATCCGTTAAATTCAGGTAGGACGTATACCTCCTTTGAGTTACTCTAAGCTCCGCCCCTGAGCACGCCTCAAGCAGGTCTCTAATGCGGCGTGCTCACCTCCAAATCAAAGTGGCCTGCTAAGTTGGGCACAGGGAATTCAAATGGCGTGTATTGTATTTTAATATATTATAATACTATTTAATATACTTTTAATATGCCATTCAATATATATATATATATATATATATATATATATATATATATATATATATATATATATAGTGGTAGGATCAAGAGGGAAGTAACCAATCGGGGGGAAGAAACAACTTTTTTTTTTCGTTTTTTGGTAAAACTTTGTTCATGAACATTATAGATGGGATGAAAATATGAACTTTTAGTAGAGACACTTTGTGATAAATGTTTTTATTTTGGCGGGAAAACGCTCGAAGAAGTAATATATAACAATTATCGTGTTTTTCAAGCGTATGTTGAGGTTTTAGCTATTGGGGTTTAGATATTAGGGTTTAGATATTAGGGTTTATAGCGTTTAGATATTAGGGTTTAGAAATTTAGGGTTTAGGGTTTAGATTTAGGATTTAGATTGAGTTTTTAACACGAACGGTTTAGAGTTTAGGGTTTAAGGTTTAGGGTTTGGTGTTTTGGGTTTATTCCATAAACCCAAAACACCAAGCCATAAACCCTAAACCCTAAAACCTAAAACCTAAACCCTAAACTCTAAATCTAGCTAAATTTTACTTCACAAAACATGAAGAAAAAAAAAAACGTTCATATTCTTCACGAACAATATTATCTTGAATGTTATTTTTGTCGATCGTTTTCCCGCCTAAATAATAACATTCATCACGAAGTGTCTCTTCTAAATGTTCATATTTTCGTGCGATTTTGATACCGGAAAAAAAAATTCAAAAAAAACGAAAAAATTTTTTTGCTTCCCCCGCTTCCCCCCGATTAGTTACTTCCCCAATGATCCTGCCCCTATATATATATATATATATATATATATATATATATATATATATATATATATATATATATATATATATATATATATATATATATATATATATACACTTTTAACATTTTGTATTCATTATTTCATCCAACTTTCAATCATATTTTAACAATTCATTCAATACGTCACTCAACACGTCATCCTACTATTTCTCAGTTTATCAACACGGCTGTCACGTAAGCGCCAAGCACCCCACCCCAACACGCCTAATTTGCCCATCACCATTAAAAATAGTCTTACAAGTCAATTTTCCCACCAAAAGGCACCACAATACACCTTTGTGGTTGTCTTAAAGTTATATCTCCTTCGTCCCAAATCTATTGTTCCCAAATAAAAAACAAATAGTTTAAGAACGAAAAAAAAGGATTGTCCACATATATTTTTTTTTTGTTTAATTTTCAGTTTTACTCTTACTTTTTACCTTTTCTTTTTGCCTTACATGTATAAAGTCTGGAAATAAAATAACTTTATCACATTGGTCTTACCAATTAATGGAAGTGGACAATCAATTTGGACATAAAAAACAGTAGATAATAGAATTGGAATGTTTTGTTACTCCAAATTATTATTATTATTATTATTATTATTATTATTATTATTATCACAGTAACTTTCATCAATAAATGAAAGAAAATGATGGTGACAAAGCAACAAGCATTACTAATCTGCCGACCAAACAAAAGCCGAAACTAAAACAACACAAAATGAAGCAAATGAAACAAAGACAAAGACCATGAAAGCATGAAATAAAATAAACCAATACGACATCTAAACCGCTAACACTAAAGCCCGAAAAGTCATACCACCAAACATCTTATCCATACATCAGTTAAACTTTCCACTTCTACACTTACCTTCATGTCCCTTAAAATAGACTTGATGAGCTTGCCCTCCACTTAAGAGAAAGAATACTCTAAATCCAGTCACGTCGAAACATCCTCCTCATGGACACCATCAACACACGTAACACTTAGATCATCGTCAAAGTCCCTCGAGATAAACGATCCCGAATTCAAACCGCCTTCAATTGAACTTTTTGATTGAACTTTCGATTTCTTCTTTAACTTAGTCACACTTTTAGGAACACCGCCACCTGAAGCAACAGGAACGTTCACCTCCACAGCGTGAATGTTGACGCCCAAAAATCATCTACGACAACCGAATCAATGACAACATCCATCACTACAACCTCCTTTTCTTCGACTCCGACTTCTTTTTGAAATTATTATCGATAGGAGAAGTATCACACAACTCCTCATCCACAAGATTCATAGGTTTACTAGCTGAAAATCAAAACTAAATTCTTCACAACACAACATCTTGAGATTTCGTGAAAACATATCCTCACTAACTCTCAGTGGCGGAGGTATGTATATCTTAATGGGGTCAAGTGACACCAACTATATGAGATCCTAGCTTCGCCACTGCTAACTCTATGATAGACGCGGTTCCTTATGTGTTATGCACAAGAACATTCTTTTCGGGCTTATCACATAAAACAAGTCATTACTAGTTGTAAGATTACAGTTGCCCCCTTTAATATTAACATTTGAATTTTGTGTTTTCTAAGAATATTAAAGATAAACGTGTACACCTCAAGAAAGTAGTATAAGCTTTTCATCATACAAAATTTATTTCTAAATTGAGAATAAAATAGAATAAATTCTTTGTGAAAAGATAAATTTTGACCTAATAATATGAATTTTGACCAATTTTGACTCGTTGACTTGTGACTTTGACTAAATTGGACCTAGTCGGGTCGGACTACTTCAAAATCTCGACTAATTAGCCTAGTCGGTTGACTTTTACAACATTGCGGGCTGGTAGCCTAGTACTTGTTAATATTTTAGATTGAAAAACACAATTCTTTATGGTGATTCTCGCAAATTTTATTATTTCTAGTTGATGAATTTATATCCCATATATATATATATATATATATATATATATATATATATATATATATATATATATATATATATATATATATATATATATATATATATATATATATATATATATATATATATGGGCAGGATCAATGGGGAAGTAACCAAGCGGGGGAGGCGGGGGGAAGCAAATTTTATTTTTTCCGTTTTTTTGGAAAAAAAAATTCAGGCATCAAGATCACACGAAAATATGAACATTTAAAAAAGACACTTCGTGATGAATGTTACTATTATTTAGGCGGGAAAACGATCGACAAAAATAACATTCAAGATAATATTGATCGTGAAGAATGTTAACGTTTTTTTTCTTCATGTTTTGTGAAGTAAAATTTAGCCCGATTTAGAGTTTAGGGTTTAGGGCTTTGGGTTTAGTCCCTAAATGTAACGACCCTGGATTTTTCCAACTTTTATTTATTATTATTATTAATAATAATAATTATTATTAATACTTATTAATAATAATTATTATTATTAATACTTGTGATTAAACAAATGTATGTTATTACATTTACTTGTTTCCATGATTGCCCGAACTTGACTTTAATTGCCCGAAACGTCTTTGTGACACCCGGAACTTGCACGAATAATATTTTCAAGTATTATTTACATTCATAATTAATTTTATTAATTATTTTAATTAACTATGGTGACTAGTTAGTTATTTGAGCTTTAATTGGATTTATTTGTTAAATACTTGAACTTGGGCTTAACAAAGCTAATGGACTCGTGAATAAGGCTTATAAGCCCACCCTACCTCACCTTAATGGACTTATTAGCCCATTTTATTTATGTAAGTATCACTTTGACTTAATTGGATTAACTAACTAGTAAGGAATCTAAATGCATGTTAATTACCCATTCTTTTTCCATAAAACACCCCTAATTACCAAATTTGAGTCAAGGAAGCATGCATAAACATGATGGGCACCACCTCCCCCATTGGTGGTGAGGGAATCACGGCCATATGGCCTAGGGGAGTGGGGTTTGGTTTTCAAAAATCTTGACCACCTTATTACTAGCATTACACTTTCATATTACACACACTCTTACTTGCTTTCATTCTTCTCTCTTTCTCTCTAACTTGGTAAGTTGCAAGACATCTTTTCCTTCTCTTTTCCTCCCTAAAACCGAACACACACACATGCATAATCATCATCATCACTTGTTTTATGTTGTTGACTAGTTACTTGTTCATTGTTGTTATTTTGTTACATGTTCTTAGTTAGTGTTTACTTACTTGTTGTAAGAACCAAACTTCCTAGTTTGTTCTTCATATTATCTTGTTATTCAAGAACATCCAAGGATCTAAACTCTCTAGTTTATGGTTCTACAATTAGTGTTTTAAAGAATTAAAGTTCATAAGTTCTAAAAATCATACATGCATCCATGTTAGTAAACTTAAAGTTTACTTTCTAAAGATCAAGACCTAGGCTTGAATCTTTAAAAGTATGGAACTCATGAACTTGGTACTTGTTTATTTAGTTTATCACTTTCATTCTTGCACTCTAATTACACTTTACTAGTTGATAATCAAAGTTTTGTAACTTATGGTTTCACTAAAGTAAGGATTCAAGTGTTAGTACTTATGATTTAACTTAATGACTTTACATAAACTTGCATGTGGGTTATGATGGTCAAGACTTGGTTAAAGATGATGTAAACACCTTCATGAGTTGTACACTTGAAGCTATATGCATCAAGGATGAGAACCATGATGAACATCAAGCACCAAGACCACCGGAACTCACTTAACTTACTGTTTCTGTCCAACTTTCTGATCAGCTAAATTCGTAACAGACCAGTAGGTCTGGGCTGATCTAACCTTGATTTTTGGATAGAAATTTTCGAGTAGATAACTTTTCATATAAGACTCATCTTCATACGAGTTACGGTTTAGAGTCTATGGCCCTCCGATCGTCACTAGGTCCATTTACTTTTCTGTTTCCTGTTCCTGTTTTCTGTTTACTGTTTTGTGAGTCATACCCGAACACCTGGGCTACTTTAACTGTGATATTCAGTTATCTCTGTTCGAGTATATAATTTTTCATTTAGGACTCGTCTTAATACGAGTTACGGTTTAGGATTTATGGCCCTCCGATCGTAACTAGGTCCTTTAACGTTGTGCAGAAAATTCTGACCTACTCGCACTTAAACCGTCGCCACGGTCAAACTAAGACGAGTTTGCTTCTGAGATTTTTACCACACTTAAGGGACTCATATACGGAGCCATGGCCACTGGTCTCACCTTATTTCAGTATGTATAGAGACCGTGGTGACTGACCGAAGTCAGCCTTCATTTTAAAACTTCCTTTATGAACAAAACATACTTATACCTTTCGTTTGATGATGTTTGATGATGACCTTTATGTCCTTATTTACATACTTATAAACCTTTTAATATAAGCTACTGACTTAGTACTATTTGACTTAGGTTGAGGACTTTTGGACCGATTACTTGCACACTTTCCCGACTCTACATTACTACTATTTTACCGCTACTTATCATTGTGAGTTATAGCTTTCCCTTTTTACTTTAACTTATTTTGGGAACTGAGAATACATGCGCATTTTATGTTTTACATAATAGGCACGAGTACTTAAACTTTATATATGTGTGGGTTATATAACGGCAGAAACATTCCCTTTAGCTCGGTAACGTTTAGTCATTGGTTTTTGAACCGTGAACGCGAATCTTAGATATGGATCCATAGGGTTTGACATCCCCACTCGGGCTAGTCGCGCTAGCATTTAATGAGTGTTTAATACTTCGAGGTTATACGCACTTGCCAAGTGCACTTTCAGGGGGTACATAAACGTTAAGTTAGTTACCGGGTGCCCGCGGTTAAGCATATACTTTTACATACTTTTGAAACGCTCGTTGTAGCACCGAAATCTCGTGGCCTACTTACATTACTGTTATACTTAAACTATAGCTCACCAACCTTTGTGTTGACCTTTTTAAGCGTGTATTTCTCAGGTGCTTGAAGTCGCTTCCGCTATCATACTAGTCGTGCTGTAGAACCCGCTGCTTAGAGTTGTTATCGCATGACTACTTATCTTGCATTCAAACTTATATACTTTTGGAACTATGTTATGTAACGACCTTTGTGGTCACGTACACTTATTTAATGCTTCTACTTAGTGAAGCTTACTTTTGGATTGTAAAACATTCGACGTTTGTTATGATGTCACTTTTATTAATGAATGCAAACTCTGTTTTGAAAACGCATATAGTACTTAACCTTGTAATGATCCTGTTGATGATGGTCCGTACATGATGATTTAGTACGGGGCGTCACATTTGGTATCAGAGCCTTGGTTGTAGGGAATTAGGATGCATTAGTGAGTCTAAGACCGACCCGAGTAGGATTCACTAATAGGACTAATCTACAACTTGCTAGTTTACTTGTTTCCGCTGTGTTTACTACATGTTGCTGCTTACCTTTACTGCTATATGTCGTATGTTACTACATGTTTTCACTACTGCATGCTATTATTTGCTTTCGATTGCATGCTACTTTCATACGATTTGCTGTTATTGCCATGCTAGTTACTGTTATACATGATTTAAACTATTGGCCAATTATTTGCGTGCTTTATGACTTACTGACATGGAAAATTTATTTTTCCTTGTTCAGATGTCGGACGTTCCACCTGCTGGCATTCCGGGCAGCACAGGCTCAGACCCCGTTATCCCACCTACTGCTACACCTGCTGCTGCTGCCGATATTCCGGCCCCGACACCCACTGGCGATCCCGGCGCTTCCACTTCTGGAGCTAGCTCTAGTGCACCTGCCCCAGCGTCTTCTTCCAGACCCCCGAGGCAACTGGCTCGCATTGGTGGTATGGAGATCCCCGCGGAGTTCGGGGAAGGTCCTTTTCGTAATCACTGGCGCACTCCCTGCCGACGCACTCCCGACGGATACCTAGTCGTGATTACGCCAGGCCGACACCGACAGATGTTGGCCGCCTTCGGATATCCAGTTAAGCCACCCGTGTCACCACCACATGATTCAGACGACGGGTCTTCCACCGATGCTCCTTCAGAAGACACCTCATCTGATGACTCCAGTGATGAGGAGGATCCCGCTGACAGACCGATTCAGGCACCCTCTACCCCGCCGAAGAAGCGGTATCGCTTCGCTGGCATTATTCCGGGTCGTACTATCACTGACGCTTTTGGTCGGCGTCAGAGGATTACTGCTCGTAAATGGCTGGTGCCGTACCCTGCTGACCCACTGATATTACCATCTCCACCCAGAGCTGGACCATCTACTTCAGCACCACCAGCACCACCTGCACCGCCAGCACCACCTGCCCCACCATCTTCCTCTAATGAGGGACTGAGGCAGGAGATTGAGATTCTTCAGGCCCGAGTTACTGAGCTTGAGGAGCTGTTGGCTCAGGTTTTGGACATCTTGCACCCACCATCACCGTAGGACTTTGTATTAGATTCTGTATTGTAATCTCTTTTGGAATTTCATATTTCACTTATGTATCGTACGAACTTATTGTAATGTATGGAACTTATTATCTTTAATGAATGGAAATTTGTGTTGTTTACTTTTTGCACAAGTGTTCTATTTACATTATCATGGTTTTGTGGTACTTATATCTGCTTGCGTTACTTAATCAACATGTGTTGTGCTGTTTTCATGTTGATTGTTATACACTATATTATTATTATTTGCATACTGGATTTTGACTTGAGTCAAAATGTTTGTTTAGAACATCATGGCCAACGGGAGATCAACCCCTACCGCAGCACAAATTGAGGAAATGATTAACGAGCGTGTTGCTGCTGCTCTAGCTGAAAGGCAACCCCAAGCTCCACCACCACCACCACCGGTTGTTCCACCCGTCCAAATTGGGTGTACATATAAGGAATTCCAAAGCTGTAAGCCGCACTACTTCAGTGGCACTGAGGGACCAGTCGGTCTCACAAGATGGTTCGAAAAGTTAGAATCGGTATTCAGGGTTAGCAATTGCTCTGAGGCTAACAAAACGAAATTTGCATCTTGCACGCTTTTCGATGGCGCGCTTACATGGTGGAATACCATGGCCCAAGCGCAAGGAATTGATGAGGCGTATGCTACGCCTTGGGAAGAATTTAAATCTGCTATGATCGAGGAATACTGTCCGAGGACCGAAATCCAAAAGATGGAAATTGAATTTATGCAATTGAAGACCGTAGGGAACGACCTTAACAGTTACAATCGTAGGTTTTTGGAGTTGGCTCTTATGTGCCCGACCATGGTCACCCCCGAATTTAAGCGCTTGGAAAAATACTTCTCGGGACTTCCTAAGTCCATCAAGGGCAATGTTACCTCATCCAAGCCACCAAGTGTTCCCGAAGCAATGCGCATGGCGCATACTCTCTTGAATCAAATCATCCTTGACGAGCCGGAGAAGGCTAAGTTTGAAACTGGTAGTGGCGAGAAGAGGAAATGGGACAACAACCACAACAACAACAACCGAGGTAGAAACTATGATCAAAACCCGGCGAAGCGACATGAAGGTTTCAGGCAAAACAACAACACCAACCCCGGCACAAGCTCTAACCCGAACTACAAGGGAACCCTACCACAATTCAAGAGGTGCTACAAGCACCACACCAGGTATTGTAATGTTGTTTGCGAGAAGTGCCAACGGACCGGGCATGTTGGCAAGGATTGCAAGATTACTACATTGAATGTGAAGCCAAACCACAACCACAATGGGCCTAAGAAGTGTTATGAATGCGGGAAGACGGGCCATTTCAGAAACGAGTGCCCAAACAAGCGTAAAGATGGCGGACCACCACGTGCTAGAGCCTTCAATGTTAATGCAAGGGACGCACGTGACAACCCCGACTTGGTGACAGGTATATTCGAAATCAACAATCTTTTAGCTTCTGTCCTATTTGATACTGGTGCCGATAGGAGCTATGTGTGTAGACATTTTTGTGATAAGTTAGATTGGTCGTTAGTTCCTTTAAAGGAAAGTATGCTTGTCGAGGTAGCCAACGGAAAACTTGAAAAAGTTGACCAAATTGGCCGAGGGGCTATTATCAACATAGCGGTGTAGACTTTGAGATAGACTTGATACCCATTAAGTTGGGAAGTTTTGATGTTATTGTTGGCATGGATTGGTTGACTAAGATAAGAGCCGAGATTATTTGTGGAGACAAAGCTCTTCGTATACCGCAAGGAGATGGCGAGCCATTGATCATTTATGGAGAGAGATGTAGCTCTCAATTGAACCTCATCAGTTGCATTAAAGCACAGAAAATAATGAAGAAAGGACGCCTTGCTGTCCTAGCTCATGTGAAAACCGTAGAAACCAAGGAGAAGAAAGTGGAAGATGTGCGTATTGTGAACGAATTTCCCGATGTCTTTCCCGAAGAATTGCCGGGATTACCGCCACCGAGGGCAGTAGAATTTCAAATCGACTTAGTGCCAGGAGCTGCACCTGTAGCTCGCGCACCCTATAGACTTGCACCTTCCGAGATGCAAGAATTGCAAAGCCAGCTACAAGAGTTACTTGATCGAGGGTTTATTCAACCGAGTTCTTCGCCGTGGGGCGCGCCTGTGTTGTTTGTAAAGAAGAAGGATGGATCCTTCCGAATGTGTATCGACTACCGTGAGCTCAACAAATTAACAATCAAGAATCGATATCCTCTCCCACGAATTGACGATCTTTTTGACCAACTGCAAGGATCGTGTGTTTACTCAAAGATCGATTTACGATCCGGCTATCACCAGTTGAGGGTGAAGGAAAGTGACGTGATGAAAACTGCATTTAGAACCCGCTACGGACATTATGAGTTTCTTGTAATGCCATTCGGTCTGACCAATGCACCTGCTGTATTTATGGACCTTATGAATCGTGTTTGCAAGCCGTACTTGGACAAATTTGTTATAGTCTTCATAGATGATATCCTCATCTACTCTAAGAGCGAAGAAGAACACGAGCATCATCTCCGATTAGTACTTGAACTTTTGAGACGTGAGCAACTTTACGCAAAGTTTTCCAAGTGTAAATTCTGGTTGAAGGAAGTTCAGTTTTTGAGTTATGTTGTGAGTGACCAGGGCATCAAAGTTGATCCCGCCAAGATCGAAGCTATCAGCAAGTGGGAGACCCCCACTACTCCGACTCACATCCGCCAATTTTTGGGTCTTGCCAGTTATTACCGAAGGTTTATCGAAGGTTTCTCTCTGATTTCACGTCCGCTAACCGCACTCACTCACAAAGGAAAGAAATTTTTTTGGGGAGACGAGCAAGAGAAAGCGTTTCAATTCTTGAAACGGAAGTTAACCACCGCGCCTATCCTATCACTTCCTGAGGGTAATGACGATTTTGTTGTTTACTGCGACGCCTCGAAAACTGGTTATGGTTGTGTGCTAATGCAACGCACGAAGGTCATCGCCTATGCTTCTCGTCAACTTAAGATCCACGAACGAAACTATACTACACACGATCTTGAACTTGGAGCCGTTGTCTTCGCGCTCAAATTGTGGAGGCACTACCTTTATGAAACTAAATGCACTATCTTCACCGATCACAAGAGTCTCCAGCATATATTCGATCAGAAACATTTGAATATGAGACAACGAAGGTGGATTGAGACGCTAAATGATTACAAGTGTGAACTTCGCTATCATCCGGGTAAGGCCAACGTTGTTGCTGACGCCTTAAGCTGAAAGGAGAGATCGGCACCTCTTCGCGTTCGAGCATTGAACATCACGATTCATTCCAATCTCCAGAACCAAATCCGAGCAGCCCAAGAACAGGCTCTCATAGAGAAGCACTTACGATATGAATATTTGAACATTCTCGTCTCTAAATTCGAGGTTAGAGAATCCGGACTCCGATGTTATGCCGGAAGAATTTGGGTACCACGCTATGGAGACTTACGGAGCCTCATATTGGATGAAGCTCACAAGTCAAGATATTCAATTCATCCCGGAGCGGGCAAGATGTACCATGATATTAAAGAACAATATTGGTGGCCGAATCTCAAGAAAGACGTTGCAGCTTATGTTAGTAAGTGTTTGACTTGCTCAAAGGTTAAAGCCGAGCATCAAAAACCTTCTGGGTTACTTCAACAGCCGGAAATCCCACAATGGAAGTGGGAGATGATAACTATGGACTTTATCACCAAACTGCCAAAGACAGTGGGCGGATACGATACCATTTGGGTTATTGTTGACCGTCTTACCAAGACTGCACATTTCTTAGTAATGAAAGAAACCGATACAATGGAGAGACTTGCTCAACTTTATATTAAAGAGGTTGTATCATGACACGGTATACCCTTATCGATCATCTCCGATCTCGATCCTCGATTTGCTTCTAGATTTTGGCGTTCTTTGCAAGAAGCCATGGGAACTCGTCTCGACATGAGCACTGCATATCACCCTCAGACTGACGGGCAAAGTGAACGAACAATTCAAACCTTGGAGGACATGCTACGTGCATGTGTTATTGATTTTGGAAAGGCCTGGGAAAGGCATTTGCCACTCGCCGAATTCTCTTACAACAACAGTTACCACTCGAGCATTAAAGCTGCACCTTTTGAAGCATTGTATAGCCGCAAGTGCCGTTCTCCTCTTTGTTGGGCCGAGCTAGGTGAAGTGCAACTCACCGGGCCCGAGATAGTCCACGAAACATCAGAGAAGATTGCCCAAATTCAAAACAGACTCAAGGTAGCTCGTGATCGCCAAAAGAGTTATGCTGATAGTAAACGTAAAGACTTTGAATTCAACGTTGGTGACCGCGTTATGTTGAAGGTTGCACCTTGGAAGGGTGTGATTCGTTTTGGAAAGCGCGGAAAGTTAAACCCGCGGTACATTGGTCCTTTTGAAATTTTGGAGCGTGTTGGACCCGTTGCTTATCGTCTTGACCTTCCAACACAATTGAGCTCAGTTCATCCTACCTTCCACGTATCAAACTTGAAGAAGTGTCTTGCTCCACCTGAACTGATCATACCATTGGAGGAACTTACTATTGACGACAAACTTCACTTTGTGGAAGAGCCTGTTGAAATTATGGAACGTGAAGTCAAGGAGTTGAAACACAATAGGATTCCGATTGTCCGAGTTCGATGGAATGCCAAACGAGGACCTGAGTTTACTTGGGAACGAGAGGATCAAATGAGACAGAAGTATCCTCACCTTTTCCCACCTCCTCCATCACCTTCAGATTCAGCTTAAAATTTCGGGACGAAATTTTCTTTAACAAGTGGGTAATGTAACGACCCTGGATTTTTCCAACTTTTATTTATTATTATTATTATTAATAATAATTATTATTAATACTTATTAATAATAATTATTATTATTAATACTTGTGATTAAACAAATGTATGTTATTACATTTACTTGTTTCCATGATTGCCCGAACTTGACTTTAATTGCCCGAAACGTCTTTGTGACACCCGGAACTTGCACGAATAATATTTTCAAGTATTATTTACATTCATAATTAATTTTATTAATTATTTTAATTAACTATGGTGACTAGTTAGTTATTTGAGCTTTAATTGGATTTATTTGTTAAATACTTGAACTTGGGCTTAACAAAGCTAATGGACTCATGAATAAGGCTTATAAGCCCACCCTACCTCACCTTAATGGACTTATTAGCCCATTTTATTTATGTAAGTATCACTTAGACTTAATTGGATTAACTAACTAGTAAGGAATCTAAATGCATGTTAATTGCCCATTCTTTTTCCATAAAACACCCCTAATTACCAAATTTGAGTCAAGGAAGCATGCATAAACATGATGGGCACCACCTCCCCCATTGGTGGTGAGGGAATCACGGCCATATGGCCTAGGGGAGTGGGGTTTGGTTTTCAAAAATCTTGACCACCTTATTACTAGCATTACACTTTCATATTACACACACTCTTACTTGCTTTCATTCTTCTCTCTTTCTCTCTAACTTGGTAAGTTGCAAGACATCTTTTCCTTCTCTTTTCCTCCCTAAAACCGAACACACACACATGCATAATCATCATCATCACTTGTTTTATGTTGTTGACTAGTTACTTGTTCATTGTTGTTATTTTGTTACATGTTCTTAGTTAGTGTTTACTTACTTGTTGTAAGAACCAAACTTCCTAGTTTGTTCTTCATATTATCTTGTTATTCAAGAACATCCAAGGATCTAAACTCTCTAGTTTATGGTTCTACAATTAGTGTTTTAAAGAATTAAAGTTCATAAGTTCTAAAAATCATACATGCATCCATGTTAGTAAACTTAAAGTTTACTTTCTAAAGATCAAGACCTAGGCTTGAATCTTTAAAAGTATGGAACTCATGAACTTGGTACTTGTTTATTTAGTTTATCACTTTCATTCTTGCACTCTAATTACACTTTACTAGTTGATAATCAAAGTTTTGTAACTTATGGTTTCACTAAAGTAAGGATTTAAGTGTTAGTACTTATGATTTAACTTAATGACTTTACATAAACTTGCATGTGGGTTATGATGGTCAAGACTTGGTTAAAGATGATGTAAACACCTTCATGAGTTGTACACTTGAAGCTATATGCATCAAGGATGAGAACCATGATGAACATCAAGCACCAAGACCACCGGAACTCACTTAACTTACTGTTTCTGTCCAACTTTCTGATCAGCTAAATTCGTAACAGACCAGTAGGTCTGGGCTGATCTAACCTTGATTTTTGGATAGAACTTTTCGAGTAGATAACTTTTCATATAAGACTCGTCTTCATACGAGTTACGGTTTAGAGTCTATGGCCCTCCGATCGTCACTAGGTCCATTTACTTTTCTGTTTCCTGTTCCTGTTTTATGTTTACTGTTTTCTGAGTCATACCCGAACACCTGGGCTACTGTAACTGTGATATTCAGTTATCTCTGTTCGAGTAGATAATTTTTCGTTTAGGACTCGTCTTAATACGAGTTACGGTTTAGGATTTATGGCCCTCCGATCGTCACTAGGTCCTTTAACGTTGTGCAGAAAATTCTGACCTACTCGCACTTAAACCGTCGCCACGGTCAAACTAAGACGAGTTTGCTTCTGAGATTTTTACCACACTTAAGGGACTCATATACGGAGCCATTGCCACTGGTCTCACCTTATTTCAGTAGGTATAGAGACCGTGGTGACTGACCGAAGTCAGCCTTCGTTTTAAAACTTCCTTTATGAACAAAACATACTTATACCTTTCGTTTGATGATGTTTGATGATGACCTTTATGACCTTGTTTACATACTTATAAACCTTTTAAGACAAGCTACTGACTTAGTACTATTTGACTTAGGTTGAGGACTTTTGGACCGATTACTTGCACACTTTCCCGACTCTACATTACTACTATTTTACCGCTACTTATCATTGTGAGTTATAGCTTTCCCTTTTTACTTTAACTTATTTTGGGAACTGAGAATACATGCGCATTTTATGTTTTACATAATAGGCACGAGTACTTAAACTTTATATATGTGTGGGTTATATAACGGCAGAAACATTCCCTTTAGCTCGGTAACGTTTAGTCATTGGTTTTTGAACCGTGAACGCGAATCTTAGATATGGATCCATAGGGTTTGACATCCCCACTCGGGCTAGTCGCGCTAGCATTTAACGAGTGTTTAATACTTCGAGGTTATACGCACTTGCCAAGTGCACTTTCAGGGGGTACATAAACGTTAAGTTAGTTACCGGGTGCCCGCGGTTAAGCATATACTTTTACATACTTTTGAAACGCTCGTTGTAGCACCGAAATTTCGTGGCCTACTTACATTACTGTTATACTTAAACTATAGCTCACCAACCTTTGTGTTGACCTTTTTAAGCGTGTATTTCTCAGGTGCTTGAAGTCGCTTCCGCTATCATACTAGTCGTGCTGTAGAACCCGCTGCTTAGAGTTGTTATCGCATGACTACTTATCTTGCATTCAAACTTATATACTTTTGGAACTATGTTATGTAACGACCTTTGTGGTCACGTACACTTATTTAATGCTTCTACTTAGTGAAGCTTACTTTTGGATTGTAAAACATTCGACGTTTGTTATGACGTCACTTTTATTAATGAATGCAAACTCTGTTTTGAAAACGCATATAGTACTTAACCTTGTAATGATCCTGTTGATGATGGTCCGTACATGATGATTTAGTACGGGGCGTCACACTAAACCCAAAACCCTAAACCCTAAACTCTAAATCGTTCATGTTAAAAACGCAATCTAAATCCTAAATCTAAACCCTAACCCTTAAATTTCTAAACCCTAATATCTAAACCCTAATATCTAAAACCTCAACATACGCTCGAAAAACACGATAATTGTTATATATAATTCTTCGAGCGTTTTCCCGCCAAAATAAAAACATTTATCACAAATGTCTTTATTAAATGTTCATATTTTCATCCAATCTATACTGTTCGTGTCATACCCCAAAATAGCGCCGGGGAAATATGACTTCACAATATCACAACACAAGTATGTATAAACGAGAACGACTCTATATGAGACGTTTTTAATATAACCAATGTATTAAAGTAGCGAAAAGTATTAAGTCATTACAATAGGTGTTCTAATGCAATAATATGAATGTATAAATGCGAACTCCAAAAGCAGCAAAGTCCAAATAGCAAATAATCTTTAGCAATCTTCACCTGAGACAAAACATGCTTAAAGTGTCAACCAAAAATGGTTGAGTGAACAACATAGGTTTAATATATATAGTTTTAGACCACAAGATTTAGTTATCAAAAGTAAATGCTGAAGTTATGATATCGAGACGTAAACAAAATTACCCCAGGACACCTTGAACTGTCAGTGTCGTTTAATCATTATTATGTAACCAAAGACCAACGGTCAAATGGTTAGAGACGTCACTCTCAATAGCGCTATTCACAATAACTAAGTTTGCCTTTATACGTAGCAATTAACGATATCATGGTAGGGATTTAGCATGAATCAAAGCATGTCAGCACAGTTAAACAGTTTTCAGGTACTTGTGTCTAAGCGTAAAACGGTTTGAAAGCAAGCATGTGTCTCACCCCAAAGTTTAAAATAGTAAATAGAGAAAGTTAAAAAGTGGGGCTACGAAGTTCACCTTAATAGCTGATAGATATTCCACGCAAGTTATAAGATCGGAGTGTTGAACACGAAGATCTCAACCTAGAGATATTATGTTCGATTAGTGAATGTCTAATAGACACAAAGTTTGTTTATTAATATAGTAAACTATATTAACAGTGACCGTTCTCGAGAAAAGTTATATTTATATAAGTGATAATATACTTAGTGTACTTAAGTGTTATTATATAGATAAGTGTATAGATTATGCTAATAATAGTATTATTATTCTTTAATTATTCAACTGTTATGTAACTTATCATTATATGTTACATATATAATTATACCTATGTGATACATACATATATACTCTTTATTTATTATTATACATGTATGTGTTCATAACTATGTGGTATATAAATATTAGGTGTAGGTGTTACATATATATAAGTGTAAGATGATACATATATATATACTCTTATTACTTTTTATTATTATATTTACTATCTTATTATAATACTTACATAACACACATTCAAACATACATTCGCATGTACATATACATACATATATACACATACATATACACGTATGCATATATTTACATATACACACACATATATACATACAGTGTATACATGCACATACGTACGTATGCATGCATGCATGCATGCACGTATATTATTATTATTATTATTTACTAATCCTTTTTCATATATTAACACTAATCCTTTCAAAAAATCATAACCTATTTATCATAATCATGAATCATGTTAATTATTCTCGTTCATACTCTTTAACTTATTTAACTAGTTTCAGCATGAATCTTAATCTTAATCACCTAACAACTTATCATTCATTAACGATAACCTTTTATCCATTTACTTATCTAGTTTATATATCAAGATCATAATCTTTCATTATCCTTCTAAACCATACTTAATCTTATTAATTATAATAACTAATCATATTTTCAACCTATTCATTAATCATCTAACTTATCATAAACTTTTAACATAACTTAACCTAATACTTTTAATGTACAATCTTATTAAAAACATCCAAAACTAGTTCACTTTTATTTAAAATCATAAACATAATTCAACAACCATTATACTTGTAACCCATTCATAATCTTTTAAGTTTTAACCATCTTTAACCTTATAACTAAATCTTTTAATCATAACTTTTAAATCCTTATTCATAATCTCTTATTATAATCATTATCTTCTTACTATATCCATGATCATACTTAATCCCACTTCTTATTAATCAAATCATTATTCATATTCATAATCATTATTCATATTCATAATCATTCATTATCATCTTTATATCCTCATATATAAGTTCATAATACTCTAAGTAACCTGATTAAATAACAATATCTAGTTAGGGTTTTTAGGGATACCTTATGATGTTAGGGATCAAGAACAAGGTGCTAAATGGGGGACGAAACAGCAGCAGGTTCAGCTGCAAAAATCACGACCCAATCACTTGTTTCTTGGGCTGATTAGTCACGACAGAAAATAGCAAAACAGCAACAACAATGGTTCGATGCATGGGCTGTTTGATGGCGTATTTGTAGCAGGAAAAATAGCAGCAACAAGTGTGCTTTTGGGACTGTTTTAGTGGCGAAACAGGATCAGGAAAACAAGAGCAGGATGTCGAATAAAAAGGCTGTTAAGGTGGCAGTTTTACAGCTGCAAATAGCAGCTGTTGTGGCTCGAAAAAAAAGGTTGAACAGCAGGCTATTTGGTGGGCTATTTGGGCGACAATTTCAGACTGTTTTGGGGGTTTGAATGTCGACTTCAATGGGGTTGTGCAGGGTGATGATGATTGACGGTTGAAGCAGGTTTTTAAGAGGTTGAATGTCGACTGCAGGTGAGGGTTTGGAGAGCCTGTTTTGGTCGACAAAAAGGATGTGATGGGGATGGTTTGCAGCAGAGACTAGTCAACTAAAAAGAGAGGAAAAGGGGCTGTATATTAGTCGATGGTGATGGGATGAATTGATGCAGATTGTGTCGACTAGAAGAGGGAAGACCTGAGAAAAACTGTCGACTAAACTATGCAGCAGGTTTGGGGTATAATCTGTGATGTACGTATGGTAAACTAGGGGATTATATAAGGTTGTTTGATTTCCTAATCCCACTCAAAAGCTTGGAGATCAAGGACTCCAATTAGAATTAAACTAGGACTAATAAAGCTTAGAGATTAAGTTTAATTTTTTTTTTACGGTTCTAATTATTTATTTATGTATTTTATATATATATTTTTTATTTATTTATTATTATTGTTAATATTAGGGTTATTTTAATTACATTTTATTTAGTATTTAGACCCTAGCTTTTATAAATTTTATTTTGGTTCCATTTAGTTTATTAGTTTTTAATAGTTATAAAATGTCACTTTTAATATTAGTACACATAGTTTATATTATTTATTAAGTATTAGGGTTAGGTTTTATTATTTAATATTGAATGAGATTAGGGTTTAGTAGTTAATAGGTAGGGTTAGGTTTAGGGTTTTAAATAATATTAGGGTTTTTAATAATAAATACGATCATTTAATGAAAGCATAAATTTTTAGTTCATTGGTCGAAACGGATAACAACCCTAAATCGATTACGCAGAGGAACAGATAAAAACCCAAAGGCATTTTGGTCGTTTCATGAAGGAAAAATGAGGGTTGTTATAGTACCTCCCCGTTAATTTAAACTTCGTCCCGAAGTTTCAGGAAGACTTCTCGGGTGCATCAGCAGGTGAGAATAGATGTGGATATTTCTGTTTCATTTGGTCTTCACGTTCCCAGGTATACTCGGGGCCTTCTACGTGAATTCCAACGGACTTTAACAATTGGTATAGGCTTTGTTTCAAGATTTTAACCGCACGACAAATTTTAAGATTAGAGATGCGAAATGTATGGACTTTAATTAACAGGAAGTGTTGACTAAAAATTACCATTCGGTCAACATTTTGTTAAAGCAAAGTTTACACTTAATTATAGTGGGGACCTATTTGAGTGAGAGTTGGTATTGTATGTAACTTCAGCTAAAAGTGCCTGGGTGATTAGAATATCTAGTCTTATGGACTTCCTCCATGACTGGTTCTTGAAAAATTTCTGAGTAGTGGTGATTTTTATAGGATCGACATGTATTCCTTCACTATTAACTACATGTCCAAGGAATTGTACGATTCGTAGCCAAAGTTCACACTTGGAAAAAAGAACTTGGCATACAGTTGTTCCTTCTTTAAGAGCTCTAGAATCAATTACAGATGTTGCTCATGCTCTTTCTCGCTCTTGGAATAGATTAAGATGTCATCAATGAAAACAGTTACGAATTTATTAAGATAAGGTTTGCATACACGGTTCATAAGATCCATGAATACAACAGGAGTATTGGTTAAACCAAAAGGTATGACAAGAAACTCATAATGCCCACAGAATGGTACGAGTGATTAATGAAAGATATCGTTCAACATATACGAACTTATCCTTGCGAAAAGCACATTATGATCATGATTTTAACTATATGTTGAAACAGAGGTCGAAATTTGTTTAGAATCACATCTAGTTGTAACTAGTGAGGAAGAAATGTTTAGTGTAAACACATAAACACCATAATCGTTTAAGGTAACTCCTTTAGAGAGGATAGCGAGGATCATAAATTATATTTCTGATAGGAAACCGCACGAAAATGTGTGATCTCTTAATGAAAAAGACGTTCTCGCTCAGATGGCGAGTCGATCTATCATTCACCTATGAGTTTAAGTGCGGATGAAAAGAAATATGAATCATTGGCTACAAAGAATAGTTTACACCGGGTGAGGAAATATCTGAGAAATGCTTTCTTGTGCCAAAAAGATATTAAATCATAGAATTGACGCTTTACGAGATTATTGTGGTTTAGCCGTGAGATATCGGAAGTGAAATCTTCTCAATGGTCAACCTTACAAAGGGAAAAGTTACTGAGAACATAGAGTTTTGAATGACGAACTCAATGATAAGTTTCAGAGGATGAGAGGAATTGTGATTAATATGTGGTGTAGAGTAACACGAAAATTTTTATATAAACAAGCAATGAAAAATTTTATAGAAGTTTGAGTCGATTAGGGCGACAATTTAAAAAGGAACGAAGTTCTTAGTATCACTAGAGTTAGGTACAACATGTACTATTTTACGTAAAGTATCTTTTTGAATAAAATAATTGATTTGTAAAGGTAAATTTTATTTATTATATAAACATATGCGATTTATAATATTTGCACGAATGGTAGTAAATAAATTTATAAAATTTCGAGAGAATCGCACAGTAAAATAGTGTGTGTAAAATCTTGATAACAGAATTTTCATATTTCGGAGGTTACGAGTTGGAAAAAGATCGATGAAGATCAAGTGAATGATTTTTGAAAATTTCGGGGATATTTAAGCAAAAATATTACGAGTTAATGAAAACCATTGAATTTAAATGTGGTTCAAGTTCTTGGAATTCAAAACGTTCATGTGTGAAGCTGTTGCTGACAAGTGAGATATGAATGGTAGAGTATGAGAACGTGATAGTGAATGTGGTGTTTATAATATCTTCTTTTGAATATTCAAATGAAAATCTTGCGAGTGGTTGTCGCTTAACTTCGACGGGTTTCCTAATGGGTTTATGAAAATCTACACTAGGAGCGTAATTACCGATAACAGGAAACATGCTTTGAAGAAATTCCGGGGGTGTCACTTAAGAATATGCATCCTTCCACCCAGCGGGGATGTGATAATTAAGCGTCAAAGAGATAAGTTGTTTAAGAAAGAAAGAATGCAAAGCTTTACAACTTTTATGGCATAGGATAATTTGTTAATCTACTCATGGGTATGAGATAGATAGTTTGATCGTAACGATCTCTTCGTATATCTGTGAATCAGATGATAATTACCCTTCATGTAATAACATTGAGATTTTTTTTTGAATGAATGGCTTGGAAATTTCTCTTTGATTCACTTTCTTTTCCATATGTCATGATATTGGAATTTCTATATGAATTACCGTAATATAATCACGTCGGCCAAGCGTCATTATATTTCACTAATTCATATTTCCATTCCAAGGTCACTCCATAAGGTCAGGACACGTGATCAAACTTAGATAGTTGACGTGGGAATGTTGAGTCATGAATGACATCCCTTCGCGTGAGTCAAAGAATACTTTGTATCACAATGGAGAAGTCAGGTCATAAGATATGTATGGATATGATAACAATCACATACTAACCGATCCTTTAGGGTCGGGGTCAGGCAAGATGATAGGGTTTTGGCTTGATATCCTTAGGAAAGGATACAGAATATCAAAAGAGGTAAAAGCAGGAAGTAAGATGAAATAGCACTATAAAGATCAAAGGAAAAACGATTAGAACTAAGGCAGGAAAGGTTATAATCCTAAAGATTGCTAAGGCACCTAACTAATACATAAGGCACACATAAAATGCAATCCTGGTTCTCTATAACAACCTGGCTCTGATACCACTCTGTCATACCCCAAAATAGGGCCGGGAAAATATGACTTCACAATATCACAACACAAGTATGTATAAACGAGAACGACTCTATATGAGACGCTTTTAATATAACCAATGTATTAAAGCAGCGGAAAGTATTAAGTCATTATAATAGGTGTTCTAATGCAATAATATGAATGTATAATTGCGGACTCCAAAAGCAGCAAAGTCCAAATAGCGAATAATCTTTAGCAATCTTCACCTGAGACAAAACATGCTTAAAGTGTCAACCAAAAATGGTTGAGTGAACAACATAGGTTTAATATATATAGTTTTAGACCACAAGATTTAGTTATCAAAAGTAAATGCTGAAGTTATGATATCGAGATGTAAACAAAGTTACCCAGGACACCTTGAACTGTCAGTGTAGTTTAATCATTATTATGTAACCAAAGACCAACGGTCAAATGGTTAGAGACGTCACTCTCAATAGCGCTATTCACAATAACTAAGTTTGCCTTTATACGTAGCAATTAACGATATCATGGTAGGGATTTAGCATGAATCAAAGCATGTCAGCACAGTTAAACAGTTTTCAGATACTTGTGTCTAAGCGTAAAACAGTTTGAAAGCAAGCATGTTTCTCACCCCAAAATTTAAAATAGTAAATAGAGAAAGTTAAAAAGTGGGGCTATGAAGTTCACCTTAATAGCTGATAGATATTCCACGCAAGTTATAAGATCGGAGTGTTGAACACGGAGATCTCAACCTAGAGATATTATGTTCGATTAGTTAATGTCTAATAGACACAAAGTTTGTTTATTAATATAGTAAACTATATTAACAGTGACCGTTCTCGAGAAAAGTTATATTTATATAAGTGATAATATACTTAGTGTACTTAAGTGTTATTATATAGATAAGTGTATAGATTATGCTAATAATAGTATTATTATTCTTTAATTATTCAACTGTTATGTAACTTATCATTATATGTTACATATATAATTATACCTATGTGATACATACATATATACTCTTTATTTATTATTATACATGTATGTGTTCATAACTATGTGGTGTATATATATTAGGTGTAGGTGTTACATATATATAAGTGTAAGATGATACATATATATATATACTCTTATTACTTTTTATTATTATGTTTACTATCTTATTATAATACTTAGATAACACACATTCAAACATACATTCGCACGTACATATACATACATATATACACATACATATACACGTATGCATATATTTACATATACACACATATATACATACAGTGTATACATGCACATACGTTTGTATGCATGCATGCATGCATGCACGTATATTATTATTATTATTATTTACTAATCCTTTTTCATATATTAACACTAATCCTTTCATAAAATCATAACCTATTTATCATAATCATGAATCATGTTAATTATTCTTGTTCATACCCTTTAACTTATTTAACTAGTTTCAGCATGAATCTTAATCTTAATAACCTAACAACTTATCATTCATTAACGATAACCTTTTATCCATTTACTTATCTAGTTTATATATCAAGATCATAATCTTTCATTATCATTCTAAACCATACTTAATCTTATTAATTATAATAACTAATCATATTTTCAACCTATTCATTAATCATCTAACTTATCATAAACTTTTAACATAACTTAACCTAATACTTTTAATGTACAATCTTATTAATCACATTCAAAACTAGTTCACTTTTATTTAAAATCATAATCATAATTCAACAACCATTATACTTGTAACCCATTCATAATCTTTTAAGTTTTAACCATCTTTAACATTATAACTAAATCTTTTAATCATAACTTTTAAATCCTTATTCATAATCTCTTATTATAATCATTATCTTCTTACTATATCCATGATCATACTTAATCCCACTTCTTATTAATCAAATCATTATTCATATTCATAATCATTATTCATATTCATAATCATTCATTATCATCTTTATATCCTCATATATAAGTTCATAATACTCTAAGTAACCTGATTAAATAACAATATCTAGTTAGGGTTTTTAGGGATACCTTATGATGTTAGGGATCAAGAACAATGTGCTAAATGGGGGACGAAACAGCAGCAGGTTCGGCTGCAAAAATCACGACCCAATCACTTGTTTCTTGGGCTGATTAGTCACGACAGAAAATAGCAAAACAGCAACAACAATGGTTCGATGCATGGGCTGTTTGATGGCGTATTTGTAGCAGGAAAAATAGCAGCAACAAGTGTGCTTTTGGGACTGTTTTAGTGGAGAAACAAGATCAGGAAAACAAGAGCAGGATGTCGAATAAAAAGGCTGTTAAGGTGGCAGTTTTACAGCTGCAAATAGCAGCTGTTGTGGCTCGAAAAAAAAGGTTGAACAACAGGCTGTTTGGTGGGCTGTTTGGGTGACAATTTCAGACTATTTTGGGGGTTTGAATGTCGACTTCAATGGGGCTGTGCAGGGTGATGATGATTGACGGTTGCAGCAGGTTTTTGAGAGGTTGAATGTCGACTGCGGGTGAGGGTTTGGAGAGCCTGTTTTGGTCGACAAAAAGGCTGTGATGGGGATGGTTTGCAGCAGATACTAGTCGACTAAAAAGAGAGGAAAAGGGGCTGTATATTAGTCGATGGTGATGGGATGAATTGATGCAGATAGTGTCGACTAGAAGAGGGAAGAGCTGAGAAAAACTGTCGACTAAACTATGCAGCAGGTTTGGGGTATAATCTGTGATGTACGTATGGTAAACTAGGGGGTTTATATAAGGTTGTTTGATTTCCTAATCCCACTCAAAAGCTTGGAGATCAAGGACTCCAATTAGAATTAAACTAGGACTAATAAAGCTTAGAGATTAAGTTTAATAATTTTTTTTTTTTACGGTTCTAATTATTTATTTATGTATTATATATATATATATATATATATATATATATATATATATATATATATATATATATATATATATATATATTATTATTGTTAATATTAGGGTTATTTTAATTACATTTTATTTAGTATTTAGACCCTAGCTTTTATAAATTTTATTTTGGTTCCATTTAGTTTATTAGTTTTTAATAGTTATAAAATGTCACTTTTAATATTAGTACACATAGTTTATATTATTTATTAAGTATTAGGGTTAGGGTTTATTATTTAATATTGAATGGGATTAGGGTTTAGTAGTTAATAGGTAGGGTTAGGTTTAGGGTTTTAAATAATATTAGGGTTTTTAATAATAAATACGATCATTTAATGAAAGCATAAATTTTTAGTTCATTGGTCGAAACGGATAACAACCCTAAATCGATTACGCAAAGGAACATATAAAAACCCAAAGGCATTTTGGTCGTTTCATGAAGGAAAAATGAGGGTTGTTATAGTTCGTGAACAAAGTTTTTTCAAAAAACGAAAAAGAAAAGTTTTGCTTCCCTCCGCTTCCCCCCGATTGGTTACTTCCCCCTTGATCCTACCACTATATATATATATATATATATATATATATATATATATATATATATATATATATATATATATATATATATATATATATATATATATATATGTATGTTAGGGTCGGTTCCAAGAATTTGAGTACCTAGAACGAGATGAAAATAGGGGCTATTCGGCCCTAAGTAATGATATAAGCTATTTAAAAAAAGGGTCTCAGAGTCTAACGATTAATAGCACTTTTAAAAAAAGCCCAAAGTAATGTTAGTGGAATTTTATTTTTTTGTTTTTTTTGGCATTTTTTATTGTTGTTTTTGGGACTATTGTGCCCCGTCATCGCTTTTTCAGATATGGGGCCATAACTTTAGGCCTCGAGCAGTCGATCACTTTGTTCTCCCTCCGAGCCTCCCATGTATACTGTAACCCCTGATCTTACAACCTCTAATGCCCTATTGCCATGAAATACAATGAAAACATTATATGATTTGACCTCGCTCGTGGACTAAACTGATCTTTAAGTTAAAGATCATATATAACCATGTTAAATTTATGTGTGGTATTGTTCAGGTTTGTTTATCGTGATGCTTTGTTTGAGTGTTCCTGTTTATATTGTATGTGTGTAATGCTATTACATGAGCATTGTTCGACCTAGTTAAGCACTAACGATAGGTATTTTAGTGATCAAATAATCTTTATTGTTGAATTATTGATTCATATTTTCGCATGCAATTCCAAAACGGCCTTGCCAATAACTCTAGAAAAACAAGTCCCAAATTAATACATTCAGATTGCAAGTATTGTTCATTTGTTTAAACCCACAGATAGTTGTTGGCAGACATGAAGTATTTTTGTTCAATGATAGATATTAAACTCGTACCAACATAACCATTATTCATTTACCTCATTTATAACACTTTGGATCTTCTTATCTATTGTATTATTATTTAAATTTTTGTTTTTTTGCCAAAAAAATATATGCTTTACATTACATTAATCAAAAACCAACTTCACTAGAATTGGCCATCGTGTATGCATTTACCATAAAATATCATGACATGTTTTTGGGACCAAAACATTCCCTTTAAGTATGTTACTATACATGAGACACAGCCATGTTGCCCAACCAGGCAAAACAGCTGAGCATGTCTGATGACTCTAACCAAAAATAACTTAATCAACCTAAGAACCTTGTTAATAACACAGAGCATAAGCAACACAAGCCAAAACATTTTTTTTTTTTTTTTTACAAAGAATATCATTACATGAGCAAACCACAAAACACACCCCTTTTCTCTAATATACACATCCTTATACTAATAAATCATGTTAAATGTCACACAATACTACAAGTATAATACAATCGTTAGATTAGCTACGTTAGCCAATGATGATCTTGAATCGAATAATCAATTCACTCATGTGAAAGTTTAGTGTCATATAAGTTGTCGAGTTCTTGTTTCGTTTCTTTAGCAATAGACTTTAGATCAATGTTACTGCAGTCGATGTGTCTAAAACATGATATAAGATGATCATTGACCATACCAGATATTTGCATGAATGAATAGACGATTGTGGGACCCACACAACGAAAGCCTCTTTTCATCAAATCCTTGCTTATGAGTTCCGACTTTGGTGTTTTGGCAGGTACTTGACGAGCGTAGCGAAATTGATTCTTTATTGGTCGTTTGTTCAAAAATCGCCAAAAGTAGCTGCTGAAGGAGCCAAACTCTTGCTGAATCTGCAGTTGATTAGACAAATATAATATATGTAAGGCTGAGGCAACAATATTTATATTTTTAAGTAGTAAGTCACATACAATCTTGATTCTTCAAGACCTACTTCTATATTTTAGTCAAACTTATTGCCATGTTGACCTTTTGACTAAACAAAAGAAAATGGGGTATAGTTTGACCAGTAATTAGCATATACAACTCAAAAGGTTGAACATTTTTTTTTTTTTTTTTTTTGGCAAAAATAACGAAAACTTATATAAATACGGAAAACGTTTTCGAATAGAAAACGACTTCAACAAAAGATACAATAGAGAACCCCGATAAGGCTGCGAACATACAAACCATCTATACCGAGCCTCATATTGATTAAACCGATACAAAAACCGAGACAAATCTAACTAGAGCCCAACAATCTCAACAAATAAAACACTACGAAACAGAAACCGAAAAACTCCGAACTCAAATATCTTTAATAGAAGGTTGAACATGAAGCAGCCCATCCCAAGGCAATCATGGCCCAAACCATTTACTAAATAGAGTTATAGAGTAAACTTTATACCGACCCAATTGGGACTGGGCATTGGAGGACTGTCCAAGTTTTTTTGAGTTCGCAAAGGAAACCTCCTTAGTGAATAAAACTCCCCTGGGTGACGAGCCCCGAGCGACGAGACTCGTCACCGGGTGATTTACGCACATTGACGCCCCCTCTGGTCAAAAGCCCATTTTTATTCGATCTTGGTCGTTACCAAGATTCGAACCTGGGTCTCCAAACTCGGTGGCCACTGGAGTATGCCCAAGTGGTTTACTGCCCAACTTATTACCTCTGTAACTCAGTAGTACCTTAATAAACGCTATAGCATTTTCCACAATTGCACGCATTTTTTGTTCTGATAGCAGCATAATACCATTTTTTCGAGCTAACAATAATAAGTTGTCATCAGGGAACTTTGCAATGTACGATGGATTGAAGTTATCAAAAACCTTCCTGTAAAAATAAGAATTTTGGTGTTAGTAACTGGATTCTGAGGTCATTTAATACTACAAAAAAATAGTAAGTAATTACCTGAATTTATCTCTTTTATAAAGAATTTCTGGCCAAGTGAGTTCAGCAGATGCTAGAGACAAAACAAGTAGTTCAAATAATTTACCATCTTCAAGAACAGGAACTCCCCATTCTTCATCATGAAAGGTAACATGAAGTGGATCTACAAAGAGCAATATAATAAGAAAAAAAAATAAAATTCAGATTTTAGTTTTCAGAGGCCGGATTTAAAGTACTGTCCTAAACATAGCCGAACCAACAATAATGTGCAACTAGCATTGTTTATTTCTAAGTTGCATACATAAACTTGGTTCTAAAAATACCTGATTTAGAGAGAATAAAAATAGTATGAGGTCTAATTCCCTTCTAGTCTTCTAGATCCATTACCGTTCTAAACAAAATATACAAATAATTGAATCAAAAGGTACTTGAAAAGGGTCGTGAGTTCCTCTCCAGAGGTCGTTCAAACCTCACTGGAGGCATATCTTGGACCAAGAAAAAGGGTCGGAAATAGTAACCGGATAGCTGAATAGGCCACGTATATCTGAGTAAATACAAATCTCCTTCAACGGGTAATGTGAACAGTGAAAAACATTATCAATTTACCCGTTTAAAAGGTACTTGAAAAAAGTAACAATTTCATAAAGGGGGAAATGTTTTCACACTCATGCTCTTTAAATGGAAGCAAGCATAAAGCAATCCCTAGATGACTACATTATGGCACATATCAATCATAAGTTTACATACAAATTATGTTTACACACTTTAAAGACTATTTAAGTGAACTTTTTTTATACATGCCTATATTTTGTCTATAAACTAACTCAAAATAAGAATACATGAAAGTATACGATACCTGAGAATTGTGTGATCCAATCGCACCGTTTAAACGGAACTGGCGCGTCACTTGGTTCCAGTTTCATCTTGTTGATATGACGTTTCTCTCTCTTTTTCAAACTAGCAATTTTAACAGAACTATTATTGGAAGAAGACGATTTCGAAGAACACGATTTTGAAGAACACGAACTGTCTACCGATTCATCTTTCTTCCTACCAACAATTTGTGGCGATCTACTCGCTAATTTGACACAACTTTTTGTCTTTTTTTCAGTCACATTTTTCTTCAAATTCTCATCATCTTCTTTGACCTTGACTCTGTTTCCAGCAGGCCCGAGTATCTTCCGTGAATCGAACTTGATTGACGATGGAGACTTATAAGTTGTTGCGGACATATTGGGATTATGAGCAAAAAGAGGATTTTTTGCTGTTGGTGAAGTAAATGTGTAATGGAGTTGAAATTGAGCCCTAATTATGAATAATTGAGGCAAAATTAGGTATATAGGATAAGATTCGAAATTTGATATTAGATTGTTGTTGATGGAGAAGAGTGGAGTAGAGTGTAATCAATTTTTAGGGTTTAATAAAGGGGGATTGAAGCTTGTTGAAGGAACAGAAATTTGAAAAGGACTTGAAATCCGAACGGCTGTATTATATGGGCGGGGTTATGGTATATATTATTTTTTTTTTTTTATTTATTAATCAGTTATATGTGTATTGTAGGTAGGTAGTTTTAACCACCGAAGCTTTGATTAAGTGGTATGGACAGATATTCAACTTAAGTTACTGTCAAACTATATTCAATTTTTATTCTAATCAGTGAGTTTGTCAACATCAATGCGATTTGGGTCCGTAAGAAAGATTGTTATTTCTTTGTCAATTACTTAATCCGAAAATTAATTTGTTTCTAAGAGACGTAGAATCAAACACACCTTTCAAATAGAGTCAAATAGAAATATGACTTGAGACATAAAAAAACTAAACAATCTCATTCCCTTGGTGATGTACAAATTATCTCCTTTGTGTTATGTAGACACAATTATTTATAACCATACTTTGTGTAACTTCTAAAATGTAATATTAATATTAATTCGAGTAAAAGATTAATGGAATATCACCTAAATATCATAATCTCAATATTGTATTTAGCAAAAGGGTAGAAATTTTCTTTTTTTACTTTGTATTTTAATATTAATATTAACATTATAAATATATTACTAACAATCAACAATTCTATGAATCGTTTAGAAGATAATCTTAATCTTATTTATGTCAGAGGGAATGAGTTTTATATTCAATTCAGGATTTGTTTGATAAAACTGATTGATTAAGCGAGTTTTATATTCAATTCAGGATGCATTTGATAAAACTGATTGATTAAGCGCTGAACGATTCATAATCTGTCATTCAGATATCAGAAACAAACGAACTGAATGCTGAATGGTTCACCATTCAGCGCCAAATCATTCCATTAAGAGGTAAACAAACACACTCTTAGAAATTTAAATAACCAACTTATTTTTCATAATGTAATGTAGTATAATACTCGTATTATTTTGTATATTTTTTTGAAAGGCAATAGTCGGTATCGAATACTCTCAATTGCCACGCACGCACGCACTTTCGGGAGGAAACCCGAATCGTGCTACAGGAACCCGATCCTTAAATCATCCCGATGGGCAGGCGGACCGGGTTTGAATTTTGAATGGATCCAGGAGAAAATTCCCCTGAGGTCAATCTAGAGCTCCATATTTCAAGTAAATTGATTAATAGGATGGGCAGAGCGAAGCTCGAACCCATGACCTAACCCTCGCCTCAACACACAAGGTGTTGGGAATACCGTTGAAGTCAGGGGCGGTTTTATAAGGGATAGGCGGGGGCAGCCGCTCCCAGTGGATTTGCAATTTTCAGTGTAAAATTTTAGGATTTTTCGACTTTGCCCCCAGTGGATTTTTTTTGTTCCAAAACCTACATATTTTGCCCCAAAACCTTTAAATTTTGCCCAAAAATCTCCAAATTTTACACCAAAACCTTCAAATTTTGTCTACAAACGTTAAAATTTTGCACCAAAACCTCCATTTTTTGCCCCAAAATCTCAATATTTTGCCCAAAAAATTACCACGATTTTAAATTTTTTTTTTGCCCCCGGTAAAATAAAATCCTGATACCGCCACTGTTGAAGCAAAGCTTCGTTGGTAATTAATAGAATAAATATACATCATTTAATAAAATATTGTACTATTTTTATAGGCTACATATTTATGGGTTACTTTTGTGTTAATTTTTTTACCATTTGACTTGGCAAGTTGATTGTACTTAAAGTCTTGTTATCAATCATTTAAACTTAAGATAATTAATAGTTAACTTTAACCATGCATGCATTTAAATAGTTTCATAATACAAAAAGATTAAACGTACGATACTTTTTAATCCTACTCATCTGCGTTAACTCATAGTTGAAAAATGTAATGAAACAGTAACCATAGGGTAAAAATGAAACAAAATATATAAGGGTAAAAATGCTATTTGTAATGAAACAAAATGCTACGGAGTACAATATATAAGGGTAAAAATGTAATTTGATAAGTTAGAAGATGTGTAGCTTTCGGGATTTGGTCAGAGTTAGTGGAGTGGCGGGGGATCCTTTTACCGTTAAGATAAAGTATGATACAAAGACCACCAAATAAAGTTCTAGAAAACAACAACGGCTATACGACTTTTATTCAGGCCCTTTTTATCAACTTCTTACGGCCCATCTAACTTACTAAGCTTAACAATCACGTAAGCCCATTAACAAGTTTTAGTCAATCTCATAAATTATTAGCAACAAAAATAAGACTACTTTGTAGCAAAAAAAAAAAAAAAAAAAAACATAACAATAGTACTTTTAGAATAAACCACCGAAAACTAGATATTGTTGAATGATGTGCATATCATTCAAATATATCATCACATCTTTTCAACCTGGATAGTTGAGTTCGAATAACTTTTCAACAAATTGGTAACTGTTATCACTTACCCTATGGTTTACTCAGTGATGACGTGTACATTTTGCCACATCCGAGCTAATGTCATAACTCATATCATATTCGAACTTCATTATCATATTCAAAACATATCCCTTGTGAAGAGATGATTATAAGCAAAACGGAAAATCAATTCAAGAAAAGCTTAGTTAATTTCAGTTTTTCTATCATTAATCTTAGTTTTTTCTTTCCTAGTTTTTTATGCTTTAATTACTTCAACTATGAAATCTAATAACCGACTTAGGCAATAAGATTTGTATAATTTATGATAGTGTACCCCACCTCCGGCACAATGAAAACAACGAAGTAAACCTTCGAGTTAATTTGGATCTGCTTGAAGAAAGAAGAGAAGCAGCTGTGATTCGGGAGGCCTCATACAAACGAATGATTGAAGGCTACTACAACAGGAGAGTAAAGCCCTCAACCTTTAAAGTAGGAGAATATGTCCTAAGGTTAAACAGTGCAAGCAAGGTAGAATACGAAGGAAAATTGGGACCAAATTGGGAAGGCCCCTATGTGATTGCACAAGTGTTGGGAAAAGGCTCCTACAAGCTGGAAACAACGGGTGGTAAACCAATACCAAGGGCATGGAATGCAACCAACCTCAAAAAATTTTATCATTAGAAGTCTTGTACTTTTTATTTTGTAACATGTAGTTGAAAGATGCGCTATTGGTAGTTGAAGTCTATAAACTTCCTACACGAGACTTAATGAATTTCTCAACTACTTTTGATAAATTAATGTCTTGACGAAATTAAAACTCCATACGGAGCATTATGTGAGAAAAATGACAGCAGGAAAGATAACCCTGTCATAATCCACACTATACCGAGCAACGAAGCAGACTATGCTTCAACACACTCGATGTAAGGAAACAAGTTTTCCTTAAAAGTGATCACTGCACCACCATCCTGCAAGGTAGAGAGTTTTTACCCATCCAAGCAGGATAAAAATTCCTGGTAACACATAATAAAAAGCATGCTAAAATTAAACGAACTAACAGTTATGTCATAAATGACCATTGTTCGAAAGGGCAATAAAACCCAGGCACCTAGGCCAAACACAAAAGATAATTGTTTCAAACGATTACAAACACCAACTAATTAACAGGGGCATCAACTTTCCCAGATTCCCCCATAGCCTTAGGAGCATCAAGGAGAGTTTCTTCATCATCTTCTTGAACAACAGGCACAATGGTAGCGACAGTCTTCAAAAGCTCACCAGGCTGGGCATCAATCTTGGCTGAAATGGTCTTGACATAATCAAAATCAGCTTGCTCAAGCTCATCAAAAGCAGATTCAACCATCTCCTGTCCTTGATCAGTATAATCCGCAAAGTCAGCAAGCTGCACGATCCCCTTAGACGCCAAATCCCTTATCAGATCAGACCTGGCCTGAACTTTAGAAGCTAACACCACATTACCAAAAATTCGCCCAAAATATGCACTTTTCAGTAATTGCTGACAAGCATGAGGAATAACCTGAGAAACAACTTGAGAGTAATCAGACTTCAACACCTCACAACGCTTCTTGTAGTCTTTTAACTCGTCAGCAATGGCAACTTTCTGAACCTCGCCCACCTTAACCTGCCTCTGTAAACCTGCTATTTCATCACGCGTAGCCTTCAAATCCTCTTCATAACTAGGAGCCATCAATATCTGCTGCTCAAGCTTTTTCAACCTTTCACCCATAGAAGCATGACTCTCCCTCAAAGTTTCAAGCTCAGCAGTATGCTTCTGTAGGAGAGAAGAAGCAATATGACCCATGGAAGCAGCTTGATAGTTGATAACAGAGTAAGCATAATGAAAGCTCCTCATATCATCAGCAAAAAAATTCCCCCAGTTATTGGGAACAAGACTATCAATAAGATCAAAGCAGTTGCTTGGAGCAGGAACTTCAGAATACACAGGCAGATCTGCAAAACAAAAAGAATAGATAAAAACAAACAATAACTAACGAAGCAAAGGTTGAAGTAAAACATACCGAACAAAGGGTTAGCAGCAACAATGTCATCACTTGCTTCGTCTTGAAGCTGGCCGAACTTTTGCTTTTTCACAGAAGTAGCATCAGGATGAGCTTTTTGCTTCATCACACATTTAGCTTTGTGATGTTGTGCCACCCTAGCTCCAACTCCTGGTGCAAGGGATGCAAGAGGTTGGTCATCCTGAGTATCTACATCAATAGGAGCTTCCAATCGCTTCAACTTTTCCTTCGTACTAAACTTTGATGAACTCACTTCGACATGGTCAGCCTTTGGCTTACTAGATATCTCCATAAAGCCAGAACATGTAGGAGATCCAACATCTTTGGCAACAGTCGACCTAGCTTGGACAGCAACAGTATACTCCTTCAAACCCTGAGCCTTAACAACGTTCCTCAAAGACATCTCTGTCAAAATCACAAAAAAAAAAAATGTAAGCAGTTAGAGAGGCAACCAACGATACACAAAAGCAAAAACAAAACATACCCTACTCCCCATAAAAGAACAAAGGAGTAGCAGTACCCTCCTCCCAATCAGGTGCCATCCCCAACTTAAAAAGTATAGCATCGGGGTAAGTGGAAGGTATGATGGGATGGTTACGAATCCTCCTAAACAAAACATCATCTTCAGGAACAAAAGGGGTAGGATCCTTGTATTCCTTAGGAACAAACGCCCTCTCAGGATCAGAAACGAAAGGATAATCTTTCGGACACAGAAATGACTTTTTCAGAAAAACAAAGGAACATTTCCAATTACGAATATCAGGAAATTGGGAAGCAAAGCAATAAACAGGAGGAGGAGCACCTCTCCTACTTTTTCGTTTTTGAACGGTAACCCAATCACCGGTATCACCAGTGCGAAAGAAACGGCGAAAAAGATCAACAGAAGGTTAACCACCGTAGGCCCTACACATTACCTCAAAAGCCATAACCTTTTTCACAGCCAAGGGATGAAAAACAGAAATATTCACTTTAAAGTGATTCAAAACACTGAGAAGAAAAGGAGAAATGGGAACCCTAACGTTACACTCAGTAAATAATTGGGTATACATGCCAATGTAACCCTTAGGAGGATTCAAGATGTGCCTATCGCTAGCAGGAATAACGATATCACCAGATTTCAAACTGAGCATCTCAATCAGATACGACAGCAAGAAGGGATTAACATCGCTAAAAGAGGCCTTTATACCACGCTTAGACATGGTAAAAATAAACAAAAAACAGAAGAAAAGCGTAAGAGGAAATGGAGAATACCTTAGTGTGCGAAGAAGAAAGGTTTCCAGAAAAGCGAAAAATTTGAATGAAAGATAAACACAGATAAGAGGGAGAAGAGGAAGGGTTAAACCCTTAAGGGAAAGAGAAAGTCGGTTGTCAAATCAAACTGCAGGACACCCTCGGTAACCGCGAGCAATTGGACGATCGTGCCCTCAACTCAAAAACAGATAAGATTCTCTCATTAAGGGTAAAAAGGTAATTTCGGGGACAAAGGTATTAAAGGACGCAGTTAATTGTCAAATCAATGCAGCAAAAGTAATTATTACTAAGTTTAACTTCAGGAAGCTCATATGTTGATACTTACGCTTCGTAAAATTAAACTGGGGGGCTTGATAGTGTACCCCTCCTCCGGCACGATTATCAGCTTCAAAGTTTGCTTCGGAGGATATGGCTACAATATATGGAACGAAGGAAACTCCAGCTACAGTGAACAAGGTCATGAAATCAGAGCAACAACAGTGAGCTTAGAGCCCATAAAACCTCGGTCAATTACAATGTCAAGACTTGTAAAACTATTCCTAGCTCGGTGCACGCCTATACCACAAAGGAAAGGGGACAAGCTCACTTTCATTTGCAGGTTTACCAAAAGGGAAAGTCAACTAGTGATCCAAAATCATTGGGAACTAGCGAACTGGTATGGAAAGCCGTTCCATTTCACTTATAAATGGTATAGAATGCAGGAAACATTCCACATTCAATCCATACACACATAATAACACAATCATGTTATACCATTTGCTTCGGTGGCGTAAAACAGTCTCCTGACTGTTACCTTCGGGGAATCGCCAGCGAACATAATCAAAACCATAATCACCCAATTCCAATCTCTGTGACTTGTATGTCCCCATACTCATACTAATCGCCGGTTATTGTACAAACAATTGGCGCCATCCGTAGGACTCACATCTTATTCATTTTGTTGAGCAAGAACCGACGCAATGGCAGACTCCAGTCACATACCTCCAGGCTTCACGCCACCCAGAATTACACAAGCCTCAGATTCAACACAACTAGAGTTCTCAACTGTGGGAACCTTAACCAGGTCACCCGCCACTCTGGCTATACTCATCTCGACGAACCTCCATGGCTCCCATTCTGCAGAGCCACCACCGTTAATAGACAAAAATTTGTCTTGAATAATTATGATCATATCAGATCGGTGATAAAGAACCTAAGGGACACGGAAGTCTTACAAAGTAGAAGGATGCTAACGTACGAAAGTGAGGTGTATGACGAGGAGATAGAGATGGAGCGTCCGAATCAAACTTCACAACCTAGGATCCCACCAGCAAACTCGTCGGCCAAAACTGTGACTCGTGTTGGGGAAACTCCCAATATTTCTCAGGTAACCCTAACTATACCTACAGCACCCCTCTACAATTGTAACACAACAGCTCCAACTGTATCCCTAACACCCCAAGCGCCAAATATACATATTCCACCACCTCACCCGAGTTGGGGTAGCTTCGGACAACCCAACCAATATATGTGGGGCCAAGGAAATCCCCATGTCATCCCAAACATACCATGTGTAGAGATAACCCCTGCAGGCAGCCAACTAAATGCTTCAGTACCACCAGTGACCAACCACGCCTATTTCCAAAGTTGGAACCAACCACTGCAACAGCTGACCACCACCTGGATATATCCTTCTAACCCAGGGGGAATATGTTACACCCAAGGCCACCAAGTACCACCCTCCAACACATCCAACAGCAACTTCTGGATAAACCAAAAAACTCCGTTCGTGCCCTACATCCAAAACTGTGCATTCCCAGATGGGATGAAGATACTTTCACATCTAATTTATTACAAAGGAAAAGATGATCCGGATGATTTCCTTAATATATTCGAGGGGGCAGCACGAATGGCCAAATGGGACATACCCGTAGCATGCCATGCATTCTCTTACATGTTAAAGGGAGATGCTAGGGTTTGGTTTGACTCCCTACCAAAAGACTCCGTAGCTAGCTTCGACGACCTAAAACGACAATTTAGGTCTAAGTTTAGTCAGCAAAAACGACACAAGAAGAATCATGTGGCTGCCCATGGGATAAAGCAAAAGGATAGCGAAGGATCTAGGGCCTTTCTCGCTAGGTATACCAACGAAACACAACAAATTCCCAACCTACCAGAATCCCAAAGAATTTCGGGGTTACTCTACGGATCTAGGGTCAGGCCTCTCATTGAACACCTTATCCGAGACCTACCGAACACTTACGAAGCTTTGTTAGAAAAGGCATATGTATGGTTGGATACTAAGGAGACAGCCGGTAACTTCGTCCTAGACGACACCTCCATGAGTAAACGAAAGGAGAAGTCGAAAAAAAGGGAAGACAGACATAGTAGGAAAGAGGATAGGGGGAGGTTCCACCCTTATCGAAGGGAAACCGGAGCTGGGATCTTGGGAGCGTTAATGAAAACTCCTAAGGAAATCCTAGCAACAAAAAAAGCTGCCAACAAGTTCAAAGCCCCGGGAAAAACGTCCAACGGAGGAAGAAATAGGGACATGACCAAATTTTGTGACTTCCACAACGATTTTGGGCATGATACAGACGAATGTTTCAACCTCAAAACAGCCATCGAGGAGGCTGTAAGGTCGGTCAAACTGTCCCATCTCATAAAGGGAATTCGGGAACCTAAGAAAGAGAGGATACAGGAAAAGAAAATGGAGGATACGAGGCAAGAAGCAGAAAATGCAATCCTAGCCATAGATTCATACCAGCCCTACAAGAAAAGAGAGAGATGCCGTATCACTAGAGAATGGAGTGAAGTGTCATTCCCAGCCCTCATACCATATGTCCTTCGGACCTACCGGTCACCATAAACGGAAGGATCTTTAACAGAGAGGTACGAAGGATATACCTCGACAGTGGAAGTGCTTGTGACGTAATGTATGAACATTGATTCGAAAGGTTAAGTCCCGCTATCAGAACACGGTTAGGTGCCCCAAGAGTACCCTTGGTTGGGTTCTCCGGAGAAAGATGCTGGCCCATCGGAGAAATTGATCTTGACTTCACAATAGGGGAACCACCACTGACAAGAACAGAAACCCTTGATTTCGTGGTAGTTCGAGCAAACTCCCCACACAACATCCTGCTTGGGAGGGTATCTATGAAAAAGATGGGCATAATCGTATCCACGGTCCATCAAATGGTCAAATTCCATACCCACGAAGGAATCGGCACCCTCGCATCAACATATGACAGAAACAAGGTAATCTTAGCCATAAAGGAAACAATGAAGGAGCCAACCGAGTGTATCCTGGAAGCCTCGGAGGAAGATCCCCAAGTAGAAAAGATATCAGTAAACCCGATGCTTCAAGATCAACAGATCAGCATAGGGAAAAACTTGCCAGCCTCCACCAAGCAAAAGCTCCGGAAGTTACTTCAAGCCAATGTGGATGTATTTTCTTGGGAGAATAGTGACATAACTGGGATACCACGAACCATCAATGTACAAGGGTCACCCTTCGTAACGGAGCATCGACTCAATGAATATAAACACCTCGAACCAGTGCATCAGAAAAAGTGAAATTTAGCACCAGAGAGGGACGAAGCAGCTTGTGAAGAAGTAGAAGGTTTGTTAAGAGCAGGAATAATTCGCGAAGCAAAATACCCTTCATGGGTTGCTAATCCTGTGATGGTGAAAAAATCAGATGGAGGATGGAGAATGTGTGTCGATTTCACCAACATCAACAAAGCCTGTCCCAAGGATTGCTACCCTCTGCCCGAAATCGACTAGAAAATCGAATTCCTCACCGGATACCGGTACAAAAGCTTTCTGTACGCTTACAAAGGATACCATCAAATCAAAATGGCTAAAGAGGACGAAGAAAAAACATCTTTCTTCACCAGCAAGGGAATCTATTGTTATCAAAAGATGCCCTTTGGTCTAAAAAATGCAGGGGCAACTTATCAAAGGTTGGTTGATAAAGCCTTTCATAATCAGCTGGGAAGAAATCTGGAGGCCTATGTAGATGACATGGTAATCAAAAGTCGGAAGGAGGAAAATTTAATAGAGGATATCCAAGAAACTTTTGATAAGCTCCAGGCCATAAACATGAAGCTTAACCCGAAGAAATGTTCCTTCGGCGTGGAAGAAGGAAAATTCCTCAGGTATTACATCACCAGAAAGGGGATCCAGGCGAATCCAGAAAAGGTGGACAAATTAAAGCAGCTTCAGACTCCAGCAACCATCAAAGACATGCAGAGCCTAAATGGGAAGCTAGCGTCGCTCAGCAGATTCGTATCAAGAGGAGCAGAGAAACAACTCCCCTTTTTCAAAATTCTAAAGGGATGCTTAGGAAAAAAGAAAATCGTCTGGAACAAAGAAGCGGAGAAGGCATTCGTTGAAATGAAGGAATACATCGCCAAACTCCCTACCTTAACCTCACCCAAAGTAGGTGAAACACTCTTCATATACCTGGCTGCTTTGAAAGAGTGCATCAGGACAGTATTGGTTACCGAGCGAGAAAGAACACAAGTACCAATATACTTCGTTAGCTGAGTACTTTAAGGAGCTGAACTAAACTATCCAGAGTTAGAAAAGCTCACCCTAGCACTCGTCCACACAGCTAGAAAACTCTGAAGGTACTTCCAAGCACATCAGATAGTGGTGCTTACCAACAAACCAATCAGGCAAGTGCTCTCGAAATCGGAAAAATTGGGGAGAATGGCCAAATGGGCCATTGAGTTAGGAGAACATGACATCGAGTTCCGAGTCAGGCATGCAATCAAAGGACAAGTCCTAGCAGATTTCATTGCCGAAACAGATAGTGTGAATGAAGAAGACACAAAGAACTCAACCCAAGTCATCACCCCAAAGATCGAAAATGAAGAATGGAAGTTGTACACCGACGGTGCATCAAGTTCTGATGGATCAGGTGCAGGTTTAATGCTAGTAAATCCGGAAGGAAAAGAGTTCACTTATGCACTTCATTTTGAATTTGACACAACCAACAACGAAGCAGAGTACGAAGCTCTACTAGCAGGGCTGAGAATGGCAAAGGAATTAAAAATTCTTCACCTCCGAGCCTTCGTCGACTCACAGCTAGTGTGCAACCAGATCAAGGGCACCTTTGAAGCAAAACAACCCACCATTCAACAATACTTGTAAAAAGCAAAAGAACTGGTCGAAAGCTTCAAAAGTTTTGATATAGAGCATGTTCGAAGAAGTCAAAACAAAAAGGCAGACGCACAGAGCAAACTTGCTTCGTTGGCATTTGAACACCTGGCAAAAGAAGTCTTGGTGGAGGTGCTAGAAAAGAAATCAATCTTAGAGGAAGAAGTTAATGACCTCATACAAGAAGATGAGGTGACATGGATGACTCTGCTACAGGCATATCTCGAATCAGGGAAGCTACCAGAGGATAGAAACGAAGCAAGGAAGATAAGGATAAAGGCACCTTCGTACAAAATAATGAACGGAGCATTATATTGAAGATCCTTTCTTACCCCATGGCTTCAATGTGTGGGGCCAAAGCAGGAAACTATCATCATCCAAGAGATGCACGAAGGGATATGTGGTTTACACGCGGGTCCAAGGTCAGTGGTCGCCAAAATCATGAGACTAGGATACTATTGGCCTACGATGCACCATGACACCACGATGATACTGCAAACTTGTGAGTTTTGTCAAATCCACTCAAATGTCCCAAGGCTACCCAAGCAAGAGCTAATCTCTGTCACATCTGCGTGGCCGTTTGTAAAATGGGGAATAGACATAGTCGGACCCATCAGTGATACACCGGGAAGTCCCAGATTCCTACTGGTAGCAAATGATTACTTCACCAAATGGGCCGAAGCAAAACTGTTAGCAACAATCACTGGTAAGCAGATAGAGAAATTTGTCTGGGAACACATTGTATGTAGGTTCGGAGTCCCCCAGGAAATAGTCTCAGACAATGGGAAACAATTCGCAGAAGGAATATTCCCAAAATTCTGCGAACAATTGAAAATCCAGCAAAGCTTCACCTCGGTATATCATCCCCAAGGTAATGGACAGGTAGAGGTGACAAACCGAGACATAATCAAAGGAATAGAGAAGCGCTTGGGTAAATGCAGAAAGGGGTGGGTCGATGAACTTCCCTTGGTGCTGTGGGCACATAGAACAACTCCAAAACGAAGCAACGGTGAAACCCCATACAGCCTTGCATATGGAATAGAAGCCATCCTTCCCGCAGAAATACAGATGTTAACAGAAAGAACAACAAACAATGAAAACAACGAAGTAAACCTTTGAGTTAATTTGGATCTGCTTGAAGAAAGAAGAGAAGCAGCTGTGATTCGGGAGGCCTCATACAAATGAATGATTGAAGGCTACTACAACAGGAGAGTAAAGCCCTCAACCTTTAAAGTAGGAGAATATGTCCTAAGGTTAAACAGTGCAAGCAAGGTAGAATACGAAGGAAAATTGGGACCAAATTGGGAAGGCCCCTATGTGATTGCACAAGTGTTGGGAAAAGGCTCCTACAAGCTGGAAACAACGGGTGGTAAACCAATACCAAGGGCATGGAATGCAACCAACCTCAAAAAATTTTATCATTAGAAGTCTTGTACTTTTTATTTTGTAACATGTAGTTGAAAGATGCGCTATTGGTAGTTGAAGTCTATAAACTTCCTACACGAGACTTAATGAATTTCTCAACTACTTTTGATAAATTAATGTCTTGATGAAATTAAAACTCCATACGGAGCATTATGTGAGAAAAATGATAGCAGGAAAGATAACCCTGTCATAATCCAAACTATACCGAGCAACGAAGCAGACTATGCTTCAACACACTCGATGTATGGAAACAAGTTTTCCTTAAAAGTGATCACTGCACCACCATCCTGCAAGGTAGAGAGTTTTTACCCATCCAAGCAGGATAAAAATTCCTGGTAACACATAATAAAAAGCATGCTAAAATTAAACGAACTAACAGTTATGTCATACATGACCATTGTTCGAAAGGGCAATAAAACCCAGGCACCTAGGCCAAACACAAAAGATAATTGTTTCAAACGAATACAAACACCAACTAATTAACAGGGGCATCAACTTTCCCAGATTCCCCCATAGCCTCAGGAGCATCAAGGAGAGTTTCTTCATCATCTTCTTGAACAACGGGCACAATGGTAGCGACAGTCTTCAAAAGCTCACCAGTCTGGGCATCAATCTTGGCTGAAATGGTCTTGACATAATCAAAATCAGCTTGCTCAAGCTCATCAAAAGCAGAGGCAACCATCGCCTGTCCTTGATCAGTATAATCCGCAAAGTCAGTAAGCTGCACGATCCCCTTAGACGCCAAATCCCTTATCAGATCAGACCTAGCCTGAACTTTAGAAGCTAACAACACATTACTAAATATTCGCCCAAAATATGCACTTTTCAGTAATTGCTGACAAGCATGAGGAATAACCTGAGAAACAACTTGAGAGTAATCAGACTTCAACACCTCACAACGCTTCTTGTAGTCTTTTAACTCGTTAGCAATGGCAACTTTCTGAACCTCGCCCACCTTAACCTGCCTCTGTAAACCTGCTATTTCATCACGCGTAGCCTTCAAATCCTCTTCATAACTAGGAGCCATCAATATCTGCTGCTCAAGCTTTTTCATCCTTTCACCCATAGAAGCATGACTCTTCCTCAAAGTTTCAAGCTCAGCAGTACGCTTCTGTAGGAGAGAAGAAGCAATATGACCCATGGAAGCAGCTTGATAGTTGATAACAGAGTAAGCATCATGAAAGCTCCTCATATCATCAGCAAAAAAATTCCCCCAGTTATTGGGAACAAGACTATCAATAAGATCAAAGCAGTTGCTTGGAGCAGGAACTTCAGAATACACAGTCAGATCTGCAAAACAAAAAGAATAAATAAAAACAAACAATAACCAACGAAGCAAAGGTTGAAGTAAAACATACCGAACAAAGGGTTAGCAGCAACAATGTCATCACTTGCTTCGTCTTGAAGCTGGCTGAACTTTTACTTTTTCACAGAAGTAGCATCAGGATGAGCTTTTCGCTTCGTCACACCTTTAGCTTTGTGATGCTGTGCCACCCTAGCTCCAACTCCTGGTGCAAGGGATGCAAGAGGTTGGTCATCCTGAGTATCTACATCAATAGGAGCTTCCACTCGCTTCAACTTTTTCTTCGTACTAAACTTTGATGAACTCACTTCGACATGGTCAGCCTTTGGCTTACTAGATATCTCCATAAAGCCAGAACATGTAGGAGATCCAACATCTTTGGCAACAGTCGACCTAGCTTGGACAGCAACAGTATACTCCTTCAAACCATGAGCCTTAACAACGTTCCTCAAAGACATCTCTGTCAAAATCACAAAAAAAAAAAAAAATGTAAGCAGTTAGAGAGGCAACCAACGATACACACAAGCAAAAACAAAACATACCGTGCTCCCAGGCAACCAACGATACACAAAAGCGAAAACAAAACATACCGTGCTCCCTATAAAAGAACAAAGGAGTAGCAGTACCCTCCTCCCAATCAGGTGCCATCCCTAACTTAAAAAGTATAGCATCGGGGTAAGTGGAAGGTATGATGGGATGGTTACAAATCCTCCTAAACAAAACATAATCTTCAGGAACAAAAGGGATAGGATCCTTGTATTCCTTAGGAACAAACGCCCTCTCAGGATCAGAAACGAAAGGATAATCTTTCGGACACAGAAATGACTTTTTCAGAAAAACAAAGGAACATTTCCAATTACGAATATCAGAAAATTGGGAAGCAAAACAATAAACAGGAGGAGGAGCACCTCTCCTACTTTTTCGTTTTTGAACGGTAACCCAATCACCGGTATCACCAGTGCGAAAGAAAAGGCAAAAAAGATCAACAGAAGGTTCACCACCGTAGGCCCTTCACATTACCTCAAAAGCCATAACCTTTTTCACAGCCAAGGGATGAAAAACAGAAATATTCACTTTAAAGTGATTCAAAACACTGAGAAGAAAAGGAGAAATGGGAACCCTAACGTTACACTCAGTAAATAATTGGGTATACACGCCAATGTAACCCTTAGGAGGATTCAAGATGTGCCTATCGCTAGCAGGAATAATGATATCACCAGATTTCAAACTGAGCATCTCAATCAGATACGACAGCAAGGAGGGATTAACATCGCTAAAAGAGGCCTTAATACCACGCTTAGACATGGAAAAAATAAACAAAAAACAGAAGAAAAGCGTAAGAGGAAATGGAGAATACCTTAGTGTGCGAAGAAGAAAGGTTTCCAGAAAAGCAAAAAATTTGAATGAAAGATAAACACAGATAAGAGGGAGAAGAGGAAGGGTTAAACCCTTAAGGGAAAGAGAAAGTCAGTTGTCAAATCAAACTGCAGGACACCCTCGGTAACCGCGAGCAATTGGACGATCGTGCCCTCAACTCAAAAACAGATAAGATTCTCTCATTAAGGGTAAAAAGGTAATTTCGGGGACAAAGGTATTAAAGGACGCAGTTAATTGTCAAATCAATGCAGCAAAAGTAATTATTACTAAGTTTAACTTCACGAAGCTCATATGTTGATACTTACGCTTCGTAAAATTAAACTGGGGGGCTTGATAGTGTACCCCTCCTCCGGCACGATTATCAGCTTCAAAGTTTGCTTCGGAGGATATGGCTACAATATATGGAACGAAGGAAACTCCAGCTACAGTGAACAAGGTCATGAAATCAGAGCAACAACAGTGAGCTTAGAGCCCATAAAACCTCGGTCAATTACAATGTCAAGACTTGTAAAACTATTCCTAGCTCGGTGCACGCCTATACCACAAAGGAAAGGGGACAAGCTCACTTTCATTTGCAGGTTTACCAAAAGGGAAAGTCAACTAGTGATCCAAAATCATTGGGAACTAGCGAACTGGTATGGAAATCCGTTCCATTTCACTTATAAATGGTATAGAACGCAGGAAACATTCCACATTCGATCCATACACACATAATAACACAATCATGTTATACCATTTGCTTTGGTGGCGTAAAACAGTCTCCTGACTGTTACCTTCGGGGAATCGCCAGCGAACATAATCAAAACTATAATCACCCAATTCCAATCTCTGTGACTTGTATGTCCCCATACTCATACTAATTGCCGGTTATTGTACAAACAATTTATATTTGAAAATTGTATTGTAAATCAAATAGAATTCTAGTCCCATGCTTGATGAGCAAGATATATCTCTTGTATATAGGAATACTCTTATAAGATTTATGAGAAGACACGACATTTACATCTTTCATGGTATCAAATATCTGAATTATTATCTTTTGATCCTATAACATGTTCTTCTATTTGGCTCATATAATTCTCCTTCTTCTTCTCAATTTTTTGGACTTCTCTAAACTGTTATCATGGTCGATTCCAAACTTCATCAAACTATCACTGTTAACAACATAAAAAATCTTTATTTCAATTAAAGAGCCGGTACTCGTCTTAGGCGGGTCTATTCCAAATCCACTGCCGAGTGTATAAAGTAATTGACTTCATAAAATCTCTACTATCGATAACTCCTCTTCGGCAACTTCTAAAACAACAAATGTGTCACCGTCTTTTACTCATAGGCTACATGGGAACGACTAGATGCTATTATACTAAAACAACAAATGTGTCACCGTCTTCTCGGCCTACTTATACGCCATCGGTTGCGTCTACACAAACACCTACTGACATTAAGCAAGCAATGTATACTATGAATCTTAATGCACCAAATGATAATTGGTATATGAACACTGGTGCTACCTCTCACATGACGGGTTCCCAAGGTACACTCTCTTCTTATTTTTCTTCGAGCTTCTAATGAAATTATTGTTGGTAACGGTACATGTATTCCGATATTTGGTTTAGGACGCGCCATTCTTCCCTCGCCAAATCGCCTCTTTAATTATCTAATGTGCTTTATGCCCCCAATCTTATTAAAAATTTAATTTTTTCTTCGACGTCTAGCTATTGATGAAAACCTTCATATTAATTTTGATTCTTTTGGTTTTACTCTGAAGAACCTTCCGAAAGGGACTCCCATCATGTCCACTCAAACTGTGATGCCCCGTACAAAACCATCGTGTACGAATCATCAACAACAGGATCATTACAAGGTTAAGTACTACATGCTGTAATAAAAGAAGTTGCATTCACGATAAAAAGGTGACGTCATAACCGACATCAAATGTTTTACACCAACAGTATGCTTCTACGAATAGCAAGCATGAATAAATGTATGTGACCCTTAGGTCGTTACAAAACATAGTTTCAAATGTAATTAAGTTTTAATGCAAGATAAACAGTTCATGCGGTGATAACACTAGAGCAGCGGGTGTCTACGGCAAGACTAGCACGACAGCGGAAGCAAATAACCTTAAGCACCTGAGAAAAACATGCTTAAAAACGTCAACACAAAGGTTGGTGAGCTATAGTTTAAGTATAACAGTAAGTAAGGTAGGCCACGAGATTTCAGTGCTACAAAGAGCGTTTCAAAACAGTATGATAAAGTATATGTTAACCGTGGGCACTTGGTAACTAACTTAACGTTTATACCCCCTGAAAGTACACTTGGCAAGTGCGTATGTCTACGAAGTATTAAACACTCATTAAATGCTAGCGCTACTAGCCCGAGTGGGGATGTCAAACCCTATGGATCCATATCTAAGATTCGCGTTCACGGTTCAAAAACCAATGATTAAACGTTACCGAGCTAAAGGGAATGTTTATGCCGTTGTATAACTGACACATATATAAGTTTAAGTACTCGTGCCTAGTATGTAAAACATAAAATCTGCATGTATTCTCAGTTCCCAAAATAAGTTAAAGTAAAAAGGGAATGCTATAACTCACAATGATAAAGTAGCGGTAAAGTATGACTCGAAAAGTAAGCAAGTAATGAAGGTTGTCCAAACGGGTCCTCAACCTAAGTCAAATAGTAATAAGTCAGTAAATCATCCGAATAGGTTTAAAAGTATGTAAATAAGGTCTTAAGGGTCATCATCATTCATCATCAAACAAAAGGCGTAAAGTAAGTTTCGTTCATGAAAGTAGTTTAAAATAAAAGCTGACTTCGATCAGTCACCACGGCCTCTAACCTTACTGAATTAAGGTGAGACCAGTGGCCATGGCTCCGTATATGAGTCCCTTAAGTGTGGTAAAATTTACAGAAGCAAACTCGTCTTTTTTTGACCGTGGCGATGGTCTAAGTGCGAGTAGGTCAGAAATTTCTGCACAACGTTAAAAGGACATAGTGACGATCGGAGGGCCATAAATCCTAAACCGTAACTCGGATTAAGACGAGTCCTATATGAAAAGTTATCTACTCGAACAGAGCTATTTGAAAATCATAATCACAACAGCACAGGTCTTACTGATCAGACCCAGAATACAGAAAACAGAGAGGTCAGTAGGTTCCGATGGTTCTTGGTGTTCGATGCTTATCACGGTTCTCATCCTTGATGCATGTAGCTTCAAGTGTACAACTCGTTGATGTGTTTGCATTATTTTCACCAAGGTTTGACCATCATAACCCAAGTGAAAGTCTAAGACATGAAGCACAACTCACTTAAGTGTTGCAAGTGTTTTGATGAACCAAAGTTACATCAACGTCTTAGATCTAACACATAAATGAACTTTAAGACTAATAATAAGTTACAAACTTGAAAGTGAACTTATGAAATCAAGATCTTAAGTTGTAGAACATAGTTCTTAGTTTGATCTTGAAGATCCAAGACTCAAAAGTCTAGATCTAACATAAGTGTACCAAGTTATAATAATAGAAAGTTTACTTACATGTTCTTGAACTTTTAAAGTTAACTTTAGTTCAAGATTAATGAGATCAAAGTTAACTAGTAACATTTGACCAATAACAACCAACAAACATGAAATTAAAGTACATAATACAAAGAAATAACTAAGTAAACAAGTAAAAGGTTCATGGTTGTTCATACTTTAAAGATTCAAACCAAAGTTTGATCTTTAAGAAAGTAAACTTGAAGTTTACTTCATGAATCACAAGTATGATTTTAATCAACACATGAACTTGCAATCTTTTAAGAAAGTATATGTAGAACATAACTAGTAAGTTAGTTCTTGTTTGTTCTTGAAATTACAAGATAAATGAAGAATGAAACTAATGAGTTTGATTCTTGTATATGTAAGTAAGTAACAAAGTAACAAAGTAACAACAACTAACAAATACAAACAAAGAACAACAAAGAACAAAGATGATGATGATTTAAGGGTTGTATATATTCGGTTTTGTCAAGAGAAAAAGAGAAGAAGTTTGCTCAAATTACTTACAAGTATTAGAGAGAAATGAGAGAAATTTGAAAGTGAGTTTGAAGTGTGTGTTTTGAGAATGAGAAATAAATGAAAGATACTAGTGAACAAGTAGTCAAAAAAAAATGAAAAACTCTCCCATTGTGTACAGTGAACAAGTAGTCAAAAAAAAATGAAAAACTCTCCCCTTGTGTACACTAGGCCAACGATTTTGAGGGGTTCCAAGGGGGAGGGATTAGTCCACTAGGTTTATACATGTAAAGCTCTTTAAAGTTGGTTACAAGGTGGTTGTTTATGGGAAAGATGTGCAACTAGATTCCATGTGCATAAAACTAACTAGTTACATCTAAAATGATACTTACATGTAGTATAAATGGGCTAGTTAATCCAATATGGTGTAGGGTGGGTTTATAAGCCCATATTCATGTGTCCATTAACATTAACAAGGCCCAAGTTCAAGTAGTTAACAAATAAATCTAATTAAAACCCAAGTAACTAACTAATCACCATAGTTAATTAAAATGATTAATAAAATTAATCATGAATGTAAATAATACTTAAAAATATTATTCGTGCAAGTTTCGTGTGTCACAAAGACGTTTCGGGCAATTAAAGTCAAGTACGTTAAGTCATGGCAACATGTAAATGTAATAACATACATTTGTTTAATCACACGTATTAATAATAATAATTATTAATAAATAAACGTTGGAAAATCCAGGGTCGTTACATTACCCACCTGTTAAAGAAAATTTCGTCCCGAAATTTAAGCTGAGGTAGATGGAGGAGTCGTAAAAAGGTGAGGATACTTCCGGATCATTTGATCCTCTCGCTCCCAAGTAAACTCAGGTCCTCGTTTGGCATTCCATCGTACTCGGACGATCGGAATCTTGTTGCGTTTCAAAGTTTTGATCTCACGATCCATAATCTCAACAGGCTCTTCCACGAAGTGGAGTTTGTCGTCAATTGTAAGTTCCTCAAGTGGTATGATAAGTTTAGGTGCAGCAAGACACTTCTTCAAGTTTGACACGTGGAAGGTAGGATGAACTGAGCTCAATTGTACTGGTAGATCCAAACGGTAAGCAACGGATCCAACACGTTCCAAGATTTCAAAAGGATCAATGTATCGTGGGTTCAACTTTCCACGTATTCTAAAACTAATCACACCCTTCCAAGGTGCAACCTTCAACATTACACGATCACCAACGTTGAATTCAAAGTCTTTACGTTTAAGATCAGCATAACTCTTTTGACGATCACGGGCAGTCTTAAGTCTAGCTTGAATCTGAGCAATCTTCTCCGTCGTTTCATGGACTACCTCGGGTCCGGTGATTTGCTTTTCGCCTACTTCGGCCCAACAAATAGGAGATCGGCACTTACGGCCATACAATGCTTCCAAAGGTGCAACATTAATGTTTGAGTGATAACTGTTGTTGTACGAGAATTCGGCTAATGGCAAATGCCTTTCTCAGGCCTTTCCAAAATCAATGACACATGCACGCAACATGTCTTCCAATGTCTGAATCGTTCGTTCACTTTGCCCGTCAGTCTGAGGGTGATAAGCAGTACTCATATCAAGACGAGTTCCCATGGCTTCTTGCAAAGAACACCAAAATCTAGAAGCAAAACGGGGATCGCGATCGGATATGATCGATAAAGGTACACCATGACGAGATACAACCTCTTTGATGTATAATTGGGCAAGTCTCTCCATTGTATCCGTCTCCTTCATCGCTAAGAAGTGTGCAGATTTGGTGAGGCGGTCAACAATAACCCAAATGGTATCGTATTCGCCCACCGTCTTTGGTAGCTTGGTGATGAAATCCATTGTTATCCGTTCCCACTTCCATTGTGGGATTTCTGGTTGTTGAAGCAAACCAGAAGGTCTTTGATGCTCGGCTTTAAGCTTCGAGCATGTCAAACACTTACCAACATAAGTCGCAACGTCTTTCTTAAGATTCGGCCACCAATACTGTTATTTAAGGTCGTGGTACCTTTTGCCCGCTCCAGGATGAATCGAATATCTCGATTTGTGTGCTTCATCAAGTATAAGGTTCCGTAGATCTCCATAAAGAGGTACCCAAATTCTTCCGGCATAACATCGGGGTCCAGACTCCCTAACCTCGAATCGAGAGACAAGTATGTTCAAATGTTCGTGAGATATGTGCTCCTCCTTGAGAGCCTCATCTTGGGCTACTCTGATCTGGCTGTTGAGGTTCGAATGGATGGTGATGTTCAAATCCCTAACACGAAGAGGTGCTGTCCTCTCCTTTCGGCTTAAAGCGTCAGCTACAACATTGGCCTTGCCAGGATGATAACGAAATTCACAATCGTAGTCGTTGAGCGTCTCGATCCATCGACGCTGTCTCATATTCAGTTGCTTATGATCGAAGATGTGCTGGAGACTCTTGTGATCGGTGAAGATAGTACTCTTAGTTCCATACAAATAGTGTCTCCACAATTTGAGCGCAAAGACAACGACTCCAAGTTCAAGATCGTGAGTAGTGTAATTCCACTCGTGAATCTTCAGTTGTCGGGAGGCATAAGCGATAACCTTTGATCGTTGCATCAGTACACAACCAAAACCACTTTTCAACGCATCGCAATAAACAACGAAATCGTCACTGCCTTCAGGAAGAGATAAGATAGGTGCGGTGGTTAACTTCTTCTTCAAAGTTTGAAATGCTGATTCGTGTGCGGGTTCCCAAATGAACTTCTTGCCCTTGTGAGTCAGCGCGGTCAAAGGACGCGCAATTAGAGAAAATCCTTCAATGAACCTTCGGTAGTAACCGGCGAGACCTAGGAATTGGCGAATATGCGTCGGAGTAGTGGGGGTCTCCCACTTGCTGATGGCTTCAATCTTGGCGGGGTCAACTTTGATACCCTGGTCGCTCACAACATGACCCAGAAATTGGACTTCCTTCAACCAAAATTCACACTTGGAGAATTTGGCGTAAAGTTGCTCTTGTCTCAAGAGTTCAAGCACTAGTCGGAGGTGTTGCTCATGCTCTTCTTCACTCTTAGAGTAGATGAGGATATCATCTATGAAGACGATAACAAACTTATCCAAGTACGGCTTGCAGACACGATTCATGAGGTCCATGAATACGGCAGGTGCATTGGTTAATCCGAATGGCATCACGAGAAACTCATAATGACCATAACGAGTTCTAAATGCAGTCTTCATTACATCGCTTTCTTTCACCCTCAACTGGTGATAGCCGGATCGCAAATCGATCTTAGAGTAAACACTCGATCCTTGTAGTTGATCAAAAAGATCGTCAATTCGTGGAAGAGGATACCGATTCTTGATAGTCAATTTGTTGAGTTCACGGTAGTCGATACACATACGGAAGGATCCATCCTTCTTCTTCACAAACAGAACAGGTACGCCCCAAGGCGAGAAGCTTGGTTGGATAAATCCCCGATCAAGTAGTTCTTGTAGTTGGCTTTGTAATTCTTGCATCTCGAAAGGTGCGAGTCTATAAGGTGCGCGAGCTACAGGTGCAGCTCCTGGCACTAAATCAATCTGAAACTCTACTGCTCTCTGCGGCGGCAATCCAGGCAATTCCTCTGGAAAGACATCGGAAAATTCGTTCACTATTCGAACGTCGTTCACGATCTTCACCTCAGTTTCTACTATTTTCACATGCGCTAGGACAGCAAGACGTCCCTTCTTCATAATCTTTTGCACTTTCACGCAACTAATGAGGTTCAACTTCGAGGTACATCTCTCTCCATAGATAACCAGTGGCTCACCATCTCCTTGTGGTATACGAAGAGCTTTATCTCCACAAATAATATCATCCTTTAACTTGCTCAACCAGTCCATACCGACTATCACGTCAAAACTTCCCAGTTTGATAGGTATCAAGTCAATTTTGAAATCTGCACCAGCTATGTTGATAATAGCTCCTCGACTGATATGGTCAACTTTCTCAAGTTTTCCATTGGCGACCTCGACAAGCATACTCTCTTTTAACGGGACTAATGACCAATTAATCTTATCGCAAAAATGTCTACATACATAACTTCTATCCGCACCAGTTTCAAACAAGACAGAAGCTAAAAGATTTTTGATTTTGAATATACCTGTCACCAAGTCGGGGTTTTCGCGTGCGTCCCTTGCATTAACATTGAAAGCTCTAGCGCGGGGTGGTCAGCCGTCTTTTCGCTTGTTTGGGCACGCATTTCTGAAATGGCCCGTCTGTCCACATTCGTAACACTTCCTTGGCCCTGTGGGGTTCGGCTTCCCATTCAAAGTGGTGACCTTGCATTCTTTTCCAACATGCCCAGACCGTTGGCACTTCTCACAGACAACATTGCAATACCCAGTGTGGTGTTTGTAACACCTCTTGCATTGAGGTAGGGTTCCCTTGTAGTTCGGGTTGGAGTTGGTGTTGTTGTTGGGGTTGGGGTTTCCACCGTTGTTGTTTCCTCTGAAACCCTCATGTCGTTTCGCCGGGTTTTGATCATAGTTCCTTCCCCTGTTGTTGTTGTTGTGGTTATCCCATTTGCGCTTCTCACTAGTACCCGCTTCAGACTTAGTTTTCTCTGGTTCATCAATGGTTATTTGATTCATTAAAGTATGCGCCATGCGCATCGCTTCGGGAACATTTGGTGGTTTGGACGAGGTAACATTTCCCTTAATGCTCTTAGGGAGTCCCCAGAAGTATCTCTCCATTCGCTTGAATTCTGGGGTGACCATTGTCGGACACATCAGGGCTAGTTCCAAGAATCTTCTGTTGTAACCATCAAGGTCGTTCCCAACGGCCTTTAACTGCATGAATTCCATTTCCATCTTTTGGATTTCGGTTCTCGGACAATACTCCTCAATCATGGCACATTTAAATTCCTCCCATGGCGTAGTATACGCCTCATCAATGCCTTGTGCCTGTGCCATTGTATTCCACCACGTGAGCGCGCCGTCAGACAGCGTGCAAGAAGCAAATTTGGTTTTGTTGTCCTCCGAACAGTTGCTAACTCGGAATACTGATTCAAGTTTCTCGAACCATCTGGTGAGACCAACCGGTCCCTCAGTGCCGCTGAAGTTATGTGGTTTACAGCTCTGGAATTCCTTGTAAGTACACCCATTTCGAACGGGTTGAATAACCGGTGGTGGTGGCGGTGGCGGTGGAGCTTGGGGTTGCATTTCCACAATGGCTGTGGCTACACGTTCTTGGATCATCTCTTCAATTTGAGCAGCAGTAGGTGTGGATCGACCGTTAGCCATGGTGTTCTAAACAAAAATTTTGACTCAAGTCAAAATCCAGCATTCAATATATAATAATATAGTATATAACAACCAACATGTAAACAGCACAACACATGTTAATTAAGTAACGCAAGTTGATACAAGTACCACAAAACACCATACAGTAACGTAAATAGGACACTTGTGCAAAATGTAACATCACAAAGTTTCCATTCATTAATAATAATAAGTTTCATACATCTGAATAAGTTCGTACAATACATAAGTGAAATATGAAACTACAACTAGATTACATCATGAAATCTAATACAAAAGGTCCTACGATGAAGGTGGGTGTAGGATGTCTAAAACCTGAGCCAACTGCTCCTCGAGCTCGGAGGATTCCCACCTCCCTCCTCAGTTCCTCGTTAGAGGGAGATGGTGGGGCAGGCGGTGCAGGTGGTGCGGGTGGTGCGGGTGGTGCGGGTGGTGCGGGTGGTGCAGACCGTACGAAACGGGGTGCAGATGTTCCGGCTCCAGAAATAGTCAGTACGTAACAGGGTGCCTTACGCACTTGTGGGTCGGCAGGGTACGGCACAAGCCGCTTACGAGCAGTAACCCTACGACGCCGGCCAAATGTGTCAGTGAAGGCTCGTCCTCCGTTGATCCCCGAAATGATGGTACCGTCGAAGCGATACCGCTTCTTCGGCGGGGTGGAGGGTGGCTGAATAGGTATATCAGCAGGGTCCTCATCGTCACTGGAGTCTGATGAAGAATCATCTGATGAAGAATCGGCGGATGATGAGTCATCCGAATCATGTGGTGGTGGCACGGGTGGCTGAACTGGCAGTCCGAAGGCGGCCAACATCTCTCTGTGTCTGCCTGGCGGAATCGGCACTAAACGTCCATTAGCAGCGCGTCGGCACGGCATGCGCATATGGTTACGGAATGGCCCTTCCCCGAACTCCGCGGGAATCACAACACCACCGATGTGGGGCTGTGGCTCCGAGGGTCCGGGAGCAGACGGAGCTGGAATCTCCGTAGGGTCCACGTGTCCGTCAATAGTAGCCACTGGTGCCGGCGCACTACTACTAGCTCCGGAAGACGAAGCGCCGGGGTCACTGGTGCGTAGCGGGATCAGTGTGTCGGCAGCAGCAGCAGGTGGGGTGGCTGATGAGTCTAAACTGCCCAAAACGATAGCAGGTGGATCATCCGACATCTGAACAAGGAAAATAAATTTTCCATGTCAGTAAGTCATAAAGCAAACACGTATTAGGCCAACAGTTTAAATCATGTATAACAATAAGTAGCATGGAAATAATAACGAATCGTACGTAAGTAGTATGCAATCGAAAGCAAGTGATATCATACAGTAGTGAAATCATGTAGTAGCATACGACATATAGCAGTAAAAGCAAGCAGCAGCATGCAGTAAGTTCAGCATAAACACGTAAACTAGCAAGTTGTAGATTAGTCCTATTAGTGAATCCTAATCGGGTCGGTCTTAGACTCACTAATGCAACCTAATTCCCTACAACCAATGCTCTGATACCAAATGTGATGCCCCGTACAAAACTACCGTGTACGAATCATCAACAACAGGATCATTACAAGGTTAAGTACTACATGCTGTAATAAAAGAAGTTGCATTCACGATAAAAAAGGTGACGTCATAATCGAAATCAAATGTTTTACACCACCAGTATGCTTCTACGAATAGCAAGCATGAATAAATGTATGTGACCCTTAGGTCGTTACAAAACATAGTTTCAAATGTAATTAAGTTTGAATGCAAGATAAACAGTTCATGCGGTGATAACACTAGAGCAGCGGGTGTCTACGGCAAGACTAGCACGACAGCGGAAGAAAATAACCTTAAGCACCTGAGAAAAACATGCTTAAAAACGTCAACACAAAGGTTGGTGAGCTATAGTTTAAGTATAACAGTAAGTAAGGTAGGCCACGAGATTTCAGTGCTACAAAGAGCGTTTCAAAACAGTATGATAAAGTATATGTTAACCGTGGGCACTTGGTAACTAACTTAACGTTTATACCCCCTGAAAGTACACTTGGCAAGTGCGTATGTCTATGAAGTATTAAACACTCGTTAAATGCTAGCGCTACTAGCCCGAGTGGGGATGTCAAACCCTATGGATCCATATCTAAGATTCGCGTTCACGATTCAAAAACCAATGATTAAACGTTACCGAGCTAAAGGGAATGTTTATGCCGTTGTATAACCCACACATATATAAGTTTAAGTACTCGTGCCTAGTATGTAAAACATAAAATCCGCATGTATTCTCAGTTCCCAAAATAAGTTAAAGTAAAAAGGGAATGCTATAACTCACAATGATAAAGTAGCGGTAAAGTATGACTCGGAAAGTAAGCAAGTAATGAAGGTTGTCCAAACGGGTCCTCAACCTAAGTCAAATAGTACTAAGTCAGTAAATCGTCCGAATAGGTTTAAAAGTATGTAAATAAGGTCTTAAGGGTCATCATCATTCATCATCAAACAAAAGGCGTAAAGTAAGTTTCGTTCATGAAAGTAGTTTAAAACAAAAGCTGATTTCGATCAGTCACCACGACCTCTACCCTTACTGAATTAAGGTGAGACCAGTGGACATGGCTCTGTATATGAGTTCTTTAAGTGTGGTAAAATTTACAGAAGCAAACTCGTCTTTGTTTGACCGTGGCGACAGTCTAAGTGCGAGTAGGTCAGAAATTTCTGCACAACGTTAAAAGGGCATAGTGACGATCGGAGGGCCATAAATCCTAAACCGTAACTCGGATTAAGATGAGTCCTATATGAAAAGTTATCTACTCGAATAGAGCTATTTGAAAATAATAATCACAACAGCCCAGGTCTTACTTATCAGACCCAGAATACAGAAAACATACAGGTCAGTAGGTTCCGGTGGTTCTTGGTGTTCGATGCTTATCACGGTTCTCATCCTTGATGCATGTAGCTTCAAGTGTACAACTCATTGATGTGTTTGCATTATTTTCACCAAGGTTTGACCATCATAACCCAAGTGCAAGTCTAAGACATGAAGCACAACTCACTTAAGTGTTGCAAGTGTTTTGATGAACCAAAGTTACATCAAAGTCTTAGATCTAACACATACATGAACTTTAAGACTAATAATAAGTTACAAACTTGAAAGTGAACTTATGAAATCAAGATCTTAAGTTGTAGAACATAGTTCTTAGTTTGATCTTGAAGATCCAAGACTCAAAAGTCTAGATCTAACATAAGTGTACCAAGTTATAATAATAGAAAGTTTACTTACATGTTCTTGAACTTTTAAAGTTAACTTTAGTTCAAGATTAATGAGATCAAAGTTAACTAGTAACATTTGACCAATAACAACCAACAAACATGAAATTAAAGTACATAATACAAAGAAATAACTAAGTAAACAAGTAAAAGGTTCATGGTTGTTCATACTTTAAAGATTCAAACCAAAGTTTGATCTTTAAGAAAGTAAACTTGAAGTTTACTTCATGAATCACAAGTATGATTTTAATCAACACATGAACTTGCAATCTTTTAAGAAAGTATATGTAGAACATAACTAGTAAGTTAGTTCTTGTTTGTTCTTGAAATTACAAGATAAATGAAGAATGAAACTAATGAGTTTGATTCTTGTATATGTAAGTAAGTAACAAAGTAACAAAGTAACAACAACTAACAACTACAAACAAATAACAACAAAGAACAAAGATGATGATGATTTAAGGGTTGTATATATTCGGTTTTGTCAAGAGAAAAAGAGAAGAAGTTTGCTCAAATTACTTACAAGTATTAGAGAGAAATGAGAGAAATTTGAAAGTGAGTTTGAAGTGTGTGTTTTGAGAATGAGAAATAAATGAAAGATGCTAGTGAACAAGTAGTCAAAAAAAAAAAAAAATGAAAAACTCTCCCCTTGTGTACACTAGGCCGACGGTTTTGAGGGGTTCCAAGGGGGAGGGATTAGTCCACTAAGTTTATACATGTAAAGCTCTTTAAAGTTGGTTACAAGGTGGTTGTTTATGGGAAAGATGTGCAACTAGATTCTATGTGCATAAAACTAACTAGTTACATCTAAAATGATACTTACATGTAGTATAAATGGGCTAGTTAATCCAATATGGTGTAGGGTGGGTTTATAAGCCCATATTCATGTGTCCATTAACATTAACAATGCCCAAGTTCAAGTAGTTAACAAATAAATCCAATTAAAGCCCAAGTAACTAACTAATCACCATAGTTAATTAAAATGATTAATAAAATTAATCATGAATGTAAATAATACTTGAAAATATTATTCGTGCAAGTTTCGTGTGTCACAAAGACGTTTCGGGCAATTAAAGTCAAGTACGTTAAGTCATGGCAACATGTAAATGTAATAACATACATTTGTTTAATCACACGTATTAATAATAATTATTATTAATAAATAAACGTTGGAAAATTCAGGGTCGTTACACAAACCTTCTTTGATGCATCGTCTCAAGTCTTCATCCACTTTTACTGCTTTCTCCGATTTTGATTTATGGCATTATTGACTAGGACATCCCGGAGTCGATATTTTACAATTGTTTAGTAGTAAAATTTTTATTGATTCTAACTTGAATTCTGTGAGTAAAGTTTGTTCTTCTTGTGTATATCCCATGCTTCTACTTTTGTACCTTTGAAATTATTCATAGTGATTTGTTGAACATCCCTATTGAGTAATGGAGGACACAAATATTATGTCATATTTCTAGATAACGTTGGACCTTTCCTCTTAATAACAAATCACAAAGTTTTTTCCTACTTTTCAAGCTTTTCACACTTATGTTAAAACTTCTCTCCACTAAAACGCTTCTATGTGATAATAATACGAAGTATACTAATAAAAATTTCCTATCACTTATATGTATCATAACCAGTGTTGCAAAAATCGGAAAACTCGGCCGATTTCTCGGGGAGAAATCGGTGTGACCTCCCTGCCGAGAACTCGTTTTGGAATCGGCCAAAAAATCGGTCAACAACCAAAAATCGGTCAAATCTCGAAAAAATGGGTCAATTCTCGGAAATATCGGTCAAATCTCGAAAAAATGGTCAAATCTCGGAAAAAACTTGGTAAAATCTCAAAAGTCAACGAAAGTCAACCGGCGATAACTCCCCGAGTTCTCCCCGAGTTCTCCGAGTTCTCGTTTTGGAGACCCTGCCGAGAACTTCCCGAGAAGCGATTTCTGCAACCTTGATCATAACTCTAGGAAAACTTCTATATAACTTGTATAAGACAAACGTACCTGATATGTACATTGTAATCGCATAACGCATCAATAAAATGTTTCCTTGCTTTAAAAAAAACACGAATCACAATCACGATTCATACATTAGGGGGGGAAAAAACGCAAAATCATCCATTTTATTTCATCTTAAACAATTCACTATTTTACTAAGGAGTATTTTTTGTTTTTTTTTCTTTTTTCTAACGATGACGATTACATTAAAAACAAAGTTTTTGCATTCTAAGATGAAAAAGACGAACGAAGATACCGTCGGACCAAACAAAAATCCACAAGGCTCGAAAGCTGTAAACGAACCCTAACTAACATCAAGAGTAAGCTAACTAAACTCGAGCCTCGATCGAACTGTCACTATTACAAGACTACAAAGACGAACCCCCATGGATTTCTAGTCCTTTGTCGTTGCTTTTGTAATTTATTTTTAGTGTATTTTTTCGATGTGTTGTTGGGTTGTGGTTGCTTACTTAGCAACATATTCTAGTTTCTAGTATTGATAGTTCGTGTTTCGTGGTGGGCGCCTTCGCTTGTGTAAGGTTGCCCCGTTTGCTTGTATGTTTCTCGTGTTAATAAAACTTTGCTTTTCAAAAATAAAAAAAAATAAAAAATAAAAAATGCCAAACGCAACAGGATTTTTTATTTTTTTTTATTAAAGCAATTCCCAACTTTATTAGGATTTTTTTTTTTTTTTGGAAAAGAAAATTCCTTTAATTAAATTACATAGAAACGATAATTGGCACACGCATCAAGAATAATCCAAAAACCTTGAATCTGAATCTCTTTTTACAACAACAACAAATCAACGATCGCCGAATCACTTCCAAACATCACCACCACCATGGAACCCAACTCATCAACAAACCTCACATCACCTTCACCTTCTTCAACCAAATCAAAATCAAACCCCACCAAAAAACGTGACTTTTTACTCCACCTCGAAGCATACCTCGCCAAACGTGACGGCGTCGACAAACTCCTCAAAATCTCACGATACGCCGCCAAAATCATCTTATCTTCCGATACGATCCCAACCACGCACCCGTTCCACCGCCGTCTCAAAACCTTCGAATCCAACGTCGGATTAAGCCGTAAAGCCTTCCGTTTAGGTAAATTCATTCAGGATATCAATTCATTTCGGTCAGCTAAACTCGATTCCAAACACGATCTTGTACTCGCGATCGTTGCTTATGGGGGTGAGGGTTTGTACTATTTCGTCGAACAGTTGGTGTGGCTAACGAAATCAGGGTTGATTGATGCAACCTACGCGCGTAAATTGCAATTGATTAGTGCGTGGGCGGAATTGATTGGGTATATTGGGAGTATTAGTTTGAAAATTAGGGATTTGAAGGGGATTGTGAAAGATGAGGAGTGTTTGGTAACGGGGATTGAAATTAGGGTTTTGAGAGGTGATGGTATTGAAATTGAGAATGAGAAGTTGAAAAAATTGAGGGAAAAGAAGTTGATGAAGAAATTGTCGTTGGTGCAAGATGTGGCGGATGGATTGATGGCGGTGGCGGATGTTCGTGACGGAAAAGGGCGGTTGTCGGCCCCGTTATTATTGGCGTCGGCTGGGATGTTGTCGGCGGTCATTAGTACTCATAAGAATTGGTTATCTTGTTGATGATGATTCATGGTGATATATATTTTATATGTATCGACTATCGAGTAATCGGCGAAAATATTGATAATGAAGGTAATATTGTGGAATGTTGATTGAAGATTTATTTATTTTATGCGAATGTAGAACTAGTTATTTATTTGATCGCTAAACCAAACTCGTGAATACACACGAGAATAAAACTAAATTTTTATATTTATATATTTGAATGCTAAAGTTACGGTGGAGAATGTAAAGATGGTTGTTTGCGAGTTGTCACTTTAAGATAAGTTTTTCAAATTATCATTTCAAGATAGTAATATCATCACACGATGTCTTAGGGTTAATTATACTAGCAACATATCTCAAAGTGACAAAAGAAATTTGATACTTGCGATTGAAATATTTGTCCTTTTAGAAACCTGAAAAAACATTGTTCTATGGGAGTTCTATCCCCCACTTTTTTTGGATATTCATTAACAATTCGTTAACGAAAGAAGATGATTGAGGTATTCATAAAAGAGGATCTTCTTATAGTGATTTTCTTTCGAACACACTTTGTCTTCAAACTCTAGTTACTACCCGATTAATAGGATGTGAGACTGACCATAACGTGCAGAAAATATTTGTGCATTTCAATAACTCCTATAAAAAAATCAATAGTAACTGTTATGTATCATTATTCTATGCATTTTAACGGCTTTAAGGCTTATCGTTATCCCAACAAAATATAGATTAATATAATAATATTATTATTAGTAAGATTTGATCTTTGATAGAATATTATAAATTTATTTTCTGCAAGCATCGATTTATTGGCGACTTGAATGTCGCTTAAAGCCTAAATTGAATTTTAGGCATAAATTAAAATTCATTGAAATTCTATCATTTTCATGACGTCTCATTTTTTTTAAAAACAATTAACTTACTTATTGGTAGGAGATCCTTTATCAATCGAACAGAGAGCGAGGGAGAGAACTTTCTCTACTCTTAGAGTGTTTCACTCTGAGTGGAAAAATGACTTATCTTTATTCTATGATAGAGGATGGATTGTCTACATCTTACCTCACCATACCTCACACATGTAGGATGAGTTTTGTTGTCGTTGTTATATAATGTGGACCAATAACCTATAAGAGCATCAGGTGTGGTATCAAGTTAGCTCGGCGTCGACATCCGATTTTCACCAACCGACGGTCGGACCACACCGTTTCGGCGTCGGTCCATCCGAAGTCTCCCACTCGACGCTGTGTTTGTTGGTATAAGTGGGTCCCAAATTCAAATTATATCCGTTGCTTTTTTTTCTTTCTTTTTTTCTTCCTTTTCCTCCATTTATGGTGGGTTTATGGTGGTGTTTTACGACGGTTAACATAAACATAAAAACAGTAGCGACCGGAGCATGTTTCGGTGATCTGTGGTGGTGGTTTGCGACGGTTTTCGAACAGAAATAGGGGAGAGAGAGAGAGAGAGAGAGAGAGGGAGAGAGAGAGAGAGATGGTGGTTGTCGATTAGGGTGAAGGTGGTGGAGGTGACTTCGGTGATGGTGGCCGAAGGTGGTGACGGTTTGAGCTGTTTAGGGTGGCTGTGGTAGTGATGGAGAGGGTGGCTTAAATTTAATTTGTTTTATATAAAAAAATTTTTATATAGAAAATAATTATTTAATTAAAAAGGATAAAATAAATGATAAATAATAAATATTTTTTATTTCCAAGACACTGAACTGACATTCTTCTCAATTCCCCTGTTTTTTCACCAGTGTCAGTTTTCAGTGTCAGTCCAGTCAGCGTCCAGTCATCAGCAAGACAATGAACTAACACTGAACTGACGCGTCACCACACCCATTGCTCTAAGAGTTGAGATGTTAGAAAAACTATTTAATTCTTGATATGTCTAGCAATAGTCGAAATTGTAAGATATATTATTATGTGGTATACGTAGTAAACCTGATTACTTTTTGATTAATCCTCGATTACACATTTTTAAAAGCAGTCTGTTTCAATTTCGCAAAACCCGTTTGATTAATCGGTCAACGTCGATTAATGGGTTAAAGTCGAATTTGATAATCAAAGTAAGTCAAAGTCAAAATTGGTCAATATTTTAACATAAATTTAAACTAAAACTTCATAATTTTTGAACAAAATGAACAATTTTAGGCAATTATCTTAAAGCTTAAGTTTCTGTTTATGATTTTTTTTTCTCTATTTACACATTTTTTAAAATTTAAAATTTAACTGTATAAAGTAAAATTCAATTAATCTTCGAATTTTCGATTAATCTTTGTAAAATTCTGACCGATTGTAACAACCCAAACCATACCGCGTATAAAACCCCGTTAAATTTCATGACAAAAAAAAAAAAAATTTTGCTGACTGACCCATTTGCGCGGCGCGCCGACAGGTTGCGCGGCGCGCAGAACCTGTCTGGCAGCCCGCTGTCCCGTTTTACTTAAAATGCCAAAATGTTTGACCCGTTCCCGACGTTTTTAGCCAAAACGCTTTTAACCATGAATTCATACATATAAAACTAACACGTTTAATTAATAAAATTAAGTTTACGAAGCGGGTCCCACATCGACCCATTTTACCACCTTAAGTACCAAAATACAATTTTCGACTTTAAGACTTTAAAACAACACAAAGCCGAGCATGGCGATCGGGGATACGCTACCCAATCCTAAACGATCCAAAAGCAAGTCTCTAAAGCAAGCTATGAAAGTCTTCTAGTCCTCGCACTTACCCGAGCCACCGTCCGCATGAAATCTATAAAAATAATCAACAACGAGAGGGTAAGCTAGTGCTTAGTGAATGATAATATACTACATACATATATATGTATAAAATGAATACGCCACACAAAACAAATACCGCATACCGAAGCATCCAAGTATAAAGCGTCTACACTAAGCATACCGTACGATCTAAGCAACGAGCTAAAGATACAACACAAAAGATAGTCCACCAACGACAAAGTAAACATCGCCAAATAGCTACACCCGGAGGGTTAGCTACAACACAACAACACATTAATATATATATAACAATATAAACGAACAAGGTTAACCCCTTAACCTCAAACACACGAACATTGGCCGAACAACCCGAGCCTTGTGAATTCGCACAACCCGAAATTCACTTCTCAACCATAAGATGACCGAACAACCCGAGTCATCATGAATCCGCACTACCCGAGATTCATTACCTCCAATAAGGTGACCGAACAACCCGAGTCACCATGAATCCGCACTACCCGAGATTCATTTCACAATACTAAAACTCACGGTCACGGGATTATAAAATCCACCACACAACCATATCAACCCTTCGCCATTAGGGTTATAACAACCAAATCACAACCAAGTGTGATAACGTGCACACAAACGTGTACTTCGCCAAAGATGGTCAACCAAGACGCACAAACGTGCCAATTGGACTCATACACAAGTCCTTCAAATCCACCTATATGTGAAGTGAGCTCTATAACCGAGAATCACCTCACCCGACCCGCACCCATCCTACACATACATATGCATATAGGATATTATCACTCACCTTGAAGTCTTGATGAAAGCTTCCAAATAATCTGCAACTCGCCAATGGAAAATACCTATTCCATTATCATAATTACAACAATACACTTAGAATGGATTCACAAATCAACCCAAATTGACACTTAGTGCAAATTTGACCCAAATGCACTTCCAAGTACAAAACGCGCCCAAAATTAACCAATAATCACTAACACAAGTGAGAATGGTCATAATATGCCAATTAAACCCGAACTCAAGTGTTAAACACGTGTCATACCCATTTTGACACTTAAACCCTAATTTTGACCCATAAAGGCCAAAATCTCATCCTTTACAAGTTTTGACACCAAAACACATTTAACTCGGTTCTATACTTCAACTTAATCCATTTTAAGTTTATAAACCTCATTAAATCGCCAATCGGGTCATAGTCACCACCAAACTCTAATTTGACCCAAAGTCAAAGTTAGTCAACCAAACAACCTCCAATGGGTTCCAATACTTCCATAATCGCTAACTAAAGTGATTAAACTAAATTTCAAGTTCTAAACATGGCCAATTTGTTCACCAACCCAAAATCCACCAACAATTAACAATAAACTCGATTACTAGCATCACTAAACCCATTTCATCACCTAAAAGGGTATTACAACAAATTAACTCAAAACCCTAACTTGAATATCAAATTAAATAAATGAAATTCGGAGTTTGAGCTTACCAATACTATCACCGCGTAGCCGAGAACGAAAGGAACAACTTTAAAACCCGAGACTTTGATCGATTCGAGCTTCTTCTTCCCCAAAACCTCAAATCTCTCTCTAGACCTCTCTCTCTCTCTAAGAATGGATGAGGATGATGAATGGATGTGAAATGATCCAAAGTTGGATCTAAACCAACTGATAATGCCCACAAATCCGGCCCCATGTGAAATTACCCAAATACCCTTCATTAAAATAAATAAAACAAGATAGGTTCTGTCAGCGCGTTTGCGCGGCGCGCGGCCGCTTTGCGCGGCGCGCAGATTGACAGATTCAGCTCTTTTCCAATTTTAATATATATAAATATTCAACGAAGCCCGATCTCATATGCCTTTAATAAACAAGTATACAAAATAAATATTCGGGTCTTACAACTCTCCCCCACTTAAACTCGATCACGTCCTCGTGATCCTCATCACTTAACCAAACAGACCTCACCCTACGGTCCTCGACATAAGTCTCAATCCGACTTCCTAAGCAATTCTTTCCAACGAATCGCCTTCCACAACTAAATCGTCACCCGCGACTTCTCAAGTCCACAATCCGAGCACTAAAACCATGCTCTTACCCTAACATCGGGAAAACTCAACTAATCTCGTACCGGGATGTCAATCCCTTAGCATACTAATACCGAGTACAACTCTAAAAGCAACCAAGTCTCAACCTAAGGTCAACGACCCGAAACAATGAAGACCGAACCAAAAGAATCCTTACGGATACCACCAATCACGAATCATCCATTGTAGTGCGCAATACGACCCATACGCAACTACCGTAACAACACAATCCACGGTTAGAAACCGATAGCGCCCAAAGCGGCTATGGGAACACAAATCCCAAGGTGTACGAAATCGTCCATCGTCACACCCGTAACAAACATGTGAGCGAAACACGGCTATCGCATCACTAATCATACCACGTGGTCCTCACGACCCCACCATCGACGCATAAAACGACCGATAGTTCCCACAACATGGTCCTTACGACCCCACCATTGGTGTATCAAACAACCAATAGATTACAACTCAACATGGCCGAAACAACCCGAGCCAAAACACATATGGAGGATGGTCGAAACAACCCGAACCTTAGTGAATTCGCACAACCCGAAATCCACCAACCCAATCCATATATCTCACAACGAAATGACCGCACAACCCGAGTCATCGTGAATACGCGCAAACCGATATTCACTACCACCACCACATAGTATAACCGAGGATGGCCGTACAACCCGAGCCTTAGTGAATCCGAACCACCCGACATTCACTACCTCAAACTATGAGCCCAACCAACAGGGACAATCGTACTACCCGAAATATTGTGAATACGAACAACCCGATATTCACGTCCCACAACACAACTCTCTTGATGAAGTCAGCGGACCCCGAAGGTCATGCTCCACCAATCTCAATACCGGATGAAGTCAGCGGACCCGAAGATCATGCTTCACCGATCTCAACACCGGATGAAGTCAGCGGACCCGAAGATCATGCTTCACCGATCTCAACACCACGCTCATGACGAAGTCAGCGGACCCTAAAGATCATGCTCCATCACGCAACCATACTATAATGAAGTCAGCGGACCCCGAAAGTCATGCTTCATTAATCATCAATACCACGATGAAGTCAGCGGACCCCGAAGGTCATGCTTCATCAACTACATACCATAATCGAGCAAGAACCACCTATATCAAACATAGGTACCGAACAAGAATTCTCCAAAAGAGAACCCGACACACACCTTCCTTAACCGAAGGATTTCACCTTGCTCACCAAACACGTCCATTATCTCTCAACGAGATTTACCACATTACCGCCTCGGTGGGATTCCAATCCAAACCATAAGTACAATTTATCCGAAATCGCACTCTACCACGAATCGACCCAAAACTAGGTCTCGGTAAAAAAAATTCCAGATCTACCAAAATCATCATCCGAAATATCACACTAACACTTTCCTCGCGCAGGAGTGCGACTCCCCCACTTGGAAACACGTTCCTATATCACAACTCGTACACCCGTACGATGCTACCAAAGGTAGACTTTACCAACAATTGGGTACACACGACCCATCACCACACCTTGCTCTAACCTTGAGCACACGAAGGATTTCAATCAATCCTTAAACACTTCGAACGAAAAGTGTACCACGATTACACAAACCATACCCTCGCAATTATCCAATTGCTTTAGTTTGTCAAGTTTCACCTAGTCACTCATGTACCTACGGGTTTCTCCCGGTACCCTAAGTACAATGTAACCACAACACAATCGGAGTCGACACCACGCTAGTAGGTATAAAAGAGGCACCTAATGTCGCGTCATAAAGACTCCATTACCAACACACATCGAGATTTTAAACACTCGGCCTCAAAGGTTCCAATCACCCGACGAACCTCATGGTTCATCACTTCAACACCAAAAGCGAACACGCGCTAAACAATCGAACACCAAAACCATTTCCGTGGCTTGGTAGTAACATTCCCCAAATACTAAGGAATGCTTGGTTACACCAAGTCTTACGCCCTTCGTCCAACAACCAAACATCACCATAGGGTACTTCCGTTAGGAACGTCACCCTTAACCATAACATGCAAATCATTATGCAATTAACAAGTCCGAACATAAACGCCACATAAATAAATATTCAAAGACATATTTATCAAAACGAAACGTACCTCAACGTCTCCTTGCGGCATTCGCCGCCGCCAACTCGGGACAATCCGGCTTGCGATGTCCCTCTTTATGACAATAGTAGCACATTCCGCCTTCACTTCTCGGCATCGTGCATTCCCACAACTTGTGACCCCTAACGCCACAATTGAAACATCTAGGCGCACGAGATTCCACCGCGCCCTTTACCACTTTACTCGTACTCGCACTCGGACCCTTAGTCCTCTTACTCGGAGCACCATAAGAAACAACCCTTCCCTCACTTGAAGGTTCGTCCTTTTTCGATCGCGTATAAGACTCGAAACCTCTAGCCACCGCAAATAACTCCGCAAACGACTTCGCGTAACCCCGGCTAATTTTGCTTTTCAAGTCATCGCTCAAAGTTCGATAGAAATCCTCCATCAACAAACGATCGTTCCCCAAATATTCCGGGCAAAAACGAGCCTTCGACATAAAAGTCGTCTTTAAAGTATTCAAGTCCATAGAACCCTGTTGCAAATTTCGCAACTCACAACGCAATTCCGATAAATCGGCTGAAGTTCGGAACTCCTCGAAGAATTCCTCCTTAAATTCGTCCCATGATAATGCCATAAACGTCTCACCACCGACAAGATCAATCTTGCCATCCAACCAATCCTTCGACCTACCCCGCAACAAACTAGTAGCGAGTCTCGTCTTTTTCTCGGGAGGGCATTCCATAGTACGAAAACACCCTTCGACATCCGAAACCCAAGTCGTACTCACCAAAGGATCCGGTTTCCCATCATACATCGGGGGTCTAGTCCTCATGAAGCTCTTAAGACAACGCTCCATTTCACCCCTATTTTGGAATTCGGAATACTTCCCATCCATTTCTTCTCGAAACGCTCTCATTTGCTCCGCAACGGCGGCCGCAACACTAGCGTTAAATTCCGTGTCATTCGTCTCGGTCTCGTTTCGGGTCGTCATTCTAAAGAATGCAAAACGATTAGTCCACGCACGTATAAAACGACACGCACAACACCACCCCATCTTGCTAAACACTCGTCGTACATCACTTGTTAGACACGATTTGCACCCGTAATAAGGTCTGCAAGTTCTTATTACGCACGCACGCCGCATCGACTCGTTAGTACAACGACCGCCTCGCTCGATGCTATAAACAAACACAAACAAAATTCTACGCGACATAAGCACACGCGAGATTTACACCACAACACAAATAATATATTAATGATATCCGCATTACTAATATAAACGTTAGTCGACCTATAAACAAGGCACTAACTACACCCGTTCCTGACCCGTAATCCTACAAGTCCCGCAATAAATTACGCGCACACAAAAGTCTAAGTCTAGGCACCTATCTCAAGTCACCTAAATCCCTTAGACCAGGCTCTGATACCACTTGTAACAACCCAAACCATACCGCGTATAAAACCCCGTTAAATTTCATGACAAAAAAAAAAAAATTTTGCTGACTGACCCATTTGCGCGGCGCGCCGACAGGTTGCGCGGCGCGCAGAACCTGTCTGGCAGCCCGCTGTCCCGTTTTACTTAAAATGCCAAAATGTTTGACCCGTTCCCGACGTTTTTAGCCAAAACGCTTTTAACCATGAATTCATACATATAAAACTAACACGTTTAATTAATAAAATTAAGTTTACGAAGCGGGTCCCACATCGACCCATTTTACCACCTTAAGTACCAAAATACAATTTTCGACTTTAAGACTTTAAAACAACACAAAGCCGAGCATGGCGATCGGGGATATGCTACCCAATCCTAAACGATCCAAAAGCAAGTCTCTAAAGCAAGCTATGAAAGTCTTCTAGTCCTCGCACTTACCCGAGCCACCGTCCGCATGAAATCTATAAAAATAATCAACAACGAGAGGGTAAGCTAGTGCTTAGTGAATGATAATATACTACATACATATATATGTATAAAATGAATACGCCACACAAAACAAATACCGCATACCGAAGCATCCAAGTATAAAGCGTCTACACTAAGCATACCGTACGATCTAAGCAACGAGCTAAAGATACAACACAAAAGATAGTCCACCAACGACAAAGTAAACATCGCCAAATAGCTACACCCGGAGGGTTAGCTACAACACAACAACACATTAATATATATATAACAATATAAACGAACAAGGTTAACCCCTTAACCTCAAACACACGAACATTGGCCGAACAACCCGAGCCTTGTGAATTCGCACAACCCGAAATTCACTTCTCAACCATAAGATGACCGAACAACCCGAGTCATCATGAATCCGCACTACCCGAGATTCATTACCTCCAATAAGGTGACCGAACAACCCGAGTCACCATGAATCCGCACTACCCGAGATTCATTTCACAATACTAAAACCCACGGTCACGGGATTATAAAATCCACCACACAACCATATCAACCCTTCGCCATTAGGGTTATAACAACCAAATCACAACCAAGTGTGATAACGTGCACACAAACGTGTACTTCGCCAAAGATGGTCAACCAAGACGCACAAACGTGCCAATTGGACTCATACACAAGTCCTTCAAATCCACCTATATGTGAAGTGAGCTCTATAACCGAGAATCACCTCACCCGACCCGCACCCATCCTACACATACATATGCATATAGGATATTATCACTCACCTTGAAGTCTTGATGAAAGCTTCCAAATAATCTGCAACTCGCCAATGGAAAATACCTATTCCATTATCATAATTACAACAATACACTTAGAATGGATTCACAAATCAACCCAAATTGACACTTAGTGCAAATTTGACCCAAATGCACTTCCAAGTACAAAACGCGCCCAAAATTAACCAATAATCACTAACACAAGTGAGAATGGTCATAATATGCCAATTAAACCCGAACTCAAGTGTTAAACACGTGTCATACCCATTTTGACACTTAAACCCTAATTTTGACCCATAAAGGCCAAAATCTCATCCTTTACAAGTTTTGACACCAAAACACATTTAACTCGGTTCTATACTTCAACTTAATCCATTTTAAGTTTATAAACCTCATTAAATCGCCAATCGGGTCATAGTCACCACCAAACCCTAATTTGACCCAAAGTCAAAGTTAGTCAACCAAACAACCTCCAATGGGTTCCAATACTTCCATAATCGCTAACTAAAGTGATTAAACTAAATTTCAAGTTCTAAACATGGCCAATTTGTTCACCAACCCAAAATCCACCAACAATTAACAATAAACCCGATTACTAGCATCACTAAACCCATTTCATCACCTAAAAGGGTATTACAACAAATTAACTCAAAACCCTAACTTGAATATCAAATTAAATAAATGAAATTCGGAGTTTGAGCTTACCAATACTATCACCGCGTAGCCGAGAACGAAAGGAACAACTTTAAAACCCGAGACTTTGATCGATTCGAGCTTCTTCTTCCCCAAAACCTCAAATCTCTCTCTAGACCTCTCTCTCTCTCTAAGAATGGATGAGGATGATGAATGGATGTGAAATGATCCAAAGTTGGATCTAAACCAACTGATAATGCCCACAAATCCGGCCCCATGTGAAATTACCCAAATACCCTTCATTAAAATAAATAAAACAAGATAGGTTCTGTCAGCGCGTTTGCGCGGCGCGCGGCCGCTTTGCGCGGCGCGCAGATTGACAGATTCAGCTCTTTTCCAATTTTAATATATATAAATATTCAACGAAGCCCGATCTCATATGCCTTTAATAAACAAGTATACAAAATAAATATTCGGGTCTTACACCGATTAATTCTCGAATAGCGAATTTTACAACCTATACATGTATACACGTACTCCGTATTAATTAAAAAAATCTATAAATGAAATTTTAAACTCGTACATGTGATTGAAGACCTTGTCTTTATTTACATATTAAATAAAAAATTTAATTAATAATAACATTTAAACCTAATAATCCTAATAATAACACTTAAACTTAATATTCATCAATAGATATAACGAGATTCGGATTGGTCCGCGCTTTACGACGGGGCCTTTCGGCTTGCATATTCATATTTAACATAGCGTTGTGTATTTATAGAAGCAAAAACGGCTCATGTGTTAAGTCTATGGGTGTTCATCGGTTCGGTTTTAGGTTTTTGGTTTATTCGGTTTGGTTTTTTCGGTTTTAAAACTTATAAAATTAATCCGAAAACCAAACTGAAACCATATTTAAATATCAAAACCAAAACCAAAACCAAAACCGAACTGAAAAATCGAATTTGATTTCGGTTTGGTTCAGTTAAACCGAAAATTACTATAAATAAAAATCTTAACCAGCATAATTACTTACATATATATTAGAAATAACGGTTGTGGAATTAATTTACGTATATAGGGTATATAACATGTTTATAGTTTGATAAAAATAAAATAATACATCAAATATTATATAAATATAAATATTATAAATATAAATATAAATATAAATATGTTATTAATTTGAATTCAGTTTAAATTCGGTTTTCGGTTAACCGAATTTAAAATTTTCAAAACCGAAAACCAAAACGAAAACCGAATTACGAATTTGGTTTCGGTTTCGATCGATTTGAAAACCGTTTAAAAAAATCGGTTTGGTTTTTTTGGTTTGGATTTGATTCGATATTCGGTTTATTCGGTTTGAAACTAAATAGTGCATACTCTTAGTTAAGCCTTGTATAAGAGTGCTCCCAATGGAGAAGTTCCTCCATCTAAGTCCTCGGTGCCACATCAGCGCCACATCAACACTTCCTTCCCACTTCCTTTCCAGGACTAAACTCACGACTAAACACTCCCAACCATGACACTCCTTCCTTCCCTTTTTATTTTATTTTTTATTATTTTTTTATTTTTTTGAAAATGAAATTATTTTAATCATATATATTATAAATTATAAATATTTAATAACATAAAACTAAATTTCATTGATAATTAAAAAAACATTACAAATAATTAAAATTAAAACATAGAGTGTAAAATAAAATTACATAAAAATTAAATAAGAGAGTATTTTTGGCCACAACAAATGTGGACCCACAATAATAATAATAAAAATTAAAAATATCTCATCTACATCTACATATACATATGCAGTCGACATTCTCTCTATCTCCATCTTCAATTCCATGGCTTTTAAGCTAAAAAAAAGGTTTATTCTACTGTCCGACTGTCCACAAATATTTCAAGAAAGCACGAAAATGGAGACGATACGCTGGACGGCTACGTGGGCGGCCCCCTGGGCGGCCCGCTACCATCGGCGCCCAGGTTGGCGGTGGCTTGGGCGGGCTCCTGGACGGGATGGATGGGAGCGCTCTTAGATGTCGGTGTGTTTAGCGTTTTTTAAAAAGGTGTCAATTTCGAACGTAACTAGTTTCGTCTTGTTCGTAAAATAATTTCGAGTTTATTGGTGATATTGGTGAAGAATAACTCGCGACGAATAGAAAGATAAGGCATGTTGAAGTTTTTGGTAAGGTTTGGTTTTTTTTTTTAATTAGGAAAATAATCTTACATTTTATACCTCTTAAATGTATGTTTTAAACGACCAGAATTGACGAGTCATTTAGTCTAATTATAATATAATATAATATAATATAATATAATATAATATAATATAATATAATAATAAATTCTCTTGTTGCTTTGAAAAAAATTAATAGAAATTAAAATAGAAATAATAATTAGATGTTAGGTTGGTTTCCGTTATTATCGTTTAGTATTTGATTGTGTTTGGTTAATTTATTTTTAAGGTTTCGGGTTGTTACGAGAGACTCGTCTGTCTGTCAATTGTTTTCGGTTAGATGGTTGTTCCCAAGTGCAAGTTTTTCCATTTTTTCCACAATTTTTTTTGTAGTTTCGATAAACCATCTTGTTTCTATATAAGTTATTTTATTAGTTTCGCAAAGAAAAAAAGGAAAAAAACAGCAAATTGAAAATTGAAAAAAGATGGTTCAGTGTAGAGTAAATTGAAATAGTCCGCACCTCACCAGATCAGATGACGTTTATTCACGCTACGTGCATCCATCACGCCACATCAATAATCAAATGCACATCAACTTCCAACTCCTAAAACCAGATCCCCACATTTCATCGAACACATGGCATACAAAAACCAAATCAAACACCATCACCACTAGGGTTTCTATAATCATACAATCATACATAAATGGATTCAGAACTCAATACCTTACCCCCTTCATATCCACCTCCACCACCACCTCCACCACATTTTCAATCCAATCACGAACACGGTCCCACTAACGACGATCTTCCCCTCCTCAAAACCACCACTCGTTCCACCACCACCGCCACCACCTCCGGCGATAGCGATGACAACACATCGGTATCCACCGCACCGGAACCAGACATCGAAGAACTCGAAAAGAAATACTCTGCATTTGTACGTAATGATATGTACGGTACAATGGGACGTGGCAAATTACCTTGGACACAGAAATTTTTACTCGGTATTGCGTTGATCACGCTGTTTCCGTTGCGTGTGGTGTCCGGTACGTTGCTTGTTGTGGTTTATTATTTGATTTGTAAGGGGTGTACTCTGTTTTTGGTTCCGAATAAAGAAGATGAACAGGAGGATTATGCACATATGGGGGGATGGAGAAGAAATGTTATGTATTGGGTTGGGAGAGTTCTTTCGAGAGCTATGCTTTTCGTTTTCGGGTTTTATTGGATTAAGGAGACTAATAGGAATCCCGATATCGATCGCAAATTCAACGATGATGAGGTATCTGTTGTTATATTAGTAGTGATTTTTTTTTTTTTTTTTTTTTTTTCTGACGTCAGTTGGGATCACTCAGGGACTAAACCACTCACGCATTGATCTCTCGTAGTTCCATAACCCGCCCCTAACTACTGCCCTGGAGGAAACCTGACTAATCCGAGGGCATGGCCGGTAAAAAACCCCCTCCCCGCTGCCCCCGCACTAAGCGAATGATTAGTTACCTATCATTGTTAGATTAGATTCTTAGATTAAATAAAGCAAGAACCTATTTGTTTTGCGAGAAAAAGCATTAAGCTTGAATGTTTTTTAATCAAACTAGTGTGAAAGTATCAGTTGCATAATTTGATATTTGTAATGAGAAGTGCAAAAGTTAATTGAATTAGAAAACATGTTACATATGGCTGTAATATTATATGTTGTCATGTTTGTAACACCAACAAGATTCGACAAGAATTAGCCTGTAATTCGAATTCTTGATATGATCAAGTTCAAATCTGAATAACACCAACTCAAACCTCAACGTCAAAATATAATTTTAAATCATAGTTATCCTAACCAAGGATATATCCTAAATTTGTATGATCATCCTTAACTCAACTCAAATAATGCATAGCTATCATAGTTAGATTAGATTTTGATTGCTAATGACTTTTAATATTCTTGTAGTCCAAGAAAATGATCCCTTAGAACATTAGATTTAATTTTACCCTCTTCAGTCTACCTAAAATCTGTCCCTCCATATTTCCATCAAACTTAAGTGTTAAGAATGATAGCTGAAATAGTGAAATCAATAGTTAGCATACATAAGCTGTAAGAGATGAAGTCCCTGAAAGTTGAAGAAACTACAATGTTTGGAGGACATTAACATGTTTTATTATCACTTATATATTGGTTTGCCATATAAGTAAACGTACGTTTATTCATGTGAATTTCAGTTATTTTTTGTCTCCCTGAGTACCTGACAAGCTCATGCTTTGCTTGTTGTGAACCTGTAAGTGTTTTGAGTATCTTATTTTTTTAATGGCCAGTTGGATGCTAATGATGATAGTAAGGAAAAGGAAAGGCCTGGAGTAATTATATCGAATCACGTTTCGCATTTGGATATTTTATACCATATGTCTTCCTCATTTCCTAGCTTCGTTGCCAAGGTTCGTTAACTATTTGAAGAAATTTTTTTTTTTTTTATTTTTTTTTTTTTTATTTTTTTTTTTAAATGTTATATGTATTGGGTGCTGTAACTGACATGTTATACTCTATGTTTTGATGTCATTGATGAAGAGATCAGTGGGCAAACTTCCTCTTGTTGGCCTTATCAGGTTGGCTTAAGTTACAATGCACTCTGATGCTTAAAAACGATTTATAAACACTTATTGTTGATGAGATTATCCCATTCATGTTTGTAGTTTGCACATTGCAATGATCTAACGGGTTATGTAACTACATCTACATTTTTTGTTTCAGCAAGTGCCTTGGGTGTGTATATGTTCAACGGGAGTCAAAATCATCTAATTTCAAGGGTGTTTCAGGTATTTATATGTGCACTTCGTATGATAAGTAAGGTTGATTGTATATGTTTATGAATACAATTCGGACCATTTTGTTGATGCATATGTGTTTACAGTCATTCTTATATTATTAATATTAGTAAGTAGTAACACAGCAAAAAAAATCTGAACTTTTTATGTATTTTGACTAATTTTGCTGGACATTTTCTTTCTTATATAGTTCATGAACAATAAATATATCACCTCCCTTCTTAGAAGACGTAATACACACTTGTTAAATACACATACATACACACATATAATGAACAAAATGCATGTTTCTTTAATGTTTGTATTTTGAATTTGTTGCTTGCAGGTGTTGTGAATGACAGAATTAATGAATCCCTCCGGAATAAGTCTGCACCTATGATGATGCTTTTCCCAGGTCACATTTCATCGTCTCTCAGGTCCTTGTAATATATTTAATCTTTTTACTGATTTATAAGTTGATTTATTATGTTTTATACAGAAGGAACAACTACAAATGGGGACTATATACTTCCATTTAAAACCGGTGCATTTTTGTCTAAAGCTCCTGTTCTACCCATTATCTTGAAATACCCGTATCAAAAATTTAGCCCAGCATGGGACACCATATCTGGGGTGAGTTTTAATTTATATGTTTTAGTGTTTTAATATGGTTTGTTTTAATATATGCATTTGCTTAATTTATGTTCCATTTGCAGAAACGTCATGTGATTTTGCTGTTATGTCAGTTTGTAAATTATATTACAGTACTGAGATTACCAATCTACTACCCTTCACAAGAAGAAAAAGATGATCCAAAACTATATGCAGAAAATGTTCGCAGATTGATAGCTCGTGAGGTATGCTTATATTTTGAATATATGCATTCTACTTGCCTTTCTTAGAGTTTTAGTATTAGAATATTTATCAGTAAGAGCAAATTGGTTCAGAGCTGCAATGTGTAAACCTAAATTGAGTAATTTGGTCCTAAATTAGCCTTGCATATTATTGTAATATTGCTATTTATTGCAGGATTATGTTAAATTTTGTGATGTGTGCAGGGGAACCTAAAAATGTCAGATATTGGGTTGCCAGAGAAGCGAGTATATCACGCAGCTATCCATGGTACGCCTTCTGTTTTGCATGAAATTTTTTATGTCCAGCGTGTCAAAAAGATATTTAGTTGTTTTTATGTTTTGTTTTTTTTAATCATGGAATACGCTAATGCAAGGCATTATCGTTGTCACCACCCTGGATCTGAAGCCTTCTCTTTTTGAGTTTATGCAGGTTTGTTTTCTTAAAGATAAATGGAGAGCGTTTACGTTTCATGTAGACCCAATTATTATTCTTTTGGCCAAAAGAAAGAAAAAACAAAGGGATAGTAACATGCTTTCAATTCTTTGAAAATGTATTGTATGGAAGCAGAGAACATGAGTTTTGAGGAACTGGTGCATTGTTGAACATGATGATCCCATTCCTGCTTCTTAATTTTGATTTGACGGCTACAAAAAGTAACTTAAAATTGGAAATAGTCTTTTAGGCATGAACAAAATTGTTCGGTAGCAGGTTATGGTGTTTCAGTTATTTGCTTATTTATAAATAATTATATTTTATTTTCTTCTAGAATTTTGATCTGTATTATTTTAGTGACAATGACAAATTCTAACAAGTTTCTGTTGATTCTGTCTTTTGTTTGCATACTTGCATGTATGTGTGGAAAGTGTAAGGTTTTATGGTTCAAGTAGATTACACTGCTAAAATATTAAATGATTTTTTTTTTTTTTTTTTTTTTTTTAATAATCAGATACAAACTTATAAATATCTACAAACGAATTTGAAAAGACAAATTTTCACGAAGAATTTATTGCCGAGTAGCTCCCAAAATCGGCTGCACAAAGATATCCCCTTAATGATCAAAAAATAGGTTATAGACATAATTTCCCGTCAGCTCCAATCTCGCGACCGCGAGGTATATTCTCGCGATCGCGAGGCCATAAATCCCAATCTCGCGACCAAGAGGTTATTTCTCGTGATCGCGAGGCCCTTAAATCTGGTTTTTCGCGTTCGTTTTTAGTGTATCTCGCGACTAGAAATCATGCTCGATCAATACCTCGCGAAAGGGAGCCAAAATCTCGCTAAAGCGAGGCTTAGAAAACTCGTTTTGGCTTGGAAAAAGTCTGAAACGCGTATTTCAATCCTCGACTCGTACCGGAACCAACCATGTCGATATTTAAGCTCCAAAGCACACATAAATCACCCACCTCAAGTAACCTCTCGATACAAAAAGCATAATCTTCAACAATTAATCATCAATAAATCTTCAAATAATGCGCAAAACTGATGAACACGAGACTATTGCGACTGAAAATGTATACTCTTTGAGCAATATCAATGTGCCTACAAAATATCAGCGAGCTGGTGTTTTTACAAAGGTTATACATACTGGCTTCTTTTGCTAAGCCGGTTGGGTTTGGTTTCCTGGAGTTTGGCTACCGTCTCTTTGAACATGCTAGCCAATCCCTAGCAACACTGCTTTAATACCATGTTAACAATTGAAATTGCATTACTAATGTTTTTATTGAACACTGAATTGATAAAACTGAATGGGTATAAACTCACTTGGTTACATTTTGAATTACTGTATTTGTTATTTGTTACAAGCTTTAAAGAGAATGAAAATAGTAGAGTTACATAACAGCTATATTCTATTTTAGGCATGAAGCCTTTGACAAACTGTGTAAACAATTTGAGAAAATGTAGAAAAGGAAACTGTATGTTTTTTAATGTACTCTAGCCTTTGTCTTCATTGCTTACCTCTTCTTTTTTGTTCTTTATTTCTAACAAGTATTAGCAATCAGAGCCTTCAGAAAATGGCTCCAACGCATCTTGCTTGCCATCAAAATAGAACTCCATGACTGCTTTCATTCTCGGCAATTTATCTGGATGGTAATTCATATGAACGATAACAGGCTTTAACTTTTTCAATTCGTCATCTTTTCTCACTTGTTTGAAAAGAGTCTTACTGTTCATAAACATATAATGATCCATCGTTCTCTTCGAAGCATGAAGACCGACGTAACCTGGATGAGAAGGAAAAAATAGCTCTTCGTTGAAAACAGCCTGATCCCAAACTCGTGGCGCGTTAGATAGCCTATCATTTACACGATCCAAAAGCTCAATTGCAGGTAAAGTAGGCCTTAAATAACAGAATCCGGAGTTATAAGCCCATATACGCATTGTATGAGCGTATCTAGCCCACCCCATAGAAGGATCGTCAGAAACATCATCATATCCGTAAGCTGTCATATTACTATACCCCTCAGACATAGATTCAACATCTGAATCCCGATATATATATATATGATCAAAAGGGCTTTGTATGTATACAATATCAACGTCTGATAGAATGACACTATAACCCAATTGTAAGAACTCTCTTAAGATTTTATATTTTAATCGTGAAACGGCATCACTACCACCTGTCTTAGCAATCGAATCAACATCCTCATCAGAATCTCTCATGTAAAATGGCACATCATTTTCTTTGCATAAATCAACGATTCCGTCATCTAATGCAACCAGCAACCACTAGATAATTCGTTATGCCTACATTTTTAATGCTGGTGAACCACACCTCTATAATTCGTTTTGTACGCAGGTTTATGTATGTTTGTTTGTATGTACGCTTGTTTTGATTTTCTGCTTGCCTATGATTGTATTTATGTATTTATGTATTTATGTACGTTTGTATGTTTATATGTATGTATTGTTATATGTTTGGTTGTATGTATATTCGTATGTTTGTATGTATATCCGTATGTTGGTATGTATATTCGTATGTTTGTATGTTTTATATCTATGTATGCGTATGTAGGTTTTCCCGTATGTATGCGTGTAGGTGGATATCTATGAATGTACGTTTGTATGTTTATGTAGGTTTGAGTAGATACGGTTTTATGTATGTTTGTATGTTTATTTTTATAGACTGGCTTGCTATGATGTGATTTTATTTGTTTGTGGACATATATGTTTATTTCTCATTTAGTGCAGCTTTACTTTATTCGTCATGTGCTCCGCAGTACACTCTAAGGTATGTTTTTTTTTTTTTTTTTTTTTTTTTTTTTTTTTTTATACGGCGCTGTTTTGGGAGCCATCAGCAAGCGTCTACTTATTGGCGACTTGACTGTCGCTTAGAGCCTAAATCGAATTCCAGGCAACATTTTAAAACCCATGGAAATTTGTCCCACCATTTTCATGGCGTTGGCATTTTTTATTTTTATTATTTTTTTTTTTTTGGCCGGAGGTCCGTTGCAAGCAATCTCTTTATCCGTCGAACATAGAGAGGAAGGACTTTCTCTACTCTTGTGAGTGTTTCACTCGGGGTGGTGAAATGACTTCTCTTTGTCCTAGGGTAGAGGAAGGATTGTCTACGTCTCACCTCCCCATACCCTACAAGTGTGGGATTGGGTTTTGTTGTTGTTGTTGTTGTATTAGAATTTGCGAATGCAACTATAAGCTCGTTGTTTACAGCAACCTTTTTTAATATCTTCGCGAGTCTTGGATTAACTGTTTCATCCACAAAGTCTGATTTCACCATTTTAACTAGCTCTGAGGATTCACTTGATGTTGATACAATCTGTAATGATAAATAACACAAATTTGATTCTGGGAAAAAGAAAAAGTCCTTCAAAGAACAAGCTAAGCACTAGAACATCTCGATATAGAGTTCAAGTAAACGATAAAGACTGGGCAACGAACAACCAATCATCATTTTTTCTGAAAAAAAAAGCATAATTTCTTTGTGATGTATGACTTTCACCACGAACTTTATTTAAATATGTTCGATTTAATGGCCGTTCTGATCAAACGGCCAACATGATTAACAATCTCATAATAGCTTAGTGTTTGAGGTAACCAGGAAAAGGATAAAAAATGGTCATGAGATAATTCGGTTATTCTGCGAACATTCAAATAAAAATTGTTTTCAAATTTATTACTCCGTATGATTATAAAGTCAAAGACTCAAAGTTACGAAAGTGTTTAGGCCAAGCTCGGTTATATATACATACATAAGTAGGAAAAAGACAACCACTAACAACCTTTTAACTAACTCTTAATTAGCCAAGTAAAATATAATTACAAGAGATAAGATGCTTGCTTCTTCTTATGTATTGACTAGATATGAGGTTAGCGTCTAAATATGGAAACCTTACCCGTTTATCGAAAAAGTCAAAACCATATTAATTTCTTTCTTTAATATTACCAAGGCACGGAAGTTAAGTTTCTTTTGTGAATTTGACACACAAATAACACCTTTTAGGGATAAAATTATAAGTATTCTAAAAGCACAATGTTTTCAGTGACAAAAGATCGAAGTAAGGTTGCAAAATTCACTATTGGGTTTGGAAGGAGTAATCCGTAATTCGGAGATGTATCGGGGATTAATCGGATTGTACTTTATACATTTAATATTACATTTCAAAAATTATATGTATAAATATAGAATAAAATCATAAAAATAAATAAACATAAGCTTTAACATAGTTGCTTAAAATCGTTCATTTTGTTCAAAAACTATAAGATGTGAGTTTAAATTCATATTAAAATATTGACCAATTTTGACTTTAACCGACTTTGATTACCAAATTCGTTTTTGACCGGTCAATTGACGTTGACCGATTAATTAAACGGATTTTGAAAAATTGAAACGAATTGCTCTTAAAAATGATTAATGCGGTATTAAAAGGGTCTTTTAACAACAGTGGGTCGAACACTTTGTGAGCATCAAGTAAACAAAGCAACAGCCACTTTCATTACTGACAACAGAAGTTAAACCCAAACAGACCATAACGAACATGAATGACATTGATAATAATCAGATTATAAATATACCTGGATAAATAATTTGGTGAGACGTCGATTTTGAAATTGAGAAGCATGATTCGAAGATAGAAAACCACGAGGATATAAAAATGCCCCCGAGTAAAATTCCGACTGCAATTGCGACGGCGATATGTGATCCACGTATTGATTGAGCTGCGTTTTTGTCTCTGCGACCAACAAGACCCGCCATTTGGATTTAGATTGATGATTAATTGCTTGATTGTGTCGCTATAATTTTATGGTTGTATACTCGGTATAATATAATAATACAAATACAAAACCAGACTGCAGCTTGTAGTAGGTGAAAAGCTTCTTAACCTTTGAGATGGTTTGACTTTTTACATTTTGGCTTTTTTAATTATTTTGAATATTATATTATATGAATATGAATATGAATACATAGATGTCATATTTGAAAGACAAAATTTCATAAATGGTACATGTGGTTTGTATAAAGAATTACTCGATGTACCTTAACTTTTTTCGTCGTTAGTGGTAACCTGGCTTGCAACTTGATCACAGGTGGTCCTTCACCTTGAATTGAAATTGAAAAACTCAAAAATGCTTAAATGATATGGTCGAAGAGAATATTTGAAAGGTAAGTTAACATATGTTGATATGATTAACCCAGGCCGGCCCAATGGGTGTTCAAGTTGTACACTTGCACAGGGCCAGGAATACCATTGTAGTGGGTTATGATTTAAAAGTTGTTACCTATTTTCTGATCCATTCTATAAATATTATTTGACAAATTCCAAATACTTCGATGTGGGACTAGGAATGTAATTAGTAATAATAAACTCTACAAAAGCTTCTACATTCTTGATTATATAAATTCCATCTATTCATCTGGGATTCTTTGTTCTTACGAAACTATACAAGTAGACCAAGTTACTAGAAATATAGCAAAGGAGAGGAACTAAAAGTGCTAATTATGAATGTTGTCCAGATTCCCTATCATTCATTTTTTTTTCATCAGCCATTGAGGTTTTTGGTCTTCATGGATGGTTTCAAAGGTTGTTAATTTATATAATGGGTAATAAATAAATATTTATAATATTTAATTGCATAAGCAGTGTAGATATGTGAGTAAATATTCTCGATAAGTATTACTGTACAAATAAGTATGGCAAGTGATCATGTCGTATGTGCACATGAGGTTGAATATAGTTTATGTTTATTGATATGACGTTAATTGTCGTTTCTTTGAATAGTTTATATTAATTATTCGTTAGGGCCTTTTTTTTTTGCTTCGCTCAGGGCACTCAAATTCTCGGGACCGGCCCTGTGATTAACATTGACAAGTTTCCCATAAACGAGCTAAATGATATGGTCGAAGATTTGGGGTATGATGGAAGAAGTCCAATGTTTTATCATTTCCTAAGACCTGGTACCATTTTGGATTATGGTTTAGAAGCTTTGGCTAGTGACTTAGATGTTATCAACTTTATCTAGTATGTGAAACATAAGGAATTATGTGTTTACACTTAGCATCAAAATGTAGACATTTTTACAATCATTTATGAGTCCTAGGCAAAATAAGGTAGTTATACAAAAAATCATTGAGGATGTTCCAGCACAAAGTCAAGTAAAATCCAAGAAACTTGTGTTTGAACCAGTTGAACACAGTGTACGAGTAGTTGTACCAAATTCGCCAAATGTGACTCATGCAATTGATGGTGAAAATAAATGAACCAGTTGTCACTCAAAATGACTCGGTTGTGATTCAAGATGAACCTGTTGTGACTCAAGATGAAGCAGTTATGACTAAAGATGAAAAATGTGAGGGTGAACATGAAGATAATGATTACTTGGTTGATGAAGATATTATTATTGAAGATGTAGATGTGGATATATATGAAGGACTTCAACTTGACGTATATAAAGATGAGGAATTCATGGGTACTTCTAAAAACAATACTACAAGTGAGAAGGATCAAGTGATAGTAGATTTAGATGTATTAAATAATGATGAATTTGACATTGATGGTATTTATGAAGATGGTATTGAAGAGGATAGAAACAAAAGAATAAGAGTCAAGGCAATAATCTAAGGAAAGTGCGGTTATAGAAAAAACTTTCTAGGCAACAGTTTGCAAGTTCAGATGAAGTTAAGGATACAATTATTATGCATGTAATTGAGACTAGGAGAAAGTTTATTATTATAAAAAAAAAAAAAAAAAAAATGATAAGAAGAGGGTGAGGACATGCTATCAAGGTGTAATACCCGTGTTTAAGAGAGAAATTTAAGGGAGCAGTTCTATAATTGAAAGTAAGAAATATGTAGGTAAGAAAATAATGGTAATAAATCTTTGGAAGAAGAGTGAATTACATATCAAGTGTCATTGGGTAATCTAAGTGTCTAAAGATGTTAAATAGGAAACTATGATAGGACCGGCATGCGATGGGTGCGGATCCTTGATCCCCGCGATTCACCCGTAAAGATTTTTTTTTATCTGTTGGATACCCGTTTACCCGTGGCAGGGATGACTATGATTAACCCAAAGGTGGCCGCAACTTAGGTGGCGCATACAGAACCAACATGATTCAAGCCCCTACCGCCGTCACAACAAGAATCACAACGATCGAAGGAACTCTCGAGGGCACCATGGAAGCAATCACCATCATCAGCATAAAAATAATGATAACAGCGTCCGCGACGACAATCATGCACTTATCAAAAGTTTGACAAAAAGTCTCAAGTAAATTCTCGTAACAGAACCAATATCGGAAATGTTTGAACGACCAGCGTTCATGTCTGATTACGAGCGTGGAGACAAGTGAAAGTTCTGCGATTTTCATGACGACTATGGTCATGAGATGAACAGATGCAAAACGTTAGTAGAAAAAGTTGTCGCTTGCTTGAAGCGCGGAGAATTGCAACATCTGAAGGTGAAGGTGCAGAAGGAAGCACAGAAGGAAAACAAGAAAGATAACGAGCCCAAAGGGTCAAAAAAGGTCATTCACGTTTTTTCCCAGAGGGGGAGAATGGCGTCATTAGAGCCTGAGCCGCTTCAGCCGTGGGAGAAAGTGCAGATTGTGTTCCCATCAGTTGAAGTGCGCAATACGAAGAATGAACCAATCACCGCGGAAGGATACCTACCCAAATGTGGGTACACGATGAAACAACTCTGTCTGGACAATGGGAGTTGCGCACACGTCATGTTTGAACATTGCTACGATGAGTTGTCATTGAGGGTTAGGGAAAAATTGAAGGCGTTCAAGGAGAAGTTCTGGGGACTCTCGGGTAAACCCACCTGGTCCCTAGGCACCCTACATGTCAACTTGAACTTTACAACGATCGGGACAGAGGCAAGGCTCGAGCTGAAAAAGTAGAATTCTGCGTGATACGTGCCTCTTCCGATTACGACGCCCAGTTGGGAAACGACAAGATCTCCACCATAATAACGAAATCCAGCTTCTTGATCTGCAGCAGAAAAAGGAGTCTGTCTGTCCCTTTCCGGTGCCCTTTGCTGTGCCAAAGCTGCATGTGTTGAGCTGTCGCCCAGGGCTCCAAACAGCTCGTACTGCATGAACCACAATAGCCATGATATCATTGTTGTAAAAGTTATCAAACAGACCATCCGTGCCTGCTATTATCACATCTCCTGGAGCAACAGCAATTGAAAATAAATAAAGTGAGCATCCTTCTCAGGATGGGGCAGATAGCATGATCCTGAAAACAGTTTCAGTAGTCTGTCTGATATCGTCTTTCTACAGTCACTTGATGAGTCAGTGAGTACACAAACCTTAATAACTTGATTCATCGATGATCTCAGTGAACCATTTTTTTAAAACAAAGTGTTAGTAAAACTCCCCGACTGTTGCTGCAACTGTGGACACATCTAGTACCATAAAAAAGATTAGAATTATATCTGGTCCGAGTCGAAGGTCCACTAAACACATAATCAGAATCGAAATCTTTATCCGGATATCTCATAGCAGAAGAACTAGCTTCGTTTTAAAACAATTGATCCTATCGCACTGACACATTCACAGTTCGAGTAACTATCTTCATTTAATCAACAAACTAAAATTGAATTAGATTGAATTGAACAGTCTGTTATGAGCTGTGGATTTAGCGGGCTGTGATTGTAATACTGAACGAATTTTTGAAAATGTTTCGTAGAGTGGAAGGTACACTAACACTCAACACTCACATATAGTGTTTTTATCCAATTGATTGATGTTCATATCTAAGATTTTTGTCAGTTTCTTTCGCGTCATTTTCACTAAAATTCTTCAGGGGACCAGATACATAACTAAATATACAAATGCGAAAAAAGATAAAAATTTATTTAGTTCTTTAACCAACTAAATATACGAATAACATTGGAACAAGCAGGAATGTGGTACAAGATAAAAAAAAGTACTCTATAACTTATAAGATAAGATGATCAAACTGTAAACGATAAACAAAATTACATTCCTACAAACAAAACCAGTACCCGGGTAGAGTTGGCGTTACCAATCAGAGCCATCAGGAAACGGTTCCAACGCATCTTGCTTGCCATCGAAATAAAACTCCATAACAGCTTTCATTCTCGGTAATTTGTCCGGATGATAATTCACATGAACGATAACAGGCTTTAACTTCTTCAAATCACCATTTTTTCTCACTTCTTTGAAAAGAAACTTGCTGTTCATAAACATATGACGATCCATTGTTCTCTTTGAAGCATGAAGACCGACGTAACCTGGATGAGAAGGAAAAAATAGCTCTTCGTTGAAAACCGCCTGATCCCAAGCGGGTGGTGGGTGAGACAGCCTGTCTGCTACACGATCCAAAAGCTCGATTGCAGGTAACGTAGGCCTTAAATAGAAAAACCCAGAATTATAAACCCATATACGCATTGTATGAGCGTATCTAGCCCACCCCATAGAAGGATCATCAGAAACATCATTATATCCGTAAGCAGTCATGTTACTATGCCCATCAGACATAGATTCAACGTCTGAATCCCTATATATATGATCAAAAGGGTTCTGTATGTATACAATATCAACGTCTGACAAAAGAACACTATAACCCAATTGTAAAAACTCCCTCAAGATTCGGAATTTTAGTCCAGAAACAGCATGATTGCTTCCTGTTTTAGCAACCGAATCAACATCCTCGTCGGGATCTCTCATGTAAAATGGTACATCGTTTTCTTTGCAAAAATTAACGATCTCGTCATCTAATGCCACCACTAGATAATTGGGTATGCCTACTTTTTTAATGCTTGTGAACCACGCCTCTAACATTTCTTTCACATTAGAATTTGCAAGTGCAACTATAAGCTCGTTTTTTACAGCAACCTTTTTTAAGATCTTTGCGAGTCTTGGATTAACTGTTTCGTCAGGAAGGACTACATGGTTAGTTCTTATACCCTTGACAGTACCAAAAGGCCCGGCTTTTTGTGGCTCACTTACCACCAAAACTTGCTGCTGCTCATCCTTTCCGTTTTTCTGTTCGGCAGCCATTAACTTTTGAGTTAACTCTTTAACTTGTTTCTTCAATTCATCATTGGTGGTAGATAAATCTGCAAGGTCTGATTTCAACATATTAACTCGCTCTGAGGATTCACATGAAGCTGATCCAATCTGTAAAAACAGAACCTTTCACATTATAAGTAATAAATATCAAATTCTGGGAAAAAGAATAACTAGACGATCCAGATTTTGAGTTCAAGGAAACGAGAAACATCGAGTAACGAACAACCAATCATTATTCACACAAAAAAAGCATGATTTCTTTTTGGTGTTTGAATTTCACACGAACTTTACATAAATATATATGATTTGATGGCTATCCAGACCAAACAGCTAATATGATTGATAAAAATGCAAACCACAATCATAAATAAAAATGGGGATATCAGAAGCCAAAAAAAAAAGTCAAAAACCAAATGAATTTCTTTCTTTAATATTTTTGACAACACAAAACCTAAGTTCCTTCTATAAGTTTGACATACAAATAACATCTAATAGGGATATCATCACAGTCTAAAAGTACAATGTTTCAGTGACAAAAGGTCGAACACTTTGTGAGCACAAAGCTACCTCCCCTTTCATTTAAGCAGTGACAACATAAGTGAAACCCTAATAGACCATAATGAAAATGAACAATAATAATAATAATTAAATTTCGAATTAACCTGGAGAAATGATTTGGTGAGACGTCGACCTTGAAATTGAGAAGCATGATTTAAAGATAGAAAACCATGAGGATATAAAAATGCAAAAATGCCACCGAGTATAATTCCGATTGCAATTGCGACGGCGATTCGTGATCCACGTATTGATTGAGCTGAGTTTTTGTCTCTACGACCTATAAGACCCGCCATTTGGATCTACAGAGATTGATGATTTTATGGTTGAATTTGTCTCTATAATTTTATTAATGGTTGTATTTTCAGTATAAAATACAAATACATACAAAACCAGACTGCTGCTACCTGCTAGTAGTTGGTGGCATGCTTGTTGAACTTTGAGATGGTTGACTCTTTAATTTTGACTTTTTCAACGCATTAGAGGTTGCTAGGATGCAAATGATAACGATCTTAAATGAATATAAATACGGATATAGATATGGATGAAATATTTAATTCATGAATATATCCAATTACATCTGAAATGCATATACGAATACTATAATATAGATATTTGCATATATAATAACTATTACAAATGTATTTATCATTATACATACATTTTTTTGCAACCATATAATGAATACATTATGAGGGATCACAATAAAACATGTAAACCTAACTTAAAAACATAAATATTAGACATATAATTTGTCATAATCAATGTTTGATGGTAAATTTAACAAATTGTATTGAATCTCTGACAAAAATTACAAATTCTGGTGGAACGATTTCAATTTTATGTTATGTTAAATTTATTTTTGTTATATTACGTTTTTATTTTCACTACATATTAGAAAATATTACTCCGTATAACATTTCTTAAATATTCAATGAATATCCAATAACTCGCTTAATCCACTGGATATGGATATGGATATGGATGGATGAACTGAATGTCAATGGATATGGATATGAATTAACAAAAACTAAATGGATATGGATGTAGATATGACGTCACCCGATCCATATCTAATCTATTGTCATGCCTAACGGTTGCATCATGTATGCTTAGAATTTTATCAACATGAAAAAATTACAAGGATAGTCCTTGTTATTTGTCGAATATTTCGTGGATAGTCCGAATTTTTTTACCTGAGTAGTTCATTACTTTGCATTTTTTTCCACGAATTGTCCAGTCATCTAACGACCGTTGATTTTTTTCATTAACTCAAATCATGTGCCAGACATGTGAGGTAGCGCTTGATTCGAGTATTTGAAATCTCAGGATTTTAAATCCCATGAAATTTAAACTATCAAGGGATTTGAAATACCAAGGGACTTGAAGTCCTAGAATTTGAAATTTGATCATGTGTTTGGTTCAGCGATTTGAGATTTCAAGATTTGTAAAACATAAAATGTAATAAGTAAACTTAAACATACTTAAACGTAAAAACATAAAGTGAAAAAACAAAGCGTAAAAAGTAAACGTAATACGTAAATTGGAAAGCGTATTGCATAAACACAAAACGTAAAACATAAAATAAAACGTAAAACATGTAATAACATGTATCCCTAAAACGTATACATAACACGTAACCGTAAAATTAACATGTAAAGCGTAAAACGTGTTGTTAATTTAGTGTAATTGAGGGATATTGTTTAACACTTGAAAATGGATTAGGAGATACGGAGTGTACATCCATTAAGTAAAAGATTTCCCTGACCCAAAAATCATTTTGGTTGTCTATATAATTGAGTTGTACGTATGTGTTTATATGCACTTATGTATTATAGTTATTAATTTGATGTGCTCATATGATTTAGTATCTAATTAATGTTATGAGTATATAATATATATACATGTGTGTGTGAATATTGGAATTGATGTAATAATTCAATTGATCGTCATATACTCATATGAATATATAATATATGATGCTAGTGATATGTGACTATATGTTTTGATGTAAAATTGCTAGTATAAATGATTAATTGATTATAATAAGAAAAGTTGACAACCTAACTTAACACTAGCTAAACATAAATAGAACATGGGAGACAACTTGAAAAGCAACTAGTCATTTTGTATACTTTTATATATGAGTACATGAATGGATGACTCATAATACACTGATTGCCATTTTAATATATGTATATGTTAATGATTACAATTCTTTGATTGAATGGATATAATTATTAAAATGGTTGGTGAGTCATGATAACTATATTAATATATATTAAAAGAAAGCATTTGTATGATTATGGCATTGAATTATATGATTATATACTTCTAACTTCTCCATGTTAAGATACGGAAGTTTTGAGGAGATAAATGCAAGGCTTGTTATGTACAACTCAATTGATATTCATGAGAAAATAATACACAACAAATAAATACTCTTTTGCAAAGGGTTCTTGGTTTTTGTCAAAACAAGAACTAAATCTCTGTCTTATCCCAAAGTGATATTCGTGTAACCCAGACAATAAGGGTCAAATAATTACTTTCGAAAAGTGATACACGATTCAGTGATATATCCTGTCATTGATTATTTTACCCTTGTTACAACATTAATATTTTCCAACAATCGAAAGTAATTATTTGTTATAATCGATGGCGGCTACGATGAAACACATGACGGCGAATTTCTCCAAACTTGATAAGTTTGAGGGAATTGATTTTAGGAGATGGCAAAAGAAGATGCACTTCTTTCTGAGCAGCATGAGTGTGGTGTACGTACTCAGCACACCAATTCCTGAAGATCATGGTGATGATGCCACTGTTGAACAAATTCAAAAAAGGTGCAAGTGGGAGAACGATGACTACATCGCTAGAGGTTTAATCCTCAATGGTATGGCTGATTCCCTTTTTGATATTTACCAAAATGTTGAATCTGCTAAAGAACTATGGGACTGTTTAGAAACCAAGTATATATCTGAGGATGCTTCTAGTAAAAAGTTCCTTGTGAGTAATTTTAATAATTACAAGAAGGTCGATTCTAGACCGGTCTTGGAACAATACAATGAGCTCATTCGTATACTTGGTCAATTCACACAACATAAAATGAATATGGATGAGTCTATTAAAGTCTCAAGCATAATTGATAAACTACCTCCATCTTGGAAAGAATTTAAACATTCTTTGAAACATAAGAAGGAGAAGTTAACTCTTGTTGCGTTGGGTAGTCATCTGCGTATTGAGGAATCCCTCAGGTTACATGAAACAACCCAACCCGTATTCCATACGATTTTTTTTTTATATAATACACATTTACGCGCCAATTAAATATGTAAACCATTCCACAAGTTCCATTTAAACGTACATCAATTTAAATGTTTACAAAAGGCACGAATGCCATTAATTAAGTTTAATACAAGTTGACCCACCACAATGATAGTTTATAATCCAAACGACACTCGAGCACGGTTTGGGGCTAAACTACCCAAACGTTAGGCCAACTTCAAAAAGCTAACACCAAGAGCACCCCCTGTCAACATAAACGGGAGACAACTAATCCAACCGTATGCCCTTACCCTTGTCCAAGCCAGAACCTATAAAATGATAAACAACAAGAGGGTAAGCAATGCTTAGTGAGTGCAACAATTATACATACATATATATAACCCATCCATTTGCAATCACAATACCAAATACCTCATACGAACGTGTAACTCAATTAGCATGTCAACATACCCGTAACCCTAACAAGTCGTACATTATCACACCATTTCATTATAATATACTCAACTCAATATATATTATATGCTAAACAAAACAACAATCTCAATATGGTTAACCAATAATGCTATGGTGCTACCGGCTCGTGGTGCACACCATACGCTTTTGAGTCATACTCGTTTATAGTGCTACCGGCTCGTGGTTCACACTCGATGCTACCGGCTCGTGGTTCACATCTTAGTTTATAGTGCTACCGGCTCGTGGTTCACACTCGATGCTACCGGCTCATGGTTCACATCCTATCCCACACATGTTATGGCACTACCGGCACGTGGTTCATACCATAACATTCACAAATAAACACGCCATATACATGAACACATAATTATTCCACTCACCTTGTCACAAGGATGATGATTTAGCACTTCCGAGCTTCAACGCAATGTACCTAAATCATTAAGTCCACATTCAATTTCACAACTAGTGGGATTAGCCACAATACTCCCACTTGAGCATTTAATGACCCAATTTACATTAAATGACTCAACTACTCACAACCGCCCATAAATGGCCAAGACTCGACTTTAATCACTAAGACAAGTGAATTAAAGTCTATTAACTTCAATTAACACAAAACTTAGGGTAATCCATACCTATTTCATCTAATTAGGTCAACTAGTACATTTTGACCCATTTTATATTACCTAGACTCACAATCAAGTCAAACTTACCCATTAACACTTCTTTCATAAATCTTAAAGTGCATTAGTGACTAACAACACCAATTGACACTTACAACCTCAAATCACAAGGCCAAAACCCTAGATTGTGGCTATTAGGGTTTCATTACAACAACATAACCCAAACTCACCCATTTTACCCTCAAATGGGTCATACAAATCTCTAGTAACGAAAACCCTAGCCATTAACCAATTAAAACTTAAATCATAATGTAATGACCCGAAAATTTGCGACTAAATTTAAACTTAATCTTTAAAGGATTAATGATTTCGACACGATAAACAAAGTCTGTAAAACTGAATCTCAAAATTTTTGAACTATTCAAGTACCCTTCGATTTTCTCAACGATTCGCGAACAATTATATGTAAATAGATACATATATATACTATAACTTGAAAACGTAACAAAGTTTTCATTGCATAATACCGTACATTAAACTTATTGGTTTATATATCTAATTGAATATATATGATTTCAAGTTATTTAGTAAACGGTAGTAACATTCGATTATTGATTTGATTGATATTTAGATAAGTTAACTAAAACGTTTAAGATGAACCAGTAAAACACTAATTTGATAAAGTATTTTCAAATTGCTACAGTACCCAAAATGCTACAGTATTTTCGAAAATCACTATTTGCTACAGTAAAATTGACTTTGCTACAGTGAATTGCTACAGTAAAAATTGACTTTGCTACAATAACTTTGCTACAGTAAACCACTATTTTAAAAATGTATTTTAACAAATAGTGAGACGATGATTTATAGAAGTAAATGACCAAAATACTCGAAAGTTTAAGATATACTTTGAGTGGTATAGTTTAGGAATAATTTAAGGCTATATTTTAACAAAGGTACGAGTCACGAAATGTAAAATGCAAGTTTTCTCAGCGTACGAAAGGACATTCGAGAAACCGGAACCGGGACATAAGTCAAGTAACAACGTACGACTTATCGGAACAAAAGTTACAAGTTAACTATGCACGTAAATATAATATAATATATAAATAATTATATAAATTAAATATAATATATATTATATTTAAATATGTCAACAAACTAAAATACAAAACAATGTGAGCTGTCCCTGGTCCTCATGCGAGTCGCATGGCCAGAAGGCCATTTCCATGCGAGTCGCATGACTCCAGATTTCAGGCCAGGTTCTATAAATTGCAGTTTTTGGCTCGAGATAATCACACACATACACAAATATAGATATACTCCGTAATATTATTTATTATTATTATTATTATTATTATTATTATTATTATTATTATTATTATTATTATTATTAATAAGATTATTATTAATCTTATTATTTTTATTATTAATGTTATTATTTTTGCGATACAAAAATAATAATGTACATAAAATATTACGACGGAGTGCTGTCCAAGTAATTTTCAAAACGTGTTTCCAAGCGAGCTAGAGCTAAGGAAAATATGGGTTATTGCCAAGGAAATTATGGGTAATGTTCGAGGGTATTTTTGTGAATCAAACCTCGTGTTTATCATCTCCGATGCGTCTACGTGCTTTTCTACAATATTGTATATCAATATTAAATAGTGAGTTCATTTGATTCCCTTTTACTCTTTATATTTTTGGGACTGAGAATACATGCGCTATTTTTACAACTGCTTTATTAAATGCTTTTGAAATATATTTTTAACTGCGAATACATGCAAATGCTTTATTAACCGATATACAATATTTATATGCGTGAGTTTCATTGATCCCTTTTTATACATATTTTTGGACTGAGAATACATGCGCTGTTTTATGAAATGAATACAAAAACTAAAATTGATTTGAGTGAGTTTCATTTGCTCCCTTTTTAATTGCTTTTGCAATCTATATTTTTGGGCTGAGAATACATGCACTTTATTTTAAACGCAATGGATACAAGTACATACTAAATTCTACACTGAGTTTGAACCGAAAATCCCTTAGCTTTGGTAACTAGTAACTGCCAGTTATAAGAACTGGTGGGCGCAGGTAGTAGTATATGGATCCATAGGGCTTGACATCCCCGTCCGAGCTAGAGCGCTAGCCTTTTAACGGACGTATGCTATTTGAGAAGCGTACACGTTGGTTTGCGTGTATTATTAAGATGATTATACAAAGGGTACAAATTATATAAGCGTTAAAGTTTAGTTACCAGGGTGCTCTGTTATGTAGAATCTATTGATAAACGTTTCTGGATTAAACAACTGAAATCTTGTGATCCACCTTTATATACAGATTATGAGCAACATTAAAACTATGAACTCACCAACCTTTGTGTTGACACTTGTTAGCATGTTTATTCTCAGGTTTCCTAGAAGTCTTCCGCTGTTTGCTTAGATGTTAAACAAGCTATGTGCATGGAGTCTTGCATGACATATTTTTCAAGGAGACGTTGCATTTACCAAATCATCACCATGTATCTTATTTTGACTGCATTGTCAACAGAAATGATGTTGTAAACTATTATTTATGGTGATTGTCTATATGTAGAAATCATCAGATGTCGAAAACCTTTGATTTAAATATTCATTTATGGTGTGCCTTTTCAAAAGAATGCAATGTTTACAAAACGTATCATATAGAGGTCAAATACCTCGCAATGAAATCAATGAATGACGTGTTCGTCCATATGGATTTGGAGCGATCGTCACAGTTGGTATCAGAGCGTTGGTCCTAGCGAACCAGGTCTTGCATGAATGTGTCTAACTGATAGTTGTTAAGATGCATTAGTAAGTCTGGACTTCGACTGTGTCTGCATGTTAAAAGTTTTGCTTATCATTTTTTGTCGAAAATTACATGCTTATCATTCTTAAGTCTAGACACGTTTTACTGCATTGATTGCATAAATAGTGTATAGACAAAAATTCATATCTTAGCGTATCTGTTACTGTAAACTTTTCCTGACATCTTCCGAAAATTTCTCCGTGATTTATGGAATTTGGTATTATATATACATATGTAAATTATGTATTGAAGAATACCAAACTAAATTCTATAATCTATTTCATATCAAAAATCATCTATCTAATTATACAAGATGGATCCCGTATCTAGTTCAAATTCCTTAAATTCCGACAGCTATTCCGATATGGATATTCTCCTGAACTCTGAAGAAAGTGTAACTGGAATGGATCAACCAATTAGCCATCATCTATTCTGGATGAATTGGGGATGGGTTCGTAGCCTACTTAATTATTGGAGACAAGAAGAAGGCGATCCCTTCCATCCACCACATTGCCCTCTTGGCGAAGAACCTGAAGCACTTACCGGCGAACCTGTTCGTAATACCATTTTCTCTCTCATTTCCAGAGTATCTAGTCATGATTATATACTATCTCACATTCTAAATCTTATTCGTCCGCTCGTCCAAATCGACAATCATCCCGGTGTAGTAGAAGAAGTCAACGAGCTTCGCGCTCGGGTAGTGGCTTTGGAGAATATGGTGCAAAGGTTACAAGCACCAGCAGCATCACCGACATCAACAGTACCACCGACAACAACACCAACAGTACCATTACCACCACCAACAACATCCGCATCGCAAACCTCAACTTCACAATCTGTTCCACGAGCATCAACGTCATACGCACCGTAGTTACCAAGAAATACCAGCAACAATAACCGATGAAGTATTAACTCATTTCCCCTGAAGAAATTTTATGTATATTTAATATATATGAATTTTGAAATCAAAATAAATATTTTCGTACTAAGCTATTACGTGTGAATCTTAACTGGTAGGTACTACTCGGTTAGTTCATATTACTAATATGCAATGATGTACATCCTTCATTAACGGCTTAATCATCGATAACTACAATCTCTGTTTCAATTCAATGAATTTCATTTCATAATAAACCAAGTGTATTATTCAATAACATGGTTGATTTTACACTTTCATCTTCGATGCACTCGAAACTTTCTAGAAAACATCATTTGCACCTTGCGAAGTTTGCAAGAATTCCACGAATATCAACACCCTTCACCAAGGAATATCAATAAGAATAAATAATGAAGTATTGATTTTATTAGTGAAATACTCCGTAAAGATTATTAAATCTTTAATGTTTTAGAGATTATTCATTTCTAATTCAAGTCAAAAATCAAATGAGCTTAATATGATATTAACTCATTAAATCTGTATTACATCTGAAGAAATATACATACATATATTTTCATAAAGACTGTAATGAAAATTCTTTTGTACAAAATATTAATTGTGAAATCTTTAACGAGTAGGTAATACTCGGGAATATATAAGTTCACAATTAATATGTTACACTGTACATTCTTTAACTTTGATTCAAAAATTATTAATTATGCTCACAGCGATATACAATCATTTTCATACAAATTCAATTACATATTCTGATATTGACGGATCAGAATCCAAGTCAAGATTTAACGGGTGACATCATTCTTAGATCTCTACATCTTTCAAAGCTATACTTTGACTTCAAAAATGTGAAAGATCCTTTAGCATTGTTATTACTGAAAATAACCTTGCAATTCCTTTCCAAAAGTATCCAGTATTATCAACCGTTCAACCAGTCAACGACGACCTTTCAGACTTGTAACTTTGGCATATACGTTTTTGTTACTGGGGAACCTTTCATGTTCCACCACATTAGCAGTAAATTTACCAACAACTTCATTGATCTTTGACCTTCCGAAAAATCCTTATACTCATTGAAACCGTATCATGTACTCATCCACATCTTGTAACGGCAATTACCATACCAACTATCAGGAATTAGCAATCAGTATTTTGAAATCTTGTAGCACGTCTACGCCAACAGTTATATGTGTACATATAACATCTACCTCTTGGACTTACATACTTTGAATGTGAAGTTTCCGAAAAACACCCCAAACTACGAAACTAGTTCTCCGAATTTTGGAAAAATGTTGATGAAGCAGCAAAAACTGTAAACGACCTTAACAGTCAAACGTTTGATGATAAAGAATAGTATGGTGGTAAAGGTGAGAAAAAGAGAAAGTTTGGAACTGGAAAACGGATTGAGCAAAATATGAAAGAGGCTGTGGATAAATCACAAGGACGAAACCTGTCTTCAAAGAATCCAAATGATTCAGTATCTGTTGAAGCCATTAACGAATACCTTGCTTCCGAATCTAAACCCTTGCGGACAATATTCTTCATCATCCTCTGATACTAGAAATTCTAAGATATCATCGTATCTTTCATTATAAATATCCTCCATATTTTTGGAGATAATTTCATAATCATTCTTATCGAAAATCAATTTTCTCTTTACGATATCTGTGTTACACCATAAAAGAAACTATTTTAGTTTCTAAATTCTGAAACTTTCAAGTTTAAAATATAAATGTTTTGAAGTAATGTTGGGAACTGAAGCATGAATTAGTATAATATAATGACACTTGATCAACGTGATTATATTACAGTAAGTCATGTTGAGTTTCTAATGGAACGTGACAAAGGTTCACAGATCACACCCTCATCATAAACCATGTTACATAACTCTTTCATTCTATATAATCTCCAAATATATCAAGAAAATATATTTCTTGATGATTCGGTCTTTTTCGGATATTCTGGTAATTTGACAAGTCAGATTGTGCCATTACCGTTTCTTTCTTAGAACATTAATTATGTTTATTCTGAAATTCATACCTACGAATTCTGGACCATTATTCGCTTAACTTGAGGTCGGGAAGAGAAAACAAAAACCTGGAACTTCGGAATATGAACAGGAGTATACATCACAGCAAACAAGAAAGATCATAAACCATGTATGTCTATGCGAATAGCAAGATAAAGACACGGGAGAATGATAAATACAACAATCCCTAGAGCATAATAGAAATAAACAGATTCTTCTGGTGGGAGCTGGAAAAGAAGGATGATTGTGGCAAACGTCAATATTAGGTCAAGAACCAGAACTGGATTGAGCATTTTCACAATCTTTTGAATGTATTAATTGGGGAAGAAAGTAGGGATGGTGAAAATAATGAGACGGAAGAGGTCAATTTAAAGCGAAATATCAGACATAGCAATCGAGGCAGATTACACATTTAATCAAAGAAAATCCTAATTTCCGCAAATTCCGAAGAATGAAATCTTATTTAGATTATGAAGATTTTCTATTCCCTAAATTCCGGAAATCAACTCTGACTACGTCAAACGATAATACGAAGCTTTAATTACCTCATTTTACTATTTTGTGATAATTTCACTCATACTATCCGTGTAATCGAATTGTTTTATCCATATTTACACATAGGTGAAAAACTTGTTATTTATTTAACTCACGCTATTCATAAACGAAACTCGACTAATTTAAGGTATACAAAACATTTCATTCTATTATATCCTTTTGATGAGGATTTTATGAACAAACGAATTCATGATGAGAATTCAAACTATATCATATTCTTTGATACAAGAATATCCTGATCTACGTTATTAAACTTTCCTTCACCAAATTTCGGGACGAAATTTCTTTAACGGGTAGGTACTGTAATGACCCGAAAATTTGCGACTAAATTTAAACTTAATCTTTAAAGGATTAATGATTTCGACACGATAAACAAAGTCTGTAAAACTGAATCTCAAAATTTTTGAACTATTCAAGTACCCTTCGATTTTCTCAACGATTCGCGAACAATTATATGTAAATAGATACATATATATACTATAACTTGAAAACGTAACAAAGTTTTCATTGCATAATACCGTACATTAAACTTATTGGTTTATATATCTAATTGAATATATATGATTTCAAGTTATTTAGTAAACGATAGTAACATTCGATTATTGATTTGATTGATATTTAGATAAGTTAACTAAAACGTTTAAGATGAACCAGTAAAACACTAATTTGATAAAGTATTTTCAAATTGCTACAGTACCCAAAATGCAACAGTATTTTCGAAAATCACTATTTGCTACAGTAAAATTGACTTTGCTACAGTGAATTGCTACAGTAAAAATTGACTTTGCTACAATAACTTTGCTACAGTAAACCACTATTTTAAAAATGTATTTTAACAAATAGTGAGACGATGATTTATAGAAGTAAATGACCAAAATACTCGAAAGTTTAAGATATACTTTGAGTGGTATAGTTTAGGAATAATTTAAGGCTATATTTTAACAAAGGTACGAGTCACGAAATGTAAAATGCAAGTTTTCTCAGCGTACGAAAGGACATTCGAGAAACCGGAACCGGGACATAAGTCAAGTAACAACGTACGACTTATCGGAACAAAAGTTACAAGTTAACTATGCACGTAAATATAATATAATATATAAATAATTATATAAATTAAATATAATATATATTATATTTAAATATGTCGACAAACTAAAATACAAAACAATGTGATCTGTCCCTGGTCCTCATGCGAGTCGCATGGCCAGAAGGCCATTTCCATGCGAGTCGCATGACTCCAGATTTCAGGCCAGGTTCTATAAATTGCAGTTTTTGGCTCGAGATAATCACACACATACACAAATATAGATATACTCCGTAATATTATTTATTATTATTATTATTATTATTATTATTATTATTATTATTATTAATAAGATTATTATTAATCTTATTATTTTTATTATTAATGTTATTATTTTTGCGATACAAAAATAATAATGTACATAAAATATTACGACGGAGTGCTGTCCAAGTAATTTTCAAAACGTGTTTCCAAGCGAGCTAGAGCTAAGGAAAATATGGGTTATTGCCAAGGAAATTATGGGTAATGTTCGAGGGTATTTTTGTGAATCAAACCTCGTGTTTATCATCTCCGATGCGTCTACGTGCTTTTCTACAATATTGTATATCAATATTAAATAGTGAGTTCATTTGATTCCCTTTTACTCTTTATATTTTTGGGACTGAGAATACATGCGCTATTTTTACAACTGCTTTATTAAATGCTTTTGAAATATATTTTTAACTGCGAATACATGCAAATGCTTTATTAACCGATATACAATATTTATATGCGTGAGTTTCATTGATCCCTTTTTATACATATTTTTGGACTGAGAATACATGCGCTGTTTTATGAAATGAATACAAAAACTAAAATTGATTTGAGTGAGTTTCATTTGCTCCCTTTTTAATTGCTTTTGCAATCTATATTTTTGGGCTGAGAATACATGCACTTTATTTTAAACGCAATGGATACAAGTACATACTAAATTCTACACTGAGTTTGAACCGAAAATCCCTTAGTTTTGGTAACTAGTAACTGCCAGTTATAAGAACTGGTGGGCGCAGGTAGTAGTATATGGATCCATAGGGCTTGACATCCCCGTCCGAGCTAGAGCGCTAGCCTTTTAACGGACGTATGCTATTTGAGAAGCGTACACGTTGGTTTGCGTGTATTATTAAGATGATTATACAAAGGGTACAAATTATATAAGCGTTAAAGTTTAGTTACCAGGGTGCTCTGTTATGTAGAATCTATTGATAAACGTTTCTGGATTAAACAACTGAAATCTTGTGATCCACCTTTATATACAGATTATGAGCAACATTAAAACTATGAACTCACCAACCTTTGTGTTGACACTTGTTAGCATGTTTATTCTCAGGTTTCCTAGAAGTCTTCCGCTGTTTGCTTAGATGTTAAACAAGCTATGTGCATGGAGTCTTGCATGACATATTTTTCAAGGAGACGTTGCATTTACCAAATCATCACCATGTATCTTATTTTGACTGCATTGTCAACAGAAATGATGTTGTAAACTATTATTTATGGTGATTGTCTATATGTAGAAATCATCAGATGTCGAAAACCTTTGATTTAAATATTCATTTATGGTGTGCCTTTTCAAAAGAATGCAATGTTTACAAAACGTATCATATAGAGGTCAAATACCTCGCAATGAAATCAATGAATGACGTGTTCGTCCATATGGATTTGGAGTGATCGTCACACATAAGGTTAGAACTTACCAAGACTATCTTCTTGTAGCTAACAACAAGGAGAACAACTTTAATTCTTGCTCCTAGGTTTGATTCACAAATCTTCACCTTCAAATCTCAAGATTAAACTAAGTGGATTTTGTGTTTTGGGAGAGAAAATGGAAAGAAAAGATAAAACGAAAATGAATTAAATGGATATGTGGTGGAGATTTAATGCTCCCATCAGATCCACATGTCAATTTACCATTTTGCCCCTTAAAATCCCTTAAATTGAGTAGAAATCGGAGTCTGATCTGCAGGGATGCCGCGGCGCGGCGCGACGTTACGAAGGAAAAACAACCTCTCTTAACCCACATTCTGATCTGAATTTGCTTTATAGGTCGCGGCGCGACCCATTTCCTCGCGGCGCGGCGTAAGCCTACACCTGAACACTTCGACAAGTTAGCATAAAATGATGGTTTATACCACTAATGAAATGTCCCGTTCTTATTGATTAAAAACGTTCCATATTAATTGATTTCGTTGCGAGGTTTTGACCTCTATATGAGACGTTTTTCAAAGACTGCATTCATTTTTAAAACAAACCATAACCTTTATTTCATAAATAAAGGTTTAAAAAGCTTTACGTAGATTATCAAATAATGATAATCTAAAATATCCTGTTTACACACGACCATTACATAATGGTTTACAATACAAATATGTTACATCGAAATCAGTTTCTTGAATGCAGTTTTTACACAGTATCATACAAACATGGACTCCAAATCTTGTCCTTATTTTAGTATGCAACAGCGGAAGCTCTTAGTATTCACCTGAGAATAAACATGCTTTAAACGTCAACAAAAATGTTGGTGAGTTATAGGTTTAACCTATATATATCAAATTGTAACAATAGACCACAAGATTTCATATTTCAATACACATCCCATACATAGAGATAAAAATCATTCATATGGTGAACACCTGGTAACCGACATTAACAAGATGCATATATAAGAATATCCCCATCATTCCGGGACACCCTTCGGATATGATATAAATTTCGAAGTACTAAAGCATCCGGTACTTTGGATGGGGTTTGTTAAGCCCAATAGATCTATCTTTAGGATTCGCGTCAATTAGGGTGTCTGTTCCCTAATTCTTAGATTACCAGACTTTATAAAAAGGGGCATATTCGATTTCGATAATTCAACCATAGAATATAGTTTCACGTACTTGTGTCTATTTTGTAAATCATTTATAAAACCTGCATGTATTCTCATCCCAAAAATATTAGATTTTAAAAGTGGGACTATAACTCACTTTCACAGATTTTTACTTCGTCGAGAAGTAATACTTGGCCACTGGTTGATTCACGAACCTATAACAATATATACATATATATCAAAGTATGTTCAAAATATATTTACAACACTTTTAATATATTTTGATGTTTTAAGTTTATTAAGTCAGTTGTCCTCGTTAGTAACCTAGAACTAGTTGTCCACAGTTAGATGTACAGAAATAAATCGATAAATATTATCTTGAATCAATCCACGACCCAGTGTATACGTATCTCAGTATTGATCACAACTCAAACTATATATATTTTGGAATCAACCTCAACCCTGTATAGCTAACTCCAACATTCACATATAGAGTGTCTATGGTTGTTCCGAAATATATATAGATGTGTCGACATGATAGGTCGAAACATTGTATACGTGTCTATGGTATCTCAAGATTACATAATATACAATACAAGTTGATTAAGTTATGGTTGGAATAGATTTGTTACCAATTTTCACGTAGCTAAAATGAGAAAAATTATCCAATCTTGTTTTACCCATAACTTCTTCATTTTAAATCCGTTTTGAGTGAATAAAATTGCTATGGTTTCATATTGAACTCTATTTTATGAATCTAAACATAAAAAGTATAGGTTTATAGTCGGAAAAATAAGTTACAAGTCGTTTTTGTAAAGGTAGTCATTTCAGTCGAAAGAACGACATCTAGATGACCATTTTAGAAAACATACTTCCACTTTGAGTTTAACCATGATTTTTGGATATAGTTTCATGTTCATAAGAAAAATAATTTTCCCAGAAGAACAACTTTTAAATCAAAGTTTATCATAGTTTTTAATTAACTAACCCAAAACAGCCCGCGGTGTTACTACGACGGCGTAAATCCGGTTTTACGGTATTTTTCGTGTTTCCAGGCTTTAAATCATTAAGTTAGCATATAATATAGATATAGAACATGTGTTTAGTTGATTTTAAAAGTCAAGTTAGAAGGATTAACTTTTATTTGCGAACAAGTTTAGAATTAACTAAACTATATTCTAGTGATTACAAGTTTAAACCTTCGAATAAGATAGCTTTATATGTATGAATCGAATGATGTTATGAACATCATTACTACCTCAAGTTCCTTCGATAAACCTACTGGAAATGAGAAAAATAGATCTAGCTTCAAAGGATCCTTGGATGGCTTGAAAGTTCTTGAAGCAGAATCATGACACGAAAACAATTTCAAGTAAGATCATCACTTGAAATAAGATTGTTATGGTTATAGAAATTGAACCAAAGTTTGAATATGATTATTACCTTGTATTAGAATGATAACCTACTATAAGAAACAAATATTTCTTGAGGTTGGATGATCACCTTACAAGATTGGAAGTGAGTTAGCAAACTTGAAAGTATTCTTGATTTTATGTAACTAGAACTTGTAGAATTTATGAAGAACACTTAGAACTTGAAGATAGAACTTGAGAGAGATCAATTAGATGAAGAAAATTGAAGAATAAAAGTGTTTGTAGGTATTTTTGGTCGTTGGTGTATGGATTAGATATAAAGGATATGTAATTTTGTTTTCATGTAAATAAGTCATGAATGATTACTCATATTTTTGTAATTTTATGAGATATTTCATGCTAGTTGCCAAATGATGGTTCCCACATGTGTTAGGTGACTCACATGGGCTGCTAAGAGCTGATCATTGGAGTGTATATACCAATAGTACATACATCTAAAAGCTGTGTATTGTACGAGTACGAATACGGATGCATACGAGTAGAATTGTTGATGAAACTGAACGAGGATGTAATTGTAAGCATTTTTGTTAAGTAGAAGTATTTTGATAAGTGTCTCGAAGTCTTTCAAAAGTGTATGAATACATATTAAAACACTACATGTATATACATTTTAACTGAGTCGTTAAGTCATCGTTAGTCGTTACATGTAAGTGTTGTTTTGAAACCTTTAGGTTAACGATCTTGTTAAGTGTTGTTAACCCAATGTTTATAATATCAAATGAGATTTTAAATTATTATATTATCATGATATTATGATGTATAAATATCTCTTAATATGATATATATACATTAAATGTCGTTACAACGATAATCGTTACATATATGTCTCGTTTCGAAATCATTAAGTTAGTAGTCTTATTTTTACATATGTATTTCATTGTTAATACACTTAATAATATATTTACTTATCATTTAACATAATTAACCAAGTGTATCAATATCTTAATATGATTCAAATGTACCTAGTAAGACGTTGTTATAACGATAATCGTTATATATATCGTTTTCGAGTTTCTTAAATTAATAGTCTCATTTTTATGTATATAACTCATTGTTAAAATACCTAATGAGATACATACTTATAATAAAATCATGTTAACTATATATATAACCATATATATGTCATCGTATAGTTTTTACAAGTTTTAACGTTCGTGAATCACCGGTCAACTTGGGTGGTCAATTGTCTATATGAAACCTATTTCAATTAATCAAGTCTTAAAAAGTTTGATTGCATAATATGTTGGAAACACTTAATCATGTAAATAACAATTTCATTTAATATATATATAAACATGGAGAAGTTCGGGTCACTACAGTACCTACCCGTTAAATAAATTTCGTCCCGAAATTTTAAGCAGTTGGAGGTGTTGACGTATCTTCTGGAAATAAATGCGGGTATTTCTTCTTCATCTGATCTTCTCGTTCCCAGGTGAACTCGGGTCCTCTACGAGCATTCCATCAAACCTTAACAATTGGTATCTTGTTTTGCTTAAGTCTTTTAACCTCACGATCCATTATTTCGACGGGTTCTTCGATGAATTGAAGTTTTTCGTTGATTTGGATTTCATCTAACGGAATAGTGAGATCTTCTTTAGCAAAACATTTCTTCAAATTCGAGACGTGGAAAGTGTTATGTACAGCCGCGAGTTGTTGAGGTAACTCAAGTCGGTAAGATACTGGTCCGACACGATCAATAATCTTGAATGGTCCAATATACCTTGGATTTAATTTCCCTCGTTTACCAAATCGAACAACGCCTTTTCAAGGTGCAACTTTAAGCATGACCATCTCTCCAATTTCAAATTCTATATCTTTTCTTTTAATGTCAGCGTAGCTCTTTTGTCGACTTTGGGCGGTTTTCAACCGTTGTTGAATTTGGATGATCTTCTCGGTAGTTTCTTGTATAATCTCCGGACCCGTAATCTGTCTATCCCCCACTTCACTCCAAAAAATCGGAGACCTGCACTTTCTACCATAAAGTGCTTCAAACGGCGCCATCTCAATGCTTGAGTGGTAGCTGTTGTTGTAGGAAAATTCTGCTAACGGTAGATGTCGATCCCAACTGTTTCCGAAATCAATAACACATGCCCGTAGCATGTCTTCAAGCGTTTGTATCGTCCTTTCGCTCTGTCCATCAGTTTGTGGATGATAGGCAGTACTCATGTCTAGACGAGTTCCTAATGCTTGCTGTAATGTCTGCCAGAATCTTGAAATAAATCTGTCATCCCTATCAGAGATAATAGAGATTGGTATTCCATGTCTGGAGATGACTTCCTTCAAATACAGTCGTGGTAACTTTTCCATCTTGTCATCTTCTCTTATTGGCAGGAAGTGTGCTGATTTGGTGAGACGATCAACTATTACCCAAATAGTATCAAAACCACTTGCAGTCCTTGGCAATTTAGTGATGAAATCCATGGTAATGTTTTCCCATTTCCATTCCGGGATTTCGGGTTGTTGAAGTAGACCTGATGGTTTCTGATGCTCAGCTTTGACCTTAGAACACGTCAAACATTCTCCTACGTATTTAGCAACATCGGCTTTCATACCCGGTCACCAAAAATGTTTCTTGAGATCCTTGTACATCTTCCCCGTTCCAGGATGTATTGAGTATCTGGTTTTATGAGCTTCTCTAAGTACCATTTCTCTCATATCTCCAAATTTTGGTACCCAAATCCTTTCAGCCCTATACCGGGTTCCATCTTCCCGAATATTAAGATGCTTCTCCGATCCCTTGGGTATTTCATCCTTTAAATTTCCCTCTTTTAAAACTCCTTGTTGCGCCTCCTTTATTTGAGTAGTAAGGTTATTATGAATCATTATATTCATAGATTTTACTCGAATGGGTTCTCTGTCCTTCCTGCTCAAGGCATCGGCTACCACATTTGCCTTTCCCGGGTGGTAACGAATCTCAAAGTCGTAATCATTCAACAATTCAATCCACCTACGCTGCCTCATATTCAGTTGTTTCTGATTAAATATGTGTTGAAGACTTTTGTGGTCGGTATATATAATACTTTTGACCCCATATAAGTAGTGCCTCCAAGTCTTTAATGCAAAAACAACCGCGCCTAATTCCAAATCATGCGTCGTATAATTTTGTTCGTGAATCTTCAATTGTCTAGACGCATAAGCAATCACCTTCGTTCGTTGCATTAATACACAACCGAGACCTTGCTTTGATGCGTCACAATAAATCACAAAATCATCATTCCCTTAAGGCAATGACAATATAGGTGCCGTAGTTAGCTTTTTCTTCAATAACTGAAACGCTTTCTCTTGTTCATCATTCCATTCAAATTTCTTCCCTTTATGCGTTAATGTAGTCAAGGGTTTTGCTATTCTGGAAAAGTCTTGGATGAACCTTCTGTAGTAACCAGCTAGTCCTAAAAATTGGCGTATGTGTTTCGGAGTTTTCGGGGTTTCCCACTTTTCAACAGTTTCTATCTTTGCCGGATCCACCTTAATACCTTCTTTGTTCACTATGTGACCGAGGAATTGAACTTCTTCCAACCAAAATGCACACTTTGAAAACTTAGCGTACAATTCTTCCTTCCTCAATACTTCTAACACCTTTCTCAAATGTTCACCATGTTCTTGGTCATTCTTTGAGTAAATAAGTATGTCATCAATGAAAAAAATGACAAACTTGTCAAGGTATGGTCCACACACTCGGTTCATAAGGTCCATGAACACAGCTGGTGCATTAGTTAAACCAAACGGCATGACCATAAACTCGTAATGACCGTAACGTGTTCTGAAAGTAGTCTTTGGAATATCATCTTCTTTCACCCGCATTTGATGATACCCGGAACGTAAGTCAATCTTTGAATAAACAGACGAGCCTTGTAGTTGATCAAATAACTCGTCGATTCTCGGTAGTGGGTAGCGGTTCTTGATGGTAAGTTTGTTCAACTCTCGGTAGTCGATACACAACCTGAATGTACCATCTTTCTTCTTGACAAACAAAACAGGAGCTCCCCACGGTGATGTGCTTGGTCGAATGAAACCACGCTCTAAAAGTTCTTGTAATTGGCTTTGTAGTTCTTTCATCTCGCTGGGTGCGAGTCTGTAAGGAGCACGAGCTATTGGTGCAGCTCCTGGTACAAGATCTATTTGAAATTCAACGGATCGATGTGGGGGTAATCCCGGTAATTCTTTCGGAAATACATCGGGAAATTCTTTTGCAATGGGAACATCATTGATGCTCTTTTCTTCAGTTTGTACTTTCTCGACGTGTGCTAGAACAGCATAGCAACCTTTTCTTATTAGTTTTTGTGCCTTCAAATTACTAATAAGATGTAGCTTCGTGTTGCCCTTTTCTCCGTACACCATTAAGGGTTTTCCTTTTTCTCGTATAATGCGAATTGCATTTTTGTAACAAACGATCTCTGCTTTCACTTCTTTCAACCAGTCCATACCGATTATCACATCAAAACTCCCTAACTCTACTGGTATCAAATCAATCTTAAATGTTTCGCTAACCAGTTTAATTTCTCGATTCCGACATATATTATCTGCTGAAATTAATTTACCATTTGCTAATTCGAGTAAAAATTTACTATCCAAAGGCGTCAATGGACAACTTAATTTAGCACAAAAATCTCTACTCATATAGCTTCTATCCGCACCCGAATCAAATAAAACGTAAGCAGATTTATTGTCAATAAGAAACGTACCCGTAACAAGCTCCGGGTCTTCCTGTGCCTCTGCCGCATTAATATTGAAAACTCTTTCGCGGCCTTGTCCATTCGTGTTCTCCTGGTTCGGGCAATTTCTAATAATGTGGCCCGGTTTTCCACATTTATAACAAACTACATTGGCATAACTTGCTCCGACACTACTTGCTCCGCCATTACTCGTTCTGACACCATTTGTTCCTTTCGTTCTATTAACCCCTGGTCCGTAGACCTCACACTTCGCCGCGCTATGACCATTTCTTTTACACTTGTTGCAAAATTTGGTGCAGAACCCCGAGTGATACTTTTCACACTGTTGGCATAGCTGCTTCTGATTGTTGTTGTTGTTGCGGTTATTATTGTTGTTGGGATGATTGTTGTAGTTGCTGTTGTTGTTGTTGTTGTTGTTGTTGTTGGGCCGTTTGTTGTAGTTGCGATTGATGTTGCGATTGTTGGGATAATTGTTGCGATTATTGTTGTAATTGCTGTTGTTGTTGTATTGGTGATTCTTATCACTGTTTTCCTCCCACTTTCTTTTGACTTGCTTCACATTGGCCTCTTCAGCAGTCTGTTCTTTAATTCTTTCTTCAATCTGGTTCACTAGTTTGTGAGCCATTCTACATGCCTGTTGTATGGAGGCGGGCTCGTGTGAACTTATATCTTCTTGGATTCTTTCCGGTAATCCTTTCACAAACGCGTCGATCTTCTCTTCCTCATCTTCGAATGCTCCCGGACACAATAGGCACAATTCTGTGAATCGTCTTTCGTACGTGGTAATATCAAATCCTTGGGTTCGTAACCCTCTAAGTTCTGTCTTGAGCTTATTGACCTCGGTTCTGGAACGGTACTTCTCGTTCATCAAGTGCTTGAATGCTGACCACGGTAGTGCGTAAGCATCATCTTGTCCCACTTGCTCTAGATAGGTATTCCACCATGTTAACGCAGAACCTGTGAAGGTATGCATAGCGTACTTCACTTTGTCCTCCTCAGTACACTTACTTATGGCAAACACCGATTCGACCTTCTCGGTCCACCGTTTCAATCCGATCGGTCCTTCGGTTTCATCAAATTCCAAAGGTTTGCAGGCAGTGAATTCTTTGTAGGTGCATCCTACACGATTTCCTGTACTGCTAGATCCAAGGTTATTGTTGGTATGTAGCGCAGCCTGTACTGCGGCTATGTTTGAAGCTATAAAAGTACGGAATTCCTCTTCATTCATATTCACGGTGTGTCGAGTAGTCGGTGCCATTTCCTTCAAAATAGTCAAATGGAACAAGTTAATCATACAGAATATAAAGAGTAGTTAATAGTATTTCGTAGCATAATATGAACTCATTTATAAAAGCTTTTTCTTCATATTAGCGTTTTATAAGTTTAAATTCGGGTAGTACCTACCCGTTAAGTTCATACTTAGTAGCTAATATACAATTCAACTACTACAATTCTATATGAAAAACTGATTATAATAATATTTCGCGTTCAAACTTTTATACAATATTTTACAAACTTACAATACCGCTTATTTTACATAAAGCATGAAATATAGCACACAATAACTTTGATACAAGATAGTTGTGAAGATAATTCTAGCTAGTACACAAGTCGTTCAGCAAAGGCAATAAAGACACGTAATTCATACGTCCAGAAACAAGTCATGCATTCTGGTTTTACTAGGACTACTTCCCATCCTTGGTCTTGTGGAACATAATCGTTATGGCCGTTGATAAGACATCGTGTTGTAGCGTCGTCAAAGGGACGAGGGTTACGTAATGTCCAACAGTCCCGTAACAATCTAAAAACCTCATTTCTTACCCCAATTACCGACTCCGTCACTTGTGGGAACGTTTTGTTTAATAGTTGTAGGCCGATGTTCTTGTTCTCACTTTGGTGAGAAGCGAACATTACTAATCCGTAAGCATAACATGCTTCTTTATGTTGCATGTTAGCCGCTTTTTCTAAATCACGAAGTCCAATATTCAGATATATTGAGTCAAAATAATTTCTTAACCCATTGCGTAAAATAGCATTTGGGTTCCCCGCAATATATGCGTCAAAGTAAACACATCGTAACTTATGGATTTCCCAATGTGATATCCCCCATCTTTCGAACGAAAGCCTTTTATAAACCAAGGCATTCTTGGAAGGTTCTTCGAATGTCTTACAAACTGATCTCGCCTTAAATAGTTGTGCCGAAGAATTCTGACCGACTCTAGACAAGATTTCATCAATCATGTCTCCGGGTAGGTCTCTTAAAATATTGGGTTGTCTATCCATTTTGTGTTTTTATACTGTAAAATAGACAAGAGTTAGATTCATAAAAAAAAATACTTATTAATACAAGCAATTTTTACATATATCATAAAGCATAAGCATACTATATTACTTATATTACACCACACGAATACAACTATCTTATTCCGACTCGCTTGTTTCTTCTTCTTCGGTTTTGGTTCGTTTTGCCAAGTTTCTAGGGATATATGATGTTCCCCTAATACGAGCCGTCGTTATCCACATTGGTTTAGAAAAACCTGGTGGTTTAGAGGTTCCCGGGTCATTGTTACAACTTAAGGACTTCGGGGGTTGACGATACATATAAAGTTCATCGGGGTTGGAATTAGATTTCTCTATTTTTATGCCCTTTCACTTATTATTTTCTTTTGCCTTTTTAAATTCAGTTGGGGTAATTTCTATAACATCATCGGAATTCTCGTCGGAATCCGATTCATCGGAGAATTGGTAATCCTCCCAATATTTTGCTTCCTTGGCGGAAACACCATTGACCATAATTAACCTTGGTCGGTTGGTTGAGGATTTTCTTTTACTTAACCGTTTTATTATTTCCCCCACCGGTTCTATTTCTTCATCCGGTTCCGATTCTTCTTCCAGTTCCGATTCTTCTTCCGGTTCCGACTCTTCTTCCGGTTCCTCTTCGGGAACTTGTGAATCAGTCCACGAATCATTCCAATTTACATTTGACTCTTCATTATTATTAGGTGAGTCAATGGGACTTGTTCTAGAGGTAGACATCTATCACATAATATCAAACGCGTTAAGAGATTAATATATCACATAATATTCACATGTTAAAAATATATAGTTTCCAACAAAATTTGTTAAGCAATCATTTTTCAAGTAAACACGGTCGAAGTCCAGACTCACTAATGCATCCTAACAAACTAGATAAGACACACTAATGCAAAATTCTGGTTCTCTAAGACCAACGCTCGGATACCAACTGAAATGTCCCGTTCTTATTGATTAAAAACGTTCCATATTAATTGATTTCGTTGCGAGGTTTTGACCTCTATATGAGACGTTTTTCAAAGACTGCATTCATTTTTAAAACAAACCATAACCTTTATTTCATAAATAAAGGTTTAAAAAGCTTTACGTAGATTATCAAATAATGATAATCTAAAATATCCTGTTTACACACGACCATTACATAATGGTTTACAATACAAATATGTTACATCGAAATCAGTTTCTTGAATGCAGTTTTTACACAGTATCATACAAACATGGACTCCAAATCTTGTCCTTATTTTAGTATGCAACAGCGGAAGCTCTTAGTATTCACCTGAAAATAAACATGCTTTAAACGTCAACAAAAATGTTGGTGAGTTATAGGTTTAACCTATATATATCAAATTGTAACAATAGACCACAAGATTTCATATTTCAATACACATCCCATACATAGAGATAAAAATCATTCATATGGTGAACACCTGGTAACCGACATTAACAAGATGCATATATAAGAATATCCCCATCATTCCGGGACACCCTTCGGATATGATATAAATTTCGAAGTACTAAAGCATCCGGTACTTTGGATGGGGTTTGTTAAGCCCAATAGATCTATCTTTAGGATTCGCGTCAATTAGGGTGTCTGTTCCCTAATTCTTAGATTACCAGACTTTATAAAAAGGGGCATATTCGATTTCGATAATTCAACCATAGAATGTAGTTTCACGTACTTGTGTCTATTTTGTAAATCATTTATAAAACCTGCATGTATTCTCATCCCAAAAATATTAGATTTTAAAAGTGGGACTATAACTCACTTTCACAGATTTTTACTTCGTCGAGAAGTAAGACTTGGCCACTAGTTGATTCACGAACCTATAACAATATATACAAATATATCAAAGTATGTTCAAAATATATTTACAACACTTTTAATATATTTTGATGTTTTAAGTTTATTAAGTCAGTTGTCCTCGTTAGTAACCTAGAACTAGTTGTCCACAGTTAGATGTACAGAAATAAATCGATAAATATTATCTTGAATCAATCCACGACCCAGTGTATACGTATCTCAGTATTGATCACAACTCAAACTATATATATTTTGGAATCAACCTCAACCCTGTATAGCTAACTCCAACATTCACATATAGAGTGTCTATGGTTGTTCCGAAATATATATAGATGTGTCGACATGATAGGTCGAAACATTGTATACGTGTCTATGGTATCTCAAGATTACATAATATACAATACAAGTTGATTAAGTTATGGTTGGAATAGATTTGTTACCAATTTTCACGTAGCTAAAATGAGAAAAATTATCCAATCTTGTTTTACTCATAACTTCTTCATTTTAAATCCATTTTGAGTGAATCAAATTGCTATGGTTTCATATTGAACTCTATTTTATGAATCTAAACATAAAAAGTATAGGTTTATAGTCGGAAAAATAAGTTACAAGTCGTTTTTGTAAAGGTAGTCATTTCAGTCGAAAGAACGACGTCTAGATGACCATTTTAGAAAACATACTTCCACTTTGAGTTTAACCATGATTTTTGGATATAGTTTCATGTTCATAAGAAAAATAATTTTCCCAGAAGAACAACTTTTAAATCAAAGTTTATCATAGTTTTTAATTAACTAACCCAAAACAGCCCGCGGTGTTACTACGACGGCGTAAATCCGGTTTTACGGTGTTTTTCGTGTTTCCAGGTTTTAAATCATTAAGTTAGCATATCATATAGATATAGAACATGTGTTTAGTTGATTTTAAAAGTCAAGTTAGAAGGATTAACTTTTATTTGCGAACAAGTTTAGAATTAACTAAACTATATTCTAGTGATTACAAGTTTAAACCTTCGAATAAGATAGCTTTATATGTATGAATCGAATGATGTTATGAACATCATTACTACCTCAAGTTCCTTGGATAAACCTACTGGAAATGAAAAAAATAGATCTAGCTTCAAAGGATCCTTGGATGGCTTGAAAGTTCTTGAAGCAGAATCATGACACGAAAACAATTTCGAGTAAGATCATCACTTGAAATAAGATTGTTATGGTTATAGAAATTGAACCAAAGTTTGAATATGATTATTACCTTGTATTAGAATGATAAACTACTATAAGAAACAAATATTTCTTGAGGTTGGATGATCACCTTACAAGATTGGAAGTGAGTTAGCAAACTTGAAAGTATTCTTGATTTTATGTAACTAGAACTTGTAGAATTTATGAAGAACACTTAGAACTTGAAGATAGAATTTGAGAGAGATCAATTAGATGAAGAAAATTGAAGAATGAAAGTGTTCGTAGGTATTTTTGGTCGTTGGTGTATGGATTAGATATAAAGGATATGTAATTTTGTTTTCATGTAAATAAGTCATGAATGATTACTCATATTTTTGTAATTTTATGAGATATTTCATGCTAGTTGCCAAATGATGGTTCCCACATGTGTTAGGTGACTCACATGGGCTGCTAAGAGCTGATCATTGGAGTGTATATACCAATAGTACATACATCTAAAAGCTGTGTATTGTACGAGTACGAATACGGGTGCATACGAGTATAATTGTTGATGAAACTGAACGAGGATGTAATTGTAAGCATTTTTGTTAAGTAGAAGTATTTTGATAAGTGTATTTAAGTCTTTAAAAATTGTATAAATACATATTAAAACACTACATGTATATACATTTTAACTGAGTCGTTAAGTCATCGTTAGTCGTTACATGTAAGTGTTGTTTTGAAACCTTTAGGTTAACGATCTTGTTAAGTGTTGTTAACCCAATATTTATAATATCAAATGAGATTTTAAATTATTATATTATCATGATATTATGATGTATAAATATCTCTTAATATGATATATATACATTAAATGTCGTTACAACGATAATCGTTACATATATGTCTCGTTTCGAAATCATTAAGTTTTTTTTTTTTTTAGTCTTATTTTTACATATGTATTTCATTGTTAATACACTTAATAATATATTTACTTATCATTTAACATAATTAACCAAGTGTATCAATATCTTAATATGATTCAAATGTACCTAGTAAGACGTTGTTATAACGATAATCGTTATATATATCGTTTTCGAGTTTCTTAAATTAATAGTCTCATTTTTATGTATATAACTCATTGTTAAAATACCTAATGAGATACATACTTATAATAAAATCATGTTAACTATATATATAACCATATATATGTCATCGTATAGTTTTTACAAGTTTTAACGTTCGTGAATCACCGGTCAACTTGGGTGGTCAATTGTCTATATGAAACCTATTTCAATTAATCAAGTCTTAACAAGTTTGATTGCATAATATGTTGGAAACACTTAATCATGTAAATAACAATTTCATTTAATATATATATATATAAACATGGAGAAGTTCGGGTCACTACAACTAACACACCTCGTTCACTCTTCCTATGCACGTCTAAGCTTCGACCTTAAGCCTCACACGACTCAACACCAATGCGACACACATACATATGTATATGTGTGTGTGTGTATATATATATATATATATATATATATATATATATATATACACTCATAAACTAACACTTGGCTCATTTAATCACATAAACGAACAAGTTACAAACGTGCTAATAATTAAGTTTGTACCTTTAGACGTGCACGGGAAAACAGGGTGTTACATTACAGGATAATGACAAGCCAAAGAGCAACGAAGTTGCTGGTACGTCTGTTGTCAATATGGTGGAACATAAAAAGTTCACTGGTAATAATGACAAAAAAGGCAAACATAAACATCAAGGTTATAACAAGGCTAATCCGAATAAGAAGTCTAAATTGACTTGTTGGAAGTGTGGTAAAACTTGACACATGAAAAGGGATTGCAAGGTTATTTTTGGTAATAATAATGCCAAATGATCTAGCACAAGCGGTTCGGGAAATGGTTTAAACAACCACAACTCAAAAGGTCAGAATATATTTAATAATTTAAATAAGAATTATTATGTTTCATATATATCTGAGGCTTATTTTGTCCAGGATGATGATGTCGCGTGGTGGGTTGACTCGGGAGCTACCACCCATGTATGCAAGGATAGATTTTGGTTCAAGACTTACGAGTCCGTGACTGATGGATCAATTCTTCATATGGAAAATGAGTCAACAACCTCTGTTCAAGGATGTGGAAGTGTGGATTTGTGTTTTAGTTCTGGAAAAACTGTTTGTTTGTTTGATGTTTTGCATGTACCACAAATAAGGAAAAATTTGGTTTCCAGTAGTGTGTTAAATTGTTGTGGTTATAAATAAGTGATTGAATATGATAAGTTTGTTTTGTCAAAACATGGTATGTTTGTTGGTTTTGGTTATTTATGTAATAGAATGTTTAGACTTAACATTAATCACTTGAATGTTAATTTTGCTTTTATTTCAACTTCTGGCATAAATAATTCTACACTTTGGCATGCTAGACTAGGACATGTACACTTTAAAAGAATGCAAGATATGTCTAAAGATGGTTTAATACCGGCCTTTGATATGAACAATGAAAAGTGTAAAACGTGTATGTTGACAAAGATCACTAAGAAACCTTTTCAAAATATACATCGTGATACTGAGATTTTGGAATTAATACATAGTGATTTATGTGATTTACATGCAACTCCTACTTTAGGGAACAAGAAATATTTTGTGACTTTTATTGATGATGCTTTTAGGTTTTGCTATGTTTATTTGTTACATACTAAGGATGAAGCATTAGATAAATTTAAAATATTTAAAACTGAAGTAGAATTACAACAAAAGGCTTTGATTAAAAGACTTAGAACGGATAGGGGAGGTGAATACATTGACCAATTGTATTTCCAATCCGTTGGTATTATTCATGAGACCACAGCTCCTTATACTCCACAACAAAATGGTATATCTGAAAGGAAGAATAGGGTCCTTAAGGAAATGGTTAATTCCATGTTATCCTATTCGGGTTTAAGTGAAGGATTTTGGGGAGAAGCTATGTTAACAACTTGTTATTTGCTTAATAGAGTTTCTAACAAAAGAAACAAGATTACACCTTATGAACTTTGGAATAAAAGGAAACCTAACTTGAATTATCTTCGGGTATGGGGTTGTAGGGCGGTCGTAAGACTGCCTGATCCCAAGAAGAAAAGTTTAGGTGAAAGAGGTATAGATTGCATATTTGTTGGATATGTTGAACATTCCAAGGCATATAGGTTCTATGTAATAGAGCCTAATGAATTTGTCTCAATCAATTCCGTGATTGATTCAAGGGATGCAATCTTTGATGAAAATCGATTTTCATCTATACCTAGACCAAAGGATATGATTCCAAGTAACAATGGAATCAATAAGGATCAGTGTTGTAAAAAAACGGAAAAAATGGGGGTGTAGACGGGGGTGTAGACGGATTTTGGAGTGCCCCGTCCCGTTTATACATAAAATGTTTGAAAAAACGGAAATCGGCCAAAAAACGGTCAAACACGGTCCGAGACGGGAAAAAACGGGTTTTTCTGATTTTTTTCAAGTTTTTTTTTTTTTTAATATTAAACGTTGTGCTATTACTTGGGGTTTCTTTTTTATGTTTGAAATGTTGAAGTATTTAATGTACAATATATATATAATATATAACATTTTTATTTAAAAGTCAACGTTAGTCAACATCCGTCTAGACCTCCGTCTCGACCCCGTCTCGACCGTCTCGACCCTTTTAGGACCCGACCGTCTCGACCCCGTCTCGCGTCTTTTGCAACCTTGATAAGGATTGTAATGATGAAGTCTCTGAAAAGGCTGTTGATCAGTCACTTGAGCTTCGGAAAAGCAAAAGAGAAAGGAAACCTAAATCATTTGGACCAGATTTTCAGCTATACTTAGTTGAAGGTTCCAGGGATGATGTTTCTACCCAATATTCGTATTGTTTCAATGTTGATGATGATCCTAAAACATATGATGAAGCAATGACGTCTCAGGATGTTGCTTTCTGGAAAGAAACAATTAATGATGAGATAGATTCCATCATGGGCAATAACACTTGGGTATTAGCTGATCTACCTCCTGGTTGCAAACCTTTGGGTTGCAAATGGATCTTCAAAAGGAAGATGAAGGTGGATGGAACTATTGAAAAGTTCAAGGCAAGGTTAGTCATTCAAGGCTTTAGACAAAAGTCTGGAATGACTATTTTGATACTTATGCTCCTGGGGCACGTATCACTACCATTAGACTGCTGATTGCTTTGGCTACAATTCACAATCTGGTTATTCACCAGATGGATGTGAAGACAGCATTCTTGAATGGTGAATTAGATGAGGAGGTTTATATGAACCAACCTCAGGGCTTTGTCATGCCAGGAAATGAAGGCAAGGTGTGCAAACTTGTGAAGTCCTTATATGGTTTAAAACAAGCACCTAAGCAATGGCATCAGAAGTTTGATGAAGTGGTTTTATCTAGTGGATTTAAATTAAACCAAGCAGATAAATGTGTATATAGCAAATTTGATGATTCTGGTAAAGGAGTTATAATTTGTCTATATGTTGATGACATGTTAATCTTTGGGACTGACCAAAGTCAAGTTGATTTAACAAAAGAATTTTTGTCATCAAAGTTCTCCATGAAAGATATGGGGGAGGCTGACGTTATCCTTGGTATTAGGATCAAACGTGAAAGCAAAGGAATTTCAATTTCTCAATCTCATTATTGAGAAGGTGTTGAGAAAGTTCAATTGCTTTGATTGTACTCCTGTGAGTACACCTGTTGATCTAAGTGAGAAGCTTATGCCTAACCATGGTAAAGTTGTATCACAACTTGAGTATTCTCAGGTGATTGGCTGTTTGATGTATGCCATGACATGTACAAGGCCGGATATTGTTTTTGCCGTGGGAAAACTGAGTAGATATACTAGTAATCCTAGTACTCATCACTGGCAAGCAACTAGACGGGTATTGAAGTATTTAAAGAAAACTATGGACTATAGTTTATCTTACAATGGATTTCCTTCTGTAATAGAAGGATATTCTGATGCGAGTTGGATAACCAATATTGAAGATCATTCTTCAACAAGTGGTTGGAAGTTCTTGCTTGGGGGAGGTGCCATTTCATGGGCTTCCAAGAAGTAGATATGTATTACCAACTCAACAATGAAATCTGAGTTTGTTGCTTTAGCTGCTGCTGGTAAAGAGGTAGAATGGCTTAGAAACTTGATCCATGAGATACCATTGTGGCCTAAACCTATAGCACCTATGTCTATCCACTGTGATAGTACTGCTACATTAGCAAAGGCTTATAGTCAGATGTATAATGGAAAGTCTAGACACTTGGGTGTCAGACATAGCATGATTCGTGAACTCATCATGAATGGGGTGATTTCTATAGAGTTTGTGAGGTCACAACAGAACTTAGCTGATCACTTGACGAAGGGATTAGCTAGAGACTTGGTTAATAAGTCTGCTAAAGGGATGGGATTAAAGTCCACTTAAATTTCTGATTATAAGATACCCAATTCCCTTCTGATATGAATCAGAAGCTGAATTCAATGTGAAAAGCTTATACTTAGAAATTGGAGCACATGATTTTACATATCATCTCAAGGTATGTACCTCAGACCTGCTGATGGTTAGGTTGAAGTATAGCTTCTTAATAGTACCTTTGAAAAAGTGCAGGAGTAGGTGCATGAATAAAGGGAACTACCTATGTGAATGTGAAGTTTTGCCGCTTCAAGAAAGCTTTGGACTTTTAGCTTTGGATACATTCATGAATGGATATGGACACATGGCTTGTAACGTGTCAGGATAGCTTAAGAGTATTTAAAAACTTGTGTGTATATTATCTTCAGTTATTCAAATGGGTTAAAGGGTTCAATTCTTAGAACACCCCGATTCTCGAATATTTGGAATGTGTGATATACTAAGGTGAAAATTCAATCTTCAAGATATTTTCATTTATGCATGAGTTTTTTGTTTTGATTATTTTCTCATGAAAGGAATTGCACTAATTTGGGGAGGATTGTTGTTAATTTAGTGTAATTGAGGGATATTGTTTAACACTTGAAAATGGATTAGGAGGTACGGAGTGTACATCCATTAAGTAAAAGATTTCCCTGACCCAAAAATCATTTTGGTTGTCTATATAATTGAGTTGTACGTATGTATTTATATGCACTTATGTATTATAGTTATTAATTTGATGTGCTCATATGATTTAGTATCTACTCCCTCCGTCTCATAATAAGTGTCATGTATTGACTTTTTAAAGTCATTTTTTTTCAAATATGACCTCGAATATCTTTATTTGTCTTATATAATAGTTGGTGATACTCATACCAATAAAAAGTACACTTAAAACTCAATTCATTCATATAATTTTTATCACATATTATATTATACAAGTATATTTATTTAAAGTCAAAGTTGCGAAATATGACTTTGAAAAGTTAAAACAGGACACTTATTATGGGACAGAGGAAGTAATTAATGTTATGAGTATATAATATATATACATGTGTGTGTGAATATTGGAATTGATGTAATAATTCAATTGATCGTCATATACTCATATGAATATATAATATATGATGCTAGTTATATGTGACTATATGTTTTGATGTAAAATTGCTAGTATAAATGATTAATTGATTATAATAAGAAAAGTTGACAACCTAACTTAACACTAGCTAAATATAAATAGAACATGGGAGACAACTTGAAAAGCAACTAGTTATTTTGTATACTTTTATATATGAGTACATGAATGGATGACTCATAATACACTGATTGCCATTTTAATATATATATATATATATATATATGTTAATGATTATAATTCTTTGATTGAATGGATATAATTATTAAAATGGTTGGTGAGTCACGATGGCTATATTAATATATATTAAAAGAAAGCATTTGTATGATTATGGCATTGAATTATATGCTTATATACTTCTAACTTCTCCATGTTAAGATACGGAAGTTTTGAGGAGATAAGTGCAAGGCTTGTTATGTACAACTCAATTGATATTCATGAGAAAATAATACACAACAAATAAATACTCTTTTGCAAAGGGTTCTTGGTTTTTGTCAAAACAAGAACTAAATCTCTGTCTTATCCCAAAATGATATTCGTGTAACCCAGACAATAATGGTCGAATAATTACTTTCGAAAAGTGATACACGATTCAGTGATATATCCGATCATTGATTATTTTACCCTTGTTACAACATTAATATTTTCCAACAAAACGTAAACATAAAATGTAAAATGTAAACGTAAACGTCAACCATGATACTTAAACGTAAACCGTAAACGTCAATCGTAAACTTAAATGTAAAACACCAATCGTAAACATAAAACGTAAATTGTAAACGTAAAACCTAAAATGTAAACGAAAATTGTAGAAATAAAGTATTTGAAACATAGGATTTTAAAATCCCACTTACATAAAGGACATATCAATTGAATTTTCAAATCCCAAGTAAATTAAAATACTTCAGCCAAACATAAATTTTGGTGAATTTTAAAATGCAAATTTCATCAAATTTCACGAATCAAAAGTCCCCCAAATATTTTTATATTTTTTAATTTTACTTTAATTACTCATTAAACTTCATCTTTCTCTATCCTCAAGAAATCATCTACTACTAGGGATGGTAAAAAGACCCGTACCCGATGGGAAAACTCAAAATCCGACATTTTTGAGCCTCGTCCCGGCCGATTCGCGGGTCCGCTGACCGGGTATGGGGATGGTTTTAAAATTTTATCCGGGTTCGGGTTTAAGGACGGTTTTAATCCCAAACCCGATTACCTGGCCCGTATACCCGATAAAAACACCCGAATCCATATACCCGAACCATTTAAATTTCAATAATTATATATTAATGTATTATGAAATATAAATTGACTTGTTACTCATTATTCATTGCCACTAGCCTACTACAATCTATCATTTTTACTTGACAAAACAATTTTGTAACTATAATTGTAACTACTAAGTAGTAATGTGTTGATCATCTATCATTTTTACTTGACAAAATTAATTTTGTAACTATAATTGTAACTAGTAAGTAGTAATGTGTTGATCAGTGGTCATAGAAAAGTCTTTGTATGAAGTCGTGGTAATATTTTATTTATACTATACCTGTAATTATACTATGTGTAACAATTTCCTTTTATATGTATGACTTTATTTGTTTAAATACTAGTTAGTAACAGTCTGGACAAGCAGTTTAGAAATACAAATGGATCCAATACTTCAAATATATCTATGTTTATAATAAATGGAGACTCGAATACTCGTGAGGAAATCCGTTTACTCGATAGTAAGTAAATGAAGACTCGAATAACTTTAGAGAAATTCGAAACTCGATGGTTAGTAAATAAATAGAGACTCGCTGAATATGGGACCGGTTGAGACTATGTTTTTTAATCGGATTTGGAACTAAGATTACCTAAATCCGGCCCAAACCGGCCCGATAAAATCCCTATCTACTAACTCACCTAAAATTCCTACCAACTCCCAAAAATTAAAACCTATAAACACCTCATTTAATCCACCCTATATGTAAACACAGTTAACCATAAACAAAACTCATACACATCGATTGTTCGCTAATTTAATTCAAAATCAAGTTATGTCTCAGAACCAACCAACTTATATTCACATCTAAGGTATTATTCTACACCACAAATAGTTACTCCGTAATAATTAGTAATTAAATTAATAATTCACAAATTATGTTCCTCAATCTTTTAATAATTAAATGACAACTAAAATTCTAACAACCAGAAACACACTGCAAAAGGAAAAAGAAAAAACATTTATGAAGTTTATTTTTTTATGAGCTTTGATAATGTGTTGTTCGTAGCACACAATAAAATGTATTTAATAAACTAAATATTTTAATATATTAAAATTGAGAAATATTTATTTGTATCCTTAATTTTGTTTGAGATCTAGGAAATAAATATCAGCCCTTGGATCAATATAAACAATGGCTAGGATTAAAAACGCGAGACAATGTGATTGTCATGACAATTTTTATGTGATTGTAAGATTTAATCACATGTGATTGTACAGATCTCAAGCAAAATTAAATATTCAAATGAATATTTCTCAGTTAAAATTATATCTCTTACTCGTTAAGTCAATGTAGTGTTTACCTTTTTATGCATATCATGAATACAAACGTATATCTAAAAAATATGTAGGATCATTTGATGCATCTTTTTTTTTTTTTTTTTTTTAATCAAGAACACACATTTAAATGTTCTAATTTACACATTGTAGTAGTTCTCTTAGCGAGGAGTGTGATAAACAATTTCTCTCTTAGTTTCGAATCTATTGTCCATTATTTTTCTTATGGATTTTTATTCATTACAGAGAGATAATCAACGTCACCTCAAAATTTCCTCTCCATCACAAAACAAACTTATAACAGATTAATATCATTCATGACACACCTCGTCAAACAAATTGAATCCACCATATTAATTAAATAATATAATGTATAAGTATTATTGCAAATGATGTATGATACAAGAAATAAAATTAAGCCATCCAATCCAATACACTATTACATGACACCCACAATCACGGATCATCGATAACTAACCAATGGCAAGCGAATGTCATTGGTGTTAGATGCCGGATGGCAATGACTAAGGGATAGCTAAAAGATGCCTAATGGATTGAAATGGCCTAACAAGCATATCGAATTTACAAACACTTGATCTTCAATTAACGTGTTCATAAGTACAAGTAATCATTGTTTAACATATAACTTGAATTTTAAACGCCTTTGATTAGGAAAAAAAAAAAAAAAAATCCGTCTTAGGAATTTATCTACAAACTAAGCGTATGTATATTGGTAAAAAAAAACGCATTCAAAGTACGTGGATTTTCAGAGGGTCTTGCACTTTTGCAAGGACTTCTATAAAGATGTTTCAAGCCACTCCCATCCGCTCGTGGATGTCCACCAAAGCTCCACCAACTATTTATAGCCATTTTAGAACGAATTCACCCGCTTGGTGCTGCTGATCAAGATTTCAGCCGGTTCCTAGTCTCCGATACAGATACTAGACCCTTTCGGAGTCCTAACTAGACATGCTAGACACAGATAAATGCATTCGTCCCACAGTTTAATACAACGCATTAAAGACCCAATGAACTCCTATAACAAAATTGAAATCAAAGGGCCCAGGAGGAGGAAACACTAAATCGAATTAATTTCAACAAAACAACTTCCACTTGGTCAGTCCTTAATTTAAGAACGCAACATACAAAATATAATCACTAACCACTTCTGTTATGTACAACTGTTACTATTCCCACTCTATTGTATCAACCCCTAATAACAAAGCATTTCAGGTTCAGGGCAAAATACTAAGAAGACCCTACAAACAGCAAACGACTGAAACTGTACCACACACCATGCTACTGAACCTATTACTTGCTTGCATCACCTTAAGAGGAAGTCGACGATGAAGATTTATCCTATCAACAAGTACAATCAGTTGTTCAAGTGTTTGAATAATTAAATATAATTATTATGAAGAGAATAAAGGAGAATAAAAATGGGCTTACATCATTGGATGAGGTGATATAGGAGACAACGACAGTAATATCATCAAGCTTTCCACCATAATAACGAAATCCAGCTTCTTGAGCTGCAGCAGAAAAAGGAGTCTGTCTGTCCCGTTCCAGTGCCCTTTGTCGAGCCAAAGCCGCAATCTTTTGAGCCGTCACCTGCGGCTCCAAACCGGCTCGCACCGCATGAACCACAATTGCAGTAATATCATTGTTGTACAAGTTATCAAACAGTCCATCTGTGCCTGCTATTATCACATCTCCTGGAGCAACAGAAATTGAAAATACCTGCATCAATAGTCAATATTATCTTATATACATATTTCTCTAGTCAAAGTGTCAAACCATAAAACTATTGCTGACAATGCAAATAATATTAAACATGGCAAAGTTTTTACTAGAATGGATGGTTCGAACGAACCTGACCAGAGCTTGGTAAATCACTATGACTTGCGTTTTCCAGTTGATATGTGAAATTAAAATCGTGCTGCTGTGCAGGGGACCGAAAAATAGTACATCCATGTCTAACTATCATGAAACCACTATCACCTAAATTAATGGCATTTAGACCCTGCAAAACGACAAAATTTAATTAGAACAGAATTCGCATATCGACGATTGGTAAAAAGCTTTTATTAAAGAAAAAATGAAAGTATAATTATAGACGGCGCTAAAGGTTATAGAAAAAGTTGAAACAAATTTCATTTAAAAAATTGACAGAAAAAAAGCTTTTTAAAGACGCACATTTTCAAATATTATAACACCGGTTTCTTAGATTAATTGATATCACAGGTCTCATATGTCAATAAGTTAGCAATATTTTTAAAAAAATATAGCTCAAAAGAAAACGACATTAATAGAACGTACGAACACCAATACCTACTTAAACTAATATATACCCATATGTTGCAAACAAATAGTCCATTGATATTGATATAAAGAATACAAAGAAACAGTAAATAATTTAAAAAATAATTAAAAAAAAAAAACTTGTATAAAACATGAAAAGAAGAAAAAAAATATATGAAAAAACAATAGGTGGACATGCCTAAATTAGAAAGGTTGAATTTTGTTATTAGAAAAGAAAAATGGATTCGGGTCAGGCAAACGCGGTGAACAGTTCACGACCAAACAGGATTCTAGAGGTGGCAAGATGGGTGGGTCTTGAAACTCAAAACGGGTAGAACTTCAATATCTCAAATCAAGCTACTTCAAATTCAAATGATTACACTTTCGAAAACTTTCAACCGTTTTACTTTTTTGATCTGTTATAGCTGAAACATTCCCCAAACGACCCATTTATAAGTGATTGGGTCTAAATTGCCACCTCTACAGGATTCAGGAAGCTTGATTCTTGGCAAGCTTTAGTATATATAAGTAATATTGTAAAGGCAAAAGACAGACGTTGACAAGCACTATACTTTAATTATTCTACCCGCTTTACCTGATTGGAGAGTGCGATAATGCAAGCAGTGGAGGATCCTTGGGCTTTAGTCTTTGTATAAGCTTTCTCCAATACCCTGGCGGGATCAACAGAACCCTTGGGTTCATCTTGGACTGCACTTACAGAGTTATTCATAAGCTCCCGTGCATATTTTCCAGCATCAATACCAAGATCAGCCCACCCACCTACACCATCCGCTACCCCAATCGCTTGCTCGTCACGACAAATGAAGTGAGCGTCCTCACCACCTGTTTCCTCCTTCTCGGGATGGGGCAGATAACATGATCCTGAAACCAACTTCAGTGGTCTGTCTGATATGGTCTTCCTATAGTCAACACCAATAATTATGCCTTGATGAGTTAGTGAGTGGACAAAGTTTACTAAGAGTGTGTTTGATAAAAAACTAAATGATTGAATGTTTGATAAAACTAAATGATTGATTGAAACTTAGATAAAACCAAATGTTTGAATGATGTTAGTTCTAAATGACAATAACCTGCTTGATGATCATTTTGAATGAACGTGAATGATGTAAAATTACCTTATTAACTTTTTGTAATAACAAATAAGACAATATAGTAGTTTGATAAATGTTTTTGATATACGTTAAAGAGGATATTACACAAAATTTAGGTGTTTAATGGTTGAGAGAGTATATCAACTCTATATGGTTCAACACTAAATGTTGAACCATTCAGCGCCATATGTCATTCACAAGTCAAAAACAAAAGGGCTAAATGTTGAATGGTTCAACATTCAGCGCTGAACCATTCAATTAAATGACAAATCAAACGCACCCTAACTTTTAGATTCTTTAATAATGTCAATCAACCATTTTAAAACAAAGTATTACCTAACAGAAGAATTTGCAGACTTTGTATGCTGATCATCACACACTGAGTCATCCGAGAATACATCAGAGGCTGATCCACCGGTTAAAAACTCTGGCACCGAAACATGAAAGCTTTTGCACTGAAACCCTAATAACGGGTTGCAGTTACCACTTGTTCTTGCAACATGGTAAATAAAGTATCCATATATAGAAAAACTCCCCGACTGTTCTTTATTTCTTGAATTCATACAAATCTTGCTACAACTGTGAAAACCTCTAGTACCATAAGATATATTAGAATTACCAATTGAGCCGGTAAGGTTTTCACGTGTTTTCGTTGAATAATTTAACGAGCCGCTTCCTAGTAAAGCTCTAGACCCGGAAAGAGCAATAGGCATCTTACGATTGTCAATAGCAGGCGAAAACTGACTAGGACCAGAGAGAAGATTATCAACGTGATACTCACAAACTTGAAACGAAGGTCCGAACACAGATGGGGTGGAAAACGTGCGTGAAACAGCTCCAATAACCGAAAGATTCTTTTTTTTATTAGCGGGTTGTAAATTCAATTGAGCAGCACACGGGGTGAAACGTTGAAGTAGGATATTCAAGTCACCAGATGCTACAAATGGTCCAGAGTAGAACCGAGGCTTCCCGAATAAGAGTTGACCATGGTCAAGTAGAACTTCAACCGAGTCGTGAAAGTTAGCTTCTAAAGATATATTTGTTCTGCGAATCCCGTGCGTAAACGGACCTCTCAGTTTTGAGAAATATTTATATGGCATCTTGCTTTTGCACCAGCAATATCACATACAAGGTATAATCTCATAACTCTAAGCACATCTATATGCAGATCAAATCCAAACTACATATACGTCAAACCTGGTTTGTCAAAAAAAAAATTCCACAATTATGCAAGCAGGTGTCGATAGAAGAAAGCAATAACACTATGACACGGATGAAACAATTATCGTCTGTTATTCGTAGCATTTTATTGTGTGGTTCAGATTTTATGAGTCACCGAATAAAGTAAAGTAATATATTTGTTAGTGTTCCTTTTAGGCTTGACTTGGCTCAACGAAAGCAAAGTATTCAAGAGATTGACGAAAAATATAATACATACCAAAGCAGTGAATAGATGTCAACTCATGAAGCCGTCGGTATTTTGAACACCCAAATAAATCTGAAGTCATTTGTGCATGCTCGATAACAATGTCAACCAACTAAGCCATCGGTATCTTCTATTTATACGAGTTATTTTTCGAATATACTAAGTAACTGTTATTGAGTACATTTTATTTACTAAATGTTTCGTTGATAAGACATATGTAACAAGAGGCGGAGACAGGGGATGATGCATGTGGATGCTTTGCCACCCCAACTCTTCAAATATGCCTATTATAGTATTAAAAATTGTAAATTAATGGCCAATATCCCCTAACTACAAATTCTAACATCCCCTAATTTTTATATTGATATTTACTTGTCGAAAAATGTCACCCTTACCCTACATCTTGGCTTCGCCTCTATATGTAACTAGCTAGAATAACTATTATATGACGATCCTGTTAAATTCTATTGCTATATTCAACTACTTTGATTTGTTTATAAATAAATTTGTATAACTATCATATCCATTTGCAATAATTCAGATTTTTTTAATTTCCCCCTAGTTTGATCTGTTAGAAAAGTTAGTATACTGTAAGAGCCTTTATATACTGATGAAGTTCCTAATATTCATATTATTATGTAGTTTCTAACTTGATTATGGCTGTGATGTTTAAGTCTCGTGTCATCTACCCTAACTTATTAACCCTAAAAATGAAGGCAAAAACACGACCTATAAAATATCAGTTCCGTACTAATTATTCACGCTTAAACATATAAAAATGCTTTATCTGCTAGATAAAAAACAGTATAAAATGATAAATCGATTCACGTTCATCCGATTCATTTACTGACATGATTTCAACGTTGATAAGCTATAACCAAAAATACAAAAACTTATATGAGAAATAAAGTATACCTTGTTAGTGTATGAAGTGGTGACGTGTATGATCTGGCGGCCGTTCACGGCGGATTAGAACGATTGATGCGGATGTCGACGGCGGCTCCGGGCTTATCGGGATGTAATTAGAGCCCTAACCTTAAACGTTGAAAAAGACCTTGATCAGTGCATTGACGGAAGGATATATTCCGTATCCTAAACCTAGAGGGTATTTTCGTAATTTGCACAATTATTTTTGATAATCATTTATAATAAAACTAGTTAAAGACCCGCGAATTTTCGGGATTTTTTAAAGAAATTATATTAAAGTAGAAGCGTAGTTTTTTTAACTTGGTTTTCGATTGTTATAGCAAAGACTCAAATGATTTTTTGTAAAATTCTTCGGGGGCTATAAACAAATTAGCAAAGTAATATAAAGCATAAACAACTATGAATAACAATCTTAAATAATAATAAAAACATTTTACATAACATAAATCAATCAAATTACGAAATTAAGTTTCGTGTAGCATCAATATAACATTTGAAATACTGATAAACAGAGTTCATAGATCATAACACAGTTTAAATGTGCACTACAAAATAGAATAATAGAGTTTAAAGAAAGCCCTTAAAGATGGTTTTAATTAAAAAATAAATGAACATAACACTAACGTTATACAAAATTGCTAATATCTACACCATATGATGTACTCTACCACATTGTGTCCATAATGCCAACAACGGTTTCTGAAAACTCGCAACGCTCTTTGTATGAAAGCCACTCAATTTTTTCAGTTTTTAACCCCATATACATCTGCACCTTGAGTACCTATTTAAGGAATGACTCAACTAACAAAAAGAAATTATCGTTATACCCTTCTGGTAGCAAACTTAAAGTCTGGCTCTGTATATTTTCAGAAATGGCAAGTTTCTTATTATTAAATATCCAATGAAGATATGTACAACCACACAATAGCTACACATTGTTTGTACAAACTCATGAATATACATCATAAAGTATTTACATTATCTTTCTACATTCAGAAGATAGCAATTTGAAACTCAAATTGGCAGACCCAAATTAAAACCTACTCAGAAGATGAAATCCCATCTACTTGAACAGAATAGTACTCAAGTTTAGCAAACTTACGAATACTTTTTACCAGATGACAATCATTAAATAGTGACACACATGCGATATATTTACATAAGAGAAAAAAAATCAATATAAATTGTGGTATGTAATGGATGACATATATAGTCACGACTCACAAGTCTAAATATGTAAATCTAAACCCAAAACCCAAAACCCAAAACCTAAACTGTAAACCCTAAAATATAAACCCTAAACCCTAAATCTAAACTCTAAACCCTAAACCATAAACATAAACTCTAAACCCTAAACCCTAAATCTAAACCCTAACCCCTAACCTAAACCCAAAATCTAAACCCAAAACCCTATGCCCTAAACCTAAACTTGAATCCCTCTAATTTAAACCCTAAATCTAAACCCAAAATCCTAAACCTAAACTCTAAACCCTTAAATCTAAACCCTAAACCCTAAATTTAAACCCTAAACCCCAAATCTAAACCCTAAACTCAAAACCCTAAACCTAAATTCAAAACCCTAAAATCTAAACCCTAAACCCTAAACCCACAATCTAAACCCTAAATCAAAAACCTTAAACCTAAACTCTAAACGCTAAAATCGAAACCCTAAACCCTAACCTAAACCCTAAATCTAAACCCAAAACCCTAAACCTAAACTCTAAAGCCTATAATCTAAACCCTAAACCATAAACCCTAAACCTAAACTCTAAACCCCAATATCTAAACCCTAAACCCTAAATCTAAACCTTAACCTAAACCCTAAATGTAAACCCAAAACCCTAAACTCTAAACCCTAAAATCTAAACCCTAAATCTAAACCTTAAACTCTAAATCTACACCGAAAAACCTAAACCTAAACTCTAAACCCTAAACCCTAACATAAACCCTAAATCTAAACCCTAAACCTAACATGTAAACCCTATAATCTAAACCCTAAACCCTAAATCTAAACCCTAAACCCTAAATCTAAACCCTAAACCCTAACCTAAACTCTAAATCTAAACCTTAAACCCTAAACACTAAACCTAAACTCTACACCTAAACCCTAAACCCTGAACCCTAACCTAAACCCTAAACCATAAATCTAAACCACAACCCTAAATCTAAACCCTAAACCCTAAACCCAAACCCCAAATCCTAAATCTAAACCCAAAACCCTAACCTAAACCCAAAAACCCTAAACCCTAACCTAAACCCTAAACCCTAAATCTAAACCAAAACCCTAAACTCAGAATCCTAAACACTAAACCTAAACTCTAAACCTTACGTTGACATATAAACTAAAAAAAAGTTAAGAACGTTAAGAAAAAAAATTAAAGACAAAACTACCTATAATGTACATCACAATGAATAGCATATTTGAATACAAATCATGAACCAAATAACAATAGCAACAACTACATTATACAAAAATAAGCAATCTATAAATTAACAAAAAAATACAACCATGTTATAAAACATGTAAACATTTAAAAATTTAACTATCCTATGAAATAAAATCATGGAATTGATATTAATTAAAAATGTGATGAAATACCCTTCGCTGTTAAGATTTGTAGAGACTACAGACTGTACGAAATGACACCAAGTATGACAACTTATTATCTGACCCAACAACAAAAGGCTTATACAACACATAAATAAACCAACAATGTACCTTCAACATAAAAAATTAATTGAGACCAAACCGATGAAGGTTGATTTTTCACGTTGTAACTTGTTCTGAGTAGAAGGCCCATTACAGATACAATAGAAGATACACATACAATTGTAGATGCAACCACAAAACCAAATGAATTGATGTGAAAATATGCCCAAAGTTCACATAACGCTACCCTATAAAAGATGTTAACCAAAGATACCTAAATAAGATTCATGTCCTAAAGAAACATCACCAACAGAACAACCCGGGAAGATACAATAGGTACAACATTCAAAGTAGGAACTAACATATCCCGAGTAATGTCAGATGAACGATTCAAGCGATTCGGATGTTGTAAAACACTCGTTGATGCAGCTTGTTCAGAAGAAACCAAAGTCCGCGAAAACCAAAATAATCATCAACGGGAACCGCAGAAGGGCCAGACTCATTACAAACAGATTTCATTCATCTCTCGTTGCTTGACATTATGCAATTTTAAACTAATTGACAACCAATAAATATAAACAGTGTTATTACTAATTACCAAGCTCACAAAATACAATTACAAATCAAGACCATTGTAAAAGCCTAATTAACCAACATATATAACTTCATGTGATAAAGAGAAGAGTCATACCTTCATGTGCCACCTAAAAACGAAATATAATCAAAATATTTACATGAGTCGAGGTATACTGAAAGATATGTGTAGAAAGAATAGGTAAATTAGGTTAAAAATCACCCAAATAGTAGTTTGAGTGTATAAAACCTACGTATTCATTTAACTCGGAAACTAATAATTTTTTAACGTATCATAACTTGTGTGTTGATACGTGAAAAATCAACTTTAAAAGTTAGTACTACAAATATGGACGATTTAGAGTTTTGGTTCAACCCATATTTTGACCCGTTACTCAACATCCATTTAACGTAAACATTTTTTTAGCATAATCCGAAATAGTAGAAAACCGTGAGTAATAAATCATCTTTAGCACTAAATATTACTATCACTACAGTCAGAGTTACGCTATAGCAATGTGTTCATAGTTGAGCTTTCCTCTGTTCTAGAGAGTGCCAAACAGAAAGGTGCAATATGGAGTCATTCCATTATGCATGTATAGAAGATAAATTATTAATATATGTTTATAAGTTTAGACTACATGACCTGATGCAGATTAGTAGACAAATATGGTTGGTTCTCATCGGGTAAAAGCGGTCAATGCTTTGTTTGATTTTTCTAACCTTCATGATAAACCAAAACAATAGTTGATACCTAAAGTTATTTCAAAATTATGATTCTAGTGTCAAATTTTTACCATTACTATCGGAAGTAAAGGACCGAATATCTCCTCGATCATAATCAAGGAGTCTTATGGTACATCAAGAAAAATGGTAGGAGAAATCTTTCTGAAACAGATTAGTTGCAGGTCTCGTCAACACTTTTTCGCCATTTCTTTAACTACATAATTAACAAATGTATTGAATTAATAATATGACTTTTTTATGAAAGTGAGAGGAGGTATTAAGCATTTGATATAACTATTTAAGTGATTTCCGGCCCATTTCATTTACTCATCTTTCTAAACTTTTGCAAGTTGTTCAGATAAAAAAATACAGAAATGGGTCGAACTTGCCACCTCTGTCCTAATTAGCTTAATTCACAACTACCAAACAAGTTGTTAAGCATGAAAATAAACTCACAAGCTGCTTTTGTCAGTTTGACCTCCATAAATTATCTTTCCAGATACTCGTTTCTGATGAGAGTGACACTAAACAATGTTAGCATCTGATGCCACTACACTTATATTAATAACCGAGTCAATACGGGTTGTGTTTCGTCCGAAAGAAGTCAAACATAAAATGTACTTAAAAATAAATATGTGAGATGGGTTAATAGTCACCCAAATTATATTTTTGCATACAACCTTCAATATATCAGATTCATAGTAACAAATGAGATTAGCTAATGATCATTATAGAACATAACAGAGATTAGCTAATGATCAACATCCTTAGTAGTTAAAGAACTATATAGATCTTGTAAGAGTAATTGTTATCATTGTTAAGAAGGAAATTTTTTTAATTTGTGTTCCAAAGTAATTATGACGTGTTTTATAAACTAAAGAGTAACATGAGGATTATTTTAAGTGCAAATATTTAAGAACGTAATGTACTCACACGTATGTTGAAATTACAGTCAACACTTTTGCGACTATTAAACCCATAAGTCAATCGTGGTACTTACACAAAATCAATGATATTTGACACGCAGAAAAAGATGGTTTCGAGATTGTCATGATCTTGACCTTTTGGATATGGAGCACATTTTGTATAGCACTACAATGGGGGCAAAACGTCCCGTTGACTTCTCAAATCTTGATTTGGCATCAAAGCGAACGATAGTTGATGCGACATGGCCATTCACTAAAGACATAGTAACGCTCAACCGCTCAGACGGCTGACCATGATTATTCACACACTTATGAATCATAATCTTAGCCACTTCAACTGCATTAATAATCAATCCTCATATGTGACCACCACTTGCACAAAAACCTACATAAAATAATCATTTTAACAATGTCTCTTATTTTTTAACTTCAGTTTTATACATATATGTATAAAATGAAAGGTAAATGCAATCTATCTATAAAATACAACAGAAAAAGGTAAAAAGGGATTGAGTCAGATATGTGAAAAATGAGTCAAACGAATAAAAAACAACTTATTGCATTCGAGTAAGCACATGATCTTAGTGTTTCTATCAGAAAAAGGACATTGTAACAATTGTGTTTTTTGCAAATATATTAAAACAGATCAATTATTTATTTATATAACTAAAAAAGTTCACCAATGTAATTGCACCTTTTAACATGTAGTAAAAGTTACCCTTTTAATTACACAAACCCATCTCAGTATTCCATTTTATATGAACAATTTATGTTGAGAAAATTTCTGTGTGAAGCAATTCTAGGTCATAGATCAGATAAAAATGAACAATAAAATTCAAGTAATTAAAGTATTTAGGAGAATATGAATATATACACTATAATTGAAGATCCGTATATTCTTCAAGGTGACTCGGTATGAGTCATACTCTATATGTGAATAGCCTTCTATTAATATAGAGATATAACTGTTAAATATTCTATTTCTATGGCTTCAAGATAATCCTGAAAATATTATTCACATATAAATAAATTGAGAAGGGAGGGCAAAAACTTACAATTTGAGGTCACTACTTTGACTACTATATGAGAAGGTACTTTGTTGTCTTCTCAATGTTTATTTTAAAAAACTGTTGCTGCTCTGCATGAAGCTTAGGGATAACTGGTATAATGGACATTAATTACTTAATAATGGGTCATGGTGAAGTTCTTATTTGGGCAATTTTGGTTTCAAAGTAAAGCCTCATCTCAAACTAATTTTAACCCAAAAACACTTTTTATTCCCTTGTTAATTGTACACAAAATTGTATTCACAACCATCATTTATATATGATCATAAAACTATTTGTATAAAATAAAATTAATAATCGAAACTTATTAACCTCATATGTTAGCTTCACCAATTGACCCGTTAAAAATAAAGCATACCCTTTTTCAAAATGCTTGTTATCACGTATAAAATTCAACACATTATCTAATTATGAGTATTTTGATAGGTTAATTCATATTACCTTGTCAGGAGTACTAACTCCACACACCAATCTTCAATTTCGACCCACTTATTTTAAGAAGTCGCCTGCATAATAACATAAAGCCTTTATCAAATATATTCCCATGACTTACAATATTCCTCTACATTACCCAGTTGACAGGTAATATGCATATCGCTCTCTCGTCAAACCATTTGAATCAAAATAAAAACCACACAATAGTTCTAAGCTTAAGAATCAAAGCCATGAATCCATTTAATGTTAGTTGTTATGAAAAGTAACCTAAGCAACAAAAATGCCAGCAATTAAACTTTTACCAAAGTAAAACAGGTTTAGATGACCTCTGTCCATCTTGGTTTCCCCACTTGTCATTAATAACCGACCTAATAATATTACCATCTGCACTGTATGGACTACTCACCGTGCAATGTCCAGAACCACTTTTTGTTCCGTGATCACCCATTTGATTTATCAGTTGATGAGAAATCGATGTTGATGCTATAACCTTGTAGTCTTCGTGGTTTTTAGTCCTTTTGCTCTGACCAATATCCTCGTTAATCAGATCGACTAAATGGGTTCGACCCATAATATTAACTGGTTGTGAGTTTCCCTCACCCATTTGATTTCTCTGATGAGAAATATATGGTGACGCTTTAACCTTGTAGTCTTTATGGGTGTTAGTACTCATGGCTATTGTATCGCTCTGACCAATGTCCTCGCTAGTCAGATCGATCAAATTGGGTCGACCCATAACATCTACTGGTCGTGAGTTTCCATCACCAATAACCGGTTGCGAGTCTTGTACCCTGATTACTGAAGTCTCTGCTACTCCAGACATGTGCCTTAACCTCTTATGACATATAGCAGGAATATTCAAATTTAACTGCAACATTATTTTTAGCAAACCTTAGTAATTAAGAACAACTAAACAAAGTCGGTCAACGTTGGTTCAACTATCAAAACCAGTTAATAAATACACTATATTTATAAAAAACATTATAAAAAACATATATATTATTTAAACTAATATCACATCATCTTATTTGTAATTCATTTATGTTTCTTTTTTTTCTCTTTTTAAAGGCGATTCACTTATGTTTAAAATGTTTATGTTTCAAATATTAATATTTAATATTTAATATATTTATTTATTTAAAAGTCATCGCTGGTCAACGTACGTCTCAATCGACTTTTCATAGTCCTAGTGTATACGTCCTAACCAAGGTCAACCCATATCAACCTATTTTGGTTCTTCACCTAACTCGCCTATTTTGTAAACTGTATCATTTTTTTTTTAAAAAAAAAAAGGTTAAAGAACTCACAATTTCACCACTTCCAAAGACAACATCACGAACACTCTGATGCAACTTAGGACATTTTGGTCTCTCATCAAGGTGACCAAGGCATACTCTAGGTGTTTTTTCGCAGTCTCGTAGGTTTTTAAATCGGAGATTTTTAAAACCCATTCTAAAAGGTATTGGAAATGTATACAAAGCATTATGAATCTATACAAAACATTAGCAAAGTAGCTATTAAATTCAATGGAGTAGTCTATAAATCAAAGGGTTTCGTTTCACTTCTTAAACTTCACGTGTTGACAGCATCATCAAAAAATACAATTGGAAGCCACTTCACCCAGTAATGGGAACTTTACATTTTTGAAGATGTGCAATCTTTAAACTATGAATAAAATTACACTTGTATATAATGGAATTTTAAAAACCCGATCTTTCCATATTTAGGTACATTAGTAGAAAAAGACAATTGAGATGATGAAGCATCTTACCATTGTTCACATTATAACTCTTACCAGCCTGCATCTGCATCAGTTTAATTTGTAGTTAAATTTTTATTTATAACATTCTAATTGACATTTGTATGCATGTAAACAGACATATAGAACATTAGAAACTGAATTTAGAATGTGTAAAACTAAAGTCCCTTGTGGAATGCGTACTTTTCCTTAAACGTATCAACAAAACTTGAGTCACTTGTAGCATCTTTAACCGTGTACACGGGATATCCTCTTTTACGTATTCATACGGTTTAGTATCAACATAAAAAATGCAAACTAAGAACTCGCAAGGCAAACACATAACTTCTGAGGAAAATAATGGCATTTCTGATCACATTCATCTTTCTTATCAACTCCATATTGTTCTTTACAAACTCCATCGTCATTAAAGAAGTTGCAAGAAGCTTTAACCGGCAATGATAATGATGATTTCTTAATTTGACTATTCAACTTAAGAACTCAAATGTGTCTAGCTATGCCTTTCTTTATCGTTGTGTAACCCACTACCAAAGATTCATTTATGTATGTGGTACTAATTTTTCAATTAGAAGCCACCAACATAAAGGTGGCCATCTCGGCCCAACGTATATACTTTGATGCAGTAAAGTATCCTATTTTTGTCACTAATTTCCTCAACCTTACTAAGTTATTCTAATGCTTTCCACAGTAAAGTGATATTGGCGGGATTATATGATTACCCTTTGTACAGTCGTATGGGGTGTGTCAACAAATATCCACTTTACGTTTCAGTCGTTATAAATCTAAATAGTACTCCATTTATTCTTGGATTGTCTCTTTGATGCACCAACCAGGTGTAAGACAACATGTTGATTTCGACCAAAAGTACAACCACATGCACTTCTAACAAAATCTTAGGTGATAATATAAATATATGATTTTGTCAAAAATAATGCATCTCCATCAGGCAGGTGCATACATATCTATCCTAAAGAGAGCCTAACCGAATCATGAAATATTTAGCTACCCCAATTTTTTAGTAGAGAGTCAGCAACACGGGGGTGGCAATTTTAGCCCATTCGTAGGCAAATGGATTGATTCAAGTTATGTTTACTTACTATCTAACGAATCCAATGTGTTAAGCTAAAGGACTTTAGTAGAAACATAATTGATCAAATGTGTCTTAATTCATTGCTAATGTATTACAACGAATGGAATCTTATATTAGGAAAGTTTTGATTATCATTGTGATTAATATATTTTTGTAACCAAATTTGACCTGACCCATTCCCGCCCCTGTTCCTCCTAGATAACTGGAATGTCTTTGCTCGCAATGATTTTTCATTTATTTGTTATAAGAAAAGAAGCCAACTATACATAAATGTGATACGATTCCATTTACATAATTAATAGACAAATAGTGCCAATGAACATTGAACACACCAGTAAAATGTACTATAATCTAAGAGTTGACATACCTCTGTTTTTTATATTGTCCAGTCAAATGCCGCGTTCTTGAATTATAAGCACTCGTGATGCCTTTAGACAAGATAGATGCCTGCATTTGTTAACTTTAAATCACTTTTGACTTCAAAATGAAACTAACTTAATATAGGACCTCCAGAAATTACAAGTTAAGAATTATGCTTATTTAAACAAACCGTATAAAGATGCTGAATACACAATCGATAATCTTCGATCCATTCAACCTATTTGATCTATATCCCTCTCGTTAATATATCCATTAAAGATTAAACATAATCCTAATCAGGCAATTTATGAACTGCATAAAATGAACAAAACATTAATCAGATCCATCGTCATCATCATCGATCACCTTCATCAATATCAGTGTTTCATTTAGTCACAACTACAAACACGTTTTTAAGCTGAGCTGGGACAAACATATAGTAGAACCCATTCAAGTATAACTTATAAACAATGAATGGTTTTAAATGTGTAAGGACATGATTCAACTATATGAATATAAGTTAAACATACCTGTAACAAATATCGCTTATGGAAATCGATATTAACAAAAGAAATCACTTTTCGAAACGTACATATCGAATTCATCCATTTTGCTTAATGAGATAAAATTCTTCAAATACCAAACCATATCAGATCATCTTCAGGCTTCAACAATCTGTTTCACAATCAAAAGGAATGAATTAAGAGACACATATCAGCTTCTGTCTGATAAAAGATTCAGCAAACTGGATGAAAGATATTGAAAGTGTGATATCTAAAATATTCAATCGATTAAACACATATCAGATTGAATGATCAATATAAATAAAAAGTAAAAAAATCTGTATAAAAATTAAATTAAAAATACCTAATTAAAACATAATGAAATTGAATAACAACATAACCTTTATCGATATATCAAACTTCTCGGAATTGATTTTAACCACACGGACATCAAGGATTGTCAAAGTTGGCGATCACGAAGAACCCTAAATTGAATTTGATACGGGAACGCAGCTTCTTGGTTTTTTCTGATTTTAATTATCAGAAACAAAGATGAATCAGGCAATAGAAACATGTCACAAACTGCAACAAACGAAAAGAACTAATAAATTTCACCACCGCTTACACAAAAATAGGGTTTGTAGCGGACGCGATGAATGAGAGCGAGAATGGATAGACGTATGCACGTGAATCACCCACATGACTCGTTCAGGAGCAGATCAATGAGCACAACATCAATTTTGAGATGAGAAGAGGAAGCGAACGAAATCTAGGTAGGGTTTGGTGAGTGTTCCGTGTTTTTTTTTTATTTATTAATAAGGGTATTTTAGGGAGAAGTTTATCTAAAATTGATTTATTAGCTAATATTTGTAGTGGATGGTTAATGATCGTTGGATTAAGGGGTATTGTAACGTAATTTTCTAATCTAACGGTGATTAAGGGGATTTTGAAAACAATTATTAGCTAATCGAGACTCTCTTTTAATGTATATAGTGATAATTAAATTTTATAAGAGATTTAAATGTTTATCTGCTTTGTAGATCAATTGATTACGAAGACCATGCAAGATGAATCGAAAAAAACTGACTCAAAACGAAGAAAATGAAACGAAAACATTGAAATCAAACTTATGATCCCGGTGACCAAGCCATGGTTTGGCCATCGGCAAAACATCCAAAGAAAACGGCTCATATGATGTGTAAAATCAGGTGTATAAGTTATGTATGAGAAAGTACCAGTTAAAAAACAAATACACACCTAGGAAAGTGTACCTAATTATATAATATTATAGAATTTTGACAAATCCAAGAATCGTCCACAGGACAATAATTTGCAAATCAAAATTATAACTAAAATGTAATTAAACTACTAAACAAATAGAACTAACACAAGTAACAAATTTGGGGGTCGTCGTTTGACGATCGGCGAATCAAAGGGTGATATAAATTGAAAGACGATATTTTTTGTGTTTTATGTTTATAAAAATAAAGCAAATGAAAGCACTTAAGATAGGTTTGAATCAAATTTAAACAAGAATGTTCATCAAAACATTTTACCCTCAGTGTCGGATGGTTACTGATTAAGACCTGATTAATTGACTAATGCATGCAAATTACTCGACCAGTTCACCAACAGTTCTCTTGAGCAAACACACAAACTAAATTACACGGTGCAGGGTTCCCTGTAATTTAAGACATATTTGTTTGTGACCAAATAAATTAACTAGATTAAAGACTCAAATAACAACTATGTCAGCGTTCGGTGCACACAATTCGCCCTTATATCGTCTAAACGTTTGAATCCAATTTACCTTCGTGGTCTGGTTTAGCAAACAATCAATTAAGACAAATTAATTGTAAATCAATGTGTTAAATTTACAAGAGTTCCCTTAATTAAACAAACACATCAATCAATTGAACACGAGTGATTAAACATCAATAAGAATGGATCTTTTATTCAAACTTCAAACTATCATGCAATAGAACAATCAGTTAATAAAAATACATCCAACACCTTAGTTATTAGTCTAAATATATTCATTGTATTAACAAAAGAATTGACCTAATAAGATGATGAATCTTAATGACGAGCATAAAATACGCTAAACATATCGCGCATAAAATAGGCTAACATATCGCGCAAGACTGTTATCACGCGCAATATAAGGCGCAATTTGACCAATGATATCGCGCGATTGAGTGTAGCGCTACTAGAAGATTGCGCTAAGTAAAGGCGGGGAATGAATAAGATAAAAGATAGTTGATGTGTGCAACGGTGTATACGAAATATTTATATTTTTATTACAAAATACTATTAAATACGATACAATTTACACAAGTTATTTATTTATTTATAGAATGGATATACCTAAACCTTGCTACAACACTTATAGGCAGTGTACCTAATCGTAAAGTAGTGTAGTTTTTAGTAAGTCCGGTTCGTTCCACATGGATTCACTTATTGCGTACACCATATTTTTAAACAATTATATTTGTGTGTATATATATATATATATATATATATATATATATATATATATATATATATATATATATTAGTAATATAGTAGTATTATTATTATTATAAAGGGGGTTTTACCGTTTAATGACCGGTTTGTCGATTTTAAGTCCTAATGCAAAATATTAAAAATAAATATAACTTAATTTAAAACGTAAAGTAAATGACGATAAATAAAAGTGCGATAATTAAAAGTACGATAAATAAAATGACGGTAAATAAAAGTACGATGAGATATAAAATAAAGGAATTATACTTATTTAAACTTCCGTAATCATAATGTTTGACGTGTTGATTTTAATTTATTACCATGGGTTAATTGTCCTTTGTCCTGGATTATTTGATATGTCCATCTGGTTTTGTCCATAATAGTCCATCGGTCATAATTATAAAGTGCGAGAGCGTGACGACCCGGAAATTTTCGACAAAAATTAAACTTAATCTTTATATGATTCCGACATGATAAGCAAAGTCTGTAATGTTGAGTCTCAAAAATTTTGGAACTATGTTCATATATTCAATTACCCTTTTGACTATACTCCACGATTCACGAACGAATATATAAATGGATATGAATATATATATGTATATATATATTATAACTTGAAAACGTTAACAAAGTATTAAATGTATAATATTTTACATTAAACGTATTTGTCTCAATATATGCTTAATATATTCATCTACGGAATTAGAAGATAATATCAATGATTGGATTAGTAGATATTTCAATAATTATAAATCCCGTAAGTATTGTGATAAGTCTTTGTTGAGAGGTCCACCTTGATTTAAGAAATCTTTCCTTTTTGACTGTATTTGAATTAAATATATAAATAACTTGCAATGTGTATATGAAAAGTGTTTATATATATTGTATATATATGTATATTAAGGTTCAAAATTATTTTTGTAAACGATAGTAACACCCGTTTATTGTTCCGTTTGATAAATAAATATTATATACAAATTTATATTTTTCTAAACGAAAATATATATTTTACAATGTGATAATGTATAGAATTGAATTAGATATAAAACGTTTCGATATTATTAAATATATTTTAATAAACAACGAGGAGTTGATTTATAGAAGCAAATGACCAAATTACTCAAATGTATAAGTTATACTTCGAGTAATATAGTCTATCGATGATTAAGTCTAATTATTAATAAATGTACATGTCGCGAAACGTAAAGTGCTAGTTTTCTAAGCGTACGAAACGTCGTTCGAAAAACCGGAAACGGAACATAAGTCGAGCTTCAACGTATAATTCATCGGAACTAAAATTTCAAGTTAACTAGGCACGAGAATATAATATAATATATAATTAATTAATATAAATTATATATTTATTTAATTATGTCGACAAGCAAAACAACAAAAGATTGTGAGCTGTCATGGCATCCCATGCGATCGCATGGGAATTGCACTAAGAAGCCATGCGATCGCATGTCAGTCAGGATTCAGAAACATTCTATAAATTGGCCAGTTTGCTCGACGTACACACACACATATTCTATATCTTACTCCCTCTGTTATATAATTATTTACATTATTATTATTATTATTATTATTAAGATTAATGTTATTATTATTCTTATTATTATTAGTAGTATATGTATGTTATTAGTATTATTATACATAAAATATTACGACGGAGTGCTGTCTGAGTTATTTCAAAAATGGTTTTTGAACGGGATAAAGCTAAGGAAATTATGTGTTATAGTTATGGAGGTTATGGGTAATGTTTGGGGATATGATCGTGAGGACAACCTAGTGTTTATCATCTCCGTTGCGTCTACGTACTTTTCTGCAATATTGTATCCTAATATTGATACGTAAGCATTTATATCTTATCTTTTATTAATAGTGTATCCATGTCTAGTGCTCGAGTATATATATGTTTATGCATGCTTGTATGCTTTAATTTTGTCGTTAGATAGTTTATGATGAATCATGAATTTGATACATATGTTATTGATAAAAGGTATATGATATGCATGTCGTTGGAAAGCTGTCAAAAAATTAATAACTTTTCATTTAGAAATCATGTGTTTTCGAGGAACGGATTAAAAGTTATGGTCAACTGAATTATAATTAACATTAATTGAAATTGCTTTTGAATCTGCAATTGATATTTAAACAACTTGTTTATAAGATTGATAAATTAGATTTTCAAATATTACTAATCGAGTAAATGAATTTCTATGTAAGGCACGTATCGTCTTGTTAAACAATTATCAAAGTTGACTGTCTTATCATGTTTTAAAGCTTTATAAATGACATAATTACGCGGTTCGTCCCTGTGGTTTGCATCAAATAACGCTCGTCGTCCCTAAACTTTGTTTTTTGCACTCGTAGTCCCTCTGCTTGCACTTGTTTTCATCTGTCGTCCCTCCCTCTCACGTCCGTCTCATTTGACCGTTTGCATATGATCATGTGCAACACATGTGAGGGTAAATTGGTCTTTACTTTTTTATCTTTTGTCTATTTAATTGTTTTTCCCTTCACCATAAATCCCCAAACAAACTCTCTCTTTTCTCTCTTTCTTTCAGTCGTAAACCACCTGCAACCCAAAATTCTTCACAAATCAAGAGATGGTAGTCTGCAATTATGGGATCCAAGCGTGCATACGTATGTCTGGTTTGAGTAAAAACCCTAGTAGACGCTATTACTCATGTGGTTCCAAGGTAAATATAAACCCTAATTTTAATTATTTTGAAAAAAAAAATCAGCCCTAATTTTGTTGAATTTGTGTTTAGTACTATGATTGTAGGTTTTTTCGTTGGTTGGATCCTGTCTTGGATCCACCAATGACAATTAATGAAGAATCGAACAACATTGTTCTCGTGTTATTGAGGGCTAATGAATTGCTAGAAGCAAAATTGAAAGATGAACAAAGTAATTCAAAAAGGTTGAAGATGGTGATAATTTGTACCTGGCTTTCAGTTCTTATGTTTGTATTTTTTTTTAAGTAGTTTCAACTTGATGTATTGATGTACTTGTTCTTGGAGACATGTAATAGTTGGTTATTTTGATGAAATGAAATATGAAGGTCTCTGTTACTTTGTTTGTAATTCTGTATCTGCACATGTACACAGTCAACAACATGAATTGGTCACACAAATCATATGTACACAGTTAACAACATTAATTGGATACTAAAGCATATCATTCATTGCAAATATAGTTCAAGAGTTTACAACGATCATTATAAGATTGATGTTTTAGCAGAGTAGTATATAAAATAGCTTATTTTTAGCAGGAAATACTATTAAATACGATACAATTTTACACAAGATATTTATTTATTTATAGAATGGATATACTTAAACCTTGCTACAACACTTATAGGCAGTGTACCTAATCGTACAGTAGTGTAGTTTTTAGTAAGTCCGGTTCGTTCCACAGGGAATCTTTTTAAACAAAGCTTAACGCTATATTAGTTTACTTTTATAAAAATACAAATATATATATAAGTAATATTATTATTATAAAGGGGGGTTTTTACCGTTTAATGACCAGTTTGTCGATTTTAAAACTTTAGTCGCAGTTAAAACCAAATGTAAAATAATAAATAAATACAAGACTTAATTCAAAGCGTAAAGTAAATAACGATAATGAAATTGCGAATAATAAAAGTGCGATAAAATAAACTTGCGATAATTAAAAAGTACGATAATTAAAAGTGCAATTAAATACAATAACAATAAAAATGCGATAATTAGAAGTGCAATTAAATATAAAAATAAAGGAAATTAAATATGAAATAAAAGAATTATGCTTATTTAAACTTCCGTAATCATGATGTTTGACGTGTTGATTTTAGTTTTATGCCCATGGGTTAATTGTCCTTTGTCCTGGATTATTTAATATGTCCATACGGATTTGTCCATAATAGTCCATCAGTCATAAATATAAAGAGCGAAAGCCTTCGTCAAATTATTCTTATTCCCGAAGTCAAATATTCCAACTAATTGGGGATTCGAATTGTAACAAGGTTTTAATACTTTGTTTAATGAATACACCAGGTTATCGACTGCGTGTAAACCAAGGTTTTACTACTTTGTTAACAATTACACCAATTACCCTTGAATGTAATTCACCCATGTTTCAACAAGTCTATTAACTACTAATCCAGTTCCGTGTCCGGTAAAATGAATAATTATTGGTATTTATAGATATCCCGCCCACCGTACCCAGTCAAGCGTATGTGGTTATATATAAATACGTCGAATTATAAGTTTGTATATTAAATTAACAAGGTATTATTTAGTTAATATAAAACCCATTAATAACCCATAGTCTAATTTCCACAAGTGTCGTTCTTTTGTCCAAACCCCAATTATGGTACAAAGCCCAATTACCCAATTTTAGTAATTAGCCCAACATCATGATTACTTTGGATTAAATAAGCATAATAATAACTTAGCTATGAGACATTAATGTAAAAAGGTTGAACATAACTTACAATGATTAAAAATAGCGTAGCGTTACACGGACAGAATTTCGACTTACACCCTTACAACATTCGCTAACATACCCTTATTATTAGAATTATAATTAAAATTAAAATATAAAATATAAATATAAATATATATTTTACGTATGAATGAGGAGAAGAAAAAGATGATTTTTTACGATCAGAATGCGCGAGCTTTATAGGGAGTTTCTGAAATTGGGGTTCCGCGACTCGCGGCCATTTTGGCCTTCAAACTCCGTGAGTCGCGGAGTTTACTTTTACAGCTCACACAAGCTTGGCTCTTTGTTTACCGACGGTTTTAAATATAAATATAATATATTAAATAATTATAAGAATTATTTAAATATTATATTATATTTATGTGCATAGTTGACTTGTAATTTTTAGTCCGTTGCGTCAAGCGTTGAGAGTTGACTCTGGTCCCGGTTCCGGATTTTCGAACGTCCTTGCGTACAATTTAATATCTTGTACTTTGCGTTTTGAATCTTGTACTCTTGTAATTTCGAGACGTTTCTTGTCAATAATTGGAACCTTTTTTTATTGTCTTTTGTACTTTTGAGCTTTTTGGTCGTTTGCGTCTTCAATTCGTCGAATCTGTCTTTTGTCTTCACCTTTTATTATTTAAACGAATATCACTTGTAAATAGAACATTTGCAACTAAAAGCTTGTCTTTCTTGAGGAATAATGCTATGAAATATATGTTTGTTTTAGCATTATCAAATATTCCCACACTTGAGCGTTGCTTGTCCTCAAGCAATATCGTCTTGCAATACTAGAATCACTTCTTTATTCTTCACACTTTGTACAACAGTGATTTCTATACGGCGGTATAAACAATGGTAGTAACAATATGGTTTACAGTCCCACATGACTATAAAAATTTAGATCCATTAAGGAAATTGGATCTTTATGAAAACATTTGATCTTTTGAAAATTAAATCTAGTTTTTACTCTAGATAAGTTTTCCGGAATAACCCTTCACCGGTGTTTGCAAAATATTTTTGTGGGTTTGGTGGGTTTCATATTTGAAAATTTTAGCTCAAAACTTATGGTTTTGTGTCACCCACTTGCTAACCTTGTATTTGAAAAGCAACACATCCAGTTTACTTGTCCCGTATATTACCTTTCGGTAAACTACCGTCCGGTTGTAAAGGAAAGCGTTGAACAAGCAACTGTTAAGGCAATGTCCCCTGACATGCTTTTAATTATGGTCTATAACATGTCGGATGCAATTACTATCCTTGGTAGGAGCAATAGTAAAGCTCACCCTTATGATTTTTCGGTCTGGCACAGGGTCCTGTCTTTGACCACTATGCAACCACCGTTCTTACGGTTGACACCCGATTTGGTTCAGGTGACCTAATGAATTCCAGGTGAATTCCAAGGATTTTACGTTCAATGGTAATGAACGCATTGAAAATAGGTTTTCAGAAAACAAATCGGTTTGTAATTTTGATCAAAATATTTTCTCGTTCAAGCTCGAGTTTAGATATCATTGAATTCCATGAGTTTGTAATTCTCAATCTTTAAGGTCAATCTCTAGGATTGAGTAATATCAGTCTTAAAAGCTGATTTTTAATCTTTAAGGAGATTATCCTTTCTGGGGATCTGATTCATTAGTCTTATCCATCTAATTTGCATGGTGCCCCCCATTGTACAAGATAAATCCTTCTCATGGTTAGGATAAATCTGACCACTTGGCGACCCTGTTTAATGCTGAGGTCCGTGGATTTCCTGCTGATTTTAGTGATGACTTTTCTGGATTATTCGTCAACCTACAGCTGGTCTGGACGACAACTTCTTGACCTAAATCAAGAAGCGCGTTTCTTTTTCGGAAGACTTTACTTCCTTTTAATGATGGAATTGATTCATCGTGTAGATCCATCTCTTCTTTTCTTTCATCGGGTAAAACAGTTTAGTTTAGTCCAAAGCAAAAGTATTTTCAGTTATTTGTTACAGATATATGTGACATATGTTTAAGATAACTTGGTAAATTTTCCCACACTTGGCTTTTATTTTCCTTTTTATCGTCCTCTATTCCATTTTAAATGAATTTTAACATTTTGGTTTGTTTCTCAATTTATGTCCTTTTTGAGGTAACAATAATTTCGGTGTTAAAACCTAGTTTTATCGTTCATAAATATGTATAAACATGATTTTGAGTTCATTTAATTGAAAATTTTGAAATTTTTTACTAGATTTGGGTAGTCAGTATATAAGACTAGGGCTGTTCTTTATTATCAGAGAGCACTAGATTCTAATACAACTACTGCTTTACTAGTATTTTTAATGGTAACCAAGTGTATAAAGTAAAAATTTTAAAATCCGAAAGAATTTAACCCCTTCCCACACTTAAGATCTTGCAATGCCCTCATTTGCAAGAAATCAGTAACAATTTAAATTATTGAGGGTGATTTGTGTGAAAATGATTAAATTTGTACCAAAGTTTCCAAATATATTGGCGTTTGTTTGCTGAATGATAAATGGTGCACATCATTTGTTCATTCCGTCTTGTTGTTATTTCACATATATTTTGCATCTTGTCGTCAAAATTAGTTGCTTTTGCTGAACTTAATGCCAGTCTTTGAAAATGCGTTGTTTTACCCTGTTGTGTACATAAGATAAACTGCAAACATATATACATATTTTTGAAGTTTGGTATATTACCCCACATTCAAAAATTATTAAAATCTAAGAATAAAAGTTAGACAATTATAAAAACTATTACCATATTAACAAAAGTATTAAACGTATCAATCATTACAAATTACAACAAAAAAAAAATATAATAAGTAAACTAGGGATGATATTGATACCAATAGGGGTTCCAGGCATAACCATAGGTGCTATAGAATGCTTCGGCAGGGTTATACGTAGGATACGGTGGCTGCATCTCTATAGACCAGGGAGGGAAGATGGGTTTCGGTGTAGGAATATAGTTTCTACCTATATGTTGGCAATGAGCTATGATTTGGTTCTGATGAACTTGCCAATCTTCAAATGCTCTCTGTCTAGCATTTTCGTACTCCTGAGAAGCTATAAACCTTTGCATTTCTTGCATCTCATTCCCCCCTCCTACATTACCTTGCTGTTGGTTTCTCTCAACCTGTGGATGTCTACCATGGTATGGTACTGCGGCGTTATTTCGCCTCTTCAAAACTTTCGCACCATGGTATACATTTAAACCTATAGTATCGCGGGGTTCTGGTTCTTCCACTAATAATCCCCCCCGACTTATATCCACACCGAGATATTCACCAATCAAAGTAATAAAAATACCACCTCCTATTATGCTATGCGGTCTCATCCCCCGAACCATAGCTGATAAATAATAACCCACACAATACGGTATACTTACAGCGCTTTGTGGGTCTCGAATACACATATGGTAAAACAAATCTTGTTCATTTACCTTTTCCTTGTTCTTACCTCTTTGTGTAATCGAATTAGCTAAAAACCTATGAATTACTCTTAATTCAGCTCTATCTAAATATGCATTAGTGTCAGCAAAATCATCAATCAAAATAATTACAATGACATGATCAATTTATATCAAACTTAAGCTCATTTTCATATTTTCATCAAATCTACACTTTTTCAAATAAGCATATACGAAAATGTTCGTCAAGTTCATAAGCATTCAACTCAAATAACATGTCAAAATAATCATTACTAGCAATTAAACAAGTCTCAAATGGCATTATCTCTCAAAAATCAAGTTCATGAATTTTAGACTTTGAAAAAGTCCACTTTAATTCTCAAAATCATGTTTAGGCTCAAAGTTTGGATCATTTAACTACCTAAACATGTTACACTACTTAATTTAGCAACAATTCATGACAAAAATCGGCCATAACCTGTTTATATCAAAAAGCCCCAAATTTGCTCAAGAACACAAACCCTAGATTACTCAAAATTTGAAGTTTAAGGCTTCTAATCATGTTAAATAGCATCAATCTAGGTTATACAAGCATAATACATAAACAATTTAAGCATAATTACACTAAAAAGCATCAAAATCAAATTGGGGAAAAAATTGCTCAAGAACACTAATTTCAGATTAAATGGTGTTTAGGTGTAGAAATTTACCGTTTTTCTTGAGTAATTCCTAGATAGCATCCTTCTTAACATGATTTTAGTAAAAGATTTGGTGATTAACGGTTAAAAATTGTGATTTTGGGGGTTTTTTCTCGGGTTTTTTTTCGTGCAGTTTTTCGCAGTATGTTTTTGTTTTGGGTTGGGACTGATCTGTTATGTGTTTATATTTTTTTTCTGTATTTTGGTCCCTCCGCGACTCGCGGAGATTTCCCCTTCAAACTCCGCGAGTCACGGAGTTTGGTATTTTTTTTTTTTATAATCTTTAACTTATTAAAACAATTAAGTAATTAATTTTAAAATTTTGTTTCCTTTGTTATTTAGGACGAGGTCGTTTCGGATCGATGTCCTAGTCCGTCCTTCGACAAAATTTTAAAATTTGTCTTTTTGTAGCGATTGTTTTAAAAGCTAAGATTTTTGGGTTTTTTTTTTTAATGTTTTTGGCATACTTTAATTCAATAAGATTAAAAATAATGATATTAAAAGTTCTCGTCCCTCCCTTGGGTAAAGCAATTTCGGTTCAAAGACCTAGTCTTCAACTTACGATGAATTTTAAAAATCATATTTTTAACTTAATGAGATAAAGTAAAATTTTTTTTAAATTCACACAACTTAAATATAAAATTCAAAATTAATATTAAAAATTCACACCAAACTTAAAATTTGAAATGCATAAAATTAAAATTTCATATTTTAAAAATTAAAAATTCACACCAAACTTAATTTAAAAATTCATATTATAAATTCATACCAAACTTATATTAATTTTTCAAATATTTACAATTTTAAATTTATTGTTTTTACAAAGTTTACAATATTAATTTAAGATTTAAATATTAATTTTAAAAACATGGTAAAAATAAAATTAAAAATCTTTTTGGCTTTTTATCCCACTTTAATCAATCAAATATTATCAAAAATATGTGCCCCTCTTTTCGGTAAAGTAATTTCGGTTCCAAAACCTAATTTAACTCATGACGAATTTTTGAAATATTTTGGGTTGATTGATTAAAGATATTTATACCTTAAGAATAAACGTTAAATTTCGCAGTGATGTAATAAATTTTTGAATGATATCAATAATTTCGGTCGCCAAACCTAATTTTATTAAATACCAATTTAATACTTTTTAGCGAACAAATTAGCGTTTATTATCAAAAGGTTAAAAATAAAAAAAATAAAAACTGTACAGACATACCTGTGAAATAGATTTCTTAGTTATATGATCTATCCCATTCATAAGATAGTCAGTTTAATTGGTTTTCCATGGCTACATAGGCGTAACCTCGAGCATTCAGTGTCTTTTCTTCTAAACATATGAACGGTCCGTCTCTGCATAAAGTAACAAATTCGGTATTTGAATAGGTTTGATTATTTGAACATTTACCTCCATGTGACCATTTTCCGCATTTGTGACATCTTTCTAGGTGTCGTGCTCTTCTTTTTGCTGCGGATTTTGATTTTCCTTTACCAAATTGTAACTTATTATCTTCGCATCTGGATTCTTTTCTAACTCCATCCATTGTTTCTCTGATTACTGATACTAATTCACTCGGTAGTATGTCATTATTACGTTTAGTGATCAAAGCGTGTAGCATTAGACCATGGTTTAGTTCACAGGCAGTCTTCATTTTGTAAAAACCTAAAAAAAATAAAAATTCAGAATGGGGGGAGAAGACTAGTTCTTTAGGGTCTGCTAGGGAAAGACCATTCGGGTTCCATTTTTGAGAATTACACGAAAACAGACAATCTAACTCTAACAGAAATACATAAACCCCTTTTGATTCTCCCCACACTTAGTTAGCTGTGGTGTCGAAATTGTGATTAACTTCGTTGTCGACTTCCATCGGACCATGTATGTAATGTTTAACTCTGTGACCATTAACTTTAAATTCAATCCCTTTTGAATTTATTAATTCTATCGTTCCGTATGGAAAAACTCTTTTGACTATGAATGGTCCAGACCATCTTGATTTCAATTTTCCAGGAAATAGCTTGAATCGTGAATTGAAAAGAAGAACTCTGTCTCCTTCTTTAAATTCTTTTGAACTTTTGATTCTTTTATCATGCCATTTCTTCGTTCTTTCTTTATAGATTAATGAATTTTCGTATGCTTCATGTCTTAATTCTTCTAATTCGTTTAGTTGACTTAATCGTAGACGTCCGGCTTCATGTAAATCAAGATTACATGTCTTCAAAGCCCAAAATGCTTTGTGTTCAATTTCTACTGGAAGATGACATGCTTTTCCATAAACAAGTCTAAAAGGTGTGGTTCCAATTGGAGTTTTGTAGGCTGTTCTAAAAGCCCAGAGTGCATCCTCCAATTTAATGGACCATTCCTTTGGATTTGATCCTACGGTTTTCTCTAGAATACGTTTTAAAGCTCGGTTGGTATTTTCAACTTGTCCACTTGTTTGTGGATGATATGCGGTGGAGATTTTATGAGTTACTCCATATCTTTTAAGAACTTTCTCAAGTTGATTATTACAGAAATGAGTACCCCGATCACTTATTAAAGCTTTCGGTGTTCCAAACCTTGCAAAAAGACGTTTTAAAAAGTTGACTACAACTCGTGCATCGTTAGTTGGGAGAGCTTGTGCTTTCGCCCATTTAGATACATAATCAATGGCTACGAGTATATATAGATTATTATGAGATTTTGGAAATGGACCCATAAAGTCAATACCCCAAATGTCAAATACTTCACATACTTGGATGACATTTTGTGGCATTTCATCACGTTGACTTATTTTTCCGGCCCTTTGACAAGCATCACAGGATTTGCAAAGAAGGTGTGCGTCTTTGTAAATTGTAGGCCAATAGAATCCAGCATCATAAACTTTTCTTGCTGTTAGTTGAGGCCCATAATGCCCTCCTGTTGGTCCTGTGTGACAATGGTTTAATATTTTACTAGCTTCATCTCCAAATACACATCGGCGTATTATTCCATCGGGACAACTTTTAAACAAATGTGGATCTTCCCAAAAATAGTGTTTTATATCACTGAAGAATTTCTTTCGTCTTTGGTACGATAATCCTTTTTCAAGGAATCCACATAATAAGTCGTTTGCATAGTCTGCAAACCATGTGATTTCTTTATAATCTATCTTCAATAGATATTCATCAGGAAAGTTGTCTTGTATGGCCGATTCATTTAGAACTTCTAATTCGGGATTTTCAAGACGAGAAAGATGATCAGCGGCGAGATTTTCTGCTCCTCTTTTATCTCGGATTTCAATGTCAAACTCTTGTAAGAGTAAGATCCAACGGATTAATCTTGGTTTAGCATCTTGTTTTGAAAATAGGTATCTAAGAGCAGAATGGTCGGTATAGACCACCGTTTTTGCTAGAACGAGATATGATCGAAATTTGTCAAAAGCAAAGACAATAGCAAGGAGTTCTTTTTCAGTAGTTGTATAGTTCGTTTGTGCTCCTTGTAACGTCTTACTAGCATAATATATAGGTTGAAATCGTTTTTCAATCCTTTGTCCTAAAACGGCTCCCATTGCAAAATCACTTGCATCGCACATTAGTTCAAATGGTAGATTCCAATTTGGTGTTATCATGATCGGCGCATTAGTTAGTTTTTCTTTAAGAATATTAAAAGATTTGATACACTCATCTGAAAAGATGAATGGAGCATCCTTTTCTAGGAGTTTATTCATAGGAGTGGCAATTTTAGAAAAATCTTTTATGAAACGTCGGTAAAAACCGGCATGCCCTAGAAAACTCCTAACTCCTTTAACATTGGTGGGATGTGGAAGTTTAGCAATTACATCTACTTTAGCTCTATCCACTTCAATTCCTTCTTTTGAAATTTTATGTCCAAGAACGATGCTTTCTTTAACCATGAAATGGCATTTCTCCCAATTAAGTACTAGATTTGATTGTTCGCATCTAATAAGCATTCGTTCCAGATTAACTAGACATGATTCAAATGTATCACCGAAGACTGAAAAGTCATCCATGAAAACTTCCATGCATTCTTCTATCATGTCGTGAAAAATCGCCATCATACACCTTTGAAAGGTTGCAGGGGCGTTACAAAGTCCAAATGGCATGCGTTTGTAAGCAAAAGTACCATAAGGGCACGTGAATGTGGTTTTCTCTTGTTCCTCGGGTGCTATTGGAATTTGAAAATATCCGGAAAATCCATCTAGAAAACAATAGTAACTATTTCCGGCTAATCTTTCCAACATTTGATCTATGAAAGGTAAGGGAAAGTGATCTTTTCTGGTGGCGTCATTTAATTTTCTATAATCAATACACACACACCATCCTGTTACAGTCCTAGTAGGAATAAGCTCATTTTTCTCATTTGTAATGACAGTCATGCCACCCTTCTTAGGCACGCATTGAACTGGGCTTACCCATGGACTATCCGAAATTGGATAAATTAGACCTGCATCTAGCAGTTTAATAATCTCTTTCTTAACTACATCTTGCATATTAGGATATAGTCTTCGTTGGCGTTGCACATACGTTTTATGACCTTCTTCCATAAGGATTTTATGTGTGCAATACGAAGGACTTATTCCTTTAATATCATGAATCTTCCATGCAATGGCTGGTTTATGAGCTTTCAACACAGAAATGAGTTGTGATTTCTCATTTTCAGTAAGAGAAGACGATATTATTACAGGTAATTCAGATTCACCATGTAAATAAGCGTATTCCAAATGGTTTGGAAGTGGCTTTAACTCTAATTTCGGAGGTTCTTCTATCGATGATTTATATCGATATCTGTCTTCTTCTTTTAGCATTTGAATTTCTTCTGTTGTTGGTTCATATCCATTAGCTATTAGTGTAGCTAATATTTCAGCTTCATCAATTGGTTCATTACCTTCTCCTAAAGAACATTCTCCTGTTCCTTGTAATTCTGGAAATTCTTCTAATAATTCTGCATGTGCATCTATAGTTTGAATATAATAACATGTATCATCTGCAGATTGTGGTTGTTGCATTGCTCTATCAACTGAAAAGGTAACACTCTCATCCTCTATACTTAGGGTCAATTTCTTACCGAACACGTCTATCATTGCTTTAGCCGTGTTTAAGAATGGTCTTCCTAATATGAGAGGAACTTGAGAATCTTCTTCCATGTCCAGAACAACAAAATCTACTGGAAATACTAAAGTACCAACTTTAACTAGCATGTTCTCCATTATCCCTCTAGGATATTTTATTGATCTATCGGCTAGTTGTATGCTTATTCTGGTTGGTTTCAATTCTCCAAGGTCTAGTTTAGTGTATAGTGAATATGGCATTAGATTTATACTAGCACCTAAGTCTGCCAATGCTTCTATTGAACTAAGACTACCCAGAAAACATGGGATTGTGAAACTTCCTGGATCAGATAGTTTTTCTGGTATCTTATTCAACAGCACTGCTGAACAATTATCATTCATAGTAACAGCCGAGAGTTCTTCCATTTTCTTTCTATTTGAGATTAGATCTTTCAAGAATTTAGCATATCTAGGCATTCCTGAAATCACATCAATGAAAGGAAGATTTACATTTATCTGTTTAAACATATCCAAGAATTTGGATTGCTCGGCTTCAAGTTTCTCTTTCTTCATTTTACTCGGGTAAGGAAGTGGTGGTTGGTATGGTTTAACATAAGGTTTATCCTTAACTGTGTTATCTTCATTAACCTTTTCAACTACCGGTTCTTTTTCCTTATCTTGATCAGGTTGTGGTTCTTGTGGAGTAGGAATAGTTTCATCAGAAGTTACAGGTATTTCAGGTGGTTTAAGTGTTGTACCACTTCTTGTGGTAATGGCTTTAGCTGTTTCATTCCGGGGGTTAGCATTTGTATCACTAGGTAGACTTCCCGGTTTTCTTTCACCTATTAACCTTGCTAGGTTACTTACTTCTTGTTCCAGATTTTGAATAGAAGCTTGTTGATTTCTAAATGCTTGAGCATTTTGTTCATTGGTTTGTTTTTGAGATGTGAAAAACTGCGTTTGAGTTTCAACTAGCTTCGTCATCATATCTTCTAAATTCGGCTTTTTATCATCGGTTTGTTGTGGTGGTTTGTTTTGAAAATTAGGTCTTTGCTGATTGTAAGTATTATTGGATACTTGTTGATTGGTAGGACCTTGTTGGTTGTTGTATGGAATATTTCTGTTATAATTCTGGTTTTGATTGTAAATTGGTCTTGGCGGTTGGTAATTATTCTGATAATTATTTCCAGGCCTTTGGTTTATGTATGAAATATTCTCTCTTTGTTCCATTGTTAATTCAATACTGAGACAATCTTTTGTCAAATGTGGTCCTCCACACTGCTCACAACTAATTCGTATTGAGTGAATATCTTTAGTCATCTTTTCCATTCGTCTCTCGACAGCATCTATCTTTGCGGAAATGGAATCTAAGTCATGGCTAGAATCGGCTCTAGCTGCTTTAGATGATCTAACGATATCTTTTTCTTGGTGCCACTCATGTGAGTGGGAAGCAGTGTTATCAATAATTTTGTAAGCATCAGTTTCGGTTTTCTTCATAATAGAACCACCAGCTGCTATATCTATGTCTTTTCTTGTAGTGATGTCGCATCCTTGGTAGAATATTTGTACTATTTGACAGGTGTCTAAACCATGTTGTGGACATCCTCTTAATAACTTTCCATATCTTGTCCACGCCTCATATAGAGTTTCATTTGGCTTCTGTGTGAACGTAACAATTTCTGCTTGAAGTCTTACGGCTTTAGATGTCGGAAAGAATTGTTTAAGAAATTTGTCAACTAAAACGTCCCATGTATCAATCGCCCCTTCAGGTAACGATTCCAACCAATCTTTGGCTTCTCCCTTTAAAGTCCAGGGAAATAACATGAGATATATCTGTTCATCCTCCACTTCTCGGATTTTAAATAGTGTGCAGATCCTATTAAAGGTACGTAAATGTTCATTTGGATCTTCCTTCGGCGCACCACTAAATTGGCATTGATTAGTCACCATGTGTAGAATTTGTCCTTTGATTTCATAATCTGGCGCATTAATGTCTGGATGAGTAATTGCGTGACCTTGGCCAGTGCGTTTAGCTCTCATTCGGTCTTCCATACTTAAAGGTTCCAGATTCTCCATAATTGAATTTGTTGAATCGGAATCACTAGAGGATTCTGATTTAATGGTTCGTTCCTCAACAATCTCTGTTTGAATGATTGGTGGTTCCGGAGGAAAGTTTAGTGGTTCAGGATCTACGAATCGTTCCTGAATATTCTCCAGATTCTCAATTGTGAGGTCGGGTTCAAAAAATGGATTATCGGAAATTTGAACTGAAGTACTTGGTCGACTGGATGACGATTCTAAAGAAAAATCAACGGCAGTAATATTTGCTAAATGTCTTGATCTAGTTACAGGTGGTGAACGTACAAAAGGTGGTGAACGTCTTCCTCGGTGCATTCACTGAATATCCTATTAGTTTTTAAAAGGAAAGAAAAATTATAATAAGTTATCCAATCAATAGACTTTTCTGATTTTGCCCACGTTTCGAATAGCCAAAAGATGCAGCAGAGGGGCAGGATTCGTTTGGTCTCAATATAATTGAGGACTGTTTGGCTCCAATAACCCAGTCCACGTACAAATCCAACTATTACTACGAACCAGAAAATTTTTATGTCTATCAATTTAACCACTTAAAATAAATTTTCGTAATTTTAAGAAATTTAGATAAGAAGTAGAATAAAAATCTATGTCCTAAAACTAGAATAGCGAGAAATAAGAAAGAAAAAGAGTTCGTCGGAAAAGGTCGAAAAAGAAAAATGGTTGAAAAATAAAAGGTGACGGAAAAATAAAAGAAACTTATAAAACTTAAAAATACTTGACTAACCTAACCTTATTACTACAACTAACTTAAAATTATAATCGCAAATTGAGATTACTAATTGGAATGATAATTGATACATTGGTAAAAGGTGTCTAAAAATATTAAAGCTTACAAGTAAAACTATATCCCAAATGGAAATAACTTAAAAAGAAACTAAAACTTAAAAAGGCGTCACAAAATTCTAAAGCACCTAAATCTTAGTCTAAGAAAAAGCACTTAAGGAATTCTACGGCAAAGCCTAAAAATCTAGAAGTAAAAATAACTATGGCAAAAACTAAGTTTAAAACTAAATATGAGCGAAAAATACAAATATTACGCTAAAACGATTAAAAAGGGACAAAATATAAAAATATACAAAAAGTTGTAAAAAGTACAATTTTTATAAAAATATTATTTTTATATTAATTATTTATTAAAAATATTAATTTTACAATTTAATTAAACTTAATAAACTAAAATATAAATTAAATAAAACTTAAATTAAAATAAAACTAATTATAATAATAATAATAATTAGGGTTAATAATAATTATAATTAATAATTATCCGTAATAAATGCAGTTTTAGGGTTTCTGTCGCGTGTCAGAATTACTCCGCGAGTCGCGGTATTCAATGCAGCAAACCCCGCGAGTCGCGGGGTTCCAAAATTCAACTCTGGAGCAGTTTGAAATTTTACGCGTTTTTTTTTTTTTTTTTTTTCTTTCTGTTTTTATATAAATAAAAGATATTTAAATAAAACTTATATTTTTATAAACTTAAAATAAAAATAAAGAAACTTATAAAACTTTTAACAAACTCTTAAAAATATATAAATTTTTGTTTTTCTTTCTATATTTTCGAATATTTAAAACGTATTTTTATGAAAACGAAATTTAATAAAAGTAAACTAAAAATCTTTTTTTTTTTTACATTAGCGTTGCTTCCGGCGTTTAAGAGCTCCCCGGCAGCGTCGCCAAAAATACTTGATGTTTTAGCAGAGTAGTATATAAAATAGCTTATTTTTAGCAGGAAATACTATTAAATACGATACAATTTTACACAAGATAATTATTTATTTATAGAATGGATATACTTAAACCTTGCTACAACACTTATAGGCAGTGTACCTAATCGTACAGTAGTGTAGTTTTTAGTAAGTCCGGTTCGTTCCACAGGGAATCTTTTTAAACAAAGCTTAACGCTATATTAGTTTACTTTTATAAAAATACAAATATATATATAAGTAATATTATTATTATAAAGGGGGGTTTTTACCGTTTAATGACCGGTTTGTCGATTTTAAAACTTTAGTCGCAGTTAAAACCAAATGTAAAATAATAAATAAATACAAGACTTAATTTAAAGCGTAAAGTAAATAATGATAATGAAATTGCGAATAATAAAAGTGCGATAAAATAAACTTGCGATAATTAAAAAGTACGATAATTAAAAGTGCAATTAAATACAATAACAATAAAAATGCGATAATTAGAAGTGCAATTAAATATAAAAATAAAGGAAATTAAATATGAAATAAAAGAATTATGCTTATTTAAACTTCCGTAATCATGATGTTTGACGTGTTGATTTTAGTTTTATGCCCATGGGTTAATTGTCCTTTGTCCTGGATTATTTAATATGTCCATACGGATTTGTCCATAATAGTCCATCAGTCATAAATATAAAGAGCGAAAGCCTTCGTCAAATTATTCTTATTCCCGAAGTCAAATATTCCAACTAATTGGGGATTCGAATTGTAACAAGGTTTTAATACTTTGTTTAATGAATACACCAGGTTATCGACTGCGTGTAAACCAAGGTTTTACTACTTTGTTAACAATTACACCAATTACCCTTGAATGTAATTCACCCCTGTTTCAACAAGTCTATTAACTACTAATCCAGTTCCGTGTCCGGTAAAATGAATAATTATTGGTATTTATAGATATCCCGCCCACCGTACCCAGTCAAGCGTATGTGGTTATATATAAATACGTCGAATTATAAGTTTGTATATTAAATTAACAAGGTATTGTTTAGTTAATATAAAACCCATTAATAACCCATAGTCTAATTTCCACAAGTGTTGTTCTTTTGTCCAAACCCCAATTATGGTACAAAGCCCAATTACCCAATTTTAGTAATTAGCCCAACATCATGATTACTTTGGATTAAATAAGCATAATAATAACTTAGCTATGAGACATTAATGTAAAAAGGTTGAACATAACTTACAATGATTAAAAATAGCATAGCGTTACACGGACAGAATTTTGACTTACACCCTTACAACATTCGCTAACATACCCTTATTATTAGAATTATAATTATAATTAAAATATAAATTATAAATATAAATATATATTTTACGTATGAATGAGGAGAAGAAAAAGATGATTTTTTACGATCAGAATGCGCGAGCTTTATAGGGAGTTTCTGAAATTGGGGTTCCGCGACTCGCGGCCATTTTGGCCTTCAAACTCCGCGAGTCGCGGAGTTTACTTTTACAGCTCACACAAGCTTGGCTCTTTGTTTACCGACGGTTTTAAATATAAATATAATATATTAAATAATTATAAGAATTATTTAAATATTATATTATATTTATGTGCATAGTTGACTTGTAATTTTTAGTCCGTTGCGTCGAGCGTTGAGAGTTGACTCTGGTCCCGGTTCCAGATTTTCGAACGTCCTTGCGTACAATTTAATATCTTGTACTTTGCGTTTTGAATCTTGTACTCTTGTAATTTCGAGACGTTTCTTGTCAATAATTGGAACCTTTTTTTATTGTCTTTTGTACTTTTGAGCTTTTTGGTCGTTTGCGTCTTCAATTCGTCGAATCTGTCTTTTGTCTTCACCTTTTATTATTTAAACGAATATCACTTGTAAATAGAACATTTGCAACTAAAAGCTTGTCTTTCTTGAGGAATAATGCTATGAAATATATGTTTGTTTTTAGCATTATCAAAGATTCTAACCATCTATTCAAAAGCTTACAATGATCACTACAAGATTTCTAACCAAAAGACCAGAAGACTATTACAAGAGAACAAAGTCATAAGAACATAAGTCATTACATGCTAACCAAAAGACCAAATTAACATAAATTACCAAAAGACTAAAACACAAATACCAACAGTTAACTTTCTTCAACTATTTGCATTCTTTGATTTCTTCTTAATACCACTTCCAGATGCCATGTGGGTTTGTTTTACAGCCTCTCACATTATGCCCAAACTCTTTACAACCTGAACACTGCACAGGCTTGCCTTTCCTGGACAACTTACCATTATAGCTAGTGCTTTCTTTTTCATCAAATCCTTTCCTCCTGTTTTTCTTTGGCCTACCTGCAGTTGCTATCTTCTTTGGTGCAACAAGAGTTGTAGGTTCAACTGATTTAGACCACATATCTCGGCTATTAACAGGCATAATGGTATACATATAAGTTTTGTGCCAAGTATCCAACTTATAAACATCATGAACCCAATATTTAGGTCTTCCACGAGCACTATCATTAGCTTGGAAATTCCAAATGGCTGCTACATCATGTTTGCAGCTCATACCAGTTATCTCCCATCTTCCACAAGCACATTTCTTTTTACCCAAGTCCACAACCATTAGTCTGGTATTGCTCACTACCTAAAAGCCTTCATTTTTGAAACACCTATTTCAAGTTCAGACTCAAATTTTGCTTTCACTGCCTTAATTGGGATTTTAGGGTTACCTGATAATTGATCAACCAACTTAGATGCAAGATAATCATATGTGCACTGCTTTATAGCTCTTGACTGTAAGCAATTATGTTTGTCTTCAAATGTTTTAACCACCCATGTTTCAGAAACAACCCCTTTTGACACTTGTAATACCCATGGACATTTACAATCCTTAGATGTAATCCTTTTTCTCTCTTTCTTATTGTTTGCCTTCTTTACACCCCCTTTAATAGTGCTTGTCTTGCTTACACCAACTTTATTAGTGCTTGTGGTCCCAACATTCATTGACTGAGTATTCACATGTGGTCCACCCCTTGTCTTATTTACACCAACTCTATTAATGCTTGTGGCCACCATTTGAGCATTCATTGATTGAGCATTCATCGATTGAGCATTCATTGACTGAGTAGTCACAGGTTCTGGAACATATCCTATACAACCTGCTCTAACTCTTATATTATCATTTTTAATCAAAACTAGACTTCTTCTAGTTTCAATGGCATGCAGGTTGACAGCTTTCTTGACATCTTCTCTACTTGCAAATTCTTGACTAACATAAAAGTAAGTCTTATTGATATCTCTAACCTGCTTAATTTGTTCAGAAGGTGAGTCACTCTCATAATCATCATCCCTCAACTCATAAATGGGCTCATGTTATTCTTCACAGATGTTATCAGCCTTGTTTTTGGATGCATTTCCCATAAATTCTACATTTTTATCAATACCACAATGAAACTGTGTCATATCAACTTTTTCACCTGTAAACATATTTTCTTCATCTACAATGAACTCATCATCTTCACTACTACTATCATCAACAGACTCATTGACTTGGACTTGAGCTTCATCTTCTTCAATCTCTTCTAACATAAATGGTATCCTTTTACTTGGACTCTTAAATGGGTTAACTCTGGGTTTCAAACCATGTTCACAGTAGACACTAATTTCCTTAAACTGAGCCACATACTTACTTAAGTTACGGACATCTTCATCACTACCCAATGGTTCTAACCCATAATCTAGACAACTATCAGGTTTTAGAATGTGGAATAACATGACACTAAAACCATCATGACCTAAATCCTGGACCATATCACTAAGTTCATGTATTGAGAATGTATCAGTATCAATCATATCAATATAGCTTACCCTGCCATGTACATATCTCCTTCCTGGTATATCTGTAAACTCTCCTCCATGGTGCAACTTAATACTAAACAAAGTCTCATATCCACCTGCAAAAGGAAAAAAGGGGTTAAAATCGTTGTTAATGCACATACCAGATAGCATAATGTAGAAATACGAAAATAGAATTGCAACAGTGGTTACTGTATAATTGATTATAATCGAAATCATCATCTTCTTCTCTAATATTGCAGAGTTTATCAACCATTGTAAGAGAGTAAAATTAGGGTTTGAATGTTTCTGAATTTTGATCAGCTATTAAGAAAAATTTGGTTTTAATTACTAAGATTTGGTAGGTGCATTAATTATGGTAGGTAAATATGGTGACTAGACAAAAGATAAAAAAGTAAAGACCAATTTACCCTCACATGTGTTGCACATGATCATATGCAAACGGTCAAATGAGACGGACGTCAGAGGGAGGGACGACAGATGAAAACAAGTGCAAGCAGAGGGACGACGAGTGCAAAAAACAAAGTTTAGGGACGACGAGCGTTATTTGATGCAAACCACAGGGACGAACAGCGTAATTATGTCCTTTATAAACACTATAATCTGATTTTTCAAGTATTGGAAAACTATATGAAAATCATGTTCGATTGCCATGATAATTCAAATATAATATAGCTCCTAAAATAAATAATATTTTGAGTTTGATAAACTATAAATTCGTTCAATTATCAAGACTTATACTATGTTAATAAACATGTATAGATTTAAAGATCATATTGGGTCAGGTTGACTTTTGAGATGACTTTTGTTAACCTTTGCATGTCGTTCTCGAGCATTAGGATTGTGATGCACTATGACCCGACCTAGTTTATTAGACATGTATTGACCAACATATGTTCTCTAGATTGAGATCTACGGTTATTTTGCATTCCGAGTTTCGGTCACATTTCGGTGAATGACCTTATGTGCTGCTAAGGTGAGTTTCATTTGCTCCCTTTTTAATTGCTTTTGCAATCTATATTTTTGGGCTGAGAATACATACACTTTATTTTAAACGCAATGGATATAAGTACATACTAAATTCTACACCGAGTTTGAACCGAAAATCCCTTAGATTTGGTAACTAGTAACTGCCGGTTATAAGAACTGGTGGGCGCGAGTAGTTATATATGGATCCATAGGGCTTGACATCCCCGTCTGTTCCAGGTATAGAAACCCTAGCCTGAACTATAAAATAGACGTATGCTATTTGAGTTTAGTACACGTTGGTTTGCTTGTATTGTACATGTGTGTTGCATGTATGTTAAAATAGTGGTACTTATTATATATACGTTAAACTTTAGTTACCAGGGTGCTCAATCTTGTAGAATATTTTGATAAACGTTTCTGGATGAAACAACTAAAATCTTGTGATCCACCTTTATATACAGATTATGCGCAACAATAAAACTATGAACTCACCAACCTTTGTGTTGACACTTTTAAGCATATTTATTCTCAGATTCCTAGAAGTCTTTCGTTGTTTGCTTATATGTGATACAAGCTATGTGCATGGAGTCATACATGCTTTATTCGAGAAAACGTTGCATTCACAAAATCATCACCATGTATCTTATTTTGACTGCATTATCAACGAATGTAGTATTGTAAACTATTAATTACGGTGATTGTCTATATGTAGAAATCATCAAACGTCAAAAACCTTGGAATTTGATATTCAATTATGGTGTGCCTTTTCAAAAGAATGCAATGTTTACAAAACGTATCATGTAGAGGTCAGTACCTCACTGTGAAATCGATGATTGATGTATTCGTCCTAAGGGATTTGGACGGATCGTCACAGTTGGTATAAGAGCTTGAGGTCATAGGGAACTAGAATTTGCATTAGTGTGTTTAACTGGTAATTGTTAGGATGCATTAGTGAGTCTGGACTATGACCGTATTTGTTCTTACCGATTTTTGCTTATCATTCTTGTCAGAAATTACCTGTCTATCATCTTAAGTCTAAACGCGTCTTACTGCATTGATTGCATAGATAGTGTATAGACAAAATTCATATCTTGGCATATCTATTACAGTAAACTTTGCCTGACATCTTCCGTAAAATCCTCCGTAACTTATGGGATTCAGGTATTATAAATACATGTGTAAACTATGTATTGAGGAATACCAAATTAGTCCTATAATCTATTTCATTCCAAAAATCTTTTCCCTACTCTGTACGAGATGGATCCTTTAACTAGTTCAAGTTCATCGGAATCCGATATGGAGTTTCACTCAATCTCTGAAAGCAGTGTGACCGGAATGGATCAACCAATTAGCCATCATCTATTCTGGATGAATTGGGGATGGGTGATATTACTCAAATTAGTCATATCTTTAGTCGTAATATCGCGTCCTATTGTTATTTATTTCATATGTAAACATAGTAATTCCGTTTGTATTTCATAGTATTGTAATATAGTCTAGAATCATTGTAAACTTGAAGAAATATGAAGATATTGTATGGTAACAGCTCAGAGATCGAAAACGAGACCAGAAACCCAATGACAGAAGAGTGCGCTCAGCGCACCCCAAAATGTGCGCTCAGCGCACATTGCATAAATTTGATCAGAGGATTTCTTGGCCAAAACCAAAGTGCGCCAAGCGCACTTTTTGATGGTGCGCGCCGCGCACAGTGGTGCGCTCAGCGCACCCATACGCGCACTTTTGACAGAAAAGCAGATTTGAACGTGCGTAGTCGAGCTGTAAAGTATAAAGTGAAGTAGGTGAGAGTGCGCTCAACGCACCCTTACTGTGCGCGCCGTGCACAGTGCTTTTCACCAACTTTTTAGCTTGTTTAATTCCATTTCCAGTTTCATTTGAGGAGTACCAGTTTCCTTTCTGCTCAGAGACGAAAACATACGATTCAAAGCAGTTCTTGGGCTTATCAAAGTGCATCTAAGCACTCAAATCATCGAAGAATCCAAGATCATTCAAGAACTTCATCCAAGATTACTCCTAAAAGGTTAATCTTGTATTTACAATGAATTCTATCTTTGTTACTGTTGTGTTTAAGTTTTCAAGCATGCTTGTTGGCTAGTACATTTTATGTTCATCTAGATAAATAACCGAGATGTTGAATGTTTACTATTGATTGATTGTAATTATGCACGATAGTTTGATGTTTGAATACACGAACCATTCTTGTTAAGTTTAATCCTTTTGATTCAACTAGTTGATATGTTCATTTGATTAAGAAACATCATCTTGTTAAGTTAATGTATTGATTTACACCTAGTGACATGTGTTTATTCGTCTTTTACCAAAAGGGATAAGTTGAGTTCAAATGGTTAATTTACATAAGAATGTAAGAACGACTCTTGTAGATACTTTGGAATAGCTTAATTAGTATGTGTAATTGTCTAGGAGAATGACCAATTCCTTAGAATCTATTATACACACTTTCAACTACCTAGTTACATCAATTAACATGTGTTAGTGATTTGCCTTATCTAGTGACGTTTATAGGGATCTTATTATAACACTTAGTTAATTGTTTGGGTTGGGTGAATTGAGCATTTTATCGGACCAAGGGAATGAACTAAGTTAAACCTTTAGTTGATATAGGAGTGGATCATGTAAAACACACCATTGACTTGATCATTCTTCAAGTCTTCAAACTAGTTGAATTAGTTGATTACAAATAGGAGGTCTTAGATGTCAAGAACATCACTTGCGTCGTGTAATCCCGTTTGAGTGTTTGCACAAGACTATTCTTGGTGAACCAATTAATTAGTTCTCGTGCATAACCAATCAATCCGATCTTAATCCTAAATAACATTCAACATTAAGGGTAAAAAGTCTAGATGAGCATATTTCTTTAATTTGAATTCAAAACTATCTTTCTGTTTTCATAAACTAAAAATACCAAAAATATTGTCTTTTTAATCTTATTCATCACTTGATTCGCCTATCGTAAAAGGGCAAACCAAAATATATCTTGTACTTGTAATTTTCTTAAATAATCACAATTTAGTCTATAATCCTAATTTGATTTAGATACTGTCCTTGGAACGATACACGGATTTTACCATTTACTATACTACTACACGATCGGGTACACTGCCCGTTAGTGTGTAGCAATCTCTAATCGGTATTTTTCCATACTATTTCATACGATAATTCATATACCACGTTTTACACATCAAGTTTTTGGCGCCGCTGCCGGGGACAGTTTTGTGTCAAAATAGAATTATTAACTAATTTGTGATTAAGTAGTTTCTTAATTATTTTTAAATTATTAATAGTCTTTGAATTTTAAACTTATAGAATTGGTACGTTTAATAGTTTTTGTTAGTTGTGTGATTGACAGATTTTAGGTTGCATATGCCATATACCCGAAGTTCAGATTCTCCATTACTTACATCGCTTACAGAACCTGATAGAAAGCTTGGTAGGATTCCAAAAGAAGTACTTGAACTTTTTGAATCTTCATCAAAGCAGGAAACTTTTGATTCAGAATCAAGTACAACCAAGCCGAGATATTCTGAATTTGGTGAGCCCGTTCCTCCTCCAAAATTTGAAATGGAAGGAGAAGCAAGACCGGTGGTACCAAGACAATCAATGGCGGCCAAGATGAAGGCAACCCGAACCAGACAAGGTAGTGCTATTACTCCGTGTAGTGACCCGAACTTTTCCATGTTTATATATATATTAAATGAAATTGTTATTTACATGATTAAGTGTTTCCAACATATTAAGCAATCAAACTTGTTAAGACTTGATTAATTGAAATAGGTTTCATATAGACAATTGACCACCCAAGTTGACCGGTGATTCACGAACGTTAAAACTTGTAAAAACTATATGATGACATATATATAGTTATATATATATATATATATATATATATATATATATATATATATATATATAGTTAACATGATATTATGATAAGTAAACATATCATTAAGTATATTAATAATGAACTACATATGTAAAAACAAGACTACTAACTTAATGATTTTGAAACGAGACATATATGTAACGATTATCGTTGTAACGACATTTAATGTATATATATCATATTAAGAGATATTCGTACATCATAATATTATGATAATATAATAATTAAAAATCTCATTTGATACTATAAACGTTGGGTTAACAACATTTAACAATATCGTTAACCTAAAGGTTTCAAAACAACACTTACATGTAACGACTAACGATGACTTAACGACTCAGTTAAAATGTATATACATGTAGTGTTTTAATATGTATTCATACACTTTTGAAAGACTTCAAGACACTTATCAAAATACTTCTACTTAACAAAAATGCTTACAATTATATCCTCGTTCAGTTTCATCAACAATTCTACTCGTATGCACCCGTATTCGTACTCGTACAATACACAACTTTTAGATGTATGTACTATTGGTATATACACTCCAATGTTCAGCTCTTAGAATCCCATTTGAGTCACCTAACACATGTGAGAACCGTCATTTGGCAACTAGCATGAAATATCTCATAAAATTACAAAAATATGAGTAATCATTCATGACTTATTTACATGAAAACAAACTTACATATCCTTTATATGTAATCCATACACCAACGACCAAAAACACCTACAAACACTTTCATTCTTCAATTTTCTTCATCTAATTGATCTCTCTCAAGTTCTATCTTCAAGTTCTAAGTGTTCTTCATAAATTCTACAAGTTCTAGTTTCATAAAATCAAGAATACTTCCAAGTTTGCTAGCTTACTTCCAATCTTGTAGAGTGATCATCCAACCTCAAGAAATCTTTCTTATTTACAGTAAGATATCTTTCTAATACAAAGTAATACTCATATTCAAAATTTGATTCAATTTCTATAACTATAACAATCTTATTTCGGGTGAAAATCTTACTTGAACTGTTTTCGTGTCATGATTCTGCTTCAAGAACTTTCAAGCCATCCAAGGATCCTTTGAAGCTAGATCTATTTTTCTCATTTCCAGTAGCTTTATCCAGAAAACTTGAGGTAGTAATGATGTTCATAACATCATTCGATTCATACATATAAAGCTATCTTATTCGAAGGTTTAAACTTGTAATCACTAGAACATAGTTTAGTTAATTCTAAACTTATTCGCAAACAAAAGTTAATCCTTCTAACTTGAATTTTAAAATCAACTAAACACATGTTCTATATCTATATGGTGTGCTAACTTAATGATTTAAAACCTGGAAACACGAAAAACACCGTAAAACCGGATTTACGCCGTCGTAGTAACACCGCGGGCTGTTTTGGGTTAGTTAATTAAAAACTATGATAAACTTTGATTTAAAATTTGTTCTTCTGGGAAAATGATTTTTCTTATGAACATAAAACTATATCCAAAAATCATGGTTAAACTCAAAGTGGAAGTATGTTTTCTAAAATGGTCATCTAGACGTCGTTCTTTCGACTGAAATGACTACCTTTACAAAAAGACTTGTAACTTATATTTCTGACTATAAACCTATACTTTTTCTGTTTAGATTAATAAAATAGAGTTCAATATGAACCCATAGCAATTTGATTCACTCAAAACGGATTTAAAATGAAGAAGTTATGGGTAAAACAAGATTGGATAATTTTTCTTGTTGTAGCAACGTGAAAATTGGTAACAAATCTATATTAATCATATTCTAGCTAACTTATATTGTATTATACATGTATTCTAATATATTATGTAATCTTGGGATACCATAGACACGTATGCAAATATTTTGACATATCATATCGACCCATGTGTATATATTATTTGGAACAACCATAGACACTCTATATGCAGTAATGTGGGAGTTAGCTATACAGGGTTGAGGTTGATTCCAAAAATATATATATTTTGAGTTGTGATCTAGCCTAAGATGTGTATACACTGGGTCGTGGATTGATTCAAGATAATATATATCAATTTTTTTTCTGTACATCTAACGTTGGACAACTAGTTGTAGGTTACTAACGAGGACAGCTGACTTAATAAACTTAAAACATCAAAATGTATTAAAAGTGTTGTAAATATATTTTGAATATACTTTGATATATATGTACATATTTGTTATAGGTTCGTGAATCGACCAGTGGCCAAGTCTTACATCCCGACGAAGTAAAAATCTGTGAAAGTGAGTTATAGTCCCACTTTTAAAATCTAATATTTTTGGGATGAGAATACATGCAGGTTTTATAAATGATTTACAAAATAGACACAAGTATGTGAAACTACATTCTATGGTTGAATTATCGAAATCGAATATGTCCCTTTTTATTAAGTCTGGTAATCTAAGAATTAGGGAACAGACACCCTAATTGACGCGAATCCTAAAGATAGATCTATTGGGCCTAACAAACCCCATCCAAAGTACCGGATGCTTTAGTACTTCGAAATTTATATCATATCCGAAGGGTGTCCCGGAATGATGGGGATATTCTTATATATGCATCTTGTTAATGTCGGTTACCAGGTGTTCATCATATGAATGATTTTTATCTCTATGTATGGGATGTATATTGAAATATGAAATCTTGTGGTCTATTGTTACGATTTGATATATATAGGTTAAACCTATAACTCACCAACATTTTTGTTGACGTTTAAAGCATGTTTATTCTCAGGTGAATATTAAGAGCTTCCGCTGTTGCATACTAAAATAAGGACGAGATTTGGAGTCTATGTTTGTATGATATTATGTAAAAACTGCATTCAAGAAACATATGTCGATGTAATATATTTCTATTGTAAACCATTATGTAATGGTCGTGTGTAAACAGTATATTTTAGATTATCATTATTTGATAATCTACGTAATGCTTTTGAAACCTTTATTGATAAAATAAAGGTTATGGTTGTTTTAAAAATGAATGCAGTCTTTGAAAAACGTCTCATATAGAGGTCAAAACCTCGCAACGAAATCAATTAATATGGAACGTTTATAATCAATATGAACGGGACATTTCAGTTGGTATCCGAGCGTTGGTCTTAGAGAACCAGAATTTTGCATTAGTGTGTCTTATCGAGTTTGTTAGGATGCATTAGTGAGTCTGGACTTCGACCGTGTTTACTTGAAAAATGATTGCTTAACAAATTTTGTTGGAAACTATATATTTTTAACATGTGAATATTATGTGATATATTAATCTCTTAACGCGTTTGATATTATGTGATAGATGTCTACCTCTAGAACAAGTCCCATTGACTCACCTAATAATAATGAAGAGTCAAATGTAAATTAGAATGATTCGTGGACTGATTCACAAGTTCCCGAAGAGGAACCAGAAGAAGAGTCGGAACCGGAAGAAGAATCGGAACCGGAAGAAGAATCGGAACCGGAAGAAGAAATAGAACCAGTGGGGGAAATAATAAAACGGTTAAGTAGAAGAAAATCCTCAACCAACCGACCAAAGTTAACTATGGTCAATGGTGTTTCCACCAAGGAAGCAAAGTATTGGGAGGATTACCAATTCTCCGATGAATCGGATCCCGACAAGGATTCCGATGATGTTATAGAAATTACCCCAACACAATTTAATAAGGCAAAAGAGAACAATAAGGGAAAGGGCATAAAAATAGAGAAATTTGATTCCAAACCCGATGAACTTTATATGTATCATCAACACCCGTATTTCTTAAGTTGTGACAATAACCCGAGAACCTCTAAACCACCAGGTTTTTCTAAACTAATGTGGAAAATGACGGCTCGTATTAGGGGAACATCATATATCCCTAGAAACTTGGCAAAATGAACCAAAACCGAAGAAGAAGAAGAAACGAGCGAGTCGGAATAAGATAGTTGTATTCGTGTGGTGTAATATATGCAATATAGTGTGCTTATGCTTTATGATATATGTAAAAATTGCTTGTATTAATAAGTATTTTTTTTATGAATCTAACTCTTGTCTATTTTACAGTATAAAAACACAAAATGGATAGACAACCCAATATTTTAAGAGACCTACCCGGAGACATGATTGATGAAATCTTGTCTAGAGTCGGTCAGAATTCCTCGGCACAACTATTTAAGGCGAGATCAGTTTGTAAGACATTCGAAGAACGTTCCAAGAATGCCTTGATTTATAAAAGGCTTTCGTTCGAAAGATGGGGGATATCACATTGGGAAATCCATAAGTTACGATGTGTTTACTTTGACGCATATATTGCGGGGAACCCAAATGCTATTTTACGCAACAGGTTAAGAGATTGTTTTGACTCAATATATCCGAATATAGGACTTCGTGATTTAGAAAAAGCGGCTAACATGCAACATAAAGAAGCATGTTATGCTTACGGGTTAGTAATGTTCGCTTCTCACCAAAGTGAGAACAAGAACATCGGGCTACAACTATTAAACAAAACGTTCCCACAAGTGACGGAGTCGGTAATTGGGGTAAGAAATGAGGTTTTTAGGTTATTACGAGATTGTTGGTCATTACGTAACCTTCATCCTTTTGACGATGTTACAACACATTGTCTTACTATCGGTCACAACGGTTATGTTCTACAAAACCAAGGATGGGAAGTGGTATTAGTAAAACCAGAATGCATGACTTGTTTCTGGACGTATGAATTACGTGTCTTTATTGCCTTTGCTGAACGCCTTATTTATTAACTAGAATTGTCTTCGCAACTACTTTGTATCAAAGTTTTATGTGCTATATTTCATGCTATATGTAAAAAAAAGCGGTATTGTAAGTTTGCAAGTTATTGTATAAAGGTTTGAATATGATATTTTTTTTGTGATTAGTTTTTCATATAGAATTGTAGTAGTTGAAATGGTATGTTAGCTACTAAGTATGAACTTAACGGGTAGGTACAACCCGAATTAAAGAGTATAAAATGCTAATATGAAGAAAGAGCTTTTATAAATAAGTTCATATTACGCTACGAAATACTATTGACTACTCTTGATATTCTATATGATTAACTCGTTTCATTTGACTATTTTGAAGGAAATGGCACCGACTACTCGACACACCTTGAATATGAGCGAAGAGGAATTTCGTGCCTTTCTTGCTTTAAACATAGCCGCAGTATAGGCTGCGCTACATACCAACAATAACCTTGGATCTAGCAGTACAGAAAATCGTGTAGGATGCACCTACAAAGAATTCACTGCCTGCAAACCTTTGGAATTTGATGGAACCGAAGGACCGATCGGATTGAAACGGTGGACCGAGAAGGTCGAATCGGTGTTTGCCATAAGTAAGTGTACTGAAGAGGACAAAGTGAAGTACGCTACGCATACCTTCACAGGTTCTGCGTTAACATGGTGGAATACCTATCTAGAGCAAGTGGGACAAGATGATGCTTACGCACTACCGTCGTCAGCATTCAAGCACTTGATGAACGAGAAGTACCGTCCCAGAACCGAGGTCAATAAGCTTAAGACAGAACTTAGAGGGTTACGAACCCAAGGATTTGATATTACCACATACGAAAGACGATTCACAGAATTATGCCTATTGTGTCCGGGAGCGTTCGAAGACGAGGAAGAGAAGATCGACGCGTTTGTGAAAGGATTACCGGAAAGAATCCAAGAAGATATAAGTTCACACGAGCCCACCTCCATACAACAGGCATGTAGAATGGCTCACAAACTAGTGAACCAGATTGAAGAAAGAATTAAAGAACAGACTGCTGAAGAGGCCAATGTGAAGCAAGTCAAAAGAAAGTGGGAGGAAAATGGTGATAAGAATCACCAATACAACAACAACAGCAATTACAACAATAATCGCAACAACTATCCCAACAATCGCAACATCAATCGCAACTACAACAAATGGCCCAACAACAACAACAACAACAACAACAACAACAGCAACTACAATAATCAACCCAACAACAATAATAACCGCAACAACAACAACAATCAGAAGCAGCTATGCCAAAGGTGTGAAAAGTATCACTCGGGGTTCTGCACCAAATTTTTCAACAAGTGTAAAAGAAATGGTCATAGCGCGGCGAAGTGTGAGGTCTACGGACCAGGGGTTAATAGAATGAAAGGAACAAATGGTGTCGGAACGAGTAATGGCGGAGCAAGTAGTGTCGGAGCAAGTTATGCCAATGTAGTTTGTTATAAATGTGGAAAACCGGGCCACATTATTAGAAATTGCCCGAACCAGGAGAACACGAATGGACAAGGCCGCGGAAGAGTTTTCAATGCGGCAGAGGCACAGGAATACCCGGAGCTTGTTACGGGTACGTTTCTTATTGACAATAAATCTGCTTACGTTTTATTTGATTCGGGTGCGGATAGAAGCTATATGAGTAGAGATTTTTGTGCTAAATTAAGTTGTCCATTGACGCCTTTGGATAGTAAATTTTTACTCGAATTAGCAAATGGTAAATTAATTTCAGCAGATAATATATGTCGGAATCGAGAAATTAAACTGGTTAGCGAAACATTTAAGATTGACTTGATACCAGTAGAGTTAGGGAGTTTTGATGTGATAATCGGTATGGACTGGTTGAAAGAAGTGAAAGCAGAGATCGTTTGTTACAAAAATGCAATTCGCATTATACGAGAAAAAGGAAAATCCTTAATGGTGTACGGAGAAAAGGGCAACACGAAGCTACATCTTATTAGTAATTTGAAGGCACAAAAACTAATAAGAAAAGGTTGCTATGCTATTCTAGCACACGTCGAGAAAGTACAAACCGAAGAAAAGAGCATCAATGATGTTCCATTCGCAAAAGAATTTCCCGATGTATTTCCGAAAGAATTACCGGGATTACCCCCACATCGATCCATTGAATTTCAAATAGATCTTGTACCAGGAGCTGCACCAATAGCTCGTGCTCCTTACAGACTCGCACCCAGCGAGATGAAAGAACTGCAAAGCCAATTACAAGAACTTTTAGAGCGTGGTTTCATTCGACCAAGCACATCACCGTGGGGAGCTCCTGTTTTGTTTATCAAGAAGAAAGATGGTACATTCAGGTTGTGTATCGACTACCGAGAGTTGAATAAACTTACCATCAACTACCGAGAATTGACGACTTATTTGATCAACTACAAGGCTCGTCTGTTTATTCAAAGATTGACTTACGTTCCGGGTATCATCAAATGCGGGTGAAAGAAAATGATATTCCAAAGACTGCTTTCAGAACACGTTACGGTCATTACGAGTTTATGGTCATGCCGTTTGGTTTAACTAATGCACCAGCTGTGTTCATGTACCTTATGAACCGAGTGTATGGACCATACCTTGACAAGTTTGTCATTGTTTTCATTGATGACATACTTATTTACTCAAAGAATGACCAAGAACACGGTGAACATTTGAGAAAGGTGTTAGAAGTATTGAGGAAGGAAGAATTATACGCTAAGTTTTCAAAGTGTGCATTTTGGTTGGAAGAAGTTCAATTCCTCAGTCACATAGTGAACAAAGAAGGTATTAAGGTGGATCCGGCAAAGATAGAAACTGTTGAAAAGTGGGAAACCCCAAAAACTCCGAAACACATACGCCAGTTTTTAGGACTAGCTGGTTACTACAGAAGGTTCATCCAAGACTTTTTCAGAATAGCAAAACCCTTAACTGCATTAACGTATAAAGGGAAGAAATTTGAATGGAAGGATGGACAAGAGAAAGCGTTTCAGTTATTGAAGAAAAAGCTAACTACGGCACCTATATTGTCATTGCCTGAAGGGAATGATGATTTTGTGATTTATTGTGATGCATCAAAGCAAGGTCTCGGTTGTGTATTAATGCAACGAACGAAGGTGATTGCTTATGCGTCTAGACAATTGAAGATTCACGAACAAAATTATACAACGCATGATTTGGAATTAGGTACGGTTGTTTTTGCATTAAAGACTTGGAGGCACTACTTATATGGGGTCAAAAGTATTATATATACCGACCACAAAAGTCTTCAACACATATTTAATCAGAAACAACTGAATATGAGGCATCGTAGGTGGATTGAATTGTTGAATGATTACGACTTTGAGATTCGTTACCACCCGGGGAAGGCAAATGTGGTAGCCGACGCCATGAGCAGGAAGGATAGAGAACCCATTCGAGTAATATCTATGAATATAATGATTCACAATAACCTTACTACTCAAATAAAGGAGGCGCAACAAGGAGTTTTAAAAGAGGGAAATTTAAAGGATGAAATACCCAAAGGATCGGAGAAGCATCTTAATATTCGGGAAGACGGAACCCGGTATAGGGCTGAAAGGATTTGGGTACCAAAATTTGGAGATATGAGAGAAATGGTACTTAGAGAAGCTCATAAAACCAGATACTCAATACATCCTGGAACGGGGAAGATGTACAAGGATCTCAAGAAACATTTTTGGTGGCCGGGTATGAAAGCCGATGTTGCTAAATACGTAGGAGAATGTTTGACGTGTTCTAAGGTCAAAGCTGAGCATCAGAAACCATCAGGTCTAATTCAACAACCCGAAATCCCGGAATGGAAATGGGAAAACATTACCATGGATTTCATCACTAAATTACCAAGGACTGCAAGTGGTTTTGATACTATTTGGGTAATAGTTGATCGTCTCACCAAATCAGCACACTTCCTGCCAATAAGAGAAGATGACAAGATGGAGAAGTTAGCACGATTGTATTTGAAGGAAGTGGTCTCCAGACATGGAATACCAATCTCTATTATCTCTGATAGGGATGGCAGATTTATTTCAAGATTCTGGCAGACATTACAGCAAGCATTAGGAACTCGTCTAGACATGAGTACTGCCTATCATCCACAAACTGATAGGCAGAGCGAAAGGACGATACAAACGCTTGAAGACATGCTACGAGCATGTGTTATTGATTTCAGAAACAGTTGGGATCGACATCTACCGTTAGCAGAATTTTCCTACAACAACAGCTACCATTCAAGCATTGAGATGGCGCCGTTTGAAGCACTTTATGGTAGAAAGTGCAGGTCTCCGATTTGTTAGAGTGAAGTGGGTGATAGACAGATTACGGGTCCGGAGATAATACAAGAAACTACCGAGATGATCATCCAAATTCAACAACGGTTGAAAACCGCCCAAAGTCGACAAAAGAGCTACGCTGACATTAAAAGAAAAGATATAGAATTTGAAATTGGAGAGATGGTCATGCTTAAAGTTGCACCTTGGAAAGGTGTTGTTCAATTTGGTAAACGAGGGAAATTAAATCCAAGGTATATCGGACCATTCAAGATTATTGATCGTGTCGGACCAGTAGCTTACCGACTTGAGTTACCTCAACAACTCGCGGCTGTACATAACACTTTCCACATCTCGAATTTGAAGAAATGTTTTGCTAAAGAAGATCTCACTATTCCGTTAGATGAAATCCAAATCAACGAAAAACTTCAATTCATCGAAGAACCCGTCGAAATAATGGATCGTGAGGTTAAAAGACTTAAGCAAAACAAGATACCAATTATTAAGGTTTGATGGAATGCTCGTAGAGGACCCGAGTTCACTTGGGAACGAGAAGATCAGATGAAGAAGAAATACCCGCATTTATTTCCAGAAGATACGTCAACACCTCCAACTGCTTAAAATTTCGGGACGAAATTTATTTAACTGGTAGGTACTGTAGTGACCCGAACTTTTCCATGTTTATATATATATATATATATTAAATGAAATTGTTATTTACATGATTAAGTGTTTCCAACATATTAAGTAATCAAACTTGTTAAGACTTGATTAATTGAAATAGGTTTCATATAGACAATTGACCACCCAAGTTGACCGGTGATTCACGAACGTTAAAACTTGTAAAAACTATATGATGACATATATATGGTTATTTATATAGTTAACATGATATTATGATAAGTAAACATATCATTAAGTATATTAATAATGAACTACATATGTAAAAACAAGACTACTAACTTAATGATTTTGAAACGAGACATATATGTAACGATTATCGTTGTAACGACATTTAATGTATATATATCATATTAAGAGATATTCGTACATCATAATATCATGATAATATAATAATTAAAAATCTCATTTGATACTATAAACATTGGGTTAACAACATTTAACAATATCGTTAACCTAAAGGTTTCAAAACAACACTCACATGTAACGACTAACGATGACTTAACGACTCAGTTAAAATGTATATACATGTAGTGTTTTAATATGTATTCATACACTTTTGAAAGACTTCAAGACACTTATCAAAATACTTCTACTTAACAAAAATGCTTACAATTATATCCTCGTTCAGTTTCATCAACAATTCTACTCGTATGCACCCGTATTCGTACTCGTACAATACACAACTTTTAGATGTATGTACTATTGGTATATACACTCCAATGTTCAGCTCTTAGAATCCCATTTGAGTCACCTAACACATGTGAGAACCATCATTTGGCAACTAGCATGAAATATCTCATAAAATTACAAAAATATGAGTAATCATTCATGACTTATTTACATGAAAACAAAATTACATATCCTTTATATCTAATCCATACACCAACGACCAAAAACACCTACAAACACTTTCATTCTTCAATTTTATTCATCTAATTGATCTCTCTCAAGTTCTATCTTCAAGTTCTAAGTGTTCTTCATAAATTCTACAAGTTCTAGTTTCATAAAATCAAGAATACTTCCAAGTTTGCTAGCTTACTTCCAATCTTGTAGAGTGATCATCCAACCTCAAGAAATCTTTCTTATTTACAGTAAGATATCTTTCTAATACAAAGTAATACTCATATTCAAAATTTGATTCAATTTCTATAACTATAACAATCTTATTTCGGGTGAAAATCTTACTTGAACTGTTTTCGTGTCATGATTCTGCTTCAAGAACTTTCAAGCCATCCAAGGATCCTTTGAAGCTAGATCTATTTTTCTCATTTCCAGTAGCTTTATCCAGAAAACTTGAGGTAGTAATGATGTTCATAACATCATTCGATTCATACATATAAAGCTATCTTATTCGAAGGTTTAAACTTGTAATCACTAGAACATAGTTTAGTTAATTCTAAACTTGTTCGCAAACAAAAGTTAATCCTTCTAACTTGACTTTTAAAATCAACTAAACACATGTTCTATATCTATATGATATGCTAACTTAATGATTTAAAACCTGGAAACACGAAAAACACCGTAAAACCGGATTTACGCCGTCGTAGTAACACCGCGGGCTGTTTTGGGTTAGTTAATTAAAAACTATGATAAACTTTGATTTAAAAGTTGTTCTTCTAGGAAAATGATTTTTCTTATGAACATGAAACTATATCCAAAAATCATGGTTAAACTCAAAGTGGAAGTATGTTTTCTAAAATGGTCATGTAGACGTCGTTCTTTCGACTGAAATGACTACCTTTACAAAAACGACTTGTAACTTATATTTCCAACTATAAACCTATACTTTTTATGTTTAGATTCATAAAATAGAGTTCAATATGAAACCATAGCAATTTGATTCACTCAAAACGGATTTAAAATGAAGAAGTTATGGGTAAAACAAGATTGGATAATTTTTCTTGTTGTAGCAACGTGAAAATTGGTAACAAATCTATATTAATCATATCCTAGTTAACTTATATTATATTATACATGTATTCTAATATATTATGTAATCTTGGGATACTATAGACACGTATGCAAATGTTTTGACATATCATATCGACCCATGTGTATATATTATTTGGAACAACCATAGACACTCTATATGCAGTAATGTGGGAGTTAGCTATACAGGGTTGAGGTTGATTACAAAAATATATATACTTTGAGTTGTGATCTAGCCTGAGACGTGTATACACTGGGTCGTGGATTAATTCAAGATAATATATATCAATTTTGTTTCTGTACATCTAACGTTGGACAACTAGTTGTAGGTTACTAACGAGGACAGCTGACTTAATAAACTTAAAATATCAAAATGTATTAAAAGTGTTGTAAATATATTTTAAATATACTTTGATATATATGTACGTATTTGTTATAGGTTCGTGAATAGACCAGTGGCCAAGTCTTATTTCCCGACGAAGTAAAAATCTGTGAAAGTGAGTTATAGTCCCACTTTTAAAATCTAATATTTTTGGGATGAGAATACATGCAGCTTTTATAAATGATTTACAAAATAGACACAAGTACGTGAAACTACATTCTATGGTTGAATTATCGAAATCGAATATGCCCCTTTTTATTAAGTCTGGTAATCTAAGAATTAGGGAACAGACACCCTAATTGACGCGAATCCTAAAGATAGATCTATTGGGCCTAACAAATCCCATCCAAAGTACCGGATGCTTTAGTACTTTGAAATTTATATCATATCCGAAGGGTGTCCCAGAATGATGGGGATATTCTTATATATGCATCTTGTTAATGTCGGTTACCAGGTGTTCACCATATGAATGATTTTTATCTCTATGTATGGGATGTATATTGAAATATGAAATCTTGTGGTCTATTGTTACGATTTGATATATATAGGTTAAACCTATAACTCACCAACATTTTTGTTGACGTTTAAAGCATGTTTATTCTCAGGTGAATATTAAGAGCTTCCGCTGTTGCATACTAAAATAAGGACGAGATTTGGAGTCCATGTTTGTATGATATTATGTAAAAACTGCATTCAAGAAACATATGTCGATGTAATATATTTCTATTGTAAACCATTATGTAATGGTCGTGTGTAAATAGTATATTTTAGATTATCATTATTTGATAATCTACGTAATGCTTTTGAAACCTTTATTGATAAAATAAAGGTTATGGTTGTTTTAAAATGAATGCAGTCTTTGAAAAACGTCTCATATAGAGGTCAAAAACCTCGCAACGAAATCAATTAATATGGAACGTTTATAATCAATATGAACGGGACATTTCACTCCGCCCACTGGTGAGGTAAATTTTGAAATAAAAGGACCTATTCTCCAAATGATTAATAACAGGTGTCAATTTGGTGGTGGTCCGAATGAAGATGCAAACGAACATATTCGTCTTTTTCAAGAGATATGTCTTCTTTTCAAACTTAAACTAGACACTGACCAGGCCATATTTTTAAGACTTTTCCCATGGACACTCCACGGGGAAGCACGAAGTTGGTTAGATTCATTGGCCGAAGCTACGATAGAAACTTGGGATGGTATGTTGGAAAAATTTCTTAAGAAATATTTTCCAGCTTCTAAGTCCGCGAGACTCCAACACGAAATTACCCAATTCTGTCAAAAGCCGATGGAAACCTTGTACGAAGCATGGAATTGATTTTCCAAAATGTTAAGAGGTTGTCCAAACCATGGTTTGGATACCTTCCAAAAAGTCCAAATCTTTTACAAGGGTTGTGATGTTGCAACCCGAATTTCCATTGATCAAGCGTCCGGAGGTTCACTCATGGACAAAACCGAGCAAGAGGCTTATGAGATAATCGAGAAGCTAGCTGATTATTCTCATGAGTGGCATCAAGAATGACCAATTACTCGTAATGCTCAAGTCCAAAGCGCCGGTGCTTATGATGACCTTAGTTCCCTGAGTGTAAAAATAGACGGTGTTGCTCGAAACATGGACAAAATCACCAAGGAAATTCATAGTATGAAAGTAGGTTGTGAATACTGTGGTGGTATCCATTTAGGAAAAGATTATGATGCCGGTCTAACAATGGCTCAAAAAGAAGAAGTGGCTTTCATAAGCCAAAGAAATAATAATCAATTTCAAGGAAGAGCCCAGTTTAACCAAAACTTCAACAACCCATACAACCCTCAAGGTCAAAATTCCAATTACCAACAAAGGTCAAGTAGTGGGTTCCAACAACAAACTCTGGGTTTTTATCAAAAACCCCAACAGGAAGAAAAAAAGTCAAATTTGGAGAGTATGTTGGAAAGTTGATTGCATCACAAACCCAGCTTGTTATAAACATAAACCAAACAAACGAGAAAAACGAACACCAGTTTAGAAACCAACAAGCCTCAATTAAGAATTTGGAGAAGCAAATGAGTGGTTTAGCTAGTTTACTTAGTGAAAGAAAACCAGGGAGTTTACCTGGCGATACCAATAAGAACCCCCGAAATGAGCACGCCAATGTTATCACCACACGGAGTGGTCTAGCATACGAAGCTCCAAGAATGCCCGAACATTCTGATTTCAGTGTTCCGTTAAACAAAAATGATAAATCGGTTAAGGAGCCAGAACAAGTGGTTGAGAAGGAAGAACGGGAAAAACCCGTAGTGAAGCCATATCAACCACCGCTCCCATACCCAAGGAAACAACAACAAGAAAGGCTCGAAGCCGAAAGGTCAAAATTTTTAGATATGTTTAAACAAATTAACATAAATATGCCTTTCATTGATGTGATTTCACGTATGCCCAAGTATGCTAAGTTCTTAAAAGACTTACTTACTAATCGGAAGAAAATGGAGGAAATTTCATCCGTCATCATGAATGCTAATTGTTCCGCAATTTTGATGAACAAAATACCAAAGAAGTTAGCAGATCCTGGGAGTTTTACCATACCATGTCTCTTAAGAGATTTGGAATGCATTAAAGCATTAGCAGATTTAGGGGCTAGCATTAATTTGATGCCTTATTCATTATATGTTAAGCTAGACCCCGGGGTGCTAAAACCAACCCGAATGGTAATTCAACTAGCAGACCGCTCTGTTAAATTCCCTCGTAGAATTTTAGAGAATATGTTAGTAAAAGTGGGTACCCTAGTATTTTCGGTCGATTTTGTAATTCTGGACATGGAAGAGGACACACGTATGCCTCTTATATTGGATCGACCTTTCCTCAATACTGCTAGAGCTATGATAGATGTTCATGGTCAGAAATTGACCCTTAGCATTGAGGATATTAAGGTTACCTTTTCCGTTGACCATGCCTTGCAATACCCCGAGTCTACTGATGATAAATGTTATTATTTGCAAACCGTAGATACGTATTCAGAGTTGTTGCAGGAATTTCCAGAATTGCAAGGTTCGGGAGAATGCATTTTGGCGGAAGGTGATGAAGAAAACATGGTGGAAGAAGTGGAGATGTTGACCACTTTGATGGCTAACGGTTATGAGCCAAATGATGAAGAATACAGAAAGTTGGATTTAAAAAATGAGTACCGATGTAAAACATCGATTGAAGAACCTCCCGTTTTGGAACTGAAGCCACTTCCAAGTCACTTGGAATATGCTTACCTTCAAGAGGATTCTACTCTCCCGGTTATCATTTCATCCGAACTCTCTATAAGTGAGAAATCTAAACTTGTTTCCATGTTAAAAGCCCATAAACCGGCTCTAGCATGGAAAATTCATGACATCAAGGGTATAAGTGCCTCTTATTGTACACATAAGATTTTAATGGAAGATGACTATAAGCCATGTGTACAAAGACAAAGGCGACTGAACCCTAATATGCAAGAAGTCGTTAAAAAGGAGATTGTCAAACTCCTTGATGCAGGTCTTATTTACCCAATTTCGGATAGTCCTTGGGTGAGTCCGGTCCAATGTGTACCCAAAAAGGGTGGCATGACCGTTATCACCAATGAAAACGATCAATTAATTTCCACTAGGACTGTCACGGGTTGGAGGGTATGTATTGATTACAGAAAATTAAATGATGCCACCCGAAAAGACCATTTCCCCTTCCTTACATTGATCAAATGTTGGAAAGGTTGGCAGGAAAGAACTTTTATTGTTTTCTTGATGGTTTCTCGGGATATTTCCAAATCCCTATAGCACCCGAGGACCAAGAGAAAACCACCTTTACATGCCCTTATGGCACTTTCTCCTATCGACGTATGCCCTTTGGCTTATGCAATGCTCCTGCTACCTTTCAAAGGTGTATGGTAGCTATTTTTCATGATATGATTGAAGACTTTATGGAAGTATTCATGGATGACTTTTCAGTCTTCGGTGATTCTTTTGACTCATGTCTTAATAATCTTGAGCGTATGTTGATAAGGTGTGAAGAATCTAATCTTGTGCTTAACTGGGAAAAATGCCATTTCATGGTAAGAGAGGGCATTGTATTAGGTCATAAAATTTCTTGTGCGGGATTGGAGGTGGATAGAGCTAAAGTGGAAGTCATAGCCAAATTACCACCACCGACAAATGTGAAAGGTGTAAGAAGTTTTCTGGGGTACGCCGGTTTTTACCGTCGGTTCATTAAAGATTTTTCTAAAATTGCGACCCCGATGAACAAACTTCTTAAGAAAGATGCTCAATTTGTCTTCACGAACGAGTGTCTTAACGCCTTTAACCTCCTTAAAGCAAAGCTCATGCAATCACCCATTCTCATATCGCCGAATTGGTCAATTCCATTCGAACTTATGTGTGATGCAAGTGACTTTGCTATTGGTGCCGTCTTGGGGCAAATAATTGAAAAACATTTTCAGCCCATTTATTATGCTAGTAAGACATTACAAGGAGCCCAACTTAATTACACTACCACTGAGAAGGAACTCCTGGCAATTGTCTTTTCGTTTGATAAATTCCGATCCTATTTGGTACTAGCAAAGACGGTTGTCTATACAGACCATTCGGCATTAAAGTACTTGCTTGCTAAGCAAGATGCTAAGCCCCAATTAATACGTTGAGTCTTGCTTTTGCAAGAATTTGACATTGATATTAAAGACAAAAAAGGGGCCGAAAACCTAGCTGCCGATCACCTTTCTCGCCTTGAGAACCCGAATCTTGAAGTTCTCCATGAGACTGTTATCCAAGATAACTTTTCGGACGAAAATCTCATGAAATTGAGAAAATTGATGATCCTTGGTTTGTTGACATTGCCAACTATCTTGCGGGTGGATTCCTAGAAACCGGTATGTCACATCAAAAACGAAAGAAATTTTTCAGTGACTTAAAATATTATTTTTGGGAAAACCCGTATCTCTTCAAACGGTGTCCCGATGGGATAATCCGTCGCTGTGTCTTTGGGGAAGAATGCAATCAAATTCTTCTCCAATGTCATCTTGGTCCCACTGGTGGACATTTCGGACCCCAAATCACGGGGAGAAAAGTCTATGAGGCCGGTTTTTATTGGCCTACCATCTTTAAAGATGCCCACAGTATATGTAAATCATGCGATTCTTGCCAAAGGGAAGGAAAGATTAGTCAAAGAGACGAAATGCCTCAAAACATAATCCAAGTTTGTGAGGTTTTCGATATTTGGGGCATTGATTTCATGGGACCATTCCCAAAATCTCATTCCAACCAATACATACTCGTTGCCGTTGACTACGTATCAAAATGGGCTGAGGCAAAGGCTCTCTCCACAAACGATGCACGAGTTGTTGTAACTTTTCTTAAAGACGTTTTTGCCCGGTTCGGTACCCCTAAGGCTTTAATTAGTGATTGTGGTACCCATTTTTGCAAAACTCAATTAGAAAAGGTGTTAAAACGATATGGGATAACCCATAAAATTTCTACATCTTATCACCCACAAACGAGTGGGCAAGTTGAAAATACGAATCGAGCACTTAAAAGGATCCTTGAGAAAATGGTTGGATCCAATCCTAAGGTGTGGTCAACGAAGCTTGACGATGCTTTGTGGGCATTTAGAACCGCCTACAAAACTCCTATTGGAACCACACCTTACCGCCTAGTCTATGGAAAGGCATGTCATCTCCCTTTGGAGATAGAGCACAAATCACATTGGGCTCTTAAGACTTGTAATCTCGATCTTGAAGATGCAGGAAACCTTCGTTTAAACCAACTAAATGAGTTGGATGAGTTGAGATATAGTGCCTATGAAAACTCACTCATATACAAGGAAAATACCAAAGTTTGACACGATAACCGTCTTAAGAATCCGAAAGATTTTAAAGAAGGTGATCGTGTTTTATTATTCAACTCACGATTTAAACTTTTCCCTGGAAAAATCAAGTCCCGATGGATGGGACCATTTGTTGTTAACAAGGTTTTTCCTTATAGAACGGTGGAATTACAGAATGCGAAGGGTGATACGTTTAAGGTAAACGGACACATGGTCAAACTATATGTTGACGGACCCATGAACATTGAAGATGAGGTAAAAATCATTTTTAACCCCAAAGCTACCTAAGTTTGGGGGAAGAGTCAGGTGAAGCGACTCGTGTTTTTAAAACCATAACAAATGTTAAAAATAGGTTTTTGTGTGAATTACATGATTTTGAGTGATTTTAATTTTTGTTGAATGCCATTACGTTCTCCAATCTGTTACCAACCTCACTGTACTGACCAAACGCGAAAAAACAGCTGAAAACCACTGTGCATGCCGCGCACCCCTAAGATGTGCGCTCAGCGCACTTTGCAAAAACTGGGTCAGAAAGTTTTTTAGCTCAGATCGTTAGTGCGCGCCGCGCACCCAAAAATGTGCGCTTGGCGCACTCTTAAATCTTGGTCGGACCAGCTTCAAATTTTTGTGGGGCCCACGATTTTATCTTCTCTTTACAACCACACACTCGTTTTTCACTCACTCCTCACCCAAAATTGCAGATTCATTCTATCTTTCACTCTAAAACACTCCAAACCCTAATTTCAATCCTTCCAATTTTAACCAATTCTTCTCAAATCAAAGCCTAAATCAAGATGCCTAGGGTATGTTCGTATGATTCCACTTAATTTTCTTTCCAATACTTCGATTTCATGCTTAATTTTTCGAATTGCTTAAGAAATTTATGTGGGTTTTCTTGAATTGATAATTGTTCTATACATTAACATGCTTTAGGTTGTTATAATTGCCTTGTATGCCTTGAAATCATATTACATTGTGTTTTTAGGGTATATTTATGATTCTAGGGTTTATGTAAAATTTAAATCCGAATTTTGGCTTTGAGTTTGGTTGAATTTGGTTCCTAGCAAAGTGTTTGTGAATGTTTGAGATAATTTGTGTACTTCATAAGTATGTATCACATTTTGAGCATGACATGGTTAATGTTTTGGAAATCTAACATATTTTAGTTCTTAATTGATATAAATACTTGACAATTGTTAAGTTTCCATTACTTTGTATCTAATGTGGTAGTTTGGGGGATGAGAATGATATGAGGTTCATGTTCAAATTTGGTTTCTAAAACGCTAGATTTGTTATGTTAATCTTGGATCTTTTGAGAAAATGTTTACATGAATGATTAACATGATTATGTGCTATATGTATTTTTGAACATATACTTGATTTATGATGAACTCACACTAATGAATACTATTGTCTATGCGCCTCTTTTGTTTTGGTGTATGTTTTATGTGTGCAGTACAACTTTAGATCAAGGGCAAGTCAACAACAAGAAGAACCTTCCCACCGATACCGAGAAGAACAAGATTCTTCGGATGAACAAAATTCTCCTCTAAATGAACGACAATCTTCACCCGAAGGATCACCGGATCAAAATGATCCAAGGGTTTGGTTAGCTTATGTCCGGGATCATCCGGATTACACAAGTGCATATAATTGGGTAGCAAACAAAACATGTGATGCCACTTGGTATTTTGACCCGGCTCCATTGGTTAAAGCAAGGGAATATGATAGAGTGTCGAGAATGTTGGAGGTTAAATACCGGCTTTTAACTGGCAGGCTAATAACAGTCAGGGCATGGGAAAGAATTATGGGATTCAATGATGTCATATACCCAGAATTATGCAAAGAATTCATAGCATCCTTACGTTTTGATCTCATTATGGACCCGACAAATCAAAATTTCATGAGATTTCGTTTAGGTGGGATCGATCGGGCACTTAGTCAAATTGAGTTGGCCCGACTATTTGATCTGTATATCGAGCTAGATGATGCCCAACTCAATGCTTACTTACGGTTAGCCGAGTATTATGATGATTCTTATGATCCACACCCATTTTGGAACGATATGAGCAACACTCAATTCTCCTCTAGCCGAAGCAAGTTCACCGATATAAATGATAATGACAAAAGAATGCTTCATCGACTAGTTGTATGTACGTTTAATGCAAGAAAACATGGCACAAATAAGGTAACACGTCAAGATGTTTTTCTTGTAGACAAAATCTACAGCCAAAGTAGTGTCGACATTCCATCTACTTTGGCGGATTATCTTGACAACTCGCGGGGAGATAGAGGGTTGAATCAGATTGTTGGTGGGCATTACATCACCCAAATTGCCAGGCATTTTGGTGTCGATTTTTCTTGGTTGATTCCAAACAGTACAACAATGAAGCCTTTAAGCAAGACTTATTATCTGAATGCAGAATTTTTGAGCTACAACAATAATCAAAGGCTTATCCCATTTGTCCCGAGGGTAAATGAACCACCACGTGCCCATGATCATGAAGCGGGTGGTAGCGGTGTTGGAAGAGATGAAGCGGGGGAAGAGGTTCACATGAAGAACCTAAAACTGAAGAAGAGTTACCACAAGCTAAAAGGTGCAGGCGTAGGAGGACACAAAGGTCAAGGGAAGAAGAGTTGGAGGAAGTGATTTCCAGTTTTCATGATATGAGGGTAGGTTATCAACACAGGGATAACCAATATGAGGAACAAAGGCAACAGTTTAACCAATATCATGAAGAACAATGCGAGCATAATAGGGCGGTAAGGTATGACCAAAGGTGGGGGAATTACAGGGGCGATTGGCTTCGCCATAATGTTGGTTTATATATGCAAAACCCACAAGAATATTATGCTACTTCCTACCAACATCCGACCTACTACAACACCCCAAACCGAATTCCGAGTCCTCCGTTATATGAGGAACATGCGACCATGCAAGATGCTCAAAGACGCTTTGAGGAGCAATACCCGCAGGGAAGACCTAGGAACGATGGTTCGGGAACCTACTCTGGCTGGCCTTTTGGTAACTTCTTTGGTGACACTTAGAGGGCTCATATGCCCTATTTGGTAATATTTTGTAACATTTGGTAATTTTTCAGAATTGTTTCTTTTAAGACAATGGTGTGTAATAATTAGAATATTTATGTTGTACGCTTGACATTTGTGGTGGTTGTGTTACATACACCACTTTTTTCTATTCTATTTTGTGTGTTTGTTTATTTCTTATTGTTAAGGTGTAGTGATGCTGGCATTAAGTTCAGCGAAGTACAATCATTTGGGAATTTGTGATAGAGATTAAGGAATGAATGATGTTCTTATGCTGGCATTAAGTTCAGCGCCATCGCTCACCTACATTTCACGATCTACGGCTTTATGCCAAGGTTTTTCGAACTCTTTTCACACTAATGCCCTCGCGAATTTTTAAATTATTTCTGATTTTAAGTAATGAGGGCCTTACTTAATCTTAAGTGTGGGGGAGGGGGAAATTCTCTCGGATATGCAGTACAACTTGGCTTATTGTCGCATTTTATGAAAAATTTTAAATTTTAGAACTAAAAGTATTAGCGAAAAAGCCAAGTGTGGGGGATGTCACTAATCTCTTCGAATTATTATCACAAATTTTTGCAAAGTTAAAACGATTAAAGTACTTTTGGCTTGGAAATAAAAGAACTAAAAATCACTGAACGAAAAGGATGAATAACGACACACTTGCTAACTTATGTTAGAAGATGTAGTCCAGAACAGCTGTAGGTTGACGAAAAAATTTGAAAAGTCATCTCTATAATCGGCTGGAAATCCACCTCACCTCAGCATCAAACAGGGTTTTTGGTGGTCAGACTTATCCTAACTATGAGATGGATCTGTCTCGTACAATGGGGAGGCACATTGCAAATTAGCTTTTAAGACTAATGAATCTAATCCCCAGATGGATGATCTCCGTAAAGATCAACCGCATCTATGTTTGACCGCGGTCAACATACATATGCCATAACAAATTGAGGTGTGCAAACTCATGGTTCACCGATGATATTTGGACACGATATAAGTTTCTTCTAAAACTTATGCTATTTTATGAACTATATTGTGTAAAACCATTTTTTTTGGGCATTCGGTTAAGAGTTCCATGATACTACAATCATGGGGGCGGATAGCTTGCTAATCGCCGACTGAGACTTCGGTTTTTAGTTACCCTCGACCGGAATTTGAGGTTAAAACTGGAAAACATGTTTAGTTTAAAAACTAACATTGACATTTTCAAAATCTTAAAACGTTTTCTCAAAGATCCAATTTTCCCTAAGGATCCAAACTTTTAAAAAGAACTTTCACCAAAGTTCGTCTCTCCCAAATAAATCCAAATGTGTGCGTGTGTTCCATAAATTGTGTGTGTACGTAAATGAGTGTGTATTCCATTTGTGTTTTATGGGTTTCATATAGCGTGAGTATGTGTGTGTTTTGCGTGATTCGTGTGATTTGTGTAAATTGTACCTCGAATAATGCGTGTGATTCATTGATGTTTGTGTTTTGTATATGAATAATTAGAACTAGACTTGCTTGAGGACAAGCAAGAGTTAAGTATAGGGGATTTTGATATTACTCAAATTAGTCATATCTTTAGTAGTAATATCGCATCCTATTGTTATTTATTTCATATGTAAACAAAGTAATTCCGTTTGTATTTCATAGTATTGTAATATAGTCTAGAATCATTGTAAACTTGAAGAAATATGAAGATATTGTATGGTAACAGCTCAGAGATCGAAAATGAGACCAGAAACCCAAAGACAGAAGAGTGCGCTCAGCGCACCCCAAAATGTGCGCTCAGCGCACATTGCATAAATTTGATCAGAGGATTTCTTGGCTAAAACCAAAGTGCGCCAAGCGCACTTTTTGATGGTGCGTGCCACGCACAGTGGTGCGTTAAGCGCACCCATACGCGCACTTTTGACAGAAAAGCAGATTTGAACGTGCGTAGTCGAGCTGTAAAGTATAAAGTGAAGTAGGTGAGAGTGCGCTCAGCGCACCCTTACTGTGCGCGCCGTGCACAGTGCTTTTCACCAACTTTTTAGCTTATTTAATTCCATTTCCAGTTTCATTTGAGGAGTACCAGTTTCCTTTCTGCTCAGAGATGAAAACATATGATTCAAAGCAGTTCTTGGGCTTATCAAAGTGCATCTAAGCACTCAAATCATCGAAGAATCCAAGATCATTCAAGAACTTCATCCAAGATTACTCCTAAAAGGTTAATCTTGTATTTACAATGAATTCTATCTTTGTTACTGTTGTGTTTAAGTTTTCAAGCATGCTTGTTGGCTAGTACATTTTATGTTCATCTAGATAAATAACCGAGATGTTGAATGTTTACTATTGATTGATTGTAATTATGCACGATAGTTTGATGTTTGAATACAAGAACCATTCTTGTTAAGTTTAATCCTTTCGATTCAACTAGTTGATATGTTCATTTGATTAAGAAACATCATCTTGTTAAGTTAATATATTGATTTACACCTAGTGACATGTGTTTATCCGTCTTTTACCAAAAGGGATAAGTTGAGTTCAAATGGTTAATTTACATAAGAATGTAAGAACGACTCTTGTAGATACTTTGGAATAGCTTAATTAGTATGTGTAATTGTCTAGGAGAATGACCAATTCCTTAGAATCTATTATACACACTTTCAACTACCTAGTTACGTCAATTAACATGTGTTAGTGATTTGCCTTATCTAGTGACGTTTATAGGGATCTTATTATAACACTTAGTTAATTGTTTGGGTTGGGTGAATTGAGCATTTTACTGGACCAAGGGAATGAACTAAGTTAAACCTTTAGTTGATATAGGAGTGGATCATGTACAACACACCATTGACTTGATCATTCTTCAAGTCTTCAAACTAGTTGAATTAGTTGATTACAAATAGGAGGTCTTAGATGTCAAGAACATCACTTGCGTCGTGTAATCCCGTTTGAGTGTTTGCTCAAGACTATTCTTGGTGAACCAATTAATTAGTTCTCGTGCATAACCAATCAATCCGATCTTAATCCTAAATAACATTCAACATTAAGGGTAAAAAGTCTAGATGAGCATATTTCTTTAATTTGAATTCAAAACTATCTTTATGTTTTCATAAACTAAAATAGCAAAAATATTGTCTTTTTAATCTTATTCATCACTTGATTCGCCTATCGTAAAAGGGCAAACCAAAATATATCTTGTACTTGTAATTTTCTTAAATAATCACAATTTAGTCTATAATCCTAATTTGATTTAGATACTGTCCTTGGAACGATACACGGATTTTACCATTTACTATACTACTACACGATCGGGTACACTGCCCGTTAGTGTGTAGCAATCTCTAATCGGTATTTTTCCATACTATTTCATACGATAATTCATATACCATGTTTTACACATCAATGGGTTCGTAGCTTACTTAATCATTGGAGACAAGAAGAAGGCGATCCCTTCCATCCACCACATTTCCCTCTTGGCGAGGAACTTGAAGCACTTACCGGCGAACCTGTTCGTAATACCATTTTCTCTCTCATTTCCAGAGTATCTCGTCATGATTATATACTATCTCAAATTCTAGACCTTATTCATCCGCTCGTCCGAACCAACAATCATCCCGGTGTAATAGAAGAAGTCAACGAGCTTCGCGCTCGGGTAGTGGCTTTGGAGAATATGGTGCAAAGGTTACAAGCACCAGCAGCATCACCGACATCAACAGTACCACCGACAACAACACCAACAATACCATTACCACCACCAACAACAATCGCATCGCAAACCTCAACTTCACAATCTGTTCCACGAGCATCAACGTCATACGCACCGTAGTTACCAAGAAGTACCAGCAACAATAATCGATGAAGTATTAACTCATTTCCCCTGAAGAAATTATATGTATATTTAATATATATGAATTTTGAAATCAAAATAAATCTTTTCGTACTAAGCTATTACGTGTGAATCTTAACTGGTAGGTACTACTCGGTTAGTTCATATTACTAATATGCAATGATGTACATCCTTCATTAACGACATAACCATCGTTAACTACAATCTCTGTTTCAAATTCAATGAATTCCTTTTCATAATAAACTAAGTTTATTATTCAATTACACGTTTGATTTTACACTTTCATTTTCGATGTACTCGAAACTTTCTAGAAAACATCATTCGGACCTTGCGAAGTTAGCAAGAGTTCCATGAACACCAACATGATTCACTGAGGAAATATCAATAAAACTGAATAATGAAGTATTGATTATATTAGTGAAATACTCCGCGAAGATTATGAAATCTTTAATGTTTTAGAGATTATTTATTTCTAATCCAGCTGAAAATCAAATGAGCTTAATATGATATTAACTCATTAAATCTGTATTATATCTGAAGAAAATATACATACATATATTTTCATTAAGACTGTAATAAAATTCTCTGGTACAAAATATTACGTGCAAAACTTTTAACCCTTAGGTAATACCCGAGAGATATATAAATTCACAATTAATATGTTACATTTTTCGATTATGAATCAGCAAATCAACTTCGACTTTTCATCCGAATAAGCCTTATTATAACTGTGATATATACGTTTCCTCTTTTCGTCATCGTTACCGGGGAACCGTTTATATTCCACCACATTAACAGTAAACTTACCAACAACATCATTGATCTTTAACTTTCCGAAAAATCATTATATTCATTGAAACCCTATCATGTACTCATCTGCATCTTGTAACGGTAATTGTCATACCAAAAAGCTTCAATCATTATTCTCGAATTTCCCAGCAATTCTACACCAACAGTTATATATGTACATATAACGTCTATCTCCTAGACTTACACACTTCGAATGTGAAGTTTCTGAAAAACACCCTAAACTGCGAACTAGTTCTCCAAATTTTTGGAAAAATGCTGATGAAGCAGCAAAAACTGTAAACGACCTTAACAGCCAAAAGTTTGATGATAAAGAATAGTGTGTTGGACAAATCACAAAGACTAAATCTGCCTTTAAAGAATCCAAATGATTCAGTGTCTGCTGAAGTCTTTAGCGAATACCTTACTCCTTACTTTAAAACCCTTGCGGATAATATTCTTCATCATCCTCTGATCTTAGATATTCTAAGATATCATCGTATCTTTCATTAAAAAGATCCTCGATATTTTTGAAGATATTTTCATAACCATTCTTATCTGAAATCATTTATCTCTTCGCGCTATCAGTGTTACATCATAAAGGAAACTGTTGTAGTTTTTAAAATCTGAAAAATTCGAATTTAAAATATGAATGTTTTTAAAGTAGTGTTGGGAATTGAAGCATGAGTTAGTATAATATAATGACACTTGATCAACGTGATTATATTACAGTAAGTTATGCTAAGTTTCTAATGGAACGTGATAAAGGTTCACAGATCATACCCTCATCATGAACCATGTTACATAACTCTTTCATTCTATTTAACCTCTAAACTATCAAGAAAATATTTTTCTTGATGATTCGGTATTTTTTGGATATTCTGGTAATTTGATAAATCAAGATCGTGCCATTACGATTTCCTTCTTAGAACATTAACTATGTTCATTCGAAACTCCATACCTACGAATTCTGGACCATTACTTGCTCTGCTTAATGGATAGAAGAGAAAACATAGCATGAAGCTCCGAAATAGAAATGGGAGTATAAATCGTAGCAAATAAGAGAGAACATTAACTGTGGATGTCAATGATTATGGGAAGACAAGAGCAGGGACTCCGAAAAATAAGGAAAGATATAAAGCCCGACGGCAACACATAAATTACAAACCGTGTATATCAATAAGTATTGCAACGTAAAGACACGGGAGAACTAAAAACACTATAAAACCAAGAGTATAGTAGAAGTGAATAGATTCCTCCTATGGCAGATGAAAAAGAAGAATGACAGATATGAAGGTTAGAAGTATATCAAGAATCAGAACTGGATGGAGCATATTGACGAATGCTTTAAAGTATGAGTTGAGGCAGAGAATAGAAGGTATGAGCTGTGGAAATAATGAAACGAAGGGAGTGAATTTATAATGAAATATCCGACAGAGCAATCAAAACAGATTATCGTATTTAACCAAAGCGGATCCTAATTTCCTTAATTACCGAAGAATCAAATCTTATTACGAAGATTTTCTCTAAATCCCTTGAACTCCGGAAATCAACCCTATCTGTCAAAAGATACGACGAAACTTTATTTTCTCATTTCACTCTTTTGCGATAGCTTCACTCGTACTCTTCACATAAACGATTTGTTTTATCCATATTACTTAATGATGATAAAACTCTAATTTTCAACTCGTATGAGTCATGAAAACATATTTATTGTTAGCCATGACGATCTCAATCAAATTTCGGGACGAAATTTCTTTAACGGGTAGGTACTGTGATGACCCAGAAATTTTTGACCAAAATTAAACGTAATCTTTATATGATTCCGACACGATAAGCAAAGTCTGTAATGTTGAGTCTCGAAAATTTTGGAACTATGTTCATATATTCAATTACCCTTTTGACTATACTCGACGATTCATGAACGAATATATAAATGGATATGAATATATATATATATATATATATATATGTATATATATATATATTATAACTTGAAAACATTAACAAAGTATTAAATGTATAATATTTTACATTAAATGTATTTGTCTCAATATATGCTTAATATATTCATCTACGGAATTAGAAGATAATACAAATGATTGGATTAGTAGATATTTCAACAATTATAAACCCCGTAAGTATTGTGATAAGTCTTTGTTGAGAGGTCCACATTGATTTAAGAAATCTTTCCTTTTTGACTGTATTTGAATTAAATATATAAATAACTTGCAACGTGTATATAAAAAGTGTTTATATATATTGTATATATATATATATATATATATATATATATATATATATATATTAAGGTTCGAAATTATTATATATATATATATATATATATATATATATATATATATATATATATATATATATATATATATATATATATATTAAGGTTCGAAATTATTTTCGTAAACGATAGTAACACCCGTTTATTGTTCCGTTTGATAAATAAATATTATATACAAATTTATATTTTTCTAAACGAAAATATATATTTTACAATGTGATAATGTATAGAATTGAATTAGATATAAAATATTTCGATATTATTAAATATATTTTAATAAACAACGAGGAGTTGATTTATAGAAGCAAATGACCAAATTACTCAAATGTATAAGTTATACTAATATAGTCTATCGATGATTAAGTCTAATTATTAATAAAGGTACACGTCGCGAAACGTAAAGTGCTAGTTTTCTAAGCGTACGAAACGTCGTTCGAAAAACTGGAAACGGGACATAAGTCGAGCTTCAACGTATAATTCATCGGAACTAAAATTTCAAGTTAACTAGGCACGAGAATATAATATAATATATAATTAATTAATATAAATTATATATATTATATATTTATTTAATTATGTCGACAAGCAAAACAACAAAAGATTGTGAGCTGTCATGGCATCCCATGCGATCGCATGGGAATTGCACTGAGAAGCCATGCGATCGCATGACAGTCAGGATTCAGAAACACTATATAAATTGGCCAGTTTGCTTGACGTACACACACACACATATTCTATATCTTACTCCCTCTGTTATATAATTATTTACATTATTATTATTATTATTATTATTAAGATTAATGTTATTATTATTCTTATTATTATTAGTAGTATATGTATGTTATTAGTATTATTATACATAAAATATTACGACGGAGTGCTGTCAGAGTTATTTCAAAAATGGTTTTCGAACGGGATAAAGCTAAGGAAATTATGGGTTATAGTTATGGAGGTTATGGGTAATGTTCGGAGATATGATCGTGAGGACAACCTAGTGTTTATCATCTCCGTTGCATCTACGTACTTTTCTACAATATTGTATCCCAATATTGATACGTAAGCATTTATATCTTATCTTTTATTAATAGTGTATCTATGTATAGTGCTCGAGTATATATGTTTATGCATACTTGTATGCTTTAATTTTGTCGTTAGATAGTTTATGATGAATCATGAATTTGATACATATGTTATTGATAAAAGGTATATGATATGCATGTCATTGGAAAGCTGTCAAAAAATTAATAACTTTTCATTTAGAAATCGTGTGTTTTCGAGGAACGATTAAAAGTTATGGTCAACTGAATTATAATTAACATTAATTGAAATTGCTTTTGAATCTGCAATTGATATTTAAACAACTTGTTTATAAGATTGATAAATTGGATTTTCAAATATTACTAATCGAGTAAATGAATTTCTATATAAGGCACGTATCGTCTTGTTGAACAATTGTCAAAGTTGACTGTCTTATCATGTTTTAAAGCTTTATAAACACTATAATCTGATTTTTCAAGTATTGGAAAACTATATGAAAATCATGTTCGATTGCCATGATAATTCAAATATAATATAGCTCCTGAAATAAATAATATTTTAAGTTTGATAAACTATAAATTCGTTCAATTATCAAGACTTATACTATGTTAATAAACATGTATAAATTTAAAGATCATATTGGGTCAGGTTGACTTTTGAGATGACTTTTGTTAACCTTTGCATGTCGGTCTCGAGCATTAGAATTGTGATACACTATGACCCGACCTAGCTTATTAGACATGTATTGACTAACATATGTTCTCTAGGTTGAGATCTACGGTTATTTTGCATTCTGATTTTCGGTCACATTTTGGTGAATGACCTTATGTGCTGCTAAGGTGAGTTTCATTTGCTTCCTTTTTAATTGCTTTTGCAATCTATATTTTTGAGCTGAGAATACATGGACTTAATTTTAAACGCAATGGATACAAGTACATACTAAATTCTACACCGAGTTTGAACCGAAAATCGTTTAGCTTTGGTAACTAGTAACTGCCAGTTATAAGAACTGGTGGGCGCGAGTAGTTATATATGGATCCATAGGGCTTGACATCCCCGTCTGTTCCAGGTATAGAAACCCTAGCCTGAACTATAAAACAGACGTATGCTATTTGAGTTTAGTACACGTTGGTTTGCGTGTATTGTACATGTGTGTTTCATGTATGTTAAAACAGGGGTACTTATTATATATACGTTAAAGTTTAGTTACCAGGGTGCTCAATCTTGTAGAATATTTTGATAAACATTTCTGGATGAAACAACTGAAATCTTGTGATCCACCTTTATATACATTATGGGCAACATTAAAACTATGAACTCACCAACCTTTGTGTTGACACTGTAAGCATGTTTATTCTCAAATTCCTAGAAGTCTTCCGCTGTTTGCTTATATGTGATACAAGCTATGTGCATGGAGTCATACATGCTTTATTCGAGAAAACGTTGCATTCACAAAATCATCACCATGTATCTTATTTTGACTGCATTATCAACGAATGTAGTATTGTAAACTATTAATTACGGTGATTGTCTATATGTAGAAATCATCAAACGTCAAAAACCTTGGAATTTGATATTCAATTATGGTGTGCCTTTTCAAAAGAATGCAATGTTTACAAAACGTATCATGTAGAAGTCAGTACCTCACTATGAAATCGATGATTGATGTATTCGTCCAAAGGGATTTGGACGGATCGTCACAGAGAGTCTTCGCCAAATTAACCTTATACCCGAAGTCAAATATTCCAACTAATTGGGGACTTAAACTGTAACAAGGTCTTATTACTTTGTTAATGATTACACCAGGTTATCGACTGTATGTAATCCAAGGTTTTAATACTTTGTTAACAATTACACCAATTAACCTTGAATGTAATCCACCCCTATTTTAATGAGTCCATTGACTATTAATCCATCCCCGTGTCCGGTCAAATGAATAATTATTAGTATTTATAAATATCCCGCCCACCGTACTCGATCAAGCGTATGTGGTTATATATAGATACGTCAAATTATAAATCTCTATATTAAATTAACAAGATATCATTTAGTTAATCAAATATAAAGCCCATTAATAGCCCATAGTCCAATTTTCACAAGTGTCGGTCTTTTGTCCGAACCCCAATTATGGTCCAAAGCCCAATAACCCGGTCTTAATATTTAGTTCAATATCACGATTACTTCGGCTTAAATAAGCATAATAATAACTTAGCTACGAGACATTAATTTAAAAAGGTTGAACATAACTTACAATGAGTATTAATCGCGTAGTGTTACACGGACAGAGTTTCAACTTACAAACCTTAAAACATTATCTACAATAACCTTATTATTATTAACTTAATATTAAAATTATAATTATAAAATATAAATATATTGAGAGAGAGTGAAGATATCAGTTGATATGGTGTGTGAAACTCGGCTGAATTCGTTTCAATTTATAGAACCTGACCAGCAAGTTGGGCTCATGCGATCGCATGGGATTAAGGCTACCAGGCCATGCGATCGCATGGCCGCCTTCACCTGCTCACATATCATTTAAAACGTGGGCTGCTCGGTTTTATTTAATATATAATATAATATATATAATTTTATATAATTATATATATATTATATTATATTCTTGTGCATAGTTGACTTATAATTTTAGCTCCGTTGACTCGCACGTTGATGCTCGGTTCATGTCCCGGTTCTGGATTTTCGAACGTCCTTTCGTATGCTTAGATATCATGTACTTTGCATTTTGCGGCTTGTACTCTTGTAATTTTTAGACTTTTCTCTTCAATAATTTGAACCACTTGGATTGTATCTTGTACATTTGAGCTTTTTGGTCATTTGCGTCTTCAAATCGTCGAATCTATCTTTTGTCTTCACCTTTTATTATTTAAACGAATATCACTTGTAAATAGAACAATTGCAACTAAAAGCTTGTCTTTCTTGAAGGATAATGCTATGAAATATGTGTTCGGTTTTAGCATTATCAAATATTCCCACACTTGAGCGTTGCTAGTTCTCAAGAAATATAGAACTTGAATATAACTTTACTAGAATCACTTCTTTATTCTTCACACTATGTACATTAGTGATTTTGATATGGCGGTATGAACAATGATAGTAACATTGTGGTTTATAGTAGAAAATTGGATCTTTATGAAAACATTTGATCTTTTGAAAATTCAATCTAGCTTTTACCCTATATAAGTTTTCCGGAGTAACCTTCACCGGTGTTTGCAAAATGTTTTTGTGGGTTTCATATTTGAAAATTTTAGCTCAAAACTTATGGTTTTGTGTCACCCACTTGCTAACTTTGTATTTGGAAAGCAACACGTTCAGTATACTTGCTCCGTATATTACCTTTCGATAAACTACCGTCCGGTTGTAAAGGAAAGAGTTGAACAAGCAACTGTTAAGGCAATGTCTAATGACATGCAGATGTTCATGGTCCACAACATGTCGGATGCAATTACTATCCTTTGTAGGAGCAATAGTAAAGATCACCCTATAATTTTTCGGTCTGGCACAAGGTCCAGTCTTCGACCATGCTATGCAACCACCGTTTTTACGTTTGACACCCGATTTGGTTCAGGTGACCTAATGAATTCCGTTGAATTCTTAGGATTTTACGTTCATTGGTAATGAACGCGTTGAAAATAGGTTTTCAGAAAACAAATCAGTTTTATTTTTGATCAAAATATTTTTTCGTTCAAGCTCGAGTTTAGATATCATCGAATTCCATGAGTTTGTAATTCTCAATCTTTAAGGTCAATCTCAAGGATTGAGTAATATCAGGCTTAAAAGCTAATTTTTGATCTTTAAGGAGATTATCCTTTCTGGGGGTCTGATTCATTAGTCATATCAAGCTAATTTGCACGGCACCCACCCCATTTTACGAGACAGATCCTCTCATGGTTAGGATAAGTCTGACCACTTGGCAACCCTGTTTGATGAAATGTCCCGTTCATATTGATTATAAACGTTCCATATTAATTGATTTCGTTGCGAGGTTTTGACCTCTATATGAGACGTTTTTCAAAGATTGCATTCATTTTTAAAACAATCATAACCTTTATTTTATCGATAAAGGTTTAAAAAGCATTACGTAGATTATCAAGTAATGATAATCTAAAATATACCGTTTACACACGACCATTACATAATGGTTTACAATAAGAATATATTACATCAAAAATAAGTTTCTTGAATGCAGTTTTTACATAATATCATACAAGCATGGACTTCAAATCTTGTCCTTATTTTAGTATGCAACAGCGGAAGCTCTTAATAATCACCTGAGAATAAACATGCTTAAAACGTCAACAAAAATGTTGGTGAGTTATAGGTTTAACCTATATATTATCAAATCATAATAATAGACCACAAGATTTCATATTTCAATATACATCCCATACATAGAGATAAAAATCATTCATATGGTGACCCAATCCACGACCCAGTGTATACACGTTTTAATGTTTTAATGTTTTAAGTTTATTAAGTCAGCTGTCCTCGTTAGTAACCTACAACTAGTTGTCCATAGTTAGATGTACATAAAATAAATTGATATATATTATCTTGACCCAATCCACGACCCAGTGTATACACGTCTCAGGCTAGATCATAACTCAAAGTATATATATTTTTGGAATCAACCTCAACCCTGTATAGCTAATTCTAACATTACTGCATATAGAGTGTCTATGGTTGTTCCAAATAATATATATACATGGGATGATATGATATGTCAAAACATTTGCATACGTGTCTATGGTATCCCAAGATTACATAATATATTAGAATACATGTATAATACAATATAAGTTAGCTAGGATATGATTTGTATAGAATTGTTACAATATTTCCCGTAGCTACAACAATAAAAAAATATCCAATCTTGTTTTACCCATAACTTCTTCGTTTTAAATCCGTTTTGAGTGAATCAAATTGCTATGGTTTCATATTGAACTCTGATTTATGAATCTAAATAGAAAAAGTATAGGTTTATAGTCAGAAATATAAGTTACAAGTCATTTTTGTAAGAGGTAGTCATTTAAGTCGAAAGAACTACGTCTTGATGACCATTTTGAAAAACATACTTCCACTTTGAGTTTAACCATGATTTTTGGATATAGTTTCATGTTCATAAGAAAAATCATTTTCCCAGAATAACAATTTTTAAATCAAAGTTTATCATAATTTTTAATTATCAAACCCAAAACAACCCGCGGTGTTACTACGACGGCGTATGTCCGGTTTTACGGTATTTTTCGTATTTTCAGGTTTTAAATCATTAAGTTAGCATATAATATAGATATAGAACATGTGTTTAGTTGATTTTAAAAGTCAAGTTAGAAGGATTAACTTTTGTTTACGAACAAGTTTAGAATTAACTAAACTATGTTCTAGTGATTTCAAGTTTAAACCTTCGAATAAAGTAGTTTTATATATATGAATCGAATGATGTTATGAACATCATTACTACCTAAGTTTTTGTGGATAAACCTACTGAAAATGAGAAAAATAGATCTAGCTTCAAAGGATCCTTGGATGGCTTGAAAGTTCTTGAAGCAGAATCATGACACGAAAACAAGTTTAAGTAAGATTTCCACTCGAAATAAGATTGTTATAGTTATAGAAATTGAATCAAAATTTGAATATGAGTATTACCTTGTATTAGAAAGATATCTTACAGTAAATAAGAAAGATTTCTTGAGGTTGGATGATCACTTTACAAGATTGGAAGTAAGCTAGCAAACTTGGAAGTATTCTTGATTTTATGAAACTAGAACTTATAGAATTTATGAAGAACACTTAGAACTTGAAGATAGAACTTGAGAGAGATCAATTAGATGAAGAAAATTTAAGAATAAAAGTGTTTGTAGGTGTTTTTGGTCGTTGGTATATGGATTAGATATAAAGGATGTGTAATTTTGTTTACATGTAAATAAGTCATGAATGATTACTAATATTTTTGTAATTTTATGAGATAGTTCATGCTAGTTGCCAAATGATGGTTCCCACATGTGTTAGGTAACTCATATGGGCTGCTAAGAGCTGATCATTAGAGTGTATATACCAATAGTACATACATCTAAAAGCTGTGTATTGTACGAGTACGAATACGGTTGCATACGAGTAGAATTGTTGATGAAACTGACCGAGAATGTAATTGTAAACATTTTTATTAAGTAGAAGTATTTTGATAAGTGTCTTGAAGTCTTTCAAAAGTTTAAGAATACATATTAAAACACTACATGTATATACATTTTAACTGAGTCGTTAAGTCATCGTTAGTCGTTACATGTAAATGTTGTTTTGAAACCTTTAGGTTAACGATCTTGTTAAATGTTGTTAACCCATTGTTTATTATATCTAAAGAGATGTTAAATTATTACATTATCATGATATTATGAAATATTAATATATCTTAGTATGATATATATACAGTTAAATGTTGTTACAACGATAATCGTTACATATATGTCTCGTTTCGAAATCATTAAGTTAGTAGTCTTGTTTTTACATATGTAGATCATTATTAATACACTTAATGACATGTTTACTTATCATTTATGATGATTAAACATAGTGTATCAATATCTTAATATGATTCATATGTATTTAGTAAGACGTTGTTATAACGATAATCGTTATATATATCGTTTCGAGTTTCTTAATTCAATACTCTCAATTTTATGTTTATAACTCATTGTTAAAATACCTAATTAGATACTTACTTATCATAATATCATGTTAACTATATATATATAATCATATTTATGTCATCATATAGTTTTTACAAGTTTTAACGTTCGTGAATCACCGGTCAACTTGGGTGGTCAATTGTCTATATAAAACCTATTTCAATTAATCAAGTCTTAAAAAGTTTGATTTCTTAACATGTTGAAAACACTTAATCATGTAAATAACAATTTCATTTAATATATATAAACATGGAAAAGTTCGGGTCACTACAGTACCTACCCGTTAAATAAATTTCGTCCCAAAATTTTAAGCAGTTGGAGGTGTTGACGTATCTTCTGGAAATAAGTGCGGGTATTTCTTCTTTATCTGATCTTCTCATTCCCAGGTGATCTCGGCTCCTCTACGAGCATTCCATCGAACCTTAACAATTGGTATCTTTTTTTGCTTAAGTCTTTTAACCTCACGATCCATTATTTCGACGGGTTCTTCGATGAATTAAAGTTTTTCGTTGATTTGGATTTCGTTTAACGGAATAGTGAGATCTTCTTTAGCAAAACATTCCTTCAAATTCGAGATGTGGAAAGTGTTATGTACAGCAGCGAGTTGTTGAGGTAACTCAAGTCGGTAAGCTACTGGTCCGACACGATCAATAATCTTGAATGGTCCAATATACCTTGGATTTAATTTCCTTCGTTTACCAAATCGAACAACACCTTTTCAAGGTGCAACTTTAAGCATGACCATCTCTCCAATTTTGAATTCTATATCTTTTCTTTTAATGTCAGCGTAGCTCTTTTGTCGACTTTGGGCGGTTTTCAACCGTCGTTGAATTTGGATGATCTTCTCGGTAGTTTCTTGTGTTATCTCTGGACCCGTAATTTTTCTATCCCCCACTTCACTCCAACAAATCGGAGACCTGCACTTTCTACCATAAAGTGCTTCAAACGGCACCATCTCAATGCTTGAATGGTAGCTGTTGTTGTAGGAAAATTCTGCTAACGGTAGATGTCGATCCCAACTGTTTCCGAAATCAATAACACATGCTCGTAGCATGTCTTCAAGCATTTGTATCATCCTTTCACTCTGCCCATCAGTTTGTAGATGATAGGCAGTACTCATGTCTAGACGAGTTCCTAATGCTTGTTGTAATGTCTGCCAGAATCTTGAAATAAATCTGCCATCCCTATCAGAGATAATAGAGATTGGTATTCCATGTCTGGAGATGACTTCTTTCAAATACAGTCGTGCTAACTTCTCCATCTTGTCATCTTCTCTTATTGGTAGGAAGTGTGCTGATTTGGTGAGACGATCAACTATTACCCAAATAGTATCAAAACTACTTGCAGTCCTTGGAAATTTAGTGATGAAATCCATGGTAATGTTTTCCCATTTCCATTCCGGGATTTCGGGTTGTTGAAGTGGACCTGATGGTTTCTGATGCTCTGCTTTGACCTTAGAACACGACAAACATTCTCCTACGTATTTAGCAACATCGACTTTCATATCCGGCCACCAAAAATATTTCTTGAGATCCTTGTACATCTTCCTCATTCCAGGATGTATTGAGTATCTGGTTTTATGAGCTTCTCTAAGTACCATTTCTCTCATATCTCCAAATTTTGGTACCCAAATTCTTTCAGCCCTATACCGGGTTCCGTCTTCCCGAATATTAAGATGCTTCTCCGATCCTTTGGGTATTTCATCCTTTAAATTTCCCTCTTTTAAAACTCCTTATTGCGCCTCCTTTATTTGAGTAGTAAGGTTAGTGTGAATCATTATATTCATAGCTTTTACTCGAATGGGTTCTCTGTCCTTTCTGCTCAAGGCGTCGGCTACCATATTTGCCTTCCCCGGGTGATAACGAATCTCAAAGTCGTAATCATTCAATAATTCAATCCATCTGCGCTGCCTCATGTTCAGTTGTTTCTGATTAAATATGTGTTGAAGACTTTTGTGGTCGGTATATATAATACTTTTGACCCCATATTAGTAGTGCCTCCAAGTCTTTAATGCAAAAACAACCGCGCCTAATTCCAAATCATGCGTCGTATAATTCTGCTCGTGAATCTTCAATTGTCTAGACGCATAAGCAATTACTTTCGTTCGTTGCATTAATACACAACCGAGACCTTGCTTTGAGGCGTCACAATATATCACAAAATCATCATTCCCTTCAGGTAATGACAATATAGGTGCCGTAGTTAACTTTTTCTTCAACAATTGAAACGCTTTTTCTTGTTCATCCTTCCATTCAAATTTTCTCCCTTTATGCGTTAATGCAGTCAAGGGTTTTGCTATTCTGGAAAAGTCTTGGATGAACCTCCTATAGTAACCAGCTAGTCCTAAAAACTGGCGTATGTGTTTGGGAGTTTTCGGGGTTTTCCACTTTTCAACGATTTCAATCTTTGCTGGATACACCTGAATACCTTCTTTGTTCACTATATGACCGAGGAATTGAACTTCTTCCAACCAAAATGCACACTTTGAAAAAACTTAGCGTACATTTTTTCTTTTCTCAGCAACTCTAGCACTTTTCTCAAATGTTCTTCGTGCTCTTGATCATTCTTCGAGTAAATAAGTATGTCATCGATGAAAACAATGACAAACTTATCAAGATATGGCCCACACACTCGGTTCATGAGGTCCATGAACACAGCTGGTGCATTAGTCAATCCAAATGGCATAACCATAAACTCGTAATGACCGTAATGTGTCCTAAAAGCAGTCTTCGGAATGTCATCCTCTTTCACCCGCATTTGGTGATATCCAGAACGTAAATTGATCTTCGAATAAACAGACGAGCCTTGTAATTGATCAAATAAGTCGTTGATTCTCGGTAGTGGGTAGCGGTTCTTGATGGTAAGTTTGTTCAACTTTCGGTAGTCGATACACAACCTGAATGTACCATCTTTCTTCTTGACAAACAAAACAGGAGCTCCCCATGGTGATGTGCTTGGTCGAATGAAACCACGCTCTAAAAGTTCCTGTAACTGACTTTGTAATTATTTCATTTCGCTGGGTGCGAGTCTGTATGGAGCACGAGCTATTTGTGCAGCTCCTGGTACAAGGTCTATTTGAAATTCAACGGATCGATGTGGGAGTAATCCCGGTAATTCTTTCGGAAATACATCGGGAAATTCTTTTGCGACGGGAACATCACTGATGTTCTTTTCTTCAGGTTTAACTTCCTCGATGTGTGCTAGAATGACGTAACAACCTTTTCTTATTAGTTTTTGCGCCTTCAAACTACTAATAAGATTTAACTTCGCGTTGTTCTTTTCTCCGTACACCATTAAAGGTTTTTCTTTTTCACGCATAATGCGAATCGCATTTTTGTAACAAACGACCTCTGCTCTCACATTTTTCAACCAGTCCATGCCAATTATTACATCAAAACTCTCTAACTCGACTGGTATTAAATCAATTTTAAACGTTTCATCCCCCAGTTTAATTTCTCTCTCCCGACATATATTATCTGCTGAAATTAATTTACCGTTTACTAATTCGAGTAAAAATTTACTATCCAAAGGCATCAATGGGCAACTTAATTTAGCACAAAATTCTCTACTCATATAGCTTCTATCCGCACCCGAATCAAATAAAACATAAGCAGATTTATCGTCAATAAGAAACGTACCCGTAACAAGCTCCGGGTCTTCCTGTGCTTCTGCCGCTTTAATATTGAAAACTCTTCCACGGCCCTGCCCATTAGTATTCCCCTGATTCGGGCAATTTCTAATAATGTGGCCCGGTTTTCCACATTTATAACAAACAGCGTTGGTATTACTTGCTCCGACACTATTCATTTCGGCATTACTTGTTCCGACATTATTTGTTCCTTTAGTTCTGTTAAACTTTGGTCCGTAGACCTCACACTTTGTCGCGCTATGACCATTTCTTTTACACATGTTGCAAAATGTCGTGCAAAACCCCTGATGATTTTCTTCACACCTATGACATGGCTGTTTTTGGTTTTTGTTGCCGTTGTTATTATTGAGGTTGTTGTTGGGATTGTTATTATTGTTGAAACGGTTGTTGTAGTTGTTGTTGTTGTTGGGATGTTTGTTGTAGTTATTGTTAGGATTGCGGTTATTGTTGCGATTATTGTTGCGGTTGTTGGGATAGTTGTTGCGATTGTGGTTGAAATTGTTGTTTTTTTATACTGGTGACTCTTGTCACCATTTTCCTCCCACTTCCTCTTGAGTTATTTCGTGTTGGCTTCTTCGGCCACCTACTCTTTAATTCTTCTCTCAATCCGATTTATGAGTTTATGAGCCATTCGACTTGCCTTCTGTATAGAAGCGGGCTCATGTGAACTCACATCTTCTTGAATCCTTACTGGTAACCCTTTTACAAATGCGTCGATCTTCTCTTCTTCATCTTCGAATGCTCCCGGACACAATAGGCACAACTCTGTGAATCGTCGTTCATATGTGGTAACGTTGAACCCTTGTGTTCGTAACTCTCTAAGTTCTGCCTTGAGTTTATTGACTTCGTTTCTAGGACGGTACTGCTCGTTCATTAATTGCTTGAATGCCGACCACGGTAGTGCGTAAGCAGCATTTTGTCCTACATGTTCAAGATAGGTGTTCCACCACGTTAACGCAGTACATGTGAAGGTATGCGTAGCGTACTTAACTTTGTCCTCTTCAGTACACTTACTTATGGCAAACACCATTTCGACTTTCTCGGTCCACCGTTTCAATCCAATTGGTCCTTCGGTTCCATCAAATTCCAAAGGTTTGCCGGCAGTGAATTCTTTGTAGGAGCATCCTACATGATTTCTTGCGCCGTTAGCTGCATTGCTAGATTTAGAGTTATTGTTGGTATGTAGCGCAGCCTGTACTGCAGCTATGTTTGCAGCAAGAAAGGTACGAAATTCCTCTTCGCTCATATTCATGGTGTGTCGAGTAGTCGGTGCCATTTCCTTCAAAATAGCCACCTGAATCGAGTTAATCATACATAATATTAAGAGTAGTCAATAGTATTTCATAGCATAATATGAACTCATTTATAAAAGCTTTTTCTTCATATTAGTGTTTTATAAGTTTAAATTCGGGTACTACCTACCCGTTAAGTTCATACTTAGTAGCTAATATACAATTCAACTACTACAATTCCATATGAAAAACTGATTATAATAATATATCACATACAAATATTCTTCAAACTTACAACTTCGCTATATTACATATAACATGAAATATAGTACACTTTGATACAGGACAGTTTTGAAGATAAATCTAGTTAATACGCAAGTTGTTCAGCAAAAGAAATAAAGACACGTAATTCATAAGTCCAGAAACAAGTCATGCATTCTGGTTTTACTAAGATGACTTCCCATCCTTGATCTTGTGGAAAATAACCGTTATGACCATTGGCTAGGCAGCATGTTGTAATGTCGTTAAAATGACGAGGGTTTCGTAATGTCCAACAGCCCCGTAATAATCTAAAAACCTTGTTTCTCACCCCAACTACTGAATTCGTCACTTGTGGGAAGGTTCTATTTAAAAGTTGCAATCCGATGTTTTTTTTCTCACTTTGGTAAGAAGCGAACATCACTAACCCGTAAGTATAACATGCTTCTTTATGTTGCATGTTAAAAGCTCTTTCTAATTCACGAAATCCTATGTTAGGATATGTTGAGTCAAAATAGGTTCTTAACTCGTAGCGTAAAATTGCATTTGGGTTCCCCGCATTTAACGCTTTAAAGAAAACACGGCGTAACTTACGGTCTCCCCAATGTGATATACCCCACCTATCAAAGGAAAGCCTTTTATAAACTAAGGCATTTCTGGAAAGTCTTTCAAATGTTTGACAAGTTAATTTTGCCATAAATAATTGTGCTGATGAATTCTGACCGACTCTAGACAAGATTTCCTTAATCATATCCTCTGGTAGATCTTCTAAAATATTCGGTTGTCTACCCTTAACATCCATTTTGTTTTTATACTGTAAAATAGACAAGGATTAGATTCGTAAAAGATAATTAACACACAATACAAGCAATTTTTACATAGAACATAAAAGTACAAGCATACTACAATACATATAATATACAACATGATTACAACCCTCTAATCTGAATCACTGGTTTCATCTTCTTCGGACTTGGTTCATTTTCCTAATTTTCTAGGAATATATGGTGTTCCTCTAATACGAGTCGTCGTTTTCCACAATGGTTTAGAAAAACCTGGTGGTTTAGAGGTTCCTGGGTCATTGTTACATTTTAGGAAATACGGATGTTGCCCATACATATAAAGTTCATCGGGGTTGGAATCGAGTTTCTCTATTTTTATACCTTTTCCCTTATTATTTTCTTTCGCTTTAGTAAATTGGGTCGAGGTAATTTCTATAACATCATCGGAATCCTCATCGGGATCCGATTCATCGGAAAATTGGTAATCTTCCCAATATTTTGCTTCCTCGGCGGAAACACCATTGACCATTATTAACTTTGGTCCGTTGGTTGAGGATTTTCTTTTATTTAATCGAATTACTGTAGGTATCAATATTTCTTCCTCCGGAACCTCTTCTTCTTCCAGTTCCTCCTCTTCCGGTTCCTCTTCTTCCGGTTCCTCTTCTTCCGGTTCCTCCTCTTTCGGTTCCTCCTCTTCCGATTCTTCTTCGGGAATTTGTGAATCTTCCCAAAATATATTCGACTCTTCATTATTATTAGGTGAATCGATGGGATTTGTACTAGTGGTAGACATCTATCACACAATATCAAACACATTAAGAGGTTAATATATCACATAATATTTACATGTTAATAATATATAGTTTCCAACAAAAGTGTTAAGTAATCGTTTTTAAAGAAAACACGGTCGAAGTCCAGACTCACTAATGTATCCTAATAAACTCGATAAGATACACTAATGCAAATTTCTGGTTCTCTAAGACCAACGCTCGGATACCAACTGAAATGTCCCGTTCATATTGATTATAAACGTTCCATATTAATTGATTTCGTTGCGAGGTTTTGACATCTATATGAGACGTTTTTCAAAGACTGCATTCATTTTTAAAACAACCATAACCTTTATTTTATCGATAAAGGTTTAAAAAGCATTACGTAGATTATCAAGTAATGATAATCTAAAATATACCGTTTACACACGACCATTACATAATGGTTTACAATAAGAATATATTACATCAAAAATAAGTTTCTTGAATGCAGTTTTTACATAATATCATACAAGCATGGACTTCAAATCTTGTCCTTATTTTAGTATGCAACAGCGGAAGCTCTTAATAATCACCTGAGAATAAACATGCTTAAAACGTCAACAAAAATGTTGGTGAGTTATAGGTTTAACCTATATATTATCAAATCATAATAATAGACCACAAGATTTCATATTTCAATATACATCCCATACATAGAGATAAAAATCATTCATATGGTGAACACCTGGTAACCGACATTAACAAGATGCATATAAGAATATCCCCTATCATTCCGGGAAATATTTCGGACATGATAAAAACAAATTCAAAGTACTAAAGCATCCGGTACTTTGGATGGGGTTCGTTAGGCCCAATAGATCTATCTTTAGGATTCGCGTCAATTAGTAGATCGGTTTACTAATTCTTAGGCTACCAAGCAAAAGGGGCATATTCGGCTTCGATCATTCACCCATATAATGTAGTTTCATTTACGTGTGTCTATTTCGTAAAACATTTATAAAACTGCATGTATTCTCATCCCAAAATATTAGATTTTAAAAGTGGGACTATAACTCACTTTCACAGATTTTTACCACGTCGGGAAGTAAGACTTGGCCACTGGTCGATTCACGAATCTATAACAAATATGTACATATATATCAAAGTATGTTCAAAATATATTTACAACATTTTTAATACGTTTTAATGTTTTAAGTTTATTAAGTCAGCTGTCCTCGTTAGTAACCTACAACTAGTTGTCCATAGTTAGATGTACAGAAAATAAATTGATATATATTATCTTGACCCAATCCACGACCCAGTGTATACACATCTCAGGCTAGATCACAACTCAAAGTATATATATTTTTGGAATCAACCTCAACCCTGTATAGCTAATTCCAACATTACTGCATATAGAGTGTCTATGGTTGTTCCAAATAATATATATACATGGGTCGATATGATATGTCAAAACATTTGCATACGTGTCTATGGTATCCCAAGATTACATAATATATTAGAATACATGTATAATACAATATAAGTTAGCTAGGATATGATTTGTATAGAATTGTTACAATATTTCCCGTAGCTACAACAATCAAAAAATATCCAATTTTGTTTTACCCATAACTTCTTCGTTTTAAATCCGTTTTGAGTGAATCAAATTGTTATGGTTTCATATTGAACTCTACTTTATGAATCTAAACAGAAAAAGTTTAGGTTTATCGTCGGAAATATAAGTTACAAGTCATTTTTGTAAGAGGTAGTCATTTGAGTCGAAAGAACGACATCTTGATGACCATTTTGAAAAACATACTTCCACTTTGAGTTTAACCATGATTTTTGGATATAGTTTCATGTTCATAATAAAAATAATTTTACCAGAAGAACAATATTTAAATCAAAGTTTATCATAGTTTTTAATTATCAAACCCAAAACAGCCCGCGGTGTTACTACGACGACGTATGTCCGGTTTTACGGTGTTTTTCGTGTTTCCAGGTTTTAAATCATTAAGTTAGCATATCATATAGATATAGAACATGTGTTTAGTTGATTTTAAAAGTCAAGTTAGAAGGATTAACTTTTGTTTGCGAACAAGTTTAGAATTAACTAAACTATGTTCTAGTGATTTCAAGTTTAAACCTTCGAATAAGGTAGTTTTATATATATGAATCGAATGATGTTATGAATATCATTACTACCTCAGGTTTTGTGGATAAATCTACTGGAAATGAGAAAAATAGATCTAGCTTCAAAGGATCCTTGGATTTCTTGAAAGTTCTTGAAGCAGAATCATGACACGAAAACAAGTTCAAGTAAGATTTCCACTCGAAATAAGATTGTTATAGTTATAGAAATTGAATCAAAGTTTGAATATGAGTATTACCTTGTATTATAAAGATATCTTACTGTAAATAAGAAAGATTTCTTGAGGTTGGATGATCACTTTACAAGATTGGAAGTAAGCTAGCAAACTTGGAAGTATTCTTGATTTTATAAAACTAGAACTTATAGAATTTATGAAGAACACTTAGAACTTGAAGATAGAACTTGAGAGAGATCAATTAGATGAATAAAATTGAAGAATGAAAGTGTTTATAGGTGTTTTTGGTCGTTGGTATATGGATTAGATATAAAGGATGTGTAATTTTGTTTACATGTAAATAAGTCATGAATGATTACTAATATTTTTGTAATTTTATGAGATATTTCATGCTAGTTGCCAAATGATGGTTCCCACATCTGTTAGGTGACTCACATGGGCTGCTAATAGTTTATCATTGGAGTGTATATACCAATAGTACATACATCTAAAAGCTGTGTATTGTACGAGTACGAATACGGTTGCATACGAGTAGAATTGTTGATGAAACTGACCGAGGATGTAATTGTAAGCATTTTTGTCAAGTAGAAGTATTTTGATAAGTGTCTTGAAGTCTTTCAAAAGTGTAAGAATACATATTAAAACACTACATGTATATACATTTTAACTGAGTCGTTAAGTCATCGTTAGTCGTTACATGTAAATGTTGTTTTGAAACCTTTAGGTTAACGATCTTGTTAAATGTTTTTAACCCATTGTTTATTATATCTAAAGAGATGTTAAATTATTACATTATCATGATATTATGAAATATTAATATATCTTAGTATGATATATATACAGTTAAATGTTGTTACAACGATAATCGTTACATATATGTCTCGTTTCGAAATCATTAAGTTAGTAGTCTTGTTTTTACATATGTAGTTCATTGTTAATACACTTAATGACATGTTTACTTATCATTTATCATGATTAAACATAGTGTATCAATATCTTAATATGATTCAGATGTATTTAGTAAGACGTTGTTATAACGATAATCGTTATATATATCGTTTCGAGTTTCTTAATTCAATACTCTCAATTTTATGTATATAACTCATTGTTAAAATACCTAATGAGATACTTACTTATCATAATATCATGTTAACTATATATATAATCATATATATGTCATCATATAGTTTTTACAAGTTTTAACGTTCGTGAATCACCGGTCAACTTGGGTGGTCAATTGTCTATATAAAACCTATTTCAATTAATCAAGTCTTAACAAGTTTGATTGCTTAACATGTTGAAAATACTTAATCATGTAATTAACAATTTCATTTAATATATATAAACATGGAAAAGTTCGGGTCACTACATTTGATGCTGAGGTCCGTGGATTTTCTGCTGATTTTAGAGATGACTTTTCTAGATTTTTCGTCAACTTACAGCTGGTCTGGACGACAACTTCCTAACCTAAATCAAGAAGTGCATGTCTTTTTTGGAAGACTTTACTTCCTTTTAAATCAAGTGGCACATTTCTTTCAAATATATTATAAGAAATCGGGTAAAACTGATTAAAATCGTCCAAAACAAAAGTACCTTCAATTATTTGTACAAAAATATGTGATATGTGATTTAAATAACTTGGTAAATTTTTCCCACACTTGGCTTTTATATTTCTTTCTTTGCCTTTTTATTCTCTTTTATTCCATTTTAAATGAATTCAAGCGTTTTGGGTTGTTTCTCAATTTATGTCCTTTCCGAGGTAACAATAATTTCGGTGTTAATACCTAGTTTTATTGTTCATAAATATGTATAAACAAGATTCTGAATTCATTTATTTGAAAATTTTTTAAAAATTTTACTAGAAGTGGGTAGTCAGTATATAAGACTAGGGCTGTTCTTTATTATCAGAGAGCACTAGATTCTAATACAACTACTGCTTTACTAGTAAAATTTAACGGTGGCTATTAAACCAAGTGTATAAGTCAAATGTTTAAAATCCGAATGAATTTAATCCCTTCCCACACTTAAGATCTTACAATGCCCTCATTTGCAAGAAATCAGTAAAAATTTAAATTCATGAGGGCGATTAGTGTAAAAAGATGATTAAGATTTACCAAAGTTTCCAAATATATTGTTCTTTGTTTGAATGATAAATGGTGCACATCATTTGTTCATTCCCGCAGTTGTTATTTCACATATATTTTGCATCTTATCGTCAAAATTAGTAGCTTTTGCTGAACTTAATGTCAGTCTTTGAAAGTTCGCTGTTTTACCCTGTTTTGTACCATTGAGAATATACATACAATACAAATATAAACATGCACTGTAATTTAAAATGGGACTTAATATCCCACTTTCAAATTATAAATATGAAATATTAGTAACAAAATAATAAAAATGTTAAAAATTACATAAAAATATCAAAATATTAAATGTTTAAACATAAATAGATAAAAAGATAAGAAATCACTAATGGAACACTATCAATCTGGATATGGATTCCAGTTCATGTTATCGTTCGGGTTCCATTGCTCGTTGTAGGTGTTCTGATAGGCTTGGTTGGGGTCATATACGTTATAGGGCGGTTGCATGTCAGGCTGATGTGGTGGATAGTATGCAGGTTGAGACGAAATGTAGTTTTGTGGTACCTGATATGATAGATGGCTCATGATCTGGTGCTGATGAACTTGCCATCTATCGTGTTGGCATCACCTTGATTGCTCGTACTCATCCGCGGCTCTCCACTGCTCATACTGACGATGCCGAGCCTCGTTATTCATTTCCAACTCTTCTATACGCTGATAGACATCGGTATAACTATCCCTAATGACATCTCTAACGTCATCTGCTTCCTCCATCTCCTCGTCCGACCCTCTTTCCACTTGTGGACGGGGACCCTGATATGTTACTTCCCTATTATGTCTTCTTAACAGTACCTGTGCCCCATGATAAACCTGCAAACCTATACTCTCAGCTTGTCCCCCAATCTCGAGCATCGGACCCCCTTGGTATTTATCTACACCTAAATACTCTCCAATGAGAGTAACAAAAATTCCTCCCCCTATAATGCTTCCTTCTTGCATACCCTCAACAACTTTAGACAAATAGTGACCAACGCAATAAGGAATGTTAACAAAGCCCCTCGGGTCTCGAATACACTTAAGGTAGAATAAATCGTTTAGGGTCATTTTCTCCTTGTTTCTAACTCGTTGTGTAATTGAGTTTGCTAAAAATCTATGTATTACCCGAAGTTCGGCTCTATCAATATCTAGGTAGGAGTGTTTTCCTCCCCGCTTAAACTCATTAAATTTTGACATACGCCTCCATATGGCGTTACTGTCAAAATTCCTATCTACTCTTTTACATTCAAAAATTAAACTATTACAATCAGGTGTAATAATCTCAGCGGGCGTGTAGATAAGTAAAGCTCTAGCCATGTCCAACATGGACATCCTGTACATCCTACCTCCTAACAAAAATCTAATAAAACTCTTTATCTTCTAACATAGTAACCTGATTATTTAACTCTATAGTGCTAAGCAATTCAACACACCATTCTCTATATACAGTTCTATGCGTGGTAAATAGGCGGATCCAGTCGTTAAATATAGAGTTACCATACCTTTGAACTAGTAAACCTCTAACCGAGTTGGCTAGGTCAACTGTTTCCAAAGGCTCCCAATCGATTACCCGTGGCACCTCAATATTTTTGTGGTAGAGGATGGGCATGTTCTTTTGAAATTTCGGGTACTCTGTCCAACAACGATCGAATCTTAGGTTGGGGTGAATTTGTTGTTCATTGATAAGTAGGTGCGTAATCCTTTTGTGAAGTTGAAATTGACGATAATTGGCTACGAATAGTGGTTCCAGCTCATGATATGGTAGGTGTTGATCATAGTGATGTTGTTGTTGTGGTTCCTGTTATGGCTCTAGCAGTGGCTCTTGACCAGCTTGTCTAGAAGACGAACCACCACCATCAGTATCTGAATTTCTCTGCAAAACACATTAAACACAAAATTTTGTGCATCCAAATATGCATTAGTGTTAGCAAAACAACTAAATAAAACAATTATAACGACATGGTAATTCCATATTAAACCTATACACATTTTCATAATTTAACACTTCTACACTTTTTCAATAAGCATATATGAAAATGTATACAATGTTTATAAGCATTCAACTCAAATAACATGTCAAAATAATCATTATTAGCTACTAAACAAGTTTCAAATGGCATTCATATCAAATTAATCAAGTTCATGAATTTTAGACTTAAAAAGTCCACTTTGATGCTCAAAAATCATGTTTAGGATCAAAGTTTGGATCATTTAGCACTCTAAACATGTTACACTACTTAATTTAGCAATAATTCATAACAAAAATCGGCCATAACCTGTTTATATCAAAAAGTCCCAAATTTCTCAAGAACAAAAACCCTAGATTTCTAAAAATTTTGAAGTTTAAGGCTTCAAATCATGACAAATAGCATCAATCTAGGCTATATATGTTATCAAGCATAGAATAATCTGGTCGGGTTCGGTCCATGCTTGACATCAATAAGGGGGGATTTAAGGTTCAATTGAGTTTAACTCTCCAGTTCGGAGTACCGTGAATAACCCCTTGCGAGATGAGGATCTCGACAGGGGTGGTTAAACGTAGACCCACCATCGGCGGGTAGTCCGGTCATTGATGGCTCGCACTAGGTGGTAGGATTTATGTTCATGGAACGTTACCTATATATCAAGAATGTCTAGTATAAGGCTATGAGTCCGGTAGCGCGGGTATAATTGCGCTATGCGCTGCTGTTCTCAGAATATATGTGTGTGAAAGTGAATTCCAGGATCCCTTGTTCCGTGGATGAAGTCTTGTATTTATAGGATAACCTTTCTTTTCTTCTATCGCCACGTAATAAGGTTAAAAGGTTCGTGGCCTGCAAATAGTACGTCTTCAGGCGAGCTGATCCGACAAAAGTAAAAAGTGTTCTTGTCAGCCCGGACCTTGTCTGCTAGGTAGACTCTGCCAGCTACAACATCGCCCGGCATATGGGCGCTGCTCATGCGTGCCAATAGAACTGGCACCCCGCTATGAGCGTAGCGCTCTATTCTTTAACGCGCGCCCTCGTAAGTCCTTGTGGCGATGCTGTTTGATGCGCTACACGATCTAGTCATGTATGCGTATCATTAAGTCCCCCAAGTTCAATGGTATGCGCAGGTACAGCGCATGGCGTTGAACTCAGCTCGTAACTGCCACTCAACGGTATGCGTAAGTACGACGCATGGTGTTGAACTCAACTTGCAACCGTCACTCAATGGTATGCGTAAGTACGACGCACGACGTTGAATTCGACTCGTATTATCATTCGATGGTGTGCGCGAGTACAGCGCATGGTGTTGAACTTGGCTCGTAACTGCACTCAGCTATTCTTTACTGTGCGCCTTCACTTCTTCTATTTTTATATTTAAAATTTTTTTGTCCTGTTGCATTAAATGCAGAAAAACCGACGCGACGTTTTGTCAGATGCTACAGTTGCCATTCCTCCGATTTCGCTGCCTTTGATTGCCTCGTACTCTTCCCTTTCCATCTTTTGACACGTGGCTCAATCGCTGCCCTTCATGTTTTAACCGCCCATTTTTAACTTCCCCTAGGGCCTCTTCCATGTTTTCACTCTCCTATAAATACCTCATAATCATCTTTCTCAATTTTTTACTTCATCTGTGCTCTTCATCCTCGTGCAAATCTTATCAGCTTACTACTTCGACCTCATCTTTTTGCTTTTTCAGGTTAGCACCTATTTAGTCTTTCTTCTTATGATTCTTTGATTTATTTGTTAATAGATGGCATCTTCTTCCTCTACTTCTGAGCCTCCGAATTGTGAGGTTATCAAATCTGTTATGACGCGGCGCAAAGTCGCGCAGTTGGTGGAGTGGTACCACTTTTGGCTGATTTAAATCCTGTAGCGCCCCTGGCTGATCAGCGTGCTAGCGATATTATCGATGGTAAGGTTACCGTATATAGGAAGGTTATGGTGGATGGGAATGTACGCTATCCTCCCACTTCTTTCTTCATGCAAGTTCTTAGTCACTTCAATGTTGGCATCGGACAGCTGCATCCTTATAGCGCATGTCGCATTATTCTCTTCGAGATGATTTGCCAGCACTACCAATTTCCTCCTTCGCTGAACTTGTTTAAGAATGTATTTTCATATCGTAAGAATCAACAGAGCTGGTATTCTTTCAACGACAGGATTAAATTTGTTCAGCGCCTGAAAGCTGGGGTGCGCAAGAAGTGGAAGAACTCATTCTTCTTTATCAATGATTCATTTATCCCGCTCGCGTATAGAAATATCTGCGCGTGGCATACTGATGCTACCAATGCCCAGTTAAACATTAGGCCTCCCTTTCCCCAGAGGAGCAGCAGAGACTTGATCATTTTTACAACCGTGAACTCCCTATCCGTCAATATAGCTCTGATATTTTACGGGTTGCTAATATGTGTCCCTATCCGCCTGCCCTGCCAGTTATCTTAGACGCCGATGATAATGGTAGGTGGCAGATGGGCGTTATTTTTGTACTTGCTTTCTCTTCATCACTTGTGTCTAACTTAGCATGTTTTATTTGCAGAGATGCGTCTAGACAGACTTCTTGCTTCGCGCGACATCGAGGACGTTCATACTGAGACGCCCGACGTGGAAAATTAGGGTGATCAGGACATGGACCTTGATAGGCAGGCTCAGGATCCAGTGGGTCTGGTAGCGCTAGTCAGCGCAAGTGTCATGCGGATGAAGACTCTCATCAGACAGATGTTGAAGGGGGCAAGGCAAGTGAGCCCCCAACTAAAGGTGGGAGTAAGCGCAAGCGCGCTAAAAAGGGAAAAGGTAATTTTTCCTTTTTTCAAGTGCTGGGACATTGCGCTGCCTTTCTTGTTACTAACCAGTTGCCTTCTTATTTGTAGAAGCTCTCCTGCAGTTTTATGGCATGAATGATCAGTTGTCTATTCCCGAGGCTACGGCGGCCTCTCAGTTCGACTACTTGGAAGACATCAAGCTTCCCAACTACTTTAGGCATCTCTCGCCCGTGACAGCATGGCGCTTTGACGTTCAGCTGGCTATGCTGAACTTGATGCATGCTAAAAGTTGCCTTAAGGAGGCTGATATTGGCTAAAAAGTCACGTTTTCACCCCGGTATTAAAGCCCAAAAATAAGAAAGATTCGAACTTTGTTTTAAAAATACCCACTTCGTCGGTTAGAATTGAAGAACAAGTAATTACGAAGGCGGTGCAAAAAGAATCAAGAGAATCGGAGCTAAAACGAAGATTCTAGAGCGAAAACGTTGAAAGACAAGAAATCAAGTTACGATCTAGGGAATCAAGGCTGACCAGCAAGCCATACGGCCTGCCATACGGCCTGCCATATGGCCTGCCAGTATGGAAACGGCCTGCCATATACGTGCCACCATACGAGCCACCATACGGCCTGCCTTGCATACGGCCTGCCAAAAACGGGCTGCCATACGCCCTGCCATACGCCCTGCCAGGCGTATGCTGGCAAATTCCATGTCTATTTAAAGGGTCTTTGTCATTCATTCCAACACACACTTCAATTCACTTCTTTTTCTCTCTTGTACAATATTAGTCATACTTTCAAGGCCTTCTCACCTCCGAGCGTTAAATTAAGTACCCGGAGGCGAACACTGAAGATTGTATTAGGAGCGTTCTGGAGTCTTGAAGTTGCCACTTTTGTATTCGAAACTCGTTTAATCTACTGGTACTTCTATCCTTTATCTTATATAATGTTTTATGATATTATTGCCATGATTAGCAAGTAGTTATCTTTAGTGTATGATATGATGTAAGCAGTTATAATGCCGAAATAATATTATGGTTTGTGTATGCTATTGAAATGCTTTCTGATTATGCTTTAAACTCAATCACTTTTCCAACTAATAGAACGTAGTTATAGGCTCTGTTATTGGGAAGTCGCGAACCCCGATTCAGAGTACACTATCTGTGTCACCCCTTGGTAAGAGAAGTCTATCGGATACAACGTAAGATCGACCGAGGCACACCGGTTGTAGTAAGTCTATCGAGATTTAGATTCTGACTGAGGACTCTTTCGTAGTGAAACATCTGACTAGGCCCCTAGTACATTGTCGGTCCTAGACCATGCTGGTGTAGTCACCAAGCATATAAACTTCGTACGTGCACGCTGAAGCACAACGGTTGTTGTAAGCTGTACCTTTGCTAAGTAAGGCCATGGAACACGGTTAGTGTTGACCAGTACACTGCACCATAACGCAGTCTCAAGCATTGCACCCCGCTTGAGGGATTCTTAGTTAATTAAGGAACTGTTTGTTTAGACACATAAAGGATTGGACCGTTAGGATAACCGAACTTGTTCATGGAAGTCAGACTTGACTTGGCCATGGTGTTCTTTATGGTTGAACTCTTTTTAAGGGACTAACTATCTTTTACCAATCATTAACGAAAGCATTGAAACACATCACGTCTCTCGGATATGGTAAGCCATGTATTCTATTATGCTTAAGAAAGTTTAGACCATTTTGGAATGTTAATACGTCACCCAACCGAGTCGCTCAATTGGATGAGCCGTCTGAACGTGTATGCCCGTAGTCAGACTGCACGGGCGTCGGGGGTAAGGTACATTGATGTCTATTCAGAATCTTCAAGCCTAATGCAGTACCCAGTGACATGTCTTATGACAGGGGCGTTTAGGACCAATGTAATGAATACAAGGCCTCTGCCTATTCATGAGCCAGCATTCCATAATCTCGGTAGAATAACTGATGAAGTCATAGTATGCACTTACTTTAACCTTATCTAAATTACTAAGTTTATCGCATTTACTTTATCTATCTTAAATTAGAAAATCCCAAAATAAATATTCACTACTCCCTAACTATCTTAGGTTACAATATAGGTTCGATGTTACTGATATCTCAAAAATACGACTCTAGGTCATATTTCCCTTACTTATAAGGAGTCGTAAGATTTAGGCCCCGCTAAATATAAATTTAACACAGTACCCTCTCCCACGAGTGGCTGATCCTGGTGAGCTGCGGCCTAACGACACCGCGCAAATAAAAACCGTCAGTTTCGGCCATATCAAGAGATCTACTAGTTTTTGGCGCCGCTACCAGGGAACTGGTATCAGGCAATACTATTTTCAATCAAACTTATTCGCAAGCATTTAGTGGTGTATAAGAAAGACAATTATACACGGACTTGGTTATTGGATTTTCCGAATAGTCGCCAATTATATTGGGACCAAAAGGATCCTGCCTCTCCGTAGTCGGCCTGGCCACTTGGTTTGTTGAATAGTTTGTGCGGAACTTTGTTACCGAAATACCAGGGAATCAGTAGCCAGAACCAAAAACATATTCCATCATAGGATAGTTAGTTAATTAGATTAGATTACTTTAGATTACTCTAGTTTACCTTAGATTAGACCACCTTAGATTACCTTAGATTAAATTAGATTACCTTAGAATTAGATTAGTTTAGTTTAGCTTATTATAATTTAGCTTATTTGCAAAAATTAAAAACAAAAAGGCATACCTAGTGTATGACCCAAACCCGATCTAGACCAGGGCCGTTGTTATTCGTACCTGATCCAGACGCAATAATCTCTAAAGCACGCAAGGAAGCATGAATCAGAAACCAAATGGCGTTACGCGTTACTTTAGCAGAAAACACGAAACCCTCGATTGAAGGTCGAGGAGGACCAATCAGATTTCCAGAGATTCAAGGACACTCGTTCGAGTTAAAACATCACATCATCCAGCTCATTCAGAATAGCTATCAGTTTCATGGATTACCGAATGACGATCCTAATTCTCACCTTGATAAATTCATATCTCTTTCAAACTCCTACAAAAAGCCAGGGATAGGACAAGATATAGTCCGGCTATACTTATTCCCCTATTCTCTCACTCATCATGCTCAAACTTGGTTTGAAGGACTGGAAAAAGATTCCATCACGTCATGGACAGAGGTGGCGACTAAATTCCTAACCAAATATTTCCCTCCTTCTAAACAAACCAAACTGAAGAATGACATCATTAACTTCAAACAAAGTTATGATGAATCTCTTTACACTGCATGGGAGCGTTTCAAAACCCTGCTGAAGAAGTGCCCTAATCACCAGTTAGAACGGTCAGCCCAAATCTGTACCTTCTACAATGGTCTTACGGTAAATCATAGGACGACGATCGATGCAGCAGATCAAGGGAATCTGATGAACCAAACCGTAGATGAAGCATGGGAATTGCTTGAGAACATGACGATGCATCATCATGATTGGAACAGTGGTGAAACAACTTCATCATCTGCCCCACTCTCTGCACTTAACAATCAAACGGAGGCCATCAAATCCCTCATAGATAAGATGGAATCTCTTGCCAAACAACTCGGAGAATTGAAGACGCAACCGCAGCAGGTTAACCAAGCTCAAGCTTGTGTTAATTGTACCAACCCGTAACCCACTGAAGACTATCAAGTTGAGTACAAAAACCCTGACGGTTCAGTCTGTTACGTTTAATACCCAGCTCGTCCACCAAATCCCGAATTCAATCAACCACCAAGGGTTAATCAATTTCAGCGAAGCAATCAACCTTTCTGCTATCGCTATCCACCTTATCCAGCCCAACAATCTCAATTGACCTACGATCAACCACTTCCACTCACTGGTCCCCCAGTTGAGGAAAATTCCCCTACCACCCAGATTACAAAAGCAGCTAACCCCACTCTCGGAGCTGATGATCAGTTTACTCAGTTCATCCAAGGACAACAACAGTTAAATTAGAGAACTGCAACCAGACAAGATCAGACAGAGATACTAATGAGAAATCATTTGGCTCTGCTCAAAAGTTTGGAAACGCAGCTCGGACAGTTATCACAACGCCTTGAAACCCGACCGAAGGGAAGATTGCCAAGTAATACAATCCAGAATCCCCACATAGAAGAAGTAAAGCAAATGGATTCCGTAATCCCAGAGGAAGAACCACGGAGAAGGTCAACTAGGCTCAAGAACAAATCAACATATACTCAGAAGCTGACCCCTGAAACTCCAGTTCGCATACCTTATCCTGGAAGGCTACAAGAAGAACCATCCAAGCTTGTTTCCTTCAAACTAGATGGAAGATTCTCGGACACTATGTCCAAAGTTCCCAACCAGAAGAGATACATCCGAAGGCTTCTATCTACAAAGGAGAGGATATCAGACTCTAACAAAATTCCACTGAGTGAATGATGTTAAAGTGAAGGGGTATAAAATACTATTATTTTTTTACAACAAAATACTTTTAAATACGATACAATTTTACACAAGTTATTTATTTATTTATAGAGTGGATATACCTAAACCTTGCTATAACACTTATAGGCAGTGTACCTAATCGTACAGTAGTGTAGATTTTAGTAAGTCCGGTTCGTCCACAGGGAACTCGCCAAGTTTAACGCTATATTTTTAAAATTATATTTGTAAATAAATATATATATTGCAATTATTATTATAAAAGGGGGTTTTTACCGTTTAATGACCGGTTTGTCGATTTTAAAACTTTAGTCGCAATTAAAACCTAATGTAAAATATTAAAAATAAATATAACTTAATTTAAAGCGTAAAGCAAATAACGATAATGAAATTGCGATAAATAAAAGTGCGATAAAATAAAATTGCGATAATTAAAGAGAACGATAATTAAAAGTTCAATTAAATAAAATGACAATAAATAAAAGTGCGATAATTAAAAGTGCAATTAAATATGAAATAAAGGAATTATGCTTATTTAAACTTCTGTAATCATGATGTTTGACGTGTTGATTTTAGTTTATTACCATGGATTAATTGTCCTTTGTCCTGGATTATTCAATATGTCCGTCTAGTTTTTGTCCATAACAGTCCGTCAGTCATAAATATAAAGTGCGAGTGTCCTCGTCAAATTATCCTTATATCCGAAGTCAAATATTCCAACTAATTGGGGATTTAAACTGTAACAAGGTTTTAATACTTTGTTTAATAATTACACCAGGATATCGACTGCATGTAACCCAAGGTTTTAATACTTTGTTAACAATTATGCCAAGTGTCCTTGTACATAATTCACCCCTGTTTTAATAATTCCATAGACTATTAATCCATTCCCGTGTCCGGTTAAATGAACGATTATTCGTACATATAAATATCCCGCCTATCGTGTCCGATCGAGTGTATATGGTTATTTATAGGTATGTCTAATTGTAAATCTTTATATTAAATTAACAAACTATCATTTAATTAAATAAATATAAAGCCCATTAATAGCCCATAGTCTAATTTTTACAAGTGTCGTTCTTTTGTCCAAACCCCAATTATGGTACAAAGCCCAATTGCCCAATTTTAATATTTTAGTCCAACATCATGATTACTTCAGCTTAAATAAGCATAATAATAACTTAGCTACGAGTCATTAAATTAAAAATAACATTAACCATAACTTACAGTGATTAAAAATAGCGTAGCGTTACACGAACAGAATTTCGACTTACACCCTTACAACATTCGCTAACATACCCTTATTATTAGAATTAAAATTTAAATTAAAATTATAATTAATATATATATATATATATATATATATATTTTTTTTACGTATGATTGAGAAGAAGAAAGATGTGTAAAATTCGTGCAGAATTCGATGGCTTTTATAGGCCCACGTTGTACTGTAGAGTTCCGCGAGTGCGGTGGTTTCCTTCATAAAAGTACCGCGAGTGCAGATCTGTGGATTCCAGCTCACTCTTTGGATCCTAGCTTTGCCGACGGTTTTTAAAATATAAATATAATATATATATATAATTTTAAGAATTATTTATATATTATATTATATTTATGTGCATTGTTGACTTGTAATTTTTAGTCCGTTGCGTCGAGCGTTGAGAGTTGACTTTGGTCCCGGTTCCGGATTTTTGAACGTCCTTGCGTACAATTTAATATCTTGTATTTTGCGTTTCGCGTCTTGTACTCTTGTAATTTCGAGACGTTTCTCATCAATAATTGGAACCACTTTGATTGTATTTTGTACTTTTGAGCTTTTTGATCGTTTGCGTCTTCAATTCGTCGAATCTGTCTTTTGTCTTCACCTTTTATTATTTAAACGAATATCACTTGTAAATAGAACAGTTGCAACTAAAAGCTTGTCTTTCTTGAGGGATAATGCTATTAAATATATGTTCGTTTTTAGCATTATCAAATATTCCCACACTTGAGCGTTGCTTGTCCTCAAGCAATATAGTCTTGAAATAAAAATACTAGAATCACTTCTTTATTCTTCAAACTTTGTACATCAGTGATTTTTGTACGGCGGTATAAACAATGGTAGTAACGATGTGATTTACAGTCCCACATGACTATAAAATTTAGATCCCTTAAGGAAATTGGATCTTTTATGAAAACATTTGATCTTTTTGAAAATTAAATCTAGCTTTTACCATAGATAAGTTTTCCGGAATAACCCTTCACCGGTGTTTGCGAAATTGTTTTTGTAGGTTTAGTGGGTTTCAGATTTGAAAATTTTAGCTCAAAACTTGCGGTTTTGTGTCACCCACTTGCTAACCTTGTATTAGGAAAGCAACACGTCCAGAATACTTGCTCCGTAGATTACCTTTCGGTAAACTACCGTCCGGTTGTAAAGGAAAGCGTTGAACAAGCAACTGTTGAGGCAATGTCCCCTGACATGCTTTTAATTATGGTCTATAACGTGTCGGATGCAATTACTATCCTTTGTATGAGCAATAGTAAAGCTCACCCTATAGTTTTTCGGTCTGGCACAAGGTCCTGTCTTTGACCATGCTATGCAACCACCGTTCTTACGGTTGACACCCGATTTGGTTCAGGTGACCTAATGAATTCCAGGTGAATTCTTAGGATTTTACATTCAACGGTAATGAACGCATTAAAAATAGGTTTTCAGAAAACAAATCGGTTTGTAATTTGATCAAAATATTTTCTCGTTCAAGCTCGAGTTTAGATATCATCGAATTCCATGAGTTTGTAATTCTCAATCTTTAAAGTCAATCTCTAGGATTGAGTAATATCAGGCTTAAAAGCTGATTTTTGATCTTTTAAGGAGATTATCCTTTCTGGGCATCTGATTCATTAGTCTTATCAAGCTAATTTGCACGGCGTCCTCCCCATTTTACGAGATAGATCCTCTCATGGTTAGGATAAGTCTGACCACTTGGCGACCCTGTTTGATGCTGAGGTCCGTGGATTTTCTGCTGATTTTAGTGATGACTTTTCTAGATTTTTCGTCAACCTACAGCTGGTCTGGACGACAACTTCCTGACCTAAATCAAGAAGCGCATTTCTTTTTCGGAAGACTTTACTTCCTTTTAATTATGGAATTGATTCATAGTGTAGATCCATCTATTCTTTCAAAGGTATTCTTATAAATCGGGTAAAACTGATTAGTTTAGTCCAAAACAAAAGTATCTTTAATTATTTGTACAAAAATATGTGACATATGTTCTAAATAACTTGGTAAATTTTTCCACACTTGGCTTTTATTTTTCTTTCTTTGCCTTTTTATTCTCCTCTATTCCATTCTTAAATGAATTCTAACATTTTGGATTGTTTCTCAATTTATGTCCTTTCCAAGGTAACAATAATTTCGGTGTTAACACCTAGTTTTATCGTTCATAAATATGTATAAACATGATTTTGAATTCATTTAATTGAAAATTTTTACTAGAATTGGGTAGTCAGTATATAAGACTAGGACTGTTCTTTATTATTAGAGAGCACTAGATTCTAATACAACTACTGAGTTACTAGTATTTCTAATGGTAACCAAGTGTATAAGTCTAAAAATTTTAAAAATCCGAAAGAATTTAACCCCTTCCCACACTTAAGATCTTGCAATGCCCTCATTTGCAAGAAATCAGTACAATTTAAATTATTGAGGGTCATTAGCGTAGAAAAATGATTAAATTTTACCAAAGTTTCCAAACATATTGACGTTTGTTTATTTTTTTTAAAATGTTTTTGGCATACTTTAGATCAATAAGATTAAAAATAATAATAATAAAATTTCTCATCCCGCCCTCGGGTAAAGCATTTTCGGTTCAATGACCTAGTTTTCAACTCACGACGAATTTTAAAAATCATATTTTTAACTTAACGAAATAAAGTACATTTTTGTTTTTAAATTCACACCCAACTTAAATTTAAAATGCATAAAATTAAAAATTCATATTATTAAAATTACAAATTTACACCAAATTTATATTGTAATTTTGTTTTTATACATACAAACTTATATTGAAAACATAAATTTTTCATATATTTACAAACTTAAATATGTTGATTTTAAAAAGTTTAAAATATCAATTTAATATTTATATATTAATTCTAAAAACAAAGTAAAATTAAAATTAAAAATCTTTTTGGTCTTTTATCCCACTTTAATCAATCAAATATTATCAAAAATATACTCCTCTCTTTTCGGTAAAGTAATTTCGGCTATATTACCTAGTTTTACTCCTGACGAATTTTTGAAATATTTTGGGTTGATTGATTAAAGATATTTATACCTTAAGAATAAACGGTAAATTTCGCAGTGATGTAATAAATTTTTGTATGATATCAATAATTTTGGTCGCAAAACCTAATTTTATTGAGTACCAATTTAATACTTTATAGCGAACGATTTAGCATTTATTATTAAAAGGTTAAAAGTAATAAAATAAAAATAAAAACTGTACATACTTATCTGTGAGATAGAATTCTCAGTGACCTGTTTTAGCCCACTCATAAGATAGTCGGACTAATTGGTTTTCCATAGCTACATAGGCGTAACCTCGAGCATTCAACGTTTTTTCTTCGAAACATATGAACGGTCCATCTCTGCATAAAGTAACGAATTCGGTATTGGAATATGTCTGATTCATCGAACATTTTCCTTCGTGTGACCATTTTCCGCATTTGTGACATCTTTCAAGGTGTCGTACTCTTCTTTTCGCTGCGGATTTTGATTTTTCTTTACCAAAATGTAACTTATTATTTTCGTTCCTGGATTCTTTTCTTACTCCGTCCAATTTACCTCTGATTAATGATACCAATTCACTTGGAAGGGTGTCATTATTACGTTTAGTGATCAAAGCGTGTAGCATTAGACCATGGTTTAGTTCACAGGAAGTCTTCATCTCGTAAAACCTAAAAAAAATAAAAATTCAGAATGGGGGGAGAAGACTAGTTCTTTAGGGTCTACTAGGGAAAGACCATTCGGGTTCCATTCTCGGAAACAACACGAAAACAGAAAATCTAACTCTAACAGAAATACATATTATCCTTTAAAGACTTGATTCTCCCCACACTTAGTTAGCTGTGGTGTCGAAATTGTGATTAACTTCATCTTCAACTTCCATTGGACTATCAATGTAATGTTTAACTCTGTGACCATTAACCTTAAATTCAATCCCATTTGAATTTATTAATTCTACTGTTCCGTATGGGAAAACTCTTTTGACTATGAATGGTCCAGACCATCTTGATTTCAATTTTCCAGGAAATAGCTTGAATCATGAATTGAAAAGAAGAACTCTGTCTCCTTTAAATTCTTTTGAACTTCTGATTCTTTTATCATGCCATTTCTTCGTTCTTTCTTTATAGATTAACGAATTTTCATATGCTTCATGTCTTAATACTTCTAATTCATTTAATTGACTTAACCGTAGACGTCCGGCTTTATGTAAATCAAGATTACATGTCTTCAAAGCCCAAAATGCTTTGTGTTCAATTTCTACTGGAAGATGACATGCTTTTCCGTAAACGAGTCTAAAAGGTGTGGTTCCAATTGGAGTTTTGTAGGCTGTTCTAAAAGCCCAAAGTGCATCCTCCAATTTCATGGACCATTCCTTCGGATTTGATCCTACGGTTTTTTCTAGAATACGTTTTAATGCTCGGTTGGTATTTTCAACTTGTCCACTTGTTTGTGGATGATAAGCAGTGGAGATTTTATGAGTTACTCCATATCTTTTGAGAACTTTCTCAAGTTGATTATTACAAAAATGAGTACCCCGATCACTTATTAAAGCTTTCGGTGTTCCGAACCTTGCAAAAAGACGTTTTAAAAAGTTGACTACAACTCGTGCATCGTTAGTTGGGAGAGCTTGTGCTTCCGCCCATTTAGATACATAATCAATGGCAACGAGAATGTAGAGATTATTATGAGATTTTGGAAATGGACCCATAAAGTCAATACCCCAAATGTCAAATACTTCACATACTTGAATGACATTTTGTGGCATTTCATCACGTTGACTTATTTTTCCGGCCCTTTGACAAGCATCACAGGATTTACAAAGAAGGTGTGTGTCTTTGAAAATTGTAGGCCAATAGAATCCAACATCGTAAACTTTTATTGCTGTGAGTTGAGGCCCATAATGCCCTCCTGTTGGTCCTGTGTGACATTGGTTTAAAATTTGACTAGCTTCGTCTTCGAATACACGTCGGCGGATTATTTCATCGGGACAACTTTTAAACAAATGTGGATCTTCCTAGAAATAGTGTTTTATATCACTAAAGAATTTCTTTCGTTTTTGGTACAACAACCCTTTTTCAAGGAATCCATATACTAAATAGTTTGCATAGTCTGCAAACCATGGAATTTCATTATAATCTATCTTCAATAGATATTCATCAGGAAAGTTGTCTTGTATGGCCGATTCATTTAGAACTTCTAATTCGGGATTTTCAAGACGAGAAAGATGATCGGCGGCGAGATTTTCTGCTCCCTTTTTATCTCGGATTTCAATATCGAACTCTTGTAAGAGTAAGATCCAACAGATTAATCGTGGTTTAGCATCTTGTTTCGAAAATAGGTATCTAAGAGCAGAATGGTCGGAATAGACCACCGTTTTAGCTAGAACGAGATATGAACCAGATATGAACGAAATTTATCGAAAGCAAAGACAATAGCAAGGAGTTATTTTTCAGTAGTTATGTAATTCGTTTGTGCTCCTTGTAACGTCTTACTAGCATAATATATAGGTTGAAATCGTTTTTCAATCCTTTGACCTAAAACGGCTCCCATTGCAAAATCACTTGCATCGCACATTAGTTCAAACGGTAGATTCCAATTTGGAGTTATCATGATCGGCGCATTAGTGAGTTTCTCTTTAAGAATATTAAAAGATTTGATGCATTCATCTGAAAAGATGAATGGAGCATCCTTTTCTAGGAGTTTATTCATAGGAGTGGCAATTTTAAAAAATCTTTTATGAAACGTCGATAAAAACCGGCATGCCCTAGAAAACTCCTAACTCCTCTAACATTGGTGGGATGTGGAAGTTTAGAAATTACATCTACTTTAGCTCTATCCACTTCAATTCCTTCCTTTGAAATTTTATGACCAAGAACGATGCCTTCTTTAACCATGAAATGACATTTCTCCCAATTAAGTACTAGATTTGATTGTTCGCATCTAATAAGCATTCGTTCAAGATTAAGTAGACATGTTTCAAATGTATCACCGAAGACTAAAAAGTCATCCATGAAAACTTCCATGCATTCTTCTATCATGTCGTGAAAAATCGCCATCATGCACCTTTGAAAGGTTGTAGGGGCGTTGCAAAGTCCAAATGGCATGCGTTTGTAAGCAAAAGTACCATAAGGGCACGCGAATGTGGTTTTCTCTTGGTCCTCGGGTGCTATTGGAATTTGAAAATATCCGGAAAAACCATCAAGAAAACAATAGTAACTATTTCCGGCTAATCTTTCTAACATTTGATCAATGAAAGGTAAGGGAAAGTGATCTTTTCTGGAGGCGTTATTTAATTTTCTATAATCAATACAAACACCCATCCTGTTACAGTCCTAGTAGGAATAAGCTCATTTTTCTCATTTGTGATGACAGTCATGCCACCCTTCTTAGGTACGCATTGAACTGGGCTTACCCATGGACTATCAGAGATTGGATAAATTAAACCTGCATCAAGCAGTTTAATAATTTCTTTCTTAACAACATCTTGCATATTAGGATTTAGTCTTCGTTGGCGCTGCACATACGTTTTATGACCTTCTTCCATAAGGATTTTATGTGTGCAATACGAAGGACTTATTCCTTTAATATCATGAATTTTCCATGCAATAGCTGGTTTATGAGCTTTTAACACAGAAATGAGTTGAGATTTTTCATTTTCAGTAAGAGAAGACGATATTATTACAGGTAATTCAGATTCACCATGTAAATAAGCATATTCCAGATGGTTTGGAAGTGGCTTTAACTCTAATGTCGGTGGTTCTTCTATCGATGATTTATATCGATATCTGTCTTCCTCTTTTAGCATTTGAATTTCTTCTGTTGTTGGTTCGTATCCATTAGCCATTAGTGTAGCTAACATTTCAGTTTCATCAATTGGTTCAGTTCCTTCTCCTAAAGAACTTTCTCCTGTTCCTTGTAATTCTGGAAATTCTTCTAACAATTCTGCATGTGATTTTATAGTTTGAATATAATAACATGTATCATCTGCAGATTGCGGTTGCTGCATGGCTCTATCTACTGAAAAGGTAACACTCTCGTCCTCTATACTTAGGGTCAGTTTCTTATCAAACACGTCTATTATTGCTTTGGCCGTGTTTAAGAATGGTCTTCCTAATATAAGAGGAACGCGAGAATCTTCTTCCATGTCCATAATAACAAAATCTACTGGAAATACTAAAGTACCAACTTTAACTAGCATATTCTCCATTATCCCTCTAGGATATTTTACTGATCGATCGGCTAGTTGTATGCTTATTCGTGTTGGTTTCAATTCTCCAAGGTCTAGTTTAGCGTATAGTGAATACGGCATTAAATTTATACTAGCACCTAAGTCTGCCAATGCTTCTATTGAACTAAGACTACCCAGAAAACATGGAATTGTGAAACTTCCTGGATCTGAAAGTTTTTCTGGTATCTTATTCAACAGCACTACAGAGCAATTAGCATTCATTGTAACAGCCGAGAGTTATTCCATTTTCTTTCTATTAGTGATTAGATCTTTCAAGAATTTAGCATATCTAGGCATTCCTGAAATCACATCAATGAAAGGAAGATTGACATTTATTTGTTTAAACATATCCAAGAATTTAGATTGCTCGGCTTCAAGTCTCTCTTTTCTCATTTTACTTGGTTAAGGAAGTGGTGGTTGGTATGGTTTAACATAAGGTTTAGCCTTAACTGTGTTATCTTCATTAACCTTTTCAACTACCAATTCTTTTTCCTTATCTTGCTCAGGTTGTGGTTCTTGTGGAGTAGGAATAGCTTCATCAGAAATTACAGGCATTTCAGGTGGTTTAAGTATAATACCACTTCTTGTGGTAATGGCTTTAGCTGTTTCATTCCGGGAGTTAGCATTTGTATCACTAGGTAAACTTCCCGGTTTTCTTTCACCTATTAACCTTGCTAGGTTACTTACTTCTTGTTCCAAATTTTGAATAGAAGCTTGTTGATTTCTAAACGCTTGAGCATTTTGTTCATTGGTTTGTTTCTGAGATGAGAAAAACTGAATTTGAGATTCAACTAGCTTCAACATCATATCTTCTAAATTTGGTTTTTTATCATCGGTTTGTGGTGGTTTGTTTTGAAAAATAGGTCTTTGCTGATTGTAAGTATTATTGGATACTTGTTGATTGCTTGGACCTTGTTGGTTGTTGTATGGAACATTTCGGTTATAATTCTGATTTTGATTGTAGATTGGTCTTGGCGGTTGATAATTATTCTGATAATTATTTCCAGGCCTTTGGTTCATGTATGAAACATTCTCTCTTTGTTCCATTGTTAGTTCAATACTGAGACAATCTTTTGTCAAATGTGGTCCTCCACACTGCTCACAACTAATTCGTATTGAGTGAATATCTTTAGTCATTTTTTCCATTCGTCTCTCGACAGCATCTATCTTTGCGGAAATGGAATCAAAGTCATGGCTAGAATCGGCTTTAGCTGCTTTAGATGATCTAACGATATCTTTTTCTTGGTGCCACTCATGTGAGTGGGAAGCAGTGTTATCAATAATTTTGTAAACGTCAGTTGTGGTTTTCTTCATAATGGAACCACCAGCTGATATATCTATGTCTTTTCTTGTAGTGATGTCGCATCCTTGGTAGAATATTTGTACTATTTGACAGGTGTCTAAACCATGTTGCGGACATCCTCTTAACAACTTTCCAAATCTTGTCCACGCCTCATATAGAGTTTCATTTGGCTTTTTTGTGAACATAACTATTTCTCCTTGAAGTCTCACGGCTTTAGATGCCGGAAAGAATTGTTTAAGAAAATTTTCAACTAAAACGTCCCATGTATCAATCGCCCCTTCAGGTAATGATTCTAACCAATCTTTGGCTTCTCCCTTTAAAGTCCAGGGAAATAACATGAGATATATCTGTTCATCCTCCACTTCTCTTATTTTGAATAAAGTACAGATTCTATTAAAAGTAGGAAGATGTTCATTTGGATCTTCCTTCGGTGCACCACCAAATTGGCATTGATTAGTTACCATATGTAGGATTTGTCCTTTGATTTCATAATCTGGTGCATTAATGTCTGGTTGAGTAATTGCGTGACCTTGGCCAGTGCGTTTAGCTCGCATTCGGTCTTCCATACTTAGAGGTTCCAGATTCTCCATGATTGAATTTGTTGAATCTGAATCACTATAGGATTCTGATTTAATGGTTAGTTCCTCGACAATCTCTGTTTAAATGATTGGTGGTTCCGGAGGAAAGATTAATGGTTCAGGATCTCTGAATTGTCTCTGAATATTCTCCGGATTCTCAATTGTGAGGTCGGGTTTAAAAAATGGATTATCGGAAATTTGAATTGGAGTACTTGGTTGACTGGATGACGATTCTAAAGAAAAATCAACGGCGACAATATTTGCTAGATGTCTTGATCGAGTTACAGGTGGTGAACGTACAAAAGGTGGTGAACGTTTTGCTCGGTGCATTCACTGAATATCCTATTAATTATAAAAGATAAAAATTATATAAGTTATCAAATTAATAGACTTTTCTGCTTTTGCCCACGTTTCGAATAGCCAATAGATGCAGCAGGGAGCCAGAACCCTTTAAATCGGAAACTCACAACTCAGCCACTAACAAATCCAACTATTACTACGAAGCAGAAAATTTGGATGTCTATCAATTTAACCACTTAAAATAATTTTTCGTTGAAATTTAAAGAAATTTTAGAGAAGAAATAGAAAATTCTATGTCCTAAAAACTAGAGCGTCGAGAAATAAGAAAGAAAAAGAGTGCGTCGAAAAATAAAAATAAGAAAGTAGCGCGTCAAAACTTAAAAAGTCTAAAAACTAAGAATTAAAAGTTGCGTCTAAAAAGCTTAAAAGGAATACTATATCCAAAACAACAATAACTTAAAAAGGTACTAAAATTTAAAAACGGCGTCGCAAAATTATAAAGCACCTAAATCTTAGTATAAAGAAAAAGCACTTAAGGGATTTTACGGCAAAGCCTAAAAATCTAGAAATAAAAATAACTATGGCAAAAACTATGAATTAAAACTAAATACGAACGAAAAGTACAAATATTACGCGAAAACAAATAAAAAGATACAAAATATAAAAATAAACTTAAAGTTGTAAAAAAATACAATTTTTACAAAATATTATTTTTAAATTAATATTTTATAAAAGTATTAAATTTTATAAGTAATAAAACTAATTAAAACCTAAAAATACAAATTTAATTAACTAAAACTAATTAATATTTTAATTAAACCCTAATTAATAATAATAATTAATTAAACAACCCTAATTTCGTAATTAATGTTGTGATGTTTGACCTGTCAGAGACCTCCGCTAGTGCGGATGCCAACTGGCAAAAAGTACCGCGAGTGCGGATACCTCAGATGCAAATCAGATGCAGGTAAAAAATTCGACAGGTTCGGTTTTTTTTATTATACTTTTTATGTTTTGTTTTTTTTAATTTTATGTTTTTATTTTATAGAAAATGTTTTATAATATAACTAAAACTTATATTTTAAATAAAAATAACTTATTAGTATTTTATAACTAAAAATACCTTCTTTTTTTTAAAGACTTAAAGATATATATTTTTTATGTTTTTATATTTTTGATATTTAAAACTTATGTAAATATATTTTTACAAAAAAATAACGTAAAAACAAAATTTTTTTTAATAGCGTCTCGCTTCGGCGTTAAGTGTTGTTCCCCGGCAGCGGTGCCAAAAATACTTGATGTTAAAGCGAAGGGGTATAAAATACTATTAATTTTTTACAACAAAATACTATTAAATACGATATACAATTTTACACAAGTTATTTGTTTATGTATAGAGTGGATATACCTAAACCTTACTACAACACTTATAGGTAGTGTACCTAATCGTACAGTAGTGTAGTTTTTAGTAAGTCCGGTTCGTCCACAGGGAACTCGCCAAGTTTAACGCTATATTTTTAAAATTATATTTGTAAATAAATATATATATATTGCAATTATTATTATAAAAGGGGGTTTTTACTGTTTAATGACCGGTTTGTCGATTTTAAAACTTTAGTCGCAGTTAAAACCTAATGTAAAATATTAAAAATAAATATAACTTAATTTAAAGCCTAAAGTAAATAACGATAATGAAATTGCGATAAATAAAAGTGCGATAAAATAAAATTGCTATAATTAAAGAGAACGATAATTAAAAGTGCAATTAAATAAAATGACAATAAATAAAAGTGCGATAATTAAAAGTGCAATTAAATATGAAATAAAGGAATTATGCTTATTTAAACTTCCGTAATCATGATGTTTGACGTGTTGATTTTAGTTTATTACCATGGGTTAATTGTCCTTTGTCCTGGATTATTAAGTATGTCCGTCTGGTTTTTGTCCATAATAGTCCATCAGTCATAAATATAAAGTGCGAGTGTCCTCGTAAAATTATCCTTATATCCGAAGTCAAATATTCCAACTAATTGGGGATTTAAACTGTAACAAGGTTTTAATACTTTGTTTAATAATTACACCAGGATATCGACTGCGTGTAACCCAAGGTTTTAATACTTTGTTAGCAATTACGCCAAGTGTCCTTGTACATAATTCACCCCTGTTTTAATAATTCCATAGACTATTAATCCATTCCCGTGTCCGGTTAAATGAACGATTATTCGTACATATAAATATCCCACCCATCGTGTCCGATCGAGTGTATATGGTTATTTATAGGTATGTCCAATTGTAAATCTTTATATTAAATTAACAAACTATCATTTAATTAAACAAATATAAAGCCCATTAATAGCCCATAGTTTAATTTCTACAAGTGTCGTTCTTTTGTCCAAACCCCAATTATGGTACAAAGCCCAATTACCAATTTTAATATTTTAGTCCAACATCATGATTACTTCGGCTTAAATAAGCATAATAATAACTTAGCTACGAGACATTAAATTAAAAATAACATTAACCATAACTTAAAGTGATTAAAAATAGCTTAGCGTTACACGGACAGAATTTTGACTTACACCCTTACAACATTCGCTAACATACCCTTATTATTAGAATTAAAATTAAAATTAAAATTATAATTAATATATATATATTTTTTACGTATGATTGAGAAGAAGAAAGATGTGTAAAATTCGTGCAGAATTCGATGGCTTTTATAGGCCCACGTTGTACTGTAGAGTTCCGCGAGTGCGGTGGTTTCCTTCACAAAAGTACCGCGAGTGCGGATCTGTGGATTCCAGCTCACTCTTTGGATCCTAGCTTTGCCGACGGTTTTTAAAATATAAATATAATATATATATATAATTTTAAGAATTATTTATATATTATATTATATTTATGTGCGTAGTTGACTTGTAATTTTTAGTCCGTTGCGTCGAGCGTTGAGAGTTGACTTTGGTCCCGATTCTGGATTTTCGAACGTCCTTGCGTACAATTTAATATCTTGTATTTTGCGTTTCGCGTCTTGTACTCTTGTAATTTCGAGACGTTTCTCATCAATATTTGGAACCATTTTGATTGTATTTTGTACTTTTGAGCTTTTTGGTCGTTTGCGTCTTCAATTTGTCGAATCTATCTTTTGTCTTCACCTTTTATTATTTAAACGAATATCACTTGTAAATAGAACAGTTGCAACTAAAAACTTGTCTTTCTTGAGGGATAATGCTATTAAATATATGTTCGTTTTTAGCATTATCAGTGAAGAATGCTCTGCATTACTCAGAAACTCTCTACCACCTAAGCTAGGAGATACGGGTCGATTCGTTTACCCGTGTTCAATCTACCAATCTGGAACCATTCATGCGCTAGCAGATTTAGGAGCAAATATCAACCTAATCCCCTACTCTCTCTACAAGAGATTAGAGTTAGGAGATTTTTCACCAACCAAAATGACAATCCAACTTGCCGATCATACAATTCGATATCCTAAGGGCATAGTTGATAATGTCTTGGTGAAAGTTGACAAATTCTTGTATCCTACGGATTTCGTAATAATGGATATTAAGGAAGACCTACACACCCCAATAGTGTTAGGAAGACCTTTCATGAATACGGCTAGGACTGTCATTGATGTGTACAATCAAACCATGATCTTACGATCACATGGGGAGAGCGTTACCTTCAAAATTGACTGACCAACCGATATTTCTGGACAGGCAGAGATGTTTGTTATTTCCACCAAACGGATCACTTCCGATGATGAGTCATTACCACCAGCCGATGATATCGAGATGGGTGTCGAATCACAGTCTATACACGACCCAGAAATGGAAGAAGAGGATCCCAGCGAAGAAATAAAGGAAAAGGAGGAATCTGAAGAGGAAGAGGAAATGGAAGACGTAAAACAAACTGCGACAACACCCGTTCCAAGCACTGAGCATCATGAAGAAATAATGAGGCTTGAAACGGCAGATCATAGTTTAATCATTCGCTTCAAGAAGAAGACCGACAAGGCTGAGGTTAAGGATATAGAAATTAATCCTGTAAGTATCAAAGTGGAGAATCAGAATACTGAAGGAACCCGTTCATCAGACGCATCCTCAGAGGCACCGGATACCGATGATGACGAGGAAGAGCATCACGAAGACATTCTGACTAACTTACACTCTCCAATCGAAGTAGATCAAGGGGAGCCGGACTCTTCTTCAAATCAAATTCCGGTTATATCCACACATGCAGACATGGTTACCTTCATCAATGATACCGATGAATTTGAATACATTCTCGAAGCCATCCGAAAGTCAACCATTGATTTTTTGCTACGCTTAACAGAACGAATCATGGCTATCAGAGAAGAGCACCACCTCTATCTCTGAAGAGAAGACAATGATGTTGAAATCCTAGAAGAACGCATTCAAGACTTTATCAATTCTCTTCACGATCATATCTATCACGAAGAAAGGCAACAAGAGCATAATTCAGTGGTTCGCACTATTCTCGAGACAAGATTCTGTCGAGATCAGAAGATCATTTACTCTAAGGTTTATAATGCCTTAGCCGAATCTGCACTTCCGTTCTCACAAAATGAACGAGCACTACTGACTCTCATCCGGAAGCATATGGATCTTTCCACCGGCCGCCCGACTTATCACTCTGATTTGCAAATGATCGAGGATATTCACAGTCTTTTCGCTCTTCTAGATAGAGATAACTTCGAAAGTACACCAGACAGACTAGTGATTTACGTAACAATTGATCACCACACTGATCTGATTATCAAAGAGTTACAAGACGCTATTATAGAGGAAGCAAGACGAAACAATCCGTTCTCTCATCTTGAACCAGATCGAGTCACCATTGCTACCTATGTTACGAAGCAGCTATCACGTATCTTCCACGAATCCACAGATCCTAGTTTCATATTTAAAGCTGGATGTCGAGAGATATACTCAAAGACGGTGAAATTAATTCTCGGATCAGGATTGCTGTTCACTTCTTTCCAGCTTCGTCTCTTAACTAATCTGTGCAAAGCTACAGACTCTTACTGTGGAGATCACCGTTCCGAAGACTTCGCAATTCTAAAGATACAGTTTCTTACATTGTTTGAAGACATCCGAAATGAGCATCCAGTCAGAGAAATCATCAAAACCAGCACTGCGACCATGATTGACATTCATGGGTCAACCAGTAGAGCTGTGGATCATATTCTCATCAGACTTCAAGACTTATCAAGAGCAAAAACTGCGCACTACTTATCGTTCAGAAGATCTTCAAGAGAAGTACCGGACTTGTTACCACTATTGGTCTGACACTTTCTCAGGACTTATCCACCAAGACTCACATTCCCTCAAGAAGACCAAGATTACAACCATCAACGAGGAATGTTTGCTTTTTGAAGAATCACTACGGTCGAGCCAACGACCTTAAACAAAAGCGCTTCTCGGGAGGCAACCCGTGCAATAAAGTAGAGTAGAAGAATAAAGGATGAAAAATGAGCCGATAAAGAAGCAAGGAAGCCAGCCGCATCTGCTAGGGGTATTTCTTTCTTTTCACTACTAGCTCAAGATTCAAACTATAACGCATCCTAGCTTATCACTAAGTGTGGGATAACACCCAATTAAAACACTAGACAAACACTCCCAAATCTTCAACTAAAACTCCTAAGTGTGGGATACACTAGAAACATTGAAGACAATGTTCATCTAAGTGTGGGATGTTGGTATCTTTTTATGCTGTATCATGATAAACCATTCCGAAGATTCCAAGTCCTTAAAGCCAAATTTCAAAATTTTTTGCAAAAGAAACCCTTTTCGAAAAAATATTTTTGAAAACCTAAAACGTTTGTCAATAAAAATAAGGCTTAAGTAAAGGTGGAAATCTTGTTAGATTGAAATCTCTAATAGAGCATTGCATAACTAAGGCATTATCGACCTAAATTGATTATGGTGAGGCACCCCAAATAAGACCAGCATTCATCTTTAATGCTTCACTATTTTCCGTTGAGAGTGCCGATGACTGTGCTCAGAATCAGAACATGCTTTAGATCTACATCTCCAAGCAGCAAAGTGTGGTTCAGTTGTAATCAAAATAGCTACCCATTTGTCAATCATAAGCCTTCCACACCTCCACTACTTCTACTCCACCACCACATCCATATCACCTTTACTATTTCTCAGAAAACCGAGAAAATGAGATTCCTTCCGAAAACCCGATGTTATAAACCTCTCAAGTATCATGGCAAAGGTCTTGAAAAATTTTACTGGCAAAAAGTTTCTCGAGATGAAGTCTCCAAAAAAAAAAATGATGAAGGAGCAGAACTAAATAAGAGAAATGCCGAAGAGAACTCGACCGAAAATGATTATCAAATGAAGAAAAATTTCAAAAGTGCTTCTCAAAATACTTCAGCACTCCTATCTATCCGAATAAAAGTTTGTATAAAGACTACATTACCCTTTTATCTCACCCTTCAAAAACAACTTCACTACCACTCCAAAATTCCTTCTCCATCATTGATAAATAACCCATAAAGCTGATATTACTACCGTTCTCGAGTTAGCAGTAAGGATTTGAGTCTTTATCAAGCCTATGACAATGGGTGCAGCATGACTGGCTATGAGTGTATTCATTTCTTAGATTTATATGGAACCCTAAACACTAGAGTGATTTGAGTGACCCGTGAAAGTTAGCCTATGTCATGTAGCCTCCTCGCATGCTTGCAGAGATAATTTCAATCCTAACATAGATGACTCACCTTATCTTTTTGCTCTTATAATAAAAGCAAACCGCTTAGGCTATTAGAAAAGAAACACCGAAAAGATTCTTTAAAATGAGAGTTTGCTTGAGGACAAGCAAAGTCTAAGTGTGAGATATTGGATATCGGCTAAAAAGTCACGTTTTCACCCCAGTATTAAGGCCCAAAAACAACAAAGATTTGAACTTTGTAGGCAAAATACCCACTTCGTCAGTTAGAATTGAAGAACAAGTAATTACGAAGGCGGTGCAAAAAGAATCAAGAGAATCGGAGCTAAAACGAAGATTCTAGAGCGAAAATGGTGAAAGACAAGAAATCAAGTTACGATCTAGGGAATCAAGGCTGACCAGCAAGCCATACGACCTGCCAGTATGGAAACGGCCTGCCATATACGTGCCACCACATGAGCTATCATACGGCCTACCTTGTATACGGCCTACCAAAAACGGGCTGCCATACGCCCTGCCATACGACCTGCCAGGCGTATGCTGGCAAATTCCAAGTCTATTTAAAGGGTCTTTGTCATTCATTCCAACACACACTTCAATTCACTTCTTTTTCTCTCTTGTACAATATTAGTCATACTTTCAAGGCCTTCTCACCTCCGAGCAGGAAATTAAGTACCCGGAGGTGAACGCTGAAGATTGTATTAGGAGCGGTCTGGAGTCTTGAAGTTGTCACTTTTGTATTCGAAACTCGTTTAATCTACTGGTACTTCTATCCTTTATCTTATATAATGTTTTATGATATTATTGCCATGATTAGCGAGTAGTTATCTTTAGTGTAATCTATGATGTAAGCAGTTATAATGCCGAAATAATATTATGGTTTGTGTATGCTGTTGAAATGCTTTCCGATTATGCTTTAAACTCAATCGCTTTTCCAACTAATAGAACGTAGTTATAGGCTCTGTTATTAGGAAGTCGCGAACCCCGATTCAGAGTACACTATCCGTGTTACCCCTTGGTAAGAGAAGTCTATCGGATACAACGTAAGATCGACCGAGGTGCACTGGTTGTAGTAAGTCTATCGAGCTTTGGATTCTGACTAAGGACTCTTTCGTAGTGAAACATCTGACTAGGCTCCTAGTACATTGTCAGTCCTAGACCATGCTGTGTAGTCACCAAGCATATAAACTTCGTACGTGCACGCTGAAGCACAGCGGTTGTTGTAAGCTGTACCTCTGCTAAGTAAGGCCATGGAACACCGTTAGTGTTGACCAGTACACTGCACCATAACGCAGTCTCAAGCATTGCACCCCGCTTGAGGGATTCTTAGTTAATTAAGGAACTATTTGTTTAGACACATAAAGGATTGGACCGTTAGGATAACCGAACGTGTTCATGGAAGTCAGACTTGACTTGGCCATGGTGTTCTTTATGGTTGAACTCTTTTTAAGGGCCTAACTATCTTTTACCAATCATTAACGAAAGCATTGAAACACATCACGTCTCTCGGATGGTAAACCATGTATTCTATTATGCTTAAGAAAGTTTAGACCATTTTGGAATGTTAATACGTCACCCAACCGAGTCGCTCAATTGGATGAGCCGTCTGAACATGTATGCCTGTAGTCAGACTGCACAGGCGTCGGGGGTAAGGGACGTTGCTGTCTATTCAGAATCTTCAAGCCTAACGCAGTACCCAGTGACATGTCTTATGACAGGGGCGTATAGGACCAGTGTAATGAATACAAGGCCTCTGCCTATTCATGAGCCAGCATTCCATAATCTCGGCAGAATAACTGATGAAGTCATAGTATGCACTTACTTTAACCTTATCTGAATTACAAATTTTATCGCATTTACTTTATCTATCTTAAATTAGAAAATCCCAAAATAAATATTCACTACTCCCTAACTATCTAAGGTTAAAATATAGGTTCGATGTTACTGATATCTTAAAAATACGACTCTAGGTCATACTTCCCTTACTTATAAGGAGTAGTAAGATTTAAGCCCCGCTAAATATAAATTTAAAACAGTACCCTCTCCTACGAGTGGCTGATCCGGGTGAGCCGCGGCCTAACGACACCGCGCAAATAAAAACCGTCAGTTTCGGCCAAATTAGAGGCGAAGGCACGCCTGGATGGCGCCGGCTCTTCTACGCTGGGTGCGCTGACTGCTGAGCAGATGCATGACCACATCGTGCATTTGACTTCTGATCTCGAGCATTCAGAAAAGTCTCGTAATGAGGTGGTCAGCACCTCGTTGGTTCTAGCTGGGGAGAAAGCGGCCTTAGCTTCTTAGGTTGAGGAGTTGGCTAAAAAGGTCAAGTCTCTGGAGTCTGAAAAGAGCGCTTGGGAAAGAGAACGCTAAAACTTGACCGATCGCTTAACTTCTTGTCAGATTGATAGTGACACGACCAAGTGTCAGTTTGAGACTTTGAAGAAGGGTCTTCCCGTGCTTGTTGGTCGTGCTTTTGACTCCAAATACGTGAGCGATCTTTTTCTTGACGCCATTCTTGCTTTCAAGGCGGAGGAGAGGCTTATTTTTTGGAGAAAAATTCAGCCTCACGTCCAATCTTCTGAGGCCTTAGATGCTCTTATTGCTAAGGAGGTGGATCCCCTTGCAGCGCAGAAGAGCAAGGCTGTGGCGCCGACGCTGATGAACATCAGGGTCCCTTCACTTGTGGCCTTATCCGAAGACCCCACTGCTGATGCTGATCGTTTGTTAAAAGACCCATTGTAATTTTGTAATTTCTTTCAAGAATGTAATCACTCTTTTGATAATAATGAGAACTAATTTTGTTTACTTGTTTATTTTGCACGTGGTTTGCATGTTATGGTGCATTCACAGTTTATAAGTGCGTGTTAGCAATTTATACTTTAAGCATATTGCATTGTCAGCCATAGGTTGTGTATGCGCGCTAGACTTGAATCTGTCCTTTGCTAGTTGTATTTTTCTAAGTTATAATTGTTAAATATCAGTGCGGCCAAGTATACGGGTTATGTTCGCAATTCTTATATGATCATGCGCGTAAGATCGTTTGTTAAAATGCTTGGCTAAGTGTTTCTTGATTTTCATCGTAATTATACTCGAGGCGTGCCAATGTTTACCTTATCACATATATTGTTGTGCACACAATATATGCTTAAGTTAAGCATCCGTGTGTGCGCATCAGGAGTCTTCTAAGTGCGCCAACACTTAGGATTAAGGTCAGGCGCAACCAACGCCATCGTTTATAGTCATGACTTGCAGATCTCAAGTTCTGCGCGGGTTGGTTAGGTCAACCCAATTACGCTTAACCATCCAGTTATAATAGACTAGATTGTCGCCAAACAAGCTTCTGCCGCACGGATGCCAGAGAAAGCAACCCTTCAAAGGCAGGAGTGCGCTGCCTAAGAGATTGTGCGCACCATTTTCAAGTTATAGAGCTACTTTACATATAATGGTACAAAGATTATGGCAGACGACAACTTAGAGACAATTAATTAAACATGCATAGATAGTGCGCGTAACGCGCTTAAGGATTGTCATTACAAATTTCCAAAAATGTGCTAAACAAGACGCGCTGACAAATTTCCAAATTCTTCAATACCAATAATAACTATAGCCACATGCTCTGTCCTCTCTCAACTTCTCATCCTTGTATTCTTCGAACTCGTAGTCCACGCCAGCAATTTCATCTCCCTCATCATTTCCAGCTCCAGAAGAGCCGACCCCATCTCTCGTCGCCTTTGCCTTGGCTTGAATAAATAGTATTACAAATCAATGAAAGCGCGAGTATGTGTGCAGGCGTACTCTAATATGCATCATATGTTTCAGATTATGTAAGATTGTGCTCATTTTAATGTGGTAAGCACGCAGACTGGTTGTGCGTTTATTGCACTTCATCCAGTGAAGTATGCAAGCGCCGACTATGCTGTAAAGCAGCTACGCGCGACCTGTGACTTTAATTTTCAAAACGATTTATTATACAAATTAGCGTGTACCTGTCGAAGTCGAAAGTCCTCTGCGGTGACTTTGGACTTGAGTGTAGCTTCTCCTAGCGGGGTAGGTAGCGTTATGATCCCTCTGTAGAGACAGGTGCTGATGGCGAAATGTGATAGCGCCAGTTGCCCAAGGATAGCATCGTACTCCAATTCGGAACGTATCACTCTGAAGTCGACCACCATCGTGTGTGCCCTGTTCTTACGTTCATCATCTTGCAAGGTTAACGCTGCCCCAAGTATCCCCTTCGACCATGCGGGGTCCCCACTTATCCCCCTGAACTGATGTTTTACCTACCTCAAATTGCGCTTCACGGTGTAGTTTAAGTTCTCGAAACAATGAAAGCATTCATGCATATAACCTTTCACCACTAGAGGGGCGCATTTTCTTTCGAAAATGGGCTCGCGCGGGAGGTGCGCCTTCAGGGTCTCATACGGCAGCAGTGGTTCTTTCTCAACCCCCTTCTTCTTCTCCCACAAGAAGACGTAAATGACCTTATCTTTCTCAACTCCTTCGCTCTCCTTCTTATACCCTCCTGATTCATCCTTGCTCGGCTTCAAATGTTTCAACTCTCCACGTTTGAGGAACGCAACCACCTTATCAACCAATGCTTTGCAGCGATTGTTTTCATGCCCGAAGTCATCGTGAAAGTCCCAGAACTTGGACTTATCACGTCGTGCGTACTCAGACATGTGCACGGGCTTCTCAAATGTTTTAGATATTGGCTCAGTCACGTAGATCTCTTTCAGACTCTTTGTGAGGCTCCTGGTCAAAGCTTTCTTATTTTCTCTGGTGTCATTGTCCCTATTTCGATGATGTTGCTGGTTGTTGTTCTTCCCTTGGTGGTTTCGCTGGTGCTTCCTATCATTGTGGTGATTGTTATTGTGGTGGCGGTAGGGGCTAGAGTCATGTTGGCTTCTCTCGAAACCACCTGACTGGCGCCCACCCCTGGGTGAGTCGTAACCGTCACACCGACCATTTCCTGAATTCCTGTAACTCGAGTATCTCGTGGTGTCTTCTTCAGCGCGCATGTGTTCATGCGCTTCCCTTATCACTTCTGCAAATGTCTCTGGAGGTTGCTTCCTTAACCTTTGCCACAACGTTAGGTGGCGCTCCCGATAGATACCGTGTATGAAATCGGATACCTTTAGTGACTCTGCGCAGTTGGGAATTCTAGCTACCTCTTAGCAATACCTGTCAATGAACTGCCCCAAGGACTACCCTCTCTCATGCTTGATGTCATAACATTCAACATGCGTCCTTCGAGTCGCGCGCATGTTATGAAAGTTAAGCAGGAAACGCGTCCGGAGATCATCATAGCAGCTTATAACTGGCACTGGCATGTTGTTGAACCACTGTCGAGCCACGCCCTCAAGTAGCGGCGGGAACTCCATGCACTTTGTCTCGTCAGCCCAGCGCTGGTTTCGCGTTATACCTTCATACTTTTGTAAGAAGTCATCTGGGTCTGAGAATCCATCATAGTACCCCCAACGTTATCGGTATCACAGGTAGCGGTGTCGAGATGTGGTTCAGTTTTGCGCTGAAAACTTTTCTCCAGTGGGAGCTGTTTCAAAAGAGGGTTTGACGGGTGCTCCTTTCATTCCCGCATACAAGTTTTTAATCATGAGCTCGGCCTTTCCGGTTTGCTCAAACTCATGCACCATATCATCTGGCGCGGCGCTCATCAAAGCGTAGATCAGATTTGCTTGGCTCTGGGCATGTTGCTTGCGTGTTCGAGCTGGTGGCTCTGTGGATGCACCTCTCCCTGCAGACGTAGTTCCATGCGCAAAAGTAGTAGCGCTAGATCCTGGGGTATTTGGGGAGGTATCTCTTCGAGGCGACGGTGTAGGACGCGTACCCTGTGAACCAGCAAGACTGCTAGTATGGCTAGAGCTATTGCGCGCGGATTCAGTTACTGGGTAGATGGGTACGAATCCCGTGCTTGTGGTGTTCGAGGCCCATGGTATTGGCCTAATTGCTTCCAGAGTCTTGAAGGATGACGCGGATGCGCCAGGGGGAGGCATCTGGACGCCCCTTGGTGGTGCATTATCAGAAGTTCATGCCGGTCCCTTGGCGACTGGCTTAGGTCCTGTAGGTGAGGTAGCTCGCGCTTGCGCGGGCTTTGGTGCTTCCTGCTTGCTGGTCATCTCAATACCCGTTACTGTATATCAAAGGGAAAAAAGCGAGTTGTTAGTGGACATACAGAAAAAAGATCAAATCAAAATCTTTTAACTTGAGTGTCCCATGGATGGCGCCAAATGATCAAGCATAGAATAATCTGGTCAGGTTCAATCCATGCTTGACATCAATAAGGGGGGATTTAAGGGTCAATTGAGTTTAACTCTCCTGTCCAGAGTACCGTGAATAACCCATTGCGAGATGAGGATCTCGACAGGGGTGGTTAAACGTAGACCCACCATCAGCGGGTAGTCCGGTCATTGATGGCTCGCACTAGGTGGTAGGATTTATGTTCATGGAACGTTACCTGTATATCAAGAATGTCCAGTGTAAGGCTATGAGTCCGGTAGCGTGGGTATAATTGTGCTATGTGCTGCTGTTCTCAGAATTTATGTGTGTAAAAGTGAATTCCAGGATCCCTTGTTTTGTGGATGAAGTCTTGTATTTATAGGATAACCTTTCTTGTCTTCTATCGCCACGTAATAAGGTTAAAAGGATAATGGCCTGCAAATAGTACGTCTTCAGGCGAGCTGATCCGACAAAAGTAAAAAGTGTTCTTGTCCGTTCTGACCTTGTCTGCCAAGTGGACTCTGCCAGCTACTATAGAGACCCAACCTAATCCATCTGGACGAGTACATTACATTTAGTTACATCGTGAGGTACTTGACCTCTATATGATACATTTTACAAATATTGCATTCGTTTTTAAAAGACAAACTTTCATTTCATCGAAAGTTGACGGCATGCATACCATTTCATAATATATCCAACTATAATTGACCTAATAATAATCTTGATGAACTCAACGACTCGAATGCAACGTCTTTTGAAATATGTGATGAATGACTCCAAGTAATATCTCTAAAATGAGCAAATGCACAGCGGAAGATTTCTTTCATACCTGAGAATAAACATGCTTTAAAGTGTCAACCAAAAGGTTGGTGAGTTCATTAGTTTAACATAAATAATCATTTGCATCATTTTAATAGACCACAAGATTTTCATTTTTCATTTCTCATAAATATACGTCCCATGCATAGAGACAAAAATCATTCATATGGATTGAACACCTGGTAACCGACATTAACAAGATGCATATAAGAATATCCCCTATCATTCCGGGACATCCATCGGACATGATAAAACAACATCGAAGTACTAAAGCATCCGGTACTTTGGATGGGGTTTGTTAGGCCCAATAGATCTATCTTTAGGATTCACGTCAATTAGTAGATCGGTTTACTAATTCTTAGGCTACCAAGCAAAAAGTGGCATATCCGGCTTCGATCATTCAACCATATAATGTAGTTTCGATTACTTGTGTCTATTTCGTAAAACATTTATAAAAACAGCGCATGTATTCTCAGTCCCAAAAATATATATTGCAAAAGCATTTAAAAAGGGAGCAGATGAAACTCACAATACGATATTTTGTAGTAAAAATATGCATACGACGGAACTGAACAATGCAAGGTTGGCCTCAGATTCACGAACCTATATCATTTATATATATATTAACACACATAATCGTAATTGAACAATTTCATATATTATAACTTATTTTATATATTATATATATTTAATTTGTGTATATACATTTATAATGACTAATATTTATAAAATTATATTACTATATATATTTGCTTAGTATTATATTAAAAATACTTAATTTGTTATATATGAATATTTATATAAAAATGTTAATGTGATTAATACATACTTATATGTAATATTACTAAAAGTATATTTTTATATATAAAATGTTTATTTAGTAACATAATATCAATAATAGTAATAAAAGTTGTTTTTGATTATAATGATAATAATACTACTAATAATAATAACTATAAAAATAAATATTTTTCAATAATAATACTACTAATATTTATATTAATATCTATAATATACTGCTAATAATAATAATAACTATAAAACTAATGATTTTACTAATAATAATAATTCTAATATTTATATTAATAAGTATAATGATAATGATAATAATATTAAGATAATAATAATAATAATATTTATTTGAAATATATTTAATCATAATCTTAACATTTTACTAATATAACATTAACATAATAATAATTGATTAATTAATAATGATAATAATAGTAAGAATAATTAATAATAATAATAATAATGATAGTTATAATTTTAATTAAAATGTTAATTTTTATGTTAATGATAATAACAATAATTATAATAATAATAACAATAATAATAATAATAATAATAATAATAATAATAATAATAATAATAATAATAATAATAATAATAATAATAATAATAATAATAATAATAATAATAATAATAATAATAATAATAATAATAATAATAATAATAATGAGTAATAAGTAAACTACCTCAAAGAAGTAGTCCTAAAAAAAATTCTCAAGTCTGGGTTTGAACCCGCGACATCCCGCTAACCCTATAACAACCTAAACCGTTCCTCTGTTCATGCTTTTCTGATAAACTTCTTATATAAATTTTATTTAACCGATTAACCTATCTGTTTCTTCTTTATCTATCATCATCACTTAATCACTACATCATCGTTTATCATATTCATCATGATATCATCATCGATATCATCAACATATTGCTCACGGTGTCATCACCATCATCATACCAATCATCATAATATATCACTATCATGTTCATCATAAACGTTATCATCATTATTTATATCCGAAGAAGAAAAACAGAAAACGCTTTGAATAATAGCAGAAGGCTCGATTTCAATACTCAGGGGATTGGGCTTGGATTAAAATTTATGGCCCAACAGTTTAACTAAGCCCAATTTCAGTTTAATTAAAATGCACGATGGATTGTGGGTGGGTACAGTAATTCGATCGAGAATAGAAACAATAAACAAATTAGGCGTGCAACTGTAATTGTATATCATCATTATCGCCTAGCAATCATCGCCTTTCCTTCATCATCTTGATTCACATGAAATCATAATCATAGATTCATAATCATCATTGTTTCACTCACCATGGTCACTCTACGTACTGTGCATCATCTTTTGTTTCATCTGGGTGTCGTCCGAAAAGAAGAAAAGGACAAGTAAAGTAAACAGAAGCGATTTTCAATGGTTTATGGTGTTCAAAGCAATTGACTCAGGCTATTTACAGCAGGAGAAAAATAGCAGTAGCAGGGAAAAAGAAAAAAAAAAAAAAAAATATATATATATATATATATATATATATATATATATATATATAATATAGATGATGGTGGTTGCTTGGTGGTTCACGGTGGATGAGGAGGTGGCTGTTGGGGGTGCTTTCTAATCATAAACATGAAAGGAAAGAGCAACAGCAATAGTTGGTGTTCGAGAAAAAAATATATAACGTAATAGTATTAATCGACGACCAAAATGATGGTTGAGGTGTGGTTGTTCTTTGGTGGTGATGCGAATTTTCATTCGGACCAAAACAGAAAACGTTGTATGTGCAGATTGTTCAGTGGTTGAGGTGATGGATTGGTTCTCGTTTGACTTAATGAGAGATTAATAGAGAAGTGGTTATGGTTGTTGGTTTGTTGTCAACGATGGGTGGTGGTGTTTGTCGTTCTCGAACACAATATGCAACGATGGTTTCGAGTTGGTAAACAATTGACTAATTGTTGATGGTTGTCGAATAGTAGTAGTAAAAGCCTCGGTTTGTTTGATAAAGATGATGATATCGAATACATGAGGTAGATATGAAGAGGGAATACATGTATGTGTATATGTCTAACCAAAAAGCAAATCCAGTGCAATCTTTTGTGTGAAAGGAAAAGCTAAAATAATATATAGAAGTAGGCATAGTATTGATGCATGTATCAAGTTCGGTGGATGGTGATGCTTGTGGGGTGAAGTCCAATAGCAAGAAAACAAAGAAGAATAAAGTATAATTAAGATATTTATAGAATGCATGAATGTGTCGTGATTGATTCAGAAAGCAAAAGCAACTAGTGGGTTTTTATGTAAATGTATATATATAAAGAATTGTGTTTTTGACTATCACAATAAAGGAACGAAGGAAAGAATTATATATATATATATATATATATATATATATATATATCCCATGTGCAAGTTAAATGTGAAAGGAGATAGGTTAGTTAAAAAAAATGTACTGACATGGGATGGTGATATGTCTTGTAGTTGCACAACAAACAAAAGTAGGGAGTAGTAGTCTTCCATTCATATCACACATATACATAAAGTTGATGAAGAGTAAATAATATTAATCAAGATAATTGTGATTGATAGTTTTTTTTTTTTTTGGAAAGAATTGTGATTGATAGTTAAACAACCAATTTCAAATGGGTTGTTGAATCCTTGGTTTATATTCAACAGAAAAGCAAGTGGTAATATGTTTGCATTCACCTAACACACACACACACACACATACATACACACACACACACATACACACACACACACACACACACACATATATATATATATATATATATATAAAGTTGATGCAATATCATAAGGAAAAGAAAAAAACGTGCCAATATTAAATAATGAAAAGAGATATTAGTAGCCACAAGGTTGTTTGATTGTGCCAATAGCTTACACGGAGTATTATATCGTGCTCCATGATTAATTAAGTGACGGATAAAAGTTTTCAGGAAAAATACCAAATTTTTATAGTAAATAGCTTTATTTATTTTGGTCATTATAGTATAAAATTTGATCATTAATTTATTAAATAAAAATTACATCAACTGTCTCTCTCAATTCAAGGTAAAATATAAAAAGTTCTAAAATTTAATAAACAGCTCCTAAATACATTTTTAATAAGTCTATAATTTGTAAAACTCATTTTCGGCTAACCGTTTATTTTAAAATCATATAAGTTTCTTTTTAATGTGTTTACTATCAATTGAATGATAATTGAGCGTTACTTTCGTTTACTAAATAATTTCGAAATTACAATATATATATTCTATATACTTTATATATATATATATATATATATATATATATATATATTTTAATAATATTTATTATATATTATTATTATTTTACATTATTAATTCTAACATCAACAGCATATAATATTTCAAATTATATTTTCTATTATTATTTATATATTTATAGATATATATATATATATATATACACGCATATCTATTTACAAATAGTTGTTCGTGAATCGTCAGGAATGGTCGAAGGTCAATTGAAACAGTTCAAAATTTTCGAGACTCAACATTACAGACTTTGCTAATCGTGTCGAAATCATTTAAAAATCAAGTTTAAATTTGGTCAGAAATTCCCGGGTCGTCACAGTACCTACCCGTTAAAGAAATTTCGTCCCGAAATTTGAGTAAGGTCGTCATGGCTAACCATAAAAATGTTTTCATGATGAATATGATTTGATAAAGTAGAAATTTATTACCATATTGTAATATGGATAAAATGGTTTGATTATTCGAAGCATATGAGTGAAGCTGTCACAAAAGTTTGAAACCAAAAAATAGAGATTCGTCTTAACTTTTGACGTAGCCAAGTTTGAATTTCCGGAATTCAAGGGATTTCAAAGAAAATCTTCGTTATCTATATAAGATTTGATTCTTCGGTAACTAAGGAAATTTAGGATCCTCATTAATTAAATGCGGTAATCTGCCTCGATTACTTCATCTGATATTTCGCTATAAATTAATCTCTTCCATCCCATTATTTTCACCAATCTTATACTTTCTCCCTCAATTCTTACTTTCAAAAGATCCACTATTATGCTCAATCATGTTCTGATTATTGATATTTTCCTGACTATCATTTCTGTCATTCTCCTCTTCCATTTACCACCGGAGGAATCTATTCACTTCTACTATTACCTTGGGGTTATAGTGTTCTTAATTCTCCCATGTCTTTATATTGCTATACGCATTGATATATACGGTTTATAATTTATGTGCTTTTGTTAGGCTTTATATCTTCCCTTATATTTCATAATCCCTGCTTCTGTCTTCTATAATCATTGTCATCTGCAGTTAATGCTCTCTCTTATTTGCTGCGATTTATACTCCCATTTTTATTTCGGAGCTTCATTCTTCTGTTTTCTCTTCCCGACTTTAAGTCAAGCGAATAATGGTTCGGAATTCGTAGATATGAATTTCGGAATGAACATAGTTACTGTTCTAAGAAAGAAACGGTAATAGCACAATCTATCTTGTTAAATTACCAGAATTCAAGGAAAAGATAGGACTATTAAGAAAATATGTTTTTGATATGTTTATATATTAGATAGAATGTAAGAGTCGTGTAACATGGCACATGATGACGTTATAGTCTGTGAATTATCACGTTCCATTAGAAACTCAGCATGACTTACTGTAATATAATCACGTTGGCCGGGCGTCATTATATTATACTAACTCATGCTTCAATTCCCAACACTTCTCCAGAAATCATTCATAATTTAAACTTAGGTTTTACAGAAGTTCCCAATATAATGAAATACAGAAAGCATGAAGAGGTATATAATTTCGGACAAGAATACTTATGAAAATATCTTTAGAAATATCGAAGATATTTATGATGATATTTTGAAATTTTCTAAGTTCGAAGATTGATGGAGAAATTTTCCGCAAGATTTTAACGTGGGTACGGAGCAAGATATTCTCTAAAGATTTCATTGGATCCAGATTTATCTGGGTTCTTTGAATATAGGGTTTGTCCTTGTATTTGTCCTTGATCTCCTTCAGGGTTAGCTAAATTTTTTTTTTTTTACTAAATTTTCTATCAAGCGTTCCCAACCTTCCATTCTTTATTATCAAACTTTTGGCCGTTTAGACCATCTACAATTTTGCTGTTTCCTCTGCATTTAATGCTACCATATCTGAATCATCGGTTATCAATCCGAGGTGGTTTCAGGAGAATTATGTTTTTAGATGATTAAACGCTGATTGTAATCGTCAAGATACGAAGGATGTTTAAGATAAAATCAAGTGGCAAACTTGAAGAATTATTTAATTGTAGTAGGTGTAACTTATTAACGATATTTTAAGTCAAAATGTTATAATTAATATTTCCTACTCTTTTTAACAATTTTTAATTGTTCAAGGTTAGTAGTCCAATAGTCCAATATATAATCTTAGAATTTAAAATATTTAAGATCTGAAGATGATGAAAATTTTACGTAGTTAATTAATTGGTTACTAATCAATTTTTGTTTATTCATTATTTTCTTCATTATGCCACTTGTCAAATCTTGACTTAGATTTTGATCGGCAGAAACTTGTATATGAAATTGAATTGGAATGAAAATGGTTATTCTTTGGTGAACGAATATATTTGTGGATGTAGGTAGGATAGTTCAATGACTGTTGAATCGGATTTGAAGAATGTACAGTATAACATGTTAATGTGAAATCTAAATATTCCTCGGGTATTACCTACCCATTAAAATATCTTCACCATTAACAGTTTGTACAAAAGAATTTTTAATTACAATCTTTATGAAAACATATATACATATATAGTTTCTTCAGATGTAATCATGGATTTTAATGAGTTAATATGATATTAAACTCATTTGGTTTAAAGTTAGAACTAGAGTACATAATCTCTAAAACATTAGAGGTTACATAACCATCATGTCGAACAAAGATAAATGATGTAGAACGTCATGTAGAACGGTGATATACTCGACGTACAGAATGAGATGTTGAGGCATGTGATGTTGAAACTTGAGTTGTTGGTGGTACTGTTGGGGCCGGTGATGTTGGTGAAACTGGTAAGTTTTGCACCACGTTTTCCAAATTGATTACTCGAGCGCGAAGTTCGTTGACTTCTTCTATTATTCCGGGATGATTGTCGATCGGAACGAGCGGATGAATAAGATTTAGAATTGTGGATAGAATATAATAGTGACGAGCTACTCTAGAAATGAGGCTAAAAATGGTGTTTCGGATAGGTTCACCGGTAAGTGTTTTAGGTTCTTCACCAAGAGGTGAATTCGGTTGGTGGAAGGGATCGCCTTCTTCGCGTCTCCATTGATTAAGTAGACTACGAACCCATCAGATGAATTGGGGATGGTTGATTGGTTGATTCATTCTGGTGACGCTGCCTCCGGAGCTTAGGTGAACATCCATGTCGGAATAGCTGTTGGGTTCCGAAGAACTTGAACTAGTGACGAGTCCCATTTCGTACTTTTGAATAAAGGATTTTTCGATATGAAATGATTTTCGGCTATCGGATGGTATTCTAATTACATAGAATATCTATATATATAGCATAAAGATTTCACAGATTACGAAGAAAATTTCGAAAGCTGTCATGTAGTAACCCCTCCTAATCCATCTGGACGAATACATTACATTTGGTTACATCGCGAGGTACTTGACCTCTATATGATACATTTTACAAACATTGCATTCGTTTTTAAAAGACAAACTTTCATTACATCGAAAGTTGACCATGCATACCATTTCATAATATATCCAACTATAATTGACTAAATAATATTCTTGATGAACTCAATGACTCGAATGCAACATCTTTTGAAATATGCCATGAATGAGTCCAAGTAATATCTCTAAAATGAGCAAATGTACAACGGAAGATTTCTTTCATACCTGAGAATAAACATGCTTTCAACTGTCAACCAAAAGGTTGGTGAGTTCATAGGTTTATCATAAAACAATAAAATTCATCATTTTGATAGACCACAAGATTTAAATGCTGCATGGTACAAATGGACCCGAATCCTACACCCACCTGTAATGTACATGCGATATCTTTTAAATACAGTACACCTTTCTCGTGTACGCAATTCATTTTTTCATAAATTTTAGTAACCGTACACATATCTCGTGCACAAAAACTAATACACATAACCTGTGTATAAAAATCATTCTCTCGATACATAACATTCACATCAATTGGTGGCAATTATCATGTCCACATAATTCAATGGTAGCAATTATCATGTCCACATAATTCAAAGGTGGCAATTATCATGTCCACATAATTCAATGGTGGCAATTATCATGTCCACATAATTCAATGGTGAAAATTATCATGTCCACATAATTCAATAATAATCCGCAGAACTTCTGTCTGCATAATAATTCATTCGAGGAATGTTTTGCTTGTGTCTATCTCGTCAAACATTTATAAAAGCATTTCATGTATTCGCAGTTCAAAATATATTTCAAAAGCATTTAATAAAGCAGTTGTAAAAACAGCGCATGTATTCTCAGTCCCAAAAATGTAAAGAGTAAAAAGGAATCAAATGAACTCACCCTACAATATTTTATAGTAAAAATATTTATACGACGATACTGAACAATGCAGGGATGGCCTTGGATTCACGAACCTTTGAAGAAACAAGCTTCCAAAATATAAAACACATCTGCCTGGACTCGAACCCGTGACCTCTTGCTTAAACACCCACACTCTAAACCACTAAACCGTTACTTAATAATTGTAATAATTCGTCCATTCAATTCTTTAATTGATGGTCTGTTTAGTAACCCAAATTCGTAGCAGCCCAAGTAGTAACCCAATTTCGTAGCAGCCCAATTAAATGACCCCGAATTGTAAAGCGTGGTCCAGTAACAACCTTAAATCCATTTAATTGTGGTCGCTTCTATTGTTGATAAAAAAAAATATGGCATGGACTGGTTTCGAACCCACGACCTCTAGATAATCACAAACACCACTAACCATCTAATCTACCACGCTTTTTTGTTATACTAACCCTTTAATTACTTTTATATTATATATCACTCTCTTCATCTTCTTCATTATCATTACCGTAAGCATTATCTCATCAATATATAACATGATCATCCTTAACTTCACCATTATAAACGAAATCATCATCACCTAATTATCATAATAACCATCATTATAATCCTAGTATCATATCATTATTATCCTTGTTCCTAAAAGAAGTCGATGGTTATAAATTTTGGGTTTGGGGTTTACGAATGAAGTAGAAACAGAATAGTTAGCAACACCATTCGCCTTTGTAACCAGCAGGAGCAAGACAACGTCATATGTCCAGATTTATCTCGGTCCAATAGAGAATCTTGGCCCAATGAAGTGTCTCGGCCCAATGACACCAACTCACGGCCCAACTAGAAAGAAAAAAATTACAGGTCACGGCCTAAATGGATTTGAATTTGTTGGTTTTTCACCTTAATCAATTGTGGACTCTATATAATTATATTACCCATACTAATTTCAAGAAACAACCTTGTCTGCCACTTTCTCTAATTGATGGTCATGAGTCCTTTTCTATCATTGTATGACACTCATTATATATATAAAATAAGTGGTTTAGTAGTGGTTTCGGCCCACATCAAAAACCAAAACAGGAATTAAAACACGAACGAGATAAATGCACAGGAGGTGGTTTGCATGGTGTTGATTGTTGTCGAGCAAAAAGATCACAACGGTGGCGGTGTATATGGGTGTGGTTGTAATGATATAGCAAAACTACATAAAATAACAATAAGGTGGTTATCTAAGTGATAAAGGTGGTGTTGGTTATATGTTTAAATAGAAAAAGGAACATCCCAAAATGATGGTGATGATTCAGTTATCGAAACAAAACAGAAAAGAAGAAAAAAGAAAAATAAAATCGAGTAAGTAGGTTTTGGGTTCGATGTGGTGGCGAGGTGTAGGGTGGTGGTGGTGGTTGCTGTCTTGAGTGGTGAAAGTGGAGTGCTGAGGATGGAAGGGAGGAGATGGTGTTCTTGAGGTGGTATAACACGTATCATCATATCGAGTTTCATGGGTTGATTTGGGTAGGTGATCGATTGGAACATAAAACAGTAAATGAGTGTAGTGTGAGCTTCGAAACAAAAACAAGAAACGAAGAATGGTGATGAAGGTGGTTTCGAGTTACAAACTGAAAACGAGAAGGTGATGGATCAATGGTAAGGTTCATGATGGTTGTTATTACGGTTGAAGAGGGTTGAGTGGTTTTCAAATACAAACACCAACAAGCGGCCAGCAGGAATGGTTCTTATGATTATTCGAATCAAGATTAAAACGAGAGAGGGATGTGATGGTGGTAGGTGGTAGATGACGGGTGTTCTTGAAGAAGGAAAAAGAAAGTTGTGAATTACTTAGGGTGTGTGTATGTTTAATGCACATGTATGTAATTGTATATAAAGGATGATATTCTGTAAAATGAAAGAAAGAAAATAAAAAGGAAACAGTAATTCACTTCATAATTAAACTCACATATTTCATCCGTGATAGTTTGTTGGAAAAATATCCTACCGACAGTTTATTAAGGATAGTAATCCGTACTCCGTTGTTAATCAGTGGCGGATAAAAGTCTTCGAAAAAATCCCAAATTTTTAAATTAACTATATTTATTTATTTTGGTCATTATGGTATAAAATTCGATCATTAATTTATTAAATAAAAATTACATCAACCGTCCCTCTCATTTCTGGGTAAAATATAAAAAGTGTTAAAACTTAACAAATAGCTCCTAAATACATTTATAATAAGCTTAAAATTTATAGAACTCATTTTTGAATTACCGTTTATTTTAAAATAATATAAGTTTGAATTTAACTTGTGTAATATCCATCGAATGGCGATTGAGTGTTACCGTCGTTTACTAAATAGATTCGAAATCACAAAATATATATAATCAATATACTTTATTTATATAGATGCGTTTGTAAATAATAATTATCATAATATCATATTTTTATTTTATTTTATATAATTAATTTTAGTAACAACAACATATAATATTTCAAATTATATTTCGAATTACTATTTATATATACATACACACATATGTATTTACAATTAATTGTTCGTGAATCGTCGAGCACAGTCCAAAGGTAATTGATTTCATGAATATAGTTTCAAAATTTTTGAGACTCAACATTACATACTTTGCTTATCGTGTCGGAAACATATAAAGATTAAGTTTAAATTTGGTCGGAAATTTCCGGGTCGTCACAGTACCTACCCGTTAAAGAAATTTTGTCCCAAAATTTGTTCGAGGTCGTCTTAGCTAATAATAAAAATGTTTTCATGACGAATATGAGTTGATAAATAGAGTTTTATTACCATAGAGTAATATGGATAAAATAATTCGATTACTCGAAGAGTACGAGTGAAGTTATCACGAAAGAGTGAAATGAATAAATGTAGGTTCGTCTTAACCGGTGACGTAGTCACGGTTGATTTCCGGAATTTAAGGAATTTAAGAGAAAATCTTCGTAATAAGATTTGATTCTTCGGAATTTAAGGAAATTCGGACCCTCTTTGATTAAATACGATAATCTGTCTCGATTGCTCGGATAATTTACTATAAATCCACTTCCTTCGTTTCCTTTATATTTTGGAGTTCCATCCTTTTATTTTCTCTTCCCAACTTTAAGTCAAGCGAATAATGATTCAGAATTCGTAGATATGAGGTTTCGAATGAACATGACTAATGTTCTAAAAGAGAGATTGTAACAGCACGATCTGACTTGTCAAATTACCAGAATTCAAGAAAAAAAATAGAACTATTGAGAAAATATGTTCTTGATATGTTTATAGATTTGATAGAATGTAAGAGTCGTGTAATATGGCACATGATGACGTTATGATCTGTGAATCATCATGTTCCATTAGAAACTCAGCATGACTTACTGTAATATAATCACGTTGATCAAGTGTCATTATATTATACTAACTCATGCTTTAGTTCCCAACACTACTTCAAAAACATTCATATTTTGATTCGAATTTTTCAGAATTTAGAAACGAAAACAGTTTCCTTTCGGATGTAACACAGATAGCACGAAGAGATAAATGATTTCAGATAAGAATAGTTATGAAAATATTTTCAGAAATATTGAGGATATTTATATTGAAAGATACGATAATATCTTAGAATTTTTAATATCGAAGAATGATGAAGAAGATTTGCCCGTAAAGGTTTAGAATCAGGAGTAAGGTATTCATTAATGACTTTAGCAGATACTGAATCATTTGGATTCTTTAAAGGCAGATTTAGTCTTTGTGATTTATCCACAGTCTCCTTCATAGTTTGCTCAATCCGTTTTCCAGTTCTAACATTTCTGAGCTTTGCCAACATACTATTCTTTATCATCAAACTTTCGACTGTTCAGGTTGTTTACAGTTTTTGTTGCTTCATCAGCACTTTCTAACATTCCGAGTATTGATTCGTAGACCGGGTGCTTTTCAGAATTTCAGAATGAAAAATCATAATTCTAAGAGATAAAGGTTATATGTATATAACTGTTGATTTAGTAACGCTACGAGATTCAAAATACTGATTGCTAATTCCCGGTAATTGGTATGGCAATTCTTGTTACAAAGGGTGGATGAGTATATGATAAAGTTTCAATGAATCTAATGATTCTTCGAAAAGTCAAAGATCAATGAAGTTGTTGGTAAGTTTTCTGCTAATGTTGCGAGATATAAAAGGTTCCCCGGTAATGATGACAAAAGGCAAACTTATATATTAAGGTTATAATAAGGCTAATCTGAATGAAAGTCGAAGTTAATTTGCTGGAGCTGTGACAAAATTGGCTAATTTGGAAAAGAATTGCAATGTTATTTTTGGTAATAACAATGCCAAATGAGCTAGCACAGATACGTGTTAAACGTTTACTCAGGTTTCGAGTGTTTTCAGGTGCATAACTATATGCATCAATCTTTTCTTCCGTGGATGAAATGCGGTTGGTTCATCCTCTCGATTGAGGTGGTTTCAAGAATTATGATAGGTTTGAACATAGATTGTAATCATCAAGATACAAATGAGGTTTAAGATGAAATCAAGTGGCAAACTTGAAGAAATGTTTAGTTTCATATGTTATAATCAATATTTTAATTCATTTTAATTGTCCAATGTCATTAGTCCACAGTTTGTAGTCCACAATTAGTAGTTCAACAATTCATATATAGTTATATATATAATATTTGAATTAATTAATTCGTGTCATGACCCATTATATACATGTCTCAGACTCAATCACAACTCAAAGTATATATATTATTTGAGAATCAACCTCAACCATGTATAACTAACTCAAGCATTACTGCATATAGAGTGTCTATGGTTATTCCAAATAATATATATAGATGCGTCGATATGATATGTCAAAACCTTGTATACGTGTCCCAATTAAAGTGCGTAAAATAAATAACAGAAATTAAATGACGATAAATAAAATTGCGATAATTAAATTGTGATAAATAAAATGTAATCAGTTAGCTAGGAACAGTTAGCTGGAAACAGTTAGCGTGGATTCTTAACAAAATTTTTCTCATAGTTAATTCGTTTGTTTCTAACAAATTTTATTTTGTCCAATGTTTTCTTCATTATGCCACTTGTTGGATTCTGATAGGTGAAAATCCAAATACGAAATTGAATGAAAATGATTATTCTGTGGTGAATGGATTCGTATATCTGTGGATGTAAGTAGGATAGTAAATGACTGTTGAATCAGATTCGAAGAGTGTACAGTGTAACTTATTAATGTGAAACCTAAATATTCCTCGGGTATTACCTACCCGTTAAAATATTTTCACCATTAACAGTTTGTACAAAAGAATTTTTAATTACCATCTTTATGAAAACATATATACATATATATTTTCTTCAGATGTAATCATGGATTTAATGAGTTAATATAATATTAATCTCATTTGATTTACCGTTAGAACTAGAATACATAATCTCTAATACATTAGAGATTACATAATCGCCATGAAGAACGAAGATAATTGATGTAGAACAATACGTAGAACGATGATTATACTCGAGGTACAGAATGAGATGTTGAGGTATGGATTGTTGATGGTACTAGTGCTGTTTATTGATGGTATTGTTGGTGCCGATGATGTTGCTAATGCTGGTAATTTTTGCACCATATTTTCCAAATTGATTACTCGAGCGCGAAGTTCGTTGACTTCTTCTATTATTCCGGGATGATTGTCGGTCAGAACGAGCGGATGAATAAGGTTTAGAATTTTAGATAGAATATAATCGTGTCGAGCTACTCTGGAAATGAGGGTGAAAATGGTGTTACGAACAGGTTCGCCGGTAAGTGCTTCAAGTTCTTCACCAAGAGGTGAATTCGGTTGGTGGAAGGAATCGCCTTCTCCGCGTCTCCATTGATTAAGTCGACTACGAACCCATCAGATGAATTAGGGATGGCTGATTTGGTTGATTCATTCTGGTGATGCTGCTTTCAGAGCTTAGGTGAACATCTATGTCGGAATAGCTATCGGATTCTGAAGAACTTAAACTAGTGGCGAGTTCCATTTCGTACGATTGAGTAAAGGGTTTTTCGATATGAAATGATTTTCGAATATTAGATGATATTCTAACTACATAGAATACTTATATATAGCATAAAGATTTAACAAATTACGAAGAAAATTTCGAAAGCTGTCAGGCAAAGGTAACAGTAACAGATACGCTAAGATATGAATTAGCAGATATGCTAAGATATGAGTTTTGTCTATACACTATCTAGGTAATAGAGGCAGTAAGATGTGTCTAGACTTTAAGAAAGATAAGCAAATGATTCCCTAATATGATAAGTAGGTAACTTTTGACACGAAATGATAAGCAAAACTTTTGACATGCAGACACGGTCGAAGTCCAGACTCATTAATGCATCCTAACGACTATCAGTTAGAAACACTAATGCAGACCTAGTTTGCTAAGACCACTGCTCTGATACCAACCTGTAGTGACCCGTCCTAATCCATCTGGATGAATACATTACATTTGGTTACATCGCGAGGTACTTGACCTCTATATGATACATTTTACAAACATTGCATTCGTTTTTAAAAGACAAACTTTCATTACATCGAAAGTTGACAGCATGCATACTATTTCATAATATATCCATCTATAATTGACTTAATAATATTCTTGATGAACTCAATGACTCGAATTTAACTTCTTTTGAAATATGCCATGAATGACTCCAAGTAATATCTCTAAAATGAGCAAATGCACAACGGAAGATTTCTTTCATACCTGAGAATAAACATGCTTTCAAGTGTCAACCAAACAGTTGGTGAGTTCATAGGTTTATCATAAAACAATAAAATTCATCATTTTGATAGACCACAAGATTTAAATGCTGCATGGTACAAATGGGCCCGAATCCTACACCCACCTGTAATGTACATGCGATATCTTTTAAATACAGTACACCTTTATCGTGTACGCAATCCATTTTTTTCATAAATCTTAGTAACCGTACACATATCTCGTGTACAAAAACTAATACACATAACCTGTGTATAAAAATCATTCTGTCGATACATAACATTCACATCAATTGGTAGCAATTATCATGTCCACATAATTCAACAGTGGCAATTATCATGTCCACATAATTCAACGGTGGTAATTATCATGTCCACATAATTCAACGGTGGCAATTATCATGTCCACATAATTCAACGGTGGCAATTATCATGTCCACATAATTCAACGGTGGCAATTATCATGTCCACATAATTCAATAATAATCCGCAGAACTTCTGTCTGCATAATAATTCATTCGAGGAATGTTTTGCTTGTGTCTATCTCGTCAAACATTTATAAAAGCATTTCATGTATTCACAGTTCAAAATATATTTCAAAAGCATTTAATAAAGCAGTTGTAAAAACAGCGCATGTATTCTCAGTCCCAAAAATGTAAAGAGTAAAAGGGAATCAAATGAACTCACCCTACAATATTTTATAGTAAAAATATTTATACGACGATACTGAACAATGCAGGGATGGCCTTGGATTCACGAACCTTTGAAGAAACAAGCTTCCAAAATATAAAACGCATCTGCCTGGACTCGAACCCGTGACCTCTTGCTTAAATACCCACACTCTAAACCACCGAACCGTTACTTAATAATTGTAATAATTCGTCCATTCAATTCTTTAATTGATGGTCTGTTTAGTAACCCAAATTTGTAGCAGCCCAATTAGTAACCCAATTTTGTAGCAGCCCAATTATATGACCCCAAATTGTTAAGCGTGGTCCAGTAACAACCCTAAATCGATTTAATTATGGTAGCTTCTATTGTTGATAAAAAAATATGGCATGGACTGGTTTCGAACCCACGACCTCTAGATAATCACAAACACCACTAACCATCTAATCTACCACGCTTTTTTGTTATACTAACCCTTTAATTACTTTTATATTATATATTAGTCTCTTCATCTTCTTCATTATCATTATCGTAAGCATTATCTCATCAATATATAACATGATCATCCTTAACTTCACCATTATAAACGAAATCATCATCACCTAATTATCATAATAACCATCATTATAATCCTAGTATCATATCATTATTATCCTTGTTCCCAAATGAAGTCGATGGTTATAAATTTTGGGTTTGGGGTTTACGAATGAAGTAGAAACAGAATAGTTAGCAACACCATTTGCCTTTGTAACCAGCAAGAGCAAGACAACGTCATATGTCCAGATTTATCTCGGTCCAATAGAGAATCTCGGCCCAATGAAGTGTCTCGGCCCAATGACACCAACTCACGGCCTAACTAGAAAGAAAACAATTACAGGTCACGGCCTAAATGGATTTGAATTTGTTGGTTTTTCACCTTAATCAATTGTGGACGTTATATAATTATATTACCCATACTAATTTCAAGAAACAACCTTGTCTGCCACTTTCTCCAATTAATGGTCATGAGTCCTTTTCTATCATTGTATAACACTCATTATATATATAAAATAAGTGGTATAGTGGTGGTTTCGGCCCACATCAAAAACCAAAACAGGAACTAAAACACGAACGAGATAAATGCACAGGAGGTGGTTTGCGTGGTGTTGATTGTTGTCGAGCAAAAAGATCACAAAGGTGGCGGTGTATATGGGTGTGGTTGTAATGATATAGCAAAACTACATAAAATAACAATAAGGTGGTTATCTAAGTGATAAAGGTGGTGTTGGTTATATGTTTAAATAGAAAAAGGAATGTACCAAAATGATGGTGATGATTCAGTTATCGAAACAAAACAGAAAAGAAGAAAAAAGAAAAAGAAAATCGAGTAAGTAGGTGTTTGGGTTCGATGTAGTGGCGAGTTGTAGGGTGGTGGTGGTGGTTGCTTTCTTGAGTGGTGAAAGTGGAGTGATGAGGATGGAAGGGAGGAGATGGTGTTCTTGAGGTGGTATAACACGTATCATCATATCGGGTTTCATGGGTTAACTTGGGTAGGTGATCGATTGGAACATAAAACAGTAAATGAGTGTGGTGTGAGCTTCGAAACAAAAACAAGAAACGAAGAATGGTGATGAAGGTGGTTTCGAGTTACAAACTGAAAATGAGAAGGTGATGGATCAATGGTATGGTTCACGATGGTTGTTATCAATGGTATGGTATAACACCAACAAGCGGCCAGCAGGAATGGTTCTTATGATTATTCGAATCAAGATTAAAACGAGAGAGGGATGTGATGGTGGTAGGTGGTAGATGACGGGTGTTCTTGAAGAAGGAAAAAGAAAGTTGTGAATTACTTAGGGTGTGTGTATGTTTAATGTACATGTATGTAATTGTATATAAAGGATGATATTCTGTAAAAATGAAAGAAAGAAAACAAAAAGGAAACAGTAATTCACTTCATAATTAAACTCACATATTTCATCCGTGATAGTTTGTTGGAAAAATATCCTACCGATAGTTTATTAAGGATAGTAATCCGTACTCCGTTGTTAATTAGTGGCGGATAAAAGTCTTCGAAAAAATCCTAAATTTTTAAATTAACTATATTTATTTATTTTGGTCATTATGGTATAAAATTCGATCATTAATTTGTTAAATAAAAATTACATCAACTGTCCCTCTCATTTCTGGGTAAAATATAAAAAGTGTTAAAACTTAACAAATAGCTCCTAAATACATTTATAATAAGCTTAAAATTTATAGAACTCATTTTCGGATAACCGTTTATTTTAAAATAATATAGGTTTGAATTTAACTTGTGTAATATCCATCGAATGGCGATTGAGTGTTACTGTCGTTTACTAAATAGATTCGAAATCATAAAATATATATAATCAATATACTTTATTTATATAGATGCGTTTTTAAATAATAATTATCATAATATCATATTTTTATTTTATTTTATATAATTAATTTTAGTAACAACAACATATAATATTTCAAATTATATTTCGAATTACTATTTATATATGCATACACACATATGTATTTACAATTAATTGTTCGTGAATCGTCGAGCACAGTCCAAAGGTAATTGATTTCATGAATATAGTTTCAAAATTTTTGAGACTCAACATTACATACTTTGCTTATCGTGTCGGAAACATATAAAGATTAAGTTTAAATTTGGTCGGAAATTTCCGGGTCGTCACATGTCAAGCAAAGGTAACAGTAACACATACGCTAAGATATGAATTAGCAGATACGCTAAGATATTGATTTTGTCTATACACTATTCATGCTATCAATGCAGTAAGATGTGTCTAGACTAATAATGATAAGAAAATGATTCCCTAATAATGATAAGCAGGTAATTTTTGACACAAAATGATAAGCAAAACTTCTGACATGCAAACACGTTTGAAGTCCAGACCCACTAATGCATCTAAATAACTATCAGTTAGACACACTAATGCAAGACCTGGTTCGCTAAGACCACCGCTCTGATACCACCTCTAGAGACCCATCCTAATCCATCTGGACGAATACATTACATTTGGTTACATCGCGAGGTACTTGACCTCTATATGATACATTTTACAAACATTGCATTCGTTTTTAAAAGACAAACTTTCATTTCATCGAAAGTTGACGGCATGCATACCATTTCATAATATATCTAACTATAATTGACTTAATAATAATCTTGATGAACTCAACGACTCGAATGCAACATCTTTTGAAATATGTCATGAATGACTCCAAGTAATATCTCTAAAATGAGCAAATGCACAGCGGAAGATTTCTTTCATACCTGAGAATAAACATGCTTTAAAGTGTCAACCAAAAGGTTAGTGAGTTCATTAGTTTAACATAAATAATCATTTGCATCATTTTAATAGACCACAAGATTTTCATTTTTCATTTCTCATAAATATACGTCTCATGCATAGAGACAAAAATCATTCATATGGATTGAACACCTGGTAACTGACATTAACAAGATGCATATAAGAATATCCCCTATCATTCCGGGACATCCATCGAACATGATAAAACAACATCGAAGTACTAAAGCATCCGGTACTTTAGATGGGGTTTGTTAGGCCCAACAGATCTATCTTTAGGATTCGCGTCAATTAGTAGATCGGTTTACTAATTCTTAGGCTACCAAGAAAAAAGGCGCATATTCGGCTTCGATCATTCAACCATATAATGTAGTTTCGATTACTTGTATCTATTTCGTAAAATATTTATAAAAGCAGCGCATGTATTCTCAGTCCCAAAAATATATATTGCAAAAGCATTTAAAAAGGGAGCAAATGAAACTCACAATACGATTTTTTGTAGTAAAAATATGCATACGGCGGAACTGAACAATGCAAGGTTGGCCTCAGATTCACGAACATATATCATTTATATATATATTAACACACGTAATCGTAATTGAACAATTTCATATATTATAACTTATTTTATATATTATATATATACTTAATTTGTGTATATACATTTATAATGACTAATATTTATAAAATTATATTAATATATATATTTGGTTAGTATTATATTAAAAATAATTAATTTGTTATATATGAATATTTATATAAAAATGTTAATGTGATTAATACATACTTATATGTAATATTACTAAAAGTATATTTTTATATAAAAAATGTTTATTTAGTAACATAATATCAATAATATTAATAAAAGTTGTTTTTGATTATAATGATAATAATACTACTAATAATAATAACTATAAAAATAAAGATTTTACAATAATAATACTACTAATATTTATATTAATATCTATAATGATAATACTACTACTAATAATAATAACTATAAAACTAATGATTTTACTAATAATAATAATGCTAATATTTATATTAATAAGTATAATGATAATGATAATACTATTAAGATAATAATAATAATATTTATTTGTAATATACTTAATCATAATCTTAACATTTTAATAATATAACATTAACATAATAATAATTGATTAATTAAAAATGATAATAATAGTAATAATAATAATAATAATGATAGTTATAATTTTAATTAAAATGTTAATTTTTATGTTAATGATAATAATAATAATAATAATAATAATAATAATAATAATAATAATAATAATAATAATAATAATAATAATAATAATAATAATGAGTAATAATGAGTAATAAGTAAACTACCTCAAAGAAGTAGTCCTAAAAAATGCCCAAGTCTGGGTTTGAACCCGCGACATCCCGCTAACCCGATAACAACCTAAACCGTTCCTCTGTTCATGCTTTTCTGATAAACTTCTTATATAAATTTTATTTAACCGATTAACCTATCTGTTTCTTCTTTATCTATCATCATCACTTAATCACCACATCATCGTTTATCATATTCATCATGATATCATCATCGATATCATCAACATATTTCTCACGGTATCATCACCATCATCATACCAATCATCATAATATATCACTATCATGTTCATCATAAACGTTATCATCGTTATTTATATCCGAAGAAGAAAAACAGAAAATGCTTTGAATAATAGCAGAAGGCTCGATTTCAATACTCAGGGGATTGGGCTTGGATTAAAATTTATGGCCCAACAGTTTAACTAAGCCCAATTTCAGTTTAATTAAAATGCACGATGGATTGTGGGTGGGTACAGTAATTCGATCGAGAATAGAAACAATAAACAAATTAGAAGTGCAACTGTAATTGTATATCATCATTATCACCTAGCAATCATCGCCTTTCCTTCATCATCTTGATTCACATGAAATCATAATCATAGATTCATAATCATCATTGTTTCACTCACCATCGTCACTGTATGTACTGTGCATCATCTTTTGTTTCATCTGGGTGTCGTTCGAAAAGAAGAAAAGGAAAAGTAAAGTAAACAGAAGCGATTTTCGATGGTTTATGGTGTTAGAAGCAATTGACTCATGCTATTTACAGCAGGAGAAAAATAGCAGTAGCAGTGAAAAAGAAAAAATATATATAATATAGATGATGGTGGTTGCTTGGTGGTTCACGGTGGATGAGGAGGTGGCTGTTGGGGGTGTTTTCCAATCATAAACATGAATGGCAAAAGCAACAGCAATAGTTGGTGTTCGAGAAAAAAAAATATAACGTAATAGTAGTAATCGACGACCAAGATGATGGTTGAGGTGTGGTTGTTCTTTGGTGGTGATGCAAATTTTCATTCAGACCAAAACAGAAAATGTTGTATGTGCAGATTATTCGGTGGTTGAGGTGATGGATTGGTTCTCGTTTGACTTAATGAGAGATTAATAGAGAAGTGGTTATGGTTGTTGGTTTGTTGTCAATGATGGATTGTGGTTTGAATAATATTTATTATATATTATTATTATTTTACATTATTAATTCTAACATCAACAGCATATAATATTTCAAATTATATTTTCTATTATTATTTATATATTTATAGATATATATACACGCATATCTATTTACAAATAGTTGTTCGTGAATCGTCAGGAATGGTCGAAGGTCAATTGAAACAGTTCAAAATTTTCGAGACTCAACATTACAGACTTTGCTTATAGGGTCAAAATCATTTAAAGATCAAGTTTAAATTTGGTCGGAAATTTCCGGGTCGTCACAGCTACAGCATCGCCCGGCATATGGGCGCCGCTCACGCGCGCCGATGGAACTGGCGCCCCGCTATGAGCGTAGCGCTCTATTCCTTAACGCGCGCCCTCGTAAGTCCTTGTGGCGATGCTGTTTGATGCGATACACGATCTAGTCGGGTATGCGTATCATTAATATGCATAATATACTAACAATTTAACTCTAATTAAGCTAGAAATTATCAAAATTAAATTATTACAATTAATTGTAATTATCACTAAAATTTGGAAATTTAAGAGTTTAGGGGTGAAATTTTTACCTTCTTCCTTCCTAATCCGAACAAAGGCATGTTTAGAGTGATTTGTGGCAACAAATTTCGTTGAATTTGGTGATAAAATGGAGATTTTAGAGATGTTTTTGAGTGTGTGTTCATGTATGTGTGTGGTTGAAATGAGACAGAAGCAGGCGACTTGGTTTTTAATAATGTGATCAGAGGTCAGGGCTCCCATGCGACCGCATGGTTACCCAGTGCAAACCCCATGCGATCGCATGGGGTGTAATTGTTTTATTTATTTTTTTTATTTTTATTTTTGATGGTTTTGGCATACTTTAAATCAATAAGATTAAAAATAATGATAACAAAATTTGTCGCCCCGCCCTCGGGTAAAGCAATTTCGGTTCCACAACCTAGTCTTTAACTCACGATGAATTTTAGAAATCATTTTTTTAACTTAATGAAATAAAGTAAATTTTGTTTTTAAATTCACACAAAACTTTAAAAAACATATTAATATAATTTCATATAAATATTATTAATATTTTTATACATTAGTTTTATAAAATTATTTTAAATTATATTTATAGTTATATATTAGTTTAGAAAACAAGGTAAAAATAAAATAAAAATCTTTTTGGTCTTTTATCCCACTTTAATCAATCAAATATTAAAAAAAATATACGTCCCTCTTTTGGGTAAAGTAATTTCGGCTATATTACCTAGTTTTACTCCTGACGAATTTTTGAAATATTTTGAATTGATTGATTAAAGATATTTATACCTTATGAATAAACGATAAATTTTGCAGTGATGAATTAAATTTTTGTCTGATATTAATAATTTCGGTTTATTATACCTAATTTTATTGAATATCAATTTAATACTTTATAGCGAATGATTCAGCGTTTATTAACAAAAGGTTAAAAGCAATAAATAAAAATAAAATAAAAACTGTACATACTTACCTATGAGATAGAATTCTCAGAGACCTGCTTTAGTCGACTCATAGGAGAGTCGTTCGATTTGGTTTTCCATAGCTACATAAGCGTATCCACGAGTTTTCAATAACTTTTCTTCTAAACATATGAATGGTCCTTCTCTGCATAGAGTAACGAATTCAGAATTGGAATGTGTTTGAGTAACATCACCATCAGCCCGTAGTATGATATTGTCCGCTTTGGACACAAGACGATCACCGACGGGCTACCCGCGCACCAGTACAACCCCGGATCGCACTTCTACCTCACGGATTTGCTTCTCGGGTAAACACCCTCAAAACGCGTCATACCAGAAGAGGTATCCACACCCTTATAAGGAGTGCTTTGTTTTCCTCTCCCACCGATGTGGGACGAGTCTGTTACAACTCTCCCCCCCTTCGGGACACTGCGTCCCCGCAGTGTACATCGATGCGGGCCCCAGCTCTGATACCATAAGTAACATCACCATCAGCCCGTAGTATGATATTGTCCGCTTTGGACACAAGCTGATCACCGACGGGCTACCCGCGCACGAGTACAACCCCGGATCGCACTTCTACCTCACGGATTTGCTTCTCGGGTAAACACCCTCAAAACGCGTCATACCAGAAGAGGTATCCACACCCTTATAAGGAGTGCTTTGTTTTCCTCTCCCACCGATGTGGGACGAGTCTGTTACAGTTTGATTGTTCGAGCATTTCTCTTCGTGTGACCATTTTCTGCATTTATGACATCTTTCAAGGTGTCGTGCTCTTCTTTTTGCTGCGAATTTTGATTTTCCTTTACCAAAATGTGTCTTATGATGATCTTTTCTGAGTTCTTTTCTTACTTCGTCTATTTTGCCTCTTATGAATGATACAAGTTAACTCTGGAAAGTGTTATTATTACGCTTAGTAATCATAGCGTGTAGTAGTAGACCATGGTTCAAATCAAAGGAATTCTTTATCTCATAAAACCTAAAAAACAAAAATTCAGAATGGGGGGAGAAGACTAGTTCTTTACGGTCTGCTAGGGAAAGACCATTCGGATTCCATTCTTGAGAACTACACGAAAACAGAAAATCTAACTCTAGACACCATTATATTATACTTAAAAAATTCGATTCTCCCCACACTTAGTTAGCTGTGGTGTCGAACTTGTGATTAACTTCATTATTAATTTCAATTGGACCATCAACGACTTGCATATCTCTGACTTTTGCTTCAAGCCATTTGTTGATTTCCTCTGTAACATTCACAAATTCAACTAACATCGTCTTTTCTTTAGGCGATAATTTGGATACTAATCGGTTACATAACTTAAAGTTCCCCTTAATCCTAGCATCTTGAATTCGTTTATAAAGTTTCTTCGTTGAACTGTTAAAAATGGGGTCATCTAATTTCGTATCAATAACGGGGTTCTTTGTTATCAGGTCATCATTGGGTATTACTTCATCTTCCCCACACTTAGGCACTTTTATTGGTTCAACAGTTTTGGTTGGTGGAGATTTAGACTTTCGATTCACAAAGGTGACCTATTTGTCACCCTCACTAAGTGTCATTCTACCCTCTCTTACATCAAAGAACACCTCGGTGGATGCTAAAAATGGGCGACCTAAAATTAGAGGAATATCAAGGTCTTCCTCCATATTAATAACTATGAAATCTGCAACAAAGGTCAAACTTCCCACTTTAACAAGTAAATTGTTGGTTATTCCAACTGGGTGTTTAATGGTTTGGTCAAATGATTGAACACCTATGCTGGTTGGTCTTAATTTACCCACACCTAATCTTTTGTATAAGGAAAGAGGCATAACATTCGCACTTGCTCCTAGATCTGCGAGCCCATTATATATAGCACCATCATTAAGTAAGCAAGAAATGATAAATTCACCTGGGTCTCCTAATTTAGGAGGTGGAGTTGGTTTGTTAACCTTTTTCGGGTGATCTTTTCTTAGTTCTTTCACTTCTACTTGAACTTCTTGTTCATATTTTTCTTTGTTTCTTGGAATGAGAGGTTTATATAGAAATTCTTCTTCATCACTCCAATTTGAAACCTCCCCGTCTTCCAATTTTGGCTTTTCATATGTCGTTGAAAACATATTTATGTTTTCATTCTGAGGGTTTGCTTTGGTGGTGAAATTGTGATTAACTTCATTGTCAACTTCCATCGGACCATGTATGTAATGTTTGACTCTGTGACCATTAACTTTAAATTCAATCCCATTTGAATTTATTAATTCTACTATTCCGTATGGGAAAACTCTTTTGACTACGAATGGTCCAGACCATCTAGATTTCAATTTTTCAGGAAATAGCTTGAATCGTGAATTGAAAAGAAGAACCCTGTCTCCTTCCTTAAATTCTTTTGAACTTCTGATTCTTTTATCATGCCATTTCTTCGTTCTTTCCTTATAGATTAACGAATTTTCATATGCATCATGTCTTAATTCTTCTAATTCGTTTAGTTGACTTAATCGTAGACGACCAGCTTCATGCAAATCAAGATTACACGTCTTCAAAGCCCAAAATGATTTGTGCTCAATTTCTACTGGAAGGTGACATGCTTTTCCGTAAAAGAGTTTAAAAGGTGTGGTGCCAATTGGAGTTTTGTAGGCTGTTCTAAAAGCTCAAAGTGCATCCTCTAATTTCATGGACCATTCCTTCGGATTTGATCCTACAGTTTTCTCTAGAATACATTTTAAAGCTCGGTTGGTATTTTTAACTTATCCACTTGTTTGTGGATGATAAGCGGTTGAGATTTTATGAGTTACTCCATATCTTTTGAGAACTTTCTCAAGTTGATTATTACAGAAATGAGTACCCCGATCACTTATTAAAGCTTTCGGTGTTCCAAACCTAGCAAAAAGTCATTTTAAGAAGTTGACTACAACTCGTGCATCGTTAGTTGGGAGAGCTTGTGCTTCCACCCATTTAGATACATAATCAATGGCAACGAGAATGTAGAGATTATTATGAGATTTTGGAAATGGACCCATAAAGTCAATACCCCAAACGTCAAAAACTTCACATACTTGAATGACATTTTGTGGCATTTCATCACGTTGACTTATTTTTCCGGCCCTTTGACATGCATTACAGGATTTACAAAGAAGGTGTGCGTCTTTCAAAATTGTAGGCCAATAGAATCCAGTGTCGTAGACTTTCCTTGCTATGAGTTGAGGCCCATAATGCCCTCCTGTTGGTCCTGTGTGACAATGGTTTAAGATTTGACTAGCTTCATCCCTGAATACGCATCGGCGTATTATTCCAGCGGGACAACTTTTAAATAAATGTGGATCTTCCCAAAAATAGTGTTTTATATCACTAAAGAATTTCTTTCATTTTTGGTACGACAACCGTTTTTCAAGGAATTCACATACTAAGTAGTTTGCAAAGTTTGCAAACCATGGAATTTCATTATAATCGATCTTCAATAGATATTCATCAGGAAAGTTGTCTTGTATAGCCGATTCATTTAGAACTTCTAATTCGGGATTTTCAAGACGAGAAAGATGATCAACGGCGAGATTTTCTGCTCCCTTTTTGTCTCGGATTTGAATATCGAATTCTTGTAAGAGTAAGATCCAATGGATTAATCGTGGTTTGGCATCTTGTTTTGAAAATAGGTATCTAAGAGCAGAATGGTCAGTATAGACCAACGTTTTAGCTAGAACGAGATATGAACAAAATTTGTCAAAAGCAAAGATAATAGCAAGGAGTTCTTTTTCAGTAGTTGTGTAATTTGTTTGTGCTCTTTGTAACGTATTACTAGCGTAATAGATAGATTGAAATCATTTTTCAATTCTTTGACCTAAAATGGCTCCCATTGCAAAATCACTTGCATTGCACATGAGTTCAAATGGTAGATTCCAATTTGGAGTTATCATGATCGGCGCATTAGTGAGTGTTTCTTTAAGAATATTAAAAGATTTGATGCATTCATCCGAAAAGATGAATGGAGCATCTTTTTCAAGGAGTTTGTTCAGAGGAGAGGCAATTTTAGAAAAATCTTTTATGAAATGTCGGTAAAAACTGGCATGCCCTAGAAAAATTTACACTCCTCTAACATTGGTGGGATGTGGAAGTTTAGCAATTACATCTAATTTAGCTCTATCCACTTCAATACCTTCCTTTGAAATTTTATGACCAAGAACGATGCCTTCTTTAACCATGAAATGGCATTTCTCCCAATTAAGTACTAGATTTGATTTCTCGCATCTAATAAGCATTCGTTCAAGATTAACTAGACATGTTTCAAAAGTATCACCGAAGACCGAAAATTCATCCATGAAAACTTCCATGCATTCTTCTATCATGTCGTGAAAAATCACCATCATGCACCTTTGAAAGGTTGCAGGGGCGTTGCAAAGTCCAAATGGCATGCGTTTGTAAGCAAAAGTACCATAAGGGCACGTGAAAGTGGTTTTCTCTTGGTCCTCGTGTGCGATTGGAATTTGAAAGTATCCGGAAAAACCGTCAAGAAAATAATAGTAACTATTTCCAGCTAACCTTTCCAACATTTGATCAATGAAAGGTAAGGAAAAGTGATCTTTTCTGGTGGCGTCATTTAATTTTCTATAATCGATACAAACACGCCATCCTGTTACAGTCCTAGTAGGAATAAGCTCATCCTTTTCATTTGTGATGACAGTGATGCCACCCTTCTTAGGTACGCATTGAACTGGGCTTACCCATGGACTATCAGAGATAGGATAAATTAAACCTGCATCGAGCAGTTTAATAATTTCTTTCTTAACAACATCTTGCATATTAGGATTTAGTCTTCGTTGGCGTTGCACATATGTTTTATGATTTTCTTCCATAAGGATTTTATGTGTGCAATACGAAAGACTTATACCTTTAATGTCATGAATCTTCCATGCAATAGCTGGTTTATGAGCTTTTAGCACAGAAATTAGTTGAGATTTTTCATTTTCCGTAAGAGAAGACGAGATTATTACAGGTAATTCAGATTCACCATGTAAATAAGCTTATTTCAAATGGTTTGGAAGTGACTTTAACTCTAATATCGGTGGTTCTTCTATCAATGATTTGTATCGATATCTTTCTTCCTCTTTCAGCATTTGAAGTTCTTCTGTTATTGGTTCGTATTCATTAGCCATGAGTGTAGCTAACATTTTAGCTTCATCAATTGGTTCAGTTCCTTCTCCTAAAGGACATTATCCAGTTCCTTGTAATTTTGGAAATTCTTGTAATAATTCTGCTTGTGAATCTATTGTTTGAACATAATAACATGTATCATCTGCAGATTGTGGTTATTGAATGGCTCTATCAACTAAAAAGGTAACACTCTCGTCCTCTATACTTAGGGTTAGTTTCTTACCAAACACGTCTATTATTGTTTTAGCCGTGTTTAAGAATGGTCTTCCTAATATAAGAGGAACTCGAGAATCTTCTTCCATGTCCAGAATAACAAAGTCTATTGGAAATACTAAAGTACCAACTTTAACTAGCATGTTCTCCATTATCCCTCTAGGATATTTTATTGATTGATCAGCTAGTTGTATGCTTATTCGTGTTGGTTTCAATTCTCCAAGGTCTAGTTTAGCATATAATGAATATGGCATTAAATTTATACTAGCACCTAAGTCTGCCAATGCTTCTATTGAACTAAGACTACCCTGAAAACATGGAATTGTTAAACTTCCTGGATCTGATAATTTTTCTGGTATCTTATTCAACAGCACTGCAGAACAATTAGCATTCATTGTAACAGTCGAGAGTTCTTCCATTTTCTTTCTATTTGTGATTAGATCTTTCAGGAATTTAGCATATCTTGGCATTCCTGAAATCACATCAATGAAAGGAAGATTGACATTTATTTGTTTAAACATATCCAGGAATTTGGATTGCTCGGCTTCAAGTCTTTCTTTTCTCATTTTACTCGGTTAAGGAAGTGGTGGTTGGTATGGTTTAACATAAGGTTTAGCCTTAACTGTGTTATCTTTATTAACCTTTTCAACTACCGGTTCTTTCTCTTGCTCATGCTGTTGTGCCTGTGTAGTAGAAATAGAGTCATCGGAAATTACAGGCATTTTAGGTGGTTTAAGTGTAATACCACTTCTTGTGGTAATGGCTTTAGCTGTTTCATTTCGGCGGTTAGAATTTGTATCACTAGGTAGACTCCCCGGTTTTCTTTCACCAATTAACCTTGCTAGGTTACTCACTTCTTGTTCCAAATTTTGAATAGAAGCTTGTTGATTTCTAAATGCTTGAGCATTTTGTTCATTAGTTTATTTATGAGATGTGAAAAATTGAGTTTGAGATTCAACTAGCTTTGACATCATATCTTCTAAATTTGGCTTTTTATCATCGGTTTGTGGTAGTTTATTAAAATAACCAGGTCTTTGTTGATTGTAAGTATTGTTAGATACTTGTTGATTGCTAGGACCTTGTTGGTTGTTGTGCTGAGCATTTAGATTGTACGGAATGTTTTGATTTCGATTGTATTTTGGCCTTGGTGGTTGATAATTATTTTGATAATTATTTTTCCGGCCTTTGGTTCATGTATGAAACATTCTCTCTTTGTTCCATTGTTTGTTCAACACTTGGACAATCTTTTTTCAAATGTGGTCCTCCACACTGCTCACAACTAATTCGTATTGCGTAAATATCTTTAGTCATCTTTTCCATTCGTCTCTCGAAAGCATCTAACTTTGCGGAAATGGAATCAAAGTCATGACTAGAATCGGCTCTAGCCGCTTTAGATGAATGAAAAATATCTTTTTCTTGATGACACTCATGTGAGTGGGAGGCTGTGTTATCAATAATTTTGTGAGCTTCAGTTGCGGTTTTCTTCATAATGGAACCACCAGCTGCTGTGTCGATATCTTTTCGTGTGGCGACATCGACACCTTGGTAGAATATTTGTATTATTTGATAAGTGTCTAAACCGTGTTGAGGACATCCTCTCAACAACTTTTCGAATCTTGTCCACGCCTCATATAATGTTTCATTTGGCTTTTGCGCGAACGTAACAATTTCTCCTTTAAGTCTCACAGCTTTAGATGCCGGAAAGAATCTTTTAAAAAATTTCTCAACTAAAACATCCCATGTATCAATCGCTCCTTCGGGTAACAATTCTAACCAATCTTTGGCTTCTCCCTTTAAAGTCCAGGGAAAAAACATTATATAGATCTGTTCATCCTCAACTTCTCTGATTTTAAATAGAGTACAGATCATATTAAAGGTTCGAAGATGTTCGTTTGGATCTTCTTTTGGCGTACCACTAAATTGGCATTAATTAGTTACCATGTGTAGGATTTGTCCTTTGATTTCATAATCTAGCGCATTAATGTCTGGTTGAGTAATTGCATGACCTTGGCCCGTGCGTGTGGCTCTCATTCGGTCTTCCATACTTAGAGGTTCTGGATTTTCCTAGATTGAATTTGTTGAATCTAAATCGCTAGAAGATTCTGATTTAATGGTTTCTTCCTTGATAATCTCTGGATGAATAATTTGTGGTTCTGGAGGAATGATTAGTGGTTCAGGATCTCTGAATTGTCCTAGAATATCCTCCGGGTTCTCAATTGTGAAGTTGGGTTCAAAAAATGGATAATCGTAAATTTGAATTGGAGTACTCGTTCGACTAGATGACGATTCTAAAGAAAAATCAACGGCAACAATATTGGCTAGATATCTTGATCGAGTTACAGGTGGTAAACGTATGAATGGTGGTGAACGTTTTGTTCGGTGCATTCACTGAATATCTTATTAGAAATTATATAAGTTATCAAATTAATAGACTTTTCTGCTTTTGCCCACATTTCGAATAGCCAAAAGATGCAGCAGGGAGCCAGGATCCTTTAAATCGGAAAATCCACAACTCAGCCACTAACAAATCCAACTATTACTACGAAGCAGAAAATTTTGGATGTCTATCAATTTAATCGCTTAAAATAATTTTTTTCGTCGAAATTTAAAGAAATTAAAGCAAATTCTATGTCCTAAAAACTAGAGCGTAGAAATGAGAAAGAAAAAGAGCGCGTCGAAAAACAAGAGGTCGGAAAATAAACGTCGAAAAACAAAAAGTCAAAAAATAAGAAGTCGAAAGACAATATAAACTTAGAAATTAAAGTTTTACGTCTAAAACTTAGCGTCTAAAAACTTAAAACTAAAAGTTGCGACTAAAGTTCTAAAGGTAATAAAACTTATAATGCAATTCTAAAGGAAAAACGGCAATTACTTAAAAGGCACTAAAATTTATTAAAAAGTAAAGCGATAAGCGATGTCGTAAATTTTTAAGGCCTCTAAAATCTAGTTCTAAGAAAAAGATCTTAAGGAAAAATTACGGCACAAATTACAAACTAAACTTAAACTAAGGCGGAAAATGAAACTAAATTTATAATTATGAACGAAACGATTAAAAAGATAAAAATAGTAAAAAGATATATTATAAAAATGATAAAAATAAAATTTTATATAAAAATATTATTTTTATATTATTAGTAATTAATACAAATTTAATTAAAACTTTAAAACTAATTAAAATAACTAAGCTAATTAAAACTAATTAATAATAATAATATATAAATCTAACCCTAATTAGATTAATTAATAATAATTAAAATTAAACCCTAATTCAGCATTTATTACGTACTAGGTTTCCTGTCAGCCTAACTCATGCGATTGCATGAGTTATGGGTGTATGGGCCATGCGATCGCATGACGTCGGATACCAGGCCAGATTGTTAGGCTGCTACAATGATCGGCCCGAATAATTTTAATTAATTTTTTTTATGTATGTTATGTATTTATAAATTATACAAAATTAAAATATAAGTAATATTTAGAATTATATTTTTAAGAAATAAAAATACTTTTATACTTTATATAAATTATATAAAATATATTTTCTTTTTACTTAAACACTTATATATATATATATATATATATATATATATATATATATATATATATATATATATATATATTTGTTTTTAATATTTAAAACTTATAAACATATATTTTTACAAAAATAGCTTAAAAACTAATATTTTTTTTTTAGAATATAGTGTTTCGCTTCGGCGTATTGTCCCCGGCAGCGGCGCCAAAAATACTAAGTACTTATATTTTTATTACAAAACACTATTAAATACGGTACGATTTACACAAGTTATTTATTTATTTATAGAATGGATATACCTAAACCTTGCTACAACACTTATAGGCAGTGTACCTAATCGTAAAATAGTGTAGTTTTTAGTAAGTCCAGTTCGTTTCACAGGGATCTACTTATTGAGTACGCTATATTTTTAAACAATTATATCTGTATATATATATATATATATATATATATATATATATATATATATATATATATATATATATATATATATATATATATATATTAGTAATATAGTAGTATTATTATTATTATTATAAAAGGGCGGTTTTACCGTTTAATGACCGGTTTGTCGATTTTAAGTCCTAATGCAAAATATTAAAAATAAATATAACTTAATTTAAAACGTAAAGTAAATGACGATAAATAAAAGTGCGATAATTAAAAGTACGATAAATAAAATGACGATAAATAAAATGACGGTAAATAAAAGTACGATGAGATATAAAATAAAGGAATTATGCTTATTTAAACTTCCGTAATCATGATGTTTGACGTGTTGATTTTAATTTATTACCATGGGTTAATTGTCCTTTGTCCTGGATTATTTGATATGTATCTGGTTTTGTCCATAATAGTCCATCGGTCATAATTATAAAGTGCGAGAGTCTTCGCCAAATTAACCTTATACCCAAAGTCAAATATTCCAACTAATTGGGGACTTAAACTGTAACAAGGTCTTAATACTTTGTTAATGATTGCACCAGATTATCGACTGCTTGTAATCCAAGGTTTTAATACTTTGTTAACAATTACACCAATTACCCTTGAATGTAATCCACCCCTGTTTTAATGAGTCCATTGACTATTAATCCATCCCCGTGTCCGGTCAAATGAATAATTATTAGTACCCGATCAAGCGTATGTGGTTATAAATAGATACGTCAAATTATAAATCTCTATATTAAATTAACAAGATATCATTTAGTTAATCAAATATAAAGCCCATTAATAGCCCATAGTCCAATTTCCATAAGTGTCGGTCTTTTGTCCAAACCCCAATTATGGTTCAAAGCCCAATTATGGTCCAAAGCCCAATAACCTCGTCTTAATATTTAGTCCAACATCACGATTACTTCGGCTTAAATAAGCATAATAATAACTTAGCTACGAGACATTAATTTAAAAAGGTTGAACATAACTTACAATGAGTATTAATCGCGTAGTGTTACACGGATAGAGTTTCGACTTACAAACCTTAAAACATTATCTACAATAACCTTATTATTATTAACTTAATATTAAAATTAAAATTATAAAATATAAATATATTAAGAGAGAGTGAAGATATCAGTTGATATGGTGTGTGAAACTCGACTGAATTCGTTCCAATTTATAGAACCTGACCAGCATGTTGGGCTCATGTGATCGCATGGGATTAAAGCTACCAGGCCATGCGATCGCATGGCCGCCTTCTCCTGCTCACATATCATTTAAAACGTGGGCTGCTCGGTTTTATTTAATCTATAATATAATATATATAATTTTATATAATTATATATATTATATTATATTCTTGTGCATAGTTGACTTGTAATTTTAGCTCCGTTGACTCACGCATTGATGCTCGATTCATGTCCCGGTTCTGGATTTTCGAACATCCTTTCGTATGCTTAGATATCTTGTACTTTGCATTTCGCGGCTTGTACTCTTGTAATTTTTAGACGTTTCTCTTCAATAATTTGAACCACTTGGATTGTATCTTGTACATTTGAGCTTTTTGGTCATTTGCGTCTTCAAATCGTCGAATCTATCTTTTGTCTTCACCTTTTATTATTTAAACGAATATCACTTGTAAATAGAACAATTGCAACTAAAAGCTTGTATTTCTTGAAGGATAATGCTATGAAATATGTGTTCGATTTTAGCATTATCAATAGTACAAGACATCAAGGACGGAATCTCAGTATTCGTACGAATGGCAGGATGTGGCAAGACAACACGATATGGAGTGGACCACGCGAGTGCACGATCCAATGCGACAACATAGTACAATTCTGTACCATTCTGTCCCCTTTCTTTTTTTTGTCGCCAACATGGCATAGGAAAGGACGGGCATTCTTACCTATAAATACACAGATCTAGCTTCTCACAAGGCACTAATTCAATATAGAGGGGAAAAAATTCATCTTTCACAACACTCTATCTGCGCAGTTACAATAATGGTTCTCAGGTAACGTTCCTTGAACATTAAATCCTAACATCGTCGGCTGAGCCATCGTCTCCAGTTAACCCGAATGATGGTGGGTTAAGTTTAACCACCCTTGTAGAGATTATCATCTCGTATCAGGGTTATTTACGGTACTCTGGACCGATGAGTTAAACTCAAAAACCCCTTAAATCCCCCTTTATTGTTGATCGTTCATGAACTGAACCCCTTGGACCATTTCATGCTTGATCAAATGGCACCATACTTGGGACAAGAAAGTTAAAAGGTTTAAATATATCTTTTTCTTTTATTGTTCTTAACATTTTCTCATTTTTTTTCTTCTCAGCTCTCGCTGCGCTATCCATAATTTAGTTCACGGAAGAAAGGCATATGCAAGTATGACCACTATATATTCGTGCGGAGATGGAAAACGCAAAGCTGACCAGGTAGGTGGATAGATTGCCGGTATCTCTTTTTCTGCTATTCGGTTGCATAACAGCTCGTGCGCACCTATTGTGGTTTAGGGCTACTTGCCTAAATCCGGATACAGGATAAGGCGTTTACATATGGACACCGGCAGCAGCGTGGACATAATGTACGAAGAATGTTTCAGACAATTTCTTGAGTCCGTAAAACAAGGCATCCGACCTTCAACTATGGCGCTCTCTGGATTTTCAGGGGAGTCGGCATGGCCTATAGGTACCCTGGACCTGAAACTAGAATTGAGGGATGAAAATGATAAATCTAAGATGCACACTGAAGATGTTGAGTTCTGTGTAATGCGTGCGCACTCCAGGAATAACGCCATACTAGGCAGAATATCCCTTCAGAGATTTGGAGCAACACCATCACGGTTCACGGATTAGTAAAATTCCTAACAAAATAAGGAATTACTACTCTCGAGTCAAACCCACTTGAGGCACTATGCGCTTCAGTCACGGTGAAAGAGGAAGAGAAATCAATGGGCGAGACATCGGCAGGGTGGTACATCGTGATAAACCCTACTTACCCGGATCAGAAAGTAAAAATAGGAGCTGGTTTGATAAAGGAAACACAAGCCAGGTTGAGCAACATTCACATACAAACTTAGATGTACTCTACTGGCGCGACGCCGATATGATAGGCGTTCTACGCGACGTTGTGCAACATCACCTTAATGCTAACGTAGACATGACACCTGTCCGGCAAAAGAAGAAGCCCATGGCGCTTGACAGAAGTGAATGGTTGTGCGGAGAAGTAAACAAGTTGGTCAAAGAAAATTTCTTGCGCAAAGTCAATTATCAAACGTGGGTGGCTAATCCCGTCCTGGTCCCTAAGGCCGACGGATCGTGGCGCCTGTGTGTCGACTTCAAAGATATTAACAAGGCGTTCCCGAAAGATAACTACCCCTTGCCATAAATTGATTGGAAGGTCGAATCCCTTACAGGATTCAGGTTTAAGTTCTTCTTAGACGATGTACAAGGGTTATCATCAAATCCCCATGGTAGAAGAAGACGAAGAAAAAATAGCATTTCACACATACCATGGCATATACTGTTACACAAAGATGCCACTAGGGCTCAAAAACGCTAGCGCTACTTATCAACGCATGATCGACACAACTTTTGCTAAGCAGATTGGTCGCAATCTGGAAGCGTATGTCAATGACTTGGTCATCAAAAGTAACAACGAGGAGAAACTGCTAGCAGACATCCTCGAAACCTTCGATACACTGCGCAGCGTTAACATGAAGCTCAAACCATCAAAGTGTAGTTTTGGAGAAGAAGAAGGATCACTCTTGGGACACGTGATTACCACTAGAGGAATTAAAGCCAACCCAATGAAGATTTAAGCCATTGAAAACATGTCATCTCCAAAAAAAAAGAAAAATGTTCAAAGTCTAAACGAGAAGCTTGTCGCGTTAACTAGATTCTTGTCAAAGGCAGCTGAGAGATCGCTCCCTTTCTTTAGCACGCTAAAGAATTGCGCCAAAAGGTCCCACTTTAAATGGACCAAGGAAGCTGAAAAGGCATTTCAAGAAATGAAGGCGCTGCTTAAAAACTTTCCCACCTTAACCTCACCAATTGCTGGGGAAACCCTTATCTTATATTTAGCAATTGCACGAGAGGCCTTTAGCTCAGTTCTGATTGCTGAAAGAGATGGAGTACAGACACCTATATACTTCGTGAGTAAAGCACCGACTGGAAGTGAGCTAAACTATCGCCCGATTGAAAAGTTCGTATACGCGCTCGTATTACTGCGACGGCTACGGCGATACTTCCAAGCTCATCCTATAGTGGTATTGATAAATCAGCCTATCCAACAAATCCTGTATAAACCAGAAATGTCGGGACGTCTAACGAAGTGGGCGATCAAATAGGGAGAACACGAGATTAACTTCTGTGCCAGAAGCGCAGTCAAGGGGCAGATACTAGCAGATTACCTAGCAGAAACCACTTCCGATATGCCTATTACACTAGATTCAAAAAAAGGTTACACCATCAGCGCCTGAACTTTGGGAGTTGTATACTGATGGTGCGAGTGTTCCGGAAGGAGCAGGTGCAGAATTATTGCTCACGGGTCCCGATAAGGAGTAACACACTTATGAGCTTAGGTTCAACTTTAAAGTGACGAACAATGAAGCAGAGTATGAAGCCCTGTTGGCAGGAGTAAGGCTGGCTAAAAAGATTGGGGTCAAGAAAATCCAAGCATACGTTGATTCCTAGCTAGTCGCCAACCAGATTAATGTCACTTTCGATGCTCACGACTAAGGAATGCAGGCATATCTTGCCCTTGCACGTTCCATGATCAGCGAGTTCGATGATTTCAAGATAAGCCAAATACCTCGGAGTCAAAACATGCAGGCGGATGTATTGAGTAAACTGGCTGCGCTGACGTTAATCATCTTGAAAAGAAAGTTTTAGTCGAACAAATCTTCAAGAAATCAATTGAACCCAGTCAACTAACAGCTGTCATCGATGAAGCTGAGCATTGCTGGATGACCAACATCATTGAATTTTTGAAAATGGGGTCGCTGCCTGAAAATGACAAAGAAGCCAAAAAGATAAGAGTCAAAGCTCCAATGTACGATTTGCACGATGATGTCTTGTATAGGAAATCATATCTTGGGCTGACCTTTCGCTGCGTTGGGCCCAAGCAAGCCGAGAAGATCATAGTCAAAGTTCACGCAGGAGCTTGTGCTTTACACTCTAGTTTTAGAACGGTGGCAGAGAAAATCAAAAGATTGGGCTATTACTGGCTCGGCATGTATAACGATGCAGCTGAAAAGATAAGGGTATGTCAAGAATGTCAATTGCATGCGCCCATCAGCAAAGCACCACGCCACCAGATGATTCCCATAACGCCGCCATGGCCCTTCTGCAAATGGGCTATCGACATAGTGGGAGCGTTCCCCTCCGGGTCCAAAAGCGCCGATTATTTGGTAGTTGATATTGATTTCTTCACCAAATGGGTAGAAGCAAAATCGCTGAACAAAATTACGAGTAAAAAGGTGGGGGATTTTTTTTAGGAAAGCATTTTCTGCAGGTTCGGCATCCCTAATGAAATAGTGAGCGATAACGGAATGCAGTTTGAAGGAGAACCTTTTCGCAGTTGGTGTCAAGGGCTGAACATAAAGAAAAGCTTCACATCGGTTGCGCACCCTGATGAGCTTGCTTTATTTCCTTTTATGCACATACTTCTACTCTTTAGATTTATAATTGAATTAAACTTTGACTCAACTATGAAACAAACTCACGAGAAACTATGACTCGGTAGTTGTAATTAGCAAGTGTTCTGTTTAAAGTTCGTCCCAAGAGAGTGGTAATTGCTAGTTGAATCTATGTAAACTTATAATCATCCTAGGTTGTGTTTGATTGGGGGGTTTTGAAGTTAAGATATTAAGAAGACTAATTAAACGATGAACTAAAGTGATTAAGTAAATATCAATATTAAAAGCATGGGCACTCGTTTAATCCACTTGAAGCATTTGGGTTGTTCCTTGTTCACTTAAGGTCTAATTGTGTTCAAACATTGGACTGGTATCCCTACCAGATGTTATTGTGATCAAATTAATACTAGAAAATTCCTATAAGCTTATATCAATCGATCTTAGTTGAATCATGCAATTATCACAAGTACTTAGCCTAGGTTAAAGTCCCCTAAAACTACTTGGTGATCAAAATCCCTTAAGAAAACCAACTTCACTATGTTGACTAAGAACCAATTGATTACCAACCCAAACTAGAACCTCAATCCCTTGAAAGCTCTAATTTGATTGTCTAGATCACCTAAGTGTAGAAGTACAAATTGTTTCACTAATCAAATCTCTTTGAATGCTACACAACCTATATAATCAAAGTCAAGTCCAAAACAATCATAACAAAAGATCTTTTGACTAATTCCAATGACAAATCACAATCATCAACTACAAATTCATCTAAGCACAATCAATAATCATCAATATGAACAACCCATAGCATTCAAGCTTCATAAGCAAGTGCACATAATAAAATCTAGCCAATCATGGCTAGAACTAAATCAATACAAGCTATTAAAGTTAATCTAAACATGATTAAGCAATAAACAAGAGTAAATTGTACCAAACTTATGAAATTACAAAAGTGACTAGATGAAGAAGATGAAGATGATGAAGAACAAGCTTTAGATCTTTATTCAATCTTCAAATCCTTGATGTAGAATGGAATGGATGATGGAAACTTGATGAAAACCATAATAAAATAGCTAAGAAACCCTAAAATAGATCAGCCACCATGAACTATTCTATTGTGTGAATGATATGGATGAAACCCTCATCTCTTCCTTTTTATACTCCTCAAAATCTGCCCAGAAAACGCAGGTGGAATGTCGTTCCACTTTATGGAACGTCGTTCTTGGTCTTCAGATGTGGAACGCCGTTTTGGAAAACACAACGTCATTCTTGAACAAATGTGGAACGCCGTTCTTTCAAAGGAACATCATTCCTGAATCGTGCTAGAATTTCCATCTTGTTTTGCTTCCATTTCCTTTGTAAATTTTTCAGGTAGAACGTCATTATGGCCTTTAGAACGTCGTTCTTGGTGATGGAATGGCGTTCCTTGATGATGGAATGTCGTTCTTATTGCCAGGATGAGCACTTTGTAGTTTTCTTGATCATTTTGCACACTTTGGTCAAATTTACACCAATTTTGCAATTAGAACTGCAAAGGCACTCAGAACGTAATTGAACCCAAGATCATAATCTTTTTAAGCACTTTGGATATGAAAACCGAGTGAAACGAGGTAGATATTGCGTGAGAAACATAGCGTGAATGAGAAATATCAAACCCCCTACATTTGAACCTTGCTTGTCCTCAAGCAAGCATAAAATAAACAAGACTTGGAGAATATTAACAACAAATGATCAAAGCCAAAGTGCGATAGTTTGGGCACAAATTGATACCTTAATGAAAGTGCACTTTGATGGCTAGGATGATCTCCAAACGCTTGCAATTGCTTAGGACCAAGCATAACCTCATATTCTCCTCTTCTTCTTTCAAAAACTAGCAAAAACTTAGGCATCGACCTTTAAACCTCTTCAATTCTTCATTTCATCAAGTGGGGCGATGGTAGGGTGGCAATCCTTGACTAAATCTTCTAGTAAGCTTCCAAAGATACACCACTTTTCAATTCAAGTTCCAAATCCTCAAGATCCTTTAAAATCATCAATCCAAGCCTAGGCTAATCATCTTAACATCATCAATCATCTTGAAACGAACCATCAAATGACATGCTCCATAGAAAGGCTCAAATATCCCAAAGATTTGCAATTTAAGAACAAGCATATCAAGATTCAAACTTTTTAGTGCAAACCTTTCTAGGTGCATTCAATAGACCATTACACGCAAAGACTTCACCTTTTTGCCCCAATTTCATCACCACCTAGCCAAGGATTACCCGCAAGCTTCTTTGAGAATGATGGAGCACCAAGTCACATGAGTTATTTAAGAAAAATGTTTTAGCTTTAAGGAAGAAAAGGCTTTTAGAAAACCATTTTTGTTTTTGAAAAGAGAAAACGAGCCAAGTAACTAGACAAGTTTTTCGAAAATTTTATTGTTTAAAAGCTTTGTGCATTCAAAAGCCATCCCGGTTTTGGGACAACCGCACGGATAGCTATTGCCCCGGTATATCACCGAATTGAACTATCCTCCAGTATCGAAGGCGATGAGACAATAACTATCTTGGGCTCATAAAAGTGATGTGCATACAAGCCATCCCGGAGGTGGGACGGCCTCACGGGTAGCTACTTTCCCGGCATATCACCGAAGTGACACCCTTCGGTATCGAAGGCGATGAGAAAGTAACTACCTTGGGTGTAAGATTGGCATTGGGTCAATTGCGCGATACTTGAAAGACTTTACTTCCAAGCTTAGGTCTTTTTGGTACAACTTGACTTGAGAGACCTTACTCCCAAGTTTGGAACACAACTTAACTTAGAAGACTTTAATTCCAAGCTTGGAAGACTTGACTTCCAAAATGAGATAATGGGAGGACTTGACTCTCCCGGGAGTGTCAAAGCTCGAAGCTTTATTCACTCATCTATTTCCCACATAACAAGCTTTTATGCTTATGTTGAGAAAATGTAGGAAGTAGTTACTACCTTTCCGTTAATTGATAGCACAAGGGTGCCATAGCTTTTGGCTGTGGCGTGTGTTGTCTAGCAACACTAGTACGAAGCCATTGCTCTTCATCAAAAAGATAACACACGGTGAAGCTCGGTGGCTCCTCTTCCCTCGGTATGATACATCGGTTAAGACATCGTGAAATGATGAGACAACCAATGTCAATATAAAATGGTGTGGATTAGGAAGTGTCCCACACCAAGTAAAACTTATATTCAGGAGACTTAACTCCCTATCATGGATGGACTTGAATCATCCGGAAGTGTTAAATCAATGAGCTTTAAGCACTTGGTTTTGGTGCAACATGCATGGAAGACTTTAACTCCCATGCAAAAGAATTGATTTTTTTCTTCTTCTTTTGATTCATCGTTTTAAGCACAAAAATCATTTAGAGGTGGAAGACTTTACTCCCACTTAGGAATTACAAGTATGACACAAAAGGAAGACTTTACTTCCCTAGTTTACAAGCTCTAGCCATTTAAATTTTATGATTTGAATTAGTGTAATGGCTAAAGACTTGTTCCAAAGATTAGTTTTCATCAACATTGCAAGTTTTATCTTTATAAATGTATGTGACGAGTTTAACTGAAAAGTTCAAAATGACCCGAGATTTTAACTCTCCCCCTACATTTAGTTTGATGAAATGCCCTCATTGCATTTAAACGATAGAATAAGTAAAAATGAGGGGCATTTTGAAAATAGAATAGAAGAGAGAAGAAATTAAAATCGGAATTAGATCAAGTGATCTTTGTAGACACCCATCGAGATAAACGTGGTCACGAAAAATTGCTTGCATGTTGTTGTACCACTTGTTGAGCCGAAAGAAGGAGCAAAATACATATGGCATTCCCTACAATTTCAAGTATGCTTACAAGTTACAAAATGTGTGGGCAATACTCGGGGGAGTATTTGCACCCACAATAAGATCACAAAGTCCAACGTCATCACAAAAATAATCCAAACATTCACAAGCATAATAACTTTCTCAACCAAACAACCAAATTGTTATAATCACAAACAAATGATAGTCTTCATACTTTAACAAACAAGCATAAGATAGTAATGATTATCAAAGACACATGCACAACCACTAGATCAACGCATTCATCAACACCATACGCATAACAAGAATGAATATAAACATAATGATCCTAGCAAGTGTGAAATTATTACAAACGAAGTTCAAATTCATCATTGTTTTATCCGAAAATCACATACCCTCCGGATACAATTAACTACCATCCATCAACCATGAACAACTAAAAGCTAAATTGTTTCATCATGCATCCTAATTAACTCAAACATCATCAAATTATCTAAACTTCCCAAATCATCCACCCACAATTATTACAAAACAATTGTTTTAAAACAAGTTCAACAAAACCACAAGTTCATCAAAGTTTCATAAACAAGAACCAAACACCAAACCATTAGTTACCATTCTATTTATTGCCAAAAGTTCCAATATGACCAACCGCTTGGACCTCTACTTTGACCGCCCATTTCGGCCATCCTTTGCTCCTCCTCCTCTTGACGTTCACGTTCACGTTCATCTAAGTGCCATTGTTGTGCATTGTACATGTCTTGTGCACGTTGCATCGCGTAATCATAATTGTAAGGAGTTGGATATGGTGGTTGTGGAATTGAATTTACAAAAGGGCTCCATGGTTCACGATGGGGAAGCGACGCTTTGGGGGTCATTTTGATGATCTCAACTGAATGACATAACCAATTGATATCCCGGGTATGTCCTGCTTGGGTGTACTCAATGCCATAGAGACGTCGGTTCACCCCACCAAATTCACCACTAAGATATTCTCGATCTTGCGGACTAAGGTTAAACCCCCTTGAGTTGGTGCACTAAAACTCCCACTACCCCCGGCTTAAGTTTGGTCGATCTCATGGGTTTGGGTTTGGGTTTGTGTTCGGCTTGGTGTGGCTCCTCCTCTAAACATCACACCTATTTTCCTCTTTTCTCAAGATATTACAACCAAGATAGTCATTCATGTTCATTTTCTTAGCCTCCTGCTTCCCACTTTTTAAACCCTCAAGATTGATATTCAAGTATTTGACAATAAAGGTCACATAATGGCCACCCGCTGAAGGCTTTAAAGCCTTAGAACTATCCTCAACATTAAGGATGGAGGTGATTAGGTTTGGAATGTGGGTATTCCAACCATTATAGATGTAATGATTAAGCCAAACATCAAGGTAGGACATCTTCTCATAATTTTTGGCTCGGCTATTGATCACTCTTGAGACGACCATGTGGATCATTCATCGGACAAGAGACTTAATGTTTGTCATAGATGTTTTCCCAGGATTGAATGGTCCTCGGCCATGAGGCCCCAATTTTGGTCAAAGTCAAAGGTAGAAAGCATAACTTGGCAATTTCTCAAATAAGCCCACAACAAATCAGGGTCATGAATGTATTCCTGATAGATCCCTAGAATCCTAATCCATTCCAGCATGCTTAAATTTCTTTCCATTCCCCCCAAACACAAGGTCATATAGTTAGAATCTGTAATCAAACTTGGGTATGGTTTAAAGTCCATAGTTGTGAGAAACCCCATTGTGAGAGTTGGGTATGTGGTTTCTCTCATGATAAAAAGTGGCCACCATGGGCTTATTGTTTGTTGTTTGTTTGTGGGGTCCGGGTAAACTATGACACATTTCAACAAGTTGGTATACTTGCCTATTTTCTTCAAGGGTTCCCAATCAATGTTTTTTTGCACATTTATCGGTTTGGAAAGTCGGGCAGTTAATCTCTTATGCCATACCTCCTCCCTTTCCAAGTCAAAAATGGCTTGAAGCCATGGGTGTAAGTAATGACCTTGGTCTCTTTCCTCGTCATGAGATGGAGAGTCATGGCATGTTGGGTCGGGAGAGTTATTGGATAGTTGTTCTTGGCAAACCCGTTAAGCCCTAATTGCCTTTTGGCGTTTTGTGCCACCCTCTACTTGTTTCTCCTTTCCCTTGCTTTTACTTTTACCTCCGCCCTAAAATAGAATGAAAATAACAAAACAAAACCCATGTTGCACCAAATTAGCATTAATGTTATCATACCACAAGCAACTCAACTAAGGGGTTAGCTCACCCCTACATTTAAGCACGTTAATCAATCATAACAATTCATCACATAAAGGATCCAATTTTATCATGCTTAGGCCAAATAGTCAATGTGCAAGGATAATACAATGGTTAATTCGGACATATCAAATAGGTGTAATTTTAGCATCCCAATTAACATTGCAAGCATATCGAGAATACGCATTAAAACTATAGGACATGATGCTCCATATTTCAAATCAACTAATTCAAAAGTCAAAAGTCAAAGCTAGTCAAACCCTAAAATCATAAACCCTAATTTTCAAGTTTATAGCAAAGAGTCACCAATTTTAAGGGATAAATGACATTATTAAGATGGTAGACTAGCAATTAACCCTAGACATCACCAAATTGCATCTCAATCGACCGATTACAAAAAGCCCCAAATTGAAGAACCCTAGATTTTCAAAGTTTTAGTTTATGCAATTAATCACTAGAATCATGTAAATCAACAACAATGTAGTCTAGATTCAGCAATAATTTCACAACTATTATCTTAAATCAAACATAATAATCATATAAAGCAATTAGAGATTAAAGCATTGATCATTACATATAATCAAGTAATAAAACAAGAAAAAAGCAAGAATCATGTAGCGACCCGACAAAATCGTCATTGACGGCGCCGCTAACTTAGGTCTCGTTACGTGGTTGCAGTCCCTATATGATACTCGTTTGACCGAAATGATGTCGCATTCATTTGAAACGTATAAGACTTGCAAAGTTTAGTTTACAAAACCGTTCGACAACGAGTTTAAGTTTACAAAGGTACAAAGTATAAATGAAATCAATTGCGACATAATTAGTTTAAAATCACGGTTGCTATAAATAGCGTAAGTATGTAAACAATATGTTTGAAACCAAAGGTGCTATCACTAGCGTATGCATGTATGTATGCTTGAGTCCAAGCAAGAAATCAGAGTGTATGCATGTATGCTTGACTCCAAGCAAGTATAAGTGTACGCGGAAGCATGTATCAAATAGCCATGTATGAACCTGAGAAACATATAGAAAACTGTCAACGAAAAACGTTGGTGAAATCATAGGTGTTTTAGTAAACATTGTATTTGAACCACAAGATTTAATATAAGATGATTATCAAAATCATTTGCATTCCAAAGTTGTTGGTTGTATCGCGGGCACCCAATTATCAAACTTAACTGTTTTGCACCCTTTGCGTAGTGTTAGAACATACACTAGACCCGAAAATATATTTCATCCGCTAACGGTAGCGAACCGTCCGAATGAGGCTAGTCAAGCCCATATGATCACATAATATAAGTTCTCGTTTACACCCTGCAAGTGTAACTAATGATAATTAAATTGAGAATTTTTGTTCAAACCCGTACGTGGAATGTTCATTTTCGTACTTGTGTTCAAAGTGTAAAAGTATGATACGTATATGTTTCTCATCCCATAGTTTAAAGCATAAAATTTGTTGAAAGATGGGACTATGATCTCACCTCGAGTGCACGAGTATAAATGTACTTCACAAAGTAAATGTGTGCATGAAAGTTGCTTAGCCTTGACCTAAACAAGTAAGTTGTATCAATTAACCGATTACGACACAAGGTCGGGCGAAATGTGTAACGACCCGGATTTTTCCAATCGTTTTATACTTATGAGATTAATATTTACATAAATTAAACCTTACCAACATGATAAGCAATCCAAATTGTTGAGACTTGTGTTTTTGAAAAGAGTTTTACACAACGTTTGACCGTCCAATTTGACCGATGATATCACGAACTATATAACATACGATAATTATATGTTTGTGTATATATATGCATTTATATATATTTAACATGATCTAAGGATGGTTTAACATCTCATTGTGTACTAATGACAATGAGTTATAAGTATATTTTGAAACTACTAACTTAAGTTTTCAAAACGATAACTATACGTAACATTCTTTGATATATATACTTATAACCTATAATGCTTATACATGTATCGTATATATAATGTATTTAATCACTTTTTAAGGACTTAAATACATAAAACAATATAAGTAAATTCATAAAAGATAGCTATATTTGAATTCTCATTCCGTTTCCTCAAGATTTCTATACGTATATCTGGGGTATATGTACCCGTATCATACCCAGCTTCAATATGTATTTACTATTGGTATATACACATCAAATCAACATCCTAATCAAAATTATTAGTGCCCTAGATATGAGGTAACTAGGATTTTTCAAGTAGCATGAATTATTAGTAAGAAAACTAAATTAGGAATCCTTTTCTTTCTTTATAAACTAAAAACATTTTTATGAATGAACACCATTTCTTCACTCCATTTTCTCATACCTACACCCTCATTTCTCTCTCAAAATACTCCTAACTTCATACTTGATCATCTCCAAGCATTTTCCCCATCATTTAGCTTCAATTACAAGCCTTAAACACCATAAGAAAACTCTTTCAAGAACATATCAAAATAACCACCCATTTGAAGAAGTATACTTCTAACCTTTTGATCTAACTCCACCACTCTTTTATTCCAAGATTTTTTATTATCTCTTACAGTAACTTTGTCCAAGTAACTTGAGGTAGTAACCTTGTTCATAATCTTGTTTGATTCATAATTATATAGCTATCTTATTTTATGTTGTAAAATTTTAACAACAAGAACATAGTTTGAATGATTTCAAACTTGTTTGCAAACTAAATAGATCCTTCTAACTTAACTTTTAAAACACTTCAAGACCTATAATATATCATAATGATATGCTAAATTAACAAGATATAACTTGGTTTTACAAAGAACACCTTAAAAACTGAATCTACGTCGTCGGAGTGCAGCCGGGGGCTGTTTTGGGTTGGATAATTAAAAACCATCTTGAACTTTGAATTGGAAGTTCATGTTCTGGAAAAATGATATTTCTTATGAATATGTTAACACATAAAAATTTCATGGTTTAACTCAAAGTGTAAGTATTTTTAGAAAAATGATCATTAAATGTTGTTTTTATGATGGAAAATGATCACTTTCATAAGTTTTACCAAAGTTTGACCTATAACATGTGATTTTGAATACAAACTAAGGTATTTTCAGTTCATATTCTTAAAATTTGACTCGATCTAAGGAAGTGGCAAGTTGAACCAACAAAAACGGAGTTGTAATGAAGAAACTACGACTAAAACAAGATTGGGTATCCGAAGCTAGTTTAGCTACGAAAATATTTGGAGATAAAGTAAATTAATCATATCTTTTCTAATTAATGTGATATTTTATATATAATTACTTATGATTTGATTTTATATATTTTAGGACCACCCGTAAACAACACGAGAAGATTAATCATAAGACCTCATGATTGTACGCAACACGTCATTTGACAACACGGTACTTTATGTACGCAACACGTTATTTGATAACATGGTACCATGGGTCGAGATTAATTCTGATCAATACGAATACGATGGGGTCTTTATTTATTTTATTGAGCAACTAATTGTGGACCACTAACATCGGACTGCTAACTACGGACTAAGAAAATATTAAAAGTATTATAAGTATATATATATATATATATATATATATATATATATATATATATATATATATATATATATATATATATATATATATATATATATATGTAATGAATACTTGAAAAGAAAATATGTTGATATATTATATATATATGGTTAGGTTCGTGATATCTATCGGAGACCAAGTCGAGTTAAATACCTTCAAGGCAAAAGTGAGTATATAGTCCCACTTTTAAACTCTAAATATTTCGGGATGAGAATACTTTATGATTTACGTTATGGACACAAGTGATAAAAAAATATATTCTACGTTGAGTTGTACCACTGGCATACTTCCATGTAGCTTGGTAACTACTATTTACATGAGGTATTGTAAACGCGAATCCTGTTGATAGATCTATCGGGCATGACAACCCCAATCGGACTGGACGACCAGTATTCAACGGTTGCACAGTACTTCGTTTCGGTGACTACACTTGGTACAGTGTAGTGAGATTTCATAATAAAGGGAATATGCGACGTTGATTAAATGTTAAGTATGGTTATCAAGTGCTCGATCACTTAGAATATTTTTATTAAAACGTTTATGTATATGAAATCTTGTGGTCTATATTTATAACGCTGCTAGCATTAAACCTATATCTCACCAACTTTATGTTGACGTTTAAAGCATGTTTATTCTCAGGTTCCTAGAAGTCTTCCGCTGTTTGAATATATGTTAGAGAAACCATGTGCATGGAGTCATACATGTTTTATTCGAGGAAGCATTGCATTCACAAAATCATCACCGTGTATTTATTTTGACTGCATTTTCAACGGAAGTATTCTTGTAAACTGTTATTTACGGTGATTGTCTATATGTAGAAATCATCAGATGTCGAAAACATTAAATTTTAAATATTCATTTATGGTATATCTTTTCAAAAGAATGCAATGTTTATAAAACGTATCATATAGAGGTCAAATGCCTCGCAATGTAATCATATGTTATTGTATTCATCCCTATGGATTGGGTCGGGTCGTTTCATGTGGTATCAGAGCGGTGGTCTTAGTGAACCAGGTCTACATTAGTGTGTCTAACTGATAAGTTATTAGGTTGCATTAGTGAGTCTGGACTTCGACCGTGTCTGCATGTCAAAATTTTGCTTATCATTTTGTGTCAAAAATCATCTACTTATCATCTGTAGGAAATTACCTTCTTATCATCTTAAGTCTAAACGCGTCTTACTACATTCATTGCATGAATGGTGTATAGACAAAATTCATATCTTAGCGTATTTGCTAATTCATATCTTCGCGTATCTGTTACTGTAAACTTTGTCTGACATATTCCGTAAATTCCTCCGTAATCTATGAGATCTTTTGTTCTATATATGTGGATATTCTATATAATTAGAATACCACCCGATAGCCGGAAAATCATTTCATATCGAAAAATCCTTTATTCAATCATACGAAATGGAACTCGTCACTAGTTGAAGTCCCTCGGATTCCGATATGGAATACCACTCAAGCTCCGAAAGCAGTGTGACCGGAATGGATCAACCAATCAGTCATCATCTATTTTGGATGGATTAGGGATGGGTTCGTAGCCTCCTCAATCACTGGAGACAAGAAGAAGGTGATCCCTTCCATCCACCAAATTGCCCTCTTGACGATGAACCTGAAGCACTTACCGGCGAACCTGTTCGAGAAACCATTTTCTCTCTCATTTCCAGAGTATCTCGTCACGATTATATACTACATCAAATTCTAGATTTTATTTATCCGCTCGTCCCAACCGACAATCACCCCGGTGTAATAGAAGAAGTCAACGAGATTCGCACTCGGGTAGTGGCTTTGGAGAATACGGTACGAAGGTTACAAACACCATCAGCAGCATCAGCAGCATAACCAGTACCGTCAATAACATCAACATAGCAAGCCTCAATACCCTCAGCACCAGCAGCATCACCAGCATCAACGTTATCACCATCATCACCACCAACAATCACATCCGCATCACACACCTCAATATCACCATCCGTTCCTCGGATATCAACGTCACACGCACCATAGATACCAAGAAGTACCAACAACAATAAACGATGAAGTATTGATTCATAACTTCATCGGAGAAACATTCTATGGTGATTATGTAATCTCTAAAGACATAGAGATTACCTATTTCTGCCTTAACCATAAATCAGATGAGTGGACAGAAATGATAAAAGGAAGAGTAGAAACCCCGACAAGAATGATGCGTAAGGTACAAGCTAGACTTGTTTTACCAACAGCATCAGCAGTACCCTTAGCCTCACCAACACAGTCAGTGTTGTCAATATTGTTAGAATCGTCAGCAACTTTAACATCACAAGCTCCACCAGTTCAAGAATCACCGTGGACATCATCAATAACGCGTATATTGCATCAACGAGTTATGAAGTATTAACTCATTCTTCTGAAGAATTTATATAAATATTTTATATATATGAATTCGGAAACCAAAATAAATCGTTTCGTACTAAGCTATTAAGTATGAATTAAAAAAGGGTAGATACTACTCGTTTAAATTCATACTACAAATATGCAATGATGTACGTCCTTCGTCAGCAACTTAATCATCATTAACTACAATCCATGTTTCAATACAATGAATTTCGTTTTATAATAAACCAAGTGTATTATTCAATAATATGTTTGATTTTACACTTTCATCTTCAATGTACTCGAAGCTTACTGGGAAACAACATTCATATCTTACGAAGTTAGCAAGAGTTCAATGAGTATCAGCATGATTCACTAAGGAAATATATATAAGAATAAATAATGAAGTATTGTGTGATGACCCGGAAATTTCCGACCAAATTTAAACTTAATCTTTATATGATTTCGACATGATAAGCAAAGTCTGTAATGTTAAGTCTCAAAAAGTTTGAACTGTTATCATACATATTAAATTACCCTGTGACTATTTCCAACGATTCGCGAACTTTTAGACATAAATAGAAATGTATATGTAAATAACTATACATGTAAATAATTATATATTGTAAATCAAATATATTAGAGAAATATTATGTGATTTAAATATTATGAAAGATAACTTAGAAGAAATAAATATTATTACCTATCAATTCATTATTATTATTTTTTGTGCATTCATATTTAGTATTATATTATTATTAATTATTATTATTATATTAGTTATATAAAGATACATATAGATAGATGGTATACTGAACAAATTATCTTTCCCCAATTACTGCCAATCTTGTTTTCACTTTCGGGAGTGTTTGATCAACCACCAAACTATCTCTATACTTTACCTAAATATAATATATGCACAAATGAGAATCACACACATACAATTCAAACAAATAGATTTCACGGATTGTAAACTGTGGTTCCTTTTTGACTTCTTTAACAAATCATTATCACTCATACCTAAGTGTATATAGATATATACCTACACCAATATGTTAATGGAGATTAACACTAACCTAAACCACAAGACCTATCACCATTCTTAATTTTGATTACTTCTTCATGAAACCTAAACCGCCCTTGATCACAACCATCGATTACCACCATCTACCTCACCCTCTCTTGTTTCTTTTCCTAATCGAACAAGCACACAACCATCACCTTGCTTCATCTCTTTGTTTGATTGCCACTTCAACTGTAAACAATTGTGAGCCATCATCTAATCACCACCGAAATACAACCACCTAGTACCATCGTCCTCAACCATCGGCATCCTCCATCACCACCGTTCATCACTACCACCCTATAATCCTCCCCATCTTCATCATTTAAAACGCCACCATAAACTCACCACAACTTCAAAAAAACCATCGGTACCCTCACCATCTTATTCGGTCACACCAAACGAAGCCGTCCACCTTTCTTCACCTTCATCTTCGAGAACCCACCTCACCATAACCACCTCTTTCATCTCTCTTTTCTCTCTCTCTCTCTCTAACTCTCTCTCTCAAACATAAACTGCCCAAGAACAACACCCAATTATTTCCTGCTGCTTGATTTACAGCCAATTGAGACCGCTATATTTATGTTTCGGTTTCAACAACTTCCACCAACCATCAAACCTGATGCTGTATGGATTCCTTATTTTCTATTCGAAAGTAAACCCAAAACCCCATCATGAAGTACACCATGAACCACCATGACTATCAAATACCATCAAAAACCACTTCAATATATTTTTCTGTTTTCGTTTAAAAACAACCATCATCACCACCACTTAAACCCAACAACCACCACCAAAACCACCGGAACTGTTAAACGATGCATATGTTTTATGTTTCAGTCCAAACGATCCCTACAAACCTCACTGCTATTCGCTTGTTTCTGTTTCTACTTCTTTCGAACACCAATACAGAGAAGTATGGCTACGGTGTTAAGAGAAAAATAAAATATTTTTTATACTCCTTTTTAAATTGCTGGTTCTTGATCGAACAACTCTTCTCATCAAGAGTTTTATATTACTATTTCCTATTTTAAATTGATACTGGCCGACAAAAAGGAATATGGAGTACATCTGTATTATAAAACAGATAAAAAAAAAGAAAGAAAAAGATGGGAGAACCGAATCCTATTACATGCACCTGCAAACTAATCGAGCTTTTTTGTTATTTTTGATAAACTGGGCTGTTTAAGGGATTAAATTAAAACTCACTTGGACTATCGAATTTGGACTGCTATGTTTGGTTCATAAATGGGCTGCTAAATTCTTTTGGGCCGAAGTAAGCCCACCTTCATTTGAATGTATTATTATTACACAGTATTATTATTGTTAAGTAGATGATGAGGTTACCATGATGAAAGATGATGATATATATCAATGATGATTAGATAATGATATAGGCGATGTCAATTAGATGATGTTAGATAATGATACGGATATAATGTTGATATAATGTTGATGATGGTTATGCTGAGGGTTAGGATATGATGATGGAAGTATAATGAAAATAGAACAGTTTCATACACATTAATTAAATACTTGATCGAGTTAAATACAGAAACTAAATAATGGTTCAATGGTTTGGGTCCATGTTCGATAAGTGAGAGGTCATGGGTTCGAATCTGGATAGTGACACATTTTTATCAACCGTGGAAGCTACAACATATTTAAGGTATTATTATTATCATTATTATTATTATAACTAGTATTAGAGTAAGAGTTACTAGTAATATGATTAGGATTATTGATATTAGTAAAACTATTAGTAGTATCATTATTATTAAACTTAGCTTTTCATAAAATTTCTAGTGTTACTAAAAGTATCATTATTATTATTAGTAAAATTATTATTTTTATAGTTATTATTATTAGTGTTCATTATTATTAAAATTAACATTTTAATTAAAAGTATCATTTTCACTAAAGTTACCATCTTTATTATTAATACTAAAAGTATAAATTTTAACTCTATTATCATTATTATTATTTTTATCATTACTAATATTATTTTAGTATTATTGTAATATAAATATATACAAAAACATATTTGATACACATAACATAACAAAATTTATATTTTTATTTATTTTAAATACATAAAATGAATATATGAAAACATATAGGTTATTAACATAAAAATGATATAAATTTTGTTCGATTACAATATGGGTGTTAATATATACATAAATGATATAGGTTCATGAATCCGAGGCTAACCCTGCATTGTTCAGATGTTCAGTGATGTCATATGTATTTTTACTACAAAATACAGTATTGTGAGTTTCATTATTCCCTTTTTATATACATTTTGGGCTGAGAATATATGCAAATGCTTTATTAACTGTTTTACAAAATTTATATGCGTGAGTTTCATTTACCTTTTTACCCTTTATATTTTTGGGCTGAGAATACATGCGCAACTTTTATAACTGTTTTATGAAATAGACACAAGTAATCGAAATTACGTTCTATGGTTGAATGATCAAAACTGAATATGCCCCTTTTTATTAAGTCTGGTAATCTAAGAATTAGGGAACAGACACCCTAATTGACGCGAACTCTAAAGATAGATCTATCGGGCCCAACAAGCCCCATCCAAAGTAACGGATGCTTTAGTACTTCGAAATTTATATCATGTCCGAAGGAGGATCCCGAAATGATAGGGATATTCTTATATACATATTGTGAATGTCGGTTACCAGGTGTTCAATCCATATGAATGATATTTTTGTCTCTATGCATGGGACGTATGATTATGAGAAATGGAAGTATGAAATCTTGTGGTCTATTAAAATTATGAAATGATTCTTTATGATAAACTAATGAACTCACCAACCCTTTGGTTGACACTTTAAAGCATGTTTATTCTCAGGTACGAAAGAAATCTTCCGCTGTGCATTTGCTCATATTAGAGACATTACTTGGAGTCATTCATGACATATTTCAAAAGATGTTGCATTCGAGTCATTGAGTTCATCAAGATTATTATTAAGTCAATTATATTTGGATATATTATGAAATGCTTTACATGCCTGTCAACTGTCGATGTAACGAAAGTTTGTCTTTTAAAAACGAATGCAATGTTTGTAAAATTTATCATATAGAGGTCAATTACCTCGCGATGTAATCAACTGTTGTGAATCGTTTGTAATCGATATGGACTTCGTCCGGATGGATTTGGACGGGTCTCTACAGTTGGTATCAGAGCGGTGGTCTTAGCGAACCGGGTCTTGCATTAGTGTTCTAACTGATAGTTGTTAGGATGCATTAGTGAGTCTGGACTTCGACCGTGTCTGCATGTCAAAAGTTTTGCTTATCATTTCGTGTCGAAAAATTACCTGTTTATCATTCTTAGAGAATCACTTACTTATCATCCTTAGTCTAGACACATCTTATTGCATTGACTGCATGATTAGTGTATAGACAAAATTCATATCTTAGCATATCTGCTAATTCATATCTTAGCATATCTACTACTGTAAACTCTGCCTGACATACTCCGTATATTCCTCCGTAACTTATGGAATATTAGTATTATATATGCATATATAAATTATGTATTGCAAGGTACTAATCTACATCCTATAATCTATTTCTTATCAAAAATTCTTCATCTGATTGTACGAGATGAATCCTTCAACCAGTTCGAGTCCCTCGAACTCCGATAGCTATTCCGATAGTTCTTCCGACAGCTATTCCGACGTGGACATTAACCTAAGCCCTGAAAGCAGCGTCACCAGAATGAATCAACCAACAAACCATCCCCAATTCATATGATAAGTTTGTAGATGACTTAATTAATGGAGACGAGAAGAAGGCAATCCTTTCCATCAACCAAATTCACCTCTTGGTGAAGAACCTGAAGCACTTACCAACGAACCACACCGAAACACCATTTTCACCCTTATTTCCCGAATATCTCAACATGATTATATACTATCTCAAAAATTCTAAACCTTAGTCATCCGCTTGTTCCGATCGACAATCATCCCGGTATAATAAACGAAGTCAATGAGCTTCGCGCTCGAGTTGTAGCCCTGAAAAGTATGGTGCAAAACGTACCAGCTTCAGCAACATCACCTGCAACACCAGTACCACCAACAACCCAAGTTTCAACATCACATGCCTCAACATCTCATTATGTACCTCGAGCATAATCATCAATCTGCGAATCGTTCTACATCATTTATCTTCGTCCTTCATGGTGATAATGTAATCTCTAATATTTTAGAGATTATGTACTCTAGTTCTAGCCGTAAATCTGAGGAGTTTAATATCACATTGACTCATTAAATCCATAGTTACGTCTGAAGGAAAATATATATGTATATATGTTTTCATAAAGATTGTAATTAAAATTTTTATTGTACAAACTGTTAATGGTGAAAATATTTTAACGGGTAGGTAATACCCGAGGAATATTTAGATTTCGCATTAATAAGTTACACTGTATATTCTTCAAATCTGATTCAACAGTCATTTACAATCCTACTTACAACCACAGCTATACGAATCCGTTCACCATAGAATAACCATTTCATTCAATTTCAAACTTGGATTTTGATCTATCAGAATTCAACAAGTGGCATAATGAAGAAATAATGGACACAATAAAAATTGATTAGAAACAGACTAATTGACAATATGAAATTTTGTTAAGAAACCACGCTAACAAAATCCTAGCTAACTGTTCCTAGCTAACTGTTAATTCCGTATTACATTTTATTTATCGCAATTTAATTATCGCAATTTACATTCTCGCAATTTTATTTATTGTCATTTAATTTCTGTATTTATTTTACGCACTTTAAATATCGGGACACGTATACAAGGTTTTGACATATCATATCGACGCATCTATATATATTATTTGGAATCACCATAGACACTCTATATGCAGTAATGATCGAGTTCTCTATACAGGGTTGAGGTTGATTCTATAATAATATATATACTTTGAGTTGTGATCGAGTCTGAGACATGTACACGGGTCACGATACGTATTAATTAATTCGAATATTATATATTAAATTGTATATGAATATGAATTATTGGACTGCTAACTGCGGACTACTAAGATTGGACAATTAAAATTAATTAAAATATTGATTATAACTTATGAAATTAAACAATTCTTCAAGTTTGCCACTTGATTTCATCTTAAACCTCATTTGTATCTTGACGATTACAGTCTGCGTTCAAACCTTTCATAATTCTTGAAAACACCTCAATCGAGGAGATGAACCAACCACATGATACCTACGAAAGAAAGAACTTATGCATATAGTTATGCATCTGAAAAACTCTCGGAAACTGAGTAAACGTTTAACACGTAGTTGTGCTAATTCCTTAGTGTTATTATCACCCAAAATAAGATTGCAATTCTTTTTCACAATTAGCCAATTTTGTCACAGCTCCAACAAATCCACTTCAATTTTTCATTCGAATAAACTTTATTATAAAGATTACCCATTCATCATCGTTACCAGAGAACCGTTTATATACCACCACATTAGCAGTAAACTTACTAGCAAATTCATTATTCATTAACTTAAGTTTATCTCCGAAAAACCATTATAATTGTTCATTAAAGTCCTATCATATACCCATCCGCATCTTGTAAAGAGAACTGCCATACCAAATACCGAGAAATCAACAATCAGTACTTTGAAAACTCACAGCATATCTACATCAACAGTTATATGTATGACATTTATTTCTTAGAATTATGATCTCTCATTCTGAAATTCTGAAAAGCACTCAGTCACAAATCAATACTCTGAATGTTGAAAAAGCTGAATGAAGCAGCAGAAACCATAGACAATCGTAAACGACCTTAATCATCGGAAGTTTGATGATAAAGAATAGTATGTTGGAAAAGCTCAGAAAAGTTGGAACTGAAAAACGGATTGAGCTAACCATGAAGGAGACTCTGAGCAAATCACAAGGACTAAACTTGTACATAAAGAACTCTGATGATTCTGTTTCTGATGAAGTCTTTAGTGAATATCTTGCTCCTTATTTATTCTAAATCCTTGCGAAAGGATTTTCTTCATCAACATTCGATCTCAGAAATTCTGAAAATATCATCATAAATATCTTTGATATTTCCGAGAATATTTTCATAACAATTCTTATCTGAAATCATTAATCTCTTCGTGCTATCAGTGTTACATCATATAGAAAATGTTAGTTTCTATATTCTGTAAACCTTCAAGTTTAAATTATGAATGATTTTGAAGTAGTGTTGGGAACTGATGCATGAGTTAGTATAATATAATGACACTTGATCAACGTGATTATATTACAGTAAGTCATGCTGAGTTTCTAAATGGGACATGATGATTCACAGATTATAATGTCATCATGTGCCATGCTACACGACCCTTACATCTTATCTGATATATAAACATATCAAGAAAATATTTTTCTTGATAGTTCTATTTTTTCAGTGATATTCTGGTAATTTGACAAGTCAAGATCGTACCATTACAATTTCCTTCTTAAAACATTAACTATGATCATTCTGAAATTCATATCTATGAATTCTGGACCGTTGCTCACTTTACTAGAGGTCGAGAGGATAATAACAAGGCAAAGATATCCAAAATATAAGAGGAAATATAAAGCCCAATGACAACACCAAAATTACAAACCGTGGATATCAGTACGTATGGCAATATAAAGACACGGGAGGATTATAAATACAATAATCCCTAGAGCATAGTAGAAATAAATAGATTCTACCGGTGGGAGTAGGAAAAGAAGAACGATCATTGCGATAGTCAGAATAAGAACAAGGATTAGAACCGGATTAAGCATTATTATAATCTTTTGGATATATGAACTGAGAAAGAAGGTATAGAAGTGGTGGAAACTAATGGAACGAAAAAGGTAAATTTATAATGGAAATATCAGACAGAGTAATCGAGGCAGATCACCGCATTTAATTATAGAGATCTTAATTCCCTTATTTGCCGAAGAATCAAATCTTTTAGATTCAAAAATTTTCTTAAAATCCCATGAATTCTGGAATTCAACCAAGACGACGTCAAAAGTTAAGACAAACCGTATTTTCTAAATTCAACCTGACTACATCAAAAGCTAAGGCAAATCTTTATTTCTCATTCCAATCTTTTGTGATAGCTTCATTCGTACTCTTCGAATAATCGAATTATTTTTATCCATATTACTCAATGATGATAAAACTATATTTATCAACTTATATTCGTCATGAAAACATTTTTATTGTTAGCCATGACCACCTCACTCAAATTTCGGGATGAAATTTCTTTAACGGGTAGGTACTGTGATGACCCGGAAATTTCTGACCAAATTTAAACTTAATCTTTATATGATTTCGACATGATAAGCAAAGTCTGTAATGTTAAGTCTCAAAAAGTTTGAACTGTTATCATACATATTAAATTACCCTGTGACTATTTCCAACGATTCGCGAACTTTTAGACATAAATAGAAATGTATATGTAAATAACTATACATGTAAATAATTATATATTGTAAATCAAATATATTAGAGAAATATTATGTGATTTAAATATTATGAAAGATAACTTAGAAGAAATAAATATTATTACCTATCAATTCATTATTATTATTTTTTGTGCATTCATATTTAGTATTATATTATTATTAATTATTATTATTATATTAGTTATATAAAGATACATATAGATAGATGGTACACTGAACAAATTATCTTTCCCCAATTACTGCCAATCTTGTTTTCACTTTCGGGAGTGTTTGATCAACCACCAAACTATCTCTATACTTTACCTAAATATAATATATGCACAAATGAGAATCACACACATACAATTCAAACAAATAGATTTCACGGATTGTAAACTGTGGTTCCTTTTTGACTTCTTTCACAAATCATTATCACTCATACCTAAGTGTATATAGATATATACCTACACCAATATGTTAATGGAGATTAACACTAACCTAAACCACAAGACCTATCACCATTCTTAATTTTGATTACTTCTTCATGAAACCTAAACCGCCCTTGATCACAACCATCGATTACCACCATCTACCTCACCCTCTCTTGTTTCTTTTCCTAATCGAACAAGCACACAACCATCACCTTGCTTCATCTCTTTGTTTGATTGCCACTTCAACTGTAAACAATTGTGAGCCATCATCTAATCACCACCGAAATACAACCACCTAGTACCATCGTCCTCAACCATCGGCATCCTCCATCACCACCGTTCATCACTACCACCCTATAATCCTCCCCATCTTCATCATTTAAAACTCCACCATAAACTCACCACAACTTCAAAAAAACCATCGGTACCCTCACCATCTTATTCGGTCACCACCAAATGAAGCCGTCCACCTTTCTTCACCTTCATCTTCGAGAACCCACCTCACCATAACCACCTCTTTCATCTCTCTTTTCTCTCTCTCTCTCTCTAACTCTCTCTCTCAAACATAAACTGCCCAAGAACAACACCCAATTATTTCCTGCTGCTTGATTTACAGCCAATTGAGACCGCTATATTTATGTTTCGGTTTCAACAACTTCCACCAACCATCAAACCTAATGCTGTATGGATTCCTTATTTTCTATTCGAAAGTAAACCCAAAACCCCATCGTGAAGTACACCATGAACCACCATGACTATCAAATACCATCAAAACCCACTTCAATATATTTTTCTGTTTTCGTTTAAAAACAACCATCATCACCACCACTTAAACCTAACAACCACCACCAAAACCACCGGAACTGTTAAACGATGCATATGTTTTATGTTTTAGTCCAAACGATCCCTACAAACCTCACTGCTATTCGCTTGTTTCTGTTTCTACTTCTTTCGAACACCAATACAGAGAAGTATGGCTGCGGTGTCAAGAGAAAAATAAAATATTTTTTATACTCCTTTTTAAATTGCTGGTTCTTGATCGAACAACTCTTCTCATCAAGAGTTTTATATTACTATTTCCTATTTTAAATTGATACTGGCCGACAAAAAGGAATATGGAGTACATCTGTATTATAAAACAGATAAAAAAAAAAGATGGGAGAACCGAATCCTATTACATGCACCTGCAAACTAATCGAGCTTTTTGTTGTTTTTGATAAACTGGGCTGTTTAAGGGATTAAATTAAAACTCACTTGGACTATCGAATTTGGACTGCTATGTTTGGTTCATAAATGGGCTGCTAAATTCTTTTGGGCCGAAGTAAGCCCACCTTCATTTGAATGTATTATTATTACACAGTATTATTATTGTTAAGTAGATGATGAGGTTACCATGATGAAAGATGATGATATATATCAATGATGATTAGATAATGATATAGGCGATGTCAATTAGATGATGTTAGATAATGATACGGATATAATGTTGATATAATGTTGATGATGGTTATGCTGAGGGTTAGGATATGATGATGGAAGTATAATGAAAATAGAACAGTTTCATACACATTAATTAAATACTTGATTGAGTTAATTACAGAAACTAAATAATGGTTCAATGGTTTGGGTCCATGTTCGATAAGTGAGAGGTCATGGGTTCGAATCTGGGTAGTGACACATTTTTATCAACCGTGGAAGCTACAACATATTTAAGGTATTATTATTATCATTATTATTATTATAACTAGTATTAGAGTAAGAGTTACTAGTAATATGATTAGGATTATTGATATTAGTAAAACTATTAGTAGTATCATTATTATTAAACTTATCTTTTCATAAAATTTCTAGTGTTACTAAAAGTATCATAATTATTATTAGTAAAATTATTATTTTTATAGTTATTATTATTAGTGTTCATTATTATTAAAATTAACATTTTAATTAAAAGTATCATTTTCACTAAAGTTACCATCTTTATTATTAATACTAAAAGTATAAATTTTAACTCTATTATCATTATTATTATTTTTATCATTACTAATGTTATTTTAGTATTATTGTAATATAAATATATACAAAAACATATTTGATACACATAACATAACAAAATTTATATTTTTATTTATTTTAAATACATAAAATGAATATATGAAAACATATAGGTTATTAACATAAAAATGATATAAATTTTGTTCGATTACAATATGGGTGTTAATATATACATAAATGATATAGGTTCGTGAATCCGAGGCCAACCCTGCATTGTTCAGATGTTCAATGATGTCATATGTATTTTTACTACAAAATACAGTATTGTGAGTTTCATTATTCCCTTTTTATATACATTTTGGGCTGAGAATACATGCAAATGCTTTATTAACTGTTTTACAAAATTTATATGCGTGAGTTTCATTTACCTTTTTACCCTTTATATTTTTGGGCTGAGAATACATGCGCAACTTTTATAACTGTTTTACGAAATAGACACAAGTAATCGAAATTACGTTCTATGGTTGAATGATCGAAACTGAATATGCCCCTTTTTATTAAGTCTGGTAATCTAAGAATTAGGGAACAGACACCCTAATTGACGTGAACTCTAAAGATAGATCTATCGGGCCCAACAAGCCCCATCCAAAGTAATGGATGCTTTAGTACTTCGAAATTTATATCATGTCCGAAGGAGGATCCCGGAATGATAGGGATATTCTTATATACATATTGTGAATGTCGGTTACCAGGTGTTCAATCCATATGAATGATATTTTTGTCCCTATGCATGGACGTATGATTATGAGAAATGGAAGTATGAAATCTTGTGGTCTATTAAAATTATGAAATGATTCTTTATGATAAACTAATGAACTCACCAACCTTTTGGTTGACACTTTAAAGCATGTTTATTCTCAGGTACGAAAGAAATCTTCCGCTGTGCATTTGCTCATATTAGGGACATTACTTGGAGTCATTCATGACATATTTCAAAAGATGTTGCATTCGAGTCGTTGAGTTCATCAAGATTATTATTAAGTCAATTATATTTGGATATATTATGAAATGCTTTACATGCCTGTCAACTGTCGATGTAACGAAAGTTTGTCTTTTAAAAACGAATGCAATGTTTGTAAAATTTATCATATAGAGGTCAATTACCTCGCGATGTAATCAACTGTTGTGAATCGTTTGTAATCGATATGGACTTCGTCTGGATGGATTTGGACGGGTCTCTACATATTGATCCATAACTTCATTAATATTCTGTGAAGAATATGTGGTTCCTAATCGTTTTAGAGATTACTTATTCTAGCTCAAACCCAAAATCAAATGAGTCTAATATTATATTGACTTATTAAATTCATGATTACATCTGAAGAAGATATATATGTACATATATTTTCATAAAGATTGTAATAAAATTCTCTGGTACAAAACATTACTTGTGAAAATTTTTTTAACGGGTAGGTAATACCCGAGAGATATATAAATTCACAATTAATATGATTATATTCTTTGACTCTGATTCAACAATCATCAACTATACTCACTACCTTCACAATAATATACATTCTTTCATAGAAATCAAAACAACCATTCTCATCCAAATTTGATTACGACAAAACGAAATCCAAGTCAAGACTTAACAGAAGACATCACTCTTAGGACTCTTACATCTTTCAAAACTATACTTTGACTTCAAAACTATGCTAGAACATCATTCGATTCTTGGAACCCAGAAAAATATTTGTATCATTCAAAGTACTAAAACATCATATGTATATTAACAATTACAATCTATGATCAAACCCTTCGAAATTCCTAAAGACACTTCAAATAATGGACAATCGAGATGATGATCTAACCACACATTACCTGCAGTCTTGCACCTGAAAAGCTCTTGAAACCAAGGACATAATTTAACACGTATCCGCGTTAAATCTTTTAGCATTTATTAGCAAAAATAACTTTGCGATTCCTTTTCAAAATAGCAAATTTTGTCACAGTTTCAGCAAGTCAACCTCGACTTTCCATTCGAAATAGCCTTATTATAACCTGTAATACATACGATTACCCTTTTGTTACCAGAGAACCTTTTATATTCCACGACATTATCAGCAGATGTACCAGCAAGTCGTTACCCCTTTGGCAGAATCAACAATGGGTATTTTGAAATCTCGCAGTGTTTCTATTTCAGTAGTTATATATATATATATATATATATATATATATATATATATATATATATATATATATATATATATATATATATATATATACAACGTCTATCCGCAAGAATTACATATTTCAAATGTGAAGTTTCTGAAAAATGCTTCAGTCTACGAATTAGCGCTATGAAATTTTGGAAAAGACTGATAAAGTGGTAAAGACAGTAGACAACAATTACGGTCAGAAGTTTGACAATAAAGAATAATATATTGGAAAAGTTCGAATGAAAAATTTGGTACTGGAAAACGGATTGAGCAAAGTATAAAGGAGGTCGTGGACAAATCATAATGACGAAATCTACCTTCAAAGGATCCAAATGATTCAGTGTCTGCTGAAACCGTTAGTAAGAACCTTACTCCTTATTCTAAACCTTCACAGACAGATTTTTCGCATCATTCCCTGATCTTAGATATTCTAAGATATCATCGCATCTTTCATTATAAATATCTCCGATATTCCTGAAGATATATTCCCAACTATCCTCATCAAAAATCATTTATCTCTTCACAATATCTGTGTTACAACATAAAAGAAACTGTGTTAGTTTCTAAATTCTAAAAAAAATCGAGTTTAAAATATGAATGGTTTGAAGTATTGTTGGAAACTGAAGCATGAATTAGTATAATATAATGACACTTGATCAACGTGATTATATTACAGTAATTCATGCTGAGTTTCTAAATGGAACATAATGATTCACAGATCATAACGTCATCATGTGCCATGTTACACAACTCTTACATTCTACCCAATCTCCAAACATATTAAGAACATATCTCCTTGATAATTCTATCTTTTCTGACATTCTGGTAACTTACCAAATCAAGATCGTGCAATTACTATTTCCTTCTTAGAACATTAACTATGTTTATTTCAAAAACCATACCTACGAATTCCGGACCATTATTCGCTTGACTCGAAGTCGGGAAGAGGAAACAGAAGTATGGAACTGTTGAATTTAAAAGAAAATATAAAGCTCGACAACAACAAATAAATTACAAACCGTGTATATCAATACGTATTGCAACGTAAAGGCACGGGAGAATTAACAATACTATAACCCCAAGGTAATAGTAGAAATAAATAAAATCCTCCGAAGGTAGATGAAAAAGAAGAATGATAGAGATGAAAGTTAAGAGTATATCCAGGATCAGTACTGGATGAAGCATACTGATAAATGTTTTAAAGTATGAATTGAGGGAGGAAGAATAGAAGGTATGAGTTGTAAGGAAATGAAGGGAGGTGGATTTATTGTAAAAGATCCGACAGAGCAATCAAAATAGATGATCGCATTTAAAGCGGATTCTAATTTCCTTGATTATCGAAGAATCAAATCTCATTATGAAGATTTTACTCCAAATCTCTTGAACTTGGAAATCAATCCTATCTACGTCAAAAGATATGACGAATCTATACCTACTCATTTCACCCTTTGGTGATAGCCTCTGTAGTGACCCGAACTTTACCATGTTTATATATATATTAAATGAAATTGTTATTTACATGATTAAGTGTTTCCAACATGTTAAGCAATCAAACTTGTTAAGACTTGATTAATTGAAATAGGTTTCATATAGACAATTGACCACCCAAGTTGACCGGTGATTCACGAACGTTAAAACTTGTAAAAACTATACGATGACATATATATGGTTATATATATAGTTAACATGATTTTATTATAAGTATGTATCTCATTAGGTATTTTAACAATGAGTTATTTACATAAAAATGAGACTATTAATTTAAGAAACTCGAAAACGATATATATAACGATTATCGTTATAACAACGTCTTACTAGGTACATATGAATCATATTAAGATATTGATACACTTGGTTAATTATGTTAAATGATAAGTAAATATATTATTAAGTGTATTAACAATGAAATACATATGTAAAAATAAGACAACTAACTTAATGATTTCGAAACGAGACATATATGTAACGATTATCGTTGTAACGACATTTAACTGTATATACATCATACTAAGATATATTATATATCATAATATCATGATAATATAACAATTTAACATCTCATTTGTTATAATAAACAATGGGTTAACAACATTCAACAAGATCGTTAACCTAAAGGTTTCAAAACAACATTTACATGTAACGACTAACGATGACTTAACGACTCAGTTAAAATGTATATACATGTAGTGTTTTAATATGTATTCATACACTTTTGAAAGACTTCAAGACACTTATCAAAATACTTCTACTTAACAAAAATGCTTACAATTACATCCTCGTTCAGTTTCATCAACAATTCTACTCGTATGCACCCGTATTCGTACTCGTACAATACACAGCTTTTAGATGTATGTACTATTAGTATATACACTCCAATGATCAGCTCTTAGCAGCCCATGTGAGTCACCTAACACATGTGGGAACCATCATTTGGCAACTAGCATGAAATATCTCATAAAATTACAAAAATATGAGTAATCATTCATGACTTATTTACATGAAAACAAAATTACAAATCCTTTATATCTAATCCATACACCAATGACCAAAAACACCTACAAACACTTTCATTCTTCAATTTTCTTCATCTAATTGATCTCTCTCAAGTTCTATCTTCAAGTTCTAAGTGTTCTTCATAAATTTCAAAAGTTCTAGTTTCATAAAATCAAGAATACTTCCAAGATTGCAAGTTTACTTCCAAGTTTTCTAAATCCATTCCAAGTAATCAACCAAGATCAAGAAACCTTTATTACTTACAGTAGGTTATCTTTCTAATACAAGGTAATAATCATATTCAAACTTTAATTCAATTTCTATAACTATAACAATCTTATTTCGAGTGGAAATCTTACTTGAAATTGTTTTCGTGTCATGATTCTGCTTCAAGAACTTTCAAGCCATCCAAGGATCCTTTGAAGCTAAATCTATTTTTATCATTTCCAGTAGGTTTATCCAAGGAACTTGAGGTAGTAATGATGTTCATAACATCATTCGATTCATACATATAAAGCTATCTTATTCGAAGGTTTAAACTTGTAATCACTAGAACATAGTTTAGTTAATTCTAAACTTGTTCGCAAATAAAAGTTAATCCTTCTAACTTGACTTTTAAAATCAACTAAACACATGTTCTATATCTATATGATATGCTAACTTAATGATTTAAAACCTGGAAACACGAAAAACACCGTAAAACCGGATTTACGCCGTCGTAGTAACACCGCGGGCTGTTTTGGGTTAGTTAATTAAAAACTATGATAAACTTTGATTTAAAAGTTGTTATTCTGAGAAAATGATTTTTATTATGAACATGAAACTATACCCAAAAATTATGGTTAAACTCAAAGTGGAAGTATGTTTTCTAAAATGGTCATCTAGACGTCGTTCTTTCGACTGAAATGACTACCTTTACAAAAATGATTTGTAACTTATTTTTCCAACTATAAACCTATACTTTTTATTTTTAGATTCATAAAATAGAGTTCAATATGAAACCATAGCAATTTGATTCACTCAAAACGGATTTAAAATGAAGAAGTTATGGGTAAAACAAGATTGGATAATTTTTCTCATTTTAGCTACGTGAAAATTGGTAACAAATCTATTCCAACCATAACTTAATCAACTTGTATTGTATATTATGTAATCTTGAGATACCATAGACACGTATACAATGTTTCGACCTATCATGTCGACACATCTATATATATTTCGGAACAACCATAGACACTCTATATGTGAATGTTGGAGTTAGCTATACAGGGTTGAGGTTGATTCCAAAATATATATAGTTTGAGTTGTGATCAATACTGAGATACGTATACACTGGGTCGTGGATTGATTCAAGATAATATTTATCGATTTGTTTCTGTACATCTAACTGTGGACAACTAGTTGTAGGTTACTAACGAGGACAGCTGACTTAATAAACTTAAAACATCAAAATATATTAAAAGTGTTGTAAATATCTTTTGAACATACTTTGATATATATGTATATATTATTATAGGTTCGTGAATCAACCATTGGCCAAGTCTTACTTCCCGACGAAGTAAAAATCTGTGAAAGTGAGTTATAGTCCCACTTTTAAAATCTAATATTTTTGGGATGAGAATACATGCAGGTTTTATAAATGATTTACAAAATAGACACAAGTACGTGAAACTACATTCTATGGTTGCATTATCGAAATCGAATATGCCCCTTTTTATTAAGTCTGGTAATCTAAGAATTAGGGAACAGACACCCTAATTGACGTGAATCCTAAAGATAGATCTATTGGGCCTAACAAACCCCATCCAAAGTACCGGATGCTTTAGTGCTTCGAAATTTATATCATATCCGAAGGGTGTCCCGGAATGATGGGGATATTCTTATATATATGCATCTTGTGAATGTCGGTTACCAGGTGTTCACCATATGAATGATTTTTATCTCTATGTATGGGATGTGTATTGAAATATGAAATCTTGTGGTCTATTGTTACGATTTGATATATATAGGTTAAACCTATAACTCACCAACATTTTTGTTGACGTTTAAAGCATGTTTATTCTCAGGTGAATACTAAGAGCTTCCGTTGTTGCATACTAAAATAAGGATAAGATTTGGAGTCCATGTTTGTATGATATTGTGTAAAAACTGCATTCAAGACAACTGATTTCGATGTAACATATTTGTATTGTAAACCATTATGTAATGGTCGTGTGTAAACAGGATATTTTAGATTATCATTATTTGATAATCTACGTAAAGCTTTTTAAACCTTTATTTATGAAATAAAGGTTATGGTTTGTTTTAAAAATGAATGCAGTCTTTGAAAAACGTCTCATATGGAGGTCAAAACCTCGCAACGAAATCAATTAATATGGAACGTTTTTAATCAATAAGAACGGGACATTTCAGCCTCACTCGTACTCTTCACAAAAATCAAATTGCTTTATCAATATTACTTGATGATAAGAAAACTCTAATTTTCAACTCGTATACGTCATGAAAACATACTTATTGTCAGCCATGACCATCCCATTCAAATTTCGGGACGAAATTTATTTAACTGGTAGGTACTGTAACGACCCGGATTTTTCCAATCGTTTTATACTTATGAGATTAATATTTACATAAATTAAACCTTACCAACATGATAAGCAATCCAAATTGTTGAGACTTGTGTTTTTGAAAAGAGTTTTACACAACGTTTGACCGTCCAATTTGACCGATGATATCACGAACTATATAACATACGATAATTATATGTTTGTGTATATATATGTATTTATATATATTTAACATGATTTAAGGATGGTTTAACATCTCATTGTGTACTAATGACAATGAGTTATAAGTATATTTTGAAACTACTAACTTAAGTTTTCAAAACGATAACTATACGTAACATTCTTTGATATATATACTTATAACCTATAATGCTTATACATGTATCGTATATATAATGTATTTAATCACTTTTTAAGGACTTAAATACATAAAACAATATAAGTAAATTCACAAAAGATAGCTATATTTGAATTCTCATTCCGTTTCCTCAAGATTTCTATACGTATATCTAGGGTATATGTACCCGTATCATACCCAACTTCAATATGTATTTACTATTGGTATATACACATCAAATCAATATCCTAATCAACATTATTAGTGCCCTAGATATGAGGTAACTAGGATTTTTCAAGTAGCATGAATTATTAGTAAGAAAACTAAATTAGGAATTCTTTTCTTTCTTTATAAACTAAAAACATTTTTATGAATGAACACCATTTCTTCACTCCATTTTCTCATACCTACACCCTCATTTTTCTCTCAAAATACTCCTAACTTCATACTTGATCATCTCCAAGCATTTTCCCCATCATTTAGCTTCAATTACAAGCCTTAAACACCATAAGAAAACTCTTTCAAGAACATATCAAAATAACCACCCATTTGAAGAAGTATACTTCCAACCTTTTGATCTAACTCCACCACTCTTTGATTCCAAGATTTTTTCTTATCTCTTACAGTAACTTTGTCCAAGTAACTTGAGGTTGTAACCTTGTTCATAATCTTGTTCGATTCATAATTATATAGCTATCTTATTTTATGTTGTAAAATTTTAACAACAAGAACATAGTTTGAATGATTTCAAACTTGTTTGCAAACTAAATAGATCATTCTAACTTAACTTTTAAAACACTTCAATACCTGTAATATATCATAATGATATGCTAACTTAACATGATATAACTTGGTTTTACAAAGAACACCTTAAAAACTGAATCTACGTCGTCGGAGTGCATCCGGGGGCTGTTTTGGGTTGGATAATTAAAAACCATCTTGAACTTTGAATTGGAAGTTCATGTTCTGGAAAAATGATATTTCTTGTGAATATGTTAACAAATAAAAATTTCATGGTTTAACTCAAAGTGTAAGTATTTTTAGAAAAATGATCATTAAATGTTATTTTTATGATGGAAAATGATCACTTTCATAAGTTTTACCAAAGTTTGACCTATAACCTGTGATTTTGAATACAAACTAAGGTATTTTCAGTTCATATTCTTAAAATTTGACTCGATCCAAGGAAGTGGCAAGTTGAACCAACAAAAACGGAGTTGTAATGAAGAAACTACGACTAAAACAAGATTGGGTATCCGAAGCTAGTTTAGCTACGAAAATATTTGGAGATAAAGTAAATTAATCATATCTTTTCTAATTAATATGATATTTTATATATAATTACTTATGATTTGATTTTATATATTTTAGGACCACCCGTAAACAACACGAGAAGATTAATCATAAGACCTCATGATTGTACGCAACACGTCATTTGACAACACGGTACTTTATGTACGCAACACGTCATTTGACAACACGGTACTTTATGTACGCAACACGTCATTTGACAACATGGTACCATGGGTCGAGATTAATTCTGATCAATACGAATACGATGGGGTCTTTATTTATTTTATTGAGCAACTAATTGTGGACCACTAACATCGGACTGCTAACTACGGACTAAGAAAATATTAAAAGTATTATAAGTATATATATATATATATATATATATATATATATATATATATATATATATGTATGTATATATATGTAACGATTACTTGAAAAGAAAATATGTTGATATATTATATATATATATATATATATATATATATATATATATATATATATATATATATATATATATATATATATATATATATATATATATATATGGTTAGGTTCGTGATATCTATCGGAGACCAAGTCGAGTTAAATACCTTCAAGGAAAAAGTGAGTATGTAGTCCCACTTTTAAACTCTAAATATTTCGGGATGAGAATACATGCATTTTATGATTTACGTTATGGACACAAGTAGCTTGGTAACTACTATTTACATGAGGTATTGTAAACGCGAATCCTGTTGATAGATCTATCGGGCCTGACAACCCCAATCGGACTGGACGACCAGTATTCAACGGTTGCATAGTACTTCGTTTCGGTGACTACACTTGGTACAGTGTAGTGAGATTTCATAATAAAGGGAATATGCGACGTTGATTAAATGTTAAGTATGGTTATCAAGTGCTCGACCACTTAGAATATTTTTATTAAAACGTTTATGTATATGAAATCTTGTGGTCTAAATTTATAACGCTGCTAGCATTAAACCTATATCTCACCAACTTTATGTTGACGTTTAAAACATGTTTATTCTCATGTTCCTAGAAGTCTTCCGCTATTTGAATATATGTTAGAGAAACCATGTGCATGGAGTCATACATGTTTTATTCGAGGAAGCATTGTATTCACAAAATCATCACCGTGTATTTATTTTGACTGCATTGTCAACGGAAGTATTCTTGTAAACTGTTATTTACGGTGATTGTTTATATGTAGAAATCATCAGATGTCGAAAACATTAAATTTTAAATATTCATTTATGGTATATATTTTCAAAAGAATGCAATGTTTATAAAACGTATCATATAGAGGTCAAATGCCTCGCGATGTAATCATATGTTATTGTATTCATCCCTATGGATTGGGTCGGGTCGTTTCAAAATGTGTTCATTTAGTCCTATGGCTCGTTACGACTCGAATATGTAGCATGTGAGTCACGTTATCAAGTTTCATGCAAGAATCAAGTATAAAATAATATTAGAATGATTGCATAAGTGTTTTATTAAGTTTGACTAAAAGTCAAACTTGGTCAAAGTCAACAAAAAGTTAACGGGGTAGGGTCGAGTCCCGAACTATTTTTCTAAGCTTAGAAATCATATATGAGCATGTTGTCCAAGTTTCATGTTGATCGGGGGTGTGTAGCATGCTTAGAATTGAATGAAAATTGACCAAAATGGGCAGTCTGCCTCAGATGCGCTGCATCTGAGGCAGATGCGCCGCATCTGCATCTGTTTCAGAAATTTTGGGGCAGTTTACACTTAGACGATTTCAACTTCAAACAACCATAACTTTTGACTCGTTAACATTCAAAACATGTATCTTATATCGTTGGAAAGGTAATTTAACAAGGAATACAACTTCATACATTTCATGAATAAAATCCATCATTATCAATAATGAAAACCTCAATAAATGATCATTAAACGTTCAAAATCAAGGTTTCAAGTTCACAAAACGCATTTCTTAACTCGGGAATCCAATTTACACATACGACACATCGTTTTGAAGGTAATGAAACATACAATACAATTAAACACTTACAAACAATATTAACAAGCATTCAATGCATAAAAATCCCGTTTTAAAGTTCATCAAATCCTAACCAAAATCATGAATTCAACAATTTTGTAAATGAAGCTTTTCTAAATCAACCTACACATCAATTTGAAGCTAATGATGCTAGTAACACTTTTAGTACATGAACTTTAACATTTAAACAACGTTAACTCATCCAAAATCAAAGATTAAGCACACCTATTTCAAGTTCATGCTAGTTACTCCAAAAACAACAAGTCGAGCAAACCAAACATATATTCATGTTAGACTTGAGCCATAGACACTAACTAACACCATTTCAAGTTTATAAAACGAATTTGAGAAATCTAGAGTTTTTAGAAACCTTACCCCAAGCTATGAAATTGGTACCAAATCGAAGAGGATGAAGAGAGGATCACGAATATGTAATTTGTTTTGTGATGAACTTCCTTGATTGAATTTAGATGATAAATCTTTGATGTTGGGGTTTGAGAGAAGATATGGAAGTAGCAAGAATGAGGGAGGTGGAATGGATGGAGGAGAAGGCCACTTTCACTATTTGACCTAGTCAAATTTTTGCCCACTTGGCAAGTTTGGTCCCTCAAGTTTCAAAGCAGGTGCGGGAATTAACCAAACGAATATTTTTAAAAATGCTAGAGTAAACGAGTGATGTTATAATTAAATAACGGGAATATTATGAACGTTAGTCAACGAAAGTTACGAATTTTAAATAACGAAAGATATTATTTAAAAAAAAGACAGTGTTAAAAATAAATTTAACGGAAAAATGCGGGATGTTGCATTACCTACACCTTAAAAGAAATTTCGTCCCGAAATTTAGTTGGAAGTAGTAGTCGTTGTTTCTTCCTCGAAACCTTGCATTGTAAATTCCACGAATAAGTGAGGGTACTCCCTTGGGCATTTCAACGAATTTGACAGTCGGGATTTCAAATCGTTTTAAAGTTTGGGTTCACGTTCTATAATTTCAACCGGTTCTCCTAGGAAGTGGAGGTTGGTATCGATAGTAAGTTCATCGAAAAGAATAACATGTTCTTGTTCGGCAAGACACTTCTTTAAGTTTGATATATAGAATGTAGGATGAACGGAGACTCAAATGGGTCGGAAAATCTAAACGGCTAGCAACGGGTCCAAAATGCCCCAAGATTTCAAAAGGATTAATGTATCGCGGATTTAGCTTTCTACGTTTCCCGAAACTGATTACACCTTTCTAAGGTGCGACTCTTAACATTTCACGGTCACCCATTTGGAATTCGAGAGGTTTACGTCAAACATTGGCGTAGCTCCTTTGGCGACTACGGGCTGTCTTGAGCCTTTCTTGGATTTGAACGATCTTAACGGTTATTTCATGAATGAGTTCGGGTTCGGTGGTTTGCTTGTCGCCTACGTCGGCCCAACAAATTGTAGAACGATAATTGCGGTCATATAAAGTTTCGAAAAGGTGCGGCGTTAATACACGAAAGAAAATTTTATAGTAAGAGAATTTGACTAAAGGCAAGTACTTTTCTCAAGTAAATTTGAAGTCGATAACACAAATTCGTATTACGGTTTCCAAAGTTTGAATCGTATGTTTGTTCGGTTCGTCGAGTTGTGGTTGATGTGCGGTACTCATGTCTAAACGTGGTCCCGAGGCTTTTTGTAAGGCACCCCAAAATTTAGAAGTGAAACGAGGATCTCGATCCGAAATGAGGTACAGTTCTTTTAAGATACATTTGAACAAGCTTGTTAGGACCTGAAAACATTTGTTAGAAAAAGTTTCTGTTTTCTCAAGAATTTCGCGTCGCGGAAGATTTATCGATTTTCGAAAACGTTCGTTAGGACTATTCACCCCCGTGGTGAATACTAGTATAACATGAAGAGTCTCTCTTTTCATTGAGAATTTAGAATAAATATTTCCTTATACGAAAGTACAAGTGTAAGGCGAGAGAAGTTTCCGCCTCGATGTGAGCATAACAAGTATATTGTAGTTCGTCGATAAACTGTGCGAAAATGAGATAGTATACATGTGTAACATATGTTTGAAGTCGAAAGAATTTGTCATTCGTTAGGAAGCATAAATATGATTCGACTATAATCGACGATGTGTCCCGGGTACGGTTGTTATCAATATTCTCGGAGTTGTCGGATGTTCAAACAAGAAAAATGAAGTCATGTACATGGTACATGGTGGTGATTAGGTTGATCGAGTCCAACCACCATCACGTGTCATTAGAACTTTGGTATGGCTTACCATAATATAACCACGTTGATCGAGTGTCGTTATATTATGCTAACTCATACCTCCATTCCCACATCACTCCATAAAATCAAATTCGGGTGATCGTGAAGATTTAAAATGAACAAAGTGTAACGACATCTCTAACGTGACTCGTATTGAATCGAAAGAATTAGTGCAACTCTAAAGAAGCGTTCCCCGAGGGAAGTGTATAAATGATTGTTCACGTCAATGCGGTTCAAGTCAAACGATAATGTATTTAGGTATGAAAAGAGTAACGAATCATGATAACGAGTAGTACGCAACCGTAGTGATAAATAGTGATGACGATACTCACCTAGAGTAGTGATGGTAGTAACTGGAAGTGGTAGATAGCAAGGAACACCGGTGTGACACCAATAGTAAGTTGAAACGGTGGCGAATAACAATCTGGGAGATAGAGTTCCCGAACAAGTGTGACTAATGAAGTCGTCATCATCCTTACGCGTATGAATCATGAATTTACGTGTGTTACCAGAAAGTGGCAGAATACGGATTCGTATGATGAAAGTTTGGTACCATTAAGAAGTTTGCCTAAGAATGATTCAAGTATACTGCACAAGTAGTCAAGTAAGTGCTATCTATAGCAAATGTATGTCAGAATGCAATGGCTAACTATCCGGTTATAGTCTAGATTCACTAATGCGTCATAACGACTCTGTCAGACACACTAATGCACATCCTAGATCCCTACAACCAACGCTCTGATACCATCTGTAGCGACCCGACAAAATCGTCATTAATGGCACCACTAACTTAGGTCCCGTTACGTGGTCGCAGTCCCTATATGATACTCGTTTGACCGAAATAATGTCGCATTCATTTGAAACGTATAAGACTTGCAAAGTTTAGTTTATAAAACCGTTCGACAACGAGTTTAAGTTTACAAAGGTATAAAGTATAAATGAAATCACTTGCGACATAATTAGTTTAAAATCACGGTAGCTATAAATAGCTTAAGTATGTAAACAATATGTTTGAAACCAAAGGTGCTATCACTAGCGTATGCATGTATGTATGCTTGACTCCAAGCAAGAAATCAGAGTGTATGCATGTATGCTTGACTCCAAGCAAGTATAAGTGTACGCGGAAGCATGTATCAAATAGCCATGTATGAACCTGAGAAACATATAGAATACTGTCAACGAAAAACGTTGGTGAAATCATAGGTGTTTTAGTAAATGTTGTATTTGAACCACAACATTTAATATAAGATGATTATCAAAATCATTTGCATTCCAAAGTTGTTGTTTGTATCGCGGGCACCCAATTATCAAACTTAACTGTTTTGCACCCTTTGCGTAGTGTTAGAACATACACTAGACCTGAAAATATATTTCATCCGCTAACGGTAGCGAACCGTCCGAATGAGGCTCGTCAAGCCCATGTGATCACATAATATAAGTTCTCGTTTACACCCTGCAAGTGTAACTAATGATAATTGAATTGAGGCTTTTTGTTCAAACCCGTACGTGGAATGTTCGTTTTTGTACTTGTGTTCAAAGTGTAAAAGTATGATACGTATATGTTTCTCATCCCATAGTTTAAAGAATAAAAGTTGTTGAAAGATGAGACTATGATCCCACCTCGAGTGCACGAGTATAAATGTACTTCACAAAGTAAACGTGTGCATGAAAGTTGCTTAGACTTGACCTAAACAAGTAAGTTGTATCAATTAACCGATTACGACACAAGGTCGGGTGAAATGTGTTCAATTAGTCCTATGGCTCGTTACGACTAGAATATGTAGCATGTGAGTCACGTTATCAAGTTTCATGCAAGAATCAAGTATAAAATAAGATTAGAACGATTGCATAAGTGTTTTGTTAAGTTTAACTAAAATTCAAACTTGGTCAAAGTCAACAAAAAAGTCAACGGGGTCGGGTCGGGTCCCGAACTATTTTTCTAAGCTTAGAAATCATATATGAGCATGTTGTCCAAGTTTCATGTTGATCGGGGGTGTGTAGCATGCTTAGAATTGAACAAAAATTGACAAAAATGGGCAGTCTGCCTCAGATGCGCCGCATCTGAGGCAGATGCGCCGCATCTGCATCTGTTTCAGAAATTTTGGGGCAGTTTACACTTAGACGATTTCAACTTCAAACAACCATAACTTTTGACTCGTTAACATTCAAAACATGTATCTTATATCGTTGGAAAGGTAATTTAACAAGGAATACAACTACACACATTTCATGAATCAAATCCATCATTATCAACAATGAAAACCTCAATAAATGATCATTAAACGTTCAAAATCAAGGTTTCAAGTTCACAAAACGCATTTCTTAACTCGGGAATCCAATTTACACATACGACACATTGTTTTGAAGGTAATGAAACATACAATATAATTAAATACTTACTAACAACATTAACAAGCATTCAATGCATAAAAATCCCGTTTTAAAGTTCATCAAACCCTAACCAAAATCATGAATTCAACAATTTTGTAAATGAAGCTTTTCTAAATCAACCTACACATCAATTTGAAGCTAATGATGCTAGTAACACTTTTAATACATGAACTTTAACATTTAAACAACGTTAACTCATCCAAAATCAAAGATTAAGCACACCCATTTCAAGTTCATGCTAGTTACTCCAAAAATAACAAATCGAGCAAACCAAACATATATTCATGTTAGACTTGAGCCATAGACACTAACTAACACCATTTCAAGTTTATAAAACGAATTTGAGAAATCTAGAGTTTTTAGAAACCTTACCCCAAGCTATGAAATTGGTACCAAATCGAAGAGGATGAAGAGAAGATCACGAATATGTAATTTGTTTTGTGATGAACTTCCTTGATTGAATTTAGATGATAAATCTTTGATGTTGGGGTTTGAGAGAAGATATGGAAGTAGCAAGAATGAGGGAGGTGGAATGGATGGAGGAGAAGGCCACTTTCACTATTTGACCTAGTCAAATTTTTGCCCACTTGGCAAGTTTGGTCCCTCAAATTTCAAAGCGGGTGCGGGAATTAACCAAACGAATATTTTTTAAAACGCTAGAGTAAACGAGTGATGTTATAATTAAATAACGGGAATATTATGAACGTTAGTCAACGAAAGTTACGAATTTTAAATAACGAAAGATATTATTTAAAAAAAAAAGATAGTGTTAAAAAATAAATTTAACGGAAAAATGCGGGATGTTACAAATCATGTGACGACCCGAAAATTTTCGACCAAATTTAAACTTAATCTTTGTATGATTTCGACACGATAAGCAAAGTCTATTAAACTGAGTCTCAAAATTTTTGAAATGTTTACATGGATACATTTAACCTTTGACCATCCTCAACGATTCACGAACTGTTGTGTGTAAATAAATATGTAAATAATATATATATATATATATATATATATATATATATATATATATATATATATATATATATATATATATATATATATATACACACACAAATATAAGTGTATACATTAATTTTAATTAATAGAATACAATTAAGTCATTTGAATTAAAAATGTAAAATAATATATATAATAATTAAGTTACTATTAATATATATATATATATATATATATATATATATATATATATATATATATATATATATATATATATATATTGTATACATAATTGTTGATTATATGTATATAGTAATATATTAAAATGTATAAATAATAAAAATTCAATACATGTTATTATATATAATATTATATAAATATTAAATATTACATAATTAATAAATTGTAATATTAAATTATGTAATTACAAGTTAAAATATAATCATTATATTAATATTATTGTTATCATTACTAATAACATTACTATTATAATTAGTAGTAAAAATTATAACTTTAGTTGTTATTATTATGATTACTATCATTTTCATTTTCATTATCATTATTTTTATTACTTTTATCATTATTTTTATTACCATTTTCATTTAAAAATATTATTATCAATATTTTTATTACTTTTAGTGTTATCCTCATTGTTATTATTATTATCAATAATTATTATTAATAGTATTATTAACATTATTATTATTAATTAATATTATTATTATTATTATTATTATTTATTTGAAATATTAAAAGTATTATAATAATTGTATTTATTAAATATTAATATTATTTATATGAAAATTATACATACAGATAGAAAAGAATTCGTGGAAGTTCAATATCAGATTGTTTAAAATTTTTTCCTTATCTAATAATGGATCACAGAATCGTACGAAATCAATTGGCCATCCCTATCTGCTTTATTTTTTGTGTTTTCAACTCCCTGGCTCGAATATATTGTCGACTGCTTCTAAATTATATAAGGAGTCGATTTCAACTCTTAACACAGACAAAATCTGTTTAACATCCCTTCCTACTTTTAAATTTTTGTATCTTTCTTCCTGGATTAATATTCTAGCGATCCTTTACTCGATATAAAATGATCCAGTTGCAATGTCAGTGATAAAAATCATTTGACCCATCACTCTATTCTCCTGCAAACCTTTCAACACATTACGATCTTGCTATCATCTTGATCACCCAGGTAACTCAACACCGAACCATCCACTTGATTGCTTTGTTTTTCTGTTTTCTTAATCATTCGAACACGAAAATCTCACACTAGACCAACGCCGCCCTATAACCCATTTAATCACCATCGAGGATAACCACTACCATCATCAAACCGCTAATATCACCTTGAAGATCATCATCCGATCGTGAACTACCACAATCACCCCTAACAACAACCCATCACCTTTCTTTTGTATATATTTTTTCTGTTTCGATCTCCATAGACAACCGCCATCACCTACGATCCTCACCACCACACAACCACCATGTTAAACCACAAAAACCACCTCACATTTTTGCTAATCGTGGTTGCTGCCGTCTTATGTCTTTCTATTTCGAACCATAACTGCTGCTACTACTTTTGTTTTTCCTGATACATCTTCCTAAAAACAACGAATATATAAGGTAAATGGTGTAAGATAAAGTAGAAGATAATGATGATTTTATTGATGAGGGTATTATAATAAGCAAGATGATTATGTTGCTTATTTTTTTTTCCTTTTTCCATTTGGTTTAAAAGAAAAAGTGGAAACAATTATGTCTATCTACTTGCAAGTGGAATTAAATGTCAAATGGTAGGACCTTATTGATATGATATTGTCGAGCAATATATTGAGTATCTATTTCTTTTCGATTGATATAACACAACCATCAATCTATTGAACCCATCTGCATACTGCTGCTTGAACCCATCGTCTATTTCTATTTATAACTGAACTCAAAAGCCCAACATCAAAACATTTTGAATTCAGTCCACTATAAGCCCATGATCGGTTTGAGGTATTAGGTTTCGAGCCCAACAATTTTATATAGCTGATTGTGACCCATTTACTATTTGGATTACACTAATACTTCTGCTCGACTAACAATCACAACCGAACCCTGGAGTTATTGCTTAAACCTTTTCCTGTCTGATCGACATCACCATTGACGACCCATCTGTTTTTTTAAGCTGCTGCTTCGGTTTACTTTAATTTTTTTTCTTCTCAAGTCGTCACCCACACTGCTACAGCAACTGAGCATGCTACGTTTGTTATTCTATTCCTATTTCCTGTTATATCAATGAGGAGGACATTGAGGATTATTAGTGATGAGAGTGATAAATGGCGATATAAGATGATGGTGATGTCACATAAAGATAACAATGATGATGATGAATAATAAAAATTAGGATTAAGATTAGGATTATGATTAAGGATTATGAAACTGTTAATTTACGAAAACAAATTAAGATGATGATGAAATGATGTGATCGTGATGATGATGTTGTATTGATAATAAGATAAATAATGATAAGAGATGATATGATAATGAAGGTGAAACATGTTGATGTGCGACGGGTTAAAAGAATTTAACAAACTAAATAAATCAGGAAATGCATAACAGTTCAATGGTTAGAGGTATATGTGCTTAATCGAGAGGTCGCGAGTTCGAGCCCGGGCAGAGGCGATTTTCTATTTTTTTGGAAGCTTATTCTTAAAGGTAGTATATTTTTATTAATATTATTATTATTATTATTATTATTAATAGTATTATTATTATTTTTATTATTAGTATTTTATTATCATTATTATTAGATTTATCATTTAAAAGTATCATTATCATTATTTTATTAGTTTTACCATTATTAATATTATTATCATTATTAATATTATTATCATTTTTTTATTATTATTATTATTATTATTATTATTATTATTATTATTATTATTATTATTATTATTATTTTTACAAACAGAAGATATTTATATAAAAATATATATTTATTTCATATATCATAAGTATACTAAATTCCTAATATATTAACTAATATAATAATATTTATATTAATATAACATTTATGAAAGTATATAGATATACATATAAGTATTATAACAAATCATAAAGATTAATATAACTATATATAAGGATATTAATCTATCTATATTATAAAATATATATAAACTTAGTTGATTAATATTACGATGTGTTAATATATATATTTGATATAGATTCGTGAATCCGAGGCCAACCCTTCATTGTTCAGTTCCGTCGTATGCATATTTTTACTACAAAATATCGTATTGTGAGTTTCATTACTCCCTTTTAAATGCTTTTGCGATATATATTTTTGGGACTGAGAATACATGCGCTTTTATAAATGTTTGACGAAATAGACACAAGTAATCGAAACTACTTTATATGGTTGAATGATCGAAATCGAATATGCCCCTTTTAGTCTGGTAATCTAAGAATTAGGGAACAGACACCCTAATTGACGTGAATCCTAAAGATAGATCTATCGGGCCCAACGAGCCCCATCCAAAGTACCGGATGCTTTAGTACTTCAAATTTATCATGTCCGAAGGATGTCCCGGAATGATGGGGATATTCTATATGCATCTTGTTAAGGTCGATTACCAGGTGTTCAATCCATATGAATGATTTTTATCTCTATGCTTTGCGAAATGCCTGATACGAGATGTATGTTTATGAGAAATGGAAATGAAAATCTTGTGGTCTATTAAAATAATGAAGATGATTGTTTATGATAAACTAATGAACTCACCAACCTTTTGGTTGACACTTTAAAGCATGTTTATTCACAGGTATGAAAGAAATCTTCCGCTGTGCATTTGCTCATTCTAGGGATATTACTTGGAGTCATTCATGGCATATTTCAAAAGACGTTGCATTCGAGTCATTGAGTTCATCAAGAATATTATTAAGTCAATTATAGTTGGATATATTATGAAATGTTATGCATGCCATCAACTTTTGATGTGATGAAAGTTTATCTTTTAAAAACGTATGCAATGTTTGAAAAATGTATCATTTAGAGGTCAAATACCTCGCAATGAAATCAACTATCGTGAATCATTTACAATCAATATGAACGAGGAATTTCAGATGGTATCAGTGCGGTGGTCTTAGTGAACCAGGTCTTGCATTAGTGTGTCTAACTAATAGTTGTTTAGATGCATTAGTGGGTCTGGACTTCGACCGTGTCTGCATGTCAAAAGTTTTGCTTATCATTTTATGTCGAAAATTACCTGCTTATCATTCTTAGGGAATCACTTTCTTATCATTCTTAATCTAGACATATCTTACTGTCTGGATTGCATGAATAGTATATAGACAAAATTCATATCTTAGCGTATCTGTTACTGTAAACTTTGCCTGACATATTCCGTAAATTCCTCCGTAATCTACGAAATCTTTTGTTCTATATATATAGATATTCTATGTAATTAGAAAACCATCCGATATCTGAAAATTATTTCATATTGAAATATCCTTTATTCGAAAGTACAAAATGGAAGTCGTCACTAGTTCAAGTCCCTCGGATTCCGACTGCTATTCCGATATGGAAACACACTTGAGCTCCGAAAGCAGTATAACCGAATGGATCAACAAATCAGTCATCACCAATTCTGGATGAATTGGGGATGGGTTCGTAGTCGACTTAATCAATGGAGACGCGAAGAAGGCGATCCCTTCCACCAACCGAATTCACCTCTTAGCGAGGAACCTGAAGCACTTAAGCACTTACCGGTGAACCAGTTTGAAACGCCATTTTCACCCTCATTTCCCGAATATCTCGCCATGATTATATACTATCTCAAATACAAATCCTTATTCATCCACTCGTTCCCAACCGTCAATCATCCCGGGGTAATGGAAGAAGTCAATGAACTTCGTGCTCGAGTAATAGCCTTGGAGTATATGGTGCAAAACTTATAAGCACCAGCAACAACACCGACAGCACCAGTACCACCAACAACACACGCCTCAACATCACTATCTGTACCTCCAGCATAATCATCGTACTACATGACGTCCTACATCAATTATCTTCGTTCTACATGGCGATTATGTAATCTCTAATGTTTTAGAGATTATATATTCGAGTTCTAACGAAAAATCAAATGAGGTCAATATCCTATTAACTCATTAAATCCATGATTACATCTGAATAAAATATATATGTATATATATTTTCATAAGGATTGTAATTAAAAGTTCTTTTGTACAAACTGTTAATGGTGAAAATATTTTAACGGGTAGCTAATACCCGAGGAATATTTAGGTTTCACATTAATAAGTTACACTGTACATTCTTTCAATCTGATTTAACAGTCATTTACTATCCTACTTACATCTACATATATACGTATCCGTTCACCGCAGAATAACCATTTTCATTCAATTTCATATTTGGATTTTGACCTATCAGAATCCAACAAGTGGCATAATGAAGAAAACATTGGGCAAAATAAAATTTGTTAGAAACAAACAAATTAACTATGAGAAATTGTGTTAAGAATCCACGCTAACAAAATCCTAGCTAACTGTTCCTAGCTAACTGTTAATTCCTTATTACATTTTAATTATGGCAATTTAATTATCGCAATTTAATTATCGCAATATATTTATCGCAATTTTAATTCTTGCAATTTTATTTATCGTCATTTTATTTCTGTTATTTATTTTACGCACTTTAATTATCGTCATTTAAATACTGTTATTTACGCATTTTAAATATCGGGACACGTATATAATGTTTTGACATATCATATCAACGTCATCTATATATATTATTTGGAATAACCATAGACACTCTATATGCGGTAATGATCGAGTTAGCTATACATGGTTGAGGTTGATTCTAAAATAATATATATACTTTGAGTTGTGATCGATTCTGAGACATGTATACAATGGGTCACGATACGTATTAATTAATTCGAATGTTATATATTAAACTACATATGAATTATTGAACTACTAACTGTGGACTACTAACATTTGACAATTAAAATGAATTAAAATATTGATTATAATATATGAAACTAAACATTTCTTCAAGTTTGTCACTTGATTTCATCTTAAACCTCATTGGTATCTTGACGATTACAATCTGCGTTCAAACCTTTCATGATTCTTGAAAACACCTCAATCGAGAGGATAAACCAACCACACTTCATCTACGGAAGAAAAGATTGATGCATATAGTTATGCACCTGAAAACACTCAGAACCTGAGTAAACGTTTAACACATATCTGTGCTAGCTCCTTTGGCATTGTTATTACCGAAAATAACATTGCGATTCTTTTTTAAATTAGCCAATTTTATCACAGCTTCAGCAAATCAACTTCAATGTTTCATTCGAATAAACCTTATTATAAATATTACCCCTTCATCATCGTTACCGGAGAACCATTTATATTTCACCACATTAGCAGTAAACTTACCAACAACCACATTACTCATTGGCTTAAGTCTCTCAGAAGAACCATTATATTTGTTCATTAAAACCTATTCATATACTCATTCACATCTTGTAACGAGAATTGTCATACCAACTACCGAGAAGCATCAATCGTCAATCTCGAATCTCGCAGCATTTTCACTTCAACAGTTATATATAACGTGTAACTCCTAGAATTTTGATCTTCATTCTGAAATTCTGGAAAGCATCCAGTCTGTGGATCAATACTTAGAATGTTGAAAAAGCTAAATGAAGCAGCACAAACTGTAAACGACCTTAACAGCCAAAAGTTTGATGATAAAAAATAGCGTGTTGGTAAAGTTCAGAAAAAGAGAAGGTTTGGAACTGGAAAACGGATTGAGCAAACCATGAAGGAGGCTGTGGGCAAATCACAAAGAATAAACCTGCCTTCAAAGAATCCAAATGATTCAGTATCTATTGAAGTCATTAACGAATACCTTACTCCTGACTCTAAACTCTTGCGGACAATTTTTCTTCATCATCCTTGATATTAGAAATTCTAAGATATCATCATATCTTTCATTATAAAGATCCTTGATATTTCTAAAGATATTTTCATAACTATTCTTATCTGAAATCATTTATCTCTTCACAATATCAGTATTACATCAGAAAGGAAACTGTTTAGTTTCTAAATTCTAAAAATTCGAATTTAAAATATGAATGTTATTATAGTAGTGTTGGAAATTGAAGCATGAGTTTGTATAATATAATGACACTTAATCAACGTGATTATATTACAGTAAGTCATGCTGAGTTTCTAATGGAACTTGATGATTCACAGACTATAACGTCATCAGGTGCCATGTTACACGACTCTTACATTCTACTTAATCTCCAAATGTATCGAGAACATATCTTCCTGATAGTTCTATCTTTTCTTTTGAATTCGGGTAACTTAACCAATCAAGATTATGCTATTACAATCTCTCTCTTAGAATATTAGTCATGTTCATTCAAAACTCCATACCTACGAATTCTGAACCATTGTTCGCTTGACTTAAAGTCGGGAAAGGAAAACAAAAGTATGGATCTCCAAAATATAAAGGAAATGAAGAGGCTGGACTTATAGTGAAATACCAGACAAAGCAATCAAGACAAATTATCGCATTTAACCAAAGAAGATCCTAATTTCCTTAAACTAAATCTTGTTACAAAGATTTCCTCTAAAATCCCTTGAATTTCGAAAATCAACCGTGTCTACGTCAAGAGTTAAGACGAACCTTTATTATCTCATTTCACTCTTTTGTGATAGCTTCACTCGTACTCTTCAAGTAATCGAATTATTTTATCCATATTACTGTATGGTAATAAAACTCTATTTATCAACTTATATTTGTCATGAAAACATACTTATTGTCAGCCATGACCATCCCAATCAAATTTCGGGACGAAATTTCTTTAACGGGTAGATACTGTGACGAACCGGAAATTTCTGACCAAATTTAAACTTAATCTTTGTATGATTTCGAAATGATAAGCAAAGTCTATTAAACTGAGTCTCAAAATTTTTGAACTGTTTACATGGATACATTTAACCTTTGACCATTCTCGACGATTCACGAACTGTTGTGTGTAAATAAATATATATATATATATATATATATATATATATATATATATATATATACACACACACAAATATAAGTGTATACATTAATTTTAATTAATAGAATACAATTAAGTCATTTGAATTAAAAATGTAAAATAATAAATATAATAATTAAGTTACTATTATATATATATATATATATATATATATATATATATATATTGTATACATAATTGATGATTATATGTATATAGTAATATATTAAAATGTATAAATATTAAAAATTCAATACATGTTATTATATATATATATATATTATATAAATATTAAATATTGCATAATTAATAAATTGTAATATTAAATTATGTAATTACAAGTTAAAATATAATCATTATATTAATATTATTGTTATCATTACTAATAACATTACTATTATAATTAGTAGTAAAAATTTTAACTTTAGTTATTATTATGATTACTATCATTTCCATTATCATTATTTTTATTACTTTTATCATTATTTTTATTACCATTTTCATTTAAAAATATTATTATCAACATTTTTATTACTTTTAGCATTATCCTCATTATTATTATTATTATCAATAATTATTATTAATAGCATTATTAACATTATTATTATTAATTAATATTATTATTATTATTATTATTATTTATTAATTGTAATATTAAAAGTATTATAATAATTGTATTTATTAAATATTAATATTATTTATATGAAAATTATATATACAGATAGAAAAGAATTCGTGGAAGTTCAATATCAGATTGTTTAAAATTTTGTCCTTGTCTAATAATGGATCACAGAATCGTACGAAATCAATTGGCCATCCCTATCTGCTTTATTTTTTTGTTTTCAACTCCCTGGCTCGAATATATTGTCGACTGCTTCCAAATTATATAAGGAGTCGATTTCAACTCTTAACACAGACAAAATCCGTTTAACATCCCTTCCTACTTTTAAATTTTTGTATCTTTCTTCCTGGATTAATATTCTATCGATCCTTTACTAGATATAAAATGATCCAATTGCAATGTTAGTGATAAAAATCATTTGACACATCACTCTATTCTCCTGCAAACCTTTCAACACATTACGATCTTGCTATCATCTGGATCACCCAGGTAACTCAACACCGAACCATCCACTTGATTGCTTTGTTTTTCTGTTTTCTTAATCATTCGAACACGAAAATCTCACACTAGACCAATGCCGCCCTATAACCCATTTAATCACCATCGAGGATAACCACTACCATCATCAAACCGCTAATATCACCTTAAAGATCATTATCCCATCGTGAACTACCACAATCACCCCTAACAACAACCCATCACCTTTCTTTTGTATATATTTTTTTTCTGTTTCGATCTCCATAGACAACCGCCATCACCTACGATCCTCACCACCACACAACCACCATGTTAAACCACAAAAACTACCTCACCTTTTAGCTAATCGTGGTTGCTGCCGTCTTATGTCTTTCTGTTTTGAACTATAACTGCTGCTACTACTTTTGTTTTTCCTCATACATCTTCCTAAAAACAACGAATATATAAGGTAAATGGTGTAAGATAAAGTAGAAGATAATGATGATTTTATTGATGAGGGTATTATAATAAGCAAGATGATCTTATTTTTTTTTTCCTTTTTCCATTCGGTTTAAAAGAAGAAGTGGAAACAATTATGTTTGTCCACCTGCAAGTGGAATTAAATGTCAAATGGTAGGGCCTTATTGATATGATATTGTCGAGCAATATATTGAGTATCTCTTTCTTTTCAATTGATATAACACAACCATCAATCTCTTGAACCCATCTGCATACTGCTACTTGAACCCATTGTCTGTTTCTATTTAAAACTGAACTCAAAAGCCCAACATCAAAACATTTTGAATTCAGTCCACTATAAGCCCATGATCGGTTTGAGGTATTAGGTTTCGAGCCAAACACTTTTATATGGCTGCTTGTGACCCATTTACTATTTGGATTACACTAATACTTCAGCTCGACTAACAATCACAACCGAACCCTAGAGTTGTTGCTTAAACCTTTTCCTGTCTGATTGACATCACCATTGACGACCCATCTGTTTTGTTAAGCTGCTGCTTCGGTTTACTTTAATTTTTTTTTCTTCTCAAGTCATCACCCACACTGGTACAGCAACTGAGCATGCTACGTTTGTTATTCTATTCCTATTTCCTGTTATATCAATGAGGAGGACATTGATGATTATTAGTGACGAGAGTGATAAATGGCGATATAAGATGATGGTGATGTCACATAAAGATAACGATGATGATGAATAATAAAAATTAGGATTAAGATTAGGATTATGATTAAGGATTATGAAACTGTGAATTTACAAAAACAAATTAAGATGACGATGAAATGATGTGATCGTGATGATGATGTTGTATTGATAATAAGATAAATAATGATAAGAGATGATATGATAATGAAGGTGAAACATGTTGATGAGCGACGGGTTAAAAGAATTTAACAAACTAAATAAATCTGGAAATGCATAACAGTTCAATGGTTAGAGGTGTATGTGCTTAATCGAGAGGTCGCGAGTTCGAGCCCGGGCAGAGGCGGTTTTCTATTTTTTTTTGGAAGCTTATTCTTAAAGGTAGTATATTTTTATTAATATTACTATTATTATTATTGATAGTATTTTTATTATTATTAGTATTTTTATTATCATTATTATTAGATTTATCATTTAAAAGTATCATTATAATTATTTTATTAGTTTTACCATTATTAATATTATTATCATTATTATTATTATCATTATTTTATTATTATTATTATTATTATTATTATAATTTTTACAAACTGAAGATATTTATATAAAAATATATATTTATTTCATATATCATAAGTATACTAAATTCCTAATATATTAACTAATATAATAATACTTATATTAATATAACATTTATGAAAGTATATAGATATACATATAAGTATTATAACAAATCATAAAGATTAATATAACTATATATAAGGATATTAATCTATATATATATATTATAAAATATATATATAAATTAGTTGATTAATATTACGATGTGTTAATATATATATTTGATAGAGGTTCGTGAATCCGAGGCCAACCTTGCATTGTTCAGTTCCGTCGTATGCATATTTTTACTACAAAATATCGTATTGTGAGTTTCATTACTCCCTTTTAAATGCTTTTGCAGTATATATTTTTGGGACTGAGAATACATGCGCTTTTATAAATGTTTGACAAAATAGACACAAGTAATCGAAACTACATTATATGGTTGAATGATCGAAATTGAATATGCCCCTTTTAGTCTGGTAATCTAAGAATTAGGGAACAGACACCCTAATTGACGTGAATCCTAAAGATAGATCTATCGGGCCCAACGAGCCCCATCCAAAGTACCGAATACTTTAGTACTTCAAATTTATCATGTCCGAAGGATGTCCCGGAATGATGGGGATATTCTATATGCATCTTGTTAAGGTCGATTAATAGGTATTCAATCCATATGAATGATTTTTATCTCTATGCTTTGCGAAATGCCTGATACGAGATGTATGTTTATGAGAAATGGAAATGAAAATCTTGTGGTCTATTAAAATAATGAAAATGATTGTTTATGATAAACTAATTTAAAGCATGTTTATTCACAGGTATGAAAAAAATCTTCCGCTGTGCATTTGCTCATTCTAGGGATATTACTTGGAGTCATTCGTGGCATATATCAAAAGACGTTGCATTCGAGTCGTTGAGCTCATCAAGAATATTATTAAGTCAATTATAGTTGGATATATTATGAAATGGTATGCATGCCGTCAACTATCGATGTGATGAAACTTTGTCTTTTAAAAAAGGAATACAATGTTTGAAAATATATCATTTAGAGGTCAAATACCTCGCAATGAAATCAACTATCGTGAATCGTTTATAATCGATATGAACGGGGCATTTCAAATCATACTCTAATAAAGTTCATTGTTGCATATTAGATTGAATTCTTGATGATTAGTGAATGATTAGTAGGTTAATTTTAGGGTTTTTGGGTGTAGGAGTCGGACTTGAGAGAAAAAGAAAGAGTTGGGGTATGAAAAAGTGATTTAAAATTCGGCCATAAAATTCACTATATCAGACAATGGAACGTCATTCCTTCACAAACAAGAACGTCGTTCCATATAGGAGAACGTCATTCTAAAAGGTAGAACGTCGTTCTAGGAAATTTCCAGGAATTGGAAACGGGGTTCTTAATATTACAACGTCGTTTCATCACAAACCAGAACGTCGTTCCTTTAAAGGAACGTCGTTCCTGGAAAAGCCTAGAAAGTGCCTCTGTCTAAGTGGGAGATAAAGAATGTTGTTCCATTATTTGGAACGTCGTTCTTGCTCCTGAAATGCAGTTTTAGCAGCAGAAGACACAATTTAAACTCAAACCAACTATTTTTTTTTACTTTTCTAACTAACCCATATGCATGAAATGCGACCTAAATGCTAGTGCAACTAAAGAGAAGGCAATATCATACAAATCTATATGAAATGCAACTACATGAACTATGTACACAATTGTGGAAATTGTTTTACGAGTCTGTCACCCGACTCAATTTTCACTTGAGTCTTCAACTAACATCGGGGTGGTGAACCTCCCCTCCCTTTGAACTAAGGGTACCACTACCATGACAACCATCACCAAGCATTAACATCAACCAATTATTTACTACCTTTGTTTCATTAATTAACTCTCTAAGTTTGCCTTTTTCACATTTTGACAAATTAGATACAAGGCGTTTTCTCAAGTGTTCATCCTTATTGGATGATGCGCGATGTACCCACCCATACAACTTTCTCATGGACTTGTTAATTATGTCATTTTGATCTTTCGGCTTACTTAGAGTTGCTTTGGCCAATCTCCCACCACATTTAGTTGGTGAACCAACTTTAGTTGTGCTTGTGATGCATTGCATACTAGCAATAACTTATGGTGTGATCAAGGGTGTTGGTGATGATTTAACATATTTGCTTCGAATGCTCAGGCATTTGCCTTTATCTCTAAGAGTCAACTTTCCGGTTCTAAAATCAAATAAAGAACCCGCGGTTGACAAAAACGGCCTTCCCAAAACGAGGGGCACAACCGGGTCTTCCTTTATATCGACAATAACAAAATCAATCGAAAATTCCATTTCCCCTACTTTCACAATTAGGTCTTCGGCGATCCCCACACTAAAGCTAATGGATTGGTCAATCAAATTTACTCCCATTTTAGTGGGTGAAAGGTCACCTAAGCCTAACCTTTTATAAATGGAATAGGGCATGAAATTAATACTAGCCCCCGAGTCAGCTAAGGATGTGAACATCTTCGACCCGTTCACATTACAAGGATAAGGAAAGGTCCGGGATCACCCATTTTTGGAGGTAGATTACACTTCTTTAAAATCCCATCACACTCCTTTTTCAAGAAAGCGGTGGATGCTTTCTCAACCTTTTCCTTTTTGGCCATAAGCGGCTTTAAAAATTTCCCATAATGAGGCATATTCTCAAGCACCTCCGCCAATGGGAGTTTAACATAAATATTTTCATGATCGATTAGGGTTGACTTACAATCCACATCTTTTAGATGTGTGGGAGGTAATGATTGAGGATATAAGACCGGTCTCTCACATTTCTCCTTTGTTGATGAAGCAAGAACCTCGACTCGTTCCTGTGCTCCTTTGCATTTAAGACCTTTTCAACTTTTGATTCTTTTTCTACCTTGCCCAACTTGATTTTTTCAAAATCACCCTCTAATTTCTTGCATGTCAACTCGGTGGCTTCTATGGACATTATATTTTTCACTTGATAGGGAATAAACTCCGCCACTTCTGAATCATCCGAAAATTTGAACACCCCAAGATCTATTGTATCGATTTCTAATTCATCTTCCAAATTAAGCTTCTCCTCTTCAACATCGAATGTAAAAACATGAGGTCATTCGGTTTGATCCTCCTCGTCAATTGAAGCAATCGAATTCACATGAACAAAATTATTGTTAGGATTTGATGGGCTTGCTTGGTTATTGCTTTGGTAAAGTTTGAAGGTAAAGTTCCTTGAGGTCTTTCGGCAACTTGGTTTGAATGTCTTCTAACGGTGCTCTCAAGGTTTTGAAATGAAGCTTGTTGGTGTCATATTTGTTGCTTCAAGAACTCATTCTCCTTTGTTATAAACGCTTCAGTTGTCTCCACCTTCTTGATATAATTTTGCATCATCTCTTCTAAGCTCTTTGAAGGTTGGGATTGTTGAGTGTTTTGTTGAGGTTGTTGATTGTAACCATAGTTATTTTGTTGTTGGGAATAACCTTGGTTGTTTTGATAACCTTGATTTCCTTGGTTGGTATATGGTTGGTTGTTATAGGATTGGTTGTTTTGTGATTGGTAATTGTTTTAGTTTTGGTAATAGTTGGAGTTGTAACCTTGGTTTTGGTTTTGGTTGGTAAATCCGGGTGGTAGATTTGTTTGATTGTTGAATGATACTTGTCTTTGGTTAGGGTTGTAATAGCCTTGGTTCGATTAATAAGAATTGTTGCCTTGGTTTGATGTTCCACCCTTTTATAGTTTTGATTACTCACGTAGTTGACATGAGCATTCGAATTCATGGGAATGTCATCTAAATCAACATGGTTGCATTGATTAATTTGGGGACAATTCTTGGTAAGACGTGGTCCTTCGCACCTTTGACAACCTACTTGCATTGCAACTATCGATTGTTGTAGCTTTTTCAACTCTTTCCCATACATTTGAAAATGATTATTTAGGCTTGCCAGAGTGACTTGTCCATTTTTACTCTCTACTTGGGCTACACTTTTCCTTGGTAAGTCTCGTGGTGAAGGGTTCCATTCGTAAGTGTTGACCAACATATCCTCTAACATGGTTTCGGCCACATTGGGTGATTTATACATAAAAACTCCCCCCGAAGATGCATCAAGAGTTTGTCTTATCAAAGCATTAGTACCCCGATAGAACGTGTTGATGTACTCTTTCTTAATCAAATCATGCGGTGGATAAGCTCGTAGCATTTTCTTGATTCGTATCCATGCATCATACAATGACTCATCATTCCGTTGAGTGAATCCATTAATTTCCATTCTAAGGCGCTCCGCCTTTAATGGTGGGAAAAAGTGATTGATAAAAGCTTCGGTTAAATCTTGAAAACTCCTAATAGAATCGGAAGGTAGGTTCCTTAACCACACATTCGCATCACCTTGAAGAGTAAAGGGGAATGCCCTTAACTTGAAAGCATCATCCATAACATCCTTGTTCTTGTATATATCACAAATATCGTTAAATTGTTGAATGTGTTCAAACGGATTTTCCTCTATCAACCCATGAAATAGCATATCCTTGATCATTGTGAAGAAGTTGCCCTCGATCTTCCAATTATCGGCCCCAATTGGTGGTTTTTTAATGGCGGGAGACACCAAGGTAGGTGCAACCAACCTAGCATTCCACATCAGAGTGTCATTTGGATCATCTTGTAGCTCTTCTTGATTAACGGGTAGACCATGACCAATCGGATTACCCTCTTTACCTCCGTCCATATCTACTAAACAAAATGGCAAAACCTTAAAATATTTCCTTAATACCCTTTCTTCTCTACGCTTGTAGACCACGTGCACATGTTTCTCCGGATCGAAAAATGGATGTATAAATTGTTGATCCTTTTGGGATCTCCTTTTCATACAACAAAATACCTAGCCTTCAATCACAACACAAACACAAACGGTTTTCCAAACACAAAACAAAATATAAAAACAAGAAAAGTAACTTTTGTAAGGATAAATCCTTACAAAAGGATCGAACGATTAAAAGCTAGAAAAAAAGATACAACTAACTAGCCACTCCCCGGCAGCGGTGCCAAGAAGTCTGATGAGCTTGCTTTGTTTCCTTTTATGCTCATACTTCTAATATTTTTTTAGATTTATAATTGAATTTAACTTTGACTCGACTATGAAAAAAACTCACGAGAAAATATGACTTGGTAGTTGTAATTAGCAAGTGTTCCGTTTAAAGTTCGTCCCAAGAGAACGGTAGTTGATAGTTGAATCTATGTAAACTTATAATCATCCTAGGTTGTGTTTGATTGGGGGGTTTTGAAGTTAAGATATTAAGAAGACTAATTAAACTAAGAACTAAAGTGATTAAGTAAATATCAATATTAAAAGCATGTGCACTCGTTTAATCCACTTGAAGCATTTGGGTTGTTCCTTGTTCACTTAAGGTCTAATTATGTTCAAACTTTGGACTAGTATCCCTACTAGATGTTATTGTGATCAAATTAATACTATAAAATTCCCAAGGCTTATACCAATCGATCTTAGTTGAATCATGCAATTATCACAAGTACTTAGCCTAAGTTAAAGTCCCCTAAAACCACTTGGTGATCAAAATACCTTAAGAAAACCAACTTCACTATGTTGACTAAGGACCAATTGATTACCAACCCAAACTAGAACCCCAATCCCTTGAAAGCTCTAATTTGATTGTCTAGATCACCTAAGTGTTGAAGTACAAATTGTTTCACTAATCAAATCTCTTTGAATGCTACACAACCTATATAATCAAAGTCAAGTCCAAAACAATCATAACAAACGATCTTTTGACTAATTCCAATGACAAATCACAATCATTAACTACAAATTCATCTAAACACAATCAATAATCATCAATATGAACAACCCATTGTTAGATGATAGGTTAGTGGCCCAACCCGATTGTGGGTTGAGTCCGTTAAGGTTCATAGGTATTAATAGGGTTTCATATGTACTATAAACAGTGTTGTAAATCTCCCAAGATCTCCCCGAGATCTCCCCCGAGATCTCGTTTTTAGAAGGCAACCGAGACGAGATGTTAATCTCCCAAGATTTCTTGGTCAACTGGGTCAAACTTAGTCAAAGCCACGATTTCTCGGATTTTCTTGCGAATTTGTAAGATTTTCTTGTAAAATTCGTAATTTCTAAGATTCGTAATTTCTAAGATTTTCTTGCTTAATCATATATTTATGTTTTTATGTATATTTTTATTAAAAAAAACTATAAAGTCAACGTCCGAGATCTCTCCGAGATTATTCCGAGATGCCGAGATCTCCCTAAAAAAGTCCAAACGAAATCTCCCCGAGATCCGAGATCTCCAACCTTGACTATAAATATGCTATGAGTATTGAATAATAATCATGGGTTTCATTCTATAACATGGTATCGAGACCTTGTCGGGCACCTTTTACTGTTGTTTCTATGCCACCCGTCATCTCCCTATCAACGTCTTTGTAATTTCTCTATCTTTGTTCTCATAAAAAATAAAAAACCATCTTAGAATTCTTGTTGCAACCATCGATTATTCTTGTTTTATTTTATTTCTTTTATGTAGCATAATATGCATGCTTGCTGCCGCCTTATTAGCATTCCGTCTATATTCACATCTTCCTTTTTTTTTTATCTCAAACATTGAGTCATAGTTTCTTTGTTATCCATAGATCTCTCATGGATCTAGTCGGTTATATGCTTTCATACTTTTTTAGTTTTCACTTTTATTCTCATTTTTTTTCTTTTCTATTGTCTGAAACAAAAAGTTTTTAATCGAACAACAAAGAACCAGCAAGCAATATTATTTCGAGATCTCCTATTTTTCTTTCCTTTTTTCATCTCAATCATACCTCTTACTCTTATTCTTTTGTGATCTTCTATGAATCATACCCATATTATCTTTTCTAGTTTTATTATTTACTACGAACTATTTCTTTTTTATTCTTTTTATTTGAATTAATTCCGGCCAACCTATGTAACAAACCTTTGCAATAATAATCGGCGTGAGGCTGAGCCACCTAGCTTGACTAGGTTCCGAACCCCGAAAAAAGAGAATATAGTAAAAAAAATATTATTTAAAGCGTTGATGAAGATTGTTATCGTCGACAAAGTTCTGTGCCCAAGTTCTTCTCAATCCTTAGGCAATGCAAGCTACGACGTGTAACAAAATAACGTTACGGAAAAGGAAATGCAGTCAAGAAAGACGCAACGATATAAGCGAAATCAGTCTATTTGGTGCAACAAATAAAAAAAATTATTTTATTTCTTTATTTGATATTTATTGTTTTGTTCCAGTCCGAACTTTCGCGATTCTGCCTTTCGGACTTCGGGGGAGTGTTAGATGATGATAGGATTAGGCCCAAGTCCAATATATGGGCTTGGGTCCGTTAGGGTTTTCTAGGGGTTCTATATCTTTGTATCACTATAAATATGATGTCAATAATGCAATAATCCTCACGGAGTTCATATTGTATAACATGGCATCAGAGCATAATATCATCTAACAACCATAGCATTCAAGCTTCATAAACAAGTGCACATAATAAAATCTAACCAATCATGGCTAAAACTAAATCAATATACGCTATTAAAGTTAATCTAAACATGATTAAGCAATAAACAAGAGTAAATTGTACCAAACTTATGAAATTACAAAAGTGACTAGACGAAGAAGATGAAGATGATGAAGAACAAGCTTTAGATCTTGATTCAATCTTCAAATCCTTGATGTAGAAAGGAATGGATGATGGAAACTTGATGAAAACCTTAATAAAATAGATAAGAAACCCTAAAATTGATCAGCCACCACGAGCTATTTTATTGAGTGAATGATATGGATGAAACCCTCATCTCTTCCTTTTTATACTCCTCAAAATCTGCCCAGAAAACACAGGTGGAATGTCGTTCCACTTTATGGAACGTCATTCTTAGGCTTAAGAGGTGGAACGCCGTTCTGGAAAACACAACGTCATTCTTGAACAAATGTGGAACGTCGTTCTTTCAGAGGAACGTCGTTCCTGAATCGTATAGAATTTCCATCTTGTTCTGTTTCTATTTCCTTTATAAATTTTCCAGGTAGAACGTCGTTCTGGACTTTAGAACGTCGTTCTTGGTGACGAAACGACGTTCCTTGATGATGGAACATCGTTCTTATTGCCAGGATGAGCACTTTGCAGTTTTCCTGATCATTTTGCACATTTTGGTCAATTTGACACCAATTTTGCACTTAGAACTGCAAAGGCACTCAGAACGAGATTGAACCAAAGATCATAACCTTTTTGAGCACTTTCGAAACAAAAACCGAGTGAAACAAGGTAGATATTGAGTGAGAAACATAGCGTGGATGAGCAATATCAAACCCTCAAGCTAATGGACAATGTGAAATCACTAATAGAGACATCGTCCACGCCATCAAGGCAAGGTTAGGAAAGCAACGAAGAGAATGGGTGGACCAGCTCCCTAAAGTCCTTTGGGCACATCGCACGACAACGAAAAATAGCACCGGAGAGATGCAATTTAGCCTAGTATATGGCTCGGAAGCGGTCTTGCCTGCGGAGATAGCCATACCCACAGAGCGAACACTATCGTTCAGGCAAGACAGGAACCTTAGGGATCTGCGCACTAACCTGGATTTACTGGAAGAGCGCTGAGAAATGGCAGCTGCACGCGAAGCTATTAACAAACAATGCATCGCAAGGTACTATGATAAGAGAGTTAGGCTCATCACGTATGCGGTTGGTGACCTTGTTTGGCGTGACAACCAGGCAAGCAGAATCGAAGTTACCGGTAAGCTAGGGCCCAATTGGGAGGGTCCCTACATAGTCATTGGATTTAGCAAAATTGGATCCTACAAACTGGCGGAGCTCAATGGTAAGGCGATTAAACGCACTTGGCACGCTACCGCGCTGAAACGATGTTACATGTAATGAATAAAGTAAAGGAACTTATCATTCCGCTAGGTTGCCTTAATTTGCATGTAGCGATACTATTATTACGCGCAAAGATAGGTTACTAGCTAATTTCACTATTAAACAATGTCTTTCCAATTGTACTTTTCATACATCAAGTCATTTCCAATCTACAATTTCATGTACCTGTATTAAGCAGAATAGTTACTTGACTTAAAGTGTCCGCGCACGGAAGTTGTCCGCGCTGGTCCTGCCTACGTAAGGGATGTCTTTTCTAGCTCCTGCGCGGCAGAAGCGTGTTTGGCGACTTGCTAGCTTTACTTACCGGAGGGCGACATACATTGGTTTGTCCTAGCCCCACCCGCCTAGAACTAGAGATGTGTAAGTCATGACTATAAACGAAAGGGTTGGTCACCCTTGACCTCGATCCTAAATGTTGATGCACTTAGAAGACTCTTGAACACGCGCGACGAAGTGTTGTGTCGATATGTATGTTTTGTGCACAACAATATACGTAGAGATCAATACTAATAAGCCTTGAGTATAAAATCAGGTATATTCACAAGCCCACAACACAAAGCGTGAAAAGCACATAAACTCAATATGTTGAGGCAAGCAAAACAATCTACACAACTTTACGTGCACTAAACAATGACAATAATATGAAAGATGGTGAAAAGGCTTATAAACATCATATTTACATTAATTACATAGAAAGCACAAAGTTGCATATACAGTTAAAGAATGCAAATCGACTCTTTCAGAGTTGGACTTTTCCAACACTTCACGAAGGCGCTGATTTTCCTTTCGCAGCACTCGCACCTCGTCCATTGCATCTACGCCCGCATCATCACCTAAACCTTCACCGGTTTGGCGTCACCCTGAGAGAAGTATCGGCGGAATTCGATGGGACCGCTTCCTCATCATCATCATCATCGTCATCTGAAAAAGACGAAAATATATTAAATGAGTAAAACACGGTAAGGTAATCAAGTGTGCAAACAGAATTTTACCAGGGGTCCCGCGCTTCGAAGAAGATGAGGGGTTATAAATAAAGTGGGGAACAAAAGGCGCAAACATGTCGTTGAATTCCTTAAGTGTCAATTTTCGCTTACCAACGTAAAACGGATGACGACTACATGACCCCGCTTCAGCAGACTAACGCGTTATGTAAAGAACTGTGGGGTGCGCCAGATGAGCGAGTACGACCAGAAGTTTTGCGCAGTGGCGCGTAGGAAGTAGCTACATACGCCAATTTTCCGTCTTGAGATAAGCTGCAAATGGTATCTCTGAAAAGAAGAAAAATACAAGGTACAACGATGCATTAAGCACGAGTCGCGCAATACACAAAAGAATTCTAAGAAGTTCGCTAACTTTTGAGGTGCTGCGTAAAGCAAGGGCAACAATCGGCACGAGGCCAATGTTTAGAGATACCACCAGCGTACAAGGCGATGTTTTGATACATGTGCAGGTACAAAGATTGGCCCACGTACTTGTCTAACATATCGCGCTCCACCGAACTTAATGCAGGCGCACAGTTTAAATCAGCATTGAAACCATATTGCCATTGCTTTGTATTGGCATAAGAAGAACGAATAAAAGTACTATCGACAAAGAAATAATTCTCTTTCCAGTTGGGGGAATCTTCCACCAATGCTCTCGAGTGAATCCCTAGTTATCTTTGAAACTATACCAGCTCTGATCGACTCGCTCATAGCTAAAAATGTTTTTGAAGAGATTCACCGTGGGCGTAAAATTGTGCGCATGGCACCACATTTGAAACAAAGACACTCTGCAAGCGCCATTTGGATCCAGCTGCCCAATGCCGATGTTGAAGTGAGATAGCACTAACATATAAAATTTGGTGGGAGGAATGCGTATGTTACCCCTCTCCATCATCAAATCATAAATCGCGACCTTGCCATGTGGGGGGTGATTAGCGGGATCACGAAAGCTAGGAACAAAAGGACTGAACTCTTTAATGAGAGGATATCATGTAAGCAGCTTGTTTATATACTCATGGCTCACGTTGGACATAATATTCCCTACGTTTGAAAAATCGACGCTCGTGCTACTTGCAGTCATTATAGAAATGTGCGTGTGAGAGAAGGAAGAAGATAGAAGTAAAGATGAAAATGAGAAGTTTCAAAGTATTTATAGGGGAGAAAAAGAAGGAGAGAGAATATGGAACGAATTTGAACCGTACACGTGTCAGATTAGATCTGACAGCGAGGCAGTGGATTTAAAGATCTGACTGTGAAGGTGACAGTTACGGAACCTAATGATTATTGCGTCAGAACAGTCACATAGCAACGCAAGACAAAATGATAATAGTTCTACGCATTGCGCGAAAGAACTGCGCATACCATAGAACTGGGGGGACTTAATGACGCGCATAAAGTACGCTAAACATATCACACATAAAATACGCTAACATATCGCACAAGACTGTTATCACGCGCAATATAAGGTTCAGTTCGGCCATTGATATCAGCGCTACCAGAAAATTGCGCTAAGTAATGGCTGGGAATGAATAAGATAAAAGATAGTACGAGACATCAAGGACGGAATCTCAGTAGTCGTACGAATGGCAGGACGTGGCATGACAACACGATACGGAGGGGACCACGTGAGTGCACGATTCAATGCGATAGAATAGTACAATTTTGTACCATTCTGTCCCCTTTCTTTTTCTTGTTGCCTACGTGGCATAGGAAAGCACGACCATTCTTACCTATAAATACACACATCCAGCTTCTCACAAGGCACTAATTCAAGATAGAGGGTGATAGTGCTCCAAATGAACATATATTTAGTATCAATATCCTTCCAATATGTAAAGTTTTCAGTTGCAATTGTTCTATTTACAAGTGATATTCGTTTAAATAATAAAAGGTGAAGACAAAAGGCAGATTCGACGAATTGAAGACGCAAACGGCCAAAAAGCTCAAAAGTACAAAGTACAATCCAAGAGGTTCAATTTATTGATGAGAAACGTCTAAAAATTACAAGAGTACAAGTTACAAAACGCAAAGTACACGATATAAAATAATACGCAAGGACGTTCGAAAATCCAGAACCGGGACATGAGTCTACTCTCAACGCGCGACGCAACGGTACAAAAATTACAAGTCAACTATGCACATAAATAAAATATAATATTTAAATAATTCTTAAAATTATTTATATATTATATTATTATTTAATAACGTCGACAATCAAAGATCCAAAATCATGTGAGCTGGAAATTCAAACTCCGCGACTCGCGGAGTTTGAAGGGTAAAAGTGCCGCAACTCGCGGAGTTTGAAATTTCAGAAATGTCCTATAAATATCAACGTTTTCCGCCGAGTTAAAAAACACACCAAAATAATAATAATAATAATACTCCCTATGTAATAATATATATATATATATATATATATATATATATATATATATATATATATATATATATATATATATATATAGTATAGTTTAGTTTTATATTAGATTAGTTTGGGTTAATGTAAAGGTTATTTTACGGGTTTTAAAGTTGGAGCTCTGTCCGTGTAACACTACGCGATAAATAATCAATGTAAGCTATGTTCTCCTTTTTAAATTAATGTCTCGTACTTAAGTTATTATTATGCTTATTTAAGACGAAGTAATCATGATGTTGGGCTAAAAATATTAAAATTGGGTAATTGAGCTTTGTACCAGAATTGGGGTTTGGACAAAAGAACGACACTTGTGGAAATTAGACTATGGGCTATTAATGGACTTTATATTTGTTTAACTAAATGATAGTTTGTTAATTTTAATATAAAGATTTACAATTGAACGTACCTATAAATAACCATATACACTCGATCGGACACGATGGGCGGGATATTTATATGTACGAATAATCGTTCATTTAACCGGACACGGGAATGGATTAATAGTCTATGGAATTATTAAAACAGGGGTGAAATTATGTACAAGGACACTTGGCATAATTGATAACAAAGTATTAAAACCTTGGGTTACACGCAGTCGACATCCTGGTGTAATTATTAAACAAAGTATTAAAACCTTGTTACAGTTTAAGTCCCCAATTAGTTGGAATATTTGACTTCGGGTATAAGGATAATTTGACGAGGACACTCGCACTTTAAATTTATGACCGATGGACTGTTATGGACAAAAACCAGACGGACATATTAAATAATCCAGGACAAAGGACAATTAATCCATGGGCATAAAACTAAAATCAACACGTCAACCATCATGGTTACGGAAGTTTAAATAAGCATAATATATTTTATTTCATATTTCCTCGTATTTTTATTTATTGTCATTTTAATTATTGTTATTTATTTTATCGTTATTTAAATATCGTCATTTACTATACGCTTCGCTTAAAATATAAAATCGACAAACCAGTCATTAAACGGTAAACCCCCTTTTATAATAATAATAATAATTGTAATATATAATTATATATATTTTGTACAAATATAGTTATTTAAAATATAGTGTGAAATAAGCCATCTCCCTGTGGAACGAACCGGACTTACTAAAAACTATACTACTCTACGATTAGGTACACTGCCTATAGTGTTGTAGCAAGATTTAGGTATATCCCATCTGTAAATAAATATATAAAACTTGTGTAATTTGTAACGTATTTCGTAATAAAAATATATACTATTTCACGTACCCCTCGCAATGACATCAGAGGGAAAAAATTCATCTTTCATAGCACTCTATCTGCGCAGTTACAATAACAGTTCTCAGGTAACGTTCCTTGAACATTAAATCCTAACACCGTCGACTGAGCCATCGTCTCCGGTTAACCCGATGATGGTGGGTTACGTTTAACCACCCTTTATGAGATCATCTCGTATGAGGGTTATTCACGGTACTCCGGACCGGAGAGTTAAACTCAAGAAACTCTTAAATCCCCCTTTATTGTTGATCTTGCATGAACCGAACCCCTTGGACCATTTTATGCTTGATCAAATCTTCAATGATAAAACGATTGATATGCGTTCCCGAAATGATTAAGTTGATTGGATGAAGTTGGAGTACTCAAAAATCACCTAGCTTGCTCCCGAAAACAGCCAAAGTGAATAATTGGCCCATGAATCCATTTTCCTTACCTCATTACATCAATAACCCGCAATATCAACCTCAACCAACTCAATATAGCCAACCTCAAACACCTCAATATAACCAACCTCTAAGTCCCTACATACCGAAGGTTGACACACCACCCGAAGAAGACGAACCCGACAAAGTCCAAGAAACACAACCCAAAGTTGAGCATGTAGAAGAAAGAGAAGATGTAGTCGCGACTGAAAAAGAAAAAAAGGGTGAAGGTTTTGTGGTCGGACGAAGAAAGTAAGATTTTGGCCGAGTGTTGGATGCGCGCTACTCTAAATTCCCAAGTCTGAAACTCCCAAACACATAGTTATTTTTGGGGGAGCATCCGAGAAGATTACAACTCTCAAGTAAGGGAACAAAGGCATATGGATCAAATAACGGGCAAGTGTAGCAAGATGAACAAAGATATCAAGTTGTTTATCGGTCTTTATAATAAACTTGTTAACCATTGGCCAAGTGGACACAACGATGTGGATATCATTGTGCAAGTTAAGAAGGCGTTTGATGATCAACAAAAGAGATCCTTCGTGTACGAAGAAACATGGAGGGTTGTTAAAGATTGTCCTCAATTTTTAACGTATAATATTGTGGTGACCGCCAAACGTCGACAAACCAAGCTTGGCCCTGTCAATTTGGGAGATGCTGACCAGACTCCGACTCCGACCCCGACAATCAATTTGGAGAATTTATTTCGAGGTCCACCAATGCGCCGTCCAGTGGGTCGTGAAAAGAGTCAAAAGAGTTCTTGTTCGTCGGATGCGACATCTCGTTGTTCTTCGGAGGATGCTAGAGCATCTATTTATGAAACTGCAACTGCTACACGTGAGACCATGAGGGTGATAAAGGAGGAGGCTAAAAAAAGGACAAGAAAGTTCGAGGAGAAAGTCGACAATCAAGTTATGTTGGAAAGTTTGAAGCTTCTATCTCAACCGATGTCTTCCGATATTTCACCCGAGCAATACGAGTTGTTGATGCGAGCAAGGAGTAACATAACGAAGAAGTATGCGAGCAAGTTTACCGATGACAATTAGTGTTTATTTTTTTTAACTTCGATGTAATCGTTTTTTTATATTTTCATGTCTTGTATTGTCATCTTTATAAATTCAATAAAATGTAATTTTGTTTGACGTAATTATTTGGCAAACACAAATAATAATAATTATTATATTAATAATAATATTTTTTATACACATAATTTTATCATAATTTTTTTTTATATATAATAATAAAAGTATAATAAATAATAATTAAGTTTAATATTAAATATTGAAAGTGGGACTAAATTGTGGTATGTCATGATTGTTAGCACAGTAATTGGTTAGTGATGTGAAGAAGATAATAATGTGATACTGATGTAACAGTGAGTGATAGGGATGACAATGGATCGGATATGGATCGGATGATGTTGTATCCATATTCATATCCATTTAGTTTTTGCTCATCCATATCCATATCTATATCCATTTAGTTTCAGGTCATCCATTCATATCCATATCCAGTGGATTAAGCGGGATAATGGATATCCAATGGATATTATAAAAAATGTTATAATATTTTCTAATATACGATTAAAATGAATACCTAGTATAGCAAAAATAAATCTAAAATGATATAATTAAAATCTATCTATAAGAATATGTAATCTTTGTCAAAGATATAACCAAATTTGTTAAATTTACTACTCCGTATAAAACATGGCTTATGAAACATTAATATGAAATTGTAAGTTTATTTTATTAGATATACGTGTTTTATTGTAATATATTATAGTTATTTCATTGTAGAGTTAAAAGCAAAAATGTAAATCTAACGGTAAATGAACTTGTAATGGTAAATATGTAATCATATATCCATATTTATGTATTTGTATATGTATTTCGGGTGGTAATGGACAGGGCCAGTCCTGAGAATTTATGTGACCGGAGCGAGGTGGAAAAAAAGGCCCTTTAGGCCCGCGTTCATGTACGTTTTTTGACGTGGAATGTCACTCTGATTTCAAAACGTTGTGTGGGTAATCCTGTCTCAAGCGGACGTTAAAATATCACCCATTTGTAGTTAATCAATTTGTATGTATATATTATATTCAGAACAATTAAGTTACTGATGTAAGCACCAAATAGGAACTCGTGCAAGAACATACTCACAAAACATCCCCAAGATCTCATATGCAGTCCAAATATTTTTTTTCTCTTATGATATATTCCGCCTAAAACAAATTACAGCCATTATTTGTATAATGAAAATTAAAAAGGATAAGACTTGAGACAGAATTCACGTTATAAATTTTCATTTATTAGATGAATCTCTTAGATGGAACCTAAGCTAGTGTAATTTATCCCACATCGGTGTGTTAATAAGAAAATGTATTCTATAAAATTGAAAGCCATGGGTTATAAAGAGAAGTGAAGAAAAGCTTGGTTTGTTTATCATGGGCTTGATTTCTTCTTTCGCTTAAAGATTGGGCTTGTAGGATTTTGTATGTAAGAATGAGAATTTTTGGGCCCCTAAAAATGTTGGGCCCTGTGCAGATGTTGCACCCCCATTCTTCCATCCCTTAAGAGCTTAAAGTTTCTGTAATTTTCTCCTCAAATACTATCCTGAACACTTAACTAACAAGTATATTGAATATTTTATTCATGTTACACTTTGATAAGGTAATTTTACTCAGTTTATATCGTTAATTTCAAATGATTATCAAACAGCTTATTTTCATTCAGAACAAACTTTATTCAGAGGTTTTGAATCATTCAAATTCTGAACCATTCAGCGCTAAATAATTTAGTTTTATCAAACGCACCCTGAGTGATACTATAACATAACGTTAAGAATAGTTTAATTCTTGAGGAAAAAAACCCTCATTACCGGTTTGCATATCATTTTAAACCAAACTATAGTGTTGTTGACTGAAATGTGAGGGTTTGACTTTAATTTACTACATATGGCCTATATATCTGACTGGTGTCCCTACACTCATCCTCTGAGCTAGCTGTTTCACACTGAGGGATTTTGCTCTGAGTAGTGCCATCATTTAAGATGTGATATAGATAAGATACTCTCATTATTACAGCTTTTATATTCAGATTTACGTGATTAACAAAATTTTCTTTTATTTTTTTATTAAAAATATACGGTCTAATAAGATTATAAGCATGGACGGACCTGGGTACGGGTAGAGGGGGCGCCCGCCTATTTACAATTTTTAGTACAAATTTTTTTAGTTTTTCAATTTTGCTTTCGATGGAATTCTTTTTTGCCCAAAACACTTCGTATTTTGTCCCGAAACATTCATATTTTGCCTCAAAACTTTCGTATTTTGCCTCAAAATCTTCAAATTTTACTCAAATAACTCTATATGTTGCCCTAAAACCTCCATCTTTTGCCAAAAAAAATCCCTACATTTTAAAAAAAAAAAATCGCCCCCGGTGAAAAAAGTTTAATTCTTGGTCCGACACTGAATTTATACGGATCCATATATCAAAGTACAAACGATACTAAATGAAATTCAAACTGTGCCAAACGAGCAACATTAAAAAGTATCTAAACAAACTATCTCACCATACGGTCCTACCAATATGGTGACAAAAATTCACTTACTAAACGAATGGAGCGTTTGATGAAACTGAATAATTTAGCGTTGAATAGTTCATAAACTGAATGGTTCAGAGTCTCTGAATGAATTTAGTTTTGAATGACAATAAGCTGTTTAATAATCATTTTGAATAAACTATATGAATCAATTAAATCAACTTGTTATCGTTTAACATTAACAAAAACTTCAATATACTAATTTGATAAGTATTCTGGATACGATTTAAGAATAATATTACATAAAATTTAGTCTCTTAATGGTTAAGAGAGTGCTTAAACTTTGAATGGTTCAGCACTGAATACTGAATCATTCAGCACCATATTTCATTCAGATGTCAGAAACAAACGCACTGAATGCTGAATGGTTCAGCATTCAGTGCTGAACCATTCCATTAAGAGGTAAACAAACGCACCATAAGTCAACTTATGATAACATAACAATTGATTCCACTAAACAAGATAACAATTTAGTACGAGTAATTTTTTTTATATTTGTGAGTTTACCTTATAAATTTAAATGAGAAGTCTATATATTTGTATATTTGCTCATTTGATAACTCAACATTCAGTGCTGAACCATTCCATTAAGAGGTAAACAAACTCACCATAAGTCAACTTATGATAACATAACAATTGATTCCACTAAACAAGATAACAATTTAGTACGAGTAATTTTTTTATATTTGTGAGTTTACCTTATAAATTTAAATGAGAAGTCTATATATTTGTGTATTTGCTCATTTGATAACATACAATATTAAACGTTCAATGGTTCAATACTAGAAAATTTAAAGATTCTATTTGAACTTACTTCTAAACGTAACGAATAACTATAATCTATTTGAGAATCATTATGAATGAACTTACTTCTGCACACCGACATTTTATTTGAAATTCTGAATGAACTTTTAGGAATACTGTAAAAATAATTGATTAACTTTTTAAATGAAGAAATATACAATTTTATTATTGTTTTATAAAGAAATATTCTAGATATAATAAATAGATACGGAGAATAAAATAAATACATACATGATAAAAAGTAATAAAAAGGAGACGCCATGAAAATAGTAGAATCAAATTTTCATGGGTTTTAAATCAAGCCTGGAGTTCAATTTAGCCACTAAGCGGCAATCAAGTCGCCAATAAATCGACGCTTGTTGTTGCCTCATATAATAGGGCTGTAAAAAAAATTAACTAAATAAAATAATATATATATATATATATATATATATATATATATATATATATATATATATATATATATATATATATATATATATATATATTAATTATATTTATGTAGAAGGATCAAATGAGAACTTTTTTGGATTGAGAACTCTGTGAACCACAAATTCGAACAAAAAAACAGACGCAGGCGAACAAAAATTTAGGGGCGGACGAACAAAAATTTCGAGGGGCGAACAAAAATTCAGCTGCATGTTCTATAATTTTGTACATAACACTTTCCACGTCTCAAATTTGAAGAAATGTTTTGCTAAAGAAGATCTCACTATTCCGTTGGACGAAATCCAAATCAATGAAAAATTTCAATTCATTGAAGAACCCGTCGAAATAATGGATCGTGAGGTTAAGAGACTTAAACAAAACAAGATACCGATTGTTAAGGTTCGATGGAATGCTCGTAGAGGACCCGAGTTCACCTGGGAGCGTGAAGATCAGATGAAGAAGAAATACCCGCATTTATTTCCAGAAGATACGTCAACACCTCCAACTGCTTAAAATTTCGGGACGAAATTTATTTAACGGGTAGGTACTGTAGTGACCCGAACTTTTCCATGTTTATATATATATATTAAACGAAATTGTTATTTACATGATTAAGTGTTTCCAACATGTTAAGCAATCAAACTTGTTAAGACTTGATTAATTGAAATAGGTTTCATATCCGAAGGGTGTCCCGGAATGATGGGGATATTCTTATATATGCATCTTGTTAATGTCGGTTACCAAGTGTTCACCATATGAATGATTTTTATCTCTATGTATGGGATGTGTATTGAAATATGAAATCTTGTGGTCTATTGTTACGATTTGATATATATAGGTTAAACCTATAACTCACCAACATTTTTGTTGACGTTTAAAGCATGTTTATTCTCAGGTGAATACTAAGAGCTTCCGCTGTTGCATACTAAAATAAGGACAAGATTTGGAGTCCATGTTTGTATGATATTGTGTAAAAACTGCATTCAAGAAACTGATTTCGATGTAACATATTTGTATTGTAAACCATTATGTAATGGTCATGTGTAAACAGGATATTTTAGATTATCATTATTTGATAATCTACGTAAAGCTTTTTAAAACTTTATTTATGAAATAAAGGTTATGGTTTGTATTAAAAATGAATGCAGTCTTTGAAAAATGTGTCATATAGAGGTCAAAACCTCGCAACGAAATCAATTAATATGGAACGTTTTTAATCAATAAGAACGGGACATTTCAGTTGGTATCCGAGCGTTGGTCTTAGAGAACCAGAAAATTTGCATTAGTGTGTCTTATCGAGTTTGTTAGGATGCATTAGTGAGTCTGGACTTCGACCGTGTTTTTTTAAAAAATGATTGCTTAACATTTTTGTTGGAAACTATATATTATTAACATGTATATATTATGTGATATATTAATCTCTTAACATGTTTGATATTGTGTGATAGATGTCTAACTCTAGCACAAATCCCATTGACTCACCTAATAATAACGAAGAGTCGAATATATATTGGACTGATTCACAAGTTCCCGAAGAAGAACCGGAAGAAGAATTAGAACCGGAAGAAGAATCAGAACTGGAAGAGGAAGAACCGGAGGAGGAAATAGAACCGGTGGGGGAAATAATAAAACGGTTAAGTAAAAGAAAATCCTCAACCAACCGACCAAGGTTAATTATGGTCAATGGTGTTTCCGCCAAAGAAGCAAAATATTGGGAGGATTACCAATTCTCCGATGAATCGGATTCCGACGAGAATTCTGATGATGTTATAGAAATTACCCCAACTTAATTTAAAAAGGTAAAAGAAAATAATAAGGGAAAGGGCATAAAAATAGAGAAATCTAATTCCAACCCCGATGAACTTTATATGTATCGTCAACCCCCGAAGCCCTTACGTTGTAACAATGACTCGGGAACCTCTAAACCACCAGGTTTTTCTAAACCGTTGTGGAAAACGACAGCTCGTATTAGGGGAACATCATATATCTCTAGAAACTTGGCAAAACGAACCAAAACCGAAGAAGAAGAAACGAGCGAGTCGGAATAAGATAGTTGTATTCGTGTGGTGTAATATATGTAATATAGTGTGCTTATGCTTTATGATATATGTAAAAATTGTTTGTATTAATAAGTATTTTTTTTTAATGAATCTAACTCTTGTCTATTTTACAGTATAAAAACATAAAATGGATAGACAACCCAATATTTTAAGAGACCTACCCGGAGACATGATTGATGAAATCTTGTCTAGAGTCGGTCAGAATTCTTCGGCACAACTATTTACGGCGAAATCAGTTTGTAAGACATTCGAAGAACGTTCCAAGAATGTCTTGGTTTATAAGAGACTTTCGTTTGAAAGATGGTGGATATCACATTGGGAAACCCATAAGTTACGATGTGTTTACTTTGACGCATATATTGCGGGGAACCCAAATGCTATTTTACGCAACGGGTTACGAAATTATTTTGACTCAATGTATCCGAATATAGGACTTCATGATTTAGAAAAAGCGGCTAACATGCAACATAAAAAAGCATGCTATGCTTACGGGTTAGTAATGTTCGCTTCTCACCAAAGTGAGAAAAACAACATCGGGCTACAACTATTAAACAAAACGTTCCCACAAGTGACGGAGTCGGTAATTGGGGTAAGAAATGAGGTTTTTAGGTTATTACGAGACTGTTGGTCATTACGTAACCCTCGTCCCTTTGACGACGTTACAACACGCTGTCTTATCAACGGCCATAACGGTTATGTTCCACAAGACCAAGGATGGGAAGTAGTCCTAGTAAAACCAGAATGCATGACTTGTTTCTGGACGTATGAATTACGTGTCTTTATTGCCTTTGCTGAACGACTTGTGTTCTAGCTAGAATTATCTTCACAACTATCTTGTATCAAATTTATTGTGTGCTATATTTCATGCTTTATGTAAAATAAGCGGTATTGTAAGTTTGTAAAATATTGTATAAAAGTTTGAATGCGAAATATTATTATAATCAGTTTTTCATATAGAATTGTAGTAGTTGAATTGTATATTAGCTACTAAGTATGAACTTAACGGGTAGGTACTACCCGAATTTAAACTTATAAAACGCTAATATGAAGAAAAAGCTTTTATAAATGAATTCATATTATGCTACGAAATACTATTAACTACTCTTAATATTCTGTATGATTAACTTATTCCATTTGACTATTTTGAAGGAAATGGCACCGACTACTCGACACACCGTGAATATGAATGAAGAGGAATTCCGTACTTTTCTAGCTTCAAACATAGCCGCAGTACAGGCTGCGCTACATACCAACAATAACCTTGGATCTAGCAGTACAGGAAATCATGTAGGATGCACCTACAAAGAATTCACTGCCTGCAAACCTTTGGAATTTGATAGAACCGAAGGACCGATCGGATTGAAACGGTGGACCGAGAAGGTCGAATCGGTGTTTGCCATAAGTAAGTGTACTGAAGAGGACAAAGTGAAGTATGCTACGCATACCTTCACAGGTTCTGCGTTAACATGGTGGAATACCTATCTAGAGCAAGTGGGACAAGATGATGCGTACGTACTACCGTGGTCAGCATTCAAGCACTTGATGAACGAGAAGTACCGTCCCAGAACCGAGGTCAATAAGCTCAAGACAGAACTTAGAGGGTTACGAACCCAAGGATTTGATATTACCACGTATGAAAGACGATTCACAGAATTGTGCCTATTGTGTCCGGGAGCGTTCGAAGATGAGGAAGAGAAGATCGACGCGTTTGTGAAAGGATTACCGAAAAGAATCCAAGAAGATATAAGTTCACACGAGCCCGCCTCCATACAACAGGCATGTAGAATGACTCACAAACTAGTGAACCAGATTGAGGAAAGAATTAAAGAACAGACAGCTGAAGAGGCCAATGTGAAGCAAGTCAAAAGAAAGTGGGAGGAAAACGGTGATAAGAATCACCAATACAACAACAACAGCAATTACAATAATAATCGTAACAATTATCCCAACAATCGCAACATCAATCGCAACTACAACAAACGGCCCAACAACAACAACAACAACAACAACAACAACAACAACAATAACAGCAACTATAACAATCATCCCAACAACAATAACAACCGCAACAACAACAACAATCAGAAGCAGCTATGCCAAAGGTGTGAAAAGTATCACTCGGGGTTCTGCACCAAATTTTGCAACAAGTGTAAAAGAAATGGTCATAGCGCGGCGAAGTGTGAGGTCTACGGACCAGGGGTTAACAGAACGAAAGGAACAAATGGTGTCGGAACGAGTAATGGCAGAGAAAGTAGTGTCGGAGCAAGTTATGCCAATGTAGTTTGTTATAAATGTGGAAAACCGGGCCACATTATTAGAAATTGCCAGAACCAGAAGAACACGAATGGACAAGGCCGCGGAAGAGTTTTCAATATTAATGCGGCAGAGGCACAAGAAGACCCGGAGCTTGTTACGGGTACGTTTCTTATTGACAATAAATCTGCTTACGTTTTATTTGATTCGGGTGCGGATAGAAGCTATATGAGTAGAGATTTTTGTACTAAATTAAGTTGTCCATTGACGCCGTTGGATAGTAAATTTTTACTCGAATTAGCAAACGGTAAATTAATTTCAGCAGATAATATATGTCGAAATCGAGAAATTAAACTGGGTAGCGAAATATTTAAGATTGATTTGATACCAGTAGAGTTAGGGAGTTTTGATGTAATAGTTGGCATGGACTGGCTGAAGAAGGTGAAAGCAGAGATCGTATGTTATAAAAATGTAATTCGCATTGTACGAGAAGAAGGAGAACCCTTAATGGTGTACGGAGAAAAGGGCAACATAAAGCTACATCTTATTAGTAATTTGAAGGCACAAAAACTAATAAGAAAAGGTTGCTATGCTGTTCTAACACACGTCGAGAAAGTAAAAACTAAAGAAAATAGCATCAATGATGTTCCCGTCGCAAAAGAATTTCTCGATGTATTTCCGAAAGAATTACCGGGACTACCTCCACATCGATCTGTTGAATTTCAAATAGATCTTGTACCAGGAGCTGCACCAATAGCTCGTGCTCCTTATAGACTCGCACCCAGTGAGATGAAAGAACTGCAAAGCCAACTGCAAGAACTATTAGAACGTGGTTTCATTCGACCAAGCACATCACCATGGGGAGCTCCTGTTTTGTTTGTCAAGAAGAAGGATGGTACATTTAGGTTGTGTATTGACTACAGAGAGTTGAACAAACTTACCATCAAAAACCGTTATGCACTGCCGAGAATTGACGACTTATTTGATCAACTACACGGCTCATCGGTTTATTCGAAGATCGATTTACGTTCTGGATATCATCAAATGCGAGTAAAGGAGGATGATATTCCAAAAACTGCTTTTAGGACGCGTTATGGTCATTACGAGTTTATGGTTATGCCGTTTGGATTGACTAACACACCAGCTGTGTTCATGGACCTTATGAACCGAGTGTGTGGGCCATATCTTGACAAGTTTGTCATTGTTTTCATCGATGACATACTTATTTACTCAAAGAATGATCAAGAGCACGAAGAACATTTGAGAAAAGTGCTAGAAGTATTGAGGAAAGAAAAACTGTACGCTAAGTTTTCAAAGTGTGCATTTTGGTTGGAAGAAGTTCAATTCCTCGGTCACATAGTGAACAAAGAAGGTATCCAGGTGGACCCGACAAAGATCGAAACCGTTGAAAAGTGGGAAACCCCAAAAACTCCTAAGCATATACGTCAATTTTTAGGATTGGCTGGTTACTACAGAAGATTCATCCAAGATTTCTCCAAAATAGCAAAACCCTTGACTGCATTAAGGCAAAAAGGGAAGAAATTTGAATGGAAGGATGAACAAGAGAAGGCGTTTCAATTATTAAAGAAAAAGCTAACTACGGCACCTATATTGTCATTGCCTGAAGGGAATGATGATTTTGTGATTTATTGTGACGCATCAAAGCAAGGTCTCGGTTGTGTATTAATGCAACGGACGAAGGTGATTGCTTATGCGTCTAGACAATTGAAGATTCACGAGCAAAATTATACGACGTATGATTTGGAATTAGGCGCGGTTGTTTTTGCATTAAAGACTTGGAGGCACTACTTATATGGGGTCAAAAGTATTATATATACCGACCACAAAAGTCTTCAACACATATTTAATCAGAAACAACTGAATATGAGGCAGCGTAGGTGGATTGAATTGTTGAATGATTACGACTTTGAGATTCATTACCACCCGGGGAAGGCAAATGTGGTAGCCGACGCCTTGAGCAGAAAGGACAGAGAACCCATTCGAGTAAAATCTATGAATATAATGATTCACACTAACCTTAATACTCAAATAAAGGAGGCGCAACAAGGAGTTTTAAAAGAGGGAAATTTAAAGGATGAAATACCCAAAGGATCAGAGAAGCATCTTAATATTCAGGAAAACGGAACCCGGTATAGGGCTGAAAGAATTTGGGTACCAAAATTTGGAGATATGAGAGAAATGGTACTTAGAGAAGCTCATAAAACCAGATACTCAATACATCCTAGAACGGGGAAGATGTACAAGGATCTTAAGAAACATTTTTGGTGGCCAGGTATGAAAGACGATATTGGTAAATATGTAGGAGAATGTTTGACGTGTTCTAAGGTCAAAGCTGAACATCAGAAACCATCAAGTCTACTACAACAACCTGAAATCCTGGAATGGAAATGGGAAAACATTACCATGGATTTCATTACTAAATTACCAAGGACTGCAAGTGGTTATGATACTATTTGGGTAATAGTTGATCGTCTCACCAAGTCAGCACACTTCCTGCCAATAAGAGAAGATGACAAGATGGAGAAGTTAGCATGACTGTATTTGAAGGAAGTCGTCTCCAGACATGGAATACCAATCTCTATTATCTCTGATAGGGATGGCAGATTTATTTCAAGATTCTGGCAGACATTACAGCAAGCATTGGAAACTCGTCTAGACATGAGTACTGCCTATCATCCACAAACTGATGGGCAGAGCGAAAGGACGATACAAACGCTTGAAGACATGCTACGAGCTTGTGTTATTGATTTCAGAAACATCTGGGATCGACATCTACCGTTAGCAGAATTTTCCTACAACAACAGCTACCATTCAAGCATTGAGATAACGCCGTTTGAAGCACTTTATGGTAAAAAGTGCAGGTCTCTGATTTGTTGGAGTGAAGTGGGGGATTGACAGATTATGAGTCCGAAGATAATACAAGAAACTACCAAGAAAATCATCCAAATTCAACAAAGATTGAAAACCGCCCATAGTCGACAAAAGAGCTACGCGGACAGTAAAAGAAAAGATATAGAGTTTGAAATTGGAGAAATGGTCATGCTTAAGGTTTCACCTTGGAAAGGCGTTGTTCGATTTGGTAAACGGGGGAAACTAAATCCAAGGTACATTGGACCATTCAAGATTATAGATCGTGTCGGACCAGTAGCTTACCAACTGGAGCTACCTCAACAACTCGCGGCTGTACATAACACTTTCCACGTCTCAAATTTGAAGAAATGTTTTGCTAAAGAAGATCTCACTATTCCGTTGGACGAAATCCAAATCAATGAAAAACTTCAATTCATTGAAGAACCCGTCGAAATAATGGATCGTGAGGTTAAGAGACTTAAACAAAACAAGATACCGATTGTTAAGGTTCCATGGAATGCTCGTAGAGGACCCGAGTTCACCTGGGAGCGTAAAGATTAGATGAAGAAGAAATACCCGCATTTATTTCCAGAAGATACGTCAACACCTCCAACTCCTTAAAATTTCGGGACGAAATTTATTTAACGGGTAGGTACTGTAGTGACCCGAACTTTTTCATGTTTATATATATATTAAATGAAATTGTTATCTACATGATTAAGTGTTTTCAACATGTTAAGCAATCAAACTTGTTAAGACTTGATTAATTGAAATAGGTTTCATATAGACAATTGACCACCCAAGTTGACCGGTTATTCACGAACGTTAAAACTTGTAAAAACTATACGATGACATATATATGGTTATATATATAGTTAACATGATTTTATTATAAGTATGTATCTCATTAGTTATTTTAACAATGAGTTATATACATAAAAAATGAGACTATTAATTTAAGAAACTCGAAAACGATATATATAACGATTATCGTTATAACAACGTCTTACTAGGTACATATGAATCATATTAAGATGTTGATACACTTGGTTAATTATTTTAAATGATAAGTAAATATATTATTAAGTGTATTAACAATGAAATACATATGTAAAAATAAGACTACTAACTTAATGATTTCGAAACGAGACATATATGTAACGATTATCGTTGTAACGACATTTAACTGTATATATATCATGCTAAGATATATTATATATCATAATATCATGATAATATAACAAATTAACATCTCATTTGTTATAATAAACAATGGGTTAACAACATTCAACAAGATCGTTAACCTAAAGGTTTCAAAACAACATTTACATGTAACGACTAACGATGACTTAACGACTCAGTTAAAATGTATATACATGTAGTGTTTTAATATGTATTCATACACTTTTGAAAGACTTCAAGACACTTATCAAAATACTTCTACTTAACAAAAATGCTTACAATTACATCCTCGTTCAGTTTCATCAACAATTCTACTCGTATGCACCCGTATTTGTACTCGTACAATACACAGCTTTTAGATGTATGTACTATTGGTATATACACTCTAATTATCAGCTTTTAGAAGCCCATGTGAGTCACCTAACACATGTGGGAGCCATCATTTGGCAACTAGCATGAAATATCTCATAAAATTACAAAAATATGAGTAATCATTCATGTCTTATTTACATGAAAACAAAATTACATATCCTTTATATCTAATCCATACACCAACGACCAAAAACACCTACAAACACTTTCATTCTTCAATTTTCTTCATCTAATTGATCTCTCTCAAGTTCTATCTTCAAGTTCTAAGTGTTCTTCATAAATTCCAAAAGTTCTAGTTTCATAAAATCAAGAATACTTCCAAGATTGCAAGTTTACTTCCAAGTTTTCTAAATCCATTCCAAGTAATCATCCAAGATCAAGAAAGTTTTGTTACTTACAGTAGGTTATCTTTCTAATACAAGGTAATAATCATATTCAAACTTTAATTCAATTTCTATAACTATAACAATCTTATTTCAAGTGGAAATCTTACTTGAAATTGTTTTCGTGTCATGATTCTGCTTCAAGAACTTTCAAGCCATCCAAGGATCCTTTGAAGCTAGATCTATTTTTCTCATTTCCAGTAGGTTTATCCAAGGAACTTGAGGTAGTAATGATGTTCATAACATCATTCGATTCATACATATAAAGCTATCTTATTCGAAGGTTTAAACTTGTAATCACTAGAACATAGTTTAGTTAATTCTAAACTTGTTCGCAAATAAAAGTTAATCCTTCTAACTTGACTTTTAAAATCAACTAAACACATGTTCTATATCTATATGATATGCTAACTTAATGATTTAAAACCTGGAAACACGAAAAACACCGTAAAACCGGATTTACGCCGTCGTAGTAACACCGCGGGCTATTTTGGGTTAGTTAATTAAAAACTATGATAAACTTTGATTTAAAAGTTATTATTCTGGGGAAATGATTTTTATTATGAACATGAAACTATATCCAAAAATTATGGTTAAACTCAAAGAGGAAGTATGTTTTCTAAAATGGTCATCTAGACGTCGTTCTTTCGACTGAAATGACTACCTTTACAAAAAAGACTTGTAACTAATTTTTCCGACTATAAACCTATACTATTTCTGTTTAGATTCATAAAATAGAGTCCAATATGAAACCATAGCAATTTGATTCACTCAAAACGGATTTAAAATGAAGAAGTTATGGGTAAAACAAGATTGGATATTTTTTCTCATTTTAGCTACGTGAAAATTGGTAACAAATCTATTCCAACCATAACTTAATCAACTTGTATTGTATATTATGTAATCTTGAGATACCATAGACACGTATACAATGTTTCGACCTATCATGTCGACACATCTATATATATTTAGGAACAACCATAGACACTCTATATGTGAATGTTGGAGTTAGCTATACAGGGTTGAGGTTGATTCTAAAATATATATAGTTTGAGTTGTGATCAATACTGAGATACGTATACACTGGGTCGTGGATTGATTCAAGATAATATTTATCGATTTATTTCTGTACATCTAACTGTGGACAACTAGTTGTAGGTTACTAACGAGGACAGCTGACTTAATAAACTTAAAACATCAAAATATATTAAAAGTATTGTAAATATATTTTGAACATACTTTGATATATATGTATATATTGTTATAGGTTCGTGAATCAACCAGTGGCCAAGTCTTACTTCCCGACGAAGTAAAAATCTATGAAAGTGAGTTATAGTCCCACTTTTAAAATCTAATATTTTTGGGATGAGAATACATGCAGGTTTTATAAATGATTTACAAAATAGACACAAGTATGTGAAACTACATTCTATGGTTGAATTATCGAAATCGAATATGCCCCTTTTTATTAAGTCTGGTAATCTAAGAATTAGGGAACATACACCCTAATTGACGCGAATCCTAAAGATAGATCTATTGGGCCTAACAAACCCCATCCAAAGTACCGGATGCTTTAGTACTTCGAAATTTATATCATATCCGAAGGGTGTCCCGGAATGATGGGAATATTCTTATATATGCATCTTGTTAATGTCGGTTACCAGGTGTTCACCATATGAATGATTTTTATCTCTATGTATGGGATGTGTATTGAAATATGAAATCTTGTGGTCTATTGTTACGATTTGATATATATAGGTTAAACCTATAACTCACCAACATTTTTGTTGACGATTAAAGCATGTTTATTCTCAGGTGAATACTAAGAGCTTCCGCTGTTGCATACTAAAATAAGGACAAGATTTGGAGTCCATGTTTGTATGATATTGTGTAAAAACTGCATTCAAGAAACTGATTTCGATGTAACATATTTGTATTGTAAACCATTATGTAATGGTCGTGTGTAAACAGGATATTTTAGATTATCATTATTTGATAATCTACGTAAAGCTTTTTAAAACTTTATTTATGAAATAAAGGTTATGGTTTGTTTTAAAAATGAATGCAGTCTTTGAAAAATGTCTCATATAGAGGTCAAAACCTCGCAACGAAATCAATTAATATGGAACATTTTTAATCAATAAGAACGGGACATTTCAGTTGGTATCCGAGCGTTGGTCTTAGAGAACCAGAAAATTTGCATTAGTGTGTCTTATCGAGTTTGTTAGGATGCATTAGTGAGTCTGGACTTCGACCGTGTTTTCTTTAAAAATGATTGCTTAACATTTTTGTTGGAAACTATATATTATTAACATGTATATATTATGTGATATATTAATCTCTTAATATGTTTGATATTGTGTGATATATGTCTACCTCTAGCACAAATCCCATTGACTCACCTAATAATAACGAAGAGTCAAATATATATTGGACTGATTCACAAGTTCCCGAAGAAGAACCGGAAGAAGAATCAGAACCGGAAGAAGAATCAGAACTGGAAGAGGAGGAATCGGAGGAGGAAATAGAACCGGTGGGGGAAATAATAAAACGGTTAAGTAAAAGAAAATCCTCAACCAACCGACCAAGGTTAATTATGGTCAATGGTATTTCTGCCAAGGAAGCAAAATATTGGGAGGATTACCAATTCTCCGATGAATCGGATTCCGACGAGAATTCTGATGATGTTATAGAAATTACCCCAACTTAATTTAAAAAGGCAAAAGAAAATAATAAGGGAAAGGGCATAAAAATAGAGAAATCTAATTCCAACCCCGATGAACTTTATATGTATCGTCAACCCCCGAAGCCCTTACGTTGTAACAATGACCCGGGAACCTCTAAACCACCAGGTTTTTCTAAACCATTGTGGAAAACGAAAGCTCGTATTAGGGGAACATCATATATCTCTAGAAACTTGGCAAAACGAACCAAAACCGAAGAAGAAGAAATGAGCGAGTCGGAATAAGATAGTTGTATTCGTGTGGTGTAATATATGTAATATAGTGTGCTTATGCTTTATGATATATGTAAAAATTGTTTGTATTAATAAGTATTTTTTTTTTATGAATCTAACTCTTGTCTATTTTACAGTATAAAAACACAAAATGGATAGACAACCCAATATTTTAAGAGACCTACCCGGAGACATGATTGATGAAATCTTGTCTAGAGTCGGTCAGAATTCTTCGGCACAACTATTTACGGCGAAATCAGTTTGTAAGATATTCGAAGAACGTTCCAAGAATGTCTTGGTTTATAAGAGACTTTCGTTTGAAAGATGGGGGATATCACATTGGGAAACCCATAAGTTACGATGTGTTTACTTTGACGCATATATTGCGGGGAACCCAAATGCTATTTTACGCAACGGGTTAAGAAATTATTTTGACTCAATGTATCCGAATATAGGACTTCATGATTTAGAAAAAGCGGCTAACATGCAACATAAAGAAGCATGCTATGCTTACGGGTTAGTAATGTTCGCTTCTCACCAAAGTGAGAAAAACAACATCGGGCTACAACTATTAAACAAAACGTTCCCACAAGTGACGGAGTCGGTAATTGGGGTAAGAAATGAGGTTTTTAGGTTATTACGAGACTGTTGGTCATTACGTAACCCTCGTCCCTTTGACGACGTTACAACACGCTGTCTTATCAAAGGCCATAATGGTTATGTTCCACAAGACCAAGGATGAGAAGTAGTCCTAGTAAAACCAGAATGCATGACTTGTTTCTGGACGTATGAATTACGTGTCTTTATTGCCTTTGCTGAACGACTTGTGTACTAGCTAGAATTATCTTCACAACTATCTTGTATCAAAGTTATTGTGTGCTATATTTCATGCTTTATGTAAAATAAGCGGTATTGTAAGTTTGTAAAATATTGTATAAAAGTTTGAACGCGAAATATTATTATAATAGGTTTTTCATATAGAATTGTAGTAGTTGAATTGTATATTAGCTACTAAGTATGAACTTAACGGGTAGGTACTACCCGAATTTAAACTTATAAAACGCTAATATGAAGAAAAAGCTTTTATAAATGAGTTCATATTATGCTACGAAATACTATTAACTACCCTTAATATTCTGTATGATTAACTTGTTCCATTTGACTATTTTGAAGGAAATGGCACCGACTACTCGACACACCGTGAATATGAATGAAGAGGAATTCCGTACTTTTCTAGCTTCAAACATAGCCGCAGTACAGGCTGCGCTACATACCAACAATAACCTTGGATCTAGCAGTACAGGAAATCGTGTAGGATGCACCTACAAAGAATTCACTGCCTGCAAACCTTTGGAATTTGATGGAACCGAAGGACCGATCGGATTGAAACAGTGGACCGAGAAGGTTGAATCGGTGTTTGCCATAAGTAAGTGTACTGAAGAGGACAAAGTGAAGTACGCTACGCATACCTTCACAGGTTCTGCGTTAACATGGTGGAATACCTATCTAGAGCAAGTGGGACAAGATGATGCGTACGCACTACCGTGGTCAGCATTCAAGCACTTGATGAACGAGAAGTACCGTCCCAGAACCGAGGTCAATAAGCTCAAGACAGAACTTAGAGGGTTACGAACCCAAGGATTTGATATTACCACGTACGAAAGACGATTCACAGAATTGTGCCTATTGTGTCCGGGAGCGTTCGAAGATGAGGAAGAGAAGATCGACGCGTTTGTGAAAGGATTACCGGAAAGAATCCAAGAAGATATAAGTTCACATAAGCCCGCCTCCATACAACAGGCATGTAGAATGGCTCACAAACTAGTGAACCAGATTGAGGAAAGAATTAAAGAATAGACGGCTGAAGAGGCCAATGTGAAGCAAGTCAAAAGAAAGTGGGAGGAAAACGGTGATAAGAATCACCAATACAACAACAACAACAATTACAATAATAATCGCAACAATTATCCCAACAATCGCAACATCAATCACAACTACAATAAACGGCCCAACAACAACAACAACTACTACTACAACAACAACAACAACAACACAACAACAACAACAGCAACTACAACAATCATCCCAACAACAATAACAATCGCAACAACAACAACAATCAGAAGAAGCTATGCCAAAGGTGTGAAAAGTATCACTCGGGGTTCTGCACCAAATTTTGCAACAAGTGTAAAAGAAATGGTCATAGCACGGCGAAGTGTGAGGTCTACGGACCAGGGGTTAACAGAACGAAAGGAACAAATGGTGTCGGAACGAGTAATGGCGGAGCAAGTAGTGTCGGAGCAAGTTATGCCAATGTAGTTTGTTATAAATGTGGAAAACTGGGCCACATTATTAGAAATTGCCCGAACCAGAAGAACACGAATGGACAAGGCCGCGGAAGAGTTTTCAATATTAATGCGACAGAGGCACAGGAAGACCCAGAGCTTGTTACGGGTACGTTTCTTATTGACAATAAATCTGCTTACTTTTTATTTGATTCGGGTGCGGATAGAAGCTATATGAGTAGAGATTTTTGTGCTAAATTAAGTTGTCCATTGACGCCGTTGGATAGTAAATTTTTACTCGAATTAGCAAACGGTAAATTAATTTCAGCAGATAATATATGCCGGAATCGAGAAATTAAACTGGGTAGCGAAATATTTAAGATTGATTTGATACCAGTAGAGTTAGGGAGTTTTGATGTAATAGTTGGCATGGACTGGCTGAAGAAGGTGAAAGCAGAGATCGTATGTTATAAAAATGCAATTCTTATTGTACGAGAAGAAGGAGAACCCTTAATGGTGTACGGAGAAAAGGGCAACATGAAGCTACATCTTATTAGTAATTTGAAGGCACAAAAACTAATAAGAAAAGATTACTATGCTGTTCTAGCACACGTCGAGAAAGTAAAAACTAAAGAAAAGAGCATCAATGATGTTCCCGTCGCAAAAGAATTTCCCGATGTATTTCCGAAAGAATTACTGGGACTACCTCCACATCGATCTGTTGAATTTCAAATAGATCTTGTACCAGGAGCTGCACCAATAGCTCGTGCTCCTTATAGACTCGCACCCAGCGAGATGAAAGAACTGCAAAGCCAACTGCAAGAACTATTAGAACGTGGTTTCATTTGACCAAGCACATCACCATGGGGAGCTCCTGTTTTGTTTATCAAGAAGGAGGATGGTACATTTAGGTTGTGTATTGACTACAGAGAGTTGAACAAACTTACCATCAAAAACCGTTATGCACTGCCGAGAATTGACGACTTATTTGATCAACTACAAGGATCGTCGGTTTATTCGAAGATCGATTTATGTTCTGGATATCATCAAATGCGATTAAAGGAGGATGATATTCCAAAAACTGCTTTTAGGACGCGTTATGGTCATTACGAGTTTATGGTTATGCCGTTTGGATTGACTAACGCACCAGCTGTGTTCATGGACCTTATGAACCGAGTGTGTGGGCCATATCTTGACAAGTTTGTCATTGTTTTCATCGATGACATACTTATTTACTCAAAGAATGATCAAGAGCACGAAGAACATTTGAGAAAAGTGCTAGAAGTATTGAGGAAAGAAAAACTGTACGCTAAGTTTTCAAAGTGTGCATTTTGGTTGGAAGAAGTTCAATTCCTCGGTCACATAGTAAACAAAGAAGGTATCCAGGTGGACCCGACAAAGATCGAAACCGTTGAAAAGTGGGAAACCCCAAAAACTCCGAAGCATATACGTCAATTTTTAGGATTGGCTGGTTACTACAGAAGATTCATCCAAGATTTCTCCAAAATAGCAAAAACCTTGACTGCATTAACACATAAAGGGAAGAAATTTGAATGGAAGGATGAACAAGAGAAGGCGTTTCAATTATTGAAGAAAAAGCTAACTACGGCACCTATATTGTCATTGCCTGAAGGGAATGATGATTTTGTGATTTATTGTGACGCATCAAAGCAAGGTCTCGGTTGTGTATTAATGCAACGGACGAAGGTGATTGCTTATGCGTCTAGACAATTGAAGATTCACGATCAAAATTATACGACGCATGATTTGGAATTAGGCGCGGTTGTTTTTGCATTAAAGACTTGGAGGCACTACTTATATGGGGTCAAAAGTATTATATATACCGACCACAAAAGTCTTCAACACATATTTAATCAGAAACAACTGAATATGAGGCAGCGTAGGTGAATTGAATTGTTGAATGATTACGACTTTGAGATTCGTTACCACCCGGGGAAGGCAAATGTGGTAGCCGACGCCTTGAGCAGAAAGGACAGAGAACCCATTCGAGTAAAATCTATGAATATAATGATTCACACTAACCTTACTACTCAAATAAAGGAGGCGCAACAAGGAGTTTTAAAAGAGGGAAATTTAAAGGATGAAATACCCAAAGGATCGGAGAAGCATCTTAATATTCAGGAAGACGGAACCCGGTATAGGGCTGAAAGAATTTGGGTACCAAAATTTGGAGATATGAGAGAAATGGTACTTAGAGAAGCTCATAAAACCAGATACTCAATACATCCTGGAACGGGGAAGATGTACAAGGATCTTAAGAAACATTTTTGGTGGCCATGTATGAAAGCCGATATTGGTAAATATGTAGGAGAATGTTTGACGTGTTCTAAGGTCAAAGCTGAACATCAGAAACCATCAGGTCTACTACAACAACCTGAAATCCTGGAATGGAAATGGGAAAACATTACCATGGATTTCATTACTAAATTGCCAAGGACTGCAAGTGGTTATGATACTATTTGGGTAATAGTTGATCGTCTCACCAAGTCAGCACACTTCCTGCCAATAAGAGAAGATGACAAGATGGAGAAGTTAGCACGACTGTATTTGAAGGAAGTCGTCTCCAGACATGGAATACCAATCTCTATTATCTCTGATAGGGATGGCAGATTTATTTCAAGATTCTGGCAGACATTACAGCAAGCATTGGGAACTCGTCTAGACATGAGTACTGCCTATCATCCACAAACTGATGGGCAGAGCGAAAGGACGATACAAACGCTTGAAGACATTCTACGAGCTTGTGTTATTGATTTCGGAAACAGCTGGGATCGACATCTACCGTTAGCAGAATTTTCCTATAACAACAGCTACCATTCAATCATTGAGATGACGCCGTTTGAAGCACTTTATGGTAAAAAGTGCAGGTCTCCGATTTGTTGGAGTGAAGTGGGGGATTGACAGATTACGAGTCCGGAGATAATACAAGAAACTACCGAGAAAATCATCCAAATTCAACAAAGATTGAAAACCGCCCATAGTCGACAAAAGAGCTACGTGGACAGTAAAAGAAAAGATATAGAGTTTGAAATTGGAGAAATGGTCATGCTTAAGGTTTCACCTTGGAAAGGCGTTGTTCGATTTGGTAAACGGGGGAAACTAAATCCAAGGTACATTGGACCATTCAAGATTATAGATCGTGTCGGACCAGTAGCTTACCAACTGGAGCTAACTTAACAACTCGCGGCTGTACATAACACTTTCCACGTCTCAAATTTGAAGAAATGTTTTGCTAAAGAAGATCTCACTATTCCGTTGGACGAAATCCAAATCAATGAAAAACTTCAATTCATTGAAGAACCCGTCGAAATAATGGATCGTGAGGTTAAGAGACTTAAACAAAACAAGATACCGATTGGTAAGGTTCAATGGAATGCTCGTAGAGGACCCGAGTTCACCTGGGAGCATGAAGATCAGATGAAGAAGAAATACCCGCATTTATTTCCAGAAGATACGTCAACACCTCCAACTGCTTAAAGTTTCGGGACGAAATTTATTTAACGGGTAGGTACTGTAGTGACCCGAACTTTTCCATGTTTATATATATATTAAATGAAATTGTTATTTACATGATTAAGTGTTTCCAACATGTTAAGCAATCAAACTTGTTAAGACTTGATTAATTGAAATAGGTTTCATATAGACAATTGACCACCCAAGTTGACCGGTGATTCACGAACGTTAAAACTTGTAAAAACTATACGATGACATATATATGGTTATATATATAGTTAACATGATTTTATTATAAGTATGTATCTCATTAGGTATTTTAACAATGAGTTATATACATAAAAAATGAGACTATTAATTTAAGAAACTCGAAAACGATATATATAACGATTATCGTTATAACAACGTCTTACTAGGTACATATGAATCATATTAAGATATTGATACACATGGTTAATTATGTTAATTTATAAGTAAATATATTATTAAGTGTATTAACAATGAAATACATATTTAAAAATAAGACTACTAACTTAATGATTTCGAAACGAGACATATATGTAACGATTATCGTTATAACGACATTTAACTGTATATATATCATACTAAGATATATTATATATCATAATATCATGATAATATAACAAATTAACATCTCATTTGTTATAATAAAGAATGGGTTAACAACATTCAACAAGATCGTTAACCTAAAGGTTTCAAAACAACATTTACATGTAACGACTAACGATGACTTAACGACTCAGTTAAAATGTATATACATGTAGTGTTTTAATATGTATTCATACACTTTTGAAAGATTCAAGACACTTATCAAAATACTTCTACTTAACAAAAATGCTTACAATTACATCCTCGTTCAGTTTCATCAACAATTCTACTCGTATGCACCCGTATTTGTACTCGTACAATACACAGCTTTTAGATGTATGTACTATTGGTATATACACTCCAATGATCAGCTCTTAGCAGCCCATGTGAGTTACCTAACACATGTGGGAGCCATCATTTGGTAACTAGCATGAAATATCTCATAAAATTACAAAAATATGAGTAATCATTCATGACTTATTTACATGAAAACAAAATTACATATCCTTTATATCTAATCCATACGCCAACGACCAAAAACACCTACAAACACTTTAATTCTTCAATTTTCTTCATATAATTGATCTCTCTCAAGTTCTATCTTCAAGTTCTAAGTGTTTTTCATAAATTCCAAAAGTTCTAGTTTCATAAAATCAAGAATACTTCCAAGATTGCAAGTTTACTTCCAAGTTTTCTAAATCCATTCCAAGTAATCATCCAAGATCAAGAAACCTTTGTTACTTACAGTAGGTTATCTTTATAATACAAGGTAATAATCATATTCAAACTTTAATTCAATTTCTATAACTATAACAATCTTATTTCGAGTGGAAATCTTACTTGAAATTGTTTTCGTGTCATGATTCTGCTTCAAGAACTTTCATGCCATTCAAGGATCCTTTGAAGCTAGATCTATTTTTCTCATTTCCAGTAGGTTTATCCAAGGAACTTGAGGTAGTAATGATGTTCATAACATCATTCGATTCATACATATAAAGCTATCTTATTCGAAGGTTTAAACTTGTAATTACTAGAACATAGTTTAGTTAATTCTAAACTTGTTCGCAAATAAAAGTTAATTCTTCTAACTTGACTTTTAAAATCAACTAAACACATGTTCTATATCTATATGATATGCTAACTTAATGATTTAAAACCTGGAAACACGAAAAACACCGTAAAACCGGATTTACGCCGTCGTAGTAACACCGCGGGCTATTTTGGGTTAGTTAATTAAAAACTATGATAAACTTTGATTTAAAAGTTATTATTCTGGGGAAATGATTTTTATTATGAACATGAAACTATATCCAAAAATTATGGTTAAACTCAAAGAGGAAGTATGTTTTCTAAAATGGTCATCTAGACGTCGTTCTTTCGACTGAAATGACTACCTTTACAAAAACGACTTGTAACTTATTTTTCCGACTATAAACCTATACTTTTTCTATTTATATTCATAAAATAGAGTTCAATATGAAATCATAGCAATTTCATTCACTCAAAACGGATTTAAAATGAAGAAGTTATGGGTAAAACAAGATTGGATAATTTTTCTCATTTTAGCTACGTGAAAATTGGTAACAAATCTATTCCAACCATAACTTAATCAACTTGTATTGTATATTATGTAATCTTGAGATACCATAGACACGTATACAATGTTTCGACCTATCATGTCGACACATCTATATATATTTCGGAACAACCATAGACACTCTATATGTGAATGTTGGAGTTAGCTATACAGGGTTGAGGTTGATTCCAAAATATATATAGTTTGAGTTGTGATCAATACTGAGATACGTATATACTGGGTCGTGGATTGATTCAAGATAATATTTATCGATTTATTTCTGTACATCTAACTGTGGACAACTAGTTGTAGGTTACTAACGAGGACAGCTGACTTAATAAACTTAAAACATCAAAATATATTAAAAGTATTGTAAATATATTTTGAACATACTTTGATATATATGTATATATTGTTATAGGTTCGTGAATCAACCAGTGGCCAAGTCTTACTTCCCGACGAAGTAAAAATCTATGAAAGTGAGTTATAGTCCCACTTTTAAAATCTAATATTTTTGGGATGAGAATACATGCAGGTTTTATAAATGATTTACAAAATAGACACAAGTACGTGAAACTACATTCTATGGTTGAATTATCGAAATCGAATATGCCCCTTTTTATTAAGTCTGGTAATCTAAGAATTAGGGAACATACACCCTAATTGACGCGAATCCTAAAGATAGATCTATTGGGCCTAACAAACCCCATCCAAAGTACCGGATGCTTTAGTACTTCGAAATTTATATCATATCCGAAGGGTGTCCCGGAATGATGGGGATATTCTTATATATGCATCTTGTTAATATCGGTTACCAGGTGTTCACCATATGAATGATTTTTATCTCTATGTATGGGATGTGTATTGAAATATGAAATCTTGTGGTCTATTGTTACGATTTGATATATATAGGTTAAACCTATAACTCACCAACATTTTTGTTGACGTTTAAAGCATGTTTATTCTCAGGTGAATACTAAGAGCTTCCGCTGTTGCATACTAAAATAAGGACAAGATTTGGAGTCCATGTTTGTATGATATTGTGTAAAAACTGCATTCAAGAAACTGATTTCGATGTAACATATTTGTATTGTAAACCATTATGTAATGGTCGTGTGTAAACAGGATATTTTAGATTATCATTATTTGATAATCTACGTAAAGCTTTTTAAACCTTTATTTATGAAATAAAGGTTATGGTTTGTTTTAAAAATGAATGCAGTCTTTGAAAAATGTCTCATATAGAGGTCAAAACCTCGCAACGAAATCAATTAATATGGAACGTTTTTAATCAATAAGAACGGGACATTTCAGCCCTTCTGTTTTTTTGTTCGCCCGCCTGAATTTTGCACCAATTCGAACGCATTTTCGTTCTACAATTTTGTAGAACCAAACAAAAAATGTAGAACATGTGTAAAAATGCACCTAAATTCTTGTTCGAATACCTTTTTTTTGTTCGCGCGCCTGCTTTTTTGTTCGCCCACCTGTTTTTTTTTGTTCGTCCGCGTGTTTTTTTTGCTCGACTTCCCTTGTTTTTGCTCGCCCGCCACTTTTTTTACTCTAATTGGAGTTCTCAGAGTTCTTACTCAATTTGAGTTCTCACTGGATCCTATATATATATATATATATATATATATATATATATATATATATATATATATATATATATATATATATATATATATATATATATATATATATATATATATAGTGAAAGGATCCTGGAAGAACTCTGCATAGCAGAGAACCCAGTGAACCCTCACCTGCTGATTTTACCAATTTTATCAGACATCAAAATCAACAAAATTGAAAGTTAAAATCGATGAAACAAGATCCTAAGGCTGCGATTATCAACTTCCTTGAAGGATTATACTCCAAATCATCATCGAATTCCTCAATTTCATGATGAACAGTGAACGAATGGATGAAAATGAACTGTAACTTTGATTTTTATGATTCAGTTGTTTTTAGACCTTGAATCCTTCACAAAATCTTCCAGTCACTGCTATTGGAACAAGGTAACATCAATTTCAAACATTAATTCGATTGATTTAAGAATCTGCACATTCGATTGATTAGGTGAATTTTGTAGATGAACTCACGAATTCGAGCTCAAATCTTGGCGTTAGAATCTGAAACTTTGCACATAGATTCACGAGATGAAACCTAATAAATCTGCGTTTTTAATTTTTGCTATATGTTTGATTTTGAGAGATTCAATTTCTTACGAAGAACAGAGTGTGCCCGCTGAAGCGACCCGTCCTAATCCATAAGGACGAATACAATAACATATGATTACATCGCGAGGTTCTTGACCTCTATATGATACATTTTACAAACATTGCATTCATTTTTAAAAGACAACCTTTCATTACATCGAAAATTGACATGCATGTATACCATTTCATAATATCCAACTTATAACTAACCTAATCTGTCATTTACTTAATAATAATCTCTATTGAACTCAACGACTTGAATGCAACGTCTTTTGAAATATGCCATGAATGATTCCAAGTAATATCTTTAAAATGAGCAAATGCACAGCGGAAGATTTCCTTAATAGGTGAGAATAAACATGCTTTAAAGTGTCAACCAAAAGGTTGGTGAGTTCATTAGTTTATCGTAATCCATCATTTCCATAATTTTAATAGACCATAAGATTCTCATTTTTCATAAATAACATTACACTCGCAAGTGTATAAAAATTATTCATATGATGGACACCTGATAACCGAACTAACAAGGATGCATATAGAATATCCCCCGCATACTCGCAAGTATGCTATATAACGACAATCGCAATCACCTTTTTAAATCGAAGTACTAAAGCATTCCAAATTCCAGAATGGGGTTTGTTAGGCCCATAGATATATCTTTAGGATTCGCGTCAATTAGGGGCCATTTTCCTAATTCTTAGGTTATTTGACTTGAAGGGGCGATATTCGATTTCGATAATCCAACCATATAATGTAGTTTCAAGTACTTGTGTCTATTTCGTAAAACAGTTATAAAAGCAGCGCATGTATTCTCAGTCCCAAAAATATATATATTGCAAAAGCATTTAAAAGGGAGCAAATGAAACTCACAATACTGTATTTTGTAGTAAAAATATTCATACGACGGAACTGAACAATGCAAGGTTGGCCTCGGATTCACGAACCTATATCATTTATATATATATAAATATATATATATATATATATATATATATATATATATATATATATATAAACACATATGATTGTAATTGAACGAATTAATATTATTATTGATATACTTGCTATTTTAATAAATTATATGTTATATGTTTTAAATATAGTGTTATGTACTAATTGTTATTTGGTAAAATAATACTAATACTAATAATTAAAAAGTTGTAATCTCTTTATAATGAAAATAATAATGATATCTGTGATGCCCCGTACAAAACCATCGTGTACGAATCATCAACAACATGATCATTACAAGGTTAAGTACTATATGCTGTAATTAAAGAAGTTGCATTAACAATAAAAAGGTGATGTCATAACCGACATCAAATGTTTTACATTTCAAAAGCATGCTTCACTAAGTAGAAGCAAATAATAAGTGTATGTGACCACAATGTTCGTTACAAGTCATAGTTCAAAAGTACTAAAGTTTGAATGCAAGGTAAAGTAGTTCATGCGATGACAACTCTAAGCAGCGGGTGTCTACAGCACGACTAGTACACAGCGGGAGCTAACCTCAAGCACCTGAAAAAAACATGCTTAAAAACGTCAACACAAAGGTTGGTGAGCTATAGTTTAAGTATAACAGTATGTAAGGTAGGCCACGAGATTTCAGTGCTACAAAGAGCGTTTCAAAACAGTATGATAAAGTATATGTTAACCGTGGGCACTTGGTAACTAACTTAACGTTTATACCCCCTGAAAGTACACTTGGCAAGTGCGTATGTCTACGAAGTATTAAACACTCATTAAATGCTAGCGCTACTAGCCCGAGTGGGGATGTCAAACCCTATGGATCCATATCTAAGATTCGCGTTCACGGTTCAAAAACCAATGATTAAACGTTACCGAGCTAAAGGGAATGTTTATGCCGTTGTATAACCCACACATATATAAGTTTAAGTACTCGTGCCTAGTATGTAAAACATAAAATCCGCATGTATTCTCAGTTCTCAAAATAAGTTAAAGTAAAAAGGGAATGCTATAACTCACAATGATAATGTAGTCGTAAAGTCGGTTCGGAAAAGGTGTGCAAGTAATCGGTCCGAAGGTCCTCAACCTAAGTCAAATAGTACTAAGTCAGTAAATCGTCCAAAAAGGTTTAAAAGTATGTAAATAAGGTCTTAAGGGTCATCATCATTCATCATCAAACAAAAGGCGTAAAGTAAGTTTCGTTTATGAAAGTAGTTTAAAACAAAGGCTGACTTCAGTTAGTCACCACGGCCTCTACCCTTACTGAATTAAGGTGAGACCAGTGGCCATGGCTCCGTATATGAGTCCTTTAAGTGTGGTAAAATTTACAGAAGCAAACTCGTCTTCATTTGACCGTGGTGACGGTTTAAGTGCGAGTAGGTCAGAAATTTCTGCACAACGTTAAAGGACATAGTGACGATCGGAGGGCCATAAATCCTAAACCGTAACTCGGATTAAGATGAGTCCTATATGAAAAGTTATCTACTCAAAAAGATCTATTTGAAAATAATAACCACAACAGCCCAGGTCTACTGGTCTGTTACAGAATCAGCAAAACAGTAGGGTTTGGACAGAAACAGTAAGTTTAAGTGAGTTCCGGTGGTCTTGGTGCTTGATGTTCATCATGGTTCTCATCCTTGATGCATATAGCTTCAAGTGTACAACTCATTGATGTGTCTACATCATCTCAACCAAGTATTGACCATCATAACACTAGTGCAAGTCTAAGACATGAAGCACAACTCACTTAAGAGTTGCATGTAGTTTGATGAACCAAAGTTACATCAAAGTCTTAGGTTTGACACTTACATGAACTATAAAAGAAATATTGAACTATAAACTTGAAAGTAAACTAACTAATCAAGATGTTAAGATGTAGAACATAGTTCTTAGTTAGATCTTGAAGATTCAAGACCCAAAAGTCTAGATCAAGCATAAGTATACAAAGTTATGTTTAAAGAAAACTTATTTGTGTGTTCTTGAACTTCCAAGGTTAACTTTTAGTTCCAAGAGATATGAGATCAAGACTAACTTGTAGTACTTGACCAACAACAACCAAAATCATAAAATTAAAGTGCAAGTAAAACTAAATAAACATGTAAATAAGTTCATGAGTTTCATACTTTAAAGATTTAGAAAGTAAACATTAAGTTCACTTCATGTACTTCAAGTATGAGTTACAACACAAGAACTTTGAATCTTTTGACATAATGTATGTAGAACATAACTAGAAAGTTAGTTCTTGTATCTTCTTGAAAATACAAGATTAATATGAAGAATCTAACTAGAAAGTTGATTCTTGTAACAAGTATGTAACAACAACAAGTAAGTAACAATAAACTTCAAGTAACTTAAACAACAACCAAATACAAATAGCAAACAATGAATGATGATGATAAATGGGGTGTTTGAAATCGGTTTCAACAAGAAAAGAAGAAAGAAAAAAAGCCTTGTAACTTACAAAGTTTAGAGAGAAAGGAGAGGGAAAAAAAAGTATGCAAGTGTGTGTTTGGAATGAATGAAGTGTGAGAGAACTAGTAGCCAAATTGTATAACCCACACATATATAAGTTTAAGTACTCGTGCCTAGTATGTAAAACATAAAATCCGCATGTATTCTCCGTTCCCAAAATAAGTTAAAGTAAAAAGGGAATGCTATAACTCACAATGATAATGTAGTCGTAAAGTCGGTTCGGAAAAGGTGTGCAAGTAATCGGTCAGAAGGTCCTCAACCTAAGTCAAATAGTACTAAGTCAGTAAATCATCCGAAAAGGTTTAAAAGTATGTAAGTAAGGTCTTAAGGGTCATCATCATTCATCATCAAACAAAAGGCGTAAAGTAAGTTTCATTTATGAAAGTAGTTTAAAACAAAGGCTGATTTCAGTCAGTCACCACGGCCTCTACCCTTACTGAATTAAGGTGAGACCAGTGGCCATGGCTCCGTATATGAGTCCTTTAAGTGTGGTAAAATTTACAGAAGCAAACTCGTCTTCGTTTGACCGTGGTGACGGTTTAAGTGCTAGTAGGTCAGAAATTTCTGCACAACGTTAAAGGACATAGTGACGATCGGAGGGCCATAAATCCTAAACCGTAACTCGGAGTAAGACGAGTCCTATATGAAAAGTTATCTACTCGAAAAGATCTATTTGAAAATAATAACCACAACAGCACAGGTCTACTTCATAAAATTAAAGTGCAAGTAAAACTAAATAAACAAGTAAATAAGTTCATGAGTTTCATACTTTAAAGATTTAAAAAGTAAACATTAAGTTCACTTCATGTACTTCAAGTATGAGTTACAACATAAGAACTTTGAATCTTTTGACATAATGTATGTAGAAAATAACTAGAAAGTTAGTTCTTGTATGTTCTTGAAAATACAAGATTAATATGAAGAATCTAACTAGAAAGTTGATTCTTGTAACAAGTATGTAACAAAAACAAGTAAGTAACAATAAACTTCAAGTAACTTAAACAACAACCAAATACAAGTAGCAAACAATGAATGATGATGATAAATGGGGTGTTTGAAATCGGTTTCAACAAGAAAAGAAGAAAGAAAAAAAGCCTTGTAACTTACAAAGTTTAGAGAGAAATGAGAGGAAAAAAAAAAGTATGCAAGTGTGTGTTTGGAATGAATGAAGTGTGAGAGAACTAGTAGCCAAGTTATCAAAATTTGAAAGCCAAAAACACCTCCCCATGAGGCCTAGCTCACGGCCAGCAGCAGAAAAAGAAGAGGGGAGGAGAAGTTCAATGGTTACTTGGATGAAAAGCTTACAAAAGATGGATATTAGATGGGGTTTCATGGGGATTATATGTTAACTAGATTCTTAATGAAGTAACTAGCTAGTTTCCATGTACAAGTACTACTTACAAGTCTTATGGGCTAATTAAGTCCATTTAAAAAGGTAGGGTGGGCTTGGAAGCCCAATATTCAAGAGTCCATTACACTAATCAAAGCCCAAGTTCAATAATTAACAAATAAAGTCCAACAAAAGCCCAAGTAATTAACCAACAACCTTAGTTAATTAAAATGATTAATAAAACTAATCATGAATGTAAATAATATCTAAAAATATTATTCGTGAAAGTTCCGGGTGTCACAAAGACGTTTCGGGCAATTAAAGTCAAGTTCGGGCAATCATGGCAACATGTAAATGTAATGACATACATTCGTTTTATCACACGTATTAATAATAATAATTATTAATAAATAAACGTTGGAAATTCTAGGGTCGTTACACTACCCACCTGTTAAAGAAAATTTCGTCCCGAAATTTAAGCTGAGGTAGATGGAGGAGTCGGGAAAAGGTGAGGATACTTTCGCATCATTTGATCCTCTCGCTCCCAAGTAAACTCAGGTCCTCGTTTGGCATTCCATCGTACTCGTACAATCGGAATCTTGTTGCGTTTCAAAGTTTTGATCTCACGATCCATAATTTCAACAGGTTCTTCCACAAAGTGGAGTTTGTCGTCAATTGTAAGTTCTTCCAATGGTATGATAAGTTCGGACGCAGCAAGACACTTTTTCAAGTTTGACACATGGAAGATAGGATGAACTGAGCTCAATTGTGCTGGTAGATCCAAACGGTAAGCAACGAGTCCAACACGTTCCAAGATTTCAAAAGGACCGATGTATCGTGGGTTTAACTTTCCACGTTTTCCAAAACGGATCACACCTTTCCAAGGTGCAACCTTCAACATTACACGATCACCAACATTAAATTCAAAGTTCTTACATTTAAGATCATCATAACTCTTTTGACGATTGCGTGCAGTCTTGAGTCTAGCTTGAATCTGAGCAATCTTCTCCGTTGTTTCATGGACTACCTCGGGTCCGGTGATTTTCTTTTCGCCTACTTCGGTCCAACAAATAGGAGATCGGCACTTACGGCCATACAACGCTTCAAAAGGTGCAGCCTTAATGCTAGAGTGATAACTGTTGTTGTACGAGAATTCGGCTAGTGGTAAATGCCTTTCCCAGGCCTTTCCGAAGTCAATAACACAAGTACGCAACATGTCCTCCAAGGTCTGAATTGTTCGTTCACTTTGCCCGTCGGTCTGAGGGTGATAAGCAGTACTCATGTCGAGACGGGTTCCCATGGCTTCTTGTAAAGAACGCCAAAATCTAGAAGCAAAACGGGGATCGAGATCGGAGATGATCGATAAAGGTACACCGTGACGAGATACAACCTCCTTGATGTATAACTGAGCAAGTCTCTCCATTGTATCTGTTTCCTTCATCGCTAGAAAGTGTGCAGACTTGGTAAGGCGGTCAACGATAACCCAGATGGTATCGTATCCGCCCACCGTCTTCGGCAGCTTAGTAATGAAATCCATTGTGATCCTTTCCCACTTCCATTGTGGGATTTCCGGTTGTTGAAGTAAACCAGAAGGTCTCTGATGCTCGGCTTTTACCTTTGAGCAAGTCAAACACTTACCAACATAGGTCGCAACGTCCTTCTTAAGATTCGGCCACCAATACTGTTCTTTAAGGTCGTGGTACATCTTTTTCGCTCCAGGATGAATCGAATACCTTGATTTATGGCTTCGTCAAGTATAAGGTTCCGTAGATCTCCATAAAGAGGTACCCAAATCCTTCCGGCATAACATCGGAGTCCAGACTCCCTAACCTCGAATCAAGAGACAAGTATATTCAAATGTTCGTGAGATATGTTTTCCTCCTTGAGAGCCTCACCTTGGGCTACTCTGATCTGGCTGTTGAGGTTCGAATGGATGGTGATGTTCAGAGCCCTAACACGAAGAGGTGCCGTCCTCTCCTTTCGGCTTAAAGCGTCAGCTACAACATTGGCCTTGCCAGGGTGATAACGGAGTTCACAATCGTAGTCGTTGAGCGTCTCGATCCATCGACGCTGCCTCATATTCAATTGCTTCTGATCGAAGATATGCTGGAGACTCTTGTGATCGGTGAAGATAGTGCTCTTAGTTCCATACAAATAATGTCTCCACAATTTGAGCGCAAAGACAACGGCTCCAAGTTCAAGATCGTGAGTAGTGTAGTTCCGTTCGTGAATCTTCAATTGTCGGGAGGCGTAAGCGATAACCTTCGATCATTGCATCAGTACACAACCAAAACCACTCTTCGATGCATCACAATAAACAAAAAAAGTCGTCACTGCCCTCAGGAAGTGATAGGATATGTGCGGTGGTTAACTTCTTCTTCAAAGTTTGAAATGCTGATTCGTGTGCGGGTTCCCAAATGAACTTCTTGCCCTTGTGAGTCAGTGCGGTCAAAGGACGCGCAATCAGAGAAAATCCTTCAATGAACCTTCGGTAGTAATCGGCGAGACCTAGGAATTGGCGAATGTGAGTTGGAGTGGTGGGGGTCTCCCACTTGCTGATGGCTTCAATCTTGGCGGGATCAACTTTGATACCCTGGTCGCTCACAACATGACCCAGAAATTGTACTTCTTTCAACCAAAATTCGCACTTGGAGAATTTAGCGTAAAGTTGCTCTTGTCTTAAGAGCTCGAGCACTAGTCGGAGGTGTTGCTCATGTTCTTCTTCGCTCTTAGAGTAGATGAGGATATCATCTATGAAGACGATAACAAACTTATCCAAGTACGGCTTGCAGACACGATTCATGAGGTCCATGAACACGGCAGGTGCATTTGTCAAACCGAATGGCATCACGAGAAACTCATAATGACCATAACGGGTCCTAAATGCAGTTTTCATCACGTCACTTTCCTTCACCCTCAGCTGGTGATATCCGGATCGCAAATCGATCTTTGAGTAAACGCTCGATCCTTGTAGTTGGTCAAAAAGATCGTCAATTCGTGGAAGGGGATACCGATTCTTGATAGTCAATTTGTTGAGCTCACGGTAGTCGATACACATACGGAAGGATCCATCCTTCTTCTTTACAAACAACACAGGTGCGCCCCAAGGCGAGAAGCTTGGTTGGATAAATCCTCGATCAAGTAGTTCTTGTAGTTGGCTCTGTAATTCTTGCATCTCGGAAGGTGCGAGTCTATAAGGTGCGCGGGCTACAGGTGCAGCTCCTGGCACTAAATCAATCTGAAACTCTACTGCTCTCTGCGGCGGCAATCCAGGCAATTCCTCTGGGAAGACATCGGAAAATTCGTTCATAATTCGAACGTCGTTCACGCTCTTCACCTCAGTTTCTACCGCTTTCACATGTGCTAGGACAGCAAAACGTCCCTTCTTCATAATTTTTTGCGATTTCACGCAACTAATGAGGTTCAACTTCGAGGTACATCTCTCTCCATAGATAACCAGTGGTTCGCCATCTCCTTGTGGTATGCGAAGTGCTTTATCTCCACAGATAATATCGGCCTTTATCTTGCTCAACCAATCCATACCAACGATCACGTCAAAGCTTCCCAGTTTGATAGGTATCAAATCAATTTCGAAATCTGCACCAGCTATGTTAATAATAGCTCCACGACTAATATGGTCAACTTTCTCAAGTTTTCCATTGGCGACCTCGACAAGCATACTCTCTTTTAACGGGACTAATTGAAATGTCCCATTCTTATTGATTAAAAACGTTCCATATTAATTGATTTCGTTGCGAGGTTTTGACCTCTATATGAGACGTTTTTCAAAGACTTCATTCATTTTTAAAACAAACCATAACCTTTATTTCATAAATAAAGGTTTAAAAAGCTTTATGTAGATTATCAAATAATGATAATCTAAAATATCCTGTTTACACACGACCATTACATAATGGTTTACAATACAAATATGTTACATCGAAATCAGTTTCTTGAATGCAGTTTTTACACAATATCATACAAACATGGACTCCAAATCTTGTCCTTATTTTAGTATGCAACAGCGGAAGCTCTTAGTATTCACCTGAGAATAAACATGCTTTAAACGTCAACAAAAATGTTGGTGAGTTATAGGTTTAACCTATATATATCAAATCGTAACAATAGACCACAAGATTTCATATTTCAATACACATCCCATACATAGAGATAAAAATCATTCATATGGTGAACACCTGGTAACCGACATTCACAAGATGCATATATATAAGAATATCCCCATCATTCCGGGACACCCTTCGGATATGATATAAATTTCGAAGTACTAAAGCATCCGGTACTTTGGATGGGGTTTGTTAGGCCCAATAGATCTATCTTTAGGATTCGCGTCAATTAGGGTGTCTGTTCCCTAATTCTTAGATTACCAGACTTAATAAAAAGGGGCATATTCGATTTCGATAATTCAACCATAGAATGTATTTTCACGTACTTGTGTCTATTTTGTAAATCATTTATAAAACCTGCATGTATTCTCATCCCAAAAATATTAGATTTTAAAAGTGGGACTATAACTCACTTTCACAGATTTTTACTTCGTCGGGAAGTAAGACTTGGCCACTGGTTGATTCACGAACCTATAACAATATATACATATATATCAAAGTATGTTTAAAATATATTTACAACACTTTTAATATATTTTGATGTTTTAAGTTTATTAAATCAGCTGTCCTCGTTAGTAACCTACAACTAGTTGTCCACAGTTAGATGTACAGAAATAAATCGATAAATATTATCTTGAATCAATCCACGACCCAGTGTATACGTATCTCAGTATTGATCACAACTCAAAATATATATATTTTGGAATCAACCTTAACCCTGTATAGCTAACTCCAACATTCACATATAGAGTGTCTATGGTTGTTCCGAAATATATATAGATGTGTCGACATGATAGGTCGAAACATTGTATACGTGTCTATGGTATCTCAAGATTACATAATATACAATACAAGTTGATTAAGTTATGGTTGGAATAGATTTGTTACCAATTTTCACGTAGCTAAAATGAGAAAAATTATCCAATCTTGTTTTACCCATAACTTCTTCATTTTAAATCCGTTTTAAGTGAATCAAATTGCTATGGTTTCGTATTGAACTCTATTTTATGATCTAAACAGAAAAGTATAGGTTTATAGTCGGAAAAATAAGTTACAAGTCATTTTTGTAAAGGTAGTCATTTCAGTCGAAAGAACGACGTCTAGATGACCATTTTAGAAAACATACTTCCACTTTGAGTTTAACCATAATTTTTGGATATAGTTTCATGTTCATAATAAAAATTATTTTCTCAGAATAACAACTTTTAAATCAAAGTTTATCATAGTTTTTAATTAACTAACCCAAAACAGCCCGCGGTGTTACTACGACGGCGTAAATCCGGTTTTACGGTGTTTTTCGTGTTTCCAGGTTTTAAATCATTAAGTTAGCATATCATATAGATATAGAACATGTGTGTAGTTAATTTTAAAAGTCAAGTTAGAAGGATTAACTTTTATTTGCGAACAAGTTTAGAATTAACTAAACTATGTTCTAGTGATTATGAGTTTAAACCTTCGAATAAGATAGTTTTATATATATGAATCGAATGATGTTATGAACATCATTACTACCTCAAGTTTAGTAGGTAAACCTACTGGAAATGACAAGAAATGATCTAGCTTCAAAGGATCTTGGATGGCTTGAAAGTTCTTGAAGTAGGATCATGACACAAAAACAAGTTCAAGTAAAATTTTTACTCGAATTAAGATAGTTTATAGTTATAGAAATTGAATCAAAGTTTGAATATGAATATTACCTTGAATAAGAAAGATAACCAACTATATATAACAAAGGTTTCTTGATCTTAGATGATTACTTGGAATGGATTAGAAAGCTTGGAAGTAAATTAGTAAACTTGAAGGGATTTTTGAAGTGTTCTTCCTATGATGATTATAGCTTGATTCTTGAAGTGATTTTTGATGAAGATGATGATTAACTACTGGAAAAATACGTTCATAATAGTGTGTGTATGTGTGTTGAGAGAGAATTAGAAAGAGAATTGGAAGTGAAATGGAGTGAATGATGAGTGGTAATTGGTGAGTGGTGAGTGGGGTTAAAAGGAGTTCTAGTTAGTTGACTAGCTCATGGTAGAAGTTAAAATTGATTAGTCATACATGACATAATCAAGAGTGGAATCCCATGCTAGTTCCTATTGGTATATACTCATAGTAAGTACGTTTTGAAGCTGTGTATAATACGGGTAAGAATACGACTAGAATTCTTGATGAAAGAAAAGAATGGAAAAGTAACTGTAACCATTTTCGTTAAGTATGAGTGTTTTGATATATGTCTTGAAGTCTTCCAAAAGTATTTTAATACATCTAAATACACTACATGTATATACATTTTAACTGAGTCGTTAAGTCATCGTTAGTCGTTACATGTAAGTGTTGTTTTGAAACCTTTAAGTTAACGATCTCAATTAATGTTGTTAACCCATTGTTTATTATATCTAATGAGATGTTAAATTATTATATTATCATGATATTATGATATATTAATATATCTTAATATGATATATATACATTTAAATGTCGTTACAACGATAATCGTTACATATATGTCTCGTTTCGAAATCCTTAAGTTAGTAGTCTTGTTTATATGTATATAACTCATTGTTAATATACTTATGGAGATACTTACTTATCATAATCTCATGTTAACCATATGTATATCCATATATATATCGTCATGTCGTTTTTACAAGTTTTAACGTTCGTGAATCGCCGGTCAACTTGGGTGGTCAATTGTCTATATGAAACATATTTCAATTAATCAAGTCTTAACAAGTTTGATTGCTTAACATGTTGGAAACATTTAATCATGTAAATATCAATCTCAATTAATATATATAAACATGAAAAAGTTCGGGTCACTACAGTACCTACCCGTTAAATAAATTTCGTCCCGAAATTTTAAGTTGTTGAAGGTGTTGACGAATCTTCTGGAAATAGATGCGGGTATTTCTTCTTCATCTGATCTTCACGCTCCCAGGTGAACTCGGGTCCTCTACGAGCATTCCATCGAACCTTAACAATTGGTATCTTGTTTTGCTTAAGTCTTTTAACCTCACGATCCATTATTTCAACGGGTTCTTCGATGAATTGGAGTTTTTCGTTGATTTGGATTTCATCTAACGGAATAGTGAGATCTTCTTTAGTAAAATATTTCTTCAAATTCGAGACGTGGAAAGTGTTATGTACAGCCGCGAGTTGTTGAGGTAACTCAAGTCGGTAAGCTACTGGTCCGACACGATCAATAATCTTGAATGGTCCAATATACCTTGGATTTAATTTCCCTCATTTACCAAATCGAACAACGCCTTTCCAAGGTGCAACTTTAAGCATGACCATCTCTCCAATTTCAAATTCTATATCTTTTCTTTTAATGTCAGCGTAGCTCTTTTGTCGACTTTGGGCGGTTTTCAACCGTTGTTGAATTTGGATGATCTTCTCGGTAGTTTCTTGTATAATCTCCGGACCCGTAATCTGTCTATCCCCCACTTCACTCCAACAAATCGGAGACCTGCACTTTCTACCATAAAGTGCTTCAAACGGCGCCATCTCAATGCTTGAATGGTAGCTGTTGTTGTAGGAAAATTCTGCTAATGGTAGATGTCGATCCCAACTGTTTCCGAAATCAATAACACATGCTCGTAGCATGTCTTCAAGCGTTTATATCGTCATTTCGCTCTGCCCATCAGTTTGTGGATGATAGGCAGTACTCATGTCTAGACGAGTTCCTAATGCTTGCTGTAATGTCTGCCAGAATCTTGAAATAAATCTGCCATCCCTATCAGAGATAATAGAGATTGGTATTCCATGTCTGGAGACGACTTCCTTCAAATACAGTCGTGCTAACTTCTCCATCTTGTCATCTTCTCTTATTGGCAGGAAATGTGCTGATTTGGTGAGACGATCAACTATTACCCAAATAGTATAAAAACCACTTGCAGTCCTTGGCAATTTAGTGATGAAATCCATGGTAATGTTTTCCCATTTCCATTCCGGGATTTCTTGTTGTTGAATTAGACCTGATGGTTTCTGATGCTCAGCTTTGACCTTAGAACACGTCAAACATTCTCCTACATATTTAGCAACATCGGCTTTCATACCCGGCCACCAAAAATATTTTCTGAGATCCTTGTACATCTTCCCCGTTCCAGGATGTATTGAGTATCTGGTTTTATGAGCTTCTCTAAGTACCATTTCTCTCATATCTCCAAATTTTGGTACCCAAATCCTTTCAGCCCTGTACCGGGTTCCGTCTTCCCGAATATTAAGATGTTTCTCCGATCCTTTGGGTATTTCATCCTTTAAATTTCCCTCTTTTAAAACTCCTTGTTGCGCCTCCTTTATTTGAGTAGTAAGGTTATTATGAATCATTATATTCATAGATTTTACTCGAATGGGTTCTCTGTCCTTCCTGCTCAAGGCATCGGCTACCACATTTGCCTTCCCCGGGTGGTAACGAATCTCAAAGTCGTAATCATTCAATAATTCAATCCACCTACGCTGCCTTATATTCAGTTGTTTCTGATTAAATATGTGTTGAAGACTTTTGTGGTCGGTATATATAATACTTTTGACCCCATATAAGTAGTGCCTCCAAGTCTTTAATGCAAAAACAACCGCGCCTAATTCCAAATCATGCGTCGTATAATTTTGTTCGTGAATCTTCAATTGTCTAGACGCATAAGCAATCACCTTCGTTCGTTGCATTAATACACAACCGAGACCTTGCTTTGATGCGTCACAATAAATCACAAAATCATCATTCCCTTCAGGCAATGACAATATAGGTGCCGTAGTTAGCTTTTTCTTCAATAACTGAAACGCTTTCTCTTGTTCATCATTCCATTCAAATTTCTTCCCTTTATGCGTTAATGCAGTCAAGTGTTTTGCTATTCTGGAAAAGTCTTGGATGAACCTTCTGTAGTAACCAGCTAGTCCTAAAAACTGGCGTATGTGTTTCGGAGTTTTCGGGGTTTCCCACTTTTCAACAGTTTCTATCTTTGCCGGATCCACCTTAATACCTTCTTTGTTTACTATGTGACCGAGGAATTGAACTTCTTCCAACCAAAATGCACACTTTGAAAATTTAGCGTACAATTCTTCCTTCCTCAATACTTCTAACACCTTTCTCAAATGTTCACCGTGTTCTTGGTCATTCTTTGAGTAAATAAGTATGTCATCAATGAAAACAATGACAAACTTGTCAAGGTATGGTCCACACACTCGGTTCATAAGGTCCATGAACACAGCTGGTGCATTAGTTAAACCAAACGGCATGACCATAAACTCGTAATGACTGTAACGTGTTCTGAAAGCAGTCTTTGGAATATCATCTTCTTTCACCCGCATTTGATGATACCCGGAACGTAAGTCAATCTTTGAATAAACAGACGAGCCTTGTAGTTGATCAAATAAGTCGTCGATTCTCGGTAGTGGGTAGCGGTTCTTGATGGTAAGTTTGTTCAACTCTCGGTAGTCGATACACAACCTGAATGTACCATCTTTCTTCTTGACAAACAAAACAGGAGCTCCCCACGGTGATGTGCTTGGTCGAATGAAACTACGCTCTAAAAGTTCTTGTAATTGGCTTTGCAGTTCTTTCATCTCACTGGGTGCGAGTCTGTAAGGAGCACGAGCTATTGGTGCAGCTCCTGGTACAAGATCTATTTGAAATTCAACGGATCGCTGTGGGGGTAATCCCGGTAATTCTTTCGGAAATACATCGGGAAATTCTTTTGCAATGGGAACATCATTGATGCTCTTTTCTTCAGTTTGTACTTTCTCGACGTGTGCTAGAACAGCATAGCAACCTTTTCTTATTAGTTTTTGTGCCTTCAAATTACTAATAATATGTAGCTTCGTGTTGCCCTTTTCTCCGTACACCATTAAGGGTTTTCCTTTTTCTCGTATAATGCGAATTGCATTTTTGTAACAAACGATCTCTGCTTTCACTTCTTTCAACCAGTCCATACCGATTATCACATCAAAACTCCCTAACTCTACTGGTATCAAATCAATCTTAAATGTTTCGCTAACCAGTTTAATTTCTCGATTCCGACATATATTATCTGCTGAAATTAATTTACCATTTGCTAATTCGAGTAAAAATTTACTATCCAAAGGCGTTAATGGACAACTTAATTTAGCACAAAAATCTCTACTCATATAGCTTCTATCCGCACCCGAATCAAATAAAACGTAAGCAGATTTATTGTCAATAAGAAACGTACCCGTAACAAGCTCCGGGTCTTCCTGTGCCTCTGCCGCATTAATATTGAAAAATCTTCCGCGGCCTTGTCCATTCGTGTTCTCCTGGTTCGGGCAATTTCTAATAATGTGGCCCGGTTTTCCACATTTATAACAAACTACAGTGGCATAACTTGCTCCGACACTACTTGCTCCGCCATTACTAGTTCCGACACCATTTGTTCCTTTCGTTCTATTAACCCCTGGTCCGTAGACCTCACACTTCGCCGCGCTATGACCATTTCTTTTACACTTGTTGCAAAATTTGGTGCAGAACCCCGAGTGATACTTTTCACACCTTTGGCATAGCTGCTTCTGATTTTTGTTGTTGTTGCGGTTATTATTGTTGTTGGGATGATTGTTGTAGTTGCTGTTGTTGTTGTTGGGCCGTTTGTTGTAGTTGCGATTGATGTTGCGATTGTTGGGATAATTGTTGTAATTGCTGTTTTTGTTGTATTGGTGATTCTTATCACCGTTTTCCCCCACTTTCTTTTGACTTGCTTCACATTGGCCTCTTCAGCAGTCTGTTCTTTAATTCTTTCTTCAATCTGGTTCACTAGTTTGTGAGCCATTCTACATGCCTGTTGTATGGAGGCGGGCTCGTGTGAACTTATATCTTCTTGGATTCTTTCCGGTAATCCTTTCACAAACGCGTCGATCTTCTCTTCCTCATCTTCGAATGCTCCCGGACACAATAGGCACAATTCTGTGAATCGTCTTTCGTACGTGGTAATATCAAATCCTTGGGTTCGTAACCCTCTAAGTTCTGTCTTGAGCTTATTGACCTCGGTTCTGGGACGGTACTTCTCGTTCATCAAGTGCTTGAATGCTGACCACGGTAGTGCGTACGCATCATCGTGTCCCACTTGCTCTAGATAGGTATTCCACCATGTTAACGCAGAACCTGTGAAGGTATGCGTAGCGTACTTCACTTTGTCCTCTTCAGTACACTTACTTATGGCAAACACCGATTCGACCTTCTCGGTCCACCGTTTCAATCCGATCGGTCCTTCGGTTCCATCAAATTCCAAAGGTTTGCAGGCAGTGAATTCTTTGTAGGTGCATCCTACACGATTTCCTGTACTGCCAGATCTAAGGTTATTGTTGGTATGTAGCGCAGCCTGTACTGCGGCTATGTTTGAAGCTAGAAAAGTACGGAATTCCTCTTCATTCATATTCACGGTGTGTCGAGTAGTCGGTGCCATTTCCTTCAAAATAGTCAAATGGAACAAGTTAATCATACAGAATATTAAGAGTAGTTAATAGTATTTCGTAGCATAATATGAACTCATTTATAAAAGCTTTTTCTTCATATTAGCGTTTTATAAGTTTAAATTCGGGTAGTACCTACCCGTTAAGTTCATACTTAGTAGCTAATATACAATTCAACTACTACAATTCTATATGAAAAACTGATTGTAATAATATTTCGCGTTCAAACTTTTATACAATATTTTACAAACTTACAATACCGCTTATTTTACATAAAGCATGAAATATAGCACACAATAACTTTGATACAAGATAGTTGTGAAGATAATTCTAGCTAGTACACAAGTCGTTCAGCAAAGGCAATAAAGACACGTAATTCATACGTCCAGAAACAAGTCATGCATTCTGGTTTTACTAGGACTACTTCCCATCCTTGGTCTTGTGGAACATAACCGTTATGGCCGTTGATAAGACAGCGTGTTGTAACGTCGTCAAAGGGACGAGGGTTACGTAATGACCAACAGTCTCGTAATAACCTAAAAACCTCATTTCTTACCCCAATTACCGACTCCGTCACTTGTGGGAACGTTTTGTTTAATAGTTGTAGCCCGATGTTCTTGTTCTCACTTTGGTGAGAAGCGAACATTACTAACCCGTAAGCATAACATGCTTCTTTATGTTGCATGTTAGCCGCTTTTTCTAAATCACGAAGTCCTATATTCGGATATACTGAGTCAAAATAATTTCTTAACCCGTTGCGTAAAATAGCATTTGGGTTCCCCGCAATATATGCGTCAAAGTAAACACATCGTAACTTATGGATTTCCCAATGTGATATCCCCCATCTTTCGAACGAAAGCCTTTTATAAACCAAGGCATTCTTGGAACGTTCTTCGAATGTCTTACAAACTGATCTCGCCTTAAATAGTTGTGCCGAGGAATTCTGACCGACTCTAGACAAGATTTCATCAATCATGTCTCCGGGTAGGTCTCTTAAAATATTGGGTTGTCTATCCATTTTGTGTTTTTATACTGTAAAATAGACAAGAGTTAGATTCATAAAAAATACTTATTAATACAAGCAATTTTCACATATATCATAAAGCATAAGCACACTATATTACATATATTACACCACACGAATACAACTATCTTATTCCGACTCGCTCGTTTCTTCTTGTTCGGTTTTGGTTCGTTTTGCCAAGTTTCTAGGGATATATGATGTTCCCCTAATACGAGCCGTCGTTGTCCACATTGGTTTAGAAAAACCTGGTGGTTTAGAGGTTCCCGGGTCATTGTTACAACTTAAGGACTTCGGGGGTTGACGATACATATAAAGTTCATCGGGGTTGGAATTAGATTTCTCTATTTTTATGCCCTTTCCCTTATTATTTTCTTTTGCCTTTTTAAATTCAGTTGGGGTAATTTCTATAACATCATCGGAATTCTCGTCGGAATCCGATTCATCGGAGAATTGGTAATCCTCCCAATATTTTGCTTCCTTGGCGGAAACACCATTGACCATAATTAACCTTGGTCGGTTGGTTGAGGATTCTCTTTGACTTAACCGTTTTATTATTTTCCCCACCGGTTCTATTTCTTCTTCTGGTTCCGATTCTTCTTCCGGTTCCGATTCTTCTTCCGGTTCCGACTCTTCTTCCGGTTCCTCTTCGGGAACTTGTGAATCAGTCCACGAATCATTCCAATTTACATTTGACTCTTCATTATTATTAGGTGAGTCAATGGGACTTGTTCTAGAGGTAGACATCTATCACATAATATCAAACACGTTAAGAGATTAATATATCACATAATATTCATATGTTAAAAATATATAGTTTCCAACAAAAATGTTAAGCAATCATTTTTAAAGAAAACACGGTCGAAGTCCAGACTCACTAATGCATCCTAACAAACTCGATAAGACACACTAATGAAAATTTTCTGGTTCTCTAAGACCAACGCTCGGATACCAACTGAAATGTCCCGTTCTTATTGATTAAAAACGTTCCATATTAATTGATTTCATTGCGAGGTTTTGACCTCTATATGAGACGTTTTTCAAAGACTGCATTCATTTTTAAAACAAACCATAACCTTTATTTCATAAATAAAGGTTTAAAAAGCTTTACGTAGATTATCAAATAATGATAATCTAAAATATCCTGCTTACACACGACCATTACATAATGGTTTACAATACAAATATGTTACATCGAAATCAGTTTCTTGAATGCAGTTTTTACACAATATCATACAAACATGGACTCCAAATCTTGTCCTTATTTTAGTATGCAACAGCGGAAGCTGTTAGTATTCACCTGAGAATAAACATGCTTTAAACGTCAACAAAAATGTTGGTGAGTTATAGGTTTAACCTATATATATCAAATCGTAACAATAGACCACAAGATTTCATATTTCAATACACATCCCATACATAGAGATAAAAATCATTCATATGGTGAACACCTGGTAACCGACATTAACAAGATGCATATATATAAGAATATCCCCATCATTCCGGGACACCCTTCGGATATGATATAAATTTCAAAGTACTAAAGCATCCGGTACTTTGGATGGGGTTTGTTAGGCCCAATAGATCTATCTTTAGGATTCGCGTCAATTACGGTGTCTGTTCCCTAATTCTTAGATTACCAGACTTAATAAAAAGGGGCATATTCGATTTCGATAATTCAACCATAGAATGTAGTTTCACGTACTTGTGTCTATTTTGTAAATCATTTATAAAACCTGCATGTATTCTCATCCCAAAAATATTAGATTTTAAAAGTGGGACTATAACTCACTTTCACAGATTTTTACTTCGTCGGGAAGTAAGACTTGGCCACTGGTTGATTCACGAACCTATAACAATATATACATATATATCAAAGTATGTTTAAAATATATTTACAATACTTTTAATATATTTTGATGTTTTAAGTTTATTAAGTCAACTGTCCTCGTTAGTAACCTACAACTAGTTGTCCACAGTTAGATGTACAGAAATAAATCGATAAATATTATCTTGAATCAATCCACGACCCAGTGTATACGTATCTCAGTATTGATCACAACTCAAACTATATATATTTTGGAATCAACCTCAACCCTGTATAGCTAACTCCAACATTCACATATAGAGTGTCTATGGTTGTTCCAAAATATATATAGATGTGTCGACATGATAGGTCGAAACATTGTATACGGGTCTATGGTATCTCAAGATTACATAATATACAATACAAGTTGATTAAGTTATGGTTGGAATAGATTTGTTACCAATTTTCACGTAGCTAAAATGAGAAAAATTATCCAATCTTGTTTTACCCATAACTTCTTCATTTTAAATCCGTTTTGAGTGAATAAAATTGCTATGGTTTCATATTGAACTCTATTTTATGAATCTAAACAGAAAAGTATAGGTTTATAGTCGAAAAAATAAGTTACAAGTCGTTTTTGTAAAGGTAGTCATTTCAGTCGAAAGAACGACGTCTAGATGACCATTTTAGAAAACATACTTCCACTTTGAGTTTAACCATAATTTTTGGATATAGTTTCATGTTCATAATAAAAATCATTTTCTCAGAATAACAACTTTTAAATCAAAGTTTATCATAGTTTTTAATTAACTAACCCAAAACAGCCCGCGGTGTTACTACGACGGCGTAAATCCGGTTTTACGGTGTTTTTCGTATTTCCAGGTTTTAAATCATTAAGTTAGCATATCATATAGATATAGAACATGTGTGTAGTTAATTTTAAAAGTCAAGTTAGAAGGATTAATTTTTGTTTGCGAACAAGTTTAGAATTAACTAAACTATGTTCTAGTGATTACGAGTTTAAACCTTCGAATAAGATAGTTTTATATATATGAATCGAATGATGTTATGAACATCATTACTACCTCAAGTTTAGTAGGTAAACCTACTGGAAGTGACAAGAAATGATCTAGCTTCAAAGGATCTTGGATGGCTTGAAAGTTCTTGAAGTAGGATCATGACACAAAAACAAGTTCAAGTAAGATTTTTACTCGAATTAAGATAGTTTATAGTTATAGAAATTGAATCAAAGTTTGAATATAATATTACCTTGAATAAGAAAGATAACCTACTGTATATAACAAAGGTTTCTTGATCTTAGATGATTACTTGGAATGGATTAGAAAGCTTGGAAGTAAATTAGTAAACTTGAAGGGATTTTTGAAGTGTTCTTCCTATGATGATTATAGCTTGATTCTTGAAGTGATTTTTGATGAAGATGATGATTAACTACTGGAAAAATACGTTCATAATAGTGTGTGTGTGTTGAGAGAGAATTAGAAAGAGAATTGGAAGTGAAATGGAGTGAATGATGAGTGGTAATTGGTGAGTGGTGAGTGGGGTTAAAAGGAGTTCTAGTTAGTTGACTAGCTCATGGTAGAAGTTAAAATTTATTAGTCATACATGACATAATCAAGAGTGGAATCCCATGCTAGTTCCTATTGGTATATACTCATAGTAAGTACGTTTTGAAGCTGTGTATAATACGGGTAAGAATACGACTAGAATTCTTGATGAAAGAAAAGAATGGAAAAGTAACTGTAACCATTTTCGTTAAGTATGAGTGTTTTGATATATGTCTAGAAGTCTTCCAAAAGTATTTTAATACATCTAAATACACTACATGTATATACATTTTAACTGAGTCATTAAGTCATCGTTAGTCGTTACATGTAAGTGTTGTTTTGAAACCTTTAAGTTAACGATCTCAATTAATGTTGTTAACCCATTGTTTATTATATCTAATGAGATGTTAAATTATTATATTATCATGATATTATGATATATTAATATATCTTAATATGATATATATACATTTAAATATCGTTACAACGATAATCGTTACATATATGTCTCGTTTCGAAATCCTTAAGTTAGTAGTCTTGTTTATATGTATATAACTCATTGTTAATATACTTATGGAGATACTTACTTATCATAATCTCATGTTAACCATATGTATATCCATATATATATCGTCATGTCGTTTTTACAAGTTTTAACGTTCGTGAATCGCCGATCAACTTGGGTGGTCAATTGTCTATATGAAACATATTTCAATTAATCAAGTCTTAACAAGTTTGATTGCTTAACATGTTGGAAACATTTAATCATGTAAATATCAATCTCAATTAATATATATAAACATGGAAAAGTTCGGGTCACTACACTAATGACCAATTAATCTTATCGCAAAAATGTCTACATACATAACTTATATCCGCACCAGTATCAAACAAGACAGAAGCTAAAAGATTTTTGATTTTGAATATACCTGTTACCAAGTCGGGGTTATCGCGTGTATCCCTTGCATTAACATTAAAAGCTCTACCACGGGGTGGCCTGCCATCTTTTCGCTTGTTTGGGCACGCATTTCTGAAATGGCCCGTCTGCCCGCATTTGTAGCACTTCTTAGGTCCATTGGTATTCGGCTTCCCATTCAAAGTGGTGACCTTACAGTCTTTTCCGATATGCCCAGCCCGTTGACACTTCTCGCAAACAACATTGCAATACCTAGTGTGGTGTTTGTAACACCTCTTGCATTGTGGTAAGGTTCCCTTGTAGTTCGGGTTAGAGTTGGTGTCGTTGTTGGGGTTGGGGTTTCCACCGTTGTTGTTTCCTCTGAAACCCTCATGTCGTTTCGCCGGGTTCTGTTCATAGTTCCTTCCCCTGTTGTTGTTGTTGTTGTGGTTATCCCATTTGCGCTTCTCACTAGTACCCGCTTCAGTCTTAGTTTTCTCCGGTTCATCGATGGTTATCTGATTCATTAAAGTATGCGCCATGCGCATCGCTTCTGGGACATTTGGTGGTTTGGACGAGGTGACGTTTCCCTTAATGCTCTTAGGGAGTCCCCAGAAGTATCTCTCCATTCGCTTGAATTCCGGGGTGACCATTGTCGGACACATCAGGGCTAGTTCCAAAAATCTCCTGTTGTAACTATCAAGGTCGTTCCCAACGGCCTTTAACTGCATGAATTCGATTTCCATCTTCTGGATTTCGGTCCTCGGACAATACTCATCAATCATAGCAGCTTTGAATTCCTCCCATGGCGTAGCATACGCCTCATCAATGCCTTTCGCTTGAGCTAACGTGTTCCACCACGTTAGCGCGCCGTCAGATAGCGTGCACGAAGCAAACTTGATCTTGTTGTCCTCCGAACAGTTGCTAACTCGGAATACTGATTCAAGTTTCTTGAACCATCTGGTGAGACCAACCGGTCCCTCAGTTCCACTGAAGTTATGCGGTTTGCAGCTCTGGAATTCCTTGTAAGTACACCCATTTCGAACGGGAGGGATAACCGGTGGTGGTGGCGGTGGAGCTTGGAGATTTCTTTCTGCTAGGGCTGCGGCTACACGTTCTTGGATCATCTCTTCGATTTGAGCAGCAGTAGGTGTGGATCGACCGTTAGCCATGATGTTCTAAACAAAATTTTTGACTCAAGTCAAAATCCAGCATTCAATATGTAATAATACAGTATATAGTAATCAACATGGAATCAAAACATCACATGTTATTAAATAACGCATCTAGGTACAAATACCACAGAATCATCGTACAGTAATGTAAATAGAACATCGTGCAAGAATTAAATAACGCAAAGTTCCATTCATAATAACAAGTTTCATACATCTGAATAAGTTCGTACAATACATAAATATTACAAGAATCTACAACTAGATTACATAACGAAATCTAAATACAAAAGTCCTACGGTGGAGGTGGGTGTAGGATGTCCAAAACCTGAGCCATCTGCTCCTCGAGCTTAGTAACCCGAGCTCGGAGAATCTCCACCTCCCTTGTCAATTCCTCGACTGTGGGAGATGGTGGGGCAGGCGGTGCTGGCGGTGCAGGTGGGGCCGGTGGAGCGGATGGTGATGGTGCTACCCATGGTGCGGGTGGTGCTGAAGTAGATGGTCCAGCTTCGGATGTAGACGGTACGTCCCTAGATGGGAATGGTCCGTATCTAAATCTAGGCGGTACGGTTCCAGGAATAGTCAATACGTAACGGGGAACCTTACGTATCTATGGGTCGGCAGGGTACGGCACAAGCCGCTTACGGGCAGTAACCCTCCGACGCCGACCAAAAGCGTCAGTGAAAGCACGACCTCCATTCACCCCTGGAATAACGGTGCCATCAGGACGGTACCGCTTCTTCGGCGGGGTGGAGGGTGCCTGTATAGGTATATCATCAGGGTCCTCGTCGTCACTGGAGTCATCCGAAGAGGTGTCGTCTGATGGAGCATCAGTGGAAGACCCGTCGTCTGAATCATGTGGTGGCGACACGGGTGGCTCAACTGGCAGTCCGAAGGCGGCCAATATCTGTCTGTGTCTGCCTGGTAGAATCGGCACTAAACGTCCGTCGGGAGTGCATCGGCAAGGCGTGCGCATATGGTTACGAAATGGCCCTTCCCCGAACTCCGCGGGAATCTCAATCCCACCGATGAGGGGCTGTGACCCCGAGGGTCCGGGAGCAGACGGAGCTGGAATCTCCGTAGGGCCTACGTGTCCATCGGAAGCAGCCACTGGGGCAGGTGTACTACTACTGGCTCCGGAAGTAGAAGCGCCGGGATCACTAATGGGTAGCGGGACCGGTGGATCGGCAACGGTGGTAGGTGGAGTAGCTGAAGAGTCTAAACTGCCCAAAACGCTAGCAGGTGGTACATCCGACATCTGAACAAGGAAAAATAAATTTTCCATGTCAGTCAGTCATAAAGCAAGCACGTATTAGGCCAACAGTTTAAATCATGTATAACAATAAGTAGCATGGCAATAATAACGAATCGTACAGAAGTAGCATGCAATCGAAAGCAAGTAATATCATGCAGTAGTGAAATCATGTAATAGCATACGGCATATAGCAGTAAAAGTAAGCAGCAGCATGCAGTAAGCTCAGCAGAAACACGTAAACTAGCAAGTTGTAGATTAGTGCTATTAGTGAATCCTACTCGGGTCGGTCTTAGACTCACTAATGCAACCTAATTCCCTACAACCAATGCTCTGATACCAAATGTGATGCCCCGTACAAAATCATCGTGTACGAATCATCAACAACAGGATCATTACAAGGTTAAGTACTATATGCTGTAATTAAAGAAGTTGCATTCACGATAAAAAGGTGATGTCATAACCGACATCAAATGTTTTACATTTCAAAAGCATGCTTCACTAAGTAGAAGCAAATAATAAGTGTATGTGACCACAATGGTCGTTACAAGTCATAGTTCAAAAGTACTAAAGTTTGAATGCAAGGTAAAGTAGTTCATGCGATGACAACTCTAAGCAGCGGGTGTCTACAGCACGACTAGTACACAGCGGGAGCTAACCTCAAGCACCTGAGAAAAACATGCTTAAAAACGTCAACACAAAGGTTGGTGAGCTATAGTTTAAGTATAACAGTATGTAAGGTAGGCCACGAGATTTCAGTGCTACAAAGAGCGTTTCAAAACAGTATGATAAAGTATATGTTAACCGTGGGCACTTGGTAACTAACTTAACGTTTATACCCCCTGAAAGTACACTTGGCAAGTGCGTATGTCTACGAAGTATTAAACACTCGTTAAATGCTAGCGCTACTAGCCCGAGTGGGGATGTCAAACCCTATGGATCCATATCTAAGATTCGCGTTCACGATTCAAAAACCAATGATTAAACGTTACCGAGCTAAAGGGAATGTTTATGCCGTTGTATAACCCACACATATATAAGTTTAAGTACTCGTGCCTAGTATGTAAAACATAAAATCCGCATGTATTCTCAGTTCTCAAAATAAGTTAAAGTAAAAAGGGAATGCTATAACTCACAATGATAATGTAGTCGTAAAGTCGGTTCGGAAAAGGTGTGCAAGTAATCGGTCCGAAGGTCCTCAACCTAAGTCAAATAGTACTAAGTCAGTAAATTGTCCGAAAAGGTTTAAAAGTATGTAAATAAGGTCTTAAGGGTCATCATCATTCATCATCAAACAAAAGGCGTAAAGAAAGTTTCGTTTATGAAAGTAGTTTAAAACAAAGGCTGAGTTCAGTCAGTCACCACGGCCTCTACCCTTACTGAATTAAGGTGAGACCAGTGGCCATGGCTCCGTATATGAGTCCTTTAAGTGTGGTAAAATTTACAGAAGCAAACTCGTCTTCATTTGACCGTGGTGACGGTTTAAGTGCGAGTAGGTCAGAAATTTCTGCACAACGTTAAAGGACATAGTGACGATCGGAGGGCCATAAATCCTAAACCGTAACTCGGATTAAGATGAGTCCTATATGAAAAGTTATCTACTCAAAAAGATCTATTTGAAAATAATAACCACAACAGCCCAGGTCTACTGGTCTGTTACAGAATCAGCAAAACAGTAGGGTTTGGACAGAAACAGTAAGTTTAAGTGAGTTCCGGTGGTCTTGGTGCTTGATGTTCATCATGGTTCTCATCCTTGATGCATATAGCTTCAAGTGTACAACTCATTGATGTGTCTACATCATCTCAACCAAGTCTTGACCATCATAACACTAGTGCAAGTCTAAGACATGAAGCACAACTCACTTAAGAGTTGCATGTAGTTTGATGAACCAAAGTTACATCAAAGTCTTAGGTTTGACACTTACATGAACTATAAAAGAAATATTGAACTATAAACTTGAAAGTAAACTAACTAATCAAGATATTAAGATGTAGAACATAGTTCTTAGTTAGATCTTGAAGATCCAAGACCCAAAAGTCTAGATCAAGCATAAGTATACAAAGTTATGTTTAAAGAAAACTTATTTGTGTGTTCTTGAACTTCCAAGGTTAACTTTTAGTTCCAAGAGATATGAGATCAAGACTAACTTGTAGTACTTGACCAACAACAATCAAAATCATAAAATTAAAGTGCAAGTAAAACTAAATAAACATGTAAATAAGTTCATGAGTTTCATACTTTAAAGATTTAGAAAGTAAACATTAAGTTCACTTCATGTACTTCAAGTATGAGTTACAACACAAGAACTTTGAATCTTTTGACATAATGTATGTAGAACATAACTAGAAAGTTAGTTCTTGTATGTTCTTGAAAATACAAGATTAATATGAAGAATCTAACTAGAAAGTTGATTCTTGTAACAAGTATGTAACAACAACAAGTAAGTAACAATAAACTTCAAGTAACTTAAACAACAACCAAATACAAGTAGCAAACAATGAATGATGATGATAAATGGGGTGTTTGAAATCGGTTTCAACAAGAAAAGAAGAAAGAAAAAAAGCCTTGTAACTTACAAAGTTTAGAGAGAAAGGAGAGGGGAAAAAAAAAGTATGCAAGTGTGTGTTTGGAATGAATGAAGTGTGAGAGAACTAGTAGCCAAGTTATCAAAATTTGAAAGCCAAAAACACCTCCCCATGAGGCCTAGCTTACGGCCAGCAGCAGAAAAAGAAGAGGGGAGGAGAAGTTCAATGGTTACTTGGATGAAAAGCTTACAAAAGATGGATATTAGATGGGGTTTCATGGGGATTATATGTTAACTAGATTCTTAATGAAGTAACTAGCTAGTTTCCATGTACAAGTACTACTTACAAGTCTTATGGGCTAATTAAGTCCATTTAAAAAGGTAGGGTGGGCTTGGAAGCCCAATATTCAAGAGTCCATTACACTAATCAAAGCCCAAGTTCAATAATTAACAAATAAAGTCCAACAAAAGCCCAAGTAATTAACCAACAACCTTAGTTAATTAAAATGATTAATAAAACTAATCATGAATGTAAATAATATCTAAAAATATTATTCGTGAAAGTTCCGGGTGTCACAAAGACGTTTCGGGCAATTAAAGTCAAGTTCGGGCAATCATGGCAACATGTAAATGTAATGACATACATTCGTTTTATCACACGTATTAATAATAATAATTATTAATAAATAAACGTTGGAAATTCTAGGGTCGTTACAATATCAATAATGTCAAATCAAATAATAATAAAAATGATAATATAGTTTTAGTAAAATTGATAATTTTAACAATAATGATAATAAAATAAAAAGTTGTATTATTTTTACAATAAAAATTATAATTTTGATAATAACTCTTAATACTAATAATACTTATTAATAATATTTGATAGCAATTAATGTTAATAATAAAAATAATGTTAATGATAATAATAGTTATAATAATAATAATAATAATAATAATAATAATAAGTATTAGTAATACTACCTTAATAGGAGTAGCTTCAAAAAGAAATTAAGCTGCCTTGACCCAGGCTCGAACCCGTGACCTCTTGTTCAAACCAACACACATCAACCATTGAGCTATCAATTACCTTTCTGAATTACAGCCCACCTTTTATTGTTTTATCTTGTAGGTACTTGAAACCCAATTTAAAACCCACTTAAATTTTGTAACTAATCGATGGTAAAAAAAATATATATATAGATCGTAGGGCAGTAAGGATATTTTCGGTTTATCATCATCATCATTTACCTCATTCACGTACCCACCATCATCGTCTTCAACCTCTTCATCATACTTAGAATCATTACGCATCATCATCTATATCAACTATTCATTGTCACCTTCGTTGTGTATCTTCACCATCATCGAATATATATAAAGAACCGCTACTAGTAACAAGTCAGCCACGGTCAATAACATCAATTCGACACTCATCATAATCGTTATCATCATCGTTGTATCATCAAGTCATCACCATCATCTTTATTCGTTATCATCAACATCAACTTCATCATATACTTCGTAGTCATAACAGTGTGCATGATCAATAAAATAGATGCGGCTGCAGTAGAGAGCAAAACGGGTTGGTGAGGGTGGTGATATCTCCGGTTGAATATGATGGTTTTACGGTGGTTTGAGGTGGGTTTCCTCGGATAGAATTAAAAACAGAAACAATACGGTTCTTGTGAAGTTTAATAGTTGTAGTGATGGTGGTTGTAGCCGTTGGTGGTGGAGAAAGGAAGAAAAAAAATAATCGAGTACAAGTTTTCATGGGTTCGATGGTAGCGGTTTAGAGTAATTAAAGGTGGTGAAGTGTGGCGGTTTAACGGTAGTCGAGTGGCGGAGCTCGTTGGTGGTGATGGAAGTCTCGGTGAAGGTTAATTCGAACAAGGTAGAAAGATAGGAAGTGTAGTGTTTTGTTTTAGTGTATATGTGCATGATATGCCTATGTATGAGTATATATTTATAACCAATTGATTTCCTAGCTTTAATCATATAGAGACATCAAACAACAAAATTGGGGTTCATTTGAAGAAAAACAGAAAAGGTTCGATCAAGAGAAAAGAAAAAGAAAGATATAAGGATACTGTGTTTGTGATGGTGGGTGTTTGAAATCATAATAATGTGCAAATATATAACATTGTAAATTAGTAATATTAATATAATAATAATTATAATATATCTTAATAATATTTTTTTTTTGGAACGGCAGAAGATATTATATCTTAATAATAATCATGTGTATTATAAGTCAAATAGTGTAGCAGCCATCTCAATTGGCTTTACTTACTGACACCATTTTACGGATATTGTATCGTGGTCCGTTGTTAAATCAGTGACGACTAAAAGTCTTCCGAAAAATCTCAAATTTTTATTTTAATTATATTTATTTATTTTAATCGTTATGGTATAAAATTCGGGCATTAACTATTAATTAAAAATTACATTAATTATTCACTCCCAACCCCAAGTAAAATATAAAAAGTTTTAAAATTTATCAAATAACTTCTAAATGTATTATTAATAAGCCTATAATTTATAAAACTCATTTTCGGATCACCGTTTATTTTAAAATCACATAAGTTTGTATTTAACTTGCTTAATAGCGATCGACTGACAAACGAGTGCTATTATTGTTTACTAAATAAATTCAGAACTATATTTATGTATTCAATATACCTTATTTATATATATAGATATGTTTTAAATAATAATTATTTTATATTGTTTTATTTTACATAGTTAATTATAATATATTTCAAATTATTATTTATATATATCTAAATATATACGTATCTATTTACAAATAGTTGTTCGTGAATCGTTCGGGAGTAGTCAAAGGTTAAATGATATTATGAATATAGTTTACAAACTTTGTTACTCAACATTACAGACTTTCCTCATCGTGTCGAAATCAAATAAGAATTAAGTTTAAATTTGGTCGAAAATTTTCGGGTCGTCACACCCGCACCCAAAAACAAGCTCAATCTGCACGCAGATTGACTCCATCTGCACCCATCGTGACTCGAGCCGCACGCAGATTGACTCGATCCGCACGCAGATTGACTCGAGCTGCACGCAGATTGAAGGTCGAGCTGTTGGTTCTCTCGGTTCTCTAACACCTCTGATTTTCTCTGGATCCTCACCATATATATATATATATATATATATATATATATATATATATATATATATATATATATATATATATATATATATATATATATATATATATGGCCACCAACCAAACATTATATGATATTTGTATAAAAAAAATCGCATTAAGTGTGTATATGCCTCAAAAAGGAAAGAAACTTTAACCATATATACATATACATATGACTTTAATGTATGTGCAATAAATAAATCATTAGTAGTAACTAGTAAACAATACTCACATCTCATAACTTGAACGCTCAACCTTAAAGTTAATATTGATGCCGTTTAATATTGTTAAATATAAAAATATTTTTAATGTCTTACAATTGTAAATTGTTATTTCCCGATAAAATTGATAAAGTAAATTTGCTATCTTCAAAATTTATTTATAACTCTTTTTATTCATTGGTTTTATATCTATATTATACTATCAATTCAAATTATGATTCGTTTCTAACTTTTTGCCACACCACAAATCTATTGTCCAGTATTCCATTATCCAGTATTCCATTTTGAGATGTCCCAAATTAATTGTCCGGATTCTTTTTCAACCAATCAAAAAAGGTTAATCTGGAGAGAGAAGATATATTATTGGTGGAGAAAGAAGTTAGTGAGATTTTCTAAAACTGCGTGTTTTTTGCTTGGAGACAATAGATTTGAGACGGAGGGAGTAATACAATTTTTAATAATCATTTTTTAATTAGTCTTTGTACTTTTTCTCAAAAAACTCGTGTTTTTACTGTTCTTAAACTAGTTATATAACACTCAAAATGCTTATAGCTAAATGTGGAGAAGGTATCGAGGGGACCCAATGAAACAGCACTGAAGGGCCTTCAAAAATAATACTTTATTAGTAAAAAATAGAACTTTATGGAGTAGTATTGAAAGACGAATAAATATTTATTAAACCGATTTTATGATGATACTCTACATTACTAGAATAATAGTTAAAGTAAAAATTAATATTAAAAATTAAAAACTCATAACATAATACTTTTTCTTAACTAAAACTAAGAGCGTCTTAGGACATGTGCAAAATGTGCGGTTGCACAGTGCCCGAAAATTCTATGGGGCCCAAAATTTTGTAAAGTCCTTTATAATTATATACCTTTAATTAAAAAAAATTGGTGTTGGGCCGAATTCGTGTTGGTTCACATAGCGGATTGAACCTGTTTAACTCAAAAAACAACTACGTTTAAGGGCCATTTTTATGTATGCACATGGTCCTCGGAATTAATGAGACGGCCCTGTCTAAAACTGAGCTTTCAGAGGAACACCAGTTGTATTTCATTGTCATATCCAAAATGGAGTACACATTTAAGTTGATGTTGCTTGTAGCAAACAACAACAACAAAGTGAAAAAAATCATTAATTCCTTTTTCTCTAAAAAAAAAAAAACACCCCCAACTCAAAATCACCAAACAAATTCACAAAAATCTCAACCTTCTTTTCCAAATTCAATCCCTATTAATCAACAAAACCCAAATCATCAAACTTTTTCCAATAACACGCAACACCCAATTTTCGCTAAGAAAGCAACTGTTTATTTGGGTGGTTTATCGAGATTCACAAACCCAACTACAGTCACCAACCTCCTGCAAAAGTTCGGACCTATCCATGGTATCTCATGGAAACAAGATCCTTCTTTTGCTTTCGTCAAACTTGCAAATTCCCAGCAGGCGGCTAGTGTGATCCGGGACATGAAGGGTAAGCTAATCAACGGCAGGGTTCTTTTTGTCGGGTTCGCTAAAAAAGAGATGATCATCAAACCTATCAAGGTCAACCCAACTAATGCTCAAATCCCCGTCAAGGACAACCCTTTTAAAACTCAAATTCCTCCAAAGACATACGACCCCAAACCCAAAATCTCATTAGCTCCTAATCAACAATCCATTGATCGTTTAAAGTGGACTGCCCTTGTAGTAGATAACAAACCCATCAAAGCTCTCAAATTATTCAAATGGCTGAAAAGCAGGTTTATAGCCATTGATTCTGTTTCGGCTTGGGGATCGTATGGCTATATTGTGCAATGAAGCGACGAAGAAAGCTTTAAAAGAATGAACATGGGACCAACCATGAACGACGTGGAATTCACCGAGGTAATTCCATTACTTGCAAGAAAAAATAAGTTTTCCAGAATCACCAAATTGGCAATCAAAGGTATTCCCTTTTATTGTTGTTGTTCTTTTTTTTTTGAAAGGCAAGCCCCCCAAAGTATAGCAGGCGGGGATTGAACCTGGGTCACTTTGGAACTTTTCAAGCATCATACCACCAAGCCACCACTTGGGGTTGATTGTTGTTCTTCTAATTGCACAATGGAGGTTGCCAATTCTTTTGGAAGAGTATTACACATCGATACTTTATCCCATAGACTCAAACGTACCGATGTAATGCACGCATCGAAACTGATGATTCAGGTCTGATTAATAAGTACGAAAGGGCAAACATTGAGAATTCTTCCAGCTGCAAATTATGGGTGGAAGAAGTTCTTGAAGACTATTTGATCGAAACAATCGGGGATAAAATCATCTCAGAATATGGCGATGCATTCAATCTGGCACTTATAGCTCTAGATGATAAAAAAAAGTTGTCTACTAACGAAATTCCGGCACTGGAGAATAAGTTGCCGGAAACTGACTTTAAAAGGGAGGAGGGTGAAATAGCCGTTGAGGAGGACAATTTGAATTTTAAAACACCCCAAAAGTCAAAGTGCCCAAAAACAGTAAAAGTGCCAAGATAAATGCATAACTTTATGGAAAAGGTAACTAGAGCTGTTAGACCCCAAAGGGATAAGTCTGATTCGGTTATAAAGTTTGAAAAAGAGATCAAGGCATCTTTATTTTCTTCAAAAGGTATTGGAAAAGTACTTGATACATCTGCCAATGAGGAAGGGACACCTGCTTCTACTTCTTTACAAGCAAAGTCATTTACCTTAAACACAAACGACTATCCTGCCCTTGAGCAAAATTCACCAAAAAACTCTTCTGATTCCCTTCTCAATTTGAACAACTCCCCCGCAAAAAGCAATTCCTTCATTAATTCTGACATCTCTTTTACTGTCAAACTTACTGAACCCAAAATCGCCACTCCTTTTGATCAATGTATTGATAACAATGCAAGCTCTCATGTGAAAAAATTAGAGCCCGATGCAATCACATCGATGATTCTGTTTCTCCTGCTATAATCTCCAAAACCTAATGTAATAAGAAGAAATATCTCGATAATGGCACTAAGTGGGTTGAAGAGATCTCAAATGTTCGATACCACGAGTGAAATTAATCACGTAGTCGGGAAAGAAGCATCTTACAAAAAAAGTAATATTAATGGAGCTCAATTTGGGGCGAAAAAATTAACCTTTAAAGAGGAGATGTTCAACTTTGGCGTGTTAATGGAGAACATGGTTGACGATGAAGCACCAATCGCACAAAAGCCATGAGGCTTGCCTCGTGGAACACCCACGACCTCGGTAATAAAGCACGAGGTAACATGGTGGGTTCTTTGGTTTTTCGCTTTCAAATACAATTCATAGCTACGCAAGAAACTATGGTAAAAGTTGTATCACAACCGAACCTCAATGCAATTTGGAATCATCACATGTTCTATTCTGTTCAATCCGAGGCATATGGCAGATCAGGAGGCCTCTTGTCAATTTGGAGAACCGATTTTTTCTCTCTGTTACAATCTTGGGTCCGCAAAAATTGGATAGCAACCATATTGAGGTACATTCCAACCAATACCATTGTCTTAATTATAAATTTATATACCCCTCATCAAGCAATCAAGCAAAAGAGAGTTTGGACACAATTGACCGAAATTGCTTGTAATTGGTCGGGTCCGTTATGTTTGTTAGGCGATTTCAATTCGATTTGCTCTCCGGATGAAAGGTTAGGAGAAACGACCGATCAGAATGGTATTGATTCTTTTAACAACTTTATCCTCAATGCCAATTTGTTTGATCAACATTTATCGAATGATGATTTTACGTGGGAAGGTCCCTTAGGCAAATTCTCTCGAATAGATAGGATGTTGGTTAACCTCAGATGCTCTCAAATGTGGCCAGATGCAATATTAATTCTTGCTAATTCGGAACACTCTGACCATAAGCCTATTATTTGGGGTAAAAAGTTGTCGGATTGGGGTCCTAGACCTTTTCGATTCAACAATTCGTGGCTATCGAAACTGGGGTTTATGGGGCTGTGTGAATCTAAACGGTGTTCCTATCCGGTGCACGGATGGGCAGCCTTCATTCTAGGGAAAACACTTCGAATGCTAAAAGCTGATCTAAAAGTTTGTAACTTGTCAAACCAAGATAAAGACATTGTGGCTCTTAAAGTGTGCGTTTCGGATATTAAAAGATTAAAAGCTTATTTTAAGCAACGTGATCTTATTTAAAGCGAAATGTTTGATCTTGCTAATTTGAAAGAATGCAAGAAACGGTTGACGACCCATATTGATACAAAAAGGAGACATCAATCTCGATTTTTATGGCTAAGATTAGGCGACAAAAGCTCAAGGTTTTTTCATGTTGTCACTCGAATTAGGAAACAATCGTCTTTTATTTAAGGTATGCAAATCAACAATTTTTGGCAAGAAGATCCTCTAATTGTTAAAGAGCACGTAATCAACTTCTTTGAAGCATTATTCTCGGCCCCAAACAGTCTGTTGCCTGATGCCATATGTGACAACCCGGAAATTTTTGACCAAATTTAAACTTAATCTTATATGATTCCGACACGATAAGCAAAGTCGGTTAATTTGAATCTCAAAAATTTTGAACCATGTTCATGTATTCTTTTAACCTCGACCAAATTTTGACGATTCACGAACGAATATATAAATGGATATGAATATATATATATATATATATGTATATATATTATAACTTGAAAACGTTAACAAAGTATTAAATGTATAATATTTTACATTAAACGTATTTGTCTCAATATATGCTTAATATATTCATCTACAGAATTAGAAGATAATACCAATGATTGGATTAGTAGATATTTCAACAATTATAAATCTCGTAAGTATTGTGATAAATCTTTGTTGAGAGGTCCACCTTGATTTAAGAAATCCTTCCTTTTTGAGTGTATTTGAATTAAATATATAAATAACTTGCAACGTGTATATAAAAAGTATTTATATATATTATATATATATATATATTAAAGTTCAAAATTATTTTTGTAAACGATAGTAACCCCCGTTTATTGTTCCGTTTGATAAATAAATATTATATACAAATTTATATTTTTCTAAACGAAAATATATATTTTACAATGTGATAATGTATAGAATTGAATTAGATATAAAATGTTTCGATATTATTAAATATATTTTAATAAACAACGAGGAGTTGATTTATAGAAGCAAATGACCAAATTACTCAAATGTATAAGTTATACTTCGAGTAATATAGTCTATCGATGATTAAGTCCAATTATTAATAAAGGTACACATCGCGAAACGTAAAGTGCTAGTTTTCAAAGCGTACGAAACGTCGTTCAAAAAACGGGAAACGGGACATAAGTCGAACGTAAACGTACAAGACATCGGAACCAAAATTACAAGTTAACTAGGCACGAGAATATAATATAATATATAATTAATTAATATAAATTATATAAATTATATATTTATTTAAATATGTCGACAAGCAAAACAACAAAATAAGGTGAGCTGGAAATCCTTGCCATGCGATCGCATGGCCATAGAGAGTAAACCCCATGCAATTGCATGGAGTGCTATTTCAGAAATGGTGCTATAAAAGCTCGAGTGTTTCAGCCAAACTCATTCCATATATCTCTATCTATCTCAATTACTCTGTATATATATTTATTTTACTTATAAATTATTATTATTATTCTTAATATTAATTTTAATATTAATATTAGTAGTATTAGTATTATACATAAAATAATATGACGAGGTTATGATCGAGTTATTTCACAACGAGTTTTTCGAGTGGGATAGAGCTAAGGAAACTATGGGTTATAGCTATGGAGTTTATGGGTATGATTCGGGGGTATTGTTCGCAAGTCAAACCTAGTGTTTATTATCTCCATTGCGTCTACGTACTTTCCTGCAATATTGAATCACAATATTGATACGTGATCATTCATATCTTATCTTTTATATATTAATAGTGTATCCATGTCTAGTGCTCAAGTATATATGTTTATGAATGCTTGTATGCTTTAATTTTGTCGTTAGATAGTATATGATGAATTACAAATTTGATACATATGTTATTGATAAAAGGTATATGATATGCATGTCGCTGGAAAGCTGTCGAAAAATTAATAACTTTTCATTTAGAAATTGTGTGTTTTCGAGGAACGGATTAAAAGTTACGGTCAACTGAATTATAATTAACATTAATTGAAATTGCTTTTGAATCTGCAATTGATATTTAAACAAGTTGTTTATAAGATTGATAAATTGGATTTTCAAATATTACTAATCGAGTAAATGAATTTCTATATAAGGCACATCTCGTCTTGTTGAACAATTATCAAAGTTGACTGTCTTATCATGTTTTAAAGCTTTATAAACACTATAATCTAATTTTACAAGTATTGGAAAACTATATGAAATAATAAATCATGTTCGATTTCCATGATAATTCAAATATAATATAGCTCCTGAAATAAATAATATTTTGAGTTTGATAAACTATAAATTCGTTCAATTATCAAGACTTATACTATGTTAATAAACATGTATAGATTTAAAGATCATATTGGGTCTGGTTTACTTTTGAGATGACTTTTGTTAACTTTTACATGTCGGTCTCGAGCATTAGGATTGTGATACACTATGACCCGACCTAGCTTTTTAGACATGTATTGACCAACATATGTTCTCTAGGTTGAGATCTACGGTTATTTTGCATTCCGAGTTTCGATCACATTTCGGTGAATGACCTTATGTGCTGTTAAGGTGAGTTTCATATGCTCCCTTTTTAATTGCTTTTGCAATCTATATTTTTGGGCTGAGAATACATGCACTTTATTTTAAACGCAATGGACACAAGTACATACTAAATTCTACACCGAGTTTGAACCGAAAATCCCTTAGCTTCGGTAATTAGTAACTGCCGGTTATAAGAACTGGTGGGCGCGAGTAGTTATATATGGATCTATAGGGCTTGACATCCCCATCTGTTCCAGGTAAAGAAACCCTAGCCTGAACTATAAAACAGACATATGCTATTTGAGGTTAGTACACATTGGTTTGCGTGTACATGTTGGTTGCATGTATGTTAAAACAGGGGTACTTATTATATAGACGTTAAAGTTTAGTACCAGGGTGCTCAATCTTGTAGAATAATTTGATAAAAGTTTCTGGATGAAACAACTGAAATCTTGTGATCCACCTTTATATATAGATTATGCGCAACATTAAAACTATGAACTCACCAACCTTTGTGTTGACACTTTTAAGCATATTTATTCTCAGGTTCCCAAAAGTCTTCCGATGTTTGCTTATCTGTTATACAAGCTATGTGCATGGAGTCATACATGCATTATTCGAGAAAACGTTGCATTCACAAAATCATCACCATGTATCTTATTTTGACTGCATTATCAACGGATGTAGTATTGTAAACTATTAATTACGGTGATTGTCTATATGTAGAAATCATCAAACGTCAAAAACCTTGGAATTTGATATTCAATTATCGTGTGCCTATTCAAAAGAATGCAATGTTTACAAAACGTATCATATAGAGGTCAGTACCTCACTGTGAAATCGATGAATGATGTATTTGTCCAAATGGATTTGGACGGGTCATCACAGTTGGCATCAGAGCTTGAGGTCATAGGAAACCAGAATTTGCATTATTGTGTTTAACTGGTAATTGTTAGGATGCATTAGTGAGTCTGGACTATGACCGTATCTGTTTTTACCGAGTGTTGCTTATCATTTCTTGTCAGAAATTACATGCTTATCATTCTTAAGTCTAGACACGTTTTCCTGCATTTATTGCATAAATAGTGTATAGACAAATTTCATATCTTAAGCATATCTATTACAGTAAACTCTGTCTTACACTTTTCGAAAATTTCTCCGTAATTTATGGGATTTTGGTATTATATATACATATGTAAATTATGTGTTGAAGAATACCAATCTAAGTCCTATAATCTATTTCATATCGAAAATCAATTCCCTGATTATACAAGATGGATCACGTATCTAGTTCAAATTCCTTAGATGCCGACAACTATTCCGATATGGATTTTCACTCGAGCTCCGAAAGCAGTGTGACCGGAATGGATCAACAAATTAGCCATCATCTATTCTGGATGAATTGGTGATGGGTTTGTAGTCTACTTAATCACTGGAGACAAGAAGAAGGTGATCCCTTCCATCCACCACATTTCCCTCTTGGCGAAGAACCTGAAGCACTTACCGGCGAACCTGTCCGAAACACCATTTTCTCTCTCATTTCCAGAGTATCTCATCATGATTATATACTATCTCAAATTCTAGATCTTATTCATCCGCTCTTCCGAACCGCCAATCATCCCGGTGTAGTAGAAGAAGTCAACGAGCTTCGTGCTCGGGTAGTGACTTTAGAGAATGTGGTGCAAAGGTTACAAGCACCAGCAGCATCACCGGCATCAGCAGTACCACCATCATCAACACCAACAGTACCATTATCACCACCAACAACAACCTCCGCATCCCACACCACAACATCACAATTTGTTCCACGAGCATCAACGTCATACACACCATAGATACCAAGGAGTACCAACAACAATAATCGATGAAGTATTGATTCATAACTTTATTGGAGGAACATTCTGCGGCTATTATGTAATCTCTAAAGTCTTAGAGATTATCTATTCCAGCCATAACCGTAAATCAGATAAGTGGACCGAAACGATAGAAGGAAGAGTAGAAACCCTGACCGGAATGGTGCACGATTTACAAGCTAGACTTGTTTTACCAGTAGCATCAATAGTACCGTCAGTATCACCAACACCGGTAAAACCTGTAGCATTACCAATTCCGTCAATTCCATAATCACCAACGTCATCACAAATTAACAACGCGTATATTGTATCAACGAGTTATGAAGTATTAACTCATTTCCCCTGAAGAAATTATATGAATTTTGAAATCAAAATAAATCTTTTCGTACTAAGCTATTACATGTGAATCTTAACTGGTAGGTACTACTCGGTTAGTTCATATTACTAATATGTAATGATGTACATCCTTCGTACCTTGCGAAGTTCGCAAGAGTTCCATGAACACCAACATGATTCACTGAGGAAATATCAATAAAACTGAATAATGAAGTATTAATTACATTAGTGAAATACTCCGCGAAGATTATGAAATCTTTAATGTTTTAGAGATTATTCATTTCTAATCCAGCCGAAAATCAAATGAGCTTAATATGATATTAACTCTTTAAATCCGTATTACATCAGAAGAAAATATACATATATATTTTCATAAAGACTGTAGTAAAATTCTTCTGTATAAAATATTACTTGTGAAATTTTTAATGGGTAGGTAATACCCAGGAAATATATAAGTTCACAATTATTATGTTACACTGTACATTCTTCAATTTTGATTCAAGAATCATTAACTATACTCACTACATTCACAGCGATATATATTCTTCCATAAGAATCATAACAACCATTTTCATACAAATTCGATAACACATTCTGATTTTTGACAGATCAGAATCCGATTCAAGATTTAACAGAAGATATCACTATTAGATTTTCACATCTTACAAAACATACTTTGAATTCAAAACTGTGCTAGATCCTTTGACATTATTATTACCGAAAATAACTTTGCAATTCCTTTTCAAAGTAGCTAGTTTTGTCACACCTCCAACAAATCAACTTCGATTTTTCATTCGAATAAGCCTCATTATAACCTTGATATATAAGTTCGCCCTTCGTCATCATTATCGGGGAACCGTTTATATTCCACCACATTAGCATTAAACTTACCAGCAACATCATTGATCTTTAACTTTCCAAAAAAAAAAAATATTATATTCATTGAAACCCTATCATGTACTAATCTGCATCTTGTAACGGTAATTATTATACCAAAAAGCTTCAATCATTATTCTCGAATTTCCCAGTACTTCTACGCCAACAGTTATATATGTACATATAACGTCTATCTCCTAGACTTACACACTTCGAATGTGAAGTTTCTGAAAAACACCCTAAACTGCGAACTAGTTCTCCGAATTTTTGGAAAAATGCTGATGAAGCAGCAAAAACCGTAAATGACCTTAACAGTTAAAAGTTTGATGATAAAGAATAGTGTGTTGGCAAAGCTCAGACAAAGAGGTTTGGAACTGGAAAACGGATTGAGCAAAACATGAAGGAGGCTGTGGACAAATCACAATGACTAAATCTGCCTTCAAAGAATCCAAATGACTCAGTGTCTGCTAAAGTCTTTAGCGAATACCTTACTCCTTACTTTAAAACCCTTGCGGATAATATTCTTCATCATCCTCTGATCTTAGATATTCTAAAATATCATCGTATCTTTCATTATAAATATCCTCGATATTTCTAAAGATATTTTTATAACTATTCTTATCTGAAATCATATATCTTTTCAGTTATCTGTATACATCATAAAGGAAACTGTTTTAGTTTCAAAAATTCTGAAAAGTTTGAACTTAAATTATGAATGTTATTGAAGTAGTGTTGGGAACTGAAGCATGAGTTAGTATAATATAATGACACTTGATCAACGTGATTATATTACAGTATGTCATGCTGAGTTTCTAAATGAAACGTGATGATTCACAGATCATAACGTCATCATGTACCATGTTACACGAATCTTGTATTCTACTTAAACTCTAAACATATCAAGAAAATATTTTTCTTGATGATTCAGCTTTTTCTGAGGTATTCTGGTAATTTGACAAATCAAGATCGTGCCATTACAATTTCCTTCTTAGAACATTAACTATGTTCATTCTGAAATTCATATCTGCAAATTCTGGACCATTACATGCGGTGCTTAATGGATAGAATAGAAAACATAGCATGATGCTCCGAAATAAAAATAGGGGTACAAATCGCAGCAAATAGGAGAGAGCATTAACTGTGGATGTCGATGATTATAGAAAGACAGAAGCAGGGACTCTGAAAAATAAGGAAAGATATAAAGCCCGACGACAATACATAAATTACAAACCGTGTATATCAATATCAATAAGTATTACAACGTAAAGACACGGGAGAACTAAAAACACTATAAAGCCAAGAGTATAGTAAAAATGAATAGATTCCTCCGGCGGCAGATGAAAAAGAAGAATGATAGATATGAAAGTTAAGAGTATATCAAGAATCAGAACTGGATGAAGCATATTGACGAATACTTTAAAGTATGAGTTGAGGGAGGAAGAATAGAAGGTGAGCTGTGGAAATAAAGAAAAGAAGGGAGTGGATTTATAGCAAAAAATCTGACAGAGCAATCGTGACAGGTTATCGCATTTAATCAAAGAAGATCTTAATTTCCTTAATTACCGAAGAATCAAATCTTATTACGAAGATTTTCTCTAAATCCCTTGAACTCCGGAAATCAACCCTATCTACATCAAAAGATATGACGAAACTTTATTTTCTCATTTCACCCTTTTGCAATAGCTTCACTCGTACTCTTCACACAAGCGAATTGTTTTATCCATATTACTCAATGATGATAAAACTCTAATTTTCAACTCATATGAGTCATGAAAACATACTTATTGTCAGCCATGACCATCTCAATCAAATTTTGGGACGAAATTTCTTTAACGGATAGGTACTGTGACAATCCGAAAATTTTTGACCAAATTTAAACTTAATCTTATATGATTCCGACACGATAAGCAAAGTCGGTTAATTTGAATCTAAAAAATTTTGAACCATGTTCATGTATTCTTTTAACCTCGACCAAATTTCGACGATTCACGAATGAATATATAAATGGATATGAATATATATTATATATATTATAACTTGAAAACGTTAACAAAGTATTAAATGTATAATATTTTACATTAAACGTATTTGTCTCAATATATGCTTAATATATTCATCTACAAAATTAGAAGATAATACCAATGATTGGATTAGTAGATATTTCAACAATTATAAATCCCGTAAGTATTGTGATAAGTCTTTGTTGAGAGGTCCACCTTGATTTAAGAAATCCTTCCTTTTTGACTGTATTTGAATTAAATATATAGTCGAATAGAGGGAGGGATGACTTTCTCCGCTCTTGTGAGTGTTTAACTCGGGGTGGAGAAATGATTTCTCTTTATTCTAGGATAGAGGAAGGATTGTCTACATCCCACCTCCCCCATACCCCACTTATGGGATTGGGTATTGTTGTTGTTGTTGTTGTTGAATTAAATATATAAATAACTTGCAACGTGTATATAAAAAATGTTTATATATATTGTATTTATATATATATTAAAGTTCGAAATTATTTTTGTAAACGATAGTAACACCCGTTTATTGTTCCGTTTGATAAATAAATATTATATAAAAATTTATATTTTTCTAAACGAAAATATATATTTTACAATGTGATAATGTATAGAATTGAATTAGATATAAAATGTTTTGATATTATTAAATATATTTTAATAAACAACGAGGAGTTGATTTATAGAAGCAAATGACCGAATTACTCAAATGTATAAGTTATACTTCGAGTAATATAGTCTATCGATGATTAAGTCTAATTATTAATAAAGGTACACGTCGCGAAACGTAAAGTGCTAGTTTTCTAAGCGTACGAAACGTCGTTCGAAAAACCGAAAATGGGACATAAGTCAAACGTAAATGTACAAGACATCGGAACCAAAATTACAAGTTAACTAGGCACGAGAATATAATATAATATATAATTAATTAATATAAATTATATAAATTATATATTTATTTAAATATGTCGACAGGCAAAACAACAAAACAAGGTGAGCTGGAAATCCTTGCCATGCGATCGCATGGCCATAGAGAGTAAACCCCATGCGATCGCATAGGGTGCTGTTTCAGAAATGGTGCTATAAAAGCTCGAGTGTTTCAGCCGAACTCATTCCATATCTCTCTATCTATCTCAATTACTCTGTATATATATTTATTTTACTTATAAATTATTATTATTATTCTTCATATTAATTTTAATATTAATATTAGTAGTATTAGTGTATTTAGTATTAGTATTATACATAAAATAATACGACGAGGTTATGATCGAGTTATTTCACAATGAGTTTTTCGAGCAGGATAGAGATAAGGAAACTATGGGTTATAGCTATGGAGTTTATGGGTATGATTCGGGGGTATTGTTAGCAAGTCAAACCTAGTGTTTATCATCTCTGTTACGACTACGTACTTTCCTAAAATATTGAATCACAATATTGATACGTGAGCATTCATATCTTATCTTTTATTTATTAATAGTGTATCCATGTCTAGTGCTCGAGTATATATGTTTATGAATGCTTGTATGCTTTAATTTTGTCGTTAGATAGTTTATGATGAATCACGAATTTGATACATATGTTATTGATAAAAGGTATATGATATGCATGTCGTTGAAAAGCTGTCGAAAAATTAATAACTTTTCATTTAGAAATCGTGTGTTTTCGAGGAACGGATTAAAAGTTATGGTCAACTGAATTATAATTAACATTAATTAAAATTGCTTTTGAATCTGTAATTGATATTTAAACAAGTTGTTTATAAGATTGATAAATTGGATTTTCAAATATTACTAATCGAGTAAATGAATTTCTATATAAGGCACGTATAACGACCCATCCTAATCCATCTGGACGAATACATTACATTTGGTCACATCGCGAGGTACTTGACCTCTATATGATACATTTTACAAACATTGCATTCGTTTTTAAAAGACAAACTTTCATTTCATCGAAAGTTGACAGGTATGCATACCATTTCATAATATATCTAAATTATAAATGACTTGATAATATTCTTGATGAACTCATTGACTCGAATGCAACGTCTTTTAAAATATGTCATGAATGACTCCAAATAATATCTCTAAGATGAGCAAATGCACATTTGAAGATTTCTTTCGTACCTGAGAATAAACATGCTTTCAAGTGTCAACCAAAAAGATTGGTGAGTTCATTAGTTTATCATAAATAATCATTTCATAATTTTTAATAGACCACAAGATTTCATATTTCCATTTCTCATAAACATACGTCCCATGCATAGAGACAAAAATCATTCATATGGTGAATACCTGGTAACCGACCTTAACAAGATGCATATATAATATCCCCATCATTCCGGGACTCCCTTCGGACATGATAAATTCGAAGTACTAAAGCATCCGGTACTTTGGATGGGGCTTGTTGGGCCCAATAGATCTATCTTTAGGATTCGCGTTAATTAGGGTGTCTGTTCCCTAATTCTTAGATTACTAGACTAAAAAGGGGCATATTCGGTTTAATAATCCAGCCATAGAATGTAGTTTCGATTACTTGTGTCTATTTCGTAAAATATTTATAAAATCAGCGCATGTATTCTCAGTCCCAAAAATATATATTGCAAAAGCATTTAAAAAGGGAGCAAATGAAACTCACCATAATGTAATTTGTAGTAACAATACATATGACGACATTCAACAATGCAGGGTTGGCCTTGGATTCACGAACCTATTATTCAATCATGTATATTAATACACGTAATGGTAATCGAACAAATATTTATATTATTAGTGATTTTATTTGTTATTTTATATCATGTGCTTTATTAATAACTAAATTAGATATATTTATCTTTATATAGATAATTAACATTTATTACAAAAGTATTAATATGGTTAGGTTTTATGTCACAAATATTTTTTATATAGAATATCTACATTTGGTATATTAATAGTACTAATAATAATAATGATAAAAATAATACTAATTATGATAAAAGTTATGGTAATCCTAATAATAATAATAACAATAATTTTAATATTAATGATAAAGATAGTACTAATAATAATAATGTTTGTAATGTCAATACTAATAACGTTTAATGATAATACGAATTATAATGATAAAAAAATTTAATAATAATACTAATACTATCATTTAATAATAATAATAATAGTTATAAGTTAACATTGAAAATAAAAATTTTAGTAACCTTAATGATAATAATAATAATAATAATAATAATAATAATAATAATAATAATAATAATAATAATAATAATAATAATAATAGTAGTAGTAGTAATAATAATAACAATAATAATAATAATAATAATAATAAAGAAACTACCTTTCAAGAAAAAGTCCCAAAAATAAAAGTCTATGCCTGGGCTTGAACCCGAGACCTCTCAAATAACACCAACACTCAACACCACTCCTCTATCTCCTGCTTAACTGTTCTATTTCTTGATTTAAGTTTGATTAACCCGTTATTTTGTTCTAATATTCCACCTCTTTAATCTCAATTAATGGCACCCGTCATATATATCATCATCATATTCACGTGTATTTTAACCAACATATGAATTTTTTTTTATCAAATTCTTGGCCCGACATAAAATGAATTTTGGCCCAACACTCACAAACAAAATTTTGGCCCAACAACCATTTGATTTCTCGGCCCAACAAAAATAGTAACAGTCTAGTAGTACCAGGAGGTTTTCGTTTCTTCCTTGCTTATCACCGATCATCATAACATCATTTATATAGCCAACTTACTCACCATTATCATGGTAATCATCATCGTTGTCATCCCTTCTAATCATCATCGTACGTCTAACACGGTTCTCATCATCATCTTCGTATAATATCATAATCATCACCAATATCTTCCTAACCCTTATTGTTTCATCAAATAGTTGTAAACCTAAGCCTAATTTGAATTTCATGTCCTCGTAATCAATTGATTAGTCGATGTTTTGAGTAATATAATAGTAAAAAGAAAATATCTATTATATGATTGCTTCCAATTATGGAGTTGCTGTAGAAGAGTGAGTCAAACTTTTGGCCCTTCAATTAAAAAATATCGCCCCACTAGACTAAAGGAAATGATAATATGTCGGTACTTAAACTTTTGGGTGGGTCATGGTTTTTGAAAAGTTAAACCATGTGTTCCTTTACAAGCCTAAATGTTTACGTATTAAATTATTATCATATTTCAATTATCATTATTATGGCAACAGTAGGTTTATCATTAAATTGCAGCAGTAATTAAAAGGTGAAGTGGTTTCGATGAACAAAAGTGAAAGCTGCGTAACATAAACAAAAAGAATCTAAGTAAAATAGTTTGCAGGGGGTGTTTTGATGGTGGAGTTTTATGGTGATAGTTCATGATGGTATCTCATGGTGGTGAGATGGGTTTTTAATTAAGGTGCCAAGGTTGTGATGTATGAACACAGAAATAGAAGTGGTTCATGTTGGTGTTCGGTTTTTGGCATTAAACAGGAGGTATAGCAGGTTAACGGGGTGGTGATGGAAAGTGGTGGTTTAGTGGTGAGTTTGTAAGGTGTTGTGGCATTTTGGGTTACAATCGAAATAACAACTAGCAAATATTAGATAAAGGTGTTTGTGTGGTTGTACTTGGGTATCGAAGAAAACAGAAGTAGAAGTAACATGGTTGATCATGGGTTGAACAAGACGTGGAAAAAAATGGTATCACTTACAAGTTAAATAGCGGCTGTAGCATCTCGATGATGATTCTCGGACATAACTAAAATGAAATAGTAGCAACGAAGTGGTGGTTTGGCTATGGCTGAGTTCCACGACCAAAAACAGAAAATTAACGAGAAAAGGAAAAGAATATATAATTCTATGGTGGTGTTGTAGTGGGTTGAACTAGGAGTAGAAACGAGTAACATTTTTAGTTTTGTAGGTTGTGGTGAATTTGTGGTTTGATGTTTTGGTTGATAGAATTATAGAAGAGATAGTTGGTGATAGTTGTTCATGTGGGTACGAGTAAATGGGTTTTGAGAATGAAGACACAGAATATATGATAGATATCATCAATTCCATCTCCATATAACAATATCTATATACATATTTTTATATACTCTGCAAGTTGTCTGTTTAGTGAAGAAAGAAACAAAAGCAAATAGTAAACTCAAACAATAATTCATGAATTGAAAAGAAAACTAACAACACAGTACATCCATCAGATATTTGGATTGTTTCTACCGACAGTTTTCACGGACTACTATTTCGTATCCCGTTGATAACTAGTGGCGGATAAAAGTACACAGAAAAATCTCATATTTTTAAATTAACTATATTTATTTATTTTGGTCATTATGGTACAAAATTCGATCATAAATTATTAAATAAAAATTACATTAATTATTCACTCTCAACCCCAAGTAAAATATAAAAAGTTTTAAAATTTGACAAACAACATCTAAATATATTATTGATAAGCCTAAAATTTATAAAACTCATTTTCGAATCACCGTTTATTTTAAAAGTACATAAGTTCTTTTTTGACTCGTTTACTATTTACCGAATGACAATTGAGCGTTACCGTCGTTTATTAAATAACTTCGAAATCACAAAAAAATATATATTCCATATACTTTATTTATAATAATTATTATATATTATCATTATTTTTCAACATTGATTATAACAATTACAATATATAATATTTCTTTTTATAATATACATATATATTTATATCTATATATATATATATATATATATATATATATTTAATTATATGCATATCTATATATTATATATTAAATTAATAATATTAAATATATTGATATTATTTTATATATTTATTTCCAACAATTAAATCATATATTATTTCAGATAACATTTCAAATAACATTATATATATATATATATATATCTATTTACAAATTAGTTGTTCGTGAATCGTTCGGGAGTAGTCAAAGGTCAAATGATATTATGAATATTGTTTCAAAATTTTCGAGACTCAACATTACAGACTTTGCTTATCGTGTCGAAATCATATAAAGTTTAAGTTTAAATTTGGTCGGAAATTCCCGGGTCGTCACAGTACCTACCCGTTAAAGAAATTTCGTCCCGAAATTTGAGTGAGGTGGTCATGGCTAACAATAAAAATGTTTTCATGACGAATATTAGTTGATACTTAGAGTTTTATCATCATTGAATAATATAGAGAAAACGATTTGATTATGCGGAGCGTACGAGTGAAGTTATCATAAAATAGTGAAATGAATAATTGTATATTCGTCTTAACCAGTGACGTAGTCACGGTTGATTTTCGGAATTCAAGGGATTTAGAGGAAATCTTTGTAATAAGATTTGATAATTCGGTAATTAAGGAAATTAGAATCTTCTTTGATTAGATGCAATAATCTATTTTGATTGCTCTGTCGGATATTTCACTATAAATCCACTCCCTTCGTTTCCTTTATATTTTGGAGTTCCATCCTTTATGTTTTCTCTTCCCGACTTTAAGTCAACCGAATAATGGTTCAGAATTCGTAGTTATGAAGTTTCGTGTAGTGACCCGAACTTTTCCATGTTTATATATATATTAAATGAAATTGTTATTTACATGATTAAGTGTTTCCAACATGTTAAGCAATCAAACTTGTTAAGACTTGATTAATTGAAATAGGTTTCATATAGACAAATGACCACCCAAGTTGACCGGTGATTCACGAACGTTAAAACTTATAAAAACTATACGATGACATATATATGGTTATATATATAGTTAACATGATTTTATTATAAGTATGTATCTCATTAGGTATTTTAACAATGAGTTATATACATAAAAATGAGACTATTAATTTAAGAAACTCGAAAACGATATATATAACGATTATCGTTATAACAACGTCTTACTAGGTACATATGAATCATATTAAGATATTGATACACTTGGTTAATTATGTTAAATGATAAGTAAATATATTATTAAGTGTATTAACAATGAAATACATATGTAAAAATAAGACTACTAACTTAATGATTTCGAAACAAGACATATATGTAACGATTATCGTTGTAACGACATTTAACTGTATATATATCATACTAAGATATATTATATATCATAATATCATGATAATATAACAATTTAAAATCTCATTTGTTATAATAAACAATGGGTTAACAACATTCAACAAGATCGTTAACCTAAAGGTTTCAAAACAACATTTACATGTAACGACTAACGATGACTTAACGACTCAGTTAAAATGTATATACATGTAGTGTTTTAATATGCATTCATACACTTTTGAAAGACTTCAAGACACTTATAAAGATACTTCTACTTAACAAAAATGCTTACAATTACATCCTCGTTCAGTTTCATCAACAATTCTACTCGTATGCACCCGTATTCGTACTCGTACAATACACAGCTTTTAGATGTATTTACTATTGGTATATACACTCCAATGATCAGATCTTAGCAGACCATTTGAGTCACCTAACACATGTGGGAACCATCATTTGGCAACTAGCATGAAATATCTCATAAAATTACAAAAATATGAGTAATCATTCATGACTTATTTACATGAAAACAAAATTACATATCCTTTATATCTAATCCATACACCAATGACCAAAAACACCTACAAACACTTTCATTCTTCAATTTTCTTCATCTAATTGATCTCTCTCAAGTTCTATCTTCAATTTCTAAGTGTTCTTCATAAATTTCAAAAGTTCTAGTTTTATAAAATCAAGAATACTTCCAAGATTGCAAGTTTACTTCCAAGTTTTCTAAATCCATTTCAAGTAATCATCCAAGATCAAGAAACCTTTGTTACTTACATTAGGTTATCTTTCTAATACAAGGTAATAATCATATTCAAACTTTAATTCAATTTCTATAACTATAACAATCTTATTTCGAGTGAAAATCTTACTTGAAATTGTTTTCGTGTCATGATTCTGCTTCAAGAACTTTCAAACCATCCAAGGATCCTTTGAAGCTAGATCCATTTTTCTCATTTCCAGTAGGTTTATCCAAGGAACTTGAGATAGTAATGATGTTCATAACATCATTCGATTCATACATATAAAGCTATCTTATTCGAAGGTTTAAACTTGTAATCACTAGAACATAGTTTAGTTAATTCTAAACTTGTTCGCAAATAAAACTTAATCCTTCTAAATTGACTTTTAAAATCAACTAAACACATGTTCTATATCTATATGATATGCTAACTTAATGATTTAAAACCTGGAAACACGAAAAACACCGTAAAACCGGATTTACGCCGTCGTAGTAACACCGCGGGCTGTTTTGGGTTAGTTAATTAAAAACTATGATAAACTTTGATTTAAAAGTTGTTATTCTGGGAAAATGATTTTTATTATGAACATGAAACTATATCCAAAAATTATGGTTAAACTCAAAGTGGAAGTATGTTTTCTAAAATAGTCATCTAGACGTCGTTCTTTCGACTGAAATGACTACCTTTACAAAAATGACTTGTAACTTATTTTTTTGACTATAAACCTATACTTTTTCTGTTTATATTCATAAAATAGAGTTCAATATGAAACCATAGCAATTTAATTAACTCAAAACGGATTTAAAATGAAGAAGTTATGGGTAAAACAAGATTGGATAATTTTTCTCATTTTAGCTACGTAAAAATTGGTAACAAATCTATTCCAACTATAACTTAATCAACTTGTATTGTATATTATGTAATCTTGAAATACCATAGACACGTATACAATGTTTCGACCTATCATGTCGACACATCTATATATATTTCGGAACAACCATAGACACTCTATATGTGAATGTTGGAGTTAGCTATACAGGGTTGAGGTTGATTCCAAAATATATATAGTTTGAGTTGTGATCAATACTGAGATACGTATACACTGGGTCGTGGATTGATTCAAGATAATATTTATCGATTTATTTCTGTACATCTAACTGTGGACAACTAGTTGTAGGTTACTAACGAGGACAGCTGACTTGATAAACTTAAAACATCAAAATATATTAAAAGTGTTGTAAATATATTTTGAACATACTTTGATATATATGTATACATTGTTATAGGTTCGTGAATCAAGCAGTGGCCAAGTCTTACTTCCCGACGAAGTAAAAATCTGTGAAAGTGAGTTATAGTCCCACTTTTAAAATCTAATATTTTTGGGATGAGAATACATGCAGGTTTTATAAATGATTTACAAAATAGACACAAGTACGTGAAACTACATTCTATGGTTGAATTATCGAAATCGAATATGCCCCTTTTTATTAAGTCTGGTAATCTAAAAATTAGGGAACAGACACCCTAATTGACGCGAATCCTAAAGATAGATCTATTGGGCCTAACAAACCCCATCCAAAGTACCAGATGCTTTAGTACTTCGAAATTTATATCATATCCGAAGGGTGTCCCGGAATGATGGGGATATTCTTATATATGCATCTTGTTAATGTCGGTTACCAAGTGTTCACCATATGAATGATTTTTATCTCTATGTATGGGATGTGTATTGAAATATGAAATCTTGTGGTCTATTGTTACGATTTGATATATATAGGTTAAACCTATAACTCACCAACATTTTTGTTGACGTTTAAAGCATGTTTATTCTCAGGTGAATACTAAGAGTTTCCGCTGTTGCATACTAAAATAAGGACAAGATTTGGAGTCCATGTTTGTATGATATTGTGTAAAAACTGCATTCAAGAAACTGATTTCGATGTAACATATTTGTATTGTAAACCATTATGTAATGGTCGTGTGTAAATAGGATATTTTAGATTATTATTATTTGATAATCTACGTAAAGCTTTTTAAACCTTTATTTATGAAATAAAGGTTATGGTTTGTTTTAAAAATGAATGCAGACTTTGAAAAACGTCTCATATAGAGGTCAAAACTCGCAACGAAATCAATTAATATGGAACGTTTTTAATCAATAAGAACGGGACATTTCAGTTGGTATCCGAGCGTTGGTCTTAGAGAACCAAAAAATTTGCATTAGTGTGTCTTATCGAGTTTTTTAGGATGCATTAGTGAGTCTGGACTTCGACCGTGTTTTCTTTAAAAATGATTGCTTAACATTTTTGTTGGAAACTATATATTATTAACATGTATATATTATGTGATATATTAATCTCTTAACATGTTTGATATTGTGTGATAGATGTCTACCTCTAGCACAAATCCCATTGACTCACCTAATAATAACGAAGAGTCGAATATATATTGGACTGATTCACAAGTTTCCGAAGAAGAACCGGAAGAAGAATCAGAACCGGAAGAAGAATCAGAACCGGAAGAGGAGGAACCGGAGGAGGAAATAGAACCGGTGGGGGAAATAATAAAACGGTTAAGTAAAAGAAAATCCTCAACCAACCGACCAAGGTTAATTATGGTCAATGGTGTTTCCGCCAAGGAAGCAAAATATTGGGAGGATTACCAATTCTCCGATGAATTGGATTCCGACGAGAATTCCGATGATGTTATAGAAATTACCCCAACTGAATTTAAAAAGGCAAAAGAAAATAATAAGGGAAAGGGCATAAAAATAGAGAAATCTAATTCCAACCCCGATGAACTTTATATGTATCGTCGACCCCCGAAGCCCTTATGTTGTAACAATGACCCGGGAACCTCTAAACCACCAGGATTTTCTAAACCGTTATGGAAAACGACAGCTCGTATTAGGGGAACATCATATATCCCTAAAAACTTGGCAAAACGAACCAAAACCGAAGAAGAAGAAGAAACGAGCGAGTCGGAATAAGATAGTTGTATTCGTGTGGTGTAATATATGTAATATAGTGTGCTTATGCTTTATGATATATGTAAAAATTGCTTGTATTAATAAGTATTTTTTTTATGAATCTAACTCTTGTCTATTTTACAGTATAAAAACACAAAATGGATAGACAACCCAATATTTTAAGAGACCTACCCAGAGACATGATTGATGAAATCTTGTCTAGAGTCGGTCAGAATTCTTCGGCACAACTATTTACGGCGAAATCAGTTTGTAAGACATTCGAAGAACGTTCCAAGAATGTCTTGGTTTATAAGAGACTTTCGTTTGAAAGATGGGGGATATCACATTGGGAAACCCATAAGTTACGATGTGTTTACTTTGACGCATATATAGCGGGGAACCCAAATGCTATTTTACGCAACGCGTTAAGAAATTATTTTGACTCAATGTATCCGAATATAGGACTTCATGATTTAGAAAAAGCGGCTAACATGCAACATAAAGAAGCATGCTATGCTTATGGGTTAGTAATGTTCACTTCTCACCAAAGTGAGAAAAAGAACATCGGGCTATAACTATTAAACAAAACGTTCCCACAAGTGACGGAGTCGGTAATTGGGGTAAGAAATGAGGTTTTTAGGTTATTACGAGACTGTTGGTCATTACGTAACCCTCGTCCCTTTGACGACGTTACAACACGCTGTCTTATCAACGGCCATAACGGTTATGTTCCACAAGACCAAGGATGGGAAGTAGTCCTAGTAAAACCAGAATGCATGACTTGTTTCTGGACGTATGAATTACATGTCTTTATTGCCTTTGCTGAACGACATGTGTACTAGCTAGAATTATCTTCACAACTATCTTGTATCAAAGTTATTGTGTGCTATATTTCATGCTTTAAAATATTGTATAAAAGTTTGAACGCGAAATATTATTATAATCAGTTTTTCATATAGAATTGTAGTAGTTGAATTGTATATTAGCTACTAAGTATGAACTTAACGGGTAGTACGACCCGAATTTAAACTTATAAAACGCTAATATGAAGAAAAAACTTTTATAAATGAGTTCATATTATGCTACGAAATACTATTAACTACTCTTAATATTCTGTATGATTAACTTGTTCCATTTGACTATTTTGATGGAAATGGCACCGACTACTCGACACACTGTGAATATGAATGAAGAGGAATTCCGTACTTTTCTAGCTTCAAACATAGCCGCAGTACAGGCTGCGCTACATACCAACAATAACCTTGGATCTAGCAGTACAGGAAATCGTGTAGGATGCACCTACAAAGAATTCACTGCCTGCAAACCTTTGGAATTTGATGGAACCGAAGGACCGATCGGATTGAAACGGTGGACCGAGAAGGTCGAATCGGTGTTTGCCATAAGTAAGTGTACTGAAGAGGACAAAGTGAAGTACGCTACGCATACCTTCACAGGTTCTGCGTTAACATGGTGGAATACCTATCTAGAGCAAGTGGGACAAGATGATGCGTACGCACTACCGTGGTCAGCATTCAAGCACTTGATGAACGAGAAGTACCGTCCCAGAACCGAGGTCAATAAGCTCAAGACAGAACTTAGAGGGTTACGAACCCAAGGATTTGATATTACCACGTATGAAAGACGATTCATAGAATTGTGCCTATTGTGTCCGGGAGCGTTCGAAGATGAGGAAGAGAAGATCGACGCGTTTGTGAAAGGATTACCTGAAAGAATCCAAGAAGATATAAGTTCACACGAGCCCGCCTCCATACAACAGGCATGTAGAATGGCTCACAAACTAGTGAACCAGATTGAGGAAAGAATTAAAGAACAGACGGCTGAAGAGGCCAATGTGAAGCAAGTCAAAAGAAAGTGGGAGGAAAACGGTGATAAGAATCACCAATACAACAACAACAACAATTACAATAATAATCGCAACAATTATCCCAACAATCGCAACATCAATCACAACTACAACAAACGGCCCAACAACAACAACAACTACTACTACAACAACAACAACAACACAACAACAATAACAGCAACAACAATAACAACTACAACAATCATCCCAACAACAATAACAACCGCAACAACAACAACAATCAGAAGCAGCTATGCCAAAGGTGTGAAAAGTATCACTCGGGGTTCTGTACCAAAATTTGCAACAAGTGTAAAAGAAATGGTCATAGCGCGGCGAATTGTGAGGTCTACGGACCAGGGGTTAACAGAACGAAAGGAACAAATGGTGTCAGAACGAGTAATGGCAGAGCAAGTAGTGTCGGAGCAAGTTATGCCAATGTAGTTTGTTATAAATGTGGAAAACCAGGCCACATTATTAGAAATTGCCCGAACCAGGAGAACACGAATGGACAAGGCCGCGGAAGAATTTTCAATATTAATGCGGCAGAGGCACAGGAAGACCCGGAGCTTGTTACGGGTACGTTTCTTATTGACAATAAATCTGCTTACGTTTTATTTGATTCGGGTGCGGATAAAAGCTATATGAGTAGAGATTTTTGTGCTAAATTAAGTTGTCCATTGACGCCGTTGGGTAGTAAATTTTTACTCGAATTAGCAAACGGTAAATTAATTTCAGTAGATAATATATGCCGGAATCGAGAAATTAAACTGGGTAGCGAAATATTTAGGATTGATTTGATACCAGTAGAGTTAGGGTGTTTTGATGTAATAGTTGGCATGGACTGGCTGAAGAAGGTGAAAGCAGAGATCGTATGTTATAAAAATGCAATTCGCATTGTACGAGAAGAAGGAGAACCCTTAATGGTGTACGGAAAAAAGGGCAACATGAAGCTACATCTTATTAGTAATTTGAAGGCAGAAAAACTAATAAGAAAAGGTTGCTATGCTATTCTAGCACACGTCGAGAAAGTACAAACTAAAGAAAAGAGCATCAATGATGTTCCCATCGCAAAAGAATTTCCCGATGTATTTTCGAAAGAATTACCGGGACTACCTCCACATCGATCTGTTGAATTTCAAATAGATCTTGTACCAGGAGCTGCACCAATAGCTCGTGCTCCTTATAGACTCGCACCCAGCGAGATGAAAGAACTACAAAGCCAACTGCAAGAACTATTAGAACGTGGTTTCATTCGACCAAGCACATCACCATGGGGAGCTCCTGTTTTGTTTGTCAAGAAGAAGGATGGTACATTTAGGTTATGTATTGACTACAGAGAGTTGAACAAACTTACCATAAAAAACCGTTATCCACTGCCGAGAATTGACGACTTATTTGATCAACTACAAGGCTCGTCGGTTTATTCGAAGATCGATTTACGTTCTGGATATCATCAAATGCGAGTAAAGGAGGATGAAATTCCAAAAACTGCTTTTAGGACGTGTTATGGTCATTACGAGTTTATGGTTATGCCGTTTGGATTGACTAACGCACCAGCTGTGTTCATGGACCTTATGAACCGAGTGTGTGGGCCATATCTTGACAAGTTTGTCATTGTTTTCATCGATGACATACTTATTTACTCAAAGAATGATCAAGAGCACGAAGAACATTTGAGAAAAGTGCTAAAGTATTGAGGAAAGAAAAACTGTAAGCTAAGTTTTCAAAGTGTGAATTTTGGTTGGAAGAAGTTCAATTCCTCGGTCACATAGTGAACAAAGAAGGTATCCAGGTGGACTCGGCAAAGATCGAAACCGTTGAAAAGTGGGAAACCCCAAAAACTCCGAAGCATATACGTCAATTTTTAGGATTGGCTGGTTACTACAGGAGATTCATCCAAGATTTCTCCAAAATAGCAAAACCCTTGACTGCATTAACGCATAAAGGGAAGAAATTTGAATGGAAGGATGAACAAGAGAAGGCGTTTCAATTATTGAAGAAAAAGCTAACTACGGCACCTATATTGTTATTGCCTGAAGGGAATGATGATTTTGTGATTTATTGTGACGCATCAAAGCAAGGTCTCAGTTGTGTATTAATGCAACGGACGAAGGTGATTGCTTATGCGTCTAGACAATTGAAGATTCACGAGCAAAATTATACGACGCATGATTTGGAATTAGGCGCGGTTGTTTTTGAATTAAAGACTTGGAGGCACTACTTATATGGGGTCAAAAGTATTATATATACCGACCACAAAAGTCTTCAACACATATTTAATTAGAAACAACTGAATATGAGGCAGCGTAGGTGGATTGAATTGTTGAATGATTACGACTTTGAGATTCGTTACCACCCGGGGAAGGCAAATGTGGTAGCCGACGCCTTGAGCAGAAAGGACAGAGAACCCATTCGAGTAAAATCTATGAATATAATGATTCACACTAACCTTACTACTCAAATAAAGGAGGCGCAACAAGGAGTTTTAAAAGAGGGAAATTTAAAGGATGAAATACCCAAAGGATAGGAGAAGCATCTTAATATTCGGGAAGATGGAACCCGGTATAGGGCTGAAAGAATTTGGGTACCAAAATTTGGAGATATGAGAGAAATGGTACTTAGAGAAGCTCATAAAACTAGATACTCAATACATCCTGGAACGGGAAAGATGTACAAGGATCTTAAGAAACATTTTTGGTGGCCAGGTATGAAAGCCAATATTGCTAAATATGTAGGAGAATGTTTGACGTGTTCTAAGGTCAAAGCTGAACATCAGAAACCATCAGGTCTACTACAACAACCTGAAATCCCGGAATGGAAATGGGAAAACATTACCATGGATTTCATTACTAAATTGCCAAGGACTGCAAGTGGTTATGATACTATTTGGGTAATAGTTGATCGTCTCACCAAGTCAGCACACTTCCTGCTAATAAGAGAAGATGACAAGATGGAGAAGTTAGCACGACTGTATTTGAAGAAAGTCGTCTCCAGACATGGAATACCAATCTCTATTATCTCTGATAGGGATGGCAGATTTATTTCAAGATTCTGGCAGACATTACAGCAAGCATTGGGAACTCTTCTAGACATGAGTACTGCCTATCATCCACAAACTGATGGGCAGAGCGAAAGGACGATACAAACACTTGAAGACATGCTACGAGCTTGTGTTATTGATTTCGGAAACAGTTGGGATCGACATCTATCATTAGCAGAATTTTCCTACAACAACAGCTACCATTCAAGTATTGAGATGGCGCCGTTTGAAGCACTTTATGGTAGAAAGTGCAGGTCTCCGATTTGTTGGAGTGAAGTGGGGGATAGACAGATTACGGGTCCGGAGATAATATAAGAAACTACCGAGAAAATCATCCAAATTCAACAAAGATTGAAAACCGCCCAGAGTAGACAAAAGAGCTAAAGAGCTACGCGGACAGTAAAAGAAAAGATATAGAGTTTGAAATTAGAGAAATGGTCATGCTTAAGGTTTCACCTTGGAAAGGCGTTGTTCGATTTGGTAAACGGGGGAAACTAAATCCAAGGTACATTGGACCATTCAAGATTATAGATTGTGTCGGACCAGTAGCTTACCAACTGGAGCTACCTCAACAACTCGCGGCTGTACATAACACTTTCCACGTCTCAAATTTGAAGAAATGTTTTGCTAAAGAAAATCTCACTATTCCGTTGGACGAAATCCAAATCAATGAAAAACTTCAATTCATTGAAGAACCCGTCGAAATAATGGATCGTGAGGTTAAGAGACTTAAACAAAACAAGATACTGATTGTTAAAGTTCGATGGAATGCTCGTAGAGGACCCGAGTTCACCTGGGAGCATGAAGATCAGATGAAGAAGAAATACCCACATTTATTTTCAGAAGATACGTCAACACCTCCAACTGCTTAAAATTTCGGGACGAAATTTATTTAACGGGTAGGTACTGTAGTGACCAGAACTTTTCCATGTTTATATATATATTAAATGAAATTGTTATTTACATTATTAAGTGTTTCCAACATGTTAAGCAATCAAACTTGTTAAGACTTGATTAATTGAAATAGGTTTCATATAGACAATTGACCACCCAAGTTGACCGGTGATTCACGAACGTTAAAACTTGTAAAAACTATACGATGACATATATATGGTTATATATATAGTTAACATGATTTTATTATAAGTATGTATCTCATTAGGTATTTTAACAATGAGTTATATACATAAAAATGAGACTATTAATTTAAGAAACTCGAAAACGATATATATAACGATTATCGTTATAACAACGTCTTACTAGGTACATATGAATCATATTAAGATATTGATACACTTGGTTAATTATGTTAAATGATAATTAAATATATTATTAAGTGTATTAACAATGAAATACATATGTAAAAATAAGACTACTAACTTAATGATTTCGAAACGAGACATATATGTAACGATTATCGTTGTAACGACATTTAACTGTATATATATCATACTAAGATATATTATATATCATAATATCATGATAATATAACAATTTAACATCTCATTTGTTATAATAAACAATGGGTTAACAACATTCAACAAGATCGTTAACCTAAAGGTTTCAAAACAACATTTACATGTAACGACTAACGATGACTTAACGACTCAGTTAAAATGTATATACATGTAGTGTTTTAATATGTATTCATACACTTTTGAAAGACTTCAAGACACTTATAAAGATACTTCTACTTAACAAAAATTCTTACAATTACATCCTCGTTCAGTTTCATCAACAATTCTACTCGTATGCACCCGTATTCGTACTCGTACAATACACAGCTTTTAGATGTATGTACTATTGGTATATACACTCCAATTATCAGCTCTTAGCAGCCCATTTGAGTCACCTAACACATGTGGGAACCATCATTTGGCAACTAGCATGAAATATCTCATAAAATTACAAAAATATGAGTAATCATTCATGACTTATTTACATGAAAATAAAATTACATATCCTTTATATCTAATCCATACACCAATGACCAAAAACACCTACAAACACTTTCATTCTTCAATTTTCTTCATCTAATTGATCTCTCTCAAGTTCTATCTTCAAGTTCTAAGTGTTCTTCATAAATTCTAAAAGTTCTAGTTTCATAAAATCAAGAATACTTCCAAGATTGCAAGTTTACTTCCAAGTTTTCTAAATCCATTCCAAGTAATCATCCAAGATCAAGAAACCTTTGTTACTTATAGTAGGTTATCTTTCTAATACAAGGTAATAATCATATTGAAACTTTAATTCAATTTCTATAACTATAACAATCTTATTTCGAGTGGAAATCTTACTTGAAATTGTTTTCGTGTCATGATTCTGCTTCAAGAACTTTCAAGCAATCCAAGGATCCTTTGAAGCTAGATCCATTTTTCTCATTTCCAGTAGTTTTATCTAAGGAACTTGATGTAGTAATGATGTTCATAACATCATTCGATTCATACATATAAAGCTATCTTATTCGAAGGTTTAAACTTGTAATCACTAGAACATAGTTTAGTTAATTCTAAACTTGTTCGCAAATAAAAGTTAATCCTTCTAACTTGACTTTTAAAATCAACTAAACACATGTTCTATATCTATATGATATGCTAACTTAATGATTTAAAACCTGGAAACACGAAAAACACCGTAAAACCGGATTTACGCCGTCGTAGTAACACCGCGGGCTGTTTTGTGTTAGTTAATTAAAAACTATGATAAACTTTGATTTAAAAGTTATTATTCTGGGAAAATGATTTTTATTATGAACATGAAACTATATCCAAAAATTATGGTTAAACTCAAAGTGGAAGTATGTTTTCTAAAATGGTCATCTAGACGTCGTTCTTTCGACTGAAATGACTACCATTACAAAAATGACTTGTAACTTATTTTTCTGACTATAAACCTATACTTTTTCTGTTTAGATTCATAAAATAGAGTTCAATATGAAACCATAGCAATTTGATTCACTCAAAACGGATTTAAAATGAAGAAGTTATGGGTAAAACAAGATTGGATAATTTTTCTCATTTTAGCTACGTGAAAATTGGTAACAAATCTATTCCAACCATAACTTAATCAACTTGTATTGTATATTATGTAATCTTGAGATACCATAGACACGTATACAATGTTTTGACCTATCATGTCGACACATCTATATATATTTCGGAACAACCATAGACACTCTATATGTGAATGTTGGAGTTAGCTATACAGGGTTGAGGTTGATTCCAAAAAATATATAGTTGGAGTTGTGATCAATACTGAGATACATATACACTGGGTCGTGGATTGATTCAAGATAATATTTATCGATTTATTTCTGTACATCTAACTGTGGACAACTAGTTGTAGGTTACTAACGAGGATAGCTAACTTAATAAACTTAAAACATCAAAATATATTAAAAGTGTTGTAAATATATTTTGAACATACTTTGATATATATGTATACATTGTTATAGGTTCGTGAATCAACCAGTGGCCAAGTCTTACTTCCCGACGAAGTAAAAATCTGTGAAAGTGAGTTATAGTCCCACTTTTAAAATCTAATATTTTTGGGATGAGAATACATGCAGGTTTTATAAATGATTTACAAAATAGACACAAGTACGTGAAACTACATTCTATGGTTGAATTATCAAAATCGAATATGCCCCTTTTTATTAAGTCTGGTAATCTAAGAATTAGGAAACAGACACCCTAATTGACGCGAATCCTAAAGATAGATCTATTGGGCCTAACGAACCCCATCCAAAGTACCGGATGCTTTAGTACTTCGAAATTTATATCATATCCGAAAGGTGTCCCGGAATGATGGGGATATTCTTATATATGCATCTTGTTAATGTCGGTTACCAGGTGTTCACCATATGAATGATTTTTATCTCTATGTATGGGATGTGTATTGAAATATGAAATCTTATGGTCTATTGTTACGATTTGATATATATAGGTTAAACCTATAACTCACCAACATTTTTGTTGATGTTTAAAGCATGTTTATTCTCAGGTGAATACTAAAAGCTTCCGCTGTTGCATACTAAAATAAGGACAAGATTTGGAGTCCATGTTTGTATGATATTGTGTAAAAACTGCATTCAAGAAACTGATTTCGATGTAACATATTTGTATTGTAAACCATTATGTAATGGTCGTGTGTAAATAGGATATTTTAGATTATCATTATTTGATAATCTACGTAAAGCCTTTTAAACCTTTATTTATGAAATAAAGGTTATGGTTTGTTTTAAAAATGAATGCAATCTTTGAAAAACGTCTCATATAGAGGTCAAAACCTCGCAACGAAATCAATTAATATGGAACGTTTTTAATCAATAAGAACGGGACATTTCATTTCGAATGGGCATGACTAACGTTCTAAGAGAGATTGTAATAGCACGATCTTGATTGGTTAAATTACCATAATTCAAGAGAAAAGATAGAACTATCAGGGAGATATGTTCTCGATATGTTTATAGATTAGATAGAATGTATGAGTCGTGTAACATGGTACATGATGATGTTATCGCCTGTGAATCATCACGTTTCATTAGAAACTCAGCATGACTTACTGTAATATAATCATGTTGATCAAGTGTCATTATATTATACTAACTCATGCTTCAGTTTCCAACACTACTTAAAAAATCGTTCATAATTTAAATTTGAATTTTTTAGAATTTTAGAAACTAAAACAGTTTCTTTTATGATATAATACAGATAGAGTGGAGAGATAATTAATATCGAACAAGAATATTTATGAAGATATCATCAGAAATATTTGAGGATATTTACAATGAAAGATACGATAATATTTTAGGATGTTAGATTCATAGTGTGATGAGGAAATTCATTCACAATGATTTAGAACGGTTAAGGAGTAAGGTATTCGCTAAAGATCTCATCAGAAACAGAATCATCTGGATTCTTTATGTACAAGTTTAGTCCTTGTGATTTATTCACAGCCTCCTTCATGGTTTGCTCAATCCGTTTTCCAGTTCCAACTTTTTTGAGCTTTGCCAACATACTATTCTTTATCATCAAAATTTCGACTGTTATAGTCGTTTACAGTTTTTTTGTTTTTTGTTGCTTCATTCAACTTTTCAAATTTTCTGATTATTGATTCGTAGACTAGGAGCTTATCAGAATTTCAGAATGGAAGATCATAATTCTAAGAGATAAAGGTTATATGTGTATATATATATAACTGTTGATGTAGTAATGCTGCGAGATTTCAAAATACCAATTACTAGTTCTCGGTAATTGGTATGGCAATTCTCGTTATAAGAAGCGGATGAGTATATGATAGGGTTTCGATAAATATAATGATTTTTTGGAAAGTCAAAGATCAACGAAGTTGTTGGTAAGTTTACTGCTAATGTGGTGGAATATAATCGGTTTTCCCGATAACAATGACGAAAGGTAAGCTTATATATCAAAGTTATAATAAGTTTAATCTGAATAAAAGTCAAAGTTGATTTGCTGGAGCTGTGACAAAATTGGCTACTTTGGAAAGGAATTGTAAAGTTATTTTGGATAATAATAATGCTAAAGGAATTAGCACAGCTACGTGTTAAACGTTTACTCAGGTTCCGAGCATTTTCAGGAGCATAACTATATAAATAAATCTTGCCTTCCGTAGATGAAGTGTGGTTGGTTCATCCTATCGATTGAGGTGTTTTCAAGATTCATGAAAGGTTTGAACGCAGATTGTAATCGTCAAGATACAAATGAGGTTTAAGATGAAATCAATTGGCGAACTTGAAGAGATGTTTAGTTTCATATGTTATAATCAATATTTTAATTCATTTTAATTGTCCAATGTTATTAGTCCACAGTCGATAGTCCACAGTAATAGTCTAATAATTCATATATAGTTTAATATATAATATTCGAATTAATTAATAAGTATCGCGACCCGTGTACATATCTTAGACTCGATCACAACTCAAAGTATATATATTATTGTAGAATCAACCTCAACCCTATATAGCTAACTCCAGCATTACTGCATATAGAGTGTCTATGGTTATTCCAAATAATATATATAGATGCGTCGATATGATATGTCAAAACCTTGTATACGTGTCCCAATATTTAAAGTGCGTAAAATAAATAATAGAAATTAAATGATGATAAATAAAATTGCGAGAATATAAATTGCGAGAAATAAATTGCGATAAATAAAATGTAATCAGTTAGTTAGGAACACTTAGCTAGGATTTTGTTAGCGTGGATTCTTAACAGCATTTCTCATAGTTAATTTGTTTGTTTCTAACAATTTTTATTTTGTTCAATGTTTTCTTCATTATGCCACTTGTTGGATTCTGATAGGTCAAAATCCAAATATGAAATTGAATGAAAATGGTTATTCTGTGACAAACGGATTCGTACTTCTGTGGTTGTAAGTAGGATAGTAAATGACTGTTGAATCAGATTCGAAGAGTGTACAATGTAACTTATTAATGTGAAATCTAAATATTCCTCGGGTATTACCTACCCGTTAAAATATTTTCCCCATTAACAGTTTGTACAAAAGAATTTTTAATTACAATCTTTATGAAAACATATATACATATATATTTCCTTCAGATGTAATCATGGATTTAATGAGTTAATATGATATTAATCTCATTTGGTTTTTGGTTGGAACCAGAATGAATAATCTCTAAAACTTTAGAGATTACATAATCGCCGTGAAGAACAAAGATAATAGATGTACAACGATACGTAGAACGATGATTATACTCGAGGATTAGAATGAGATGTTGAGGCGTGTGATGTCGAAATTTGGGTTGTTCGTGGTACTGGTGCTGATGTTGGTGATACTGTTGATGCCGGTGATGTTGCTGAAGCTGGTAAGTTTTGCACCATATTCTCCAAATTGATTACTCTAGCGCGAAGCTTGTTGACTTCTTCCATTATTCTAGAATGATTGTCGGTTAGAACGAACGGATGAATAAGGTTTAGAATTGTGAATAGAATATAATCGTGACGAGCTACCCTGGAATTGAGGCTAAAAATGGTGTTTCGGGTAGGTTCTCCAGTAAGTGCTTCAGGTTCTTCACCAAGAGGGAAATTCGGTGGGTGGAAAGGATCACCTTCTTCTTATCTCCAATGATTAAGTAGATCACGAACCCATCAGATGAATTGGTAATGGATGATTGGATAATTTATTCTGGTGACGCTGCTTCCAGAGCTTAGGTGAATATCCGTGTCGGAATAACTGTCGAAAATCTAAGGAATTCGAACTAATTGCGAGTTCCATCTCGTACGATAGAGTAAAGGATTTTTCGATATGAAATGATTTTCGAATATTGTATGATATTCTAACTACATAGAATATATATATATATATATATATATATATATATATATATATATATATATATATATATATATATATATATAGTACTAAAGATTTCGTAGACTACGGAGGAATTTACGGCATATATCAGGGAAGTCTATAGTAACAGATGCGCTAAGATATGAATTATCAGATACGCTAAGATATGAATTTTTTCTATACACTATTCATGTAGTCAATGCAGTAAAATGTGTCCAGACTAAGAATGATAAGCATGTAATTTCCTAATGATGATAAGCAGGTAATTTTCGACACGAAATGATAAGAAAAACTTTTAACATGCAAACACGGTCGAAGTCCAGACCCACTAATGCATCTAAACAACTATCAATTAGATACACTAATGCAAGACCTGGTTCGCTAAGACCACCGCTCTGATACCACCTATAACGACCCGTCCTAACCCATCTGGATGAATACATTACATTTGGTTACATCGCGAGGTACTTGACCTCTATATGATACATTTTACAAACATTGCATTCGTTTTTAAAAGACAAACTTTCATTTCATCGAAAGTTGACAGGCATGCATACCATTTCATAATATATCTAAACTATAAATGACTTGATAATATTCTTGATGAACTCATTGACTCGAATGCAATGTCTTTTGAAATATGTCATGAATGACTCCAAATAATATCTCTAAGATGAGCAAATGCACAACGGAAGATTTATTTCGTACCTGAGAATAAACATGCTTTCAAGTGTCAACCAAAAAGGTTGGTGAGTTTATTAGTTTATCATAAATAATCATTTCATAATTTTTAATAGACCACAAGATTTCATATTTCCATTTCTCATAAACATACATCTCATGCATAGAGACAAAAATCATTCATATGTTGAACACCTGGTAACCGACCTTAACAAGATGCATATAGAATATCCCCATCATTCCGGGACTCCCTTCGGACATGATAAATTCGAAGTACTAAAGCATCCGGTACTTTGAATGGGGCTTGTTGGGCACAATAGATCTATCTTTAGGATTCGCGTCAATTAGGGTGTCTGTTCCCTAATTCTTAGATTACCAGACTAAAAAGGGGCATATTCGATTTAATAATCCAGCCATAGAATGTAGTTTCGATTACTTGTGTCTATTTCGTAAAACATTTATAAAAGCAGCGCATGTATTCTCAGTCCCAAAAATATATATTGCAAAAGCATTTAAAAGGGAGCAAATGAAACTCACGATAATATATTTTGTAGTAAAAATACATATGATGACATTGAACAATGCAGGGTTGGCCTTGGATTCACGAACCTATTATTCAATCATGTATATTAATACACGTAATGGTAATCGAACAAATATTTATATTATTAGTGATTTTATTTGTTATTTTATATCATGTGTTTTATTAATAGCTTAATTAGATATATTTATCTTTATATAGATAATTAACATTTATTACAAAAGTATTAATATGGTTAGGTTTTATGTGACAAATATTTTTTATATAGAATATCTACATTTGGTATATTAATAGTACTAATAATAATAATGATAAAAATAATACTAATTATGATAAAAGTTATGGTAATCCTAATAATAATAATAATGATAATTTTAGTATTAATGATAAAGATAGTACTAATAATAATAATATTTGTAATGTCAATACTAATAACGTTTAATGATAATACTAATTATAATGATAAAAAAATTTAATAATAATACTAATACTATCATTTAATAATAATAATAATAGTTATAAGTTAACATTGAAAATAAAAATTTTAGTAACCTTAATGATAATAATAATAATAATAATAATAATAATAATAATAATAATAATAATAATAATAATAATAATAGTAATAATAATAATAATAACAATAACAATAATAATAATAATAATAATAATAATAATAATAATAATAATAATAATAATAATAATAATAAAGAAACTACCTTTCAAGAAAAAGTCCCAAAAATAAAAGTCTATGCCCGAGCTTGAACCCGAGACCTCTCAAATAACACCAACACTCAACACCACTCCTCTATCTCCTGCTTAACTGTTCTATTTCTTGATTTAAGTTTGATTAACCCGTTATTCTGTTATAATATTCCACCTCTTTAATCTCAATTAATGGCACCCGTCATATATATCATCATCATATTCAAGTGTATTTTAACCAACATATGAATTTTTTTTTTTCAAATTCTTGGCCCGACATAAAATGAATTTCGACCCAACACTCACAAACAAAATTTCGACCCAACAACCATTTGATTTCTCGACCCAACAAAAATAGTAACAGTCCAGTAGTACCAGGAGGTTTTCGTTTCTTCCTTGCTTATCACCGATCATCATAACATCATTTATATAGCCGACTTACTCACCATTATCATGGTAATCATCATCGTTGTCATCCCTTCTAATCATCATCGTACGTCTAACATAGTTCTCATCATCATCTTCGTATAATATCATAATCATCACCAATATCTTCCTAACCCTTATTGTTTCATCAAATAGTTGTAAACCTAAGCCTAATTCGAATTTCATGTCCTCGTAATCAATTGATTATTCGATGCTTTGAGTAATATAATAGTAAAATAAAATATCTATTATATGATTGCTTCCAATTATGGAGTTGTTGTAGAAGAGTGAGTCAAACTTTTGGCGCTTCAATTAAAAAATATCGCCCCACTAGACTAAAGGAAATGATAATATGTCGGCACTTAAACTTTTGGGTGGGTCATGGTTTTTGAAAAGTTAAACCATATGTTCCTTTACAAGCCTAAATGTTTACGTATTAAATTATTATCATATTTCAATTATCATTATTATGGCAACAGTAGGTTTATCATTAATTTGCAGCAGCAATTAAAAGGTGAAGTGGTTTCGATGAACAAAAGTGGAAGCTGCGTAACATAAACAAAAAGAATTGAAGTAAAATAGTTTGCAGGGGGTGTTTTGATGGTGAAGTTTTATGGTGATAGTTCATGATGGTATCTCATGGTGGTGAGGTGGGTTTTTAATTAAGGTGCCAAGGTTGTGATGTATGAACATAGAAATAGAAGTGGTTCGTGTTGGTGTTCGGTTTTTGGCATTAAACAGGAGGTATAGCAGGTTAACGGAGTGGTGATGGAAAGTGGTGGTTTAGTGGTGAGTTTGTAAGGTGTTGTGGCATTTTTGGTTACAATCGAAACATCAACCAGCAAATATTAGATAAAGGTGTTTGTGTGGTTGTACTTGGGTATCGAAGAAAATAGAAGTAGAAGTAACATGGTTGATCATGGGTTGAACAAGAGGTGGAAAAAAAATGGTATCACTTACAAGTTAAATAGCGGCTGTAGCATCTCGATGATGATTCTCGGACATAACTGAAATGAAATAGTAGCAATGAAGTGGTGGTTTGGCTGTCTTATTGATGTGCGTAGAGGTGTATACAAAATAGTTATATTTTACTAGGAAATACTATTAAATACGATACAATTTTACACAAGTTATTTATTTATTTATTTATAGAGTGGATATACCTAAACCTTGCTACAACACTTATATGCAGTGTACCTAATCGTACAGTAGTGTAGTTTTTAGTAAGTCCGGTTCATCCACAAGGAACTCGCCAAGTTAAACGCTATATTTTTAAAACTATATTTGTAAATATATAAATATATATAAGTAGTATTATTATTATAAAAGGGGTTCTTTACCGTTTAATGACCGGTTTGTCGATTTTAAAACTTTAGTCGCAGTTAAAACCTAATGTAAAATATTAAAAATAAATATAACTTAATTTAAAGCGTAAAGTAAATAACGATAATGAAATTGCGATAAATAAAAGTGCGATAATTAAAAAGTGCGATAAATAAAATAACAATAAATTAAAGTGCGATAATTAAAAGTGCAATTAAATATGAAATAAAGGAATTATGCTTATTTAAACTTCCGTAATCATGATGTTTGACGTGTTGATTTTTAGCTTATTACCATGGGTTAATTGTCCTTTGTCCTGGATTATTCAATATGTCCGTCTGGTTTTTGTCCATAACAGTCCATCAGTCATAAATATAAAGTTCGAGTGTCCTCGTCAAATTATCCTTATATCCGAAGTCAAATATTCCAACTAATTGGGGATTCGAATTGTAACAAGGTCTTAATACTTTGTTTAATGAATACACCAGGTTATCGACTGCGTGTAGTCCAAGGTTTTACTACTTTGTTAACAATTACACCAATTACCCTTGAATGTAATCCACCCCTGTTTCAACTAGTCCATTAACTATTAATCCAGTCCCGTGTCCGGTAAAATGAACAATTATTGGTATTTATAGATATCCCGCCCACTGTACCCGATTAAGCGTATGTGGTTATTTATAGATACGTCAAATTATAACCTTTATATTAAATTAACGAGGTATCATTAAGTTAATATAAAACCCATTAATTGCCCATAGTCTAATTTCCACAAGTGTCGTTCTTTTATCCAAACCCCAATTATGGTCCAAAGACCAATTACCCAAATTTAATATTTAGCCCAACATCACGATTACTTCGGCATTAAATAAGCATAATAATAACTTAGCTACGAGATATTAATTTAAAAAGGTTAAACATAACTTATGATGATTAATAATAGCGTAGCGTTACACGGACAGAATTTCGACTTATACACTTACAACATTCGTTAACATACCCTTATTATTATTAATCTTAAAATTAAAATTAAAATTAAAATTATAATATAATTATATATATATATATATATATATATATATATATATATATATATATATATATATATATATATATATATATATATATATATATATATATATATATATATATATCAGAGAGTGAGATTGAAAAAGTGGTGCAAAACTCGGCAAATTTCGTGGCCTTTTATAGGCAGATTCTGAAATGACTGCTCCGCTATCGCGAAGCAATTGTGCCTTCCAGCTCCGAGATCGTGAAGGCACGCCTTCCAGCTCACCAACTTTTAGCCATTTGCTTGTCGACGTTATATTATATAATATAATTAATATATATAATTTTATATAATTATTTATATATTATATTATATTCTTGTGCATAGTTGACTAGTAATTTTTGGTCCGTTGCGTCGCGTGCTGAAAGTTGGTTCATGTGTCGGTTCCGAATTTTCGAACGCCTTTTCGTACGATTTAATATCTTGTACTTTGTGTTTTGTGGCTCGTACTCTTATAATTTTTAGACGTTCCTCATCAATAATTTGAACCTCTTTGATTGTACTTTGTACTTTTTAGCTTTTTGGTCATTTGCATCATTAATTCGTCGAATCTGCCTTTTGTCTTCACCTTTTAATTTTTAAACGAATATCACTTGTAACTAGAACAATTGCAACTAAAAGCTTGTCTTTCTTGAGGGATAATGCTATGAAATATATGTTCATTTTTAGCATTATCAAATATTCCCACACTTGAGCGTTGCTTGTCCTCAAGCAATATAGTCTTGAAAATAAAAATACTAGAATCACTTCTTTATTCTTCACACTTTGTACATCAGTGATTTCTATACGGCGGTATGAACAATGGTAGTAACGATGTGGTTTACAGTCCCACATGACTATGAAAATTTAGATCCTTTAAGGAAATTGGATCTTTATGAAAACATTTGATCTTTTGAAAATTTAATCTATCTTTTATCCTAGATAAGTTTTTCGGAATAACCCTTCACCGGTGTTTGTAAATTGTTTTTGTGGGTTTTGTAGGTTTCAGATTTGAAAATTTTAGCTCAAAACTTGCGGTTTTGTGTCACCCACTTGCTAACCTTGTATTGGGAAAGCAACACGTCCAGTTTACTTGCTCCGTATATTACCTTTCGGTAAACTACCGTCCGGTTGTAAAGGAAAGCGTTGAACAAGCAACTGTTAAGGCAATGTCCCGTGACATGCTTTTGATTATGGTATATATCATGTCGGATGCAATTACTATCCTTTGTAGGAGCAATAGTAAAGATTACCCTATAGTTTTTCGGTCTGGCACAAGGTCCTGTCTTCGACCATGCTATGTAACCACCGTTCTTACGGTTGACACCCGATTTGGTTCTGGTGAACTAATGAATTCCAGGTGAATTCCTAGGATTTTACGTTCAATGGTAATGAACGCATTGAAAATGGGTTTTCAGAAAACAATTCGGTTTGTAATTTTGATCAAAATATTTTCTCGTTCAAGCTCGAGTTTAGATATCATCGAATTCCATGAGTTTGAAATTCTCAATCTTTAAAAGTCAATCTCAAAGATTGAGTAATATCAGTCTTAAAAGCTAATTTTTAATCTTTTAAGGAGATTATCCTTTCTGGGGGTCTGATTCATTAGTCTTATCAAGCTAATTTGCACGGCGTCCTCCCCATTTTACGAGACAGATCCTCTCATGGTTAGGATAAGTCTGACCACTTGGCGACCCTGTTTGAAGCTGAGGTCCGTAGATTTCCTGCTGACTTTAGAGATGACTTTTCTAGATTTTTCGTCAACCTACAGCTGGTCTGGACGAAAACTTCTTGACCTAAATCAAGAAGCGCGTGTCTTTTTTGGAAGACTTTACTTCCTTTTAATGATGGAATTGATTCATCGTGTAGATCCATCTTTCTTTTAAATATATTACAATTTACCGGGTAAAACGGTTAATTTTGTCCAAAACAAAAGTATCTTCAATTATTTGTACAAAAACATGTGATATATGTTTTAAATAACTTGGTAAATTTTTCCCACACTCGGCTTTTATTTTCTTTTCTTTGCCTTTTTATTGTCCTCTATTCCATTTTAAATGAATTCTAATATTTTGGGTTATTTCTCAGTTTATGTCCTTTCCGAGGTAACAATAATTTCGGTGTTAACACCTAGTTTTATCGTTCATAAATATGTATAAACATGATTTCGAGTTCATTTATTTGAAAATTTTGAAATTTTTTACTAGAATTGAGTAGTTAGTATATAAGACTAGGGCTGTTCTTTATTATCAGAGAGCACTAGATTCTAATACAACTACTGCGTTACTAGTATTTTTAATGGTAACCAAATGTTTAAGTCACAAAATTTTAAAAATCCAAAAGAATTTAACCCCTTCCCACACTTAAGATCTTGCAATGCCCTCATTTGCAAGAAATCAGTACAATTTAAATTATTGATGGTGAGTAGCGTAGAAAAATGATTAAATTTTACCAAAGTTTCCAAACATAATGGCGTTTTTTTTTTTTTGGCATACTTTAAATCAATAAGATTAAAAATAATGATAACAAAATTTCTCGTCCCGCCCTCGGGTAAAGCAATTTCGGTTCAATGACCTAGTCTTCAACTCACGACGAATTTTAAAAATCATATTTTTAGCTTAGTGAAATAAAGTAAATTTTTGTTTTTAAAATCTCACCAAACTTAAATTTAAAATGCATAATATTAAAAATTCATATTAATATTATTAATATTTTTATACATTAAATTTACAAACTTATATTAAAAACATTATTTTTAAAAATATTTAAAAAAAAAACTTAAATATATTGGTTTTAAAAATTTACAATATTAATTTGATATTTAAATATTAATTTTAAAAACAAGGTAAAAATTAAAATGAAAAATCTTTTTGGTCTTTTATCCCACTTTAATCAATCAAATATTATCAAAAATATACGCCCCTCTTTTCGGTAAAGTAATTTCGGTTCCATAACCTAGTTTTACTCCTGACAAATTTTTGAAATATTTTGGGTTGATTGATTAAAGATATTTATACCTTAAGAATAAACGGTAAATTTCGCAGTGATGTAATAAATTTTTGTATGATATTAATAATTTCGGTTACGCATACCTAATTTTATTGAATACTAATTTAATACTTTATAGCGAACGATTCAGCGTTTATTATCAAAAGGTTAAAAGCAATAAAAATAAAAACTGTACATACTTACCTATGAGAAGGAATTCTCAGAGACCTGCTTTAGCCGACTCATAGGAGAGTCGTGCGATTTGGTTCTCCATAGCTACGTAAGCATAACCTCGATTCTTCAATATCTTTTCTTCTAAACATATGAACGGTCCTTCTATGCATAGAGTAACAAATTCGGTATTTGAATATGTTTGATTATTTGAACATTTACCTTCGTGTGACCATTTTCCGCATTTATAACATCTTTCAAGGTGTCGTGCTCTTCTTTTTGTTGCGGATTTTGATTTGCCTTTACCAAAATGTATCTTATGATGATCTTTTCTGAGTTCTTTTCTTACTCCGTCCATTTTGCCTCTTATGAATGATACCAGTTCACTTGGAAGTGTGTCATTATTACGTTTAGTAATCATAGCGTGTAGCATTAGACCATGGTTCAGATCAAAGGAATTCTTCATCTCGTAAAACCTAAAAAATTAAAAATTCAGAATGGAGGGAGAAGACTAGTTCTTTAGGGTCTGCTAGGGAAAGACCATTCGGATTCCATTCTCAGAAACTACACGAAAACAGAATATCTGACTCTAACAGAAATACATATTACCCTAAAAAGATTCGAACTCCCCACACTTAGTTAGATGTGGTGTCGAAATTGTGATTAACGTTATTTTCAATTGGATCATCAATAACTTGTATATTTCTTATTTTTACTTCAAGCCAATTGTTGATTTCCTCTGTAACTTTCACAAATTCAACTAACATTGCCTTTTTTTTGGCGATAAATTGGATACTAATCGGTTACATAACTTAAAGTTTCCTTTAATCCTAGCATCGTGAATCCGTTTATAAAGTTTCTTCATTGAACTGTTAAAAACGGGTTCATTTAATTTTTATCATCAATGTGGTTCTTTGTGATCGGATCATCATTAAGTGTTTCTTCATCTTCCCCACACTTATGCGTTTTTATTGATTTAACAGTTTTGGTTGGTGGAGATCTAAACTTTCAGTTCACAAAGGTGATCGATTTATCACCATCCCTAAGTGTCATTCTACCTTCTCTTACATCAATGAACGCCTTAGTGGTTGCTAAAAATGGGCGACCTAAAATTAGAGGAATATCAAGGTTTTCCTCCATATTAATCACTATGAAGTTTGCAACAAAGGTCAAACTTCCCACGTTAACAAGTAAATTATTTGCTATTCCAACCGGGTGTTTAATGGTTAGGTCAAATGATTGAACCCATATTTTGGTTGGTTTTAATTTACCCATACCTAATCTTTTGTATAAGGAGAGAGGCATAATATTTGCACTTGCTCCTAAATCTGCGAGTCCATTATATATAGCACCATCATTAAGCAAGCAAGAAATGATAAATTCGCCCGGGTCTCCTACTTTAGTAAGTCGAGTTGGTTTGTAAACCTTTTTCGGGTGTTCTTTTCTTAGTTCTTTCACTTCTATTTGAACTTCTTTTTATTCATTTCTTGGAATGGGAGGTTTATATAGGAATTCTTCTCCATCACTCCAATTTGAATCCTCCCTATTTTCCAATTTTGATTTTTCATATGTTGTTGATAACATATTTATGTTTTTATTTTGAGGGTTTTCTTGAGTGGTGAAATTATGATTGACTTCATTGTCAACTTCCATCGGACCATATATGTAATGTTTAACTCCGTGACCATTAACCTTGAATTCAATCCCATTTGAATTTATTAACTATATTGTTCCATATGGGAAAACTCTTTTGACTATGAATGGTCCAGACCATCTTGATTTCAATTTTTCAAGAAATAGCATGAATCGTGAATTGAAAAGAAGATCTCGGTCTCCTTCCTTAAATTCTTTTGAACTTCTGATTCTTTTATCATGCCATTTTTTCGTTCTTTCCTTATAGATTAACGAATTTTCATATGCTTCATGTCTTAATTCTTCTAATTCGTTTAGTTGACTTAATCGTAGACGTCCAGCTTCATGTAAATCAAGATTACATGTCTTCAAAGCCCAAAATGCTTTGTGTTCAATTTCTACTGGAATGTGACATGCTTTTCCGTAAACGAGTCTAAAAGGTGTGGTTCAAATTGGAGTTTTGTAGGATGTTCTAAAAGCCCAGAGTGCATCCTCCAATTTCATGGACCATTCTTTCGGATTATATCCTATGGTTTTCTCTAGAATACGTTTTAGAGCTCGGTTGGTATTTTCAACTTGTTCACTTGTTTGTGGATGATACGCGGTTTAGATTTTATGAGTTACTCCATATCTTTTGAGAACTTTCTCAAGTTGATTATTACAAAAATGAGTACCCCGATCACTAATTAAAGCTTTTGGTGTTTCAAACCTTGCAAAAAGACGTTTTAAAAAATTGACTACAACTCGTGCATCGTTAGTTGGGAGAGCTTGTGCTTCCGCCCATTTAGATACATAATCAATGGCAACGAGAATGTAGAGATTATTATGAGATTTTGGAAATGGACCCATAAAGTCAATACCCCAAATGTCAAATACTTCACATACTTGAATGACATTTTGTGGCATTTCATCACGTTGACTTATTTTTCTGGCCCTTTGACAAGCATCACAGGATTTGCAAAGAAGGTGTGCATTTTTGAAAATTGTAGGCCAATAGAATCCAGCATCCTAAACTTTTCTTGCTGTGAGTTGAGGCCCATAATGCCCTCCTGTTGGTCCTGTGTGACAATGGTTTAAGATTTGACTGGCTTCATCTCCAAATACACATCGGCGTATTATTCCATCGAGACAACTTTTAAACAAATGTGGATCTTCCCAGAAATAGTGTTTTATATCACTAAAGAATTTCTTTCGTTTTTAGTACGACAACCCTTTTTCAAGGAATTCACATACTAAGTAGTTTGCATAGTCTGCAAACCATAGAATTTCACTATAATCTATCTTCAATAGATATTCATCAGGAAAGTTGTCTTGTATGGTCGATTCATTCAGAACTTCTAATTCAGGATTTTCAAGACGAGAAAGATGATCAGCGGCGAGATTTTCTGCTCCCTTTTTATCTCGGATTTCAATATTGAACTCTTGTAAGAGTAAGATCCAACGGATTAATCTTGGTTTAGCATCTTGTTTTGAAAATAGGTATCTAAGAGCAGAATGGTCAGTATAGACCACCGTTTTAGCTAGAACGAGATATGAACGAAATTTGTCAAAAGCAAAGACAATAGCAAGGAGTTCTTTTTTAGTAGTTGTGTAATTTGTTTGTGCTCCTTGTAATGTCTTACTAGCATAATAAATAGGTTGAAATCGTTTTTCAATCCTTTGTCCTAAAACGGCTCCCATTGCAAAATCACTTACATCGCACATGAGTTCAAACGGTAAATTCCAATTTGGAGTTATCATGATTGGCGCATTAGTGAGTTTTTCTTTAAGAATATTAAAAGATTTGATGCATTCATCCGAAAAGATGAATGGAGCATCCTTTTCTAGGAGTTTATTCATAGGAGTGGCAATTTTAGAAAAATCTTTTATGAAACGTCGGTAAAAACCGTCATGCCCTAGAAAACTCCTAACTCCTTTAACATTGGTGGGATGTGGAAGTTTAGCAATTACATCTACTTTAGCTCTATCCACTTCAATTCCTTCCTTTGAAATTTTATGACCAAGAACGATGCCTTCTCTAACCATGAAATGGCATTTCTCCCAATTAATAAATAGATTTGATTGTTCGCATCTAATAAGCATTCGTTCAAGATTAACTAGACATGATTCAAATATATCACCGAAGACTGGAAAGTCATCCATGAAAACTTCCATGCATTCTTCTATCATGTCGTGAAAAATCGCCATCATGCATCTTTGAAAGGTTGCAGGGGCATTGCAAAGTCCAAATGGCATGCATTTGTAAGCAAAAGTACCATAAGGGCACGTGAATGTAGTTTTCTCTTGATCTTCGAGTGCTATTGGAATTTGAAAATATCCGGAAAAACCATCAAGAAAACAATAGTAACTATTCCCGGCTAATCTTTCCAACATTTGATCAATAAAGGGTAAGGGAAAGTGATCTTTTCTGGTGGCGTCATTTAATTTTCTATAATCAATACAAACACGCCATCCTGTTACAGTCCTAGTAGGAATAAGCTCATTTTTCTCATTTGTGATGACAGTCATGCCACCCTTCTTAGGTACGCATTGAACTGGGCTTACCCATGGACTATCAGAGATTGGATAAATTAAACCTGCATCTAGCAGTTTAATAATTTCTTTCTTAACAACATCTTGCATATTAGGATTTAGTCTTCGTTGGCATTGCACATACATTTTATGACCTTCTTCCATAAGGATTTTATGTGTGCAATACGAAGCACTTATTCCTTTAATATCATGAATCTTCCATGCAATAGCTGGTTTATGAGCTTTTAGCACAGAAATGAGTTGAGATTTTTCATTTTCCATAAGAGAAGACGATATTATTACAGGTAATTCAGATTCACCATGTAAATAAGCATATTCCAAATGGTTTGGAAGTGGCTTTAACTCTAATGTCGGTGGTTCTTCTATAGATGATTTATATCGATATCTGTCTTCTTCTTTTAGCATTTGAATTTCTTCTGTTGTTGGTTCATATCCATTAGCCATAAGTGTAGCTAACATTTCAGTTTCATCAATTGGTTCAGTTCCTTCTCCTAACGAACATTCTCCTGTTCCTTGTAATTCTGGAAATTCTTCTAACAATTCTGCATGTGAATCTATAGTTTGAATATAATAACATGTATCATCTGCAGATTGCGGTTGTTGCATTGCTCTATCAACTGAAAAGGTAACACTCTTGTCCTCTATACTTAAGGTTAGTTTCTTACCGAACACGTCTATTATTGCTTTAGCCGTGTTTAAGAATGGTCTTCCTAATATGAGAGGAACTCGAGAATCTTCTTCCATGTCCAGAATAACAAAATCTACTGGAAATACTAAAGTACCAACTTTAACTAGCATGTTTTCCATTATCCCTCTAGGATATTTTACTGATCGATCAGCTAGTTGTATGCTTATTCGTGTTGGTTTCAATTCTCCAAGGTCTAGTTTAGCGTATAGTGAATACGGCATTAAATTTATACTAGCACCTAAGTCTGCCAATGCTTCTATTGAACTAAGACTACCTAGAAAATATGGAATTGTGAAACTTCCTGGATCTGATAATTTTTCTGATATCTTATTCAACAACACTGCAGAACAATTAGCATTCATAGTTACAGCCGAGAGTTCTTCCATTTTCTTTCTATTTGTGATTAGATCTTTCAGAAATTTAGCATATCTTGGCATTCCTGATATTACATCAATGAAAGGAAGGTTGACATTTATTTGTTTAAACATATCTAAGAATTTGGATTGCTCGGCTTCAAGTCTTTCTTTTCTCATTTTACTCGGGTAAGGAAGTGGTGGTTGGTATGGTTTAACATAAGGTTTAGCCTTAACTGTGTTATCTTCATTAACCTTTTCAACTACCGGTTCTGTTTCTTATCTTGCTCAGACTGTGGTGCATGTGGAGTAGGAATAGAGTCATCAGAAATTACAGGCATTTCAGGTGATTTAAGTGTAATACCACTTCTTGTGGTAATGGCTTTAGCTGTTTCATTCTGAGGGTTAGCATTTGTATCACTAGGTAGACTTCCTGGTTTTCTTTCACCTATCAACCTTGCTAGGTTGCTTACTTCTTATTCCAAATTTTGAATAGAAGCTTGTTGATTTTTAAATGCTTGAGCATTTTGTTCATTCGTTTGTTTCTGAGATGTGAAAAATTGAGTTTGAGATTCAACTACCTTCGACATCATATCTTCAAAATTTGGCTTTTTATCATTGATTTGTGGTGGTCTATTTTGAAAAATAGGTCTTTGCTGATTGTAAGTATTGTTGGATACTTGTTGATTGCTAGGACCTTGTTGGTTGTTGTATGGAACATTTCGGTTATAATTCTGATTTTGATTGTATATTGGTCTTGGCGGTTGATAATTATTCTGATACTTATTTCCAGGCCTTTGGTTCATGTATAAAACATTCTCTCTTTGTTCCATTGTTTGTTCAATACTGAGACAATCTTTTGTCAAATGTGGTCCTCCACACTGCTCACAACTAATTTGTATTGAGTGAATATCCTTAGTCATCTTTTCCATTCATCTCTCGACAACATCTATCTTTGCGGAAATGGAATCGAAGTCATGGCTGGAATCGGCTCTAGCTGCTTTAGATGATCTAACGATATCTTTTTCTTGGTACCACTCATGTGAGTGGAAAACAGTGTTATCAATAATTTTGTAGGCGTCAGTTGTGGTTTTCTTCATAATGGAACCACCAGCTGCTATATCGATGTCTTTTCTTGTAGTGATGTTGCATCCTTGGTAGAATATTTGTACTATTTGATAAGTGTCTAAACCATGTTGCGGACATCCTCTTAACAATTTTCCAAATCTTGTCCACGCTTCATATAGAGTTTCGTTTGGCTTTTGTGTGAACGTAACAATTTCTCCTTGAAGTCTCACGGCTTTAGATGCCGGAAAGAATTGTTTAAGAAATTTTTCAACTAAAACATCCCATGTATCAATCGCCCCTTCAGGTAACGATTCTAACCAATCTTTGGCTTCTCCCTTTAAAGTCCAAGGAAATAACATGAGATATATCTGTTCATCCTCCACTTCTCTTATTTTAAATAGAATACAGATCCTATTAAAGGTTCGAAGATGTTCATTTGAATCTTCCTTCGGCGCACCACTAAATTGGCATTGATTAGTTACCATGTGTAGGATTTGTCCTTTAATTTCATAATCTGGCGCATTAATGTCAGGTTGAGTAATTGCGTGACCTTGGCCAGTGCGTTTAGCTCTCATTCGGTCTTCCATACTTAGAGGTTCCAGATTCTCCATTATTGAATTTGTTGAATCTGAATCACTAGAGGATTCTGATTTAATGGGTTGTTCCTCGACAATCTCTGTTTGAATGATTGGTGGTTCTGGAGGAAAGATTAATGGTTCAGGATCTCTGAATTGTCCCTGAATATCCTCTGGATTCTCAATTGTGTTGTCGGGTTCAAAAAATGGATTATCGGAAATTTGAATTGGGGTACTTGGTCGACTTGATGACGATTCTAAAAAAAAATCAACGGCGACAATATTTGCTAGATGTCTTGATCGAGTTACAGGTGGTGAACGTATAAAAGGTGGTGAACGTTTTGCTCGGTGCATTCACTGAATATCCTATTAGTTATAAAAATAAAAATTATATAAGTTATCAAATTAATAGACTTTTCTGATTTTGCCCACGTTTCGAATAGCCAATAGATGCAGCAGGTAGCCAGGATCCTTTAAATCGGAAGCCCACAACTCGCCACTAACAAATCCAACTATTACTACGAACCATAAAATTTTGGATGTCTATCAATTCAACCGCTTAAAATAATTTTTCTTTGAAATTTAAAGAAATTTGAGAGAAGAAATAGAAAATTCTATGTCCTAAGAACTAGAGCGTCGAGAAATAAGAAAGAAAAAGAGCGCGTCGAAAAACGTCAAAAAATAAAAGGTCGAAAAATAATAAAAAAACGTAGTGCGTCGAAACTTAAAAGTCTAAAAACTAAGAATTAAAAGTTGCGTCTAAAAGTATTAAAGCTTAAAGGAATTCTATATTCAAAATGGCAATAACTTAAAAAAATACTAAAATCTTAAAACGGCGTCGCAAAATTCTAAAGCACCTAAATCTTAGTCTAAAGAAAAAGTACTTAAGGGATTTTACGGCAAAGCCTAAAAATCTAGAAATAAAAATAACTATGGCAAAAACTATGACTTAAAACTAAATATGAACGAAAAATACAAATATTACGCTAAAACAAATAAAAAGATACGAAATATAAAAATAAACTTGAAGTTGTAAAAAGTACAATTTTTATAAAAATATTATTTTTATATTAATATTTTATAAAAGTATTACTTTTATATATATTAAAACTAATTAAAACTAAAAATACAAATTAAATAACTAAAACTAAAACTAAATAATTAAATACACTAAACCTAATTAGGTTTATTAATTAATAATAATAAAATTATTCCCGTAATTAATGCAGAATTAGGTCAATTTGGGCGTGTCAGAACCTGTCATGCGGTCGCATGACTTTTTGCCTACGGATCCATGCGATCGCATGGCCCAATTATTCAGGTTACAAATTGGGCTGCTACAGTGTTCGGGCCCGAGAGTTTTTAAATTTATTTATTTTTTTATTTTTTTTATAGCGTTGCGCTTTCGGCGCTTTAGTTTCCCCGGTAGCGGCGTCAAAAATACTTGATGTGCGTAGAGGTGTATAAAAAATAGTTATATTTTACTAGGAAATACTATTAAATACGATACAATTTTACACAAGTTATTTATTTATTTATAGAGTTGATATACCTAACCTTGCTACAATATTTATAGGCAGTGTACCTAATCGTACAGTAGTGTAGTTTTTAGTAAGTCCAGTTCGTCCACAGGGAACTCGCCAAGTTAAACGCTATATTTTTAAAACTATATTTGTAAATATATAAATATATATAAGTAGTATTATTATTATAAAAGGGGATTTTTACCGTTTAATGACCGGTTTGTCGATTTTAAAACTTTAGTCGCAGTTAAAACCTAATGTAAAATATTAAAAATAAATATAACTTAATTTAAAGCGTAAAGTAAATAACGATAATGAAATTGCGATAAATAAAAGTGCGATAAATAAAATGACGATAAATAAAATTGCGATAATTAAAAAGTGCGATAAATAAAATGTCAATAAATTAAAGTGCGATAATTAAAAGTGCAATTAAATATGAAATAAAGGAATTATGCTTATTTAAACTTCCGTAATCATGATGTTTGACGTGTTGATTTTTAGTTTATTACCATGGGTTAATTGTCCTTTGTCCTGGATTATTCAATATGTCCGTCTGGTTTTTGTCCATAACAGTCCATTAGTCATAAATATAAAGTGCGCGTGTCCTCGTCAAATTATCCTTATATCCGAAGTCAAATATTCTAACTAATTGGGGATTCGAATTGTAACAAGGTCTTAATACTTTGTTTAATGAATACACTAGGTTATCGACTGCGTGTAGTCCAAGGTTTTACTACTTTGTTAATAATTACACCAATTATCCTTGAATGTAATCCACCCCTGTTTCAACTAGTTCATTAACTATTAATCCAGTCCCGTGTCTGGTAAAATGAAAAATTATTGGTATTTATAGATATCCCGCCCACCGTACCCGATTAAGCGTATGTGGTTATTTATAGATACGTCAAATTATAACCTTTATATTAAATTAACGAGGTATCATTAAGTTAATATAAAATCCATTAATAGCCCATAGTCTAATTTCCACAAGTGTCGTTCTTTTATCCAAACCCCAATTATGATCCAAAGCCCAATTACCCAAATTTAATATTTAGCCCAACATCACGATTACTTCGGCATTAAATAAACATAATAATAACTTAGCTACAAGACATTAATTTAAAAAGGTTGAACATAACTTACAATGATTAATAATTGCGTAGCGTTACACAGACAGAATTTCGACTTACACACTTACAACATTCGCTAACATACCCTTATTATTATTATTAATCTTAAAATTAAAATTAAAATTATAATATATATATATATATATATATATATATATATATATATATATATATATATATATATATATATATATATATATATATATCAGTGAGTGAGATTGAAAAAGTGGTGCAAAACTCGGCAGATTTCGTGGCCTTTTATAGGCAGATTCTGAAATGATTGCTCCGCTATCGCGAAGCAATTGTGCCTTCCAGCTCCGAGATCGTGATGGCACGCCTTCCAGCTCACCAACTTTTGGCCATTTGCTTGTCGACGTTATATTATATAATATAATATATATATATATATATATAATTATAATTTTATATAATTATTTATATATTATATTATATTCTTGTGCATAGTTGACTTGTAATTTTTGGTCCGTTGCGTCGCGTGCTGAAAGTTGGTTCATGTCTCGGTTCCGGATTTTCGAACGCCTTTTTGTACGATTTAATATCTTGTACTTTGCATTTTGCGGCTCGTACTCTTGTAATTTTTAGACGTTCCTCATCAATAATTTGAACCTCTTTGATTGTACTTTGTACTTTTTAGCTTTTTGGTCATTTGCATCTTCAATTCATCGAATCTGCCTTTTGTCTTCACCTTTTAATTTTTAAACGAATATCACTTGTAACTAGAACAATTGCAACTAAAAGCTTGTCTTTCTTGAGGGATAATGCTATGAAATATATGTTCGTTTTTAGCATTATCACTTATCATGTTTTAAAGCTTTATAAACACTATAATCTGATTTTACAAGTATTGGAAAACTATATGAAATAATAAATCATGTTCGATTGCCATGATAATTCAAATATAATATAGCTCCTGAAATAAATAATATTTTGAGTTTGATAAACTATAAATTCGTTCAATTATCAAGACTTATACTATGTTAATAAACATGTATAGATTTAAAGATCATTTTGGGTCAGGTTGACTTTTGAGATGAATTTTGTTAACTTTTACATGTCGGTCTCGAGCATTAGGATTGTGATACACTATGACCCAACCTAGCTTGTTAGACATGTGCTGACCAACATATGTTCTCTAGGTTGAGATCTACTGTTATTTTGCATTCCGAGTTTCGATCACATTTCGGTGAATGACCTTATGTGCTGTTAAGGTGAGTTTCATATGCTCCCTTTTTAATTGCTTTTGCAATCTATATTTTTGGGCTGAGAATACATGCACTTTATTTTAAACGCAATGGACACAAGTACATACTAAATTTTACACCGAGTTTGAACCGAAAATCCCTTAGCTTTGGTAACTAGTAACTGCCGGTTATAAGAACTGGTTGGCGCGAGTAGTTATATATGGATCCATAGGGCTTGACATCCCCGTCTGTTCCAGGTATAGAAACCCTAGCCTGAACTATAACACAGACATATGCTATTTGAGGTTAGTTCACGTTGGTTTGCGTGTATTGTACATGTTGGTTGTATGTATGTTAAAACAGGGGTACTTATTATATAGACATTAAAGTTTAGTTACCAGGGTGCTCAATCTTGTAGAATAATTTGATAAACGTTTCTGGATGAAACAACTAAAATCTTGTGATCCACCTTTATATACAGATTATGCGCAACATTAAAACTATGAACTCACCAACCTTTGTGTTGACACTTTTAAGCATGTTTATTCTCAGGTTCCCAGAAGTCTTCTACTGTTTGCTTATCTGTTATACAAGCTATGTGCATGGAGTCATACATGCATTATTCGAGAAAACGTTGCATTCACAAAATCATCACCATGTATCTTATTTTGACTGCATTATCAACGGATGTAGTATTGTAAACTATTAATTACGGTGATTGTCTATATGTAGAAATTATCAAACGTCAAAAACCTTGGAATTTGATATTCAATTATGGTGTGCCTATTCAAAAGAATGCAATGTTTACGAAACGTATCATATAGAGGTCAGTACCTCACTGTGAAATCGATGAATGATGTATTCATCCAAATGGATTTGGACGGGTCATCACACCATATCGCCTTAATGGGACTCACTTAATTTTGTCCTACTGTCTGCTATTTCTCGTGATTCTTCAGAAGCTGTTTTCTCTGTTTCAAAAGTGTTAAATGTTATCAAAAATTTCGATGGCAATAAAATGCCGGGTCCGGACGGGTTCTCTCTTCAATTTTTCAAAAAATGGTGGGAATTTTTAGCGGACGATATTATGGACATGTTTGAGAAATTTCACGATCAACCATCTTTCCCGAAAGGTTTCAACTCTTCGTTTATTGTTTTGATCCTAAAATCCAATTCGGCTAAAATTTTTGATCAACTTAGACCCATTAGTCTTATCAATGCTCCTTATAAGATTATTGCAAAAATGATCGACAATAGATTAAAGGTACCTATTCCTTTTATTATTAGCGAGAATAAAAATGGCTTTGTCCTGACAAGATTGTTAATGGACGGGGTCATGGTAGTTAACGAGGTGGTTCACATGGCTAAGAAAAAGAAAAGGCCCACTCTTATTTTAAAAATTTATTTCTCAAAAGCATATGATTGTGTCTCTCACGATTTTCTTCTCAAGGTCTTAGCCAAAATGGGTTTTGGTTCAAAGTTTATTTCACGGATAAAAGTATGTATCTCCAATGTTTATTTTTCGATTCTTTTGAATGGTTCTCCTTCTCGCGAAGGTGGTATGAAACGAGGTTTAAGACAAGGAGACCCGTTTCTTGGTTGAATGTGGATTAATGCACTAAACGATAAACTTAAGTATGATTAACCAAAGTGTGATTAATTGATAGTGTTCCAAATGAACATATATTTAGTAGCAATATCGTTCCAATATGTAAAGTTTTTAAATGTAATTTCCTTATTTTTAGTTGTAATAGTTAAATAAATAAGTACGAAGACGAAAGACGCAAATCGCTCGAAAATGAAGATTTAAAGACAAAAACGAAGATTTGAAAGACCAAAACGTCCAAAAAGCTCAAATGTACAAGATACAATTCAAAAGGTTCAATTTATTGATGAAGAACGTCTAAAAATGACAAGAGTACAAGTTACAAAACGCAAAGTACACGATATAAAATTGTACGAAAGGACATTCGAAAATCCGGAACCGGGACATGAGTCAACTCTCAACGCTCGACGCAACGGTGTAAAAATTATGAGTCAACTATGCACAAGAATAAAATATAATATTTAAATAATTCATAATAAGAATAATATTAAATAATAAAAAGTTGTTAATTGAGCATAGTTCAGGGGTCATAAGTGAAAATTCAATTTATAAATTCGCCTATAAAAGGCTATGTAAACGTAATTGAAGGACACCCTTTTCAACTTTTTTTTCGATCATTTTTTCTATCTTTTTCTTATTTTTCTATCTATCAATATCAATATCTATAATTTATATCTATAATTCTCTATCATAATGTTAATGTAATCAGATATAACAATAATCATAATTTTAATTTTAAATTATGATAATAATAAGATTTATGATAGAGATCGTTTGAGTGTGTAAGTCGAAATTCTGTCCGTGTAACGCTACGCTATTTTTAATCATTGTAAGTTATGTTCAACCTTTTTTACATTAATGTCTCGTAGCTAAGTTATTATTATGCTTATTTAATCCGAAGTAATCATGATGTTGGGCTAATTACTAAAATTGGGTAATTGGGCTTTGTACCATAATTGGGGTTTGGACAAAAGAAAGACACTTGTGGAAATTAGACTTTGGGCTATTAATGGGCTTTATATTTGTTTAACTAAATGATAATTTGTTAATGTTAATATAAAGATTTACAATTGGGCATCCCTATAAATTACCATATACACTCAATCGGACACGATGGGCGGGGTATTTATATGTACGAATAATCGTTCATCTAACCGGACACGGGAATGGATTAATAGCCACTAGAATAATTAAAACAGGGGTGAAATTATGTACAAGGACACTTGGTATAATTGATAACAAAATATTAAAACCTTGGGTTACACTCAGTCGACATCCTGGTGTAATTATTAAACAAAGTATTAAAATCTTGTTACAGTTTAAGTCCCCAATTAGTTGGAATATTTAATTTCGGGTATAAGGATAATTTGACGAGGACACTCGCACTTTATATTTATGACTGATGGACTGTTATGGACAAAAACCAGACGGACATATTAAATAATCCAGGACAAAGGACAATTAACCCATGGGCATAAAACTAAAATCAACACGTCAAACATCATGATTACGGAAGTTTAAATAAGCATAATTCTTTTATTGTATTTCTCATCGTATCTTTATTTACTGTCATTTTATTACTCGCAATTTTATTTACTGTCATTTTATTTATTGTCATTATTTTACGCACTTTAATTATCGTCATTTATCTTTGCGCTTAAAATATAGAATCGACAAACCGGTCATTAAACGGTAAAACCCCCCTTTTATAATAATATTACTACTTATATAATTATATATATTTTGTATAAATATAGTTTTTAAAAATATAGTAAGTATCACCAGCTCCCTGTGGAACGAACCGGACTTACTAAAAACTACACTACTCTACGATTAGGTACACTGCCTATAGTGTTGTAGCAAGGTTTAGGTATATCCCATCCGTAAATTAATAAAACTTGTGTCATATTTTGTAGTATTTTGTATTAAAAATAATACTATTTCGTACCCTCACGCTACATCATCAAGTTTTTGGCGCCGCTGCCGGGGAGCACTAAAACGCTATATTTTTAATTTATATTTGCAAAAATATATAAAAAAAAAAAAAACGTAAAAAAAAAAAATTATTTTAAGTTTTATTACCTTTAGATTTTTAGACTCAGTCACAACTTTTAGTATTAAGTTTAGTTTTGCCATAGTTATTTTCATTTTTAGATTTTTAGGCTTTGCCGTAAAATCCCTTAAGTGCTTATTCCTTAGACTAAGTTTTAGGTGCTTTAGAATTTTGCGACGCCATTTTTCGCGCTATTTTCTTATTTTTATTTTTCGACGCGTTTACCTATGTATCAATTACAATTCCAATTAGTGATCTCCATTTGTAGCTTTAATTTTAAGATAGTGATCGTTATAAGGTTGGATTAACCGCGTGTTTACAAACCACTCTTCGTCTTTTTCATTTTTCGTCATTTTTCGACGCGCACTCTTTTTCTCTCTTATTTCTCGCCATTCTAGTTTTTAGGACTTAGATTTTTTTCTACTTCTTCTCTAAATTTCTTAAAATTACGAAAATTTATTTTAAGTGGTTAAATTGATAGACATCAAAATTTTCTGGTTCGTAGTAATAGTTGGATTTGTACGTGGACCGGGTTATTGGAGCCAAACAGTACTCAATTATATTGAGACCAAACGAATCCTGCCCCTCTGCTGCATCTTTTGGCTATTCGAAACGTGGGCAAAAATCAGAAAAGTCTATTAATTGGACAACTTATATAAGTTTTTCTTATTATTTTTTTATAACTAATAGGATAATTCTGTGAATGCACCGAGCAAGACGTTCGCCGCCGGTCATACGTTCACCACCTGTAACTCGATCAAGACATCGTTTAACAAATATAGCTGCCGTTGATTTTTCTTTAGACTCGTCATCAAGTCGACCGAGTACTTCAACTCAAATTTCCGATAATCCAGTTTTTGAAACCAATATCACAATTGAGAATCCGGAGAATACTCAGGGACAATTCCGAGACCCTGATCCATTAATTATTCCTCCGGAACCACCAATCATTCAAACAGAGATTGTTGAGGAAGAAACCATTAAATCAGAAACCTCTAGTGATTCAGATACAACACTTCCAATCATGGAAAATCTAGAACCTCTAAGTATGGAAGACCGAATGAGAGCTACACGCACGGGCCAAGGTCATGCCATTATTAAACCAGAAGTTAATGCTCCAGATTATGAAATCAAAGGACAAATTCTACACATGGTGACTAATCAATTCCAATTCAGTGGTGCGCCGAATGAAGACCCAAACGAACATCTTCGTACGTTTAATAGAATTTGTACACTATTCAAAATCCGAGAAGTGGAAGATGAGCAGATTTATCTCATGTTGTTTCCCTGGACTTTAAAGGGAGAAGCCAAAGATTGGTTAGAATCGTTACCTGAAGGGGCGATTGACACATGGGATGTTTTAGTTGAAAAATTTCTTAAACGATTCTTTCCGGCATCCAAAGCCGTGAGACTTCAAGGAGAAATTGTTACGTTCGCGCAAAAGCCAAATGAAACATTATATGAGGCGTGGACAAGATTCGGAAGGATGTTAAGAGGATGTCCTCAACACGGATTAGATACTTTTCAAATAGTACAAATCTTCTATAAAGGCGTAGACATCGCCACACGAAAAGACATCGACATAACCGCTGGTGGATCCATTATGAAGAAAACCGCAACTGAAGCTTACAAAATTATTGATAACACAGCCTCCCACTCTCATGAGTGGCACCAAGAGAAAGATATATATCGTTCATCTAAAGCGGCTAGAGCCGATTCTAGCCATAACTTTGATTCCGTTTCTGCAAAAATAGATGCTTTCGAGAGAGGAATGGAAAAGATGAATAAAGATATTCACGCAATACGAATTAGTTGTGAGCAATGCGGTGGACCACACTTAATGAAAGACTGTCACGTTGAACAAACGATGGAACAACGTGAGAATGTTGTCTACATGAACCAAAGGCTGGAAAATAGTTATCAGAATAATTATCAACCGCCAAGGCCAAACTTCAATCGAAATCAAAACATTGTTTACAATCCAAAAGGACCCGACAATAACTCGTATAACCAACAAGGTCCAAATAACCAACCAACTCAAAACAACACTTTCAATCAACAAAGACCTGGCTTATATAAACCACAACAACAAACCGAAGAGAAAAAGTCAAATATGGAAGACGTGGTATTCAAGCTAGTTGAATCTCAAACACAATTTATTGAAACTCAAACCCAAACGAACGAGAGGTTTGATCAGTCATTAAGAACTCAACAAGCTTCCATTTTGAATCTAGAAAAACACGTAGGTACTCTTGCTAGCATGATGAGTGAGAGGGAACAAGGAAAGCTACCGAGTAATACTGAAGTAAATCCTCAGAAAGAGAATGTTAATATGGTTTCAACAAATTCTGAAAAACCAGCTCCGGAAGATGGGAAGGTTTTAGATGAGAGTAAAAATGAAGAAGTTACACCACCACCACCCGAGTATGTAAAGCCAGTGGTGGCACCATACAAACCACCCATCCCGTTTCCAAGAAAAGGAGTTGAGTATGAGCAAGTGATAGGTAATAAAGATTGTGATACCTCTGGAAAGAAGAAGAAGAAAAAGAATAAGAAAGTGCAAGAAACAAAAGCCGTAAATATAAACCCGGTGAAGACAGTTCCACCAAAACCTCCACCTAGGGTAGGTGATCCGGGTGAATTTATTGTTCCTTGTCTACTTAGTGATTGTGTCATGTATGATGCACTAGCAGATTTAGGTGCAAGTGTAAGTGTTATGCCTCTTTCCTTATATAAGAGATTAGGTGTAGGTAAGTTAAGTCCAACGGATATGAGTGTTCGACTCTTTGATCAAACCATTAAGCACACAGTTGGAATTGCTGACAACCTACCCGTTCAAGTAGGCAATTTAACCTTTCTAGTCGAATTTATTGTCATTGACATAGAAGAGGACCCAAACATTCCTCTAATTTTAGGTCGGCCATTCTTAGCGTCCACCAAGGCGTTATTTGATGTAGGAAATGGAAGAATGACACTTAAAAGTGGTGACAAATCGATCACCTTTATGATTCGAAAGTCTAAATCTCCACCAGCCAAAACCGTTGAACCAGTAAAAACAATTGGTAAGAACCATGTGCTTTTACCAACTCCAACGGTAATACTTAGCAATAATGAAACGCCTAAGTGTGGGGAAAATGAAGTAACACCTAATGATGACATGATAACAAAGAACCCCGTTGTTGATACGAAATTAAATGATCCCGTTATTAATAGTTCAATGAAGAAACTTATTAAACGGATTCGCGATGCTAGAACCAAGGGGAACTTTAAGTTATGTAACCGATTAGTATCCAATCTGTCGCCTAAAGAAAAGGCGAAGCTAATTGAAATTGTGGATATAACACATGAATCCGACCAATGGCTTAAAGAAAAAGTCACGGATATGCAAGTTGATTATGGACCAAGAGAAATTAACGATGAAGTTAATCACAATTTTGACACCACGGCTACCTAAGTGTGGGGAGATTCAAATGTTCTAAAAAGAAAATGCTATCTAGAGTTAGTTGTTCTGTTCTCGTGTAGTTCGGAGAATGGAACCCGATTGGTCTTTTCCGCTAGCAGACACTAAAGAACTAGTTTTCTCCCTCCATTCTGAGTTTTTGTTTTGCAGGTTTTATATAAAATTAATATGTTTTTTTTAAATTTAAGTTTTGTGTGAATTTTAAAAACAAAATTTACTTTAATTCATTAAGTTGAAAAAAATGATTTCTAAAATTCGTCGTGAGTTGAAGACTAGGTCATTAAGCCGAAATTACTTTACCCGAGGGCGGGGCGACAAATTTTGTTATCATTATTTTTAATTTTATTGATTTAAAGTATGCCAAAAATATTATACTTTATAAATTTTTGAAAAGTGGGGTTATAAACCAAACTTCAAAAATATATATATATATATGTTTGTATTTTATCTTATGTACAAAACAGGGTAAAATAACGCACTTTCAAAGACTGTCATTAAAGTTCAGGAAAAGGTACTAATTTTGACGACAAGACGCAAAACAACAAATATGATATAACAAATGAAGGAATGAACGATGAGGCGCCATCTATCATTCGACGAGCTTTGTAATTACAAACTCGGTATTTTTAATCACTTTTCTACGCTAATCACCCTCATGAATTTAAATTATAGTCTGATTTCATGCAAATGAGGGCATTGCATGATCTTAAGTGTGGGGAAGGGTTATAAATTCTCTCAGGTTTATACTTGGTTTATTTGCCAAATTTTGTGAAAATTTGAAAAATTTTCAATTAAATGAAGTCAAAATCATGTTTATACATATTTATGAACGGTGAAAACTAGGTGATAATACCGAAATTATCGTTACCTCAGAAAGGACATAAATTGAGAAACAACCTAAAATGCTTGAATTCATTTAAAATGGAATAAAGGAGAATAAAAAGGCAAAGAAAGAAACTAAGTGTGGGGAGAATGTACCAAGTTATTCAATTAAAAACTATCTATCACATATCTTTGTACAAGATTATTGCAGGTACTTTTGTTTTGGATGATACTAATCAGTTTTACCCGGTTTACTGTAATATATTTGAAAGAAAGATGGATCTACACGATGAATCAATTCCATCATTAAAAGGAAGTAAAGTCTTCCGAAAAAGACACGCGCTTCTTGATTTAGGTCAAGAAGTTGTCGTCCAGACCAGCTGTAGGTTGACGAAAAATCTAGAAAAGTCATCTCTAAAATCAGCAGGAAATCCATGGACCTCAGCATCAAACAGGGTCGCCAAGTGGTCAGATTTATCCTAACCATGAGAAGGATTTATCTCGTACAATGGGGGGCACCGTGCAAATTAGCTTGATAAGACTAATGAATCAGATCCCCAGAAAGGATAATCTCCTTAAAGATTAAAAATCAGCTTTTAAGACTGATATTACTCAATCCTAGAGATTGACCTTAAAGATTGATAATTCAAACTCATGGAATTCAATGATATCTAAACTCGAGCTTGAACGAGAAAATATTTTGATCAAAATTGCAAACCGATTTGTTTTCTGAAAATCCATTTTCAATGCGTTCATTACCATTGAACGTAAAATCCTAGGAATTCACCTGGAATTCATTAGGTCACCTGAACCAAATCGGGTGTCAACCGTAAGAACGGTGGTTGCATAGCATGGTCGGAGATAGGACCTTGTGCCAGACCGAAAAATCATAGGATGATCTTTACTATCGCTCCTACCAAGGATAGTTCTAGCATCCGACACGTTAAAAGACCATAATCATCTGCATGTCACGGGACATTGCCTTAACAGTTTCTTGTTCATCGCTTTCCTTTACAACCGGACGGTAGTTTGCCGAAAGGTAATATACGGAACAAGTAAACTGGATGTGTGCTTTCCGATACCGGGATAGCAGTGGATTACACGAACCTAAATGTTTTTAGCCAAAATATTGATCCACAAATATATTTTGCAACACCAATGGTGGATCAAATCAGAAAACTTATCTAGGGTAAAAGCTAGATTGAATTTTCAAAAGATCAAATGTTTTCATAAAGATCCTATTTCCTAAAGGATCAAAATTTTTATAGTCATGTGGGACTGTAAACCGCCTTTCAAATGTGCACTTTGCTTTGGAAACCGAAAGTAAATCGGCTATTTGATTGCAAGTGTCGTTGACCTAAACCCAAGGCAACTGTGGATGACACACCCACCTTTAACCATCATTACTGTCATTGTTTATACCGCTATATCAAAATCACTGATGTACAAAATGTGATGAATAAAAAAGTGATTCATGTATGTTTTTATTTCAAGTTCTGTATTGCTTGAGGACAAGCAACGCTCAAGTGTGGGGATATTTGATAGTGTTCCAAATGAACATATATTTAGTAGCAATATCGTTCCAACATGTAAAGTTTTTAAATGTAATTTCCTTATTTTTAGTTGTAATAGTTAAATAAATAAGTGCGAAGACGAAAGACGCAAATCGCTCGAAAATGAAGATTTAAAGACAAAAACGAAGATTTGAAAGACCAAAACGTCCAAAAAGCTCAAATGTACAAGATACAATTCAAAAGGTTCAATTTATTGATGAAGAACGTCTAAAAATGACAAGAGTACAAGTTACAAAACGCAAAGTACACGATATAAAATTGTACGAAAGGACGTTCGAAAATCCGGAACCGGGAAATGAGTCAACTCTCAACGCTCGACGCAACGGTGTAAAAATTATGAGTCAACTATGCACAAGAATAAAATATAATATTTAAATAATTCATAATAAGAATAATATTAAATAATAAAAAGTTGTTAATTGAGCATAGTTCAGGGGTCATAAGTGAAAATTCAATTTATAAATTCGCCTATAAAAGGCTATGTAAACGTAATTGAAGGACACCCTTTTCAACTTTTTTTTCGATCATTTTTTCTATCTTTTTCTTATTTTTCTATCTATCAATATCAATATCTATAATTTATATCTATAATTCTCTATCATAATGTTAATGTAATCAGATATAACAACAATCTTAATTTTAATTTTAAATTATGATAATAATAAGATTTATGATAGAGATCGTTTGAGTGTGTAAGTCGAAATTTTGTCCGTGTAACGCTACGCTATTTTTAATCATTGTAAGTTATGTTCAACCTTTTTTACATTAATGTCTCGTAGCTAAGTTATTATTATGCTTATTTAATCCGAAGTAATCATGATGTTGGGCTAATTACTAAAATTGGGTAATTGGGCTTTGTACCATAATTGGGGTTTGGACAAAAGAAAGACACTTGTGGAAATTAGACTTTGGGCTATTAATGAGCTTTATATTTGTTTAACTAAATGATAATTTGTTAATGTTAATATAAAGATTTACAATTGGGCGTCCCTATAAATTACCATATACACTCAATCGGACACGATGGGCGGGGTATTTATATGTACGAATAATCGTTCATCTAACCGGACACGGGAATGGATTAATAGCCACTAGAATAATTAAAACAGGGGTGAAATTATGTACAAGGACACTTGGTATAATTGATAACAAAATATTAAAACCTTGGGTTACACTCAGTCGACATCCTGGTGTAATTATTAAACAAAGTATTAAAATCTTGTTACAGTTTAAGTCCCCAATTAGTTGGAATATTTAATTTCGGGTATAAGGATAATTTGACGAGGACACTCGCACTTTATATTTATGACTGATGGACTGTTATGGACAAAAACCAGACGGACATATTAAATAATCCAGGACAAAGGACAATTAACCCATGGGCATAAAACTAAAATCAACACGTCAAACATCATGATTACGGAAGTTTAAATAAGCATAATTCTTTTATTGTATTTCTCATCGTATCTTTATTTACTGTCATTTTATTACTCGCAATTTTATTTACTGTCATTTTATTTATTGTCATTATTTTACGCACTTTAATTATCGTCATTTATCTTTGCGCTTAAAATATAGAATCGACAAACCGGTCATTAAACGGTAAAACCCCCCTTTTATAATAATATTACTACTTATATAATTATATATATTTTGTATAAATATAGTTTTTAAAAATATAGTAAGTATCACCAGCTCCCTGTGGAACGAACCAGACTTACTAAAAACTACACTACTCTACGATTAGGTACACTGCCTATAGTGTTGTAGCAAGGTTTAGGTATATCCCATCCGTAAATTAATAAAACTTGTGTCATATTTTGTATTAAAAATAATACTATTTCGTACCCTCACGCTACATCATCATTAATCAAAGAATATGTTTTGATGATGACACATACATATGCATACGTGATGACTGACATCTTAACATAAAACACGCAAGGTCACTAATCCATACTTTATCTTGCAAACGACCAAGTCAAACATAGGTTAAAGAATGAAATTAAAACTTTAGCTAAACACACGGTCGAGGTACGGTAGACCAGACAGTCAACCGTGAAAACCCAAACTGAATTGCAATGCAGTTTTGTGAAAACAAGTTGCACGGTTGCCACCACGGTCAACCGCAGTGCGACCGCAGTTTTCTCTGTTACCATTTTCGACCAAATAAAGTTTGACTAGTTCCTGACATCTATAATTCATGAAACCTTTCTCAACATGCTTAGAATAGATGCCTTCTTCATACTCAACCGAGGTTTGGTCATAAAAACACTAATTGTGATTAATTGCGCCAAATGACATCTTAATGACAAATTAACCAAGATTAGGTATAACACATAAGTGTTAATCAATAACTTGTGATCTTAATTCTTATCTAGATATCCTTAGTATGATCATCAAGTATCAACACACTTAAGCCAATGTCACTAGAACAATGATTGCTATTAGAAATGACTTAGTGACTAATTAAGGATAAATGAGGAACAATGCTCTCAAGATTAACTAGTAATGACTTGTAGTCCTAAAACACACTTAGATACATTTAGGATGGTCACCAAGTCCCAACTAGAGATTGCTCTTCCCTTGTGCATGTGTTGGACATTAATGTGTGCTTACACATTAATCATGTAATGTGTCATATTGCACATTAAACTTATTAAGTGCTTAAATTATAAGTTATGCAAGTATCTATATGATTGATCCTAGAATAACTATCTCTTGCTATGTGAGTATTACTTGCTACTTGCCAATATGCTTAATACTCATAAACTTGTCAACTTGGAAAATATGTTTGCTATGTGCTCATTAGTTAGGATTCAAGTAACTAACCTACTCCAATAGATTAAGTGTAAAATGGTTCACAATGAAAGTATAGTCAATTGTCTATTTGATCTAGTCTAAGTAACTAAGGGTGATTGCTTATGACTTAACTTTGATGTCTCTACATGCTTCATGATTATCTTATAGAGACATTGTTCAATTAATCTCTAACTAAACTTAAAAAGAACATGACTTGTGATTAATTGAAACTAGGAAGTTAATGACATAGTGACTAGTCTTTAGAATTAAACCAAAAACATTAATGTGACTAACTAAGTCTTGACCAAACTGAAATTTCCCTAAATATTAATCAGGACACTTCTCCAAGAATGTTGGGTTTGCCACTTTTGGAATGATTAGTCACTTTCATGCATTAAGACTAAATCTCACACACTTAATGCATATAGTACTTGTATAGGATGTTTGGTTTCTTTTGCAGGTGCTAGAAGGAGTAAAGGTGCCAAAATGTGGTGTTCAAATTTGAGTCAAACGGCTATACAACGGATACCTAATATGGACAGGAGCACGCACGGTTGCACCACGGTCGACCGTGCAGGCAACCGTGTGTCAACGGCTATTTTTTGAATCTCACTATAAAAGGTAAACATTTAAGATCATTTAAAGTTGACCCTCTTGCATATTTCAAAGGCTTATCTCCAGTGATCACAAGTGCATCAATTACTACTTAAATGTGATCAAGCAAGAGAAGATTCTATGATCTTATAGATATAGAATTGGGTTGTTGTAAACTTACTAATCAAAATCATTTATCTTGTGAGTTTACTTAATGTAATGTATGTCCTAGTATTGTGTTAGGATCATCATTGCAAAGTGTATAAGTCTTGTAACTTCAATTAGTAGAAGCATAGGCTAGCTTAGTGATCCACTTCCTTAAAGGGACTTAGGAAGTTGATTAATCTTATTTGGAGATTAATACTTGTCCAAGGTGAAGACAAGTTGATCTAGGTTGGAGTTGATCTTTCAAAGGGATAGAAAGATTAGGTTTGTTGTGTACCAAAGAAGTTGAAGACTTGTAAATCGGATCTCCACCGGGTTTGGAGAAAAGTACTTAGTGAAGCAACAAATCCCGATTAGTATAATCAGGGAGTGGATTAAGGTGGATTAGTTAACATCCACATGAACCACTATAATTCCTTGTGTCTATGTTCTTTACATTACTTCATTGATCATTTTGAACATATATACTACACACATCAAGTTTGAGTTGAGTTGGTTGATCAAAGTTAAATCAAATTTGGTGATCAATCGAAAAAGTGTTAAAAACGTATTAAGTAACTATTCACCCCCCCTCTAGTTACTTACATTTGGAATTAGAGCGATTGCTCAAATCATTGCGCTACAAACGATCGCGAAAGCGTCAAAATTCATTTTGTGCAAAAACTTGAGTCAACGATTCTCGGATCAACTCAAACTATGGGATACTTGGAAGAATTGGTGAAAGAAGCACCAATCTTTGATAAGATGAATATTGATGTGTGGAAATTAAGATTTGAGTCTTATCTCAAATCCAAGGATTACTACTTGTGGAGAATAATCAAAGTAGGAGGCTTTGTACCACAAGCTAGTTCAACGCTAGTGAAGTCAACATTTCAAAACAATGATGTTTTGCAACAATTTGATGCAATTTCACTACTTCATGGAATTCTTCCTAGTGAAGAAAGGTTAAAGATAATTTCAGGTGAAAGTGCTAAAGAATGTTGGGATTCACTATGTTCTCAAGAAGATTTAAACTCTAGAAGATTAAAGGGTAAAGGAATTGGGAAGGATTTGGAAAAGGTTGGTGATTCTCAAGCAAAAGGGTTGGATGGAAATAAAGACTTTTACCTCATGAGTTCTTTGAATGATTTGGATCAAGATGGTCAAAGTGAAGAAGAGGTTGAATCTCCATTCAAAAAAGATGACGTCTCAAGCATGGATTGCAATGAGGTACATGTATTCTATCCTTTTAATTATGAAGAATTGTTAGATGATTACAAGACCATTAAATTTGTGTATGATAGTAGTCGTGACAAAGTAAAACTTTTGGAGAAAGAATTACACAAAGTTAGATAACTTAACAAAGTTTTAATTGATGAAAATAACACCTTGAAAAGAAAACTTGAAAGGATAACTATTTGTGATTCATCAAGAGATAAACATGAAATGAATATATGTCACGAATCTAGCAAACACAAATCTTGTAATCAAAGTCCATTATCCATTATTAGGAAAATTGAGAATATGGGAAAAATGGACCAAGCTAGCAATTCCATGGTAGGGATAAGTCAAGGATTGGGTAATCTTAAAATCAATCAAAATCAATGATCAAAATGCTAATGAAAATAACCTTCTCAAAAAGACTTTGTATTAATGAAAGGTTTTTCTTACAAATGCAAAATTGTTTTTGAAAAATGATTTCAAAATATTAGCGTAGGAAGCTTACTTGCCTTCGGATTGTGTGTTTATGTGAAAATATTTATTTCATGATAAATACTAGATTAATGCGTTTTGTGTATACTATATGAATGATTATATATATATATATATATATATATATATATATATATATATATATATATATATATATATATATATATATATATATATATACATATAGTATATTACATGTCATTGATGATTAAACATCGGGAGGATGTAATCATTCAATGTTAGGAAAAGAAAACTTGTCCTCAAGTATTCTATAGAACCTAAGAATCGTCAAAACGCGTTCGAAGAAAGAAGAAGTGAAGAAAAAAGTGATCAGAAGGATCCACGGCAGCACCACGGCTGACCGTATACACGACCGCAGACTCCTGTCCTGTACGTGTGAAAATATCTGCACGGCTAACACCATGGTCGACCGTGCTTCGACCGTGCGTGGTCTGATTCTGCTTTAAATTAAATTAAACCCTCACTTTTATTTCTTTTCAACCCACTTCAAAACACACACACCTACACACGGCTGAGGAGATTGACAGCACGGAGAAGAACGCTCATTCCTTCAATTTCAATTCCTACTTTCGGTATGATTAATTCTTGCTTTCCTAACATTTAATTGTGTTTGTATGATGAATTAGGGTTATGAAGAAACCCTAACAAGAATGAATCAAAACCTAAATTGATGCAAACAATTGAAATTGTTCTTGAAGAATAATTTTGAAACGATTGTGGTAATGATTATTGTATATATATGCATTAATTTAACTTTGGATAATTCTAGGGTTCATTATACATCTAGGTTAGATTTCCGTAGAAGCATTGTTCATATGATATGAATGACATTGTTGCAAATTGAGTGTAATAATGTTGAATGTCAAAACATGTGTTGATGATGATTTCAAAAGTCTAGAACACATATGAACTTTGTGAACATCTTAATCTAGTTGCAAACTCATTGACACTAATGAAGAGTGAAAATGTGAAGAATATTAACATCAAAACACCTAAGTATTGATGATAATTAAAGTTTGAAAAACTTGTTGCCTACAATTTAATTATACACCTTGAATTAATTTGGAGTATCATCATGTAGATAATGGCAAGAACAAGGGATGCTCAGTCAAGAGGCGGTGAGAAAAGGTATGATCCTCTAGCTGATGCAAGACAACGTACACTTTACAATAAGAAATGGCTCAAAACAAGAACAATAGCAGAAGGAAGAATCATAAGTCTTGAAGCATTCCCTGAAGTAATTGACAAGCTGTTTCAGAGGGATCTAGGTTCATTCGTTCTAATCAATGGACCTATATATCCTGAGTTAATAAGAGAATTCTATGCCAACTATAGCTTCAACCCAGAAACTAAGATGGTAAGATTTCATCTTAACAAAAAGTGGTGGGAATTTCCTCTCAGCACTTTTGGTGAAATTCTGAGTGTTCCTACTGAAGGAATGGAGTTCTACAGTAGACGACACAAACTAGAGCATCTTCCTGGGTTTATTCAAGCTACCGATGTGTTAACCCTGCTTTGCAAACCTAACGCCAATCACTCAGAAATCCTATCCAAGGGACTAACTGGAAAGGATCTCCAATTAGATCTAGATATTCTGAACAAAATCATTGACCACAACATCTACTGTCGAATAGGAAACCACTCTCACATTCATGTCACCCAAATTTTTGTCATGTGGGCAATTGAATTAAATATGGGGATTAATGTGGCATTTTTGATGGCATCATGAATGAGCAATATGATTACTGAATCAACTAGATCTCTTTCGTATGGAATGCATCTAAACAGTCTGTTCAGTACCTCAAAGTAACACACGCTATTGTTCAACAACCTTCATTCGAGCCACTGGATAAGTCAACTATCATTCGAAGTGGTCATCGAGCAGAATCCTCTAGTGAAAGAAGATCGAATCTTCAAGAGGATCTCGATGAGATTGAGAACTATCAACCAGAGGAAGAATCGGATGAAGAGGAAATAGAAGATGAAGAAGCAAACTTACGGGAACACCAAGAATTTGTGAATTCAAATTTTGAAACCAAGATCGACAGGATTCTGAAGTGAGAGGAAGAGATTAGTGAAAATCACTCTAGGTTTAAGAAAGCATTGAAAGGATTTGTCAAAACAATTTCTTGTTATAGGTCATAACTTGTGTGTTTGGGATAATAATCTTTAATTGTGTACTATGTGAAGTGCTTAAATGTTGGCACTAAAACAATTATGTGTAAGATAACTAGTATTGTGATGTTTATTATGTGCTTAAGTTGGTTTTGCTTGCAAATATATAAATCTGTAACTGTACGGCTTCTGTGACGACCCAGAAATTTCCGACCAAATTTAAACTTAATCTTTATATGATTTCGATACGATATGCAAAGTCTGTAAAGTTGAGTCTCAAAAATTTTGAACTGTTTCATATATTCAGTTAACCTTTGACTTTTCCCGACGATTCACGAACAACTATTTGTAAATAGATGTGTGTGTGTGTGTGTGTGTGTATATATATATATATATATATATATATATATATATAAACAATAATTGAAATATAATTTAAAATAGTATATGATGTTAGTGTTAAAAAAATTAATTATGTAAAATAAAATGAAATATGATATTATAATAATTACTGTTGCTTTAGTGAAGAGGTGTAACCTACAATTATATTTTATGCTTTATGTGTCCATCAAGAATTATATTTATCTATATACCCTACATTCAATCACTTCTCTTCTTTATTATTTTGTTTTTGAATATCATTGTGCTACTAGTCTGGATCGAGATAGCCTTTATCATTATAATACAAATGACTTTTGTCTTCTTGGATTTACATACAGGTGCACACATCTTTGTCCATCATTTTTTCATCTTTCACATGCACACAATTATATATATATATATATATATATATATATATATATATATATATATATATATATATATATATATATATATATATATCATTCATATACAACTAAGACATATCATTGTCTTTGCATTTGAACTTCATGTACTACATAAACCTTTAACTATTGCCATTTATTTTCAACAAAGACTCACAGGTTAGTATCGAAGATAGGGATGGAAATTTTTTTTTTTTTTTTTTTTTTTTACTTGCACATGCAAATAGATTGAATTGTATATAATTCTATTTCTTTTCTCTTGAAATTGATGGCACCCATTTTATCTATTATATATTTGTATTATTTTCCAAATCAGTTCAACACCCCACTACTTTTTGCTTTTGTGGGTTACTTGAACCAATCTCCTTATTTTACTACTCTACCACTCGTTCCAAACTATTGCTAATTGATTTTGCGTTTGTTTCTTTTTAATATTTTAACACTACACATGCATGCACTCAAATATTCCCTTGTTCTTTTGTCAAACACACCTATGTAATATAGATATCTATTTCTACTTTTAAGACTAACATGCTCGATCTTTTTCTACTTTATGATACTCAACAAACTATCACCAACTCCACAAAACTATTATCATCATCAACTTGTCACCAACCACTAACATAGAACACCATCTCCTAATTGCATATGTTACTATTTCAATCATTATATATATTTTTTTTCTTCTTTCCTTTCCATACATATATATAATATAATATATATATATACTAAGGATATAATTACATCTATATCTAAAAACGTATGTGTATGCAATTGATTGATTGATCAGGTTCTTTACTGGGGGAATATGATCAACCATAAACCACGAAACTCTTAAAATTTTTCTTCTTAGTTTACTTGAGCCAAATACCATCGAATGCTGCCTTGCTATTGTTTCTAACGAAACCATAACCATCAACAAACCTGAAACCGAGCATCTCTATCATCAAACCATCACATTCAACCATATTTTTTTTCTCTCTAAAAATTCTTATGCGTGAACCTTGAGAACCGCTACCCATAAATCACCATCACCATCTTTCTTTGTTACCATTCGACTACCACTATCTTCCTTGATTATTTTCACAACACCATGATTTGACCACCATATTCATCACCTCAACCGTCATCCAACATCACCACATTACTTGTTTCTTTCTTTCTTCCTCTATGGCTACAACCACACTTTGATCACACACCACTTACGACCACCCTCTTCAACCAAGAAACACCACCACCATGGACACATCATCTCTCTCTCTCACTATATATCTCCTTTTTCTATTTTGAAATTGAAAACAAATCATAGTCACCACCTTCTTCACCATAATAACCATGAACACCTATTTTATGTTCCTGTTTAGAATTAACAACCAACACTTTCAATCTACTGCTACCAGTCTACTTTTGTTTGAATCCCTTCTAATTTTGCTATTAACCATCAAATATCACCACCACTCAAGCCGCCATCATTAAAACCCAAACAACCACCACACGCCGCCATTAAAACACCTACAACTTATTGTTGCAGCTGAGTTTGACTACTGCAATTGTTTTTCCGTTTGCAACCATCACACGCCACCACCATCAAAAACCACTTGCACGATGTTATTGTTGTTGCTCGCTACTACTACTGCAGCTAGATATTTAATTCGATGTATAAAATAATGAGAATAAAAAAAACGAAGAGAAGATTGATTGATGATGTATACGGTTTATTCCTTTTTGCTCCTGGTTAGAAACGAAGGCCTCACCCACTAATTTCCTGTCGACCTAATTGATTTGTTGCTATACGTTTACAATCTAACGGGTGTTGGGCTATAAGCTTTCATTTTATACTTGGGCCAAGTTTCGCTTTAATATTGGGCCGAGACAAGTTTATGTTTTTCTGTTTCAAAATCTACCATGAACTTGGTTGTAATCTTGGGCCAAATGTATTCTTGGGCCGACTGATATATATTGATGATGCTGGTTAGAGATGTTACGAGTTTGATAATGATATTATTATGATTCACGATGATTAAGAAGAAAAACAGATAGATATACAGGTTGTATATATTAGTCTGTCATATAAATCATAAATGAAACAGACAGACTATTGGTTTGGTGTTGTGTTGATTTATGAGAGGTCGCGCGTTCGAGACTTGGGGGCGACATTTATTTATATTTTTTTTGTTAGAAATATAGTTAAGGCTGGAAAGATGGGTTAAACAAAATAAATATGGGGTTTAAAGCAAGATCGAACTCGTAGCTCAATGGTTAAGAATATTTTCGCGTTAGCGGGATGTCTCGAGTTCAAACCCGGACTTGGGCATTAATTTTATGGGCTACTTCTTTGAGGTAGTTTACTTATTATTATTATTATTATTATTATTATTATTATTATTATTAATATTATTATTATTAATATAGGTATGAACATATAACATTTTATTATTAGTATTATCATTAAAATTATCATTATTATTAAAAACTACCATTTTTATTAAAGTTATCATTATTAGTAAAATTATCATTATATATAAAATTATCATTTTTATTAAACTTATTATTATTATTATTATTATTATTATTATTATTATTATTATTATTACAACAAATATTATTTATCTAAAATATAATTATTACATATCTATACTAATATTACATAGAATTATATTTTGAAACAAAATATCATTTTTATTAAGTGATACATAATATATAAATATATTATACAATATAGATAGTAATATGATTATATATGTAAAAAATAATAATAATCTTAATACATTATAAACTTAGTTAATTAATATTATACGTGTTAATATATAAATGATATAGGTTCGTGAAATCCGAGGCCAACCCTATACTTGTTCAATATCGTCATATGTATTTTTACTACAAAATACATTATGGTGAGTTTCATTTGCTCCCTTTTTTAAATGCTTTTGCAATATATATTTTTGGGACGGAGAATACATGCGCTGTTTTTATAACTGTTTTACGAAATAGACACAAGTAATCGAAACTACATTATATGGTTGAATGGATCGAAGTCGAATATGCCCCTTGTAGCTTGGTAGCCTAAGAATTAGGGAACAGACCCCCTAATTGACGCGAATCCTAAAGATAGATCTATCGGGCCCAACAAGCCCCATTCTGGAATTTGGAATGCTTTAGTACTTCGATTTTATCATGTCCGATGGGTGTCCCGGAATGATGGGGATATTCTATATACATCTTGTTAAGGTCGGTTACCAGGTGTTTAATCCATATGAATGATTTTTAAACACTTGCGAGTGTATGATTATTGAATAAAGGAAATCTTGTGGTCTATTAAAATTGTGGAAATGATTGATTATGATAAACTAATGAACTCACCAACCTTTTGGTTGACACTTTATAGCATGTTTATTCTCTGGTATGAAAGAAATCTTCCGCTGTGCATTTGCTCATTTTAGAGATATTACTTGGAGTCATTCATGACATATTTCAAAAGACGTTGCATTCGAGTCGTCGAGTTTATCAAGATTATTATTAAGTCAATTATAGTTGGATATATTATGAAATGGTATGCATGCCGTCAACTTTCGATGTAAAGAAAGTTTGTCTTTTAAAAACGAATGCAATGTTTGTAAAATGTATCATATAGAGGTCAAGTACCTCGCGATGTAACCAAATGTAATGTATTCGTCCAGATGGATTAGGACGGGTCGTTATAGTTGGTATCAGAGCGGTGGTCTTAGCAAACCAGGTCTTGTATTAGTGTATCTAACTGATAGTTGTTTAGATGCATTAATGAGTCTGGACTTCGACCGTGTCTGCATGTCAAAAGTTTTGCTTATCATTTCGTGTTGAAAGCTACCTACTTATCATCCTTACGAAATTATCCACTTATCATTCCTAGTCTAGACACGTCTTACTGCCTCTATTGCATAGACAGTGTATAGATAAATTCATATCTTAGCGTATCTGTTATTGTTACCTTTGCCTGACAGCTTCTGTAGATTCCTCCGTAACTTATGGGATTTTAGTATTATATATGCATATGTAAACTATGTATTACAGGGTACTAATCTACATCCTATAATCTATTTCTTATCGAAAATCCTTCATCTAATCGTAAGAGATGAATCCCTCAACCAGTTCGAGTCGAGTCTCTCAGATTCCGATAGCTATTCCGATAGCTATCCCGACAGCTATTCCGACAGCTATTCCGAGTCTCTCAATGTAAGTTATGTTCTCCTTTTTAAATTAATGTCTCGTACTTAAGTTATTATTATGCTTATTTAATACCGAAGTAATCATGATGTTGGGCTAAAAATATTAAAATTGGGTAATTGGGCTTTGTACCATAATTGGGGTTTGGATAAAAGAACGACACTTATGGAAATTAGACTATGGGCTATTAATGTGTTTTATATTAACTAAACAATACCTTGTTAATTTAATATACAAACTTTTAATTTGACATATTTATATATAACCACATATGCTTGACTGGGTACGGTGGGCGGGATATCTATAAATACCAATAATTATTCATTTTACCGGACACGGAACTGGATTAATAGTTAATAGACTTGTTGAAACAGGGGTGAATTACATTCAAGGGTAATTGGTGTAATTGTTAACAAAGTAGTAAAACCTTGGTTTACACGCAGTCGATAACCTGGTGTATTCATTAAACAAAGTATTAAAACCTTGTTACAATTCGAATCCCCAATTAGTTAGAATATTTGACTTCGGGAATAAGAATAATTTGACGAAGGCTTTCGCTCTTTATATTTATGACTGATGGACTATTATGGACAAATCCGTATGGACATATTAAATAATCCAGGACAAAGGAAATTAACCCATGGGCATAAAACTAAAATCAACACGTCAAACATCATGATTACGGAAGTTTAAATAAGCATAATTCTTTTATTTTCATATTTAATTGCACTTCTAATTATTGCACTTTTATTTATTGTTATTGTATTTAATTGCACTTTTAATTATCGTACTTTTTAATTATCGCACTTTTATTTATCGAAATTTCATTATCGTTATTTATTTTATGTTCTAAATTAAGTTATATTTATTTTACATTCGGTTTTAACTGCGACTAAAGTTTTAAAATCGACAAACCATTCATTAAATGGTAAAAACCCCCTTTTATATAATTATATATATTTTGTACAAATATAGTTGTTTAAAAATATAGTGTGCAATAAGCCCGCTCCCTGTGGAACGAACCGGACTTACTAAAAACTACACTACTGTACGATTAGGTACACTTCCTATAGTGTTGTAGCAAAGTTTAGATATATCCCATTTGTAAATAAATAATTAAAACTTGTGTAATTTGTAACGTATTTCATAGTAAAATATAGTACTATCACGTAAGTACTATATTTTACTATATTTTACTACGAAATACGTTACAAATTACTACGAAATACGTTACAAATTACACAAGTTTTAATTATTTATTTACAAATGGGATATACCTAAACCTTGCTACTACACTATAGGCAGTGTACCTAATCGTACAGTAGTGTAGTTTTTAGTAAGTCCGGTTCGTTCCACAGGGAGCGGGCTTATTGCACACTATATTTTTAAACAATTATATTTGTACAAAATATATTATATTAATAATATATAAAAGGGGATTTTTACCGTTTAATGACCGGTTTGTCGATTTTAAAACTTTAGTCGCAGTTAAAACCGAATGTAAAATAAATATAACTTAATTTAAAACGTAAAATAAATAACGATAATGAAATTTTGATAAATAAAAGTGCGATAATTAAAAAGTACGATAATTCAAAGTGCAATTAAATACAATAACAATAAATAAAAGTGCAATAATTAGAAGTGCAATTAAATATGAAAATAAAGGAATTATGCTTATTTAAACTTCCATAATCATGATGTTTGACGTGTTGATTTTAGTTTTATGCCCATGGGTTAATTGTCCTTTGTCCTGGATTATTTAATATGTCCATACGGATTTGTCCATAATAGTCCATCAGTCATAAATATAAAGAGCGAAAGCCTTCGTCAAATTATTCTTATTCCCGAAGTCAAATATTCCAACTAATTGGGGATTCGAATTGTAACAAGGTTTTAATACTTTATTTAATGAATACACCAGGTTATCGACTGCGTGTAAACCAAGGTTTTACTACTTTGTTAACAATTACACCAATTACCCTTGAATGTAATTCACCCCTGTTTCAACAAGTCTATTAACTATTAATCCAGTTCCGTGTCCGGTAAAATGAATAATTATTGGTATTTATAGATATCCCGCCCACCTTACCCAGTCAAGCGTATGTGGTTATATATAAATACGTCAAATTAAAAGTTTGTATATTAAATTAACAAGGTATTATTTAGTTAATATAAAACCCATTAATAGCCCATAGTCTAATTTCCACAAGTGTCGTTCTTTTATCCAAACCCCAATTATGGTACAAAGCCCAATTACCCAATTTTAATATTTTTAGCCCAACATCATGATTACTTCGGTATTAAATAAGCATAATAATAACTTAAGTACGAGACATTAATTTAAAAAGGAGAACATAACTTACATTGTGTATTTATCGCGTAGTGTTACACGGACAGAATTTCGACTTCAAAAACCCGTAAAATAACCTTTACATAACCCGAACTAATCTAATATAAAACTACCCTATACTATATATATATATATATATATATATATATATATATATATATATATATATATATATATATATATATATATATCTATATAATTATTTATTATTTATTACAGAGTATTATTATTATTATTATTATTATTATTATTATTATTATTATTTTATATTATTAAACTCGGCAGAATGCATGGCCTTTTATAGGGATTTCTGATTTTTCAAACTCCGCGAGTCGTGGAGTTTTTGGCCTTCAAACTCCGCGAGTCGTGGAGTTTGATTTTCCAGCTCACATCAATTTGGATCTTAGCTTTGCCGACATAATATATAAATAAATATAATATATAAATAATTTTAAGAATTATTTAAATATTATATTATATTTATGTGCATAGTTGACTTGTAATTTTTAGTCCGTTGCGTCGAGCATTGAGAGTTGACTCATGTCCCGGTTCCGGATTTTCGAACGTCCTTGCGTATTATTTTATATCGTGTACTTTGCGTTTTGTAACTTGTACTCTTGTCATTTTGAGACGTTTCTCATCAATAAATTGAACCACTTAGATTGTATCTTGTACATTTGAGCTTTTTGGACGTTTTTGTCTTCAAATCTTCGTTTTCGCCTTTTGTCTTCGCACTTATTTATTTAAACAATTACAATGAAAATATAATACAATTACATATGAAAACCTATTATTTAGGAGGGATATTACTATGAAATATATGATCCTTTTTAGCCTTATCAAATATCCCCACACTTGAGCGTTGCTTGTCCTCAAGCAATACAGAACTTGAAATAAAAACATACATGAATCACTTTTTTATTCATCACACTTTGTACATTAGTATTTTTGATATGGTGGTATAAACAATGATAGTAAGGATAGAACCATGGTTAAAGGTGGGTGTGTCATCCACAGTTGCCTCGGGTTTAGGTCAACGACACTTGCAATCAAATAGCCGATTTACTTTCAGTTTCCAAAGCAAAGTGCACATTTGAAAGGCGGTTTACAGTCCCACATGACTATGAAAATTTAGATCCGTTAGGAAATTGGATCTTTATGAAAACATTTGATCTTTTAAAAATTCAATCTAGCTTTTACCCTAGACAAGTTTTCCGGAATAACCCTTCACCGGTGTTTGCAAAATATTTTTGTGGGTTGTGTGGGTTTCAGATTTGAAAATTTTAGCTCAACACTTGTAGTTTTGTGTTACCCACTTGCTAACCTTGTATTAGGAAAGAAACACGTCCAGTTCACTTGTCCCGTATATTACCTTTTGGCAAACTACCGTCCGGTTGTAAAGGAAAGCGATGAACAAGCAACTGTTAAGGCAATGTCCCGTGACTTGCTTTTGATTATGGTCTATAAATGTGTCGGATGCTAGTACTATCCTTTGTAGGAGCAATAGTAAGATCATCCTATAATTTTTTCGGTCTGGCACAAGGTCCTGTCTCCGACCATGCTATGCAACCACCGTTCTTACGGTTAACACCAGATTTGGTTCAGGTGACCTAATGAATTCCAGGTGAATTCCTAGGATTTTACGTTCAATGGTAATGAACACATTGAAAATGGGTTTTCAGAAAACAAATCGGTTTATAATTTTGATCAAAATATTTTCTCGTTCAAGCTCGAGTTTAGATATCATTGAATTCCATGAGTTTGAATTCTCAATCTTTAAGGTCAATCTCAAGGATTGAGTAATATCAGTCTTAAAAGCTGATTTTTAATCTTTAAGGAGATTATCCTTTCTGGAGATCTGATTCATTAGTCTTATCAAGCTAATTTGCACGGTGTCCCCCCCATTGTACGAGATAAATCCTTCTCATGGTTAGGATAAATCTGACCACTTGGCGACCCTGTTTGATGCTGAGGTCCGTGGATTTCCTGGTGATTTTAGTGATGACTTTTCTAGATTTTTCGTCAACCTACAGCTGGTCTGGACGAAAACTTCTTGACCTAAATCAAGAAGCGCGTGTCTTTTTCGGAAGACTTTACTTTCTTTTAATGATGGAATTGATTCATCGTGTAGATCCATCTTTTCTTTTCTTTCATCGGGTAAAATAGTTAATTTAGTCCAAAACAAAAGCACCTGCAATAACTTTACGGAAACATGTGCTAGATAGTTTTTAATTGAATAACTAGGTACATTCTCCCCACACTTAGTTTCTTTCTTTGCCTTTTTATTCTCCTTTATTCCATTTTAAATGAATTCAAGCGTTTTGGGGTGTTTCTCAATTTATGTCCTTTCCGAGGTAACGATAATTTCGGTATTAACACCTAGTTTTCACCGTTCATAAATATATATAAACATGATTTTAAATTAATTTAGTTGAAAATTTTTCAAATTTTCATAAAATTTGGCAAATAAACCAAGTATAAACCCGAGAGAATTTATAACCCTTCCCCACACTTGAGATCATGCAATGCCCTCATTTGCATGAAATCAGACTCTAATTATAAATTCATGAGGGTGATTAGTGTAGAAAAATGATTGAAAATACCCAGTTTGTAATTACAAAGCTCGTCGAATGATAGATGGCGCGCCTCATCGTTCATTCCTTCTTGTTTTATCACACATGCTTTTTTTTTTCAAAAACGGCTGCTTTTCTGAACTGTTTACTAATATTTGAAAAAGCGTCTTTTACCCTAATCATGCATTTTTATTAACGAGTTATGCACTAACCCGAACCCCTAATTTAACGTTAAGTGGGGTTAAACTTCCCCACACTTAGCTGACGACATGTGAAGTCGGTAGAATAAGTTCCAAGAATTAAAATAGTGAGCCAGTTATTTACATCTCGGGTGGTATATATTATATCAATGGGTTTAAAGTTTAGACCCACCCGATCGTCACTACTTAATTCTTTTTTAAGTGTAGCTTTTAATAAATGGATATGTCTCTTTTCTGGTTCTTGGTCAAATGGATCGATATACACCGACATACATATTTCTATAGGGTGGACAATTCCTAACATTTCCTTCCGTTTATTCTCGGGATCAAAGTTTTCACCTCTATTACCCAATTGGGTGAAATCCGAGGTGTCATTATCTATTACAGCTCGTAGTTTATTTTCGGTAGATGACTCGTCTATTAAGAATATTGGGTTGGAAGGTTGTGTAATGGTGAAGTTCGGTTTGGCCTCGGGGGTAAAATTTTCAACGTTATCGTTTTCCCAAGAGTACCAATTTGTAACCCTTACTTCTTCTTCATCATCCATTGATGGATTGATGATTTCGTCGGTAGAGGCTAATGTGTCATTATGTTGTGAAATTGGTAAGACTGAATAAAAAGTATCATCGGGATAGTTGGTGATTTCGGAGCTCTCGAATTCATCAAAATTCGATGATATGAGATTTTCTTGTACAATACTCCTCAGATCAACAGGTGTGTAGTCTGATAGAGTTCCAGCTTGCCGGTTTACAAACTCTCTCATTTGTTCATTTTGAGCATTGAGTTCTTCGAGTTTGATTTTCATATTGTCTAATAAATTTTCAGACACGTAATTTTCCACGTCTACTGGTTGTTGAGTTTGGAAATATTCTTGGGAATAATCCCAATTTGAATTGTATTCTTCATAATCATTCCATTCAGGTTCGGTGGGTGCGTAATTTTCCATAGGAACGTAATAATAACATTCCCATGTTGAGTGATAATCTCCACAGATTTCACAACCAGTTATTGTTTCGTCATTCGTGATCCAAGATAGACCGAACGAATTGTCATCAACACTCGGTTGAGAGTATTGATTTCGTATGTCGTAAAGAGTTTCCAAAATATCTTCGAGACTTTTCATAATGCGCTTATTACCAAATTTTAATTATCCTATTAGTTATAAATATAAAAATTATATAAGTTATCAAATTAATAGACTTTTCTGCTTTTGCTCACGTTTCGAATAGCCAATAGATGCAGCAGGGAGCCAGAACCCTTTAAATCGGAAGCTCACAACTCAGCCACTAACAAATCCTACTATTACTACGAAGCAGAAAATTTGGATGTCTATCAATTTAACCACTTAAAATAATTTTTCGTTTGGAATTATTAGAGAAGAAGTAGAGGAAATTTCTAAGTCCTAAAACTAGCGTGGCGAGAAATAAGAAAGAAAAAGAAGCGCGTCGAAAAATATCGAGAAATAAAAATAAGAAAGTAGCGCGTCGTGACTTAAAAGGCACTAAAATTTTAAAATCGTCATAAAATTCTAAAGCACCTAAATCTTAGTCTAAAGAAATAGCACTTAAGGGATTTTACGGCAAAGCCTAAAAATCTAAAAATAAAAATAAGCTACGGCATAACTAAATTTAAAATTAACTACGAACGATAAAAATATTACGATTACACTAAATAAAAGGATATAAAATATAAAAATAAAAAGTGATAAAATTACTTATTTTTATAAAAATATTATTTTTATATTTATTTTATAAAAGTATTAATTTTTATATATAATAAAACTAAATATAATTAATTAAAACTAATTAATTAAAACTAAAACTAGATAATAAATTAATTAAACTAATTTAGGGTTTTAAAAAATAATAATAATTAATATAATCCGTAATTAATAAGAAGTAGGGTTCCTGGGTGTGCCTGTCAGGGTGGCTACACGAGTCGTGGAGTTTTAAGCCTGCAAACTCCGTGAGTCGTGGAGTTTGAAAGACTTTTTTTTTATAAATTTTATATTGTTTTTCTAAAATGATATATAAATATATTTATAGAAAAATAAATTAAAAATATAGCATTTCGCCGAGTCCCTGGCAGCGGCGCCAAAACTATGGGATATACCTAAACCTTGATGTGGTAGCCTGGGGGTACGTGATAGTACTATATTTTACTACGAAATACGTTACAAATTACACAAGTTTTAATTATTTATTTACAAATAGGATATACCTAAACCTTGCTACAATACTATAGGCAGTGTACCTAATCGTATAGTAGTGTAGTTTTTAGTAAGTCCGGTTCGTTCCACAGGGAGCGGGCTTATTGCACACTATATTTTTAAACAACTATATTTGTACAAAATATATATAATTATATATAATAATATATAAAAGGGGATTTTTACCGTTTAATGACCGGTTTGTCGATTTTAAAACTTTAGTCGCAGTTAAAACCGAATGTAAAATAAATATAACTTAATTTAAAACGTAAAATAAATAACGATAATGAAATTTCGATAAATAAAAGTCCGATAATTAAAAAGTACGATAATTAAAAGTGCAATTAAATACAATAACAATAAATAAAATTGCAATAATTAGAAGTGCAATTAAATATGAAAATAAAGGAATTATGCTTATTTAAACTTCCATAATCATGATGTTTGACGTGTTGATTTTAGTTTTATGGCTATGGGCTAATTGTCCTTTGTCCTGGATTATTTAATATGTCCATACGGATTTGTCCATAATAGTCCATCAGTCATAAATATAAAGAGCGAAAGCCTTCGTCAAATTATTCTTATTCCTGAAGTCAAATATTCTAACTAATTGGGGATTCGAATTGTAACAAGGTTTTAATACTTTGTTTAATGAATACACCAGGTTATCGACTGCGTGTAAACCAAGGTTTTACTACTTTGTTAACAATTACACCAATTACCCTTGAATGTAATTCACCCCTGTTTCAACAAGTCTATTAACTATTAATCCAGTTCCGTGTCCGGTAAAATGAATAATTATTGGTATTTATAGATATCCCGCCCACCGTACCCAGTCAAGCGTATGTGGTTATATATAAATACGTCAAATTAAAAGTTTGTATATTAAATTAACAAGGTATTGTTTAGTTAATATAAAACCCATTAATAGCCCATAGTCTAATTTCCACAAGTGTCGTTCTTTTATCCAAACCCCAATTATGGTACAAAGCCCAATTACCCAATTTTAATATTTTTAGCCCAACATCATGATTACTTCGGTATTAAATAAGCATAATAATAACTTAAGTACGAGACATTAATTTAAAAAGGAGAACATAACTTACATTGAGTATTTATCGCGTAGTATTACACGGACAGAATTTCGAATTCAAAAACCCGTAAAATAACCTTTACATAACCCGAACTAATCTAATATAAAACTACCCTATACTATATATATATATATATATATATATATATATATATATATATATATATATATATATATATATATATATATATATATATATATATACATATATATATATATATATATATATATTTATTTATTTATTTATTATTTATTACAGAGTATTATTATTATTATTATTTTATATTTTTACTCGGCAGAATGCATGGCCTTTTATAGGCGTTTTGATTTCTGACAGCTCCGCGAGTCGTGGAGTTTTAAGCCTGCAAACTCCGCGAGTCGTGGAGTTTGAAAATCCAGCTCACATAATTTTGGAACCTTGCTTGTCGACATAATTTATATATAAATATAAAATATAAATAATTAATATAATTATTTATATATTATATTATATTCTTGTGCATAGTAGACTTGTAATTTTTAGTCCGTTGCGTCGGGCGTTGATAGTTGACTCATGTCCCGATTCCGGATTTTCGAACGTCCTTGCGTACTATTTTATATCGTGTACTTTGCGTTTTGTAACTTGTACTCTTGTCATTTTTAGACGTTTCTCATCAATAAATTGAACCTTTTGAATTGTATCTTGTACATTTGAGCTTTTTGGACGTTTGTGTCTTCAAATCTTCGTTTTCGCCTTTTGTCTTCGCACTTATTTAATATAAACGATTACAACTTACAATAGGAAAATTACAACTAAATAATTTACGTATTGGGAGGATATTGCTACTAAATATATGTTCATTTGGAGCACTATCAAATATCCCCACACTTGAACGTTGCTTGTCCTCAAGCAATACAGAACTTGAAATTAAATCACACGAATCACTTCTTTATTCTTCACACTTTATACATCAGTGATTTTGATACGGCGGTATAAACAATGATAGTAACGATGTGGTTTACAGTCCCACATGACTATGAAAATGTAGATCCTTAAGGAAACATTTGATCTTTTTGAAAATTTAATCTAGCTTTTACCCTAGATAAGTTTTCCGGAATAACCCTTCACCGGTATTGCAAAATATTTTTGTGGGTTTCAGATTTGAAAATTTTAGCTCAAAACTTATGGTTTTGTGTCACCCACTTGATAACCTTGTATTAGGAAAGCAACACATCCAGTTTACTTGTCCCGTATATTACCTTTCGGTAAACTACCGTCCGGTTGTAAAGGAAAGCGATGAACAAGCAACTGTTAAGGCAATGTCTAATGACATGCATTTGATTATGGTCCACAAATGTGTCGGATGCTAGTACTATCCTTTGTAGGAGCAATAGTAAAGATCATCCTATAATTTTTTCGGTCTGGCACAAGGTCCTGTCTTCGACCATGCTATGCAACCACCGTTCTTACGGTTGACACCCGATTTGGTTCTGGTGACCTAATGAATTCCAGGTGAATTCCTAGGATTTTACGTTCAATGGTAATGAACACATTGAAAATGGGTTTTCAGAAAACAAATCGGTTTATAATTTTGATCAAAATATTATCTCGTTCAAGCTCGAGTTTAGATATCATTGAATTCCATGAGTTTGAATTCTCAATCTTTAAGGTCAATCTCAAGGATTGAGTAATATCAGTCTTAAAAGCTGATTTTTAATCTTTAAGGAGATTATCCTTTCTGGGGATCTGATTCATTAGTCTTATCAAGCTAATTTGCACGGTGTCCCCCCCCATTGTACGAGATAAATCCTTCTCATGGTTAGGATAAATCTGACCACTTGGTGACCCTGTTTGATGCTGAGGTCCGTGGATTTCCTGCTGATTTTAGTGATGACTTTTCTAGATTTTTCGTCAACCTACAGCTGGTCTGGACAACAACTTCATGACCTAAATCAAAAAGCGCGTTTCTTTTTCGGAAGACTTTACTTCCTTTTAATGATGGAATTGATTCATCGTGTAGATCCATCTTTCTTACAGTAAATCGGGTAAAACTGTTTAGTTTAGTCCAAAGCAAAGGTATCTTTAATTATTTGTTACAGAAATATGTGACATATGTTTAAAATAACTTGTTAAATTTTCCCACACTTGGCTTTTATTTTCCTTTTTATTGCCTTTTTATTCTCCTCTATTCCATTTTAAATGAATTCTAACATTTTGGTTTGTTTCTCAATTTATGTCCTTTCCAAGGTAACAATAATTTCGGTGTTAACACCTAGTTTTATCATTCATAAATATGTATAAACATGATTTTGAGTTCATTTAATTGAAAATTTTGAAAAATTTTACTAGAATTGGGTAGTCAGTATATAAGACTAGGGCTGTTCTTTATTATCAGAGAGCACTAGATTCTAATACAACTACTGCTTTACTAGTATTTTTAATGGTAACCAAGTGTTTAAGATAAAATTTTTAAAAATCCGAAAGAATTTAACCCCTTCCCACACTTAAGATCTTGCAATGCCCTCATTTGCAAGAAATCAGTAACAATTTAAATTATTGAGGGTGATTAGCGTAGAAATGATTAAATTTTACCAAAGTTTTCAAACATATTGGCGTTTGTTTGCTGAATGATAAATGGTGCACATCATTTGTTCATTCCGTCTGTTGTTATATCACATTTATTTTTCATCTTGTCGTCAAAATTAGTAGCTTTTGCTGAACTTAATGCCAGTCTTTGAAAATGCGTTGTTTTACCCTGTTGTGTACATAAGATAAACTGCAAACATATATACATATTTTTGAAGTTTGGTATATTACCCCACATTCAAAAATTATTAAAATCTAAAAATAAAAGTTAGAAAATTATAAAAACTATTACAATATCAACATAAGTCCTTAAATGTAGTAACATTACAAAAATAAAATAAATAAAACTAAATAAACTAGGGTTGTTACTGATACCAGTAGGGGTTCCATGCATAACCGTATGTGTTATAGAATGCTTCAGCTGGGTTATAAATAGGATACGGTGGTTGCATCTCTATAGACCAGGGAGGAAATACGGGCGTTGGAGTAGGAATATAGTTTCTACCTATATGTTGGCAATGAGCTATGATTTGGTTTTGATGAACTTGCCAATCTTCAAATGCTCGATGTCTAGCATTTTCATACTCTTGTGAAGCTATAAACCTTTGCATTTCTGTCATTTCATTTCCCCCTCCCACATTACCTGGCTGTTGATTTCTCTCAACCTGTGGATGTCTTCCATTATATCTTACTGTGGCATTATTTCACCTCTTCAAAACCTTAGCACCATGATATACATTTAAACCAATTGTATCGTGGGGTTCTGGTTCTTCGATTAATAATCCCCCCGACTTATATCCACATTGAGATACTCAGCAATTAATGTAATAAATATACCACCTCCTATTATACTGTGCGGTCTCATCCCCCTAACCATAGCTGATAAATAATAACCCACACAATAAGGTATACTTACAGCGCTTTGTGGGTCTCGAATACACATGTGGTAAAACAAATCCTGTTCATTTACCTTTTCCTTATTTTTACCTCGCTGTGTAATCGAGTTCGCTAGAAACCTATGAATTACTCTTAACTCAGCTCTTTCTATATCCAAATAAGAGTAATTTCCTCCTTTAAATCGGTGATGGCTAGTCATTTGACTCCATACACCATGCGTATCAAAATTTTCATCAATCTTCCTACCATTCAATATCAACCCTCGACAATCGGCAGATGCTAGCTCCTCAGGCGTATATATACGTTAGGCCTGAGCCATGTCTAGTAGAGACATGTGGTGCATCGAACCTCCTAACAAAAATCTAATAAAAGTTCGATCGGTTAAACTAGTTACCCGATCATTTATTTCTATACTACACAATAATTCTTCACACCATACTTTATATACAGGTCTACGCATGTTGAATAATCGTACCCAGTCGTTAAAAGTAGAATTACCATACCTCTGTGTAAGTAATTCTCTAATTGGCTCGGATAATTCTACAGTTCTAATGGTTCCCATTCTATTACCCTAGGTACTTCAACAGCTTTAGAATGAAGAGTGTGCAAGCCCCTTTGGTATTTTGGATAATCTATCCAACGTCTGTCTAATCTCAAGTTCGGGTGCAAATCTTCCACGTGCATATCTGAAAATGTCATAACTGGATGAGGTATATCTTGTTTGTAATAGCTATCAACATCCTGTTGTTCTGCATTCTCAGGAGGAGCAATGCGAGCTTGGAATGAAGATTCACCCCTTTCAGTCTACAAAACACATCAAACACAATTTTTGTGCATCCAAATATGCATTAGTGTCAGCAAAATCATCAATCAAAATAATTACAATGACATGTTCAATTTATATCAAACTTATGCTCATTTTCATATTTTTATCAAATCTACACTTTTTCAAATAAGCATATACGAAAATGTTCGCCAAGTTCATAAGCATTCTACTCAAATAACATGTCAAAATAATCATTATTAGCAATTAAACAAGTTCTAAATGGCATTATCTCTCAAAAATCAAGTTCATGAATTTTAGACTTGAAAAAGTCCACTTTAATTCTCAAAAATCATGTTTAGGCTCAAAGTTTGGATCATTTAACTACCTAAACATGTTACACTACTTAATTTAGCAATAATTCATGACAAAAATCGGCCATAACCTGTTTATATCAAAAAGCCCAAATTTGCTCAAGAACACAAACCCTAGATTACTCAAAATTTGAATTTTAAGGCTTCTAATCATGTTAAATAGCATCAATCTAGGTTATACAAGCATAATACATAAGCAATTTAAGCATAATTACACTAAAAAGCATCAAAATCGAATTGGGTATAAAATTGCTCAAGAACACTAATTTTCGGATTAAAGGGTGTTTTGGTGTAGAAATTTACCGTTTTCCTTGAGTAATTCCTTGATAGCATCCTTCTCAACATGTTTTTGTAAAAGATTTGATGAAAAATGGCCAAAAATTCGATTTTGTGTGTGTTTTGTTCGGGTGTTTTTCGCAGTTTTTGGGTTGGGGGTGTGTTGGGGACTGATCTGTTCTGCGTTATATTTTTTCTGGATTTTACAACCTCCGCGACTTGCGGTGTTTTTCTCTTTCAAACTCCGCGAGTCGGGGTGTTTGTATTTTTTATTTTTTTTATTTTATATTTTTTTTAATAAAAATCTTTAACTTATAAAACAATTAAGTAATTAATTTTAAAATTTTGTTTCCTTTGTTATTTAGGACGAGGTCGTTTCGGATCGATGTCCTAGTCCGTCCCTCGACAAAATTTTAAAATTTGTCTTTTTGAAGCGCGATTTTAAAAGTAAAGATTTTTAAAATTAAATAGTTTTTCTAAACAATACCAAAAATTAACCAAATATGGGAATAATTCTGTCTAGCACTATAAATAATATAGTACTATCACGCTACCAAAAACTTGATGTGGTAGCGTGGGGGTACGTGATAGTACTATATTTTACTACGAAATACGTTACAAATTACACAAGTTTTAATTATTTATTTACAAATGGGATATACCTAAACCTTGCTACAACACTATAGGCAGTGTACCTAATCGTACAGTAGTGTAGTTTTTAATAAGTCCGGTTCGTTCCACAGGGAGCGGGCTTATTGCACACTATTTTTTTAAACAATTATATTTGTACAAAATATATTATATTAATAATATATAAAAGGGGGTTTTTACCGTTTAATGACCGGTTTGTCGATTTTAAAACTTTAGTCGCAGTTAAAACCGAATGTAAAATAAATATAACTTAATTTAAAACGTAAAATAAATAACGATAATGAAATTTCGATAAATAAAAGTGCGATAATTAAAAAGTACGATAATTAAAAGTGCAATTAAATACAATAACAATAAATAAAAGTGCAATAATTAGAAGTGCAATTAAATATGAAAATAAAGGATTTATGCTTATTTAAACTTCTATAATCATGATGTTTGACGTGTTGATTTTAGTTTTATGCCTATGGGTTAATTGTCCTTTGTCCTGGATTATTTAATATGTCCATACGGATTTGTCCATAATAGTCCATCAGTCATAAATATAAAGAGCGAAAGCCTTCGTCAAATTATTCTTATTCCCGAAGTCAAATATTTCAACTAATTGGGGATTCGAATTGTAACAAGGTTTTAATACTTTGTTTAATGAATACACCAGGTTATCGACTGCGTGTAAACCAAGGTTTTACTACTTTGTTAATAATTACACCAATTACCCTTGAATGTAATTCACCCCTGTTTCAACAAGTCTATTAACTATTAATCCAGTTCCGTGTCCGGTAAAATGAATAATTATTGGTATTTATAGATATCCCGCCCACCGTACCCAGTCAAGCGTATGTGGTTATATATAAATACGTCAAATTAAAAGTTTGTATATTAAATTAACAAGGTATTGTTTAGTTAATATAAAACCCATTAATAGCCCATAGTCTAATTTCCACAAGTGTCGTTCTTTTATCCAAACCCCAATTATGGTACAAAGCCCAATTACCCAATTTTAATATTTTTAGCCCAACATCATGATTACTTCGGTATTAAATAAGCATAATAATAACTTAAGTACGAGACATTAATTTAAAAAGGAGAACATAACTTACATTGAGTATTTATCGCGTAGTGTTACACGGACATAATTTCGACTTCAAAAACCCGTAAAATAACCTTTACATAACCCGAACTAATCTAATATAAAACTACCCTATACTATATATATATATATATATATATATATATATTATATATGTATTTATTTATTATTTATTACAGAGTATTATTATTATTATTTTTTTATATTTTTACTCGGCAGAATGCATGGCCTTTTATAGGCGTTTTGATTTCTGATAGCTCCGCGAGTCGTGGAGTTTTAAGCCTGCAAACTCCGCGAGTCGTGGAGTTTGAAAATCCAGCTCACATAATTTTGGAACCTTGCTTGTCGACATAATTTATATATAAATATAAAATATAAATAATTAATATAATTATTTATATATTATATTATATTCTTGTGCATAGTAGACTTGTAATTTTTAGTCCGTTGCGTCGGGCGTTGATAGTTGACTCATGTCCCGATTCCGGATTTTCGAACGTCCTTGCGTACTATTTTATATCGTGTACTTTGCGTTTTGTAACTTGTACTCTTGTCATTTTTAGACGTTTCTCATCAATAAATTGAACCTTTTGAATTGTATCTTGTACATTTGAGCTTTTTGGACGTTTGTGTCTTCAAATCTTCGTTTTCGCCTTTTGTCTTTGCACTTATTTAATATAAACGATTACAACTTACAATAGGAAAATTACAACTAAATAATTTACGTATTGGGAGGATATTGCTACTAAATATATGTTCATTTGGAGCACTATCAAATATCCCCACACTTGAACGTTGCTTGTCCTCAAGCAATACAGAACTTGAAATTAAATCACACGAATCACTTCTTTATTCTTCACACTTTATACATCAGTGATTTTGATACGACGGTATAAACAATGATAGTAACGATGTGGTTTACAGTCCTACATGACTATGAAAATGTAGATCCTTAAGGAAACATTTGATCTTTTTGAAAATTTAATCTAGCTTTTACCCTAGATAAGTTTTCCGGAATAACTCTTCACCGGTGTTGCAAAATATTTTTGTGGGTTTTGTGGGTTTCAGATTTGAAAATTTTAGCTCAAAACTTATGGTTTTGTGTCACCCACTTGCTAACCTTGTATTAGGAAAGCAACACGTCCAGTTTACTTGTCCCGTATATTACCTTTCGGTAAACTACCGTCCGGTTGTAAAGGAAAGCGATGAACAAGCAACTGTTAAGGCAATGTCTAATGACATGCATTTGATTATGGTCCACAAATGTGTCGGATGCTAGTACTATCCTTTGTAGGAGCAATAATAAAGATCATCCTATAATTTTTTCGGACTGGCACAAGGTCCTGTCTTCGACCATGCTATGCAACCACCGTTCTTACGGTTGACACCCGATTTGGTTCAGGTGACCTAATGAATTCCAGGTGAATTCCTAGGATTTTACGTTCAATGGTAATGAACGCATTTGAAAATAGGTTTTCAGAAAACAAATCGGTTTGTAATTTTTGATCAAAATATTTTCTCGTTCAAGCTCGAGTTTATATATCATTGAATTCCATGAGTTTGAATTCTCAATCTTTAAGGTCAATCTCAAGGATTGAGTAATATCAGTCTTAAAAGCTGATTTTTGATCTTTTAAGGAGATTATCCTTTCTGGAGATCTGATTCATTAGTCTTATCAAGCTAATTTTCACGGTGCCCCCCCATTGTACGAGATAAATCCTTCTCATGGTTAGATTAACTCTGACCACTTGGCGACCCTGTTTGATGCTGAGATCCGTGGATTTCCTGCTGATTTTAGTGATGACTTTTCTAGATTTTTCGTCAACCTACAGCTGGTCTGGACGACAACTTCTTGACCTAAATCAAGAAGCGCGTGTCTTTTTCGGAAGACTTTACTTCCTTTTAATGATGGAATTGATTCATCGTGTAGATCCATCTTTTCTTTTCTTTCATCGGGTAAAATAGTTAATTTAGTCCAAAACAAAAGCACCTGCAATAAACTTTACAGAAACATGTGCTAGATAGTTTTTAATTGAATAATTTGGTACATTCTCCCCACACTTAGTTTCTTTCTTTGCCTTTTTATTCTTAAATAAATAAATTCAAACGTTTTAGGGTGTTTCTCAATTTATGTCCTTTCCGAGGTAACGATAATTTCGGTATTAACACCTAATTTTCACCGTTCATAAATATATATAAACATGATTTTAAATTCATTTAGTTGAAAATTTTTCAAATTTTTATAAAATTTGGCGTATAAACCCGAGAGAATTTATAACCCTTCCCCACACTTGAGGTCATGAAATGCCCTCATTTGCATGAAATCAGACTCTAATTATAAATTCATGAGGATGATTAGTGTAGAAAAGTGATTGAAAATACCCAGTTTGTAATTACAAAGCTCGTCAAATGATAGATGGCGCGCCTCATCGTTCATTCCTTCTTGTTTTATCACACATATTTTTATTCAAAAACAATTGCTTTTCTGAACTGTTTGCTAATCTTTGAATATACGTATTTTACCCTAAATTATCATGCATTTTTATTAACGAGTTATGCACTAACCCGAACCCCGAATTTAACGTTAAGTGGGGTTAGACTTCCCCACACTTAGCTGACGACATGTGAAGTCGGTAGAATGAGTTCCACGAATTAGAGTAGTGAGCCAGTTATTTACATCTCGGGTGGTGTATAATATATCAATGGGTTTAAAGTTTAGACTCGCCCGATTGTCACTACTTAATTCTTTTTTAAGTGTAGCTTTTAGGAAATGGATATGTCTCTTTTCTGGTTTTTGGTCAAATGGATCGATATACACCGACATACTTATTTCTATAGGGTAGACAATTCCTAATATTTCCTTCCTTTTATTCTCAGGATCAAAGTTTTCACCTCTATTACCCAATTGGGTGAAATTCGAGGTGTCATTATCTATTACAGCTCGTAGTTCATTTCCGGTGGATGACTCGTCTATTGAGAATATTGGGTTGGAAGGTTGTGGAATGGTGAAGTTCGGTTTGGCCTCGGGGGTAAAATTTTCAACGTTATCGTATTCCCAAGAGTACCAATTTGTCACCCTTACTTCTTCTTTATCCATTGATGGATCGATGATTTCGTCGGTAGAGGCTAATGTGTCGATATGTTGTGAAATTGGTAAGACTGAATAAAAAGTATCATCGGGATAGTTGGTGATTTCGGAGCTCTCGAATTCATCAAAATTCGATGATATGAGATTTTCTTGCACACGACTCCTCAGATCAACAGGTGTGTAGTCTGATAGAGTTTCAGCTTGCCGGTTTACAAACTCTCTCATTTGTTCATTTTGAGCATTGAGTTCTTCGAGTTTGATTTTCATATTGTCTAATAAATTTTCAGACACGTAATTTTCCTCGTCTACTGGTTGTTGAGTTTGGAAATATTCTTGGGAATAATCCCAATTTGAATTGTATTCTTCATAATCATTCCATTCAGGTTCCGTGGGTGCGTAATTTTCCATAGGAACGTAATAATAACATTCCCATGTTGAGTGATAATCTTCACAGATTTCACAACCAGTTATTGTTTCGTCATTCGTGATCCAAGATTGACCGAACGAATTGTCATCAACACCCGTTTGAGAGTATTGATTTAATTGATTTTGGATATCAAAAAGAGTTTCCATAGCCTTGTTTTCAAAATTTTCCATTTTATTGCGATGGCCAAATTTTAGCTACAATGTGGTGCATTTACTAATTATCCTATTAGTTATAAAAATAGAAAAACTTATATAAGTTGTCCAATTAATAGACTTTTCTGCTTTTGCCCACGTTTCGAATAGCCAAAAGATGCAGCAGGGAGCCAGAACCCTTTAAATCGGAAGCTCACAACTCAGCCACTAACAAATCCAACTATTACTACGAAGCAGAAAATTGTCAACGTCCATTAATTTAACCACTTAAATAATTTTTTCTTTCCGTTTGAGATATTAGATAAGAAATAGAGAAAATTTCTAAGTCCTAAAAACTAAAGCGTCGAGAAATAAGAAAGAAAAAGAATGCGCGTCGAAAAATGTCGAAAAATAAAAATAAGAAAGTAGCGAGTCGTGACTTAAAAGGCACTAAAATTTTAAAATCGGCGCAAAATTCTAAAGCACCTAAATCTTAGTCTAAAGAAATAGCACTTAAGGGATTTAACGGCAAAGCCTAAAAATCTAAAAATAAAAATAAGCTACGGCAAAATACTAGAACTTAAAACTAGCTACGAACAATAAATATACAAATATTACACTAAAAAAATACAAAATATAAAAATAAACTTAAGTTTTAATTGCTATTTTGTCAACCTATATATTTTGTATCCTTTTATTTAGTGTAATCGTAATATTTTTATCGTTCGTAGTTAATTTTAAATTTAGTTTTGCCGTAGCTTATTTTTATTTTTAGATTTTTAGGCTTTGCCGTAAAATCCCTTAAGTGCTATTTCTTTAGACTAAGATTTAGGTGCTTTAGAATTTTGCGACGATTTTAAAATTTTAGTGCCTTTTAAGTCACGACGCGCTACTTTCTTATTTTTATTTCTCGATATTTTTCGACGCACTTCTTTTTCTTTCTTATTTCTCGCCACGCTAGTTTTAGGACTTAGAAATTTTCTCTACTTCTTCTCTAATAATTCCAAACGAAAAATTATTTTAAGTGGTTAAATTGATAGACATCCAAATTTTCTGCTTCGTAGTAATAGTTGGATTTGTTAGTGGCTGAGTTGTGAGCTTCCGATTTAAAGGGTTCTGGCTCCCTGCTGCATCTATTGGCTATTCAAAACGTGGGCAAAAGCAGAAAAGTCTATTAATTTGATAACTTATATAATTTTTATATTTATAACTAATAGGATAATTAAAATTTGGTAATAAGCGCATTATGAAAAGTCTCGAAGATATTTTGGAAACTCTTTACGACATACGAAATCAATATTAATTTGATAAACTTATATTTTGTATCCTTTTATTTAGTGTAATCGTAATATTTTTATCGTTCGTAGTTAATTTTAAATTTAGTTTTGCCGTAGCTTATTTTTATTTTTAGATTTTTAGGCTTTGCCGTAAAATCCCTTAAGTGCTATTTCTTTAGACTAAGATTTAGGTGCTTTAGAATTTTGCGACGATTTTAAAATTTTAGTGCCTTTTAAGTCACGACGCGCTACTTTCTTATTTTTATTTCTCGATATTTTTCGACGCGCTTCTTTTTCTTTCTTATTTCTCGCCACGCTAGTTTTAGGACTTAGAATTTTTCTCTACTTCTTCTCTAATAATTCCAAACGAAAAATTATTTTAAGTGGTTAAATTGATAGACATCCAAATTTTCTACTTCGTAGTAATAGTTGGATTTGTTAGTGGCTGAGTTGTGAGCTTCCGATTTAAAGGGTTCTGGCTCCCTGCTGCATCTATTGGTTATTCGAAACGTGGGCAAAAGCAGAAAAGTCTATTAATTTGATAACTTATATAATTTTTATATGTATAACTAATAGGATAATTAAAATTTGGTAATAAGCGCATTATGAAAAGTCTCGAAGATATTTTGGAAACTCTTTATGACATACGAAATCAATACTCTCAACCGAGTGTTGATGACAATTCGTTCGGTCAATCTTGGATCACGAATGACGAAACAATAACTGGTTGTGAAATCTGTGGAGATTATCACTCAACATGGGAATGTTATTATTACGTTCCTATGGAAAATTACGCACCCACGGAACCTGAATGGAATGATTATGAAGAATACAATTCAAATTGGGATTATTCCCAAGAATATTTCCAAACTCAACAACCAGTAGACGAGGAAAATTACGTGTTTGAAAATTTATTAGACAATATGAAAATCAAACTCGAAGAACTCAATGCTCAAAATGAACAAATGAGAGAGTTTGTAAACCGGCAACCTGAAACTCTATCAGACTACACACCTGTTGATCTGAGGAGTATTGTACAAGAAAATCTCATATCATCGAATTTTGATGAATTCGAGAGCTCCGAAATCACCAACTATCCCGATGATACTTTTTATTCAGTCTTACCAATTTCACAACATAATGACACATTAGCCTCTACCGATGAAATCATCAATCCATCAATGGATGATGAAGAAGAAGTAAGGGTGACAAATTGGTACTCTTGGGAAAACGATAACGTTGAAAATTTTACCCCCGAGGCCAAACCGAACTTCACCATTACACAACCTTCCAACCCAATATTCTCAATAGACGAGTCATCTACCGAAAATGAACTACGAGCTGTAATAGATAATGACACCTCAGATTTCACCCAATTGGGTAATAGAGGTGAAAACTTTGATCCCGAGAATAAACGGAAGGAAATGTTAGGAATTGTCCACCCTATAGAAATATGTATGTCGGTGTATATCGATCCATTTGACCAAGAACCAGAAAAGAGACATATCCATTTATTAAAAGCTACACTTAAAAAAGAATTAAGTAGTGACGATCGGGTGGGTCTAAACTTTAAACCCGTTGATATAATATATACCACCCGAGATGTAAATAACTGGCTCACTATTTTAATTCTTGGAACTTATTCTACCGACTTCACATGTCGTCAGCTAAGTGTGGGGAAGTTTAACCCCACTTAACGTTAAATTAGGGGTTCGTGTTAGTGCATAGCTCGTTAATAAAAATGCATGATTAGGGTAAAAGACGCTTTTTCAAATATTAGTAAACAGTTCAGAAAAGCAGCCGCTTTTGAAAAAAAAAAGCATGTGTGATAAAACAAGAAGGAATGAACGATGAGGTGCGCCATCTATCATTCGACGAGCTTTATAATTACAAACTGGGTATTTTCAATCATTTTTCTACACTAATCACCCACATGAATTTATAATTAGAGTCTGATTTCATGCAAATGAGGGCATTGCATGATCTCAAGTGTGGGGAAGGGTTATAAATTCTCTCGGGTTTATACTTGGTTTATTTGCCAAATTTTATGAAAATTTGAAAATTTTTCAACTAAATGAATTTAAAATCATGTTTATATATATTTATGAACGGTGAAAACTAGGTGTTAATACCGAAATTATCGTTACCTCGGAAAGGACATAAATTGAGAAACACCCTAAAACGCTTGAATTCATTTAAAATGGAATAAAGGAGAATAAAAAGGCAAAGAAAGAAACTAAGTGTGGGGAGAATGTACCTAGTTATTCAATTAAAAACTATCTAGCACATGTTTCCGTAAAGTTATTGCAGGTGCTTTTGTTTTGGACTAAATTAACTATTTTACCCGATGAAAGAAAAGAAAAGTTGGATCTACACGATGAATCAATTCCATCATTAAAAGGAAGTAAAGTCTTCCGAAAAAGACACGCGCTTCTTGATTTAGGTCAAGAAGTTGTCGTCCAGACCAGCTGTAGGTTGATGAAAAATCTAGAAAAGTCATCACTAAAATCAGCAGGAAATCCACGGACCTCAGCATCAAACAGGGTCGCCATGTGGTCAGATTTATCCTAACCATGAGAAGGATTTATCTCGTACAATGGGGGGCACCGTGCAAATTAGCTTGATAAGACTAATGAATTAGATCCCCAGAAAGGATAATCTCCTTAAAAGATCAAAAATCAGCTTTTAAGACTGATATTACTCAATCCTTGAGATTGACCTTAAAGATTGAGATTTCAAACTCATGGAATTCAATGATATCTAAACTCGAGCTTGAACGAGAAAATATTTTGATCAAAAATTACAAACCGATTTGTTTTCTGAAAACCTATTTTCAAATGCGTTCATTACCATTGAACGTAAAATCCTAGGAATTCACCTGGAATTCATTAGGTCACCTGAACCAAATCGGGTGTCAACCGTAAGAACGGTGGTTCCATAGCATGGTCGAAGACAGGACCTTGTGCCAGACCAAAATAATTATAGGATGATCTTTACTATTGCTCCTACAAAGGATAGTACTAGCATCCGACACGTTTGTGGACCATAATCAAATGCATGTCATTAGATATTGCCTTAACAGTTGCTTGTTCATCACTTTCCTTTACAACCGGAAGGTAGTTTACCGAAAGGTAATATACGGGACAAGTAAACTGGACGTGTTGCTTTCCTAATACAAGGTTAGCAAGTGGGTGACACAAAATCATAAGTTTTGAGCTAAAATTTTCAAATCTGAAACCCACAAAACCCACAAAAATATTTTGCAACACCGGTGAAGGGTTATTCCGGAAAACTTATCTAGGGTAAAAGCTAGATTAAATTTTCAAAAAGATCAAATATTTCCTTAAGGATCTACATTTTCATAGTCATGTGGGACTGTAAACCACATCGTTACTATCATTGTTTATACCGCCGTATCAAAATCACTGATGTATAAAGTGTGAAGAATAAAGAAGTGATTCGTGTGATTTAATTTCAAGTTCTGTATTGCTTGAGGACAAGCAACGTTCAAGTGTGGGGATATTTGATAGTACTCCAAATGAACATATATTTAGTAGCAATATCCTCCTAATATGTAAATTATTTAGTTGTAATTTTCCTATTGTAAGTTGTAATCGTTTATATTAAATAAGTGCGAAGACAAAAGGCGAAAACGAAGATTTGAAGACACAAACGTCCAAAAAGCTCAAATGTACAAGATACAATTCAAAAGGTTCAATTTATTGATGAGAAATGTCTAAAAATGACAAGAGTACAAGTTACAAAACGCAAAGTACACGATATAAAATAGTACGCAAGGACGTTCGAAAATCCAGAATCGGGACATGAGTCAACTATCAACGCCCGACTCAACGGTCTAAAAATTACAAGTCTACTATGCACAAGAATATAATATAATATATAAATTATTATATTAATTATTTATATTTTATATTTATATATAAATTATGTCGACAAGCAAGGTTCCAAAATTATGTGAGCTGGATTTTCAAACTCCACGACTCGCGGAGTTTGCAGTCTTAAAACTCCATGACTCGCGGAGCTGTCAGAAATCAAAACGCCTATAAAAGGCCATGCATTCTGCCGAGTAAAAATATAAAAAAATAATAATAATAATACTCTGTAATAAATAATAAATAAATATATATATATATATATATATATATATATATATATATATATATATATATATATATATATATATATATATATATATATATATATATATATATATATATATATATATAGTATAGGGTAGTTTTATATTAGATTAGTTCGGGTTATGTAAAGGTTATTTTACGGGTTTTTGAAGTCGAAATTCTGTCCGTGTAACACTACGCGATAAATACTCAATGTAAGTTATGTTCTCCTTTTTAAATTAATGTCTCGTACTTAAGTTATCATTATGCTTATTTAATACCGAAGTAATCATGATGTTGGGCTAAAAATATTAAAATTGGGTAATTGGGCTTTGTACCATAATTGGGGTTTGGATAAAAGAACGACACTTGTGGAAATTAGACTATGGGCTATTAATGGGTTTTATATTAACTAAACAATACCTTGTTAATTTAATATACAAACTTTTAATTTGACGTATTTATATATAACCACATACGCTTGACTGGGTACGGTGGGCGGGATATCTATAAATACTAATAATTATTCATTTTACCGGACACGGAACTGGATTAATAGTTAATAGACTGGTTGAAACAGGGGTGAATTACATTTAAGGGTAATTGGTGTAATTGTTAACAAAGTAGTAAAACCTTGGTTTACACGCAGTCGATAACCTTGTGTATTCATTAAACAAAGTATTAAAACCTTGTTACAATTCGAATCCCCAATTAGTTGGAATATTTGACTTCGGGAATAAGAATAATTTGACGAAGGCTTTCGCTCTTTATATTTATGACTGATGGACTATTATGGACAAATCCGTATGAACATATTAAATAATCCAGGACAAAGGACAATTAACCCATGGGCATAAAACTAAAATCAACACGTCAAACATCATGATTATGGAAGTTTAAATAAGCATAATTCCTTTATTTTCATATTTAATTGCACTTCTAATTATTGCACTTTTATTTATTGTTATTGTATTTAATTGCACTTTTAATTATCGTACTTTTTAATTATCGCACTTTTATTTATCGAAATTTCATTATCGTTATTTATTTTACGTTTTAAATTAAGTTATATTTATTTTACATTCGGTTTTAACTGCGACTAAAGTTTTAAAATTGACAAACCGGTCATTAAACGGTAAAAACCCCCTTTTATATATTATTATATATAATTATATATATTTTGTACAAATATAGTTGTTTAAAAATATAGTGTGCAATAAGCCCGCTCCCTGTGGAACGAACCGGACTTACTAAAAACTACACTACTGTACGATTAGGTACACTGCCTATAGTGTTGTAGCAAGGTTTAGGTATATCCCATTTGTAAATAAATAATTAAAACTTGTGTAATTTGTAACGTATTTCGTAGTAAAATATAGTACTATCACGTAACCCCACACTACCACATCAAAAACATTCTTATTCTTAGCTATGACGACCTCGATCAAACTTCGGGACGAAATTTCTTTAATGGGTAGGTACTGTGACGACCCGGAAATTTCCGACCAAATTTAAACTAAATCTTTATATGATTTCGATACGATAAGCAATGTTTGTAAAGTTGAGTCTCAAAAATTTTGAACTGTTTCATATATACAGTTAACCTTTGACTTTTCCCGACGATTCACGAATAACTATTCGTAAATAGATGTGTGTGTGTGTGTATGTATATATATATATATATATATATATATATATATAAACAATAATTGAAATATAATTTAAAATAGTATATGATGTTAGTGTTAAAAAAATTAATTATGTAAAATAAAATGAAATATGATATTATAATAATTACTGTTTCTTTAGTGAAGAGGTGTAACCTACAATTATATTTTATGCTTTATGTGTCCAACAAGAATTATATTTATCTATATACCCTACATTCAATCACTTCTCTTCTTTATTATTTTGTTTTTGAATATCATTGTGCTACTAGTCTGGATCGAGATAGCCTTTATCATTATAATACAAATGACTTTTGTCTTCTTGGATTTATATACAGGTGCACACATCTTTGTCCATCATTTTTTCATCTTTCACATGCACACAATTATATATATATATATATATATATATATATATATATATATATATATATATATATATATATATATATATATATATATATATATATATATATATATATATCATTCATATACAACTAAGACATATCATTGTCTCTGCATTTGAATTTCATGTACTACATAAACCTTTAACTATTGCCATTTATTTTCAACAAAGACTCACGGGTTAGTATCGAAGATAGGGATGGAATTATTTTAATTTTTTTTTTGACTTGCACATGCAAATAGATTGAATTGTATATAATTCTATTTCTTTTCTCTTGAAAATGATGGCACCCATTTTATCTATTATATATTTGTATTATTTTCCAAATCAGTTCAACACCCCACTACTTTTTGCTTTTGTGGGTTACTTGAACCAATCTCCTTATTTTACTACTCTACCACTCGTTCCAAACTATTGCTAATTGATTTTGCGTTTATTTCTTTTTAATATTTTAACACTACACATGCATGCACTCAAATATTCCCTTGTTCTTTTGTCAAACACACCTATGTAATATAGATATCTATCTCTATTTTTAAGACTAACATGCTCGATCTTTTTCTACTTTATGATACTCAACAAACTATCACCAACTCCATAAAACTATTATCATCATCAACTTGTCACCTACCACTAACATAGAACACCATCTCCTATTTGCATATGTTACTATTTCAATCATTTTATATATTTTTTTCTTCTTTCCTTTCCATACATATAATATATATATATATATATATATATATATATATATATATATATATATATACTAAGGATATAACTACATCTATATCTAAAAACGTATGTGTATGCAATCGATTGATTGATCAGGTTCTTTACTGGGGGAATATTATCAACCGTAAACCACCAAACTCTTAAAAATTTTCTTCTTAGTTTACTTGAGCCAAATACCATCGAATGCTGCCTTGCTATTGTATCTAACGAAACCATAACCATCAACAAACCTGAAACAGAGCATCTCTATCATCAAACCATCACATTCAACCATATTTTTTTTCTCTCTAAAAATTCTTATGCGTGAACCTTGAGAACCGCTACCCATAAATCACCATCACCATCTTTCTTTGTTACCATTCGACTACCACTATCTTCCTTGATTATTTTCACAACACCATGATTTGACCACCATATTCATCACCTCAACCGTCATCCAATATCACCACATTACTTGTTTCTTTCCTTCTTCCTCTATGGCTACCACCACACTTTGATCACACACCACTTACGACCACCATCTTCAACCAAGAAACACCACCACCATGGACACATCATCTCTCTCTCACTATATATCTCCTTTTTCTATTTTGAAATTGAAAACAAACCATAGTCACCACCTTCTTCACCATAATAACCATGAACACCTATTTTATGTTCCTGTTTAGAATTAACAACCAACACTTTCGATCTACTGCTACCAGTCTACTTTTGTTTGAATCCCTTCTAATTTTGCTGTTAACCATCAAAGATCACCACCACTCAAGCCGCCATCATTAAAACCCAAACAACCACCACACGCCGCCATTAAAACACCTACAACTTACTGTGGCAGCTGAGTTTGACTGCTGCAATTGTTTTTCCGTTTGCAACCATCACACGCCACCACCATCAAAAACCACTTGCACGATGTTATTGTTGTTTATCGCTACTACTACTACAACTAGATATTTAATTCGCTGTATAAAATAATGAGAATAAAAAAAACGAAGAGAAGATTGATTGATGACGTATACGGTAGATTCCTTTTTGCTCCTGGTTAGAAACGAAGGCCCCACCCACTAATTTCCTATCAACCTAATTGATTTGTTGCTATACATTTACAATCTAACGGGTGTTGGGCTATAAGCTTTCATTTTATACTTGGGCCAAGTTTCGCTTTAATATTGGGCCAAGACAAGTTTATGTTTTTCTGTTTCAAAACCTACCATGAACTTGGTTGTAATCTTGGGCCAAATGTATTCTTGGGCCGACTGATATATATTGATGATGCTGGTTAGAGATGTTACGAGTTTGATAATGATTTTTATTATGATTCACGATGATTAAGAAGAAAAACATATAGATATACGGGTTGTATATATTAGTCTGTCATACAAATCATAAATGAAACAGACAGACTATTGGTTTGGTGTTGTGTTGATTTATGAGAGGTCGCGGGTTCGAGACTTGGGGGCGACATTTATTTATATTTTTTTTGTTAGAAATATAGTTAAGGCTGGAAAGATGGGTTAAAAAAATAAATATGGGGTTTAAAGCAAGATCGAACTAGTAGCTCAATGGTTAAGAATATTATCGGGTTAGCGGGACGTCGCGAGTTTAAACCCGGACTTGGGCATTAATTTTATGGGCTACTTCTTTGAGGTAGTTTACTTATTATTATTATTATTATTATTAATATGATTATTATTAATATAGGTATGAACATATAACATTTTATTATTAGTATTATCATTAAAATTATCATTATTATTAAAAACTACCATTTTTATTAAAGTTATCATTATTAGTAAAATTATCATTATATATAAAATTATCATTTTTATTAAACTTATTATTATTATTATTATTATTATTATTATTATTATTATTATTATTATTATTATTATAACAAATATTATTTATCTAAAATATAATTATTACATATCTATACTAATATTACATAGTTTTATATTTTGAAACAAAATATTATTTTTATTAAGTGATACATAATATATAAATATATTATACAATATAGATAGTAATATGATTATATATGTAAAAAAAATAATCTTAATACATTATAAACTTAGTTAATTAATATTATACGTGTTAATATATGAATGATATAGGTTCGTGAAATCCGAGGCCAACCTTATACTTGTTCAATGTCGTCATATGTATTTTTACTACAAAATACAGTATGGTGAGTTTCATTTGCTCCCTTTTTTAAATGATTTTGCAATAGATATTTTTGGGACTGAGAATACATGCGTTATTTTTATAACTGTTTTATGAAATAGACACAAGTAATTGAAACTACATTATATGGTTGAATGGATCGAAGCCGAATATGCCCCTTGTAGCTTGGTAGCCTAAGAATTAGGGAACAGACCCCCTAATTGACGCGAATCCTAAAGATAGATCTATCGGGTCCAACAAGCCCCATTCTGGAATTTGGAATGCTTTAGTACTTCGATTTTATCATGTCCGATGGGTGTCCCGAAATGATGGGGATATTCTATATGCATCTTGTTAAGGTCGGTTACCAGGTGTTCAATCCATATGAATGATTTTTAAACACTTGCGAGTGTATGATTATTGAATAAAGGAAATCTTGTGGTCTATTAAAATTATGGAAATGATTGATTATGATAAACTAATGAACTCACCAACCTTTTGGTTGACACTTTAAAGCATGTTTATTCTCAGGTATGAAAGAAATCTTTCGTTGTGCATTTGCTCATTTTAGAGATATTACTTGGAGTCATTCATGACATATTTCAAAAGACGTTGTATTTGAGTCGTCGAGTTCATCAAGATTATTACTAAGTCAATTATAGTTGGATATATTATGAAATGGTATGCATGTCGTCAACTTTCGATGTAAAGAAAGTTTGTCTTTTAAAAACGAATGCAATGTTTGTAAAATGTATCATATAGAGGTCAAGTACCTCGCGATGTAACCAAATGTAATGTATTCATCCAGATAGATTAGGACGGGTCGTTATAGCTTCTCCCACGGTCGACCGTGATTCAACCGCAGAACACCTAACAAAATTGATTTGTCCTAACACCTTATACAAATTCAATAATCAATAGATTGCAAGAGGACAAATTGATATCTCTGTCAAAGTACTCTCAATCTAGCTACCTAACCCATTAAATTTTACTAGACAACATTCATCATTTGTCTATTAAAGCAAATGCATTCAACAAATTCACTTCAACTACTCCAAACATCTCTTTGCAAAGCAAAAGTTTTTCTTTTCACAATGAGATCTATTGTTGAAGGGAGAGAAGTTCTTACACATCATCTTACTACCTACTCTCTTGAAAGCTTCTCAAACATCAAGTGGGATGCCTTTCTTAATCTAAGAGGTTCACTCTATCCGCTTCACATCAATGAATTCTATGAGAATTTTCAATTCTCACAAAATAATGAGAAAATCTCATTTTCTCTTTATGGAAGAAGTTATTCATTAACGCTTAAAGAATTTGGAAATATTATGGATGTTCCGAATGAAGGTCGAACATTCTTTCTAGAACCAAATTCATTCAATGAATTTCCTGAATGGGTGAAGAAAGACAATGCACTAGATATTATGTGTAATGGAACTCTTAGACCCGAATTCATCAAAAAGGATGGATTCCTTTGTCAACATCTTGCATCGACATATGATCTCTGGAAATAGATCATCACTGCAAATGTTTATGGAAAGGGGGAACTACTGGATCGACTGGATGCAAATGAAGTCACCTTCATATGGTGTCTTCTGAACTCCACGGAAGTAAATGTTGCACACTTCATGGCATCAAGAATACAACATGCAAGTCAACATTCCCACATGTCACTTCCGTATGGTCTCCATCTAACCAAGCTTTTCGCATATGTTGGAATGACATCTCCGTTTCATCATTCCATTCAAGTCTCTTCATATTCAATATGCAAAGCTTCCACCAAGCATATCCAAGAACCTCCTCTTGAAAATCCACCCAACTTTTGTTCTCTTTCGACACAGGGACAAAACAGTGTAATTCATGGAAACATTCTAAAACTTGGTCGAAGATTATCACGACTTGAGGACAAGGACAAGGGTCACTCCTCTCATCATGAAAATTGAGCTTCTTTTAACTATCATGTATTATCTATGTATGAATTATCTGTGCTTAGTACGTGCCTTGAATAAAATGTGTGCTTGTTGTGTTTTAATATATATGTTTTTCCAACATGCACAATTTAAGGGGGAGTTTTGTTCTAAGGGCGAGCTTAGTTCTAGGGGAGCTAACCTTTTTGCTTCGACAAAAGGGAGAGAAAGATGGATACAAGTGATTGTTAACACTTGCGTATTTATAGCAAAATGTCCCTCATCACTTGTATGTTTGACATCATCAAAAAGGGGGAGAATGTTGGTTGAATGTGGATTAATGCACTAAACGATAAACTTAAGTATGATTAACCAAAGAATATGTTTTGATGATGACACATACATATGCATAAGTGATGACTGACATCTTAACATAAAACACGTAAGGTCACTAATTCATACTTTATCTTGCAAATGACCAAGTCAAACATAGGTTAAAGAATGAAATTAAAACTTCAGCTAAACACACAGTCGAGGTACGGTCGACTGCATAGTCAACCGTGAAAACCCAAACTGAATTGCAACGCAGTTTTGTGAAAACAAGTTGCACGGTCGCCACCACGGTCAATCGCAGTGCGACCGCAGTTTTCTCTGTTACCATTTTTGACCAAATAAAGTTTGACTAGTTTTCGACATCTATAATTCATGAAACCTTTCTCAACACACTTAGAATAGATGCCTTCTTCATACTCAACCGAGGTTTGTTCATAAAAACACTAATTGTGATTAATTACGCCTAATGACATCTTAATGACAAAATAACCAAGATTAGGCATAATACATAAGTGTTAATCAATAACTTGTGATCTTAATTCTTATCTAGATATCCTTAGTATGATCATCAAGTACCAACACACTTAAGCCAATGTCACTAGAACAATGATTGCTATTAGAAAAGACTTAGTGATTAATTAAGTCTAAATGAGGAACAATGCTCTCAAGATTAACTAGTAATGACTTGTAGTCCTAAAACACACTTAGATACATTTAGGATGGTCACCAAGTCCCAACTAGAGATTGCTCTTCCCTTGTGCATTTAATGTGTGCTTACACATTAATCATGTAATGTGTCATATTGCACATTAAACTTATTAAGTGCTTAAATTATAAGTTATGCAAGTATCTATATGATTGATCCTAGAATAACTATCTCTTGCTATGTGAGTATTACTTGCTACTTGCCAATATGCTTAATACTCATAAACTTGTCAACTTGATTAATATGTTTGCTATGTGCTCATTATTTAGGATTCAAGTAACTAACCTACTCCAATAGATTAAGTGTAAAATGGTTCACAATGAAAGTATAGTCAATTGTCTATTTGATCTAGTCTAAGTAACTAAGGGTGATTGCTTATGACTTAACTTTGATGTCTCTACATGCTTCATGATTATCTTATAGAGACATTGTTCAATTAATCTCTAACTAAACTTAAAAAGAACCTGACTTGTGATTAATTGAAACTAGAAAGTTAATGACATAGTGACTAGTCTTTAGAATTGAACCAAAGACATTAATGTGACTAACTAAGTCTTGACCAAACTGAAATTTCCCTAAATATCAATCAAGACACTTCTCCAAGAATGTTGGGTTTGCTACTTTTGGAATGATTAGTCACTTTCATGCATTAAGACCAAATCTCACACACTTAATGCATATAGTACTTGTATAGGATGTTTGGTTTCTTTTGCAGGTGCTAGAATGAGTAAAGGTGCCAAAATGTGGTGTTCAAATTTGAGTCAAACGGCTATACAACGGATACCTAATTTGGACTGGAGCACGCACGGTCGCACCACGGTCGACCGTGCAGGCAACCGTGTGTCAACGGCTATTTTTTGAATCTCACTATAAAAGGCAAACATTTAAGAGCATTTGAAGTTGACCCTCTTGCATATTTCAAAGGCTTATCTCCAGTGATCACAAGTGCATCAATTACTACTCAAATGTGATCAAGCAAGAGAAGATTCTATGATCTTATAGATATAGAATTGGGTTGTTGTAAACTTACTAATCAAAAACATTTAACTTGTGAGTTTACTTAATGTAATGTATGTCCTATTATTGTGTTAGGATCATCATTGCAAAGTGTATAAGTCTTGTAACTTCAATTTATAGAAGCATAGGCGAGCTTAGTGATCCACTTCCTTAAAGGGACTTAGGAAGTTGATTAATCTTATTTGAAGATTAATACTTGCCCAAGGTGAAGATAAGTTGATCTAGGTTGGAGTTGATCTTTCAAAGGGATAGAAAGATTAGGTTTGTTGTGTACCAAAGAAGTTGAAGACTTGTAGATCGAATCTCCACCGAGTTTGGAGAAAAGTGCTTAGTGAAGCAACAAATCCTGATTAGTGTAATCGGGGAGTGGATTAAGGTGGATTAGTAAACATCCACCCGAACCACTATAAATCCTTGTGTCTATATTCTTTACATTACTTCATTGATCATTTTGAACATATACACTACACACATCAAGTTTGAGTTGAGTTGGTTGATCAAAGTTAAATCGAATTTGGTGATCAATCGAAAAAGTGTTAAAAATGTATTAATTAACTATTTACCCCCCCCCCCTAGTTACTTACACCGTTATCGTCCTTTTTGTTTATTTTGTAGCCGAGATTTTGAGCAAATTTCTTTTAAGAGATCTTGACAATGGTATGTTGAAAGGGTGTTCTTTTGGGCAAAAGTTAAAAATTAACCATTCTCAATTTGCGGATGACACCATTATTTTTGCTCACCCTTCCGTTCAAGAACTTAATCGAATCAAGTAAATCTTGAGCTTATTTTCTCCACTTTCCGGGTTGCAGATGAATGCCGTCAAGACTACGTTATATGGCATTCATGTCTCTAGAGAGAATATGATTTCTTTTTCGACCATTTTTGATTGTAAAGTGGGCATATTCCTGCTAGAATATTTAGGCATTCCGATTGCCTTATCTTGCAACAAAAATTCTATGTGGGATCCCGTGATAAAAAAAAGTTTAGAAAGAAACTAGCGAGATGGAAGGGAAGATGTCTTTCTTTCGGGGGCCGTCTTGTTATGGTGAATGCGGTTATTTCCAACCTTCCTCTTCATTACATGTCCTTATACAAAGCTCCTTTCTCCGTTATCAAATAACTAGAAAGATATCGAAGAAATTTTCTTTGGAGTGGCGATTGTCTTAAAAAGAAAACTTGTCTTGTAAAGTGGGAGTTGGTATGTCTACCTTAAGATATGGGCGATTTAGGTATTACTCCGCTTCGTGTTAAGAATCTATGCTAGCTAAATGATGGGCTAGAATTGTAAATACCCGTCCTAATCCATCTGGACGAATACATTACATTTGGTTACATCGCGAGGTACTTGACCTCTATATGATACATTTTACAAACATTGCATTCGTTTTTAAAAGACAAACTTTCATTACATTGAAAGTTGACGGCATGCATACCATTTCAATAATATATCCAACTATAATTGACTTTATAATGATCTTGATGAACTCAATGACTCGAATGCAACGTCTTTTGAAATATGTCATGAATGACTCCAAGTAATATCTCTAAAATGAGCAAATGCACAGCGGAAGATTTCTTTCATACTTGAGAATAAACATGCTTTCAAGTGTCAACGAAAAGGTTGGTGAGTTCATTAGTTTATCATAAACAATCGTTTTCATTATTTTAATAGACCACAAGATTTTCATTTCATTTCTCATAAACATCTTCTCATATCAGGCATGTCGCAAACTGCATAGAGATAAAAATCATTCATATGGTGAACGCTTGATAACCGAACTAACAGGATGCATATAGAATATCCCCATCACTCCGGGACTCTCATCAGACATGATAATTGAAGTACTAAAGTATTTGTAACCCGAATGGGACGTGTCAAGGTCCATAGATCTATCTTTAGGATTCGCGTCAATTACGGGCCATTTCCCTAATTCTTAGGCTACCAAGCTAAAAAGGGGCATATTCGATTCGATAATCCAACCATAGAATGTAGTTTCGATCACTTGTGTCTATTTCGTAAAACATTTATAAAAGTTGCGCATGTATTCTCAGCCCAAAAATATAAAGGGTAAAAAGGCAAATGAAACTCACGGTAATGTATTTTGTAGTAAAAATACATATGACGACATTGAACAACTGAACAATGCAGGGTTGGCCTCGGATTCACGAACCTATATCAGTTGTATATATATTAATACACATAATCGTAATCGAACAAATTTATTTATTATATCTTAATTTATATATTATATATTTAATTTGTGTATATATTCAAAATGATTAATATCTGTATAGTTATATTAATATATCCATATTTATTTATATACATTATTGTTTAGTGTTATATTTAAAATCAATAGTTTGTTTTATGTACGTGTTTAAATAATTAATATTAGTAAGTTTGATTTATATAGTTATGTGAAATATTAGTATGTGTGATAAGTGTATTTTATGTACAAAATATTTATTTCTTTAAAAAAAATAGTTTTTGATAATAATGATAATGTACTAATAATAATAATAATAATAATAATAATAATAATAATAATAATAATAATAATAATAATAATAATAATAATAATAATAATAATAATAATAATAATAATAATAATAATAATAACTTTATTAATAATAATACTAATAATTAGTAATTTACTTAAATTAAAATTTTATCCATAGTTTTTAAATCCATACATTTATATATATTCTTATAATCTTAATGATAATATTAGTTTTTAACAAAAACGACAGGCTTGGAAATAAAGTTACTTTAGTGATAAGGGTAATAATAATAATAATACTAATACTGATAATAATAATAACTTTAATAATTTTACTACTGATGATATTAATGATAATGATAATACTAATAATAATGATATTGTTAAGAATGATATTTATATTAATACTAATACTTATAATAATAATAATAATAATAATAATAATAATAATAATAATAATAATAATAATAATAATAATAATAATAATAATAATAATAATAATAATACTACTACTAATAATAATAATAATAATAATAATAATAATAATAATAATAATAATAATAATAATAATAATAATAATAATAATAATAATAATAATAATAATAATAATAATAATAATAATAATAATAATAATAGAAATCTTGTTAATATTGATAATATTAATAGTCATATTACTTAGTAATAATACTTTTATTGGTAATAATATTAGTAATAACATTAATAATAATCATAATCATAATTGTAACTAGGGTTATGATAGTAATAATAAATGGTAACTAATACTTATATTAGTAATAGTCTTATAAAAATTAATAATAACGATAATAATAAAAATATTTAGTGATAATACTAGTAATGATATTAATAATAATATTAGTAATAATAATACAATTATAGTATTAATCTTTGTGTATATAATTACAATTATAATTACTAATAATAGCAATAACATTAACAATAATAATAATACTAATAATAATAATAATAATAATAATAATAATAATAATAATAATAATAATAATAATAATAATAATAATAATAATAATAATAATAATAAAAATAGAAAACTACCTTAGGAAGGGCTTCTAAAAAAAATTGTGCCTCATACGAGGCTCGAACCCCCGACCTCTCGAAAACCCAAAACACTCCTAAACATCCTTCCATGCACATTTTTTTGTATTTTCTATGCGACTAAAAAAAATATAACCCGTATTTATATTGATTCATCTTCTTCCTTTTAGAATTGAAAATCGATTACAGGTTTGTCATTCACAAAAAATATAAATACATCGAAGTAATAATAACAATTAAGCATCCAGTGTTTATATTAATTGAAAAAAAAAATTAACAGCATAAGAGCTGCTGCTGTTGTCACGACAGCTTTTTTTTTTTTTAAATTTTGATTAACGATTTGGTAACATTTTAGTCAAAATTTATAACACGAAACACATTACAAATCAATACTAGAAACTATTGGAAATATTAATTTAACTCAAATCGAAACAGAAAAATCGAATTTGGCTCAAGAACAAAAATTGACTTTTTGAAGTTTAAACTTTGACTCCGAAATTCGGGTTTATATAACGAATTGAAATTTGAGATTTTGAAGAAAGTTTAAGTAGACAATTCCTAACAAAACTGCAATCTTAGATTTTGAAATTGATTGGATAGCTTATGAAGAAAATGGTACGCATACAGGCGAAAACCAACTGTATTTTCAGTTTCTGATTAATTCACAAAAAAATGGCAGTTTACAGTGTTTGTGTATTTGACATAGAGAGTAGAGAAGACAATTGGATTACTCAGTATCAATGAGGATCGAATGCTTTATAGAAAGAATGGGTCGACAAAAATAATTAGAGCAGACAAAAAAAATAAAAAAATAAAATAAAATTTGATAGCAATTTGTAACAAATTTGTACTGTTAATTGATATTGATCTCAAACGAATTTTGTTTTGTGCCTGTGACTTAGTCGACAAATTTACAATCAGGAAAAAAAAGTTTTAGAGTTGGTAAGGACTTTAAACCGAATACAGCTTCATTCTTGTTTTTATATAAAAATTAATTTTAATAATAATAATTCTATTAATAATAAATAATAATAATAATACTGAATTTTTTTACTAATAATATCATAATAATAAATCTATTAATAATAATTATCCTAATAATAACAATTTTTAAGAATATTAACACTAATAGTTATAATAATGCTCAAAATGATATTATTAATAACAATATTAATAAGTTGTATTATTTTTATGATAATAATAATAATTATTATTATATTAGTATATGATAATAATGATTCTTGATAACTTAAATGATATTATTAATAATTTTAATGGTTAAAGTTTATAATAATACTGAAGATAAAATAAGTTACATGTATTCTATTTTCATATTAGAATAATGATATTAATAATACTGATTTTGATAATAATATTAATAATAATAAAAGTAATAATAATATTAAACAAATATATTTTCAACTTGTAATTTCATTTTATATATTACCCTTTTATATTATCGACTATGTGATACTTATATCATAATTGAATTTTTAATATCTATATATTTTTATATATTCCAATATACATATAATATTTACAACAATGGTTCGTGAATCGTCGGGAATAGTCAAAGCCAAATGAATATATGAAAAGTAGTTCAAACATTTTGAGATTCGATTAAATAGACTTTTCTTATCATGTCGAAATCATATAAGAATAAAGTTTAAATTTGGTCAAAAATTTCCGGGTCGTCACGGTACCTACCCATTAAAGAAATTTCATCCCGAAATTTAATTGGGATGGTCATGGTTGACAATAAGTATGTTTTCATGACGAATATGAGTCGATAAATATAGTTTTATCATCATTGAGTAATATGGATAAAACAATTCGATTATTCGAAGAGTACGAATGAAGCTATCTCAAAAGAGTAAAATGAGAAAAGATTCGCCTTAGCATTTGACGTAGTCAGGGTTGAATTTAGAAAATAAGGTGCGTCTTAACTTTTGATGTTGTCTTGGTTGAATTCCGGAATTCAAGGGATTTAAAGAAAATCTTCGAAATCTAAAAGATTTGATTCTTCGGTGAGTAAGGAATTTAAGATCTCTATAATTAAATACGATGATCTGCCTTGATTACTCTGTCTGATATTTCCATTATAAATTAAACTTTTTTCGTTCCATTATATTCACCATTCCTATACTTTCTTCCTTAGTTCTTACATCCAAAAGATTGTAAAAATGCTTAATCCCGCTCTAATCCTTGATATTTTCTTAATTATCATTTCTGTCATCCTTCTTTTCAATCTTCCACCAGAATAATCTGTTTATTTCTACTATTACCTTGGGGGGATACTATTCTTAATTCTACCATGTCTTTATATTGATGTTCGTATTAATATCCATGGTTTGTAACCTCCGTGTTGTTATTGGGCTTTATATTTTCTCTTATATTTTGGAGCTCTTTGCCTTTTTATTCTCCACTCAACCTCTAATAAAGCGAGTAATGGTCCAGAATTCATAAGTATGGAATTTCGAATGAACTATATGTTCTAAATAAGAAAGAATGTAATAGCACGATTTGATTTGTCAAATTACCTGAATCACTGAAAATAGAACTATCAAGAAGATATGTTCTCGATATGTTCGGAGATTAGATGGAATGTAAGAGTCGTGTAACATGGCACATGATGACGTTATGGTCTGTGAATCATCAAGTTCCATTAGAAACTCAGCATGACTTACTGTAATATAATCACGTTGATCAAGTGTCATTATATTATACTAACTCATGCTTCAGTTCCCAACACCACTTCAAAAACTTTCATATTTTAAACTCAAAGGTTATAGAATTTAGAAACTAAAATAGTTTCTTTTATGATGTAATACAGGTAGCACGAAGAGATAAATAACTCCGGACGAGAATATTGATGAAAATATCTTCAGAAATATCGAAGATATTTATGATGATATTTTGAAATTTCTAAGTTCGATGGTTGATGAAGAAAGATTTTCCGCAAGATTTTAATATGAGTACGGAGCAAGATATTCGTTGAAGGTTTCCTCGGATCCAGAATTACCTGGATTCTTTGAATATATGGTATGGTCCTTGTATTTGACCTTGGTCTCCTTCATGGTTAGTTCAATCTGTTTTTCAGTTCCAACTTTTCTGAGCTTTTCCAACATACTATTCTTTATCATCAAACTTCCGATGATTAAGGTCGTTTACGGTTGTCTACGGTTTCTGCTGCTTCATTCAGCTTTTTCAATATTCAGAGTATTGATTTGCAGACTGGGTGCTTTTCAGAATTTCAGAATGAAAGATCGTAATTCTAAGAGATAAATGTTATACATATATAACTGTTGATGTAGATATGTTGTGAGTTTTCAAAGTACTGATTGCTGATTCTGGGTAATTGGTATGTCAGTTCTCGTTACAAGATGCGGATGAGTATATGATAGGGTTTCAATGAATAAATATAATGATTTATCAGAGAGATTTAAGCTGAGAAGCAACGAGGTTGCTGGTACGTCTGCTGGTAATATGGTGGAATATAAAAGGTTCCCTGGTAACAATAAAAGAGCACGCATATATATCAAGGTTATAATAAGGTTGTTTCGAACGAAAAGTTGAAGTTGACTTGCTGGAGCTGTGACAAAATTTGCTACTTTGAAAGGGATTACCAAGTTATTTTGGGTAATAATAACACTAAGGAATTAGCACAGCTACGTGTTAAACATTTACTCAGTTGTCGAGAGTTTCTCAGGTGCATAACTATATGCATAAATCTTTCCTTCCGTAGATGAAGTGCGGTTGATTCATCCTATCGATTGAGGTGTTTTCAAGAATCATGAAAGGTTTGAACGCAGATTGTAATTGTCAAGATACAAATGAGGTTTAAGATGAAATCAAGTGGAAAACTTGAAGAAATGTTTAGTTTCATATGTTATGATCAATATTTTAATTCATTTTAATTGTCCAATGTTGGTAGTCCACAGTTAATAGTCCACAGTTAACAATTCAATAATTCATATATAATTTAATATATAATATTTAAATTAATTAATACGTATCGTGACCCGTGTACATGTCTCAGACTCGATCACAACTCAAAATATATATATTATTGTAGAATCAACCTCAACTCTGTATAGCTAACTCTATCATTACTGCATATAGATTGTCTATGGTTATTCCAAATAATATATATAGTTGCGTCGATATGATATGTCAAAAAATTGTATACGTGTCCCGATATTTAAAATGCGTAAATAACAGTATTTAAATGACGATAAATAAAGTGCGTAAAATAAATAACAGAAATTAAATGACTATAAATAAAATTGCGAGAATTTAAATTGCGATAAATAAATTGTGATAATTAAATTGCGATAAATAAATTGCGATAAATAAAATGTAATACGGAATTAATCAGTTAGCTAGGAACAGTTAGCTAGGAACACTTAGCGTGGATTCTTAACAAAATTTCTCATAGTTAATTTGTTTGTTTCTAACAAATTTTTATTTTGTCCAATGTTTTCTTCATTATGCCACTTGTTGGATTCTGATAGGTCAAAATTCAAATATGAAATTGAATGAAAATGGCTATTCTGCGGTGAACGGATACGTATATCTGTGGGTGTAAATAGGATAGTAAATGACTGTTGAATTAGATTTGAAAGAATGTACAATGTACTTATTAATGTGAAATCTAAATATTCCTCGGGTATTACCTACCCGTTAAAATATTTTCACCATTAACAGTTTGTACGAAAGAATTTTTAATTACAATCTTTATGAAAAAATATATATACCTATATATTTTCTTCAGATGTAATCATGAATTTAATGAGTCAATATGATATTAAACTCATTTGATTTACCGTTAGAACAAGAATATATAATCTCTAAAACATTAGAGATTACATAATTGCTATGTCGAACGAAGATAAATGATGTAGAACGTCATATAGAACGATGATTATACTCGAGGTACAGAATGAGATATTGGGGCATGTGATGTTGAAACTTGTGTTGTTGGTGGTACTGTTGATGCCGGTGATGTTGCTGAAGCTGGTACGTTTTGTACCATATTTTCCAAGGCTACAACTCGGGCGCAAAGCTCATTGACTTCTGCTATTACTCCGGGATGATTGTCGGTCAGAACAAGTGGATGAATAAGGTTTAGAATTGTGGATAGAATATAATCGTATCGAGATACCCTGGAAATGAGGCTGAAAATGGTGTTTCGGATAGGTTCGTCGGTAAGTGCTTCAGGTTCATCGTTGAGAGGGCAATAAGGTGGGTGGAAGGGATCACCTTCTTCTTGTCTCCAGTGATTAAGTAGACTACGAACCCATCTCCAATTCATCCAGAATATATGATGGCTAATTGGTTGGTTCATTCCGGTCATACTGTTTTCGGAGCTTAGGTGAACATCCATGTCGGAATAGCTGTCGGAATTCGAGGAACTTGAACTAGTGGCGAGTTCCATTTCGTACGATTGAATAAAGAATTTTCGATATGAAATGATATTCGGATATCGGATGGTATTCTAATTACGTAGAATATTTATATATATAGAACAAAAGATTTCCTTAGATTACGGAGGAATTTACGGAATATGTCAGGCAAAGTTTACAGTAACAGATACGCTAAGATATGAATTTTGTCTATACACTATTCATACAATCAATGCAGTAAGATGTGTCTAGACTAAGAATGATAAGCAAATGATTCCCTAAGAATAATAAGAAGGTAATTTTTGACACGAAATGATAAGCAAAACTTTTGACATGCAGACACGGTCGAAGTCCAGACTCACTAATGCATCTAAACAACTACAAGTTAGACACACTAATGCAAGACCTGGTTCGCTAAGACCACCGCTCTGATACCACATGTAAAGACCCCCGCTCTGATACCACATGTAAAGACCCGTCCTAATCCATTTGGACGAATACATTACATTTGGTTACATCGCGAGGTACTTGACCTCTATATGATACATTTTACAAATATTGCATTCGTTTTTAAAAGACAAACTTTCATTACATCGAAAGTTGACGGCATGCATACCATTTCAATAATATATCCAACTATAGTTGACTTTATAATGATCTTGATGAATTCAATGACTCGAATGCAACGTCTTTTGAAATATGTCATGAATGACTCCAAGTAATATCTCTAAAATGAGCAAATGCACAGCGAAAGATTTCTTTCATATTTGAAAATAAACATGCTTTCAAGTGTCAACCAAATTCATATGGTGAACGCTTGATAACCGAACTAACAGGATGCATATAGAATATTCCCATCACTCCGGGACTCTCATCGGACATGATAATCGAAGAACTAAAGCATTCGTAACCCGAATGAGACGTGTCAAGGTTCATAGATCTATCTTTAGGATTCGTGTCAATTACGGGCCATTTCCCTAATTCTTAGGCTACCAAGCTAAAAAGGGGCATATTCGATTCGATAATCTAACCATAGATTGTAGTTTCGATCACTTGTGTCTATTTCGTAAAATATTTATAAAAGTTGCGCATGTATTCTCAGCCCAAAAATATAAAGGGTAAAAAGACAAATGAAACTTACGGTAATGTATTTTGTAGTAAAAATACATATGACGACATTGAACAACTGAACAATGCAGGGTTGGCCTCGGATTCACGAACCTATATCAGTTGTATATATATTAATACACATAATCGTAATCGAACAAATTTGTTTATTATATCTTAATTTATATATTATATATTTAATTTGTGTATATATTCAAAATGATTAATATCTGTATAGTTATATTAATATATCCATATTTATTTATATACATTATTGTTTAGTGTTATATTTAAAATCAATAGTTTGTTTTATGTACGTGTTTAAATAATTAATATTAGTAAGTTTGATTTATATAGTTATGTGAAATATTAGTATGTGTGATAAGTGTATTTTATGTACAAAATATTTATTTCTTTAAAAAAATAGTTTTTGATAATAATGATAATGTACTAATAATAATAATAACTTTATTAATAATAATACTAATAATTAGTAATTTACTTAAATTAAAATTTTATCCATAGTTTTTAAATCCATACATTTATATATATTCTTATAATCTTAATGATAATATTAGTTTTTAACAAAAACGACAGGTTTGAAAATAAAGTTACTTTAGTGATAAGGGTAATAATAATAATACTAATACTGATAATAATAATAACTTTAATAATTTTACTACTGATGATATTAATGATAATGATAATACTAATAATAATGATATTGTTAAGAATGATATTTATATTAATACTAATACTTATAATAATAATAATAATAATAATAATAATAATAATAATAATAATAATAATAATAATAATAATAATAATAATAATAATAATAATAATAATAATAATAATAGAAATCTTGTTAATATTGATAATATTAATAGTCATATTACTTAGTAATAATACTTTTATTGGTAATAATATTAGTAATAACATTAATAATAATCATAATCATAATTATAACTAGGGTTATGATAGTAATAATAATAAATGGTAACTAATACTTATATTAGTAATAGTCTTATAAAAATTAATAATAACGATAATAATAAAAATATTTAGTGATAATACTAGTAATGATATTAATAATAATATTAGTAATAATAATACAATTATAGTATTAATCTTTGTGTATATAATTACAATTATAATTACTAATAATAGCAATAACATTAACAATAATAATAATACTAATAACAATAATAATAATAATAATAATAATAATTATAATAATAATAGTAATAATAATAATAATAATAATAATAATAATAATAATAATAATAATAATAATAATAATAATAATAATAATAATAATAATAATAATAAAAATAGAAAACTACCTTATGAAGGGCTTCTAAAAAAAATTGTGCCTCATACAAGGCTCGAACCCCCGACCTCTCGAAAACCCAAAACACTCCTAACCATCCTTCCATGCACATTTTTCTGTATTTTCTATGCGACTAAAAAAATATAACCCGTATTTATATTGATTCATCTTCTTCCTTTTAGAATTGAAAATCGATTACAGGTTTGTCATTCACAAAAAATATAAATACATCGAAGTAATAATAACAATTAAGCATCCAGTGTTTATATTAATTAAAAAAAATTAACAGCATAAGAGCTGCTGCTGTTGTCACGACAGCTTTTAAAAAAAAATTTGATTAACGATTTGATAACATTTTAGTCAAAATTTATAACACGAAACACATTACAAATCAATACTAGAAACTATTGGAAACATCAATTTAACTCAAATCGAAACAGAAAAATCGAATTTGGCTCAAGAACAAAAGTTGACTTTTTGAAGTTTAAACTTTGACTCCGAAATTCGGGCTTCATATAACGAATTGAAATTTGAGATTTTGAAGAAAGTTTAAGTAGACAATTCCTAACAAAACTGCAATCTTAGATTTTGAAATTGATTGGAATTCTAGCTTATGAAGAAAATGGTACGCATACAGGGGAAAACCAACTGCATTTTCAGTTTCTGATTAATTCACAAAAAAATGGCAGTTTACAGTGTTTGTGTATTTGACATAGAGAGTAGAGAAGACAATTGGATTACTCAGTATCAATGAGGATCGGATGCTTTATAGAAAGAATGGGTCGACAGAAATAATTAGAGCAGACAAAAAAAATAAAAAAAATAAAATAAAAAATTTGATAGCAATTTGTAACAAATTTGTACTGTTAATTGATATTGATCTCAAACGAATTTTGTTTTGTGCCTGTGACTTAGTCGACAAATTTACAATCAGGAACAAAAAGTTTTAGAGTTGGTAAGGACTTTAAACCGAATACAGCTTCATTCTTGTTTTTATATAAAAATTAATTTTAATAATAATAATTCTATTAATAATAAATAATAATAATAATACTGAATTTTTTTACTAATAATATCATAATAATAAATCTATTAATAATAATTATCCTAATAATAACAATTTTTAAGAATAATAACACTAATAGTTATAATAATGCTCAAAATGATATTATTAATAACAATATTAATAAGTTGTATTATTTTTATGATAATAATAATAATAATTATATTACTATATGATAATAATGATTCTTGATAACTTAAATGATATTATTAATAATTTTAATGGTTAAAGTTTATAATAATACTGAAGATAAAATAAGTTACATGTATTCTATTTTCATATTAGAATAATGATATTAATAATACTGATTTTGATAATAATATTAATAATAATAAAAGTAATAATAATATTATACAAATATATTTTAAACTTGTAATTTCATTTTATATATTACCCTTTTATATTATCGACTATGTGATACTTATATCATAATTGAATTTTTAATATCTATATATTTTTATATATTCCAATATACATATAATTTTTACAACAATGGTTCGTGAATCGTCGGGAATAGTCAAAGGCCAAATGAATATATGAAAAGTAGTTCAAACATTTTGAGATTCGATTAAATAGACTTTGCTTATCATGTCGAAATCATATAAGAATAAAGTTTAAATTTGGTCGAAAATTTTCGGGTCGTCACAAGAATGAATTCCAATAAACAAAGTCTTTGGAAATCCATTGTCGTTACTACTTTCGGGTCATTTTTCAAGGGGAAGATTATGAATAATGTGTCTTCCTTACAAACGTCTCAACTTTCTCCAATTTGGAAGGATTTGATTAACCTCCAAAAAGAAGACTCATTATCGTGCATTGTTGGGCCTACGATTTGGAAATGGAAGATTGGAAACGGGGCGAATATTTAATTTTGGCATGATAATTGGGTGCAAGGAAGAATTCTAAAAGACGACTTCCCTTTCCTATTTAATATTTGTTTCGAACCTAATGCTTATGTACAACAATTTCGTCAGCCTGCTTCTCTCGATGTGGCCCAAACCGGTTGGAATCTGCTACTGTCTCATCCTCTATCTCAGTTCGACTTATAGATGGCTGTGCAACTTGAAGCTTTTTTATCGAGCATCAGGTTAGACGACAGCATCCCTGATAATGTTTTATGGACTGCCGATCCCAACACATTATTCTGTTGCTGATGCAATTCGAATTCTGGTCCATTCAAGCGATTTCGTTTAGCCTATCTGTCCTAAAGTTGTTTGGGGCAATAAAGTCGCGTCCAAAATTATGTAATTTCATTGGCTTGCAATTCGTAAAAGTATCCCTGTTAGAGACGTTTTGTCCCGAAGTCATATTTTACCTATCAATCATTCCACTTTATATGTGTGGTGTTTGGACGAGACTGAGACCATCGATCACCTTTTGTTACATTGTAGATGGTCCTTCAATATATGGGCGGACATATTTAGATAGTCGAATTTAAGATGGGTTATCCCGCGGTCGATTGAAGATTTTTCGTTCGATTGGTATTATGGTATGAGGATTAAAGTCTCGAAGTTTTTGAAATTGATTGGCCCCGCGATTATATGGGCCATTTGGATGGCTAGAAACGATTTCATCTTCAACAACAAATATATATGTCGATCGGTTATTGTGCGCAATAACAAGCTCAAAGTGTTTCTATGGGCAACGAACCTCAATTTTTGTCATGGTTTACATTCGTATGTATGAGAGCAAAATCCCTCTTTATTATGCTTTTAGGCCTTTGCGCCATTGTATGTTTCTTTCATTTTCAAGACCGAACTAGTCTCCGTCTTTGTTTCTTGTATTGATCCTTAATTGTTTTGATGAAGTGATTAAAGTTTAATATATTCTCTCTTCGCTGGAAAAAAAAGAAAAACAACAATACCTAATTCCACAAATGTAGGGTATGAGGAAGGTGAGTGCGAATGTAAATAATCATTTCTCGTATCCTAGATTAAAAGAAAGTCACTACACTACCCGCGGGTATAGAACCCGTGACTAGATAAGTTGATGTTGCTTGTAGCAAAGTTCCCACATTATCTCTTCCATGTTGGTTTAGGCAAGGGAATTATTGATGACATATTGTAAATTCATATAATATATATAACATTGAAGTCTATGTATATAATTATACGAGAAATAATTAACTCCAATATTTATATCAAAAAAATATACTAGTGCACAACTAGCTAGTCAAAATCATAAAACATACAGTAGTAGTATATGTAATTCATGTCCTTAATTACGTACTTACTAACAGACAGCCACTAACACTCATTTTCGGACCTCTTTCACAGTTTAAATCTGGAAGAAAAAGCTAAAGAAGCCTCGGCTTCTCGTCAAAGGAGTCATCCCAATCCGTATTTTGAATCGAATTCAGTCCCCTCATAAATGGAGCACTCGCTACATGAACCCCAGTAGAACTTAAAAACTCCGAGTATCCACCAGTTGAACCACCAGCTCCACCACCACCGCCCATACCCAACCCAAGAAAATCTAACGTGGTTGGTGCCGGTGGGCCCATCAGTAAATGATCATTAAAGTTCTCGTTTCGTTCTTGTTTCCTTTGAATAATATTATTATTATTCCAGTGACCAATACTAGTTTCTTGGTAGTGATCCGTGGGCCGTGGTGGTGCTAAACCGAGCGCATGTAAAAACGAGGTGTTTGATGATGTTGAACCCATCTGAGCTGCTTTTTGTAACAACGCAGTTGCTGAAAGAGCTGGTTGTTGAGACTGTACGTAACGAGTTTGATCAGTTTGCGGAAATAATGCCGGCTGGGTTGCGGTGGAACGGTACAACGAGGAGGATAACGAAAGCGACATTGGTTCGATAGGTAAGTTCCGATCAGCTCCCGTAACACCACATAACATATTAGAGTAACATGTTGGAGATGATTGAGATGATGGTAAAATTGTTGATGATGCAAAAATACTTGCATATACACCACTACTACTAGTAATGGCATTTTTATTACCGCTGGTAGTTGAACCACCACTAAGTGTGGTTGAGGCGGTGTTTGTTTCAACCACCTCAACCTCGGCTACCGCACCAAAAGAACCACCCGTCTGGTGCGCTAAACTTGTTGTGGCCTTTTCCGGCAAATCTGTAGCAAAAACATAATCACCATTATATTAGTCTACAATAAAATAAAACAAATGATATATAATAAACTTGTTGTGGCCTTTTCCGGCAAATCTGTAGCAAAAACACAATCACCATTATATTAGTCTACAATAAAATAAAACAAATGATATATAATGAGGTAGGTGATTCTCACACACCACTTTTTGATCCATGTACACTTTTATCTCATAAGTTTCAAGTTATGCCTTAAGTAGTTGAACTTATATTATTATTATATATGTAATTAAGGGTAAAATAGATAATTAGGTATGTACACTTTTATCTCATAAGTTTCCACTTATGCCCTAAGTAGTTGAACTTATATTATTATTATATATGTAATATGTAATATGTAATTAAGGGTAAAATAGATAATTATGTGTATATGGATGAAAAAGTGGTGTGGGTGACTGGTGTGTGTGGGGGATCACCTCAAGTTGATGTTAATTGTTTATAATTTTATATTGAAGTTTAAGTAGTTTAATGCAATCTAAAAAAGCATATAGTATGAACTTTGCTCCTACAAGCAAAAAGAGAAGGAACAATCATGGTGTACTTTTTCACACACGTAAAATCTTTCTTTTTTAATTACTTAGCTTTTTCTTCGATCTTTTGAACATTTAATAATTTAATAATAATAAATAAATGAGTTCTTTGTAATCATACTACCAACTCCCATACTCAGTAGAGGACAAAAGCATAACAACAAAACAAAATTGATCAAATTACATACAGCTAGTGGATACACTACAAGGATAACCATTTTTAAAAGAAAAAAAGTTTACAACATTACCTGAGCTGTGAACAGATTGAACCGGTGACAGTACGCCGGTGGACGGCGTAAGCGGCGGCGGCGGCGGACTACACGACGGAAGCATAACAACCGCCTCTACTTTCTCCGTTTCATTAATATTTTGTGTTTGAGTCGATCTCGCACTCTCTTGTGCTAACGCATCACAAAAAGCTCTATGCGTGATAAAACTATCCCTCCTTCATTAACAAAGCTTAGGGTTTAGTAAAATTGAGCTATTTGAGAACATAAATTAACACTTTTAAATGTGAAAAATCTTACCTAGAAAATAAGGTGCCACAATCGCATCTATATTCTTTAGTACCACAAGTTTTCATGTGAGCTTTCCAATCTGATTGAACGGCGTATTTTTTAGAACAGCGTTCACACTTCCATTTTTTTTCACCGTGTTTTCTCGAAAAGTGTTTTTTAATTCCGGTGAGATCACCGAGTGCACGTGACGGATCATGATGAACACATGTTTTTTCCGGACAAACGTATACACGTTTTCTTATTTCTTTACCGTCTCGTTGTTTTAACTTCCACGGCAAGTTATGACCTCGCCGGTGAAGCTGAAGGTTCTGGTCTCGTTGAAATCCTTTGTTGCAGATCTCGCATACGAATCGATTAGTTGCTACTAGCGTCGTCGGTGATAACGCGATCACCTCAGCATCTGGATCTATACCAAAGGATTACAATAAAATAAAATAAAATAAAGCATACTCCGTACTAGTTATTAGTCAATTATATTTGAAGCAAAATTTTATTTTAATCAAAATATATACCTGGCATTCCAGGTAGATTTCTTTTTTTCTTAATCGGTTGTTGTTGTTGTATATCAGAAGAAGGTGCTGTTAGTGGTGAAGAACATTGAGTTTCATCAACTGAAGCTGTTGAAACCGCCATTACTGAAGAATTCTCAAAATTAACCATAAGTTAATAAATATTAAGTAAAATCAAAATTCATGTATATCAACTCGGCAACGATTCAGCTGATTAAGTCTACTTTTTGATCAGAAAAGGGAATGACGGTGAAATACACCGGCGCTTATTTTTGAATTAGAGATGTTATGTTATTTTCAGGACTAAAAATCAAAAATGATGAGAAAAAGGAAGGAAAAAAATGAAAGAGAGAGAGAAAGGGGGGTTAAAAGTGGCGGCCGTTAACCATGGTTAAAGGAGGAAGAGAGGGAGTGGGGATGTTGAAAATCTTGACCATCCACGTGGCTGAATCATCGAGAGGGTGGCATGTGTCGGAGAAGACGTACTACTCCAACCACGACGCCTTGATTTGTCGTTTTGCATGAGACTTGAAAATGAGTTCACATCATGGATTGCATTTTTTATTATTATTATTATTATTTTTTGACAAAATAACGCAAGTTACAAAATAACTCGTATAGAAATGAAAACGTTTAAAAAAAAAAAAACGTTCTCAACCGAAAGTTACAAAACAATAGTATAGAGACTCGAACCTATAAAGCATGAAAAACAAATTAAAATTATCTATCACCGTGCCTTAAACTATGAAAGAACTAAATGAACCGCTTAACAAACGTACAAGAAACTAAACATAACCGATAAAAGGAGAACGAAAATAAAAAACAAAGAACCAAACAAACGCGTTAAGGTACCGATTTTTTTTCATCTTTCCATTGATGGTCTCCCGGTTTACAATCTTATAAGTCAAAATATTTGAGGACCTGTCTCCAACTAAGACCGCCTCGGTCGGCTCAATAATACCACGTTCTTCTAAATCTTGAAAGAAGCCCTTTTCAACCGGTGTGTGCCCCGGATCTAACCCCCCACACGAATCGCTTGCACCAAGCTCCCCAACTTGATCATCGATAAACATTCTTTGGACTGCATCCCCAAAATCGATATCATTAATATTATCGTGAAAGTTGAAAGAACCCGAAACAATCTCATCTTTATTTTTCTTTCTAAGAGACGATTTGGTCAAAACTTCTTCTTGCGGTTCCTTCAAACGGCCATTTAAAACGTACCACTCCATACAAAACCCCTCGCATTTTGGATCTAAACAGTCACAATACCTCCTATCGCCCCGACCAAATTTCACCAGTTTATAAACACTACTATCAACGAAATTCTCTCCCTTTTTAACAATCGAAACGATCTTTTGCTTATCCTTTTTCTTAGACGACAACTTGGTCTCGATATCATCGAAATTTGTAATGGGCTCCCTAACCTCCCTAACCTCCACTTATGGATTGCATGAGTATCGGGTCGAGTAGGAGTTAATGGATGGTCGATTCATCGAATACCAATGTGATTTCATCCATCCAAATGGAATGAAAGATCTAAACGAATTACATGTGAAAAATTAGTTGGTCGACCATGAATGACAACTTATTGTTCATGAATATATCTATTTCGTCACCCGAAGTATATATATATATATATATATATATATATATATATATATATATATATATATATATATATATGGATAAGCTTAGAACATATACAAACGAATAAGTAAAAAATTTTAAAACAAATATTCTGAAAAAATTATCTTTTTAGAAGTGTCTTGATATGCCAATAAAAGAAAACGCAAAATTTACAAAAATAAAATATCAAAATCGTTAAAATCGGTGATGAATGATAATAATCATGATGAATGATTAATTTATCATTCATCAAACGAGTGGTGAATGATTAATTTATCATTCATCACTCGTTTTGGTGAATGATAAAATTAATCATTCATCACCGATTTTTGAACGATTTCGGATATTTTGGGGTTATAAAAATATAGATTAGGAAAACATTTTGAGGCAGGTTTATGAATATAAAAAAAATTAAAAAAAAAAAGCAAAAAAAAAAATGTGATTTTGCTTATCCCGTTTGTACTGGGGTGTGCATGGTACGGGAAAAACTGACAAAAACCGAAGATCGGGCCGAACCGGACCGAGGAGTTTCGGTACGGTTCATGGTCCTTAAATTTTATATTTTCGGTCCTTGATACGGGACGGACTGTGAAGAAACTGGAAAAATATCGAACCAGACTTTTTATCACTTGTTCACGTGATGAATGGAGGTGAACTCAGTTTAAAAAGGATACAAGTTGTGGGAGAACCAATTTATACATGTGGTTCCCTTAGTCAATTCTAAAAAATTTGGATAACTAGTAAAAGGGGCCCGAGCGATGCCGCGGGGTCTTTGGGTTGCACATTCATAGTTAACGTAGCATTATGTATTTATAGAATTAAAAACGTTTTGCTACGGATGTTTTTAGATACACATAGTTAATACCTAGTATACCTAATGACCTATGCATTTTTAACGACAGGAAGATTGCGTAAAAAGAGGGAAACATAACCACATATGATGTAGTTAGTTTGGGTAGTTTATTATAGGTGTATGTATATGTATTGAATATAGTCCAAGGTATTTAGCCTTTTTTAGAAGTGTCCGTTTCGCGTATAATTAGTCCCGTTGTGTTCGTAAGATTTTTTTTGAGTTGAACGGTGGATTCAGAAAAATTTAACGCGGGGCGAGTGGGAATATATGTCCCGTTGAAAATATGAGTGAAGTTGGGTTAAGTTTTTTAATTAAAATAATAAGTTTACATTTTGCACATCTGGTTTAGGGGTTGAACTAGTCGTTTAAAGTTTGACGAGATGTTATGTTTTTTTTTCAATGTCGTTTGGTTTGGTAGGCATGGGGGGTCATAAACGATCAAAAATCCCATGCCTTAATGTATGTATAGGAGTTAATCTGAAGCTGTTTTAACCGTATAATCGTATTCGATCGTTGATGGCTGATCTCTTGAGTCTTGATGTAATTCTCCGTTTTGGTGATTAATATATATTGAGCTTTTGAGGAAAAAAAAAAGAATAAATGAAACTATATTTTGTTTAATTTAGTCTACTGGTTAAAAAGGAACATACATGTACTTTGACTTATAAAAAATCTATTAGAGTATATATTATATTATCTATTATTATATACAGTGATGAACTACTGATAGTAAATTATGGTATTCAAAGTATTGATTTATTTTGAAGATACTATTGTACCCTATAATGTCCTTTATCTCAAAAGACAAACGTTGATCAAAGTTACATCAAATGTGAAGTCATGATCAAAGATGATTCAATATACATAAAATATAATATGTGTAGTGTGTATTACACAACACAACAAAAGGGTTGAAGTGGTCAAATAAATTTACCTTCATAAATGAGTGGAACGGTTCTTTCCACGGAACCGAACCGAAAATCACCAAACCGAACCGAAATTATTTGGAACGGTTCTGGGTATAGCTTTTTGTATAAAACGGGACTTAGGACAGAACCGAACCAAATTAGTTTTGGACGGAACCGTACAATGCACAGTCCTAGTTAGTACCCCAAAAGTTGTTTATCTCTGTATCCATTCCCTATGTATATACGGAGTATGAGTTTTTTTTAATATTAGCCCTTATGACTATCCTTAAATTCTTAAGACATTCTTCATTTAGTTGTACATTGATAATAACCACTCCAAATAACTACCTCATCACATTTCATGTACAATTATTAATGCTTAAATAATAATCTTAAGTATAGTCTTTAGAGCTATCATTAGAAAAACTATATATATATATATATATATATATATATATATATATATATATATATATATATATATATATATATATATATTGTTATAAAATATCTAGATTGGATGTTAATTTTATTATTATTATATTTCTTGCATAGTAATATTTTATACTATAAATAGACATGTATAGTAGCCATTTAAGGTGTACCATTTCTCTTGAAATATCAATATCAATATTTCTTCTCTCTTTCTTCTCTCTTTCTCTCTCTTTGTTCTTATAACCATTAAAGGTAGTTATAAGCCTACTGAATTATAACACGTTATCAGCACGAAGAGCTCCCGCAGGCCACCGTCCTCCGCTGCTAAAACCGTCGGAAGATCTAGAAACCTCGATGTGTCTTCTGATCAAGAATTTATCAGCTTGATTTCTTCCACTACTGAGTTATACTCATCGGGTTACATCTCCTGCATTTCGTCCTCTTCATATTTCAATTCATTCATATCATAAATCATAAAAAAAAATATTATTATATCATATTCTGAAAAAAAAAAAAATTTGAGATCAATCGAACCTTTATTTGATCCTTTCCATTTACACCACACTCTGCCAAATGTTTGCAACATTTAACCAGTGTATTGTACACAAAATCCGGTCCACAATACTCCTCTACTTTTCTTGTTGTCATGTGGAACGTTAAAATATAAATACTTTATTAAAAAATCAATCACTACTATGCCATACAAAAGAGTCCTACTTTATGAAAACCAATTATTAGACAAATGACTTCGACTCGCCTATTATCTCAAATCATGTCTTCTTATATTCATAAAAAGAACATAGGCAGATTTAATTAAGCATTCTCCCTCACGAAGTGCTCCGTATAATCAAGGTTTATCTAAGCAAGCACAAGTCACTAATCAAGGTAACAAAAAAAAAAAATTCTTATTTATGTTATTTAAGTTATATATGGTCGGTTATACCGCCTGAATTATATTTTCTGTAATCTAACTTTTATTAACTTCACTAACATTTATATTTAAGTTATATATGGTCGGTTATACCGCCTGAATTATATTTTCTGTAATCTAACTCTTATTAACTTCACTAACATTTATATTTATGTTATTTAAGTTATATATGGTCGGTTATACCGCCTGAATTATATTTTCTATAATCTAACTCTTATTAACTTCACTAACATTTATATTTATGTTATTTAAGTTATATATGGTCGGTTATACCGCCTGAATTATATTTTCTGTAATCTAACTCTTATTAACTTCACTAACATTTATATTTATGTTAATAAGACCTCATGATTGTACGCAACACGTCATTTGACAACACGGTACTTTATGTACGCAACACGTCATTTGACAACACGGTACCATGGGTCGAGATTAATTCTGATCAATACGAATACGATGGGGTCTTTATATGTTATCTAACATTTATGATTACTTATGCAATTAATTATTATTTATTTCATGCATACTAATATTTATTCTTAAATTTATAAATCTTAAAAGTTAAAATAAGAAAAAGTAGTTTGTATTTTTATTAAAAGTAAATCTTAAAAGTTAAAATACAAAAAGTAGTTTGTATTTTTATTAAAAGTAAATCTTAAAAGTTAAAATACAAAAAGTAGTTTGTATTTTTATTAAAAGTAAATTTTAAAAGTTAAAATAAAAAAAGTAGTTTATATTTTTATTAAAAAGTAAATCTTAAAAGTTAAAATACAAAAAGTAGTTTATATTTTTATTAAAAGTAAATCTTAAAAGTTAAAATAAGAAAGAAAAAAATAAATGGTAAAATGGAGTAGCTTTTTGTCAAAAATGAAGTATTGAAAATGAAGTGGTCTCCTTCTATAATTAAAAAAAAATATACTTTCATCAAATGAATTTTTTTTGTGGCCGACAATTCCAAACACGAGTCAGTGTTTAGTTTATCAAGAATATCTCTTGATTTGGTGAAAGGTCACGATCACGATATCGGGTGTTGTGAAAGAATTAAAAAAATTAGTCAAGTGGCCTTTTAAAAACTAGAAAGTTTTTTTTAAACAAAAAGTTTTTATATATTTATAATTTACAGGTAACGTAAAAAAAAAGAAGTTTTTTTTTAAAAACAAAGAAAGTGTTTAAATGAGTTTTATAGAAAGGGGGAAAGCAAAGTAAAAAAAAAAACTTTTTTCAAAACTTGTCAAATGTTTTGTTAAAAACGTGACCGTTAAAAAAAGGAGGTTAAATAATAAAACTTAAAAAAAAATTATTTTTTTAAGAGTGTGCATCAAAATGGCCCGTTTAATAATGGGGAGTTAAAAAAGATAGTCAAATTGTTTCAACGAACAAGGGTTCAATTGGATGTTTCTTAAAAAAAAAAATCCAAATTTCCAGTTATTTGATTTAAAAAAAAAAAAAAAAAAAAAACCGTCACCTATTACCCCAACCATACAACACCACTGATGCCACGTTATTTCTTTTTCTATTTCAAACGACCATAAACCATTGAATGGATCCTTGCAAAAATTATTAACATTGTTGTTTGGAAACAAGTGACGAGTATTAATATTATACCCTCGACAAGCTGATAATGACAAGGAATTTGTGGCATGTTTAAATGTGATATATAATTTAATCAAATGAAAGTGCACCACTTGATATAATTTACCCCACATGTACGTAAAATAAGAATGAGTTGATTGGTAGCATAACCTTTCTTGGTCCACCAATATCCTTTTTCTTTAATGAGCCGTGATTTGTGGAAATGTGTATTGGAATTATTAGTCTACTATGATTAATTTTGGCCGTGAACATGATAAGGAGAATTAGGATATAATTGAAACATTTACAAGTGGGGGTAGTTACAAAAGTAAAAAAAAAAAAAATCTGCGGGTACGGGTAATGGATCCAATGAATCCGCATTCACGACCCGCGGGTGCTATCCCTAATTGTGACAAATACAAATCAATTAAAAGTCTAAAAGATAAATGCTCTTATAGGGACCAAATGTTCACAATAATTGCCTAAGCTAGATATGAAACAAATAGTTCATCAAGAAAAAAATATGCATCTAAAGCTTCTACTGAAAATTAATGTGCAAGGTACAACATATAACTATATGGTCAAATTCATTTGAGCCTTCGGAGTCACAAGTATATGATGTATATATATTACTCAATTAACAAAATAGTAAATCGAAAGTAATTCATATGAATAGTAAAACGAAATTAATTAATTTACTATTCACATAAAAAGCGCATATGATTAAAAAGCGCATATGATGAAAAGCGCATATGATGAAAAGCGTAGCGCATATAATAAGCGCATATGATAAAAAGCGAATATGATGAAAAGCGCAGCGCATATGATGAAAAGCGCATATGATTAAAAGCGCATATGGTGAAAAACACAGCGCATATGATTAAAAGCGTATATGGTGAAAAGGATATATGATGAAAAAGCACATATGATGATTTATGAAAAAAAAAACACATATGGTGATTAATGGAAAGCACATATAGTGATTAATGAAAAGTATATTGTGAAAAAGAATCACAAATGTTTCTTGAAAGAATTCAAGGTAAGATATATGAACCAATTCATCCATCATGTGAACCATTTTGATATTTCATGGTTCTAATAGACGCATCTAGCGGATGGTCTCATATTTGTATGTTATCAAGCCGTAATATGGCATTTGCAAAGTTTCTTGCACAAATTATTAAATTGAGAACACATTATTCTGATTACACCATTAAAAGGATGAGACTTGATAATGCTGGTGAGTTAACATCTCAAGCATTTAATGATCATTATATATCTACAGGGATTGTTGTTGAACATCCAGTTGCTCATGTGCATACACAAAATTGGTTTAGCTGAATCAATAGATAAACGCTTGTAGCTAATAAATAGACAATTGATAATGAGTACAAAACTCTCAATATTTATATGTGAACATGTAAATTTACATGCTGCGACATTAATTCGCATTATACCATGTGGAAGTCATAAATATTTTCACTTACTACTTGATTTTGGCCAAGAGCCAAATAATTTTCACCTTAGAACATTGATTGTGCAGTGTATGTTCCAATTGTATCACCACAACACAATAAAATATTTTTTCAAAGAAAGATGGTAATATATTTTGGATATAAAACATCTTCAATCATAAGATATATTGAACCCATGATGGGTGATGTTTTTTTACAGCACGTTTTGCTGATTGTCATTTTAATAAAACATTGTTCCCTAGATTAGGGGGTGAAGTAAAAAAAAATAAATAAAATGATGCTTCATATTAAGGTATATTGAACTCGCACAAAAGAATGTGAAACGAAAGTTCAAAAATAATGCATATGCAAAAAACTTGCAAATTAATTACTTTATGCATTTACAGATATAAAAAAGTGACTAAATCATATATACCAGCGATAAATGCTCCAGCTCGAACTGAAATTCCAAAAGCTGGCAATAATGTCACTGTTGAGTCTTTGCCACGCATCAAACGTGGAAGATCAATTGGTTCCAAAGATAAAAATCCTCGAAAAAAAAATCAGCTGATAATGAGGTAAAAGAAAGTGTTCAAGAAGAACCACAAATCAATATTCCTTCTGCAGAGGATATTGATAAATGTAAATACTAAAATTGCGATAAATTATGCAATATTATGGAACCGAAATGAAATTAAAATCTCTATGAGATATTTTCATATAATGTTACAATGACATCATGAATAAAGATGAAGATCTGGAACTAAAATCTGTCATTGAATATACAAAATGGACATGATTGAGCTCAATGGAAAGGAGCAATACGAGCTGAATTAGAATTGCTCGATAAAAGAAAAGTTTTCGGATCAATCGTTATCACTTTTAAAGATGTGAAACGTATGGGATACAAATGAATTTTTATCCGAAAAAAAAAATGTGCAAATGAAGTTACAAGGCAAAACTAGACTTGTAACTCAATATTTCTCACAATGACCAGAAATGAATTAGGAGGAAAACTTATCCTCCTGTAATGGATACAATTACTTATTAGATACTTAATCAACCTGGTAGTTATTTAAATGAATCTCATGAATGTTGTTACTACTTATCTGTATGAATCACTTAATAGTGATATATATGAATATACCTAAAGGGTTAAGGTATCATAAGCATCTAATGTAAACCCCAAGGGAATATATTCCATTAAATCACAAAGATTTCTAAATGGGTTTATACAAACGGGACGTATGTGGTATAACCGATTAAATGACTACTTGATAAAAAAAGGGTATACATATAAACTTATTTTGCACGTATGTTTTATAAAAATAATGTCCGGATATGTGATCATAGCTGTTTATGTTGATGATCTTAATATCATAGGTACAAATAAAGAAATCTATGAAATTATTCAACTTCTAAAGAATTATTTTGAAATAAAAAATCTTGAAAAAATCAAGTATTACCTTGGATTGCAAATTGAGCATATGCCTAATGGTCTACTTTTACATCAAACAACTTATACTGAAAAGATTTTAAAACATTTTTTTTAAAGATAAAACCAATTGGTTGTTAGATCACTCAATATTGACACTGATCCATTTCATCCCCGTGAAGATCATGAAGATATTAACGGATCAGAAGTTCCATATATTAGTACAATTGGGACTGTTATGTATCTTACAAATTGTACAAGACCTGACATTTCTTTTGCAGTTATTTTGTTGACAAGGTTCAACTCAGCCCTTACAAAAAGACATTGGAATGGGACAAACACATATTTTGATACCCTTGAGAAACTGCTGATTTAAAATTATTTTATTCTAACGTTTTAAAACAAGATTTGGTTGATTATGTATATGCAGGTCATTTATCAAATCCTCATAAAGATAAATCTCAAACTCGATATGTATTCCTAAATAGAGGTACCACAAAATCATGGCGTTCTTAAAATAAACACTTGTTGCAACATCATCAAATCATGACGAAGTGATTGCATTATATGAAACTACTCGAAAATGTGTTTGGTTGAGATCAATGACACAAATCATTATTGATTCTTGTGGACTAGAACGCTATAAAAGACTAACAACTATCTTCACCAACAACTATATATGAAGATAATGCAGCTTGCATAATACAAATGAAAGAAGAGTATCAAAAGTGACTGAACAAAATATAAATACTGACGAGGCGCCAAAGCCATAGACGGTCTTAACGGTCATAAGTTTGATGGAAAAGAATGGTATGTTGTTAAGGCTCAGAAAAGACTACAAGGGAATAGGAATTGAAACAAGGGTTTGAGCAAACCATGAAAGAGACTGTAGACAAATCACAGGGGCTAAACTTGTACATAAAAGATTTAGATGATACAGTTTCAGATGAAAACCTCAGATTCTTCTCATATACTCAAGATCTCGTAAAAGACAACCAGATTAAAATGAGATACGTTTCAATCAACAACTCTGCTGATCTTTATACCAAAGCACTGCCAACTGCTATTTTCAGAACACACGTTCATAATATTGGCATGAGGCATGTTCAGAAGATGTAACAACTCAGGCGTTGCCTACTTGAGGGGGAGTCAACTCTATGCTGCACTCTTTTTCCCTTAGCTAAAGTTTTATCCCAATGGGTTTTCTTTAGTAAGTTTTTTAACGAGGCAGTACTAGTTATTCTCTAATAAAATTGTCATCCAAGGGGGAGTGTTATAAAATATCTAGATTGGATGTTAATTTTATTATTATTATATTTCTTGCATAGTAATATTTTATACTATAAATAGACATGTATGGTAGCCATTTAAGGTGTACCATTTCTCTTGAAATATCAATATCAATATTTCTTCTCTCTTTCTTCTCTCTTTTTCTCTCTTTGTTCTTATAACCATTAAAGGTAGTTATAAGCCTACTGAATTATAACATATATATGTTATCGAAAATATAAATTGTGAAAATACAATTACATGAATAAATTTAAATTTATATATCTTACATACATTACATAAGTAGTTTGATGAATTCATTTCATAAATAGAAATATATTTAGAAACACTTAACATCTAATGAATATCTATTAACCCGTTTACTCTAATGAATACGAATATAGGTGGATAAATTATATTTAAATAGATATGAATAAAGATTCAAAAAATTTAATTGATATGAATATGAATATGGGATATGAATAAATGATATGGGACCACTCGATTTATATTCGATCCATCGTGTCATCTCTCGTTGAAACAAATAAATATTAGGGTCAGTTTCGTCATATTTATAACGCGGTTGGATCGGGAATCAGACTCAACCGGCTAACAGTGTTAGGTTTAACCACTCGAGTCAAAACAACCTAAGAAACTTCTCGAACCATGCCCAATTCTTCATCTTCAAATTTATGGAAATACGGAGTATATAGCAACTTCTTAAAATTTTCCTCATTAAAAAATCATTATATACTGAAGCATGGTCCTTATATTTCACCAGTATTTTGTACTTCACTAGTATTTGTTAAAATAATTGAATACGGTTAGATTCAAAACATTGTATGATTTAAGACCAACATATGACTGCCATAAGATTCGGCATGACTTGCCATCCTCATGGCGTCATAAGCATGGACAAGCCATCAAGAGCGCCATAGCACCCATAACACCCATCGTCATGGTTATAACGATTAGAATGTGGGCTAGCAACGTGTTATCCCTTTCTTTCTCTCATTTTTTTTCTCCCGCCTCTTTTTTATTTCAGCAGATGAAGTAGCCTTTATCTTTTTAACAAGGATACTTCCGAGTTTTTTTAGTAGATAAAGTCTTTATACGGACAAAAGAGGTCGAAGATGATATGTTGAAATGAGAGTTTTAAGATGAGTGTATTGACGAGATCTTTTAGAAATGACGCTAAGGTGAATATATCCATTATACAATTGAACAACCGTCATCAGAAAATCAATCTCTAATGTTATTATATGTGTAATATACTTATGCATGTTAATGAAAAGCCCTAATAATTAAAAATTTTATTTTATTTAATTAACGGCTTTATGTTTTATAAAGATATTTTTGCTCTGGGATAGGTTTATAATATTTAAACAGTTATAAAAATTTTTAACAAAATGTGTTGAACTTACGATACATATCGGGACATGCATGAGACTAAAATGTGAGAAAACACTTGTGTAGTCGTCTATGGTAGTTATGCCAAAATAAAGTGAATTGTCAATATCACTTATGGTGTTTTTGTTCACCTTTTAATATAATGATTTAGTGTTGAACGATGAACCATTCATCATTCAACGCGTTTATTTCCGACATCTTAATGACATATGATGATGAACGATTCAGATATTTAGTGTTGAATCATTCAGAGGTCAAATACTCTATTAACATTAAATAAATAAATTTTATGTAATATCATCTTTAATATAAGAAGATTTATTAAACAACCATATTCTAGCTTTTATTCATATAAAGGTTAATAAGGTAATTTTACATCATTAACATTACTCATTCAAAGTGATTATCAAACAACTTATTGTCAACCAGAACCAAACTCATTCAGAACCTTTAAATCATTCAGATTATGAACCATTCAACGCTTAGCCATTCAGTGTTATCAATCGCACCATTAAGTTTTCAGCTATGCAATTTACTACGTCTTTTGTCTAACGACCCGTCCTAATCCACAAGGACGAATACATTACATTTGGTTACATTGCGAGGTACTAGACCTCTATATGATACATTTTACAAACATTGCATTCGTTTTTGAAAAGACAATCTTTCATTACATCGAAAGTTGACGGCATGCATACCATTTTATAATATATCTAACTATAATTGACTTAATAATAATCTTGATGAACTCAACGACTCGAATGCAACGTCTTTTGAAATATGTCCTGAATGACTCCAAGTAATGTCTCTAAAATGAGCAAGTGCACAGCGGAAGATTTCTTTCATACCTGAGAATAAACATGCTTTAAAGTGTCAACCAAAAGGTTGGTGAGTTCATTAGTTTAACATAAATAATCCTTTCATAATTTTAATAGACCACAAGATTTCATACTTCCATTTCTCATAATCATACGTCCCATGCATAGAGACAAAAATATCATTCATATGGATTGAACACCTGGTAACCGACATTCACAATATGTATATAAGAATATCCCCATCATTCCGGGATCCTCCTTCGGACATGATATAAATTTCGAAACACTAAAGCATCCGGTACTTTGGATGGGGCTTGTTGGGCCCGATAGATCTATCTTTAGGATTCGCGTCAATTAGGGTGTCTGTTCCCTAATTCTTAGATTACCAGACTTAATAAAAAAGGGCATATTCGATTAGATAATCCAACCATAGAATGTAGTTTCAATTACTTGTGTCTATTTCGTAAAACAGTTATAAAAACAGCGCATGTATTCTCAGTCCCAAAAATATATATTGCAAAAGCATTTAAAAAGGGATTAATGAAACTCACTATAATGTATTTTGTAGTAAAAATACATATGACGACATTGAACAATGCAGGATTGGCCTCGGATTCAAGAACCTATATCAAGTATTAACACATTATAGTATAAATCAATTAAGTTTATATATTTGTTATGTTTTAATTATTCTTATAATATATTATGATACTTATTTGATATTTAATTAATGTTATATCAATAATATTAGTTGAAACATAATTTTTATGTAATATTAGTATATTTTATGTTATAATATATTTACATATATATCTTTTGTTTTGCAAAATTAATAATCGTAAAAATACCTGACTAAGGGTAATAATAATAATACTAATAGTATGATACTAGTAATAATAATGATAATAATGATTATCATACTTATATGGTGATAATAATATTTATAATACTAATAATAACAATCATAATAACAATACTATTAAATGATCATAAATTCTTATTTTAGTAATAATAATAGTAATAATTATATTACTACTAATAATAACAATAATAATAATAATATTAATTTTAGAAATGAGAACTACCTTCAAAGAGCTTTTCTAAAAAAAAAAATGCCCCAAACAGGGCTCGAACTCGAGACCTCTCGCCCACCCGCAAACACTTAACCATTTTGCCATCCATGTTTTTCTGACTTATAAGGCAACCCAAACATACATATCTAGTATTTCTTTCATCTTAGTTCATCATCTTCTTCACCAAGTTTAAAATCAAACAGGGGGCAAAAACTCAACAACAATCGATTGGGTTTTCATTTATGACTTGTAAACAACATGAAACAAAAAAAAAATGTGTTCATGATATAAAAAAAATGAGAAAAAAAAACACAAAAAATCCTACTGCTTTGCTGGTAGCTAGGAAAAAAAAAATTTGTTTTCAATTTTGAGTTCGTTTTGGACAATCTTTACAACATGAAACATGTTTCAAATCATTCCTAAAATCTATCAAAATCATCAATTTAACTTAAAACATCAAAACAAACTCTAATTTCTCCAAGAACAAAACAGTTGACTTTTGACAATTTAACTTTGACTCGCAAATTCGAATTCGTTATTAAGAATTGGAACTTGAGATTTTGTAGGAAGTTTAAGTAAATGATTCCTAACAACTCTGCATTTTTAGTTTTTGAATTTTTTTTCGAATTTACGTTAGTGTATATTACTGTGAAGAACTCAAGAACTCAAAAATTGATTTTTAGATTAAGAGTGTTATAGGTTATGATTACAACATGAATTGTGTTGCAAATCATTCCTATAAACTTTATGAATCATCAAATTAACTGGAGATATCAAAACAAACTCGAATTTGATTCAAGAACACTTAGTTGACTTTGAAAACCAAAACTTTGACTCTCAAATTAGAAATTGATAGAAAGAATTGAAGATTGAAAACTTACAGATAGTTTAGATAGATGATTCCTAACAAGACTGCATTATTACATTTTGGAAATTCATTCAAAATCAAAATATGGTGAAAAAGATGAATGTACAGAGTGTCGAGCTTATTTTTAGTTTTCTATCTTTCTCAAATGCATATATCTATATAAGGAATAAATTTTATTCTGTAATGTACCTTGAAATTGACAGATAACAAATTGTAGACAAGAAACAAAAATTGATAAAAGTTGAGAGTGATCTGCAACTGATTTTGGAAACTGTCTGTGTACTATCCATTTTTTATATATCATTAATATTAATATTAATAATTAATAAATATAAATATATATATTAATAATAATAACTCTTTTAATATTATTAATATAAATAATAATAGTATTATAAATAACAAGAATGATGATATTTATTAATCATAATGTTTATAATAATAATACTAATATTAATAATAACATTAATGATAATAATAATACTAATATTAATATTAGTATTGAAAATAACAATAATATTACTAATACAACTAATTCTTAACTTGTAATTACATTTAATATACTAACCTTGCATATTATTAATTATGTAATACTTATTTTATATAATAACACATTTGAAAATTTAATATATATATATATATATATATATATATATATATATATATATATATATATATATATATATATATATATATATTTACACACAATCGTTCGTGAATCATCGGACATAGTCGAAGGGTAAATGTTATCCATGTAAACAGTTCAAAAATTCTGATACTCACATTACAGACTTTGCTTATCGTGTCGAAATCATATAAAGATTAAGTTTAAATTTAGTCGGAAATTCCTGGGTCATCACAGTACCTACCCGTTAAAGAAATTTCGTCCCGAAATTTGAGTGAGGTGGTCATGGCTAACAATAAAAATGTTTTCATGACCAATATGAGTGGATAATTAGAGGTTTATCATCATTGAATAATAAGGATAAAATAATTCGATTATTCTAAGGATACGAATGAAGCTATCGCAAAAGAGTGAATTGAAGAAAAATAAGATTTTCCTTAGCTTTTGACGTAAACAGGGTTAAATTTAGAAAATAAGGTGCGTCTTAACTTTTGACGTAGTCAGGGTTGAATTCCGAAATTCAAGGGATTTAAAGAAAATCTTCGAAATCTAAAAGATTTGCTTCTTCAGCGAGTAAGGAAATTAAGATCTCTATAATTAAATACGGTGATCTGCCTCGATTACTCTGTATGATATTTCCACTATAAATTAAGCTCTTCTGTTCCATTATCCTCACCATTCCTATACTTTCTTTCTTAGTTCATACATCCAAAAGATTGTGAAAATGCTTAATCCAGTTCTGATCCTTGTCCTTATCATGACTATCACCACAATCATTCTCCTTTTCCAACTTTCACCGGAGGAATCTGTTTTCTTCTACTTCTCCCTTGGGGTTATAGTGTTTTTGATTCTCCCGTGTCTTTATGTGGCGATAAACATTGATATACACGGTTTGTAATTCCTATGTTTGTGATCGGCTTTATATTTTCCTTTATTTTTCGGAGCTCCATGCTCTTGTTTTCTCTTCCCGACTCCAAGTCAAACGAATAATGGTCCAGAATTTGTAGATATAGAGTTTTGAATGATTATAATGTTCTAAGCAGGGTGGAACGTGATAGCACGATTTGCTTTTCAAATTTATCAAAAATACAGACGATAGAACTATCAAGAATATATTCTTCTTGATATGTTTGGAGGTTATGTAGAATGAAAGAGTTATGTAACATGACACATGATGATGGTATAATCTACTATGAACCATCATCACGTTTCATTAGAAACTCAGCATGACTTACTATAATATAATCACGTTGATCAAGTGTCATTATATTATACTAACTCATGCATCAGTTCCCAACACTACTTCAAAAACATTCATATTTTAAGCTCGAAAGTTTACAGAATATAGAAACTAACAGTTTCTATATGATGTAACATTGATAGCATGAATAGATTATTGATTTCAGATAAGAATAATTATGAAAATATCTTCATAAATATGGAGGATATTTATAATGAAAGATACGATGTTATCTTGGAATTTCTAATATCGATGGATGATGAAGAAGATTTATCCGTAAGGGTTTAGATTCGAAAGCAAGGTATTCGCTAAAGATTTCATCAGAAACAGAATCATTTAGATTCTTTGAAGTCAAACTTATTCTTTGTGATTTGTCCACGGCTTCCTTCATAGTTTCGCATAATTCGATATCCGGTACTAAATTTTCTATTGAGTGTTTCCAAAACTCCATTCTTTATCATCAAATTTTAGACAGTTAAGGTCGTGTACAGTTTGTGCTGCTGTATTTCAGCTTTTTCAGAATTTCAGAATGGAAGATCATAATTCTAAGAGATGAATGTTATACATATAACTGTTGATGTAGATATGCTGTGAGTTTTCAAGGTACTGATTGCTGATTCCCGGTAATTGGTATGTCAGTTCTCGTTACAAGGTGCGAATGAGTACATGATGAGACTTCAGCAGATATATATAGTGATTTGTCGGAGAGATTTAAACCAAGGAGCAACGAGGTTGTTGGTACGTCTGCTGGTAATATGATGGAATATAAAAGGTTTCCCGATAACAATAAAAGAGTACACATATAAATCAAGGTTATAATAAGGTTGTTTCGAATGAAAAGTCGAAGTTGACTTGCTGGAGCTGTGACAAAATTATCTAATTTGGAAAGGGATTGCAAAGTTATTTTGGGTAATAATAACACTAAAGAAATTAACACAGCTATGTGTTAAATGTTTACTCAGGTTTTCGAGAGTTTCCAGGTGAATAGCTATATGCATCAATATTTTCTTCCGTAAATGAAGTGCGGTTGGTTCATCCTCTCGATTGAGGTATTTTCAAGAATCATGAAAGGTTTGAACGCAGAATGTAATCGTGAATATACAAATGATGTTTAAGACGAAATCAAGTGGCAACTTGAAGAATTGTTTAGTTTCATAGGTTATAATCAATATTTTAATTCATTTTAATTATCCAATGTTTTTAGTCCACAGTCGATAGTCCACAGTTAACAATCCACTGATTCATACATAGTTTAATATATAATATTCGAATTAATTAATACGTATCGTGACCCGTATACGTCTCAGACTCGATCACAACTCAAACTATATATATTATTATAGAATCAACCTCAACCCTGTATAGCTAACTCCCGCATTACTGCAAATAGAGTGTCTATGGTTACTCCAAATAATATATATAGATGCGTCGATATGATATGTCAAAACCTTGTATACGTGTCCCGATATTTAAAGTGCGTAAAATAAATAACAGAAATTAAATGACGATAAATAAAGTGCGTAAAGTAAATAACAGAAATTAAATGACGATAAATAAAATTGCGAGAATGTAAATTGCGATAACTAAATTGCGATAAATAAAGTGTAATCAGTTAGCTGGGAACAATTAGTTAGGAACAGTTAGCGTGGATTCTTAACAAAATTTCTCATAGTTAATTTGTTTGTTTCTAACAAATTTTATTTTGTCCAATGTTTTCTTCATTATGCCACTTGTTGGATTATGATAAATCAAAATCCAAATATGAAATTGGATGAATGTGGTTATTCTGTGGTGAACGGATTTGTATATCGGTGGACGTAAGCAGGATAGTAAACGACTGTTGAATTAGATTCGAAGAATGTACAGTGTAACTTATTAATGTGAAATCTAAATATTCCTCGGGTATTACCTACCCGTTAAAATATTTTCACCATTAACAGTTTGTACACAAGAAATTTTTTTTTTTAATTACAATCTTTATGAAAATATATACATATATATCTTCTTCAGATGTAATCATGGATTTAATGAGTCAATATGATATTAAACTCATTTGATTTACCGTTGGAACAAGAATATATAATCTCTAAAACATTAGAGATTACATAATCGCCATGTTGAACGAAGATAAATGATGTAGAACGATACGTAGAACGATAATTGTACTCAAGGTATAGAATGAGACGTCGAGGCGTGGGTTGTTGATGGCACTGGTGTTGTTATTGATGGTACTGTTGGTGTCGGTGATGTTGTTGAAGCTGGTAATTTTTGCACCATATTCTCCAGATTGATTATTCGAGCGCGAAGTTCGTTGACTTCTATTATTCCGGGATGATTGTCGGTCGGTACGAGCGGATGAATAAGGTTTAGAATTTTAGATAGAATACAATCGTGGTGAGATATTCGGGAAATGGGGGTGAAAATGGTGTTTCAGACTGGTTCGCCGGTAAGTGCTTCAGGTTCATTGCCAAGAGGTAAATTTGGTTGGTGGGTGGAAAGGATCCCCTTCCTCTCGTCTCCATCAGTTAAGTCGACTACGAACCCATCAGATAAATTGGGGACGATTGATTGGTTGATTCATTCTGGTGACGTTGCCTCCGGAGCTTAGGTGAACATCCGTGTCGGAATAGCTGTCGGAATAACTATCGGATTAGCTATCGAAATCTGAGGGACTCGAACTGGTTGAGGGATTCATCTCGTACGATCAGATGAAGTATTTTCGATAAGAAACAGATTATAGGATGTAGATTAGTACCCTGCAATACATAATTCACATATGCGTATACAATACTAAAATCCCATATGTTACGGAGGAATCTACGGAAGTTGTCAGACAAAGTCTACAGTACAAGATATGCTAAGATATGAATTAGCAGATACGCTAAGATACGAATTTTGTCTATACACTATTCATGCAATCATTGCAGTAAGATTTGTCTAGACTAAGAATGATAAGCAGGTAATTCCTAAGGATGATAAATAGATGATTTTCGACAAAAAATGATAAGCAAAACTTTTGACATGCAGACACGGTCGAAGTCCAGACTCACTAATGCATCCTAATGACTATCAGTTAGACTCACTAATGCAAGACATGGTTCGCTAAGACCACCGCTCTGATACCAACTCTAACGACCCGTCCTAATCCACAAGGACGAATACATTACATTTGGTTACATTGCGAGGTACTAGACCTCTATATGATACATTTTACAAACATTGCATTCGTTTTTGAAAAGACAATCTTTCATTACATCGAAAGTTGACGGCATGCATACCATTTTATAATATATCTAACTATAATTGACTTAATAATAATCTTGATGAACTCAACGACTTGAATGCAACGTCTTTTGAAATATGTCCTGAATGACTCCAAGTAATGTCTCTAAAATGAGCAAGTGCACAGCGGAAGATTTCTTTCATACCTGGGAATAAACATGCTTTAAAGTGTCAATCAAAAGGTTGGTGAGTTCATTAGTTTAACATAAATAATCCTTTCATAATTTTAATAGACCACAAGATTTCATACTTCCATTTCTCATAATCATACTTCCCATGCATAGAGACAAAAATATCATTCATATGGATTGAACACCTGGTAACCGACATTCATAATATGTATATAAGAATATCCCCATCATTCCGGGATCCTCCTTCGGACATGATATAAATTTTGAAACACTAAAGCATCTGGTACTTTGGATGGGGCTTGTTGGGCCCGATAGATCTATCTTTAGGATTCGCGTCAATTAGGGTGTCTGTTCCCTAATTCTTAGATTACCAGACTTAATAAAAAAGGGAATATTTGATTAGATAATCCAACCATAGAATGTAGTTTCAATTACTTGTGTCTATTTCGTAAAACAGTTATAAAAACAGCGCATGTATTCTCAGTCCCAAAAATATATATTGCAAAAGCATTTAAAAAGGGATTAATGAAACTCACTATAATGTATTTTGTAGTAAAAATACATATGACGACATTGAACAATGCAGGATTGGCCTCGGATTCAAGAACCTATATCAAGTATTAACACATTATAGTATAAATCAATTAAGTTTATATATTTGTTATGTTTTAATTATTCTTATAATATATTATGATACTTATTTGATATTTAATTAATGTTATATCAATAATATTAGTTGAAACATAATTTTTATGTAATATTAGTATATTTTATGTTATAATATATTTACATATATATCTTTTGTTTTGCAAAATTAATAATCGTAGAAATACCTGACTAAGGGTAATAATAATAATACTAATAGTATGATACTAGTAATAATAATGATAATAATGATTATCATACTTATATGGTGATAATAATATTTATAATACTAATAATAACAATCATAATAACAATACTATTAAATGATCATAAATTCTTATTTTAGTAATAATAATAGTAATAATTATATTACTACTAATAATAACAATAATAATAATAATATTAATTTAGGAAATGAGAACTACCTTCAAAGAGCTTTTCTAAAAAAAAATGCCCCAAACAGGGCTCGAACTCGAGACCTCTCGCCCACCCGCAAACACACTTAACCATTCTGCCATTCATGTTTTTCTGACTTATAAGGCAACCCAAACATACATATCTAGTATTTCTTTCATCTTAGTTCATCATCTTCTTCACCAAGTTTAAAATCAAACAGGGGGCAAAAACTCAACAACAATCGATTGGGTTTTCATTTATGACTTGTAAACAACATGAAACAAAAAAAAAATGTGTTCATGATATAAAAAAATGAGAGAAAAAAAACACAAAAAATCCTACTGCTTTGCGCGTAGCTAGGAAAAAAAAAATTTGTTTTCAATTTTGAGTTCGTTTTGGACAATCTTTACAACATGAAACATGTTTCAAATCATTCCTAAAATCTATCAAAATCATCAATTTAACTTAAAACATCAAAACAAGCTCTAATTTCTCCAAGAACAAAACAGTTGACTTTTGACAATTTAACTTTGACTCGCAAATTCGAATTCGTTATTAAGAATTGGAACTTGAGATTTTGTAGGAAGTTTAAGTAAATGATTCCTAACAACTCTGCATTTTTAGTTTTTGAAATTTGTTTCGAATTTACGTTAGTGTATATTACTGTGAAGAACTCAAGAACTCAAAAATTGATTTTTAGATTAAGAGTGTTATAGGTTATGATTACAACATGAATTGTGTTGCAAATCATTCCTATAAACTTTATGAATCATCAAATTAACTGGAGATATCAAAACAAACTCGAATTTGATTCAAGAACACTTAGTTGACTTTGAAAACCAAAACTTTGACTCTCAAATTAGAAATTGATAGAAAGAATTGAAGATTGAAAACTTACAGATAGTTTAGATAGATGATTCCTAACAAGACTGCATTATTACATTTTGGAAATTCATTCGAAATCAAAATATGGTGAAAAAGATGAATGTACAGAGTGTCGAGCTTATTTTTAGTTTTCTATCTTTCTCAAATGCATATATCTATATAAGGAATAAATTTTATTCTGTAATGTACCTTGAAATTGACAGATAACAAATTGTAGACAAGAAACAAAAATTGATAAAAGTTGAGAGTGATCTGCAGCTGATTTTGGAAACTGTCTGTGTACTATCCATTTTTTATATATCATTAATATTAATATTAATAATTAATAAATATAAATATATATATATATTAATAATAATAACTCTTTTAATATTATTAATATAAATAATAATAGTATTATAAATAACAAGAATGATGATATTTATTAATTATAATGTTTATAATAATAATACTAATATTAATAATAACATTAATGATAATAATAATACTAATATTAATATTAGTATTGAAAATAACAATAATATTACTAATACAACTAATCCTTAACTTGTAATTACATTTAATATACTAACCTTGCATATTATTAATTATGTAATACTTATTTTATATAATAACACATTTGAAAATTTAATATATATATATATATATATATATATATATATATATATATATATATATATATATATTTACACACAATCGTTCGTGAATCATCGAACATAGTCGAAGGGTAAATGTTATCCATGTAAACAGTTCAAAAATTCTGATACTCACATTACAGACTTTGCTTATCGTGTCAAAATCATATAAAGATTAAGTTTAAATTTAGTCGGAAATTCCTGGGTCATCACAGTACCTACCCGTTAAAGAAATTTCGTGTCACGTGACATTATAATAACCATTACAATAACATAAACATATTTAATTACATATCCAAATTGTTTGACAACTAGCAATAAACTAATACATCTAGTGTCACGTGACATTATAATAAAATTAAGTTTTATCGGAAAAGACACATAAGAGTTTCTTCATAGTCAAACATAACATCATCAAGTCGTCTACTCCCCAAAACACAATGTCTACAAAAGCTAATAACCTGCAGGGAGGAGATGTAGGGGAATTAGCACGAAGCTAAGTGAGTACGACTAACCACAGGCAATAGTATACAGGAACCATCATACTAATCATGTCACAAAAACTAACACACAAACATCACACAAGTGCCGTCTACAGAGACTCTGGCGGCTCGACCAAACCATTAACCACCAGTTGATCGGACTGGGGCTTACTAGAAGTTCCTCCACCACCGTATGTATATATAAAATCCATACGCGACAGACGCGTCATTCATATATATACACACCACGATTGTCTAGGCAACCACATGAGGAACCCAACCCGCGGGTTGATCTCTCCTACCAAGGCTACCACACAATAGGGACGCACTGGGCTCTAGCAGACAAGCATCAACTAACATGCAGTCATCACAACATACTAACTAACAGTAACAGTAAGTATATCTAACAAGCATGGCAATCATAATATAACATGCTACTCTATACTATATACTCCAGTTAGTCTCACTCACAAATACCAGCAACCAGCTCAGATAATCTACTACTGAGCGGCTTTCTTATTCTTATCACCTGAACATAAAGCAAATCAAGTTAGTTAATGTCCGTTAACACCAAACAACACAGTACAAAAATTTTTGTATCAAAAAGCGCTCGCTAAAAATTTCTACTTAACACTTATGCATTTTCAAAATTTACATCCTGATCATCAATATACAAACGGGCAGCATAACGGCTAAATATCAACACTTAGTAAAATATTTCATTGCCAAAGACACTCGGTCGACTGTCAGAGATAGTTGGCCGATTGTCTACACTCACACTCGGTCGATGGTCTCTCACAGACACACTCGGTCGTGGGTCATGAAAGGACCCGTTCATATACATTATAAACGATTCACAATAGTTGATTTCATCGTGAGGTATTTGACCTCTATATGATACATTTTACAAACATTGCATTCGTTTCTAAAAGATAAACTTTCTTTACAATGAAAGTTGACGGCATGCATACCATTTCATAATACATCCAACTATAATTGACTTAATAATAATCTTGATGAATTTCAACGACTCGAATGCAACGTCTTTCAAAATATGCCATGAATGACTCCAAGTAATATCTCTAAAATGAGCAAATGCACAGCGGAAGATTTCTTTAACACCTGAGAATAAACATGCTCTAAAGTGTCAACCAAAAGGTTGGTGAGTTCATTAGTTTATCATAATCATTCATTCCCATTATTTTAATAGACCACAAGAATTTCGTTTCCAGTTCTCATAAATATACGTCCCATGCATAGAGACAAAAATCATTCATATGGTGAACACCTGGTAACTGACATTAACAAGATGCATATAAGAATATCCCCTATCATTCTGGAAAATCCTTCGGACATGATAAAAACGAATTCGAAGTACTAAAGTATCCGGTACTTTGGATGGGGTTCGTTAGGCCCAATAGATCTATCTTTAGGATTCGCGCCAATTAGTAGATCGGTTTACTAATTCTTAGGTTACCAAGCAAAAAGGGCATATTCGGCTTCGATCATTCACCCATATAATGTAGTTTCAATTACTTGTGTCTATTTCGTAAAACATTTATAAAAATTGCGCATTTATTCTCAGCCCAAAAATATAAAGGGTAAAAAGGCAAATGAATCTCACCATACTGTATTTCGTAGTAAAAATACATATAACGTCATTGAACAAGTGCAAGGTTGGCCTCGGATTCACGAACCTAAATTAATTATATATATTTATGCGTTGGTCAATATTTGTCTAACAAATTAGGTCAAGTCATAGTGTATCACAATCCTAAGGCTCGAGAATAATATGTAAAGGTCAACAAAAGTAAATTTGATTCAAAATAATTTCCAAAATCTATACATGATTAATATATAGTTTAAATATCGTCGTTTTATATTTTTAAATATTTTTAAAATATTTATTAGAGTAAATAATATAATTCATTTATTAATAAATAAAATTTTATATTAAAATTTATATAATAAAATATACTTTTATATATATTAAGTAATAAAATTTATAGAGTTCATTTAATATCATAAAGATAATATGATAGGTATTATTAAATTAATTTTATTACACGTAGTAAAATATGTTTGTATCACATATTTATTTGATAAAATAATATCTATAATAATAGTAAGTAAAAGTTATATTATTTTGTAATAATAATTATTATTATTCTATTAATAAAAATATCAATATTTATAATTACTAAAAATGACATTATGATAAAATGATAATTCTAATTATGATAACTTTAATATTTACGATACTTTTTAATATTAACTTTAAAATAATAATTCTATTTAAAATGATAATAATAATGATATTTTATAATAACAATGATATTTCTATTAAAATGATAGTTTTTAATACTAACGATACTTTTAATAATAATAGTAATGATAAAAATAATAAGAACGATAATTTTATCTAAATCAATATCTTATAATATTTTAATTTCATCATGATACTCATACTCATTATTTCCTAATCGTTTCGTTTAATAGCTTTTAATCGTCTTTTATATCATGTTCATAATAGTGATAATAATAGTAATCAAAATAATTAGGTGTTACTAATATTACTTTTAATTACAATAATACTAATAATGATAATTACTATGATATTATTAACGATAATACTAATAACTATTTTAATGATAATAATTAATAATAATAATAATAATAACAATAACCATTTTTAAATAATGATATATATATATTAATAATGATAATAATAATAATAATAATAATAATAATTAGATAATAATAATAATAATAGTACTAATTATAACTTTAACGATAATAACGATAGTAATAATAATAAAAATAACAATTTTAATGATAATTCCTTTTATTGATAATGATAATAGTAATAATAATATAAAACTAGAACGATGATAATAACGACGATAATAATAATCATTTTTAATAATAATACAAAAATTCAATTGATTATAACTTCAAATCCGTTCATCGAAACCATTCGATATCTAAATGAAAAGTTCTTAATTTTTCGCTAGCTTTCCAACGACATGCATATCTTATGCCTTATCTAAACCGCATACGTAACTAATTCATGATTCAACATATCCTATCTAATGGCAATATCAAAAGTACAAGCATGCATAATCCTATATTCTCGAGCACTAGTCAGGGATACACTATTAATATATAAAAATTAAATTATGAGTACTCAAGTATCAATATTGAGATTCAATATTGCAGGAAAAGTACGTAGACGCAACGGAGATGATAAACACTAGTTTGACTTACGAGCAATACTCCCGAACCATACCCATAACCTCCATAGCTATAACCCATAATTTCCTTAGCTCTATCCCTCTCGAAAAACAATTTCGAAATCACTCGGACAGCACCCCGTCGTAATATTTTATGTATACTAATAATATCTTGAAATAATACGGAGTAAATATATATATGTAAATCGATTGAGAGAGTTTAGAGAAAATATTTTCAAGTTTCTATGAAATAATGAAACCTATTGAATTCTATTTATAATAGATTTTTGAATTATTAAAGTGAATTATTAAAGTATGAATTATTAAAGTGAATTATTAAAGTATGAATTATTAAAGTGAATTATTAAAATATGAATTATTAAAGTGAATTATTAAAGTATGAATTATTAAAGTGAATTATTAAAGTTAAAGTAAAGTAAAAATAAAGTAAAGGTAAAGTTTAAGTATAGTAAAAGTATAAAACTATGTACGTATAATACGCGTATAAATATATATAATATTAATTTAAATCGTTATATATACTTAATAAAATAAAATATAAATATCGTTATTTTTATCATACTGGTTAAGTAATGAGTTGTCAAAAGTGGTTCTAGATATTTATAAAAGTTATATACGTTTTAATAATAAAGTTCTTTTTAAACTGAAAACGTTTTTGTACGTTTGAAACTAAATCAAATAAATATGATAATTTTGTTTTCCAAAACTAAATATATTTAAGAATTATTTTGTTTAAAGGTTAAAATAATGGAAATCGTTATATCATAAAACGTTTTAGAAAAGTAGAATCATATATATTCATAATAGGTTTCAAGTTTTTAAATTACAGTCTGTTGGTGAAGCATGGGATAAAGTCCAAAGGTTAAATAAACGTATGAAATCATCTTAATGAAAAATGTCGAGTTACTTAACTTGTCGATATCCAACATCTAAGTTATTTACACTCCACGTTATTACTTATAAATCACTTTACCATTTTCCGAATGTTGTCAAAAAGAATAGAGTTCTTAAATCACAGTGGACCTCATAACATAGACCCGTAATCATATCACAATGTATCTGATAAATCAGTCATTTGATATTATCTTCTAATTCCGTTGATAACTATTAGAATATATTTTGAAACAAATACGTTTATATAAAGTATTATACGCCTAATACTTTGTTAATGTTTTCAAGTTATAATATATACACATACACATATATAATCATGTTCGTTCAATTTAATGGTTCGTGAATCGTTGGAACTTGGTCGAGGTTTAAATAAATGTATGGACACAGTTTAAAATTCTTGAGATTCAACTTAACAAACTTTGCTTATCGTGTCAGAATAATATAAAGATAAAGTTTAAATTTGGTTGGAAATTTCCGGGTTGTCACAGGTCACACACTCGGTCGATGGTCGAGTCTTATTCTTTGCAGAAGCTGAAGAACAAATCTACGAGTTTCACCCAAAATCGACCAATTCTTGCTCTAGAGCTCGATTACGACCTCAAAACTGACCAAATCAAAGACACTAAACATATAGAAACATAAACCCACAAGATTTGGACTCAAACAACATCAAATCTGACCATTTTGACCCAAATTTCTCACTTTGTAAAACTTTACACAAAAACTCAATTTTCTCAAAGATTAAAGCATGAAAGCTTGTGAATCTTACCTTGATAGAATCAGTAAATCACAAAGAACAAGATAGTAAGAAAGATTCAAGCTCAAGAACCAGGATTTGAAATTAGGGTTTGGTGTAGGTTGAGAAGATGAAGAATGGGGTGTTTGGGAATAATCTGGAAGAATGGAGGAAATGGGCTGCACTAGTCATCATATTTGGGTTTAATTCCCACACTGTGCAACACATGGGTATTTATCAGTTATCTGATATCTTTTGTACATCATTTGGCAACCCAAACGAAGTCCAATTTAAATAAACAAACATGTTCTGTGACTGAAACAACCCAACCCGTAATCAATACGACAATTTTTTTATTATTATTTAACCATTAGCGCCCAATTAAACGGTTACATATAACCCTTTTAAACAATATCACAAGTTTAATGATTACAAACGGCACAAAGGCCCTTAACAAATGTAATACAAGTTCGACCCATTCAAAATGATAGTTTTAATCCAAACGACACTTGAGCATGGTTGGGGCTAAACTACCCAAAACACTAGGTCGACTTCTAAAAGGCTTCGTCAAGCATCCAACCAGGGAAACTAGTGCCCAACAACCCCTTTCCCTCTCTCCGCACCTGCATCTAAAGAGATATACAAAGAGAGGGTAAGCAAAACGCTTAGTGAATGCAATAATTATACACATACATATATAACTTACTTACTTGCAAACACTTATACCAAATCCACATACATACTAGCAATATAATTAGCATACCTTCATAGTGTATAGCGCTAAATCCTCAATAACATAAGCTAGTATAGCAATAGCATATAACGCAAACAATATAATATGCTACAACACAAATACACAACCATTGATATTCACAACATCCATTAGTATTCAAATCCCAAGGCTAGCCCTACGAATGGTATCGTCAACATCGAACTTAAACCCCTCCCAAATAATGTGGTATCGTCAACATCGAACTTAAAACTCACATATGAGGTATCGTCAACATCGAACTTTAACCCCTCATCAAATCACTACAATAGTGGTATGGCATCGTCAACATCGAACTTTAACTCCATACATGAGGTATCGTCAACACCGAACTTTAAACCCTCATCCAACAAACAATAGTGGTATGGCATCGTCAACATCGAACTTTAAATCCATACCCCACAAGCAAATAAATCATATATATACATATATAATTATTTCACTCACCTTATCGCCTTTGGTGAACTAGGAATCAAGCTCGCAACCTTCAATGTAATGCACCAACACTATCCGCTCGTAGCCAAGAATTAGGAGAACAATTTTACTTCTTGCTCCAAAGATCAAATCTCAATTCTTTACTCTCAAATCTCACTTTGAATTCAAATGGGTTTTATGTTTGAGAGAGAAATAGAGAAAGAAAATGGAAAAGAAATGAATAAAAATGGGTAAGTGGTTGAGATTTAGAGTCCCAATCAGATCCATACGTGAAAACACGAAAATACCCTTGAACCACTCATTTTAAAAATTGAATTCGGAACCAGTTTGACAGCATGGTCGCGGCGCGACCACTTCTAGCCGCGGCGCGGCGTTCCACATGATTTTCGGGCTGTTCTGATCGACTCCTGATTCTGATTTGTGTTAATTGTCGTGGCGCGACATCCCCCACCGCGGCGCGCCATTTGGCGGTGTCTGACCAATCTTTTGCAACATAGACCAACTATCGTTTATACGCCTCGTACGTTCCATTCCCGCTTTATATATTCACCTAGACTTTACCACATAATCTCGCATGACTTAATACACTCCTAAACCATGTGTATACTTACGCATGCATACATTCTCAAGTGTATATATATATATATATATATATATATATATATATATATATATATATATATATATATATATATATATATATCGTACACACAAAATTAACACTTTAAAAATGTTTAAGCACATATACAAACAAGATATAATGTTCTAATGATTAAATATGTACCTTAAGTCATATACGATGAAAACGGGATGTTACAACTCTCCCCCACTTGAATCGGAGCGCGCCCTCGCGATCCAAGCCGCATGACAAGCCGGAAGATAAACCAATACAAACTCTTCGGGTTCCCACGTAAACTCAGAACCTTTACTATGACTCCATTGAACTTTAAAAGTTCTCACCTCTTTATTTCTCAACCTCTTTACCTTTTCATCGAGTATTGATGTGTGCAGCGGGGTGTACTAAATAGTATTAATTTTTACTACAAAATGCGACGAAATATTACACAAGTTTTATTTATTTATTTATCGAGTGGATATACCTAAACCTTGCTACAACACTTATAGGCAGTGTACCTAATCGTAGAGTAGTGTAGTTTTTAGTAAGTCCGGTTCGTTCCACAGGGAGCTGGTGAAGTTAACGCTATATTATTAAGTTTATTTGTAAAAATATATATATAAATAAGTAGTAGTATTATTATAAAATGGGGGTTTTACCGTTTAATGACCAGTTTGTCGATTTTAAGCGTAAAAATAAATGACAAAAATTAAAGTGCGTAAAATAAATTGTGATAAATAAAATGACAGAAAATAAAAGTGCGATGAAAAATACAATAAAATAATTATGCTTATTTAAACTTCCGTAATCATGATGTTTAACATTTTGATTTTAATTAATTGTTACTCGGGTTAATTGTCCTTTGTCATGGTTTATTTGATACCTATCTGGTTTTTATCCATAATAGTCCATCGGTCATAAATATAAAGTGCGAGTGTCCTCGTCAAATTACCCTTATACCCGAAGTCAAATATTCCAACTAATTAAGGATTTAAACTGTGACGCAGTTATCACTTCTGTCAACAATTACACCAGTTATCACTGTATGTAATCTACCCCTGTTTTGATTAGATATGAATATTAATTTACCCACTTGATCAGTTTGAATAATCAATTACCCAACCCGAATAATTAATTAAATGATTATAATAGATTCCATATGAACGTCACTAAATAGGACAACCATAATCATTATTAATTATTAGGATAATTAATTTGAAGATAGGTTCGACAGACTCCAATGAGTTGTCACTCAATTAGACAATACCCCCCATCTATTAATAGTCAATAGTCCAATTTCCACAAGTGTCGGTCTTTTGCCCAAACCTTAATTATGGTACAAAATCCAATAACCCCGTCTTAATATTTAGTCAAACATCACGATTACTTCGGCTTAAATAAGCATAATAATGACTTAGCTACTAGACATTAATTTAAAAAGGAAGAACATAGGTTACAGTGGTGATTAATCGCGTAGCGTTACACGGACAGAGTTCCTACTTTAAAACCCGTAAAACATTTCTTACAATAACCCAATTATTATTAATCTTAAATTAAACTTAATATTATAAATATAAATATAAATTACATAAGAAAGAAATAAGATTGGAAAAAGGTGTGTTTTTACATTACGATTACAAAGCCTTTTATAGGCGAATTTAGAAATTGAATTTTCACTTATGACCCCTGAACTATGCTCAATTAACAACTTTTTATTATTTAATATTATTCTTATTATGAATTATTTAAATATTATATTTTATTCTTGTGCATAGTTGACTCGTAATTTTTACACCGTTGCGTCGAGCGTTGAGAGTTGACTCTGGTCCCGGTTCCGGATTTTCGAACGTCCTTGCGTACAATTTTATATTTTGTACTTTGCATTTTGTAACTTGTACTCTTGTCATTTTTAGACGTTCCTCATCAATAATTTGAACCTTTTTGATTGTATCTTGTACTTTTGAGCTTTTTGGACCTTTGTGTCTTCAATTCGTCGTTTTCGCCTTTTGTCTTCGCACTTATTTAAAATAAACGAATATTACTTGAAAATGGAACAATTGCAACTAAAATCTTGTCTTTCTTGGGGGATTTTGCTATGAAATATATGTTCCTTTTTAGCCTTATCAATATCCCCACACTTGAGCGTTGCTTGTCCTCAAGCAATACAGTCTTGAAATAATATAATACAAATCACACGAATCACTTCTTTATTCTTCACACTTTGTACATCAGTGATTTTGATAGAGCGGTATAAACAATGATAGTAACGATATGGTTTACAGTCCCACATGACTATAAAAATTTAGATCCATTAAGGAAATTGGATCTTTATGAAAACATTTGATCTTTTGAAAATTCATTCTAGCTTTTACCCTAGATAAGTTTTCTGATTTGATCCATCATCGGTGTTGCAAAATATATTTGTGGATCAATATTTTGGCTAAAACTTTTAGGTTCGTGTAATCCACTGCTATCCCGGTATCGGAAAGCACACATCCAGTTTACTTGTTCCGTATATTACCTTTCGGTAAACTACCGTCCGGTTGTAAAGGAAAGCGATGAACAAGAAACTGTTAGGGCAATGTCCCGTGACATGCAGATGATTATGGTCTTATTAACGTGTCGGATGCTAGAACTATCCTTGGTAGGAGCAATAGTAAAGATCATCCTATAATTTTTTCGGTCTGGCACAAGGTCCTGTCTCCGACCATGCTATGCAACCACCGTTCTTACAGTTGACACCCGATTTTGTTCAGGTGACCTAATGAATTCCAGGTGAATTCCTAGGATTTTACGTTCAATGGTAATGAACGCATTGAAAATGGGTTTTCAGAAAACAAATCGGTTTGTATTTTTGATCAAAATATTTTCTCGTTCAAGCTCGAGTTTAGATATCATTGAATTCCATGAGTTTGAATTCTCAATCTTTAAGGTCAATCTCTAGGATTGAGTAATATCAGTCTTAAAAGCTGATTTTTAATCTTTAAGGAGATTATCCTTTCTGGGGATCTGATTCATTAGTCTTATCAAGCTAATTTGCACGGTGCCTCCCCATTGTACGAGATAAATCCTTCTCATGGTTAGGATAAATCTGACCACTTGGCGACCCTGTTTGATGCTGAGGTCCGTGGATTTCCTGCTGATTTTAGAGATGACTTTTCTAGATTTTTCGTCAACCTACAGCTGGTCTGGACGACAACTTCATGACCTAAATCAAGAAGCGCGTTTCTTTTTCAGAAGACTTTACTTCCTTTTAATGATGGAATTGATTCATCGTGTAGATCCATCTTTTCTTTCAAATATATTACAGTAAATCGGGTAAAACAGTTAATTTAGTCCAAAACAAAAGCACCTGCAATAACTTTACAGAAACATGTGATATATAGTTTTTAATTGAATAACTTGGTACATTCTCCCCACACTTAGTTTCTTTCTTTGCCTTTTTATTCTCCTTTATTCCATTTTAAATGAATTCAATCGTTTTAGGGTGTTTCTCAATTTATGTCCTTTCCGAGGTAACGATAATTTCGGTATTAACACCTAGTTTTCACCGTTCATAAATATGTATAAACATGATTTTGAATTCATTTAGTTGAAATTTTTTTCAAATTTTCACAAAATTTGGCAATTAAAACAAGTGTAAACCCGAAAGAATTTATAACCCTATATCCCCACACTTGAGATCATGCAATGCCCTCATTTGCATGAAATCAGACTATAATTTAAATTCATGAGGGTGATTAGCGTAGAAAAGTGATAAAATACCGAGTTTGTAATTACAAAGCTCGTCGAATGATAGATGGCGCCTCATCGTTCATTCCTTCATTTGTTATATCATATTTGTTGTTTTGCGTCTTGTCGTCAAAATTAGTACCTTTTGCTGAACTTTAATGACAGTCTTTGAAAGTGCATTGTTTTACCCTGTTTTGTACATAAGATAAAATACAAACATATATATACATATTTTTGAAGTTTGGTACATAACCCCACGTTCAAAAATTTATAATATATAATATTTTTGGCATCCTTTAGATCAATAAAATTAAAAATAATGATAACAAAATTTGTCGCCCCGCCCTCGGGTAAAGCAATTTCGGTTCAATGACCTAGTGTTCAACTTACGACGAATTTTAAAAATCATATTTTTAACTTAAAGAAATAAAGTAAATTTTGTTTTTTAAAATCACAATAAAACATAAATTAAAATGCATATTAATTTCATATAAAACCTACAAAGCAAAAATTCAGAATGGAGGGAGAAAACTAGTTCTTTAGTGTCTGCTAGCGGAAAAGACCAATCGGATTCCATTCTCGGAACTACACGAGAACAGAACAACTAATTCTAAATAACATTTTCTTAGAACATTTGAATCTCCCCACACTTAGGTAGCTGTGGTGTCGAAATTGTGATTAACTTCATCGTCAATTTCTTTTGGTCCATAATCAACTTGCCTATCTGTGACTTTTTCTTTAAGCCAGTGCCCGGCTTCTTCCGTAATATCCCAAAATTCAACTAGCTTCGCCTTTTCTTTAGGCGACAGATTGGATACTAACCGGTTATATAACTTAAAGTTCCCCTTACTTTTAGCATCAATAACCCGTTTAAAAAGTTTCTTCATTGAACCGTTAATAACGGGGTCATTTAATTTCTTATCAACTATGGGGTTCTTTATTATCAAGTCATCATTAGGTGTTACTTCATTTTCCCCACACTTAGGTGTTCTATTATTGTTAAGCATTACCGTTGGATTTGGTAAAACAACATGGTTCTTACCAATCGTTTTTGTCGGTTTAACGGTTTTGGTTTGTGGAGATTTAGACTTTCGAATCATAAAGGTGATTGATTTGTTACCACTTTTAAGTGTCATTCTTCCATTTCCTACATCAAATAACGCCCCGGTGGATGCAAAGAATGGTCGACCTAAAATTAGAGGAATGTTTGGGTCTTCTTCTATGTCTATGACAATGAATTCGACTAGAAACGTTAAATTACCTACTTGAATGGGTAGGTTGTCAGCAATTCCAACTGGGTGTTTAATAGTTTGATCAAAGAGTCGAACACTCATATCCGTTGGAGTTAACTTACCTACACCTAATCTCTTATATTAGGAAAGAGGCATAACACTTACACTTGCACCTAAATCTGCTAGTGCATCATACATGACACAATCACTAAGTAGACAAGGAACAATAAATTCACCCGGATCACCTATCCTAGGAGGAGGTTTTGGTGGAACTGTCTTCACCGGGTTTACTTTTACGGCTTTTGTTTCTTGTACTTTCTTATTCTTTTTCTTCTTCTTCTTTCCAGAGGTATCACAATCTTTATTACCTATCACTTGCTCATACTCAACTCCTTTTCTTGGAAACGGGATGGGTGGTTTGTATGGTGCCACCACTGGCTTTACATACTCGGGTGGTGGTGGTGTAACTTCTTCATTGTTACTCTCATCTAAAACCTTCCCATCTTCTGATGCTGGTTTTTCAGAATTTGTTGAAACCATATTAACATTTTCATTCCGAGAATTTACTTCAGTATTACTCGGTAGCTTTCCTTGTTTCCTTTCACTCATCAATCTAACAAGAGTACCTACTTGTTTTTCTAGATTCAAAATGGAAGCTTGTTGAGTTCTAAATGACTGCTCAAACCTCTCATTCGTTTGGGTTTGAGTTTCAATAAATTGTGTTTGAGATTCAACTAGCTTAAATACCACTTCTTCCAGATTTGACTTCTTCTCGTCGGTTTGTTGTGGTGGTTTATACAAGCCAGGTCTTTGTTGATTGAAAGTGTTGTTTTGAGTTGGTTGGTTATTCGGACCTTGTTGGTTATACGAGTTATTGTCGGGTCCTTTTGGATTGTAAAGAATGTTTTGATTTCGATTGAAGTTTGGCCTTGGCGGTTGATAATTATTCTGATAACTATTTTCCAGCCTTTGGTTCATGTAGACAACATTCTCACGTTGTTCCATCGTTTGTTCAATGTGACAGTCTTTCATTAAGTGTGGTCCACCGCATTGCTCACAACTGATTCGTATTGCGTGAATATCTTTATTCATCTTTTCCATTCGTCTTTCGAAAGCATCTATTTTTGCGGAAACGGAATCAAAGTCATGGCTAGAATCGGCTCTAGCCGCTTTAGATGAACGAAAAATATCTTTTTCTTGATGCCACTCATGAGAGTGGGAGGCTGTGTTATCAATAATTTTGTAAGCTTCAGTTGCGGTTTTCTTCATAATGGAACCACCAGCTGTTATGTCGATGTCTTTTCGTGTAGCAACGTTGACACCTTGGTAGAATATTTGTACTATTTGATAAGTGTCTAAACCGTGTTGAGGACATCCTCTCAACAACTTTCCAAATCTTGTCCACGCCTCATATAGAGTTTCATTTGGCTTTTGCGCGAACGTAACAATTTCTCCTTGAAGTCTCACGGCTTTGGATGCCGGAAAGAATTGTTTAAGAAATTTTTCAACTAAAACATCCCATGTGTCAATCGCCCCTTCAGGTAACGATTCTAACCAATCTTTGGCTTCTCCCTTTAAAGTCCAGGGAAACAACATGAGATAGATCTGCTCATCTTCCTCTTCTCGGATTTTGAATAGTGTACAAATTCTTTTAAACGTACGAAGGTGTTCGTTAGGATCTTCATTCGGTGCACCACTGAATTGGCATTGGTTAGTTACCATGTGTAGAATTTGTCCTTTGATTTCATAATCTGGCGCATTAACTTCTGGCTTAATAATGGCGTGACCTTGGCCCGTGCGTGTGGCTCTCATTCGATCTTCCATACTTAGAGGTTCCGTTACTTCCATAATTGAATTTGTTGAATACGAATCACTAGAGGATTCTGATTTAATGGTTTGTGGCTCAGGAGGAATAATTAGTGGTTCAGGATCTTGGAATTGTCCTTGAATATGCTCCGGGTTCTTAATTGTGAAGTCGGGTTCAAAAGATGGATTATCGGAAATTTGAGTTGGAGTTCTTGTTCGACTAGATGACGATTCTAAAGAAAAATCAACGGCGACAATATTTGCTAGATGTCTTGATCGAGTTACAGGTGGTGAACGTATGAAAGGTGGTGAACGTTTTGCTCGGTGCATTCACAGAATATCCTATTAGTTATAAAAATAAGAAAAACTTATATAAGTTGTCCAATCAATAGACTTTTCTGATTTTGCCCACGTTTCGAATAGCCAAAAGATGCAGCAGAGGGGCAGGATTCGTTTGGTCTCAATATAATTGAGTACTGTTTGGCTCCAATAACCCGGTCCACGTACAAATCCAACTATTACTACGAACCAGAAAATTGTGATGTCTATCAATTTAACCACTTAAAATAAATTTTCGTAATTTTAAGAAATTTAGAGAAGAAGTAGAAAAAAATCTAAGTCCTAAAAACTAGAATGGCGAGAAATAAGAGAGAAAAAGATTGCGCGTCGAAAAGTGTCGAAAAATAAAAAGGTCGAAAAATAGGCGTCGAAAAATAAAAATAAGAAAGTAGTGCGAAATACGGCGTCGTAAAATTCTAAAGCACCTAAAACTTAGTCTAAGGAATAAGCACTTAAGGGATTTTACGGCAAAGCCTAAAAATTCTAGAAGTAAAAATAACTATGGCAAAACTAAACTTAATACTAAAAATTGTAACTATAGTCTAAAAATCTAAAGGTAATAAAACTTAAAAAAAATATTATTTATTATTTTTTTTTTTAATTTTTTTTTTTAAATTTTAATTTTTTTTTTTTACAATTTTTTTTTTTAAAACGAATTTTTTTTCTAAAAAAAAAAAACGTTTTTTTTTTTACAAATTTTTTTTTTTTACGTTTTTTTTTTTTTTTTTTTGCGTTTTTATTATTTTTTTTTTTTTACGTTTTTATTTTATTTTTTTAAAAACGATTTTTTTTTACAAATTAATAATTTTTTTATAATTATTATTATTTTTCAAAACTTTTTTTTTAATTCATTTACTATTCATGAATAGTAAATGAAAAGAAATTAATTAATTTACTATTCACATGAAAGCGATATGATAGAAATTATTAATTACAAGTTACATAATATACCCCTGAAGTATTTAATAAATACGACTTTTTAAAATTTTACGTATCAAATTTTGATTCTAAAATATTATTATATTATTATATTCTATTTCAATATTATTATATTATTATATTCTATTTCAATATTATTATATTATTATATTTTATTTCAATATTATTATAATTAAAAATATAGCGTTTTAGCGCTCCCCGGCAGCGGCGCCAAAAACTTGATGTGTGCAGCGGGGTGTACTAAATAGTATTAATTTTTACTACAAAATGCGACGAAATATTACACAAGTTTTATTTATTTATTTATCGAGTGGATATACCTAAACCTTGCTACAACACTTATAGGCAGTGTACCTAATCGTAGAGTAGTGTAGTTTTTAGTAAGTCCGGTTCGTTCCACAGGGAGCTGGTGAAGTTAACGCTATATTATTAAGTTTATTTGTAAAAATATATATATAAATAAGTAGTAGTATTATTATAAAATGGGGGTTTTACCGTTTAATGACCAGTTTGTCGATTTTAAGCGTAAAAATAAATGACAAAAATTAAAGTGCGTAAAATAAATTGCGATAAATAAAATGACAGAAAATAAAATGACAGAAAATAAAAGTGCGATGAAAAATACAATAAAATAATTATGCTTATTTAAACTTCCGTAATCATGATGTTTAACGTTTTGATTTTAATTAATTGTTACTCGGGTTAATTGTCCTTTGTCATGGTTTATTTGATACCTATCTGGTTTTTATCCATAATAGTCCATCGGTCATAAATATAAAGTGCGAGTGTCCTCGTCAAATTACCCTTATACCCGAAGTCAAATATTCCAACTAATTAAGGATTTAAACTGTGACGCAGTTATCACTTCTGTCAACAATTACACCAGTTATCACTGTATGTAATCTACCCCTGTTTTGATTAGATATGAATATTAATTTACCCACTTGATCAGTTTGAATAATCAATTACCCAACCCGAATAATTAATTAAATGATTATAATAGATTCCATATGAATGTCACTAAATAGGACAACCATAATCATTATTAATTATTAGGATAATTAATTTGAAGATAGGTTCGACAGACTCCAATGAGTTGTCACTCAATTAGACAATACCCCCCATCTATTAATAGTCAATAGTCCAATTTCCACAAGTGTCGGTCTTTTGCCCAAACCTTAATTATGGTACAAAATCCAATAACCCCGTCTTAATATTTAGTCAAACATCACGATTACTTCGGCTTAAATAAGCACAATAATGACTTAGCTACTAGACATTAATTTAAAAAGGAAGAACATAGCTTACAGTGGTGATTAATCGCGTAGCGTTACACGGACAGAGTTCCTACTTTAAAACCCGTAAAACATTTCTTACAATAACCCAATTATTATTAATCTTAAATTAAACTTAATATTATAAATATAAATATAAATTACATAAGAAAGAAATAAGATTGGAAAAAGGTTTGTTTTTACATTACGCGAATTTAGAAATTGAATTTTCACTTATGACCCCTGAACTATGCTCAATTAACAACTTTTTATTATTTAATATTATTCTTATTATGAATTATTTAAATATTATATTTTATTCTTGTGCATAGTTGACTCGTAATTTTTACACCGTTGCGTCGAGCGTTGAGAGTTGACTCTGGTCCCGGTTCCGGATTTTCGAACGTCCTTGCGTACAATTTTATATTTTGTACTTTGCATTTTGTAACTTGTACTCTTGTCATTTTTAGACGTTCCTCATCAATAATTTGAACCTTTTTGATTGTATCTTGTACTTTTGAGCTTTTTGGACCTTTGTGTCTTCAATTCGTCGTTTTCGCCTTTTGTCTTTGCACTTATTTAAAATAAACGAATATTACTTGAAAATGGAATAATTGCAACTAAAATCTTGTCTTTCTTGGGGGATTTTGCTATGAAATATATGTTCCTTTTTAGCCTTATCAAGTATAGCAATCGGTTTCTCAACATACTCTAACTTGTTGTTTAGTTCAATCTCATTTAATGGCACCCATGAAAAATCATCCGCAAGACACTTACGGAGGTGGGAAACATGAAATGTATTATGGATCCCCGCAAGCTCTTCGGGTAATTCCAAACGGTATGCAACTTCACCGACACGAGCTAAAATTTTAAAAGGACCAATAAACCGAGGAGCTAACTTTCCTCATTTTCAAAACCGAATAACACCTTTCCATGGCGAAACTTTAAGCATCACCAGGTCGCCTTCTTGGAATTCAATCGGTCGCCTTCGTTTATTGGCATACGACTTTTGTCTATCTTGAGCCTTTTTCAAATGAGCCCGAATCATATCAATCTTGCTATTCGTCTCTAAACCAAATCGGTACTCCCGATTTCTCTTTGACCCACTTCATCCCAACAAATCGGGGTTCGACACCTACGTCCATAAAGCATCTCATAAGGTGGCATCCGCTACTAGTATGAAAACTATTGTTGTACGAGAATTCCACCAATGGTAAGTGCTCATCCCAACTACCACCGAAATAAATAATACACGCCTGTAACATATCCTCCAATGTTTGATTCGTACGTTCGGTTTGACAGTCCGTTTGAGGATGGTACGCCGTGCTCAATCTCAATTGTGTACCCATATCTTCATGGAACTTTTCCCAAAACCGAGATGTGAAACGAGTATCTCGATCCAAAATAATAGATATAGGAACCCCATGCCTCGCTATCACTTCCTTGATGAACAACTTACCCAAAGTCTTCGATGATATCGCTTCCCGAATGGGAAGAAACAAAGCACTTTTCGCCAGTCCCGCATGCCACTAGATCCATACAAGACCCGAGTAGGTGGGTCGAGGTCCTATGAGGTACCCACTACTCAGAGTACCCTCCCCAAAGGAAAAAGATGTGTTTGTCAGGTTCGGTTCTTCTTAGTTGGGTTGGGTTGACGACAATTCAAATCTCGTTGGTCAAAAAGATGTTTTAAGCTCTTGTGATACGAATAAATCGTACACTTGACACCATACAAGTAATGGCGCCAAATTTTCAACGCGTGGACCACCGTCGCCAATTCAAGATCGTTAGTCGGGTATCTCGTTTCGTGTTCCTTTAATTGTCGAGAGGCATAAGCGATGACTTTACCTCTTTGCATTAGAACACACCCGATCCCATTTAAAGAAGCATCACAATAAACCGTCATGTCTTCTACACCTTCCGGCAACACTAACACCGGAGCTTGACACAACTTCTCTTTTAACAATTGGAAAGCAATTTCTTGCTCGTTTTCCCAATTAAATCTCGCGTTTTTTCTCGTCAACTTCGTCAATGGGGAAGCGATCTTAGAAAAGTCTTGGATAAACCGACGATAATAACCGGCCAATCCGAGAAAACTTCGGATTTTCGTAGGTGTAGTCAGTCGTTCCCAACTCTTTACCGTCTCAATCTTCCCCGGATCTACTTGAATACCATCTTTGTTCACAATATGACCGAGGAATTGAACTTCCCTTAGCCAAAATTCACATTTGGAGAGTTTAGCATACAACTTCTCCTTCTACAACGTCTTCAACACACCACACAAATGATGTTCATGTTCCTTCATACTCTTCGAATAGACAAGTATGTCGTCAATGAACATATTTACCGACTTGTCCAACATAGGTTGGCACACTCGGTTCATAAGGCCCATGAATTCCGCCGATGCATTCATAAGACCAAAAGGCATAACTACAAACTCAAAATGCCCGTAACGCATTCTAAAGGCCGTTTTCTCAATATTTTCCTCACGGACCCGCATTTGGTGATAGCCGGACCGTAGGTCAATCTTAGAGAAATATGTTGCACCTTGGAGCTGGTCAAACAAATCGTCAATCCAAGGCAATGGATAGCGATTCTTGATCGTAACTTTGTTCAACTCCCGATAATCGATGCACATTCGCATACTACCATCCTTCTTCTTCACGAATAAAACTGGAGCGCCCCATGGCGAAGAACTCGGTCGAATAAAACCCTTCTCAAGTAACTCTTGGGTTTGATTTAACAACTCTTGCATTTCGGTTGGCGCTAAATGATAAGGAGTTTTAGCAATGGGGGTAGCCCCCGGAACCAACTCAATGCGAAATTCAACTTGTCTTTCCGCCGGAACACCCGACAACTCATATAGAAAAACATCTTCGAATTCATTAGCAACAGGAATTTCACGAGTGGATGGTGGCTCTTCACGAGTATCAACTACATGAGCAAGAAAAGCCATACCACCACCACTAAGAAAACGACGTGCCCGTGCAATAGTGCATAATGGCACAAGTCTTCTCCGTTTCTCGCCATGAATAATTAACTCTCCCCCACTAGGGGTCTTCACACGGATAGACTTTTCATGGCATGCGATATCGGCTCTATAACGATCGAGCCAATCCATGTGATGTGTGAAGCAGAGGCGTACGAAATAGTATTATTTTTTTTACGAAATACGATACAATTTACAAAAGTTTTATTTATTTATATAGATGGAATATACTTAAACCTTGCTACAACACTTATAGGTAGTGTACCTAATCGTAGAGTAGTGTAGTTTTTAGTAAGTCCGATTCGTTCCATAGGGAGCTAGCTGAGTTTAACGCTATATTTTTAACAACTCTATTTATATAAAATATATATAATTATATATAGTAATATTATTATAAAAGGGGGTTTTTACCGTTTAATGACCGGTTTGTCGATTTTATATTTTAAGCGTAAAGATAAATGACAATAATTAAAGTGCGTACAATAATTAAAAATACAAATAAAGCGTAAAAATAAATGAAGATAAATAAGATGACTGTAAATAAAAGTACGATGAAAAATACAATAAAAGAATTATGCTTATTTAAACTTTCATAATCATGATATTTGACGTTTTGATTTTAATTCATTATTCTGGGTTAATTGTCCTTTGTCCTGGATTTATTTGATACCTATCTGGTTTTTGTCCATAATAGTCCATCGGTCATAATTATAAAATGCTCATCAAATTAACCTTATTCCCGAAGTCAAATATTCCAACTAATTAGGGATTCAAACTGTAACAAGGTTTTAATACTTTGTTAATAATTACACCAGGTTATCGACTGCGTGTAATCCAAGGTTTTAATACTTTGTTAACAATTACACCAATTACCCTTGTATGTAATCCACCCCTGTTTTAATGAGATATGAATATTAATTTACCCACTTAATCAGTTTGAATAATCAATTACCCAACCCGAATAATTAATTAAATGATTGTAAAAGATGCCGTATAAACGTCACTAAATAGGACATGCATAATCATTTAATAATTATTAGATTAACTAATTTGAAGATAGGTTCGACAGATTCTAATGAGTTGTCATTCGATTAGACAATACCCCCCATCTATTAATGGTCCATAGTCCAATGTCCACAAGTGTCGGTCTTTTGTCCAAACCCTAATTATGGTACAAAATCCAATAGCCTCGTCTTAATATTTAGTATAACATCACGATTACTTCGGCTCAAATAAGCATAATAATAACTTAGTTACAAGACATTAATTTAAAAAGGAAGAACATAGCTTACAGTGATTATTTATCGCGTAGCGTCGCACGGACAGAGTTTTGACTTACAAAACCTTAAAACATTTCTTACATTAACCCAATTATTATTAAACTTAAATTGAACTTAATATTATAAATATAAATATATATATTTCTTACAGAAGGAAGAAAGAATGAAAGAGTGTGTTTAATTCGTCCGAAAATTGCTGAATTTATAGACTTGGCCACACTTTCCCTGCCATGCGATCGCATGGAATTTGTGCCTCCAGGCCATGCAATCGCATGGCCAGCTGGATCAGGATATTTTCTTTTGTAAAACGTGGGCTGCTCGATTAAATTAATATATAATATAATATATATAATTATATATAATTATATATATATTATATTATATTCTTGTGCAATGTTGACTTGTAATTTTAGCTCCGTTGTCTCGCGCGTTGATGCTCGGTTTATGTCTCGGTTTCGGATTTTCGAACGTCTTTTCGTACGCTTTAATATCTTGTACTTTAAGTTTCGAAATTTGTAATTTGCACAAAAAAATTATTTTCCTTAACTTCCAAAATCTGCGCAAAGTCTTTAACTCACTTTTAGAGGCACTTTTGAGTGCACTATGGATTTAGTGGCACTTTTCAGGCTTTAGTGGCACTTTACAAGCTTTAGTGGCACTTTTTCTTCAATTCTTTAATCTTCGTGCTTCGTCTTCATATTTATTTATTTAAATGATTACAACTTAAAAATAGAATAATTACAACTAAAAGCATTACATATTTGGATGATATTGCGACTAAATATATGTTCATTTGGAGCACTATCAAATATCCCCACACTTGAACGTTGCTTGTCCTCAAGCAATACAGAACTTGAAATAAAATCACACTTCACTCGAATCACTTTTTTATTCTCACACTTTATACATTAGTGATTTTGATACGGGGGTATAAACAATGATAGTAACAATAGAACCATGGTTAAAGGTAGGTGTGCCATCCATAGTTGCCTCGGGTTCAGGTCAACGACAATTGCAATCAAATAGCCGATTTACTTTCGGTTTCCAAAGCAAAGTGCACATTTGAAAGGCGGTTTAAAGTCCCACGTGACTATGAAAATTTAGATCCTTAAAGAAATTGGATCTTTATGAAAACATTTGATCTTTTGAAAATTCATTCTAGCTTTTACTCTAGATAAGTTTTCCAGAATAACCCTTCACCGTTGTTTGCAAAATGTTTTTGTGGGTTTTGTGGGTTTCATATTTTAAAATTTTAGCTCAATCTTTGCGGTTTTGTGTCACCCACTTACTAACCTTGTATTAGGAAAGCACACATCCAGTATACTTGCTCTGTATATTACCTTTCGGTAAACTACCGTCCGGTTTTAAAGGAAAGCGTTGAACAAGCAACTGTTAAGGCAATGTCTAATGACATGCAGATGTTCATGGTCCACAACGTGTCGGATGCAATTACTATCCTTTGTAGGAGCAATAGTAAAGATCACCCTATAATTTTTCGGTCTGGCACAAGGTCCTGTCTTCGACCATGCTATGTAACCACCGTTCTTACGGTTGATACCCGATTTGGTTCAGGTGACCTAATGAATTCCGTTGAATTCTCAGGATTTTACGTTCAATGGTAATGAACGCATTGAAAATAGGTTTTCAGAAAACAAATCGGTTTTAATTTTGATCAAAATATTTTCTCGTTCAAGCTCGAGTTTAGATATCATTGAATTCCATGAGTTTGTAATTCTCAATCTTTAAGGTCAATCTCAAGGATTGAATAATATTAGGCTTAGAAGCTGATTTTTAATCTTTAAGGAGATTATCCTTTCTGGGGGTCTGATTCATTAGTCTTATCAAGCTAATTTGCACGGCGCCCTCCCCATTTTACGAGACAGATCCTCTCATAGTTAGGATAAGTCTGATCACTTGGCGACCATGTTTGATGCTGAGGTCCGTGGATTTCCTGCTAATTTTATAGATGACTTTTCTAGATTTTTCGTCAACCTACAGCTGGTCTGGATGACAACTTCTTGACCTAAATCAAGAAGCGCGTGTCTTTTTTAGAAGACTTTACTTCCTTTTAATGATGGAATTGATTCATCGTGTAGATCCATCTATTCTTTCAAAGGTATTACAATAAATCGGGTAAAACTGATTACTTTAGTCCAAAGCAAAAGTACCTGCAATAACCTGTACCAAATATGTGATATGTATTTTAAAGAACTTGGTAAATTCTTCCCACACTTAGCTTTTATTTATTCTTTTCTTTGCCTTTTTATTCTCTTCTATTCCATTTTAAATGAATTAAAGCGTTTTGGGTTGTTTCTCCATTTATGTTCTCTCCGAGGTAACAATAATTTCGGCATTAACACGTAGTTTTATCGTTCATAAATATGTATAAACATGATTTTGAATTCATTTAGTTGAAAATTTTTCAAATTTTCACAAAATTTGGCAATTAAACTAAGTGTAAACCTGAGAGAATTTATAACCCTTCCCCACACTTGAGATCATGCAATGCCCTTATTTGCATGAAATCAGACTATAATTATAAATTCATGAGGGTGATTAGTGTAGAAAAGTGATTAAAAATACCGAGTTTGCAAACATATTATTTTATATCACATTTGATATTTTGCGTCTTGTCGTCAAAATTAGTAGCTTTTGCTGAACTTTAATGCCAGTCTTTGAAAGTGCGATGTTTTACCCTGTTTTGTACATAAGATAAACTACATATATATATATGTATATATATATATATATGTATATATATATATGTATATATATATATATATGTATATATATATATGTATATATATATATATATATATATATATTTATAAAACCTTTATTTATTAAAACAATTTAAATGAATACTTTTTTAAAATTTTGTTTCTTTTTACTTTAGGTAGAGGTAGTTTCGGTACGTTTACCTAGTTCATCCCTCGACAAAATTTTAAAATTTTCGTTTTAAAGCGATTGTTTTAAAAACAAAGATTTTCAGGTTTTTTAATTTTTTTGGCATACTTTAGATCAATAATATTAAAATAATGATAATAAAATTTTTCACCCCGTCCTCGGGTAAAGCAATTTCGGTTCTACGACCTAGTCTTTAACTTACGATGAATTTTAGAAATCATTTAAACTTAATGAAATAAAGTAAATTTTGTTTTAAATTCTCACAAAACTTAAATTTAAAAAGCATATTAATTTCATACAAAACTTACAAAACAAAAAATTCAGAATGGAGGGAGAAAACTAGTTCTTTAGTGTCTGCTAGTGGAAAAGACCAATCGGATTCCATTCTCGGAACTACACGAGAACAGAACAACTAACTCTAGACAGTATTTTCTTTTTAGAACATTTGAATCTCCCCACACTTAAGTAGCTGTGGTGTCGAAATTGTGATTAACTTAATTGTCAATTTCTTTTGGACTATAATCAACTTGCATATCTGTGACTTTTGCTTTAAGCCATTGGTCAGATTCCTGTGTAATATCCACAAATTCAACTAGTTTCACCTTTTCTTTAGGCGATAGATTGGATACTAACAGGTTACATAATTTAAAGTTTCCCTTGGCTCTAGCATCGCGAATCCGTTTAATAAGTTTCTTCATTGAACTATTAATAACGGGGTCATTTAATTTTGTATCAACAACGGGGTTCTTTGTTATCAGGTCATCATTAGGTTTTACTTCATTTTTCCCACACTTAGGCGTTTTATTATTGTTAAGCACTACCGTTGGAGTTGGTAAAACAATGTGGTTTTTACCAATCGTCTTTGTTGGTTCAACGATTTTGGTTGGTGAAGATTTAGCCTTTCGATTCACAAAGGTGACCGATTTTTCACCATCACTAAGTGTCATTCTACCCTCTCTTACATCAAATAACGCCCTGGTGGATGCTAAGAATGGTCGACCTAAAATTAAAGGAATGTTTGAGTCCTGTTCTATGTCAATGACAATAAATTCAACTAAAAAGGTTAAATTACCCACTTGAACGGGTAGGTTATCAGCAATTCCAACTGGGTGCCTAATGGTTTGATCAAAGAGTCGAACACTCATTTTCGTTGGACTTAACTCACCTACACCTAATCTCTTATATAATGAAAGAGACATAACACTTACACTTGCACCTAAATCTGCTAGTGCATCATACATGACACAATCACTAAGTAGACAAGGAACAATAAATTCACCCGGATCACCCAACCTGGGTAGAGGTTTCGGTGGAACTGTCTTCACCGGGTCTACTTTTACGGTTTTTTTTTCTTGCACTTTCTTATTCTTATTCTTCTTTCCAGATGTATCACAAACTTTATTACCTATTACTTGCTCATACTCAACTCCTTTTCTTGGAAATGGGATGGGTGGTCTGTAGGATGCCACCACTGGTTTTACATACTCGGGTGGTGGTGGTGGTGTAACTTCTTCATTGTTACTCACATCTAAAACCTTCCCATCTTCTGATGGTGGTTTTTCAGAATTTGTTGATACCATATTAACATTCTCATTTCGAGGATTTACTTCAGTATTACTCGGTAGCTTTCCTTATTCCCTCTCACTCATCATGCTAGCAAGAGTACCTACGTGTTTTTCTAGATTTAAAATGGAAGATTGTTGAGTTCTTAATGACTGATCAAACCTCTCATTCGTTTGGGTTTGAGATGTAATAAATTGTGTTTGAGATTCCATTAGCTTTGCCATCATTTCTTCCAGATTTGGCTTTTTCTCTTCGGTTTGTTGTGGTGGTTTATACAAGCCAGGTCTTTGTTGATTTAAAGTGTTGTTTTGAGTTGGTTGGTTATTCGGACCTTGTTAGTTATACGAGTTATTGTTGGGTCCATTTGGATTGTAAAGAAAGTTTTGATTTCGATTGAAGTTTGGACTTGGCGGTTGATAATTATTTTGATAATTATTTCCCGGCCTTTGGTTCATGTAGGAACCATTCTCTCGTTGTTCCATCGTTTGCTCAATGTGACAATCTTTCGTTAAGTGTGGTCCACCGCATTGCTCACAACTGATTCGTATTGCGTGAATATCTTTAGTCATCTTTTCCATTCGTCTCTCGAAAGCATCTATTTTTGTGAAAACGGAATCAAAGTCATGGCTAGAATCGGCTCTAGCTGCTTTAGATGAACGAAAGATATCTTTTTCCGGATGACACTCATGCGAGTGGGAAGCGGTGTTATCAATAATTTTGTGAGATTCAGTTGCGGTTTTCTTCATAATTGAACCACCAGCTGCTGTGTCGATGTCTTTTCATGTGGCAATGTCAACACATTGGTAGAATATTTGTACTATATGATAAGTGTCTAAACCGTGTTGAGGACATCCTCTCAAAAATTTTCCGAATCTTGTCCACGCCTCATATAATGTTTCATTTGGCTTTTACGCGAACGTAACAATTTCTCCTTGAAGTCTCACGGCTTTAGATGCCGAAAAGAATCTTTTAAGAAAATTTTCAATTAAAACATCCCATGTATCAATCGCTCCTTCAGGTAACGATTCTAACCAATCTTTGGCTTCTCCCTTTAAAGTTTAGGGAAACAACATGAGATAGATCTGTTTATCCTCAACTTATCTGATTTTAAATAGAGTACAGATCATATTAAAGGTTCGAAGATGTTCGTTTGGATCTTCTTTTGGCGTACCACTATATTGGCATTGATTAGTTATCATGTGTAGGATTTATCCTTTGATTTCATAATCTGGCGCGTTAATGTCTTGTCGCGTAATAGCGTGACCTTGGCCCGTGCGTGTGGCTCTCATTCGATCTTCCATACTTAGAGGTTCCGTTATTTCCATATTTGAAATTGTTGAATCCGAATCAATAGAAGATTCTAATTTAACGGTTTGTGGTTCAGGAGGAATGATTAGTGGTTCAGGATCTTGAAATTGTCCTTGAATATCCTTCGGGTTCTCAATTACGAAGTCGGGTTCAAAAAATGGATTATCGGAAATTTGAATTGAAGTACTTGTTCGATTAGATGATGATTCTAAAGAAAAATCAACAGCGGCAATATTAGCTAGATGTCTTGATCTGGTTACAGGTGGTGAACGTATGAAAGGTGGTGAACGTTTTGCTCGGTGCATTCACTGAATATCCTATTAGTTCTAAAGATAAAAATTATATAAGTTATCAAATTAATAGACTTTTCTGATTTTGCCCACGTTTCGAATCGCTAATAGATGCAGCAGGTAGCCAGGACCCTTTAAATCGGAAGCCCACAACTCGCCACTAACAAATCCAACTATTACTAAGAACCGGAAAATTTTGGATGTCTATCAATTTAACCACTTAAAATAATTTTTCGTCGAAATTTAAAGAAAATAAAGATTCTATGTCCTAAAAACTAGAGCGTATAAATGAGAAAGAAAAAGCGCGTCGAAAAATAAGAGGTTGAAAAACAATTGTCGAATAACAAAAAGTCGAAAAACAAAAATAAGAAAGTAAAGCGTCGAAACTTAAAAGTCTAAAAACTAAAAATTAAAACTTGCGTCTAAAGGTATTAAAGTTTAAAGGAATTCTATATCCAAAACGGCAATAACTTAATTAGGCACTAAAATCTATTAAATACTAAAGCGATAAGCGACGTCGTCAAATTCTAAAGAGTCTAAATCTTAATCTAAAGAAAAAACACTTAAGGGATTTTACGGCAAAGCCTAAAAATCTAGAAATATAAAATAACTACGGCAAAACTAAGTTTAAAACTAATTACGAACAATAAATTATAAAAGTTACGAATTAAACGATTATAAAGAAAAATACAAAATACAAAAATAAACAAAGTTGATAAAAATACAATTTTACAAAAATATTATTTTTATATTATTATTTTATAAAAATATTATTCTATATTTTTAATAATAATAACAATTAATATTACAAATTATAAATACAAATTAATAATATTTAAATTAAAACCTTAAATTAATTAAGTAATAATAATTATATATAAAAAAAACGTAACCCTAATCCGACAGTCAAAGGTTTCAGAACTGTCTTTTCACCTCATGCGACTGCATGAGGTTTCCTTGGTCTGGCCATGCGATCGCATGGCTTCGGGTACCAGGCCTTTGTTGGGCTTCGACAAGCTTCGGCCCAATTTTAGTATTAATTTTTTTTTAGTTTAACTTATATAAAATATAAATATAAACTTATTAGTTTTATAAAAAAAATATTACTTATTAGTTTTATAACTCTAAAATATAATTTTTTTAATTTAAATACTTAAAAATATAGAATTATATTTTTTTTCCTTTTTCTTTTTATTTTTAAACTTATATAATTTTTTTTATTTACAAAAATAGATTAAAAACTAATATATATATATATATATATATATATATATATATATATATATATATATATATATATATATATATATATATATATATATATATATATATATATATATATATATATATATATATATAGAATATAGCGTTTCGCTTCGCTTCCCCGGCAGCGGCGGCAAAAACTTGATGTGTGAAGCGGAGGCGTACGAAATAGTATTATTTTTATTACGAAATACGATACAATTTCCACAAGTTTTATTTATTTATATAGATGGGATATACTTAAACCTTGCTACAACACTTATAGGCAGTGTACCTAATCGTAGAGTAGTGTAGTTTTTAGTAAGTCCGGTTCGTTCCATACGGAGCTAGCTGAGTTTAACGCTATATTTTTAACAACTATATTTATATAAAATATACATAATTATATATAGTAATATTATTATAAAGGGGGTTTTTACCGCTTAATGACCGGTTTGTCGATTTTATATTTTAAGCGTAAAGATAAATGACAATAATTAAAGTACGTACAATAATTAAAAATACAAATAAAGCATAAAAATAAATGACGATAAATAAGATGACAGTAAATAAAAGTACGATGAAAATTACAATAAAAGAATTATGCTTATTTAAACTTTCATAATCATGATGTTTGACGTTTTGATTTTAATTCATTATTCTGGGTTAATTGTCCTTTGTCCTGGATTTACTTGATACCTATCTGGTTTTTGTCCATAATAGTCCATCGGTCATAATTATAAAATGCTCATCAAATTAACCTTATTCTCGAAGTCAAATATTCCAACTAATTAGGGATTCAAACTGTAACAAGGTTTTAATACTTTGTTAATAATTACACCAGGTTATCGACTGCGTGTAATCCAAGGTTTTAATACTTTGTTAACAATTACACCAATTACCCTTGTATGTAATCCACCCCTTTTTTAATGAGATATGAATATTAATTTACCCACTTGATCAGTTTGAATCAATTACCCAACCCGAATAATTAATTAAATGATTGTAAAAGATGCTGTATAAACGTCACTAAATAGGACATGCATAATCATTTAATAATTATTAGATTAACTAATTTGAAGATAGGTTCGACAGATTCCAATGAGTTGTCATTCGATTAGACAATACCCCCCATCTATTAATGGTCCATAGTCCAATGTCCACAAGTGTCGGTCTTTTGTCCAAACCCTAATTATGGTACAAAATCCAATAACCCCGTCTTAATATTTAGTCCAACATCACGACTACTTCGGCTCAAATAAGCATAATAAGAACTTAGTTACAAAACATTAATTTAAAAAGGAAGAACATAGCTTACAGTGATTATTTATCGCGTAGCGTCGCACGGACAGAGTTTCGACTTACAAAACCTTAAAACATTTCTTACATTAACCCAATTATTATTAAACTTAAATTAAACTTAATATTATAAATATAAATATATATATATATCTTACAGAAGGAAGAAAGAATGAAAGAGTGTGTTTAATTCGTCCGAAAATTGCTGAATTTATAGACTTGGCCACACTTTCCCTACCATGCGATCGCATGGAATTTGTGCCTCCAGGCCATGCGATCGCAAGGCCAGCTGGATCAGGATATTTTCTTTTGCAAAACGTGGGCTGCTCGATTAAATTAATATATAATATAATATATATAATTATATATAATTATATATATATTATATTATATTCTTGTGCAATGTTGACTTGTAATTTTAGCTCCGTCGTTGATGCTCGGTTTATTTCTCGGTTCCAGATTTTCAAACATCTTTTCGTACGCTTTAATATCTTGTACTTTATGTTTCTGAATTTGTAATTTGCACAAAAAATTATTTTCCTTAACTTCCAAAATCTGCGCAAAGTCCTTAACTCACTTTTAGTGGCACTTTTGAGTGCACTATGGCTTTAGTGGCACTTTTCAAGCTTTAGTGGCACTTTTTCTTCAATTCTTTAATCTTCGTGCTTCGTTCTTATATTTATTTATTTAAATGATATTGCGACTAAATATATGTTCATTTAGAGCACTATCACCATGCCAATGACAATATCAAATTCACCCAACGTCATCGGGATAAGATCAATTTTAAACGTTTCAGAACCAAACACAATATCACAATCATTACAAACATCAACCCCTAGCACTGTCTTGCCATCCGCTATTTCAACTTCTACCAGATGACTTAACTTAGCTAGTGGTTTATCAAGCTTAGACATAAATCGCGGAGACACAAACGATAAATTAGCACCGCTATCAAATAGTATCTTTGCCGGACTAGAGTTAACTATGAAAGTACCTGAGACAACTTCGTTGGATTGCTTGGCCTCATCATGGGTCATCAAATAATTACGTCCCCGAGCCGTACCCGCCGCCTTCTCCAACCTCTTAACATGATCGGTGTTCAAATCGGGACACTCCGACCTTCGGTGTCCTTCTTTATTACAATTAAAACAAGTGAGTTTGTTCGTCATAGAAGGCTTTGTACAATCTCGAGACAAATGACCCTGTACCCCGCAATTGTAGCAAGTAGGGATAAAACTCACGAAACCACCCTTCTTTACGCTATTTACACTTTCGGAACCTTTCTTGTTGGAAAAGTTCGAATGGCTCGAACCTTCAAATTTTCTCTTAGAGAAAGAGAAGTCGCTTCTTATTGGAACCTCCGGCTCGAAACCCCGAGCCAATTCAAATAACTCGTCAAAAGACTTAGCCATTCCCCGACTAATCTTACCCTTTAACTCATCGCTTAGTGTACGATAAAAATCTAGCATCAACTTTTGATCATCACCAACATACTTCGGACAAAAACGAGTATTTGCCAAGAAGGTAGACTTGAGAGTAACCAATCCAATGAACCTTGTCGCAAATTGTGCAACTCGTCCCGGATTCTATCAAAGTCGGATGGAGTTCGGTATTCTGTGAAAAATTCCTTTTTAAACTCTTCCCACGTCAAGCTCATGCATTACTCTTCCCCATATAATCGGATTTTATCGTCCTACCACAACTTGGCCTCTTCACGCAACATACTAGAACCGTACCTCATCTTCTTCTCAGGAGGACACTCCGTGGTACGGAAAGCCCCCTCGATGCCGGAGATCTAACATGTGCTCTTCAACGGATCCCTTACTCCATTAAACATAGGAGGTTGAGCATCCTTGAAATTTTCGTAATGGAAGTCTCGCCTTCCATGCCCACCATTACCATCACCCCCTTCGCCCCGAGGATGAATGTTTCTAGCTTCTAATGCCTCTTCAATTTTTGGATTCATTCGCTCATTGATTAACTCGGTTACTTGCCCATCAATCGATTCTTGGAAAACCTTTCGGACATCCTCAAGAAATTCCGCTCTTTGCTTTTTAATGATGGCCTCAATCTTGGCCGTAAACTCGAGGTCCTCGATCGTACCTCCTTCATGGTTTTCGAGTCCGTTTCTCGTCTTCATACTATAAAACGGAAATAGATTAAACAATGAAACGAAAGAATACAACATAATATTCATGTACACCTCACCGCCCCATCTTGCTCAACAATCGTCGTACATCGCTTGTTTGACACGATTTGAACCCGTAACAATGGTAGCTAATCATTGTTACGCGAACACGTCGCATTAACTTGCTAGTACAACGTCTATCTCGCTTGATGATTGCAAACACAACACAAAATAATTAACGCATAGTTAGTTCACCTAAACCTAGGCACTAACCAATCCCGGTCTGACCCTTCTCTTACAAGTCCCGCATACAACGCATACACAAATAAGTCTAAGTCTAGGCACAAATCTCAAGTCGCCTAAATCCCTTAGACCATGCTCTGATACCACTTGAAACAACCCAACCCGTAATCAATACGACATTTTTTTATTAATTAACGATTAGCGCCCAATTAAACGGTTACATATAACCCTTTTAAACAATATTACAAGTTTAATGATTACAAACGGCACAAAGGCCCTTAACAAATGTAATACAAGTTCGACCCATTCAAAATGATAGTTTTAATCCAAACGACACTTGAGCATGGTTGGGGCTAAACTACCCAAAACACTAGGTCGACTTCCAAAAGGCTTCGTCAAGCATCTAACCAGGGAAACTAGTGCCCAACAACCCCTTTCCCTCTCTCCGCACCTGCATCTAAAAAGATATACAACGAGAGGGTAAGCAAAACGCTTAGTGAATGCAATAATTATACACATACATATATAACTTACTTACTTGCAAACACTTATACCAAATCTGCATACATACTAGCAATATAATTAGCATACCTTCATAGTGTATAATGCTAAATCTTCAATAACATAAGCTAGTATAGCAATAGCATATAACACAAACAATACAATATGCTACAACACAAATACACAACCATTGATGTTCACAACATCCATTAGTATTCAAATCCCAAGGCTAGCCCTACGAATGGTATCGTCAACATCGAACTTAAACCCCATCTGTCCCAAATAATGTGGTATCGTCAACATCTAACTTAAAAACCACATATGAGGTATCGTCAACACCGAACTTTAACCCCTCATCAAATCACTACAATAGTGGTATGGCATCGTCAACATCGAACTTTAACTCCATACATGAGGTATCGTCAACATCGAACTTTAAACCCTCATCCAACAAACAATAGTGTTATGGCATCGTCAACATCGAACTTTAAATCCATAACCCACAAGCAAATAAATCATATATATACAATACAAATTATTCCACTCACCTTATCGCCTTTGGTGAACTAGGAATCAAGCTCACAACCTTCAATGTAATGCACCAACACTATTCGCTCGTAGCCAAGAACGAGGAGAACAATTTTACTTCTTGCTCCAAAGGTCAAATCTCAATTCTTTACTCTCAAATCTCACTTTGAATTCAAATGGGTTTTATGTTTGAGAGAGAAATAGAGAAAGAAAATGGAAAAGAAATGAATAAAAATGGGTAAGTGGCTGAGATTTAGATTCCCAATCAGATCCATATGTGAAAAGATGAAAATACCCTTGAACCACTCATTTTAAGAACTGAATTCGGAACCAGTTTGACAGCAAGCTCGCGACGCGACCACTTCTAGCCGTGGCGCGGCGTTCCACATGATTTTTGGGCTGTTCTGATCGACTCCTGATTCTGATTTGTGTTATTTGTCGCGGCGCGACATCCCCCACCGCGGCGCGCCATTTGGCGGTGTATGACCAATCTTTTGCAACTTAGACCAACTATCGTTTATACGTCTCGTACGTTCCATTCCCGCTTTATATATTCACCTAGACTTTACCACATAGTCTCGCATGACTTAATACACTCCTAAACCATGTGTATACTTACGCATGCATACGTTCTCAAGTATATATATATATATATATATATATATATATATATATATATATTACACACAAAATTAACACTTTAAAAACGTTTAAGCACATATACGAACAAGATATAACGTTCTAACAATTAAATATGTACCTTAAGTCATATACGATAAAAACGGGATGTTACAGTGACCCTTGTCACAAACTGGTCCTGACCACCTTATTAAATAATAATAAATATAAATAAAAATAAAAACATATAATAACTCAACACAACTTAAGGGCAAACTAGTAATCTTGCAGCTAGGCCCGGTTAAGGATGTTACAAATCTACCCCCTTAAGAAGATTCCGTCCTCGGAATCTAGGCTCGGTTTCCCACGTCATGTTGGCACCTAAACTGTGTCGCCACTCTACTAATACCATTAGAATATGCTTCTTTCTTAACTTGGTGACTTTGTTGTCTACTATTCGAATTGGCTCTTCTACTAATTTCTTGCTTAGATCCACTTTCAAATCCTTCAGTGGAAGAATCAAACGTTCGTCGTCTACTTTACACTTTCCTAAATAACATATATTGAACGTGTTGTGAATTCCTGCTAACTCGGAAGGAAGATCTAAAACAACAGTTTGATCATTCAAAATTTATTTGATCAGAAATGGCCCAATAAATCTCGGTGCTAGCTTACCACGTTTACCAAATCTGATCACCCCTTTCCACGGCGAAACTTTCAAATATACACGATCACCTACATTAAGTATTACCGGATGTCTGCGCGGATCAGCATACATATTTTGTGTAGTGACCCGAACTTTTCCATGTTTATATATATATATTAAATGAGATTGTTATTTACATGATTAAGTGTTTCCAACATGTTAAGTAATCAAACTTGTTAAGACTTGAATAATTGAAATAGGTTTCATATAGACAATTGACCACCCAAGTTGACCGGTGATTCAAGAACGTTAAAACTTGTAAAAAATATATGATGACATATATATGGTTATATATATAGTTAACATGATATTATGATAAGTAAACATATCATTAAGTATATTAACAATGAACTACATATGTAAAAACAAGACTACTAACTTAATGATTTTGAAACGATACATATATGTAACGATTATCGTTGTAACGACATTTAATGAATATATATCATATTAAGAGATATCGTACATCATAATATCATGATAATATAATAATTTAAAATCTAATTTGATATTATAAATATTGGTTTAACAACATTTAACAAGATCGTTAACCTAAAGGTTTCAAAACAACACTTACATGTAACGACTAACGATGACTTAACGACTCAGTTAAAATGTATATACATGTAGTGTTTTAATATGTATTCATACACTTTTGAAAGACTTCAAGACACTTATCAAAATACTTCTACTTAACAAAAATGCTTACAATTACATCCTCATTCAGTTTCATCAACAATTCTACTCGTATGCACCCGTATTCGTACTCGTACAATACACAGCTTTTAGATGTATGTACTATTGGTATATACACTCCAATGATCAGCTCTTAGTAGCCCATGTGAGTCACCTAACACATGTGGGAACCATCATTTGGCAACTAGCATGAAATATCTCATAAAATTACAAAAATATGAGTAATCATTCATGACTTATTTACATGAAAACAAAATTTCATATCCTTTATATCTAATCCATACACCAACGACCAAAAACACCTACAAACACTTTCATTCATCAATTTTCTTTATCTAATTGATCTCTCTCAAGTTCTATCTTCAAGTTCTAAGTGTTCTTCATAAATTCTACAAGTTCTAGTTTCATAAAATCAAGAATACTTCCAAGTTTGCTAGCTTACTTCCAATCTTGTAGAGTGATCATCCAACCTCAAGAAATCTTTATTATTTACAGTAAGATATCTTTCTAATACAAGGTAATACTCATATTCAAACTTTGATTCAATTTCTATAATTATAACAATCTTATTTCGAGTGGAAATCTTACTTGAACTTGTTTTCGTGTCATGATTCTGCTTCAAGAACTTTCAAGCCATCCAAGAATCCTTTGAAGCTAGATCCATTTTTCTCATTTCCAGTAGCTTTATCCAGAAAACTTGAGGTAGTGATGATGTTCATAACATCATTCGATTCATACATATAAAGCTATCTTATTCGAAGGTTTAAACTTGTAATCACTAGAACATAGTTTAGTTAATTCTAAACTTGTTCGCAAACAAAAGTTAATCCTTCTAACTTGACTTTTAAAATCAATTAAACACATGTTCTATATCTATATGATATGCTAACTTAATGATTTAAAACCTGAAAACACGAAGAACACTGTAAAACCGGACATACGCCGTCGTAGTAACACCGCGGGCTGTTTTGGGTTAGTTAATTAAAAACTATGATAAACTTTGATTTAAAAGTTTTTTTCTGGGAAAATGATTTTTCTTATGAACATGAAACTATATCCAAAAATCATGGTTAAACTCAAAGTGGAAGTATGTTTTCTAAAATGGTCATCTAGACGTCGTTCTTTCGACTGAAATGACTACCTTTACAAAAATGACTTGTAACTTATATTTTCGACTATAAACCTATACTTTTTCTGTTTAGATTCATAAAATATATTTCAATATGAAACCATAGCAATTTGATTCACTCAAAACGGATTTAAAATGAAGAAGGTATGGGTAAAACAAGATTGGATAATTTTTCTTGTTGTAGCAACGTGAAAATTGGTAACAAATCTATATTAATCATATCCTAGCTAACTTATATTGTATTATACATGTATTCTAATATATTATGTAATCTTGGGATACCATAGACACGTATGCAAATGTTTTGACATTTCATATCGACCCATGTGTATATATTATTTGGAACAACTATAGACACTCTATATGCAGTAATGTGGGAGTTAGCTATACAGGGTTGAGGTTAATTCCAAAAATATATATACTTTTAGTTGTGATCTAGCCTGAGATGTGTATACACTGGGTCGTGGATTGATTCAAGATAATATATATCAATTTTTTTCTGTACATCTAACGTTGGACAACTAGTTGTAGGTTACTAACGAGGACAGCTGACTTAATAAACTTAAAACATCAAAATGTATTAAAAGTGTTGTAAATATATTTTGAATATACTTTGATATATATGTACATATTTGTTATAGGTTCGTGAATCGACCAGTGGACAAGTCTTACTTCCTGACGAAGTAAAAATCTGTGAAAGTGAGTTATAGTCCCACTTTTAAAATCTAATATTTTTGGGATGAGAATACATGCAGGTTTTATAAATGATTTACAAAATAGACACAAGTACGTGAAACTACATTCTATGGTTGAATTATCGAAATCGAATATGCCCCTTTTTATTAAGTCTGGTAATCTAAGAATTAGGGAACAGACACCCTAATTGACGCTAATCCTAAAGATAGATCTATTGGGCCTAACAAAACCCATCCAAAGTATCGGATGCTTTAGTACTTCGAAATTTATATCATATCCGAAGGGTGTCCCGGAATGATGGGGATATTCTTATATATGCATCTTGTTAATGTCGGTTACCAGGTGTTCACCATATGAATGATTTTTATCTCTATGTATGGGATGTATATTGAAATATGAAATCTTGTGGTCTATTGTTACGATTTGATATATATAGGTTAAACCTATAACTCACCAACATTTTTGTTGACGTTTTAAGCATGTTTATTCTTAGGTGATTATTAAGAGCTTCCGCTGTTGCATACTTAAATAAGGACAAGATTTGGAGTCCATGCTTGTATGATATTGTGTAAAAACTGCATTCAAGAAACTTATTTCGTTGTAACATATTTGTATTGTAAACCATTATGTAATAGTCATGTGTAAACATGATATTTTAGATTATCATTATTTGATAATCTACGTAAAGCTTTTTAAACCTTTATTGATGAAATAAAGGTTATGGTTTGTTTTAAAATGAATGCAGTCTTTGAAAAACGTCTCATATAGAGGTCAAAACCTCGCAACGAAATCAATTAATATGGAACGTTTTTAATCAATAAGAACGGGACATTTCAGTTGGTATCCGAGCGTTGGTCTTAGAGAACCAGAATATTTAGTGTGTCTTATCGAGTTTGTTAGGATGCATTAGTGAGTCTGGACTTCGACCGTGTTTACTTGAAAAATGATTGCTTAACAAATTTTGTTAGAAACTATATATTTTTAACATGTGAATATTATGTGATATATTAATCTCTTAACGTGTTTGATATTATGTGATAGATGTCTACCTCTAGAACAAGTCCCATTGACTCACCTAATAATAATGAAGAGTCAAATGTAAATTGGAATGATTCGTGCACTGATTCACAAGTTCCCGAAGAGGAACCGGAAGAAGAGTCGGAACCGGAAGAAGAATCGGAACCGGAAGAAGAAATAGAACCAGTGGGGGAAATAATAAAACGGTTAAGTAGAAGAAAATCCTCAACCAACCGACCAAAGTTAATTATGGGCAATGGTGTTTCCGCCAAGGAAGCAAAGTATTGGGAGGATTACCAATTCTCCGATGAATCGGATCCCGACAAGGATTTCGATGATGTTATAGAAATTACCCCAACACAATTTAATAAGGCAAAAGAGAACAATAAGGGAAAGGGCATAAAAATAGAGAAATTTGATTCCAAACCCGATGAACTTTATATTTATCGGCAACACCCGTATTTCTTAAGTTGTGACAATAACCCGGGAACCTCTAAACCACCAGGTTTTTCTAAACCAATGTGGAAAACAACGGCTCGTATTAGGGGAACATCATATATCCCTAGAAACTTGGCAAAACGAACCAAAACCGAAGAAGAAGAAACGAGCGAGTCGGAATTAGATAGTTGTATTCGTGTGGTGTAATATATGTAATATAGCGTGCTTATGCTTTATGATATATGTAAAAATTGCTTGTATTAATAAGTATTTTTTTTATGAATCTAACTCTTTTCTATTTTACAGTATAAAAACACAAAATGGATAGACAACCCAATATTTTAAGAGACCTACCCGGAGACATGATTGATGAAATCTTGTCTAGAGTCGGTCAGAATTCCTCGGCACAACTATTTAAGGCGAGATCAGTTTGTAAGACATTCAAAGAACGTTCCAAGAATGCCTTGGTTTATAAAAGGCTTTCGTTCGAAAGATGGGGGATATCACATTGGGAAATCCATAAGTTACGATGTGTTTACTTTGACGCATATATTGCGGGGAACCCAAATGCTATTTTACGCAACGGGTTAAGAAATTATTTTGACTCAATATATCCGAATATAGGACTTCGTGATTTAGAAAAAGCGGCTAACATGCAACATAAAGAAGCATGTTATGCTTACGGGTTAGTAATGTTCGCTTCTCACCAAAGTGAGAACAAGAACATCGGGCTACAACTATTAAACAAAACGTTCCCACAAGTGACGGACTCAGTAGTTGGGGTGAGAAACAAGGTTTTTAGATTGTTACGGGACTGTTGGACATTACGTAACCCTCGTCCCTTTAACGACGCTACAACACGCTGTCTTATCAACGGCCATAACGGTTATGTTCCACAAGACCAAGGATAGGAAGTAGTCTTAGTAAAACCAGAATGCATGACTTGTTTCTGGACGTATGAATTACGTATCTTTATTGCCTTTGCTGAACGACTTGTGTACTAGCTAGAATTATCTTCACAACTATCTTGTATCAAAGTTATTGTGTGCTATATTTCATGTTATATGTAAAATAAGCGGTATTGTAAGTTTGTAAAATATTGTGAAAAAGTTTGAACGCGAAATATTATTATAATCAGTTTTTCATATAGAATTGTAGTAGTTGAATTGTATATTAGCTACTAAGTATGAACTTAACGGGTAGGTACTACCCGAATTTAAACTTATAAAACGCTAATATGAAGAAAAAGCTTTTATAAATGAGTTCATATTATGCTACGAGATACTATTGACTACTCTTAATATTCTGTATGATTAACTTGTTTCATTTGACTATTTGAAGGAAATGGCACCGACTACTCGACAAACCATGAATATGAGCGAAGAGGAATTTCGTACCTTTCTTGCTGCAAACATAGCCGCAGTACAGGCTGCGCTACATACCAACAATAACTCCGAATCTAGCAATGCAGCTAACGGCGCAAGAAATTGTGTAGGATGCACCTACAAAGAATTCACTGCCTGCAAACCTTTGGAATTTGATGGAACCGAAGGACCGATCGGATTGAAACGGTGGACCGAGAAGGTCGAATCGGTGTTTGCCATAAGTAAGTGTACTGAAGAGGACAAAGTGAAGTACGCTATGCATACCTTCACAGGTACTGCGTTAACATGGTGGAATACCTATCTAGAGCAAGTGGGACAAGATGATGCTTACGCACTACCGTGGTCAGCATTCAAGCACTTGATGAACGAGAAGTACCGTCCCAGAACTGAGGTCAATAAGCTCAAGACAGAACTTAGAGGGTTACGAACCCAAGGATTTGATATTACCACGTACGAAAGACGATTCACAGAATTGTGCCTATTGTGTCCGAGAGCGTTCGAAGATGAGGAAGAGAAGATCGACACGTTTGTGAAAGGATTACCGGAAAGAATCCAAGAAGATATAAGTTCACACGAGCCCGCCTCCATACAACAGGCATGTAGAATGGCTCACAAACTAGTGAACCAGATTGAGGAAAGAATTAAAGAACAGGCGGCTGAAGAGGCCAATGTGATGCAAGTCAAAAGAAAGTGGGAGGAAAATGGTGATAAGAATTACCAATACAACAACAACAGCAATTACAACAATAATCGCAACAACTATCCCAACAATCGCAACATCAATCGCAACTACAACAAACGGCCCAACAACAACAACAACAACAACAACAGCAGCAACTACAATAATCATCCCAACAACAATAACAACCACAACAACAACAACAATCAGAAGCAGCTATGCCAAAGGTGTGAAAAGTATCACTCGGGGTTCTGCACCAAATTTTGCAACAAGTGTAAAAGAAATGGTCATAGCGCGGCGAAGTGTGAGGTCTACGGACCATGGGTTAACAGAACGAAAGGAACAAATGGTGTCGAAACGAGTAATGGCGGAGCAAGTAGTGTCGGAGCAAGTTATGCCAATGTAGTTTGTTATAAATATGGAAAACCGGGCCACATTATTAGAAATTGACCGAACCAGGAGAACACGAATGGACAAGGCCACGGAAGAGTTTTCAATATTAATGCGGCAGAGGCACAGGAAGACCCGGAGCTTGTTACGGGTACGTTTCTTATTGACGATAAATCTGCTTATGTTTTATTTGATTCGGGTGCGGATAGAAGCTATATGAGTAGAGAATTTTGTGCTAAATTAAGTTGCCCATTGACGCCTTTGGATAGTAAATTTTTACTCGAGTTAGCAAATGGTAAATTAATTTCAGCAGATAATATATGTCGGAATCGAGAAATTAAACTGGTTAGCGAAACATTTAAGATTGACTTGATACCAGTAGAGTTAGGGAGTTTTGATGTGATAATCGGTATGGACTGGTTGAAAGAAGTAAAAGCAGAGATCGTTTGTTACAAAAATGCAATTCGCATTATACGAGAAAAAGGAAAACCCTTAATGGTGTACAGAGAAAAGAGCAACGCAAAGTTAAATCTTATTAGTAACCTGAAGGCACAAAAACTAATAAGAAAAGGTTGCTATGCTGTGCTAGCACACGTCGAGAAAGTCAATTCCGAAGAAAAGAACATCAATGATATTCCCGTCGCAAAAGAATTTCCCGATGTATTTCCGAAAGAATTACCGGGATTACCCCCACATCGATCCATTGAATTTCAAATAGACCTTGTATCGGGAGCTGCACCAATAGCTCGTGCTCCATACAGACTCGCACCCAGCGAAATGAAAGAATTACAAAGTCAGTTACAGGAACTTTTAGAGCGTGGTTTCATTCGACCAAGCACATCACCGTGGGGAGCTCCTGTTTTGTTTGTCAAGAAGAATTATGGTACATTCAGGTTGTGTATCGACTACCGAGAGTTGAACAAACTTACCATCAAGAACCGCTACCCACTACCGAGAATCGACGACTTATTTGATCAACTACAAGGCTCGTCTGTTTATTCAAAGATTGAATTACATTCCGGGTATCATCAAATGCGGGTGAAAGAAGATGATATTCCAAAGACTGCTTTCAGAACACATTACGGTCATTACGAGTTTATGGTCATGCCGTTTGGTTTAACTAATGCACCAGCTGTGTTCATGGACCTTATGAACCGAGTGTGTGGACCATACCTTGACAAGTTTGTCATTATTTTCATTGATGACATACTTATTTACTCAAAGAATGACCAAGAACACAGTGAACATTTGAGAAAGGTGTTAGAAGTATTGAGGAAGGAAGAATTGTACGCTAAGTTTTCAAATTGTGCATTTTGGTTGGAAGAAGTTCAATTCCTCGGTCACATAGTGAACAAAGAAGGTATTAAGGTGGATCCGGCAAAGATAGAAACTGTTGAAAAGTGGGAAACCCCGAAAACTCTGAAACACATACGCCAGTTTTTAGGACTAGCTGGTTACTACAGAAGGTTCATCCAAGATTTCTCCAAAATAGCAAAACCCTTGACTGCATTAACGCATAAAGGGAAGAAATTTGAATGGAATGATGAACAAGAGAAAGCGTTTCAGTTATTGAAGAAAAAGCTAACTACGGCACCTATATTGTCATTGCCTGAAGGGAATGATGATTTTGTGATTTATTGTGACGCATCGAAGCAAGGTCTCGATTGTGTATTAATGCAACGAACAAAGGTGATTGCTTATGCGTCTAGACAATTGAAGATTCACGAACAAAATTATACGACGCATGATTTGGAATTAGGCGCGGTTATTTTTGAATTAAAGACTTGGAGGCACTACTTATATGGGGTCAAAAGTATTATATATACCGACCACAAAAGTCTTCAACACATATTTAATCAGAAACAACTGAATATGAGGCAGCGTAGATGGATTGAATTGTTGAATGATTACGACTTTGAGATTTGTTATCACCCGGGGAAGGCAAATGTGGTAGCCGACGCCTTGAGCAGGAAGGACAGAGAACCCATTCGAGTAAAATCTATGAATATAATAATTCACAATAACCTTACTACTCAAATAAAGGAGGCGCAACAAGGAGTTTTAAAAGAGGGAAATTTAAAGGATGAAATACCCAAAGGATCGGAGAAGCATCTTAATATTCGGGAAGACGGAACCCGGTATAGGGCTGAAAGGATTTGGATACCAAAATTTGGAGATATGAGAGAAATGGTACTTAGAGAAGCTCATAAAACCAGATACTCAATACATCCTGGAATGGGGAAGATGTACAAGGATGTCAAGAAACATTTTTGGTGGCCGGGTATGAAAGCCGATGTTGCTAAATACGTAGGAGAATGTTTGACGTGTTCTAAGGTCAAAGCTGAGCATCAGAAACCATCAGGTCTACTTCAACAACTCAAAATCCTGGAATGGAAATGGGAAAACATTACCATGGATTTCATTACTAAATTGCCAAGGACTGCAAGTGGTTATGATACTATTTGGGTAATAGTTGATCGTCTCACCAAGTCAGCACACTTTCTGCCAATAAGAGAAGATGACAAGATGGAGAAGTTAGCACGACTGTATTTGAAGGAAGTCGTCTCCAGACATGGAATACCAATCTCTATTATCTCTGATAGGGATGGCAGATTTATTTCAAGATTCTGGCAGACATTACAGCAAGCATTAGGAACTCGTCTAGACATGAGTACTGCCTATCATCTACAAACTGATGGACAGAGCGAAAAGACGATACAAATGCTTGAAGACATGCTACGAGCATGTGTTATTGATTTCGGAAACAGTTGGGATCAACATCTACCGTTAGCAGAATTTTCCTACAACAACAGCTATCATTCAAGCATTGAGATGGCACCGTTTGAAGCACTTTATGGTAGAAAGTGCAGGTCTCTGATTTGTTGGAGTGAAGTGGGGGATAGACAGATTACGGGTCCGGAGATAATACAAGAAACTACCGAGAAGATCATCCAAATTCAACAATGGTTGAAAACCGCCCAAAGTCGATAAAAGAGCTACGCCGACATTAAAAGAAAAGACATAGAATTTGAAATTGGAGAAATGGTCATGCTTAAGGTTGCACCTTGGAAAGGTGTTGTTCGATTTGGTAAACGGAGGAAATTAAATCCAAGGTATATTGGACCATTCAAGATTATTGATCGTGTCGGACCAGTAGCTTACCGACTTGAGTTACCTCAACAACTTGCTACAAGTTCTTCATCCTTTATATCTAATCCATACACTAATGACCAAAAACACCTACAAACACTTTCATTCATCAATTTTCTTCATCTAATTGATCTCTCTCAAGTTCTATCTTCAAGTTCTAAGTGTTCTTCATAAATTCTACAAGTTCAAGTTTCATAAAATCAAGAATACTTCCAAGTTTGCTAGCTTACTTCCAATCTTGTAGAGTGATCATCCAACCTCAAGAAATCTTTATTATTTACAGTAAGATATCTTTCTAATACAAGGTAATACTCATATTCAAACTTTGATTCAATTTCTATAACTATAACAATCTTATTTCGAGTGGAAATCTTACTTGAACTTGTTTTCGTGTCATGATTCTGCTTCAAGAACTTTCAAGCCATCCAAGGATCCTTTGAAGCTAGATCCATTTTTCTCATTTCCAGTAGCTTTATCTAGAAAACTTGAGGTAGTGATGATGTTCGTAACATCATTCGATTCATACATATAAAGCTATCTTATTCGAAGGTTTAAACTTGTAATCACTAGAACATAGTTTAGTTAATTCTAAACTTGTTCGCAAACAAAAGTTAATCCTTCTAACTTGAATTTTAAAATCAACTAAACACATGTTCTATATCTATATGATATGCTAACTTAATGATTTAAAACCTGGAAACACGAAGAACACTGTAAAACCGGACATACGCCGTCGTAGTAACACCGCGGGCTGTTTTGGGTTAGTTAATTAAAAACTATGATAAACTTTGATTTAAAAGTTGTTCTTCTGGGAAAATGATTTTTCTTATGAACATGAAACTATATCCAAAAATCATGGTTAAACTCAAAGTGGAAGTATGTTTTCTAAAATGGTCATCTAGACGTCGTTCTTTCGACTGAAATGACTACCTTTACAAAAATGACTTGTAACTTATATTTACGACTTTAAACCTATACTTTTTATGTTTAGAGTCATAAAATAGAGTTCAATATGAAACCATAGCAATTTGATTCACTCAAAACGGATTTAAAATGAAGAAGTTATGGGTAAAACAAGATTGATTAATTTTTCTTGTTGTAGCAACGTGAAAATTGGTAACAAATCTATATTAATCATATCCTAGCTAACTTATATTTTATTATACATGTATTCTAATATATTATGTAATCTTGGGATACCATAGACACGTATGCAAATGTTTTGACATATCATATCGACCCATGTGTATATATTATTTGGAACAACCATAGACACTCTATATGCAGTAATGTGGGAGTTAGCTATACAGGGTTGAGGTTGATTCCAAAAATATATATACTTTGAGTTGTGATCTAGCCTGAGATGTGTATACACTGGGTCGTGGATTGATTCAAGATAATATATATCAATTTTTTTTCTGTACATCTAACGTTGGACAACTAGTTGTAGGTTACTAACGAGGACAGCTGACTTAATAAACTTAAAATATCAAAATGTATTAAAAGTGTTGTAAATATATTTTGAATATACTTTGATATATATGTACATATTTGTTATAGGTTCGTGAATCGACCAGTGGCCAAGTCTTACTTCCCGACGAAGTAAAAATATGTGAAAGTGAGTTATAGTCCCACTTTTAAAATCTAATATTTTTGGGATGAGAATACATGCAGGTTTTATAAATGATTTACAAAATAGACACAAGTACGTGAAACTACATTCTATGGTTGAATTATCGAAATCAAATATGCCCCTTTTTATTAAGTCTGGTAATCTAAGAATTAGGGAACTGACACCCTAATTGACGCGAATCCTAAAGATAGATCTATTGGGCCTAACAAACCCCATCCAAAGTACCGGATGCTTTAGTACTTCGAAATTTATATCATATCCGAAGGGTGTCCCGGAATGATGGGGATATTCTTATATATGCATCTTGTTAATGTCGGTTACCAGATGTTCACCATATGAATGATTTTTATCTCTATGTATGGGATGTATATTGAAATATGAAATCTTGTGGTCTATTGTTACGATTTGATATATATAGGTTAAACCTATAACTCACCAACATCTTTGTTGACGTTTTAAGCATGTTTATTCTCAGGCGATTATTAAGAGCTTCCGCTGTTGCATACTTAAATAAGGACAAGATTTGAAGTCTATGCTTGTATGATATTGTGTAAAAACTGCATTCATGAAACTTATTTCGTTGTAACATATTTGTATTGTAAACCATTATGTAATAGTCGTGTGTAAACAAGATATTTTAGATTATCATTATTTGATAATCTACGTAAAGCTTTTTAAACCTTTATTGATGAAATAAAGGTTATGGTTTGTTTTAAAATGAATGCAGTCTTTGAAAAACGTCTCATATAGAGGTCAAAACCTCGCAACGAAATCAATTAATATGGAACGTTTTTAATCAATAAGAACGGGACATTTCATTTTGTCGGTCTCTAGCTGCTTTTAACTTCTCACGTGCAATTTCAACCTTTTCTGCAGTTATCTGAACAATTTCAGGACCTGCAAATTATATCTCACCTGCTTCTAACCAACATGTAGGAGTTCTGCACTTGCGACCGTACAACATTTCATACGGCAGCATTCTGATACTCGAATGATAGGAATTGTTGTAAGAAAACTCTATCAATGGAAGATGTGAATCCCAATAACCACCATATTCTAAGACACACGCTCTCAACATGTCTTCTAACGTTTGAATCGTTCGTTCACTCTGATCGTCTGTTTGTGGATGATAAGTTGTACTTAGATTCACTCGCGTACCCATATTCTGTTGTAATCTGTTCCAGAAGTTTGATACGAACCTAGTATCTCCGTCGGAAACTATTGACAACGGTACACCATGTCGACTAACGATTTCATTCAAGTACAACTTTGCCAAATCACTTAACGAAGCGGTTTCACGAGTAGCTAAGAAGTGAGCACTCTTAGTTAGATGATCCACTATCACCCAGATCATGTCATGTCCTTTTTGGGTTCGGGGTAATTTGGTTACAAAATCCATCATTATATGCTACCATTTCCACTGAGGAATTTCTAACTGTTGTAGAGACCCATACGGCTTCTGATGTTCTGCTTTAACTTGCACACAAATATGATTTCTCAACGAAACCTGCAACATCTGTCTTCATTGTCGGCCACCAATACAATGTTTTCAAATCTCTGTACATCTTTGTACTACCCGGATGCACTGTCAATCTCGATTTATATGCTTCAATGAGAATTAAATCCCTCAATTCTCCAAGCTTAGGCACCCAAATTCGGTCTTTATAGGTTTTTAATCCTCTAGAATCATTGCATAGGTCAAATTTTCTTTTAGTCATTTGTTCAGTCTTTAGGTTTTCGTCATTCAATGCTACTAACTGAACTGTTTTTCAATCGATCAACCAAGTCTGAAACTATCTCAATTCTCATAAATCTGACATTTTTGACTGTTTTCTTGCGACTCAGAGCATCTGCGACCACATTTGCTTTACCCGGATGATATTTAATCTCACAATCGTAGTCTTAACCAGTTCTTTCCATCGACGTTGACGCATATTCAATTCCTTATGCGAAAAGATATACTGAAGACTCTTATGATCTGTATAGATTTCACAATGCGTACCATACAAATAGTGTCTCCAAAGTTTCAGGGCAAAAACAACTGCAGCTAATTCTAAATCATGAGTAGGGTAGTTTCGTTCATGATCTTTCAACTGTCGTGAAGCATACGCTATAACTTTATTTTTTTCATCAAAACACAACCCAGACCTGCGCGTGACGCATCACAATAAACCACAAAATCTTCTGATCCCTCTGGTAAATCTAAAACCGGCGTTTGACTTAACAACTGCTTAAGAGTCTGAAAAGCCTTTTCTTGTTCATCAGTCCATCGAAAGGCTACATCTTTTCTGGTTAATTTATTCAAAGGACCTGCTATTTTAGAAAAGTCTTTAATAAATCTGCGATAATAACCTGCTAAACCCAGAAAACTCTTAATTTCTATCGGCGTTTTCGGCAAATTCCAATTCATTACAGCTTCTATCTTAGACTGATCTACTTTAATACCCTGTTCACAAATTACATGACCCAGAAACTGTACTTTCTGCAACCAAAATTCACACTTGGAAAACTTAGCGTATAACTGTTCCTGTTTCAGAAGCTCTAACACCAACCTTAGATACGTAGCATGATCCTTCTCGGTTTTTGAATATATCAAGATATCATCTATGAAGACAATCATAAACTTGTCAAGATACTGACGACGCACCCTGTTCATTAAATCTATAAACACTGCTGGCGCGTTTGTTAACCCGAATGGCATAACTAAAAATTCATAATGACTATATCTAGTTCTGAACGCTGTTTTCGGTATGCCGGTCTCTGCAACATGTACTTGATGATACCCTGAATGTAAATCAATCTTTGAAAAGTAGGAAGCACCCTGTAACTGATCAAATAAATCATCTATTCTTGGTAACGGATACTTATTCTTGATTGTTCTCTTATTTAAGTCGCGGTAATCTATACACATTTTAAGCGACCCATCTTTCTTTTTCACAAACAACACAGGAGCACCCCACGGTGAAGAACTTGGTCGGATAAACTCCTTATCTAATAGTTCCTAAATCTGAGACATCATTTCTCGGATTTCTGACGGAGCTAATATGTAAGGAGCTTTTGCAACTGGCGTAGCACCTGGAACTAAATCAATTTTATACTCTACTTCACGTACTGGAGGTAACCCTGGTAAATCATCTGGAAACACTTTTGGAAATTCGGACATAACTGGAATATCAGTCACCTGCTTCTTTTCTTTCTTAGCATCAATCACATAAGCTAAGAAGGAATCACACCCTTTCGATATCGCTTTCTGAGCTTTCGTTAGGGAAACCATAGGGAAGTTAAATCCACTGCGCTCTCCCCTAGCTATCACTCGGGATCCATCGGCCAAACGGAAAGAAATCATCTTCTTATCACACTTAATATTAGCCCTATTAGCTCTTAACCAATTCATGCCTATGACTATATCAAAACTAGGTATATGCATCAACAAACAGGTTAGAGGGAAGGAATGGCCGTCGATTTCAATGGTAATTCCTAACACAGATGATGTGCATGGAATCATGTTACCATCAGGTACTTCTATTCCCAAAGGCGCATCTAACATCCTAACAGGCAACTTCAACTTATCACAGAGTCCTAAGGACATAAAAGATCAATTCGCTCCTGAATCAAATAACACACGAGCTGGCAAGGAATTAACCAAGAACATACCGGTAATGACGTCATCGGTAGCGGTTGCAGTGTCTACCGTCATCTGAAACGCCCTTGCCTCTGCTGTTGGAGGATTCTTTCTCTTCTGCCCGGCAGTAGAAGTAGAAGATCCCCCCAGAAGTAACTGGCCTCGCCCCTGACCCTGCCCCAGGACCGGCTTTTGACCCAGTTGGATAATTCGTTGATCTATGTCCTTCTTGATGGCAACTCCAACAAACATTATGCTTAAAAGAACAAACTGTTGATTCATGACCTAACACTCCACATTTCAAACATCTTCGGGTCATTGGAGAACATGGACCGGCATGAGTCAATTTACAAACATTACACCAACCAGACTGCCTAGAACCCGATCCGCTCATACTAGATTTACTCTTCTGTTTAAACCCGCCTGACTTCTTGCCACAGAATCCTGATTGCTTACTTGATTGTTGTACAGACAGACCACCTGTTTGACCTTCTGATTTTCCCCCCAAAGATCCACCCTTTGAGCTTTCTCTTTTCGCTGCTATTACATCACCTTCAGTAATCTTGGCCATTTCATGAGCCTGCGCCAAAGTCGTTGCAAATCTTGCCACTGTTCTATATTCCGACTTAATCACCCGCATGAAATGCTGAACTTTATCCTTCTCAGTCGGTTTCCATTGTTGAACAAACCTCAGCTTAGATGTAAAATCCCTGAAAACCTCATCAATTGTCATACTTTCCGTCATCCTCATATTCAGAAACTCCGTTTTTAATCTTTCCATCTCATACTCAGAACAATACTGCTCACGAACCTTAGCAGCAAATTGTTCCCAGGTAATTTGGCTAATCTGTTCTTTGGGTAAATATGCAGTAATAGAATCCCACCATTCCATTGCTTCACCCTTGAGAAGTCTACTAGCAAATAACACCATGGATTCAGGCTCACAAAAACATGCTTCTAATGCTCTCTCCACTTCTCTCAGCCAATTAAGGGTCATTGTAGGGTTTGCGTGACCGCTCTACTCAGGAGGTTTACAGTCCAAAAACTGTTTATAGGTACACTTCTTTCTCGTCTCAGGAACTTGAAATGGGTATATCATCGGATTTGGAAACCACTAGTTAAGCGGGAAGGGCATTTGGAGGTTTTGATAGGTGGTTTGAGGAAACTGTGACAGAGAACTGCCACCGGCTTGAGTATAAAGGTTTGAAGGAAAAGTTGTGTTCAATGCATTGGTATGCGGGTTCCATCTTGCCCGTTCTTGTTCCAGTTCCTTAATTTTCTCTTGAGCTTTCGGTAATTGACTTTGAAGGTTTATTACTTCTTGAGAGGTTTCTTCCTCTGATGACACATGCCCATCTTCATCAGGGGCTCGAAAAGTACCAGTTTCAGGGACAGTGGGGCCAGTAACGTTTGTTTCATTATCTGCCATTACTGCACTACCACAATACTCACACCAAAGCTTAGTATAAACTCCGTTAGTACTAACAACTAACACAAAACCTGTCCTAATACTCACTTAACCCATTCCCAACATGTTATGTTTGACATGACTTTACTAAGTTTGGGAACATGACATTTAGATCACAATGCACATGCTACAAAACTAAGCTCTGATACCAACTTGTGACACAGCTAATTTTATTTTTTTTTACATGGCGAAAGCATTAGTATTAATTAACCATTACAATAAGATAAACATATTTAATTACATATCCAAATTGTTTAACAGCTAGCAATAAACTAATACATCTGGTGTCACGTGACATTATAATAAAATTCAGTTTTATCAGAAAAGACACATAAGAGTTTCTTCATAGTCAAACATAACATCATCATGCCGTCTGCTCCCCAAAACACAATGTCTACAAAAGCTAATAATTTACAGGGAGGAGATGGAGGGGAATTAGCACGAAGCTAAGTGAGTACGACTAACCACAGGCAATAGTATACAGGAACCGTCATACTAATCATGTCATAAAAACTAACACACAAACATCACCCAAGTGCCGTCTATAGAGACTCTGACGGCTCGGCCAAACCATTAACTACCAGTTGATAGGACTGGGGCTTACCAGAAGTTCCTCCACCACCGTATGTATATATACAATCCACATGCGACGGATGCGTCATTCATATATATACACACCGCGATTGTCTAGGCAACCACATGAGGAACCCAACCCGCGAGTTGATCTCTCCTACCGAGGCTACCACACAATAGGGACGCACTGGGCTCCAGCAGACAAGCATCAACTAACATGCAGTTATCACAACGTACTAACTAACAGTAACATTAAGTATATCTAACAAGCATGTCAATCATAATATAACATGCTACTCTATACTATATACTCCAGTTAGTCCCACTCACCAAATACCATCAACCAGCTCAGATAATCTACTACTGAGCGGCTTCCTTATTCTTATCACCTGAACATAAAGCAAATCAAGTTAGTTGCTGTCCGTTAACACCAAACAACACAGTACAGAAATTTTTGTATCAAAAAGCTCTCGATAAAAATTTCGACATAACACTTATGCATTTTCAAAATTTACATCCTGATCATCAATATACAAACGGGCAACATAACGGCTAAATATCAACACTTAGTAAAATATTTCACTGCCAAAGACACTCGGTCGACTGTCAGAGACAGTCGGCCGATTGTCTACACTCACTCGGCCGAGTGTCTAGTCACTTGGTCAATGGTCTCTCACAGACACACTCGGTCGTGGGTCACACACACTCGGTCGATGGTCGAGTCTTGTTCTTTACAGAAGCTGAAGAACAAAGCTATGAGTTTCACCCAAAATCGACCAATTCTTGCTCTAGAGCTCGATTACGACCTCAAAACTGACCAAATCAAAGACACTAAACATATAGAAACATAAACCCACAAGATTTAGACTCAAACAACATCAAATCTGACCATTTTGACCCAAATTACTCACTTTGTAAAATTTTACACAAAAACCCAAATTTCTCAAAGATTAAAGTATGAAAGCTTGTGATTCTTACCTTGATAGAATCAGTAAATCACAAAGAACAAGATAGTAAGAAAGATTCAAGCTCAAGAACAAGGATTTGAGATTAGATTTTGGTGTAGGTGGAGAAGATGAAGAACGGGGTGTTTGGGAATAATTTGGAAGAATGGAGGAAATGGGCTACACAAGTCATCATATTTGGGTTTAATTCCCACACTGTGCAACACACAGGTATTTATCAGTTATCTAATATCTTTCGTACATCATTTGGCAACCCAAACGAAGTCCAATTTAAATATACAAACCTGTTCTGTGACCCTTGTCACAAACTGGTCCTGACCACCTTATTAAATAATAATAAATATTAAATAAAAATAAAAACATATAATTACAGCTAGGCCCGGTTGAGGATGTTACATTAGTGTTTGGATTTCCATTTTAAAAATTAATTATAGGTTTTAGATAATAACAATCAAATAATTAGCTTAGCAAAACGTGTTAAATATTAATAGGATTTGAATTTGATTATACTATTTGATAACGCAATAATCTAATAATCAATTTTGTGAGTGTTAGGTAAAATTAAGATATTTGATAGATTAAAAAGGAATCAGGAAGAAAAATAGTCATAAAATTAAGAATCATATAACCTAATAATCACGTTTTGTTGCAGTAATGAGTGACTTGCTTTTTAATTATCACATTTTAAGTATCTCAAATTACAATTAATTGATTTTAATGTTAAATTTACCCAATAATATTGACTAATTATTTATGAATTGGAAACGTAATTGATCATGCATATATTTTTTTGAGGGAAAACACATCCACAAACAACGATATAAGAGGATTTTTTTTTTAGGTGTCAACGTCATTAACCTTCGGTCATGGAGAAGATAGATTCGTGGGGAAGAGAGATTCAGTGATGGAAGTTGTATGTGTTGCGGTGAAGGAAGTGTGTCCTTGATGTAGGTTGTTGTCCCATATTTATAAATGGGAATTATGGTTTATATGATTTGTAGGCCAAGTCAATCGTGTAGGCCCTAATGTGGGTAAATCCTATGTCATCAAGCCCTAAGTTCGATATGATATCTTATCAAGTATCATAGTGAACTTCTCATTACGCTGTGAGAAAAAGAAGTTCATAGGAGCCTGCGCAAACAACTCTGCTTAAACCCGCATAAAGATGCACCTAAAACCACACAAGGATTGTGTGTAAACCGCAGACAGTTGCGCGCAAAAGACTGTACACAAATCACAAATTGAAATAATAGCATCCAACACATAGGTTTATTAGTCTAGACAAACACATAGGTTTATTAGTCTAGACAAACATTAAGAAACTGAAATAATAACATCAAATCATCATAAATTGAAATAATAACTAATAAATAGCATCCAACACATAGGTTTATTAGTCTAGACAAACATTAAGAAACTAGCCAAAAATCATGGCAACAATTGAAATCAAACTAATAAATCATAAGGAAAACATTGTTTGATAATTAAGAATCAACCTAACACGACGAATCTTGATGAGTGCTTGGATTGATCCTTGAAAACGGAATGATTGAAGCGTTAGAGTAACCTTGGAATTCCCCAAAAGTGACTGAAAATCGCCTCTTGTGCTCTCAAAATCGGCTGGTAAAAGAATACCCCTTAGATAAAAACTGCACCCTATTTATAGCAACAGAATATCTGGCCGACCTCATATGCTCGGTGAGCATAAATGTGCGTGGCGCGCATTAACAAAGGAAAAATGTTGTTCAAAATTAAAACTGACTGAATGCGTTCGCAGGTATAACGCGCGGTGCGCAGCCCTACGCGCGGCGCGCACTTCTGAGTCCAGCTTTTCTCACTCGTTTTTACATATAACAAGCCTTTATCCCAACCTAAATCAACCAATAACATATAAACTGCTGTAAACTCACCATAAACTCCATAAATCAATCAAATGAATACTTCTCGGCTCTCAAATCACAATCTTCATAATAATCGAGAATAATAACCAAAAACGTATCCAAATGGACATAAACTGACGGATATTGCCATGATAAATATATGAAAAATGTGCGATATCAAATCACCCCACACTAGAGTCTTGCTTGTCCTCAAGCAAATTCGACTCGAAAATAATCTTCTACCAAATGATAACGTCTTCATAAATATAAGTAGAATCAACGAACAATAACCAAATGAGAAACTAGCGTGGGTACAGTTTTAATAGAACAAATTAACAATGTGACTTTCACTTGTAATCCCAAATTCTCCAACATCCCCAAATAAAGAATCGGCACAAAATAATAACTCGAACAAAGTGCACCAAATATGTAATCTAAATAAATGTAGAGGATCTCGAACTTGATAATGTCTTCAAATATATGAAACGGGGATACAAGTAGAAGCCATGAGCTGATAAAATGAAACCCTCGAACCAAAGAACCATACGAACCATACGGGCTACCCCGCGATTGGTCAAGCCAATGCCTCCCACAGTACATAACATCGCGAGATGTCGGTAAGAAAATAATGTGCTAAGGAGGATACACATTACGTCCAGATATCATCGATAATCATGAGGTGATCATCTAATCCGTTGAGTCAATCATAAAGATTGAAGTTCATCAGTCTTAAAAGCTGATTAATCTTTAAGGAGATTATCCTTCCGGGGATATGATAAATCACTGACATTTTGTGTATGCATGGTGCCCCCATTTTACGAGACAGATCTTACTCATTGAGATAAGTCTGACCACTAGCTCCCTGTTTGATGCTAAGGCCTAGTGGATTTCCAGCCGATGTTAGAGAAGACTTTTCAAGATTGTTCATCAACTACAGCTGGTCTGGACTACAACTTATGACAAAAGTCATCAAGTGTGTCGGTCGGGAGACTTGACTCCCTTAAGGATGGAATAGATACATCCTATGGTCATAAATGATGGTCAGACGCAACATTGTCCTTGTTAGGAGAAACAATGAGGATCGCCATATTAAAGTATTTTCGATCTAGCGCATGGCCTGGTTTCGACCATGCGATCCAATCAACGCTCTTACGGTTGACACCTGTTTTGGTACATGTGACCTACGATTGAATTCTTGAAGAATTATTATGATTTCACATTCAATGGTAATGAACGTGTTTTGAAAGTTCAAGACTTCCTCTTCCCACAGTACCTTTATATCGTGATATGATACTGGTATGAAATGGTATAGTTTAGGAAGTCTGCTATACCAAGTAGAACGTAAACTCGGAAGACTTTACTTCCTTAATAGGATGGAAACAATACATCCTAAGGTATTGGAAAGTGTCACCCACAATTCCCCTTGGTTTTAGGGAAATGACACGGAGCAAGTGTAAATTCCGAGCCAACTAGACCCGGCTTCGGCCTAGGGCGGAAAGAACACAGTAAATGACATTTTGCACATTTTGTAACCGTCAATCCGTAGGTAACAACTTGCCAATTTGTATAGCAAAAGGGTTTTGGCCAAATTTTCAACTATTTTTCTCTTTTTTTCTTTCTTTTTAAACTAACTTTTCTATATTTTATTTATATTTCCCTAAATTTTTCAATTTTTGTTTGCGACCAAAACCCATGAAACGTCAAAACTTTTTAGATCAAAACTAATATGATGATGACTCCATTAACAACCAACCCGAGAGATTTTACATTCCCCACCCCACACTTGAGATCAAGTAATGTCCCCTCACTTGAGATCAGAAATAGATTAAAATCGAAAGGGTAATGTGAGAAAGAAAATATAAAAACTTATCGAGTTTAACCACTGATCGCGGAATGGCAGTGACAGATGGCGCTGAACTGACTGCCAGCATAAGAACATCGTCCATTCCCGATCATCACACCAATATCATCAATCATGCAGTTTTGCTGAACTTAATGCCAGACTTGAAAATTCGTTTCACCAACCAACCTAATAAAAGAAAAACAAAAGAACTACATAAATGGGATAAGGTGGCACCACCCGATAAGCGAAACGTCTTATCCCCAAATAAGTCTTACAGTACATAATCCAAGCAAATAAATATCTTAATACAGAACCAAATAAAAATATTTGAAAGCAAAATACAGCATGATCAACAGGCACGGGGGCCCTAATTCCTGATAGTCATCAAACGGCCATCCTGAAGTTCCCGAACCGTGCCTGTTCGGACGCCCGTCCGGGTACTCCTGTTGGAACCTCAAATGCGCGTCCCTCATGGCCACTCTCTCATTATAACATTGATCATATTGCACCTGTTTCAAGCATGAAATATACAAACTAAACAAAAATTATACAAACTCTACAACAAAGAATTATAACCGAGATTATCAAGCTTCGTTAGAGGTAAAGATGAGTTTAATCTCATCGTCTACCTCTTGCGGTCCATCGACATAATTTTTAATCCGATGACCGTTCACCTTAAACTCTTCCCCTTTTGAATTAACCAAATCAACGGCCCCATGGGGTAACACCTTACGAACAATGAATGGTCCTGACCACTTCGATTTTAACTTTTCGGAAAACAAACGAAAACGCGAATTGAAAAGAAGCACACGATCTCCTTCCTTAAATTCCTTAGGATCTTTCAAACGACTATCGTGCCACTTCTTTGTCCTCTCTTTACTTATCAACGAATTCTCATAGGCTTAAAGCCTCAACTCCTCCAACTCATTCAATTGGCTCAAACAAAGGCGACCCGCCTCCTTAAGATCGAGATTACTCGTTTTGAGAGCCCAAAAAGCTTTATGCTCTATCTCCACGGGGAGATGACACGCTTTACCATAGAGTAAACGAAAAAGAGTGGTTCCGGTTTACGTTTTATACGCCGTTCTAAATGCCCATGAGGCATCATCAAGCTTGAATGACCACTCCTTTGGATTAGATCCAACCGTTTTTTTCAAGAATCCTCTTTAAAGCTCAATTGGTGTTTTCGACTTGCCCATTCGTTTGAGGATGGTAGGATGTAGAAACTTTATGGGTCACCCCATATCGTTTCAACACCTTTTCAAGTTGGGCATTGCAAAAGTGAGTTCTCCGATCACTAATTAAAGCTTTTGGAGCACCAAATCAAGAAAAGAGCTGCTTAAGAAACGAAACTACAGCCCGTGCATCATTAGTGGGCAAAGCTTGTGCTTCGACCCATTTTGAGACATAATCGATGGCAACAAGGATGTAGAGCTTATTATTAGATTTTGGAAACGGGCCCATGAAGTCAATCCCCCATATATCAAAAACCTCGCAAACTTGAATGACATTTTGAGGCATCTCATCTCGTTGGGTGATTTGACCCACCCGTTGGCATGAATCACACGATTGACATATTTGGTGGGCATCCTTGAAGATAGTAGGCCAATAAAAACCAGCCTCAAAGACTTTTCGCCCAGTAACTTGGGGACCATAATGCCAACCCGTGGGTCCATGATGACATTGGATAAGAATGCACGTGCACTCATCCCCGAAAACACACCGGCCAATCATCCCATCGGAACATCGCCTAAAAAGATAAGGATCCTCCTAGAACTAAAGAATTTCTTCCTCTTGTGATGTGACCAACCTTTCTCTAAGAATCTCCCAACAAGGTAGTTAGAAATATCCACATACCATGGCTCATCCACCTTATCTATCTTCATGAGATACTCATCGGGAAAATCATCATGAATACTCGACTCATGAAGGACTTCGAGATTTGGATTCTCGAGTCTAGACAAGTGGTCGGCCCCAAGATTTTCAGCACCTTTCTTTTCTCGGATCTCGATGTTGAATTCTTGCAAAAGCAAGATCCATCTAAGCAATCGAGGTTTGGCATCCGGTTTTGAGGATAGGTACTTTAAAACCGAATGGTCTGTAAAATCAATAGTTTTAGACAAGACTAAATAGGACCGGAACTTATCGAACGAAAAGACCACCGCAAGGAGCTCCTTTTCAATGGTAGTGTAATTCAACTGTGCTCTTTTCAAGGTCTTACTTGCATAATAGATGAGTCGGAAATGCTTCTTGACCCTTTGGCCCAAAACAGCGCCAACAACAATATCGGATGCATCACACATAAGCACTAACGGAAGGGACCAATTCGGAACAATTATGATAGGTGCATTGATGAGTTTCTCCTTAAGAAGTTCGAATGCCTTTTGGCACTCTTCGGAGAAGTTCCAAGGTGTGTCTTTTTCGAGGAGTTTGTTCATCGGGTTGGCGATTTTGGAAAAATCCTTAATGAACCGCCGGTAAAAACCGGCGTGCCCGAGAAAACTCTGAACACCCTTAACATCGGTAGGAGGTGGAAGGTTTTTAATAGCAGTTACCTTTGCGGGATCCACCTCAATACCATTCTTGGAAATCTTGTGCCCGAGGACTATGCCCTCTTGTACCATGAAATGGCACTTTTCCCAGTTGAGCACAAGATTGGATTTCTCACACCTTACCAACATCCTTTCTAAGTTAAGAAGGCATGAATCGAAAGTGTCACCGAAAACCAAAAAGTCATCCATGAACACCTCCATGCAATCTTCTATCATATCATGGAATATGGCCGGCATGCACCTTTGAAAAGTGGCCGGAACGTTACAAATGCCAAAGGGCATGCGACGGTATGAGAATGTGCCATAAGGGCACGTGAAAGTAGTTTTCTCTTGGTCCTCGGGCGAGATAGGAATTTGTAAATAGCCCGAAAAACCATCAAGAAAATAATAAAAGCTGTTTCCCGCTAACCTTTCTAGCATTTGGTCTATGAAAGGTAACGGGAAGTGGTCTTTGCATGTGGCGTCATTCAACTTACGATAGTCAATAGTCAATACAAACACGCCACACCGTGACAGTCCGAGTGGAAATTAACTCATTTTTATCATTGGTGGTGACAGTCATACCACCTTTCTTAGGTACACAGCGTACCGGGCTTATCCATGGACTATCAGAAATCGGGTAAATAAGACTTGCATCGAGGAGCCTAACGATCTCTTTCTTCACGACATCTTGCATGTGAGGGTTCAACCTCCTTTGACGTTGCACAACAGGTTTGGAGTTATCCTCCATTAGGATTTTGTGGGTGCAATAGGAGGGACTAATACCCTTGATGTCGTGAATTTTCCACGCAATGGCCTGTTTATGGGCCATAAGCATGGTTACAAGCTTAGTTTTCTGACCTATAGTAAGAGAAGAAGAAATAATTACCGGGAGCTTAGATTCCTCATGCAAATAAGCGTATTCCAAATGATCTGGAAGTGGCTTCAATTCTAACTAGGGAGGTTCTTCAATTGAAGACTTGCTCCGGTAACCAGCATCACGATCGAGTTCTTTGAACTCCTCCTCAGTCAGCTCATAGCCGTTTTCCATCAAGGCGGTCAGAATATCCACCTCCTCAACCTGCAACTCCTCATCAATTTCAACCAATGAGCATTCTCCTGAACCTTGTAACTCTGGGAATTCCTGCAAAAACTCACACTGGACATCCACAGTATTAAGAAAATAACATGTATCATCGGTGTAAGTAGGGTATTTTAAAGCACGGTCGATTGAGAATGTTGCACTCAAGTTATCTACCCTAAGGGTTAACTTTTGGCCATAAACATCGATGATACATCTAGCCGTATTTAAAAATGGCCAACCCAAAATTAGTGGAATCCTTTCATCCACTTCCATATCCAAAACCACATAATCGGCCGGGAAAACCAATGACCCGGTCTTAACTAGCATATTCTCTATGATTCTACGAGGGAATTTAATAGAGCGGTCAGCTAGTTGAATAGCCATACACGTGGGTTTTAACTCCCCGGGGTCTAGCTTTAAATAAATAGAATAAGGCATTAAATTTATGCTAGCCCCCAAATCCGCCAACGCCATCACACAGTCTAAATTACCAAGTAAACAAGGGATGGTGAAACTCCCAGGATCCTCAAGCTTCTCGGGAAGCTTGTTTGCAACTACCGCTGAGCATGCGGCATTCAACCTGACTGAAGACACGTTCTCCAGCTTCTTTCAGTTAGTTAGCAAATCCTTAAGACCTTGCATACTTTGGCATACCTGCAATCACATCAATAAAAAAAAATTATGTTAACTTTTTTAATCAAGTCCATGAACTTGGACTTTTCTGCCTCTAGCTTCTCCAATCTCTGCTTCCTCGGGAATGGGAGCGGTGGTTGATACTCTTTAACTACCGGTTTAGTAGCAACAGTTTCTGATACCCTTAAAACTTTCTCAATCACCTGTTCCAGCTCCTTTCCCCCTCCGGTTCACTAACAACAACCGACTCACTATCCTTAGCTAATGAAACCCGCAAATTATACTCATCGAGCTTCCTCGGTGGATCATATGCTAAACAACTTCGGGTGGTGATAGCATTAACGTGCCCATTTTTCGGGTTAGTATCTGTTTTACTCGGTAACTCCCCCGGTTTCCTCTCATTACTCTTGTTAGCAAGCTGACCAATTTGTTTCTCTAAATTCTGAATAGCTGCTTGTTGATTTCAAAATATTTGATCATTCTTCTCATTGTTTTGAGTAACAGTAGTAACAAGCTGAGTTTGAGATACCACAAGGTTTTTGATCATAGCTTTAAGATTAGACTTTTACTCTTCAGCTTGGGGTTTTTGAAAATATCCGGGAGCTTGCTGTTGAAATCCTCCATTAGATCCCGGCTGGAACCTCGAACCCTGATTACCTTGAGGATTATAAGGATTGTTGAAATTCCTGTTAAACTGAGCTCGCCCCTGAAACTGATTGTTGTTCTGTTGACTAATATAAGCGATCTCTTCTTTCTGATTCATAGTCAACCCCGCATCACAATCTTTACCCAAATGAAAGCCACCACAGAATTCACAACCAACCATCATCCCGTGGATGTCTTTGTCCACCTTCTCCAAGTGTCTTCCAAACTTGTCTAACTTAGCGTTAATGGAAGCAAAATCATCGTAAGCACCGGCGACTGCAACTGAAGAAGAAGAACGACCCAAATCATTATCCTCATTCCACTCATAAGAATACTCAGCTTGCTTCTCAATTATCCCATATGCCTCTTCTTCGGTTTTGTTCATGAGACTACCTCCTGCTGCTTGATCAATGGTAATACGAGTACTGATATTACATCCCTTATAAAAGGTTTATACCTTAGCAAAAGTATCTAACCCGTGTTGAGGACAAGATCGCAACAATCGGCTGAAGCGATTCCAAGCATCATAAAGAGTCTCGTTAGGCTTTTGACGAAATTGAGAAATTTCTTGCTGAAGTCTAGTAGCTTTGGATGCAGGAAAGTATTTGCTCAAGAACTTTTCCATCAAAGTATTCCAATCCTCGATCGTACCTTCAGGTAAACTGTCTAACCAAACTCTAGCCTCCCCCTTCAAGGACCATGGGAAAAGCTTCAAATAAATGGCATGATCTTGGACATTAATGAACTTGAACAACCCACAAATCTGCAGAAAAATACGAATATGCTCGTTAGCATCCTCTTGTGGTTCCCCTCCAAACTAACATTTTGTCACAATCATACTGAGAATTGGGCCTTTGATCTCAAAATCATTCCTAACTTCTGGAACTCTGATAGCATTACCCTGGCCTACTCGGGAGGCCTTCATCTTTTCCGCCATACTCTGACCTTGTTGAGCCATTTGATTAACAACTGGAACCTCAAGTATAACAGGAATCTCAGGACCAATTGGAGTATTAATTACTACTTGGGGTGGTTGAACAACAGGTGAATCCTGAGATTCAAAAACAACTGAATCGGTAAAACTCTCCAAATTAATCACAGGGTCGCTAGTTGATGGTGCAGTGGGAATATCAATTTCTGAATCCAGCGTGTCAAAATTAGATGACTTGCCCGTATCACGACTCCAAAATACTCTTTATGGTTCTGGATAGGTGAAAATAACTCTGCGTTTGATGAACGAGTAGCTGGCATAAACTACCTGTAACTGTAAAATCACAACTAACAACTGATTAAACGCACCGATTCAAGCAAGATTAAACTAAGAAGAAAATAAACTAATAAACTATGACTAAACTAAGAACAATTAGATAACAATCTTAATTTTTGACACAACTGTCCCCGGCAGCGGCACCAAAAACTTGATGTGTAAAATCGTGTCTATAATTTATAATGGAAAACACCGATTAAAAGATTACTACACACTAACGGGTAGTGTACCTGATCGTGCAATAGTATAAAGTTGGTAAATCTGAAATCGTTCCAAGGACAGTTTAAAGTGAGAATTAAGATTGTAACTAATGAAAATAAACTAAAATTAATCTAAGAAAATGGAAATTATGAGATAATGGTTTTTGGTGGCTATTTAACGATTAGCCAAATCAGTAATGATTTTATCTAAAAACAGGAAAGAATAATATTTTTGGTATTTTAAGATTTAAGCTTTAAAGCAAACAAATAAAAATAAGATAGTTTTAATCAATAAAAGAACAAATGTTCGTTTAGACCTTTTACACCTAGTATTGGATGCATTAAGATTAAGCCCCAGTTATAATCTAACATATGTGAATTACCTAGTCGGTTCACCTGGAATTCTCCAGCGCAAACACTTCAATTAAGATTACACGACACGTAATTCCTCGTAGCCTAAGACCTCCTAATTGTGACCAAATATATCAACTGAGATGAAGACTCTAATTTCAACCACACCAACTCTCGTTGTGTATGATTCACCCCTATTTCGTTTAGCCTTTTGAATTCAATTTACTCTCGTCTCCGAGTAAGCAAACAACCAATTAAGATAAACCAATTGTAAATATATATATATATATATATATTAAATTGATGAATTCTCGTCCTATCAAACAAATACACAACCAATTGAATCGAAAAGTCTAGCTTCAATAAGAATGGATCTTTAATTCAAACATCAAATCATCATAAATTGAAATAATAACTGATAAATTGCATCCAACACATATGTTTATTAATCTAGACAAACATTAAGAAACTAAACTAGCCAAAAATTATGGCAACAATTGAAATCACACTAATAAATAATAAGGAAAACATTGTTTGATAATTAAGAATCAACCTAACATGACAAATCTTGGTGAGTGCTTGGATTGATCCTTGAAAACGTAATGATTGAAGCGTTAGAGTAACCTTGGAATTCCCCAAAAGTGACTGAAAATCGCTTCTTGTGCTCTCAAAATATGCTGCCAAAAGAATACCCCTTAGATAAAAACTGCACCCTATTTATAACAATAGAATATCCGGCCGACCTCATATGCGCGGTGCGCATAAATGTGTGCGGCGCGCACTAACAAAGGAAAAATGCTGTTCAAAATTAAAACTGACTGAATGCGTTCGAAGGTATAACGTGCAGTGCGCAGCCCTACGTGCGGCGCGCACTTCTGAGTCTAGCTTTTCTCACTCGTTTTTACATATAACAAGCCTTTATCGCAACCCAAATCAACCAATAACATATAAACTGCTGTAAAGTCGCCATAAACTCCATAAATCAATCAAATGAATACTTCTCCGCTCTCAAATCACAATCTTCATAATAATCGCGAATAATAACCAAAACCGTATCCAAATGGACATAAACTGACGGATATTGCCATGATAAATATATAAGAAATGTGCAATATCAGTACTTTAAATGATCAATATTATTATTATTTGTTAATTACTACTTCCGTCCCAAATTTATTGTCCCCTTTAACTTTTTAAGTCTTTCTTGTACTGCTTTGATTATAAATACTGTTGTTTGTGTTATATAATATTTGGTGAAAGTTATATCAATGAGAATACACTTTAAAATCGAATCCATTCATATAATTTTCATCAAATATTGTATAGGAAAATTAGAAAAGATTACGGTTCTCGGGTATCCAATCAAGTAATCCCCTAACCCGGGGAAGCTTAAGCATAAATGAAAGGGTAAGGTGAGGGAAAAGAAAAGGGAGGAAGCAACTCAATTGTTGATTAAAAGGAAAATTCGCGAGTTGTGCACAAAGGCTCCGATATAATATTTCAACTTGCCATTTTTTTAACCTAAAATAAAATACTTTATTAATATGAAAAAAGAATATGTACAATGGGAGACTGAGCTCCTGATTACACGAGAAAAACGAAATAGAACCTAAACAGAAATAAACATACATACACGTCTGTAAGCATATACACAAAACAAAACGAGGAGCAAATGACATCAAGCTGTAAAATCTTTGGCCATCGGTTAACCACACATATAATGCCGACTTGAGTAAACAAGCAGGGCATTGGAGATGCTACAATACTGATCAATTCTGTGACAAAATGGCATCACCAACACCCATTTCACCTTATACGAGCGTATACTTATAACCAGTAAGGAAACAGTTTGAGCCATGAGTCATGAGCCAAAATTAACCTTCAACCAATTCCCGAACGGTTGAAATCATCCAAATCAAAAATCTTGGGTTATGAATCCATTTGGTCCATCCAAATTTTGCCTTTTTGCTTCTATTAGAAACCCATTCGAAGGTTTTTAGTTGGATTTCTTTAAAAACGATATCACTTGTTGGTTTTGATTTAGTGAAAGTACTAACATTCATGTTTTTCCATAACAAATAACCCGTGACCCATTCAGTTGCTTGCCACAATTGCTTGCCTAGTGAAGTAGAGAACAAAACCCCATTACCAATAAAAGCTTCAACCATGGCAAAGTAAGGTGGAGGGTCGATGTTCCACCAATTGAAAACCTTAACCCACGTATCAAAGGCAACTTTGCACCAAAAAATACACAGTTTCAAGGTCATCGTCACAAAGTGGGTAATGAATCGAACCTTAAGTCCATACCCCTCTTATCAAGTTTAACGCGAGATGGAAGACGGAATTGTCTTGCCTACTACACAAAAAGCTCCACCTTTAATGGGACTAGGCTGTTATGAATGGGACTAACAAGATACAATCAAAAATTTAAGGAGGCTTTCATAAGTAGCTTCGTAAGAGCATTACCTGAGCATAATCCATTAGAGCTAAGAGACCACGTCCATTCTTCACGACCTGAGCTGCAAGGTGCAAAACTAGATAAATTATTAGTGATATTGGTGACGTCCCCTAATAATCTCCCCGAGATATTGCGGGACCAACACCAACTAAGAATAACATTATTACCCTCCCAACTAACCCAAACAAGGATGGTGGCATTTTGATCATAGTCATGTCGAAAAAGCCTATCAAATTTATCTTTTAATACGTAATTATCAAGCCATGTCACATTCCAAAATTCAGTTTGAGACCCATCTACAATTCGTTTTTTGAAAGATTGAGCAAATGGTATTTCAAATTTATTAAGACTTTTCCCAGCCTTTAAAATTGAAGCCCATGTTGACGAGAGATGATTCTTGGACTTAGTGAATGCCACATTTAATCCCCTGCCTGTAGTGACCCGAACTTTTCCATGATTATATATTAAATGAAAACTATATTTACATGATTAAATATTTCCAACATGTTAAGCAATCAAACTTGTTAAGACTTGATTAATTGAAATAGGTTTCATGTAGACAATTGACCACCCAAGTTGACCGGCAATTCACGAACGTTAAAACTTATAAAAATGACATGATGGTACATATATATATATATATATATATATATATATATATATATATATATATATATATATATATATATATATATATATATATATATATATATATATATATGTATATATATATATATATATGTATGTTAACAATAAACTACATATGTATATATATATATATATATATGTATATATATATATATGTATATATATATATATATATAAAATGATATTATGATAAGTAAGTATCTCACTAGGTATATTAACAATGAGTTATGTACATAAAAATGAGACTACTAAGTTAAGAAACTCGAAACGATATATATAACAATTATCGTTATAGTAACGTCTTACTAAATACATATGAATTATATTAAGATATTGTTACACTATATTTAACATGATAAAATGATAATTATATATATCATTAAGTATGTTAACAATGAACTACATATGTAAAACAAGACTACTAACTTAAGAATTTCGAAACGAGGCATATATGTAACGATTATCGTTGTAACGACATTGTAATGTATATATATATCATATTAGGATATATTCATACATCATAATATCATGATAATGTAATAATTTAACATCTCATTTCATATGATAAACAAGGGATTAATTACATTTAACAGGATCGTTAACTTAAAGGTTTCAAAACAACACTTACATATAACGACTAACGATGACTTAACGACTCAGTTAAAATGTATATACATGTAGTATATTAAGATGTATTAGTACACTTTTGAAAGACTTCAAGACACATATCAAAGTACTTCTACTTAACAAAAAAGCTTACAATTACATTCTCATTCATTTTCATCAACAATTCTACTCGTATGCACCCGTATTCGTACTCGTACAATACACAGCTTCTAAATATATTTACTATTGGTATATACACTCCAATGATCAGCTCTTAGCAGCCCTTGTGAGTCACCAACACATGTGGGAACCATCATTTAGCAACTAGCATGAAATATCTCACAAAATTACAAACTAATGGAGGCTATATGACAAGCCATCTTTCACGTGAAAGAGCACACACAAACACACTTTCATTTTTAACTTTCATGCATCAAATTGATCTCTCTCTTGTTCTCTCATTTTGTTCTAAGTGTTCTTCATCATTTTCTTCATAGTCTACATCAATCTAGTTCATAAATTCTAACCTAGATCAACTTACAAAACAACTACTCAAGAAAACTTCAAGAACACTTTCAAGTTTGCAAGTCTACTTCCAAGCTTTCTAATCCATTCCAATCAATCATCTAAGATCAAGAAACCTTTGTTATTTACAGTAGGTTATCTCTCTAATTCAAGGTAATACTCATATTCAAACTTTGATTCAATTCCTATAACTATAAACTATCTTAATTCGAGTAAAAATCTTACTTGAACTTGTTTTCGTGTCATGATTCTACTTCAAGAACTTTCAAGCCATCCAAGAATCCTTTAAAGCTAGATCATTTCTTGTCACTTCCAGTGTGACGACCCGGAAAATTTTGACTAATTTTAAACCAAACTCTCGATACGATTTAATACTTTTGACACGATAAGCAAAGTCTGTTAGGTTGAATCTCAAAAATTTTGAACTGTAGCATATATTCAATTTACCTACGACCATTCCGGATGATTCACGAACAATTATTTTTAAATAAATGTGTGTGTGTGTGTATATATATATATATATATATATATATATATATATATATATATATATATGAATTTTAGACATAAATAATATTATATATTGTAATCAATAAAAATTAAAGATTCAATATATTAATTACTAAATTGGATATAATTAATAAATTGTATTACGAGTTTGAATATAAATGTTATATTAATATTATATTCATTACTTTCATTATTATTATTGTTAATATTAATATTAATAGTGTATCATATATATATAAATTTGATACATATATATAAATTGTTATAATATTTTTATTACTAATATTATTATTATCATTAATAATATTAGAATTAGTACAATTAGTATTATTATTAATATCAGTATTATTAAAAAAATTTATTTGTATTTGTATTTGAAATATGTAAATTTTTATATCTAGTGTTATAAGCAATGATATTACTATTATTATTAGTTTTATATTAAAACTATTATTATTTCTATTATTATGGTTATTAATATTAGTATTTTTATTAATATCAATGTTAATATTATGATTATCATTAATATAATGATAATTATTAATATTAGCAAAATCTAAACAGATATATATAAATACATATACAAAATACAGTTATATATAAATATATATACAGATATAGTTATAGATAAATACAGTCATATACATAGATAAATACATAATTACGTATTCAGATTCTTATCACAATCAACTTTTACAAAATTCTTCATCTTCTGCTCATGATTGGTACTATGTCTGATTCATATCGATCTCCATTCGCAGATACAAAACAAAATTTTGTTACATTTCAATATCAAACAATCAAAATGGTTCCCACGCATATTCAACTTGTATATATATATATATATATATATATATATATATATATATATATATATATATATATATATGTATATATATATATATACCCGATTGATTCTCCTGTCGATCCAATCAAGCTACGAAACAAACTGTAATCGAATCTTGTGCTGTATATATCATACGAATCCGTTACACCTCACTTTCTGATTTATATATATATTTTTTTGTTTGTTCCTACCTGGCTCGAATACTTCTATCGACAACCATCACCACCTTTCTCTTTATATATGGATATACATACTTAATACATTGGGGGAGAGAGATATAGATCACCATTGACTACTACAACCATCTACTTCTTTCTTCCTTGGGATTTCTTCGACAAATCAAACCCACATTGGGTATCATCACATAACCAACACAATGATCACCAATTACCTTCATCTTGAGACCATCACCACACTTATCTTCTTCTGTGATTAATCGTCATTGAACCGCCACCTTCTTTAATGAAATTCATTAATCGTTCACTATCTCGGTGTAGGATCTTTAAACCGAATCAATACCATCTTTGAAGCTTGATCACCATTACCATCGATTTAAATTTTTGCTGGTACGGATTCTATTTACACTCCATGACCACCGAGATAAACCAACACTTTATCTTTTCTCTTCTCTCTTTCTTTTTTGTTGAAAATACCATAACCGACACTTAAAAACCACCTTGTTTTCTTGGGTTGATCGACCACCATCCACACCATCAACATCTCAACCCTCCATCACTTTCAATGAGCCACCACCCACTTCAAAGAATAACCATCCGCCACCTTTCACCATTTAAAACCACCATCTTCCGGTTCTATTCTAGTCAAAACCCAATCCAGATTGTACTCTTATTACACTACTAAGAACACCACCTATTTTCAAACAACCACCCTTGATAAAATTCTCTTTTCGAACTAGGCTTGCCGATATTGATAAATGTTTTACTAAAAATAAAAAACTCACTTACAACCTTCTTATATATAAAAGCACAAACACAGGAGACTACATAATTTCAACCAACCCACTAACTATGTTGTCCAATACTTCGACTTGTGGGGACATAAATCATTAAAGATAGATAGTGCAGCAATTATTCGGCCACTTGCTTGACTAGCTCAATACACGTACGCATGCTATCTATTTTTTATTTTTTTACACTGCCAACTCACCTTTTCCCTTGGACCTTTTGATCATTTGGGCTTTTGATGGGCCAAGAACCAACATAAAAACCAAAACATTGATCGAGCTGTTTGATTGTTTCAGGTCTCGAACCAAATTCACACCAATTTCCCTTTACGTAGTGATGATTATCGGATGGAAAAGGAGAAAAGAAAGGTACTTTAATTTGCACGCCTAGGACCCTTTTAAACATAATTAATTATAGTGAATGGGGATGTTGACGGAAACATTAGATTAAGGATGATATGATGAGCTGTAAAGTAGAGTGTGAGATGTTAATTATTTCTATTTTTCCAACAAAATCCCTAACCATTTGCAAATAAACAAAGCTTTAATGTTGAACGTCATGCACCACTTTCTTGGCCGACATGCACAACAAGTAAACCACTTATGAATTTGGAAAAGAAGCTGATTGGAGCAATTATATTTGCGGTTACCTTTTTCTATATTTTTTGTTTACGAAGCGTAGTGGACTTAGGTATGGTGATGGGGCGTGTATTAGTTATTTGGACGAACTTAGTTAGAAAAACAAGCAGGCCGAATATATTTCTGTGGGCTTATTAAATCGCGATGTGGGCTGCTATGATTCAGTTTTTCTGTTGTTGGGCCGAAACAAAACTGGGCCAGGAAATAATGTTAAGAGAAACGAATAATACGGGTTAAGTATTTTGGGTCTAATGTAATTTTAGAAAAACTGAAACAGATCCACGGTTAAGAGTGTTTGTGGGTGAGCGGGAGGTCGTGGGTTCGAGCCTGGGCAGGGGCGTTTATTTTTTTAAAAAGCTTGTTCCATTAAGGTAGCACTTCTATTATTATTATTATTATTATTATTATTATTATTATTATTATTATTATTATTATTATTATTATTATTATTATTATTATTATTATTATTATTATTATTATTGTTGTTATTGTTATTGTTATTGTTGTTGTTATTATTATTATTATTATTATTATTATTATTATTATTATTATTATTATTATTATTATTATTATTATTATTATTATTTTTATTATTATTATCATAGGTATTAGTATTATTATTAGTAGTATTATTATCATTATAGTTATTAATATAAATATTAGTATTATTATTATTAGTAAAGTCATTATTTTTATAGTTATTATTATTAGTATCATTATTTTTAAATTTAACATATTTTTTATATATATATTTAAAATTAGTATTATTATTGAAATTAACATTTTTATTAAAATTATTTTTTTATTATTATTAAAATTATTATTATTATTATTATTATTATTATTATTATTATTATTATTATTATTATTATTATTATTATTATTATTATTATTAGAATTATCGTGATTTTTATCATAATTAGTATTATTTTTATCATTATTATTATTAGCATTATTAATATATCAAATAAGAATTTTCTATATATAAGTATATTTATGACATAGACTTAACTACATTAATATCAATATTACATATTAAATAATATTTAATGAGTAATTTATATACTAAAATTTAATGTGATAAGTATTAGTTATATAAAATATATAGATTAAGTATAAATTTCTCTATATAACATATAATATAACAAGTATATTATTAATCATAATATATATAAAGTTGTTTGATTACTATTATGTGTTAATATATATATGAATGATATAGGTTCGTGAATCCAAGGCCAACCCTACACTTGTTCAATGTCGTCATATGTATTTTTACTAGAAAATACAGTATGGTGAGTTTCATTTTCTCCCTTTTTAAATGCTTTTGCAATATATATATTTTTGGGACTGAGAAAACATGCGCTTTTATAAATTTTTGACGAAATAGATACAAGTACTTAAAACTACATTCTATGGCTGGATTATTAAACCAAATATGCCCCCTTTTAGCTTGGTAGCCTAAGAATTAGGGAACATCACTAATTTTGAGAATTAGTGCACCCCTAATTCACGCGAATCCTAAAGATAGATCTATCGGGCCCAACAAGCCCCATTCTGGAATTTGTAATGCTTTAGTACTTCGAGTTTATCATGTCCGATGGGTGTCCTGGAATGATGGGGATATTCTATATGCATCTTGTTAAGGTCGGTTACCAGGTGTTCACCATATGAATGATTTTTATCTCTATGCAGTTTGCGAAATGCCTGATATGAGATGTATATTTATGGAAAAATGAAATCTTGTGGTCTATTAAAATGATGGAAATGATTGATTCTGATAAACTAATGAACTCACCAACCTTTTGGTTGACACTTGAAAGCATGTTTATTCTCAGGTATGAAAGAAATCTTCCGCTGTGCATTTGCTCATTTTAAAGATTTTACTTGGAGTCATTCATGACATATTTCAAAATACGTTGCATTCGAGTCGTCGAGTTCATCAAGATTATTATTAAGTCAATTACAGTTGGATATATTATGAAATGGTATACATGTCGTCAACTATTGATGTAATGAAAGTTGGTCTTTTAAAAACGAATGCAATGTTTGTAAAATGTATCATATAGAGGTCAAGTACCTCGCGATGAAATCAACTATTGTGAATCGTTTATAATGTATATGAACGGGAGCTTTCAGTTGGTATCAGAGCGGTGGTCTTAGCGAACCACATCTTGCATTAGTGTGTCTAACTGATAGTTGTTTAGATGCATTAATGAGTCTGGACTTCGACCGTGTCTGCATGTCAAAAGTTTTGCTTATCATTTCGTGTCGAAACTTACCTGCTTATCATCATTAGGAGATTACCTGCTTATTATTCTTAGTCTAGACACGTTTTACTGCATTGACTGCATGAATAGTGTATAGACAAAATTCATATCTTAGCGTATCTGATCATTCATATCTTAGCGCATCTGTTACTGTAGACTTGCCTGATATATGCCGTAAATTCCTCCATAGTCTACGAAATCTTTAGTACTATATATATAGATATTCTATGTAGTTAGAATATCATCCAATATTCGAAAATCATTTCATATCGAAAAATCCTTTACTCTATCGTACGAAATGGAACTCGCCACTAGTTCAAGTCCCTCGGATTCCGATATGGAGTTTCACCTAAGCTCCGGAAGCAGCGTCACCAGAATGAATCAACCAATCAGCCATCCCTAATTCATCTGATGAGTTCGTAGCCTACTTAATCATTGGAGACAAGAAGAAGGTGATCATTTCCACCAACCGAATTCACTTCTTGGCGATGAACCCGAAGCACTTACCGGCGAACCTGTTCGTAATACCATTTTCTCTCTCATTCCCAGAGTATCTCATTGTTATGACCCGGAAATTTCCAACCAAATTTAAACTTTAGTCTTTATATGTATCCGACACGATAAGCAAAATCTATAATGTTCAAGTCTCGAAAGTTTGAAATCTATATTCATGTAATCAAGTTACCATTGACCATGCCTGACGATTCACAAACATTTATGTGTATATAGATGTGTGTATATAGTATTTATTAAGTGAAGGCGTTAACAAGGTATTAGATATATAATACTTTACAAGAATGTATTTTGTTTCAATATAAGTTTATTATGCTTATCGATGGATTTAGATGAAAATATAAAATGATTGATTTATAAGATACATTGAATTAGGATGGAGAGTCTCTGTTATGAGGTCCACTTTGAATTAGGAAACCCTTATTTTTAACGGTATTAGGAATATTTGGAAAAGTGATTGTATATAAGAACAAAAGTGTTAATTATTGAGGATTAGACAAAAAGTTGGTGGAGGATTGAATTTCATAACCCTTGTTATTTGATTCGATCGATACTATGTTATTTTATTTAGAAAGTTTAAGGAAACTAAAATAAACGTTAGCGTATAAAGGAATTATAGGTTTAGAGTGTAAACGTTACGTGTTTTATGTTTTTAAAATAGACTTTGAACTATTATTAGTTTGAAAAACTAAATATAATATTATTACGTTAATATTTCCATTATATACGATATATACGAGTTTATTTTTTTTATTAAAATGAAAATATATGTATATTTTACGAGATGATGAATTATTATATTATAATTAGTCAACAAACGTTTTGATCTAAACTAATATCATTAAAATTGTTTTGATAAATAACGAGATTATGGTTTATAAAAGTAAATAACCAAATTACTCAAAAGATTAAGTTACACTTTGAGTGGGTTAATTTTTCATTTATTTAAGTCTATATTTTGATAAAGGTACAAGTCATAAAACGTCCCGATTTAAAATAATATATTTTGATAAACAACGAGTCACTAATTTATAGAAGTAAATGACCACAACGCTCAATTTTATAAATTATATTTTTATAAAGGAAATTTATTGATGAGTAAGTCTAATTTTTGTAAAAGGTACACGTCGCGTAACGTAAAAGGCTAGTTTTCTAAACGTACGAAAGTGCGCTTGAAAAACAGAAAGCGGTACATGAGTCGTGAGACCACGACCGTGTCATTTTTGTAAAAATTATATTTTTACCATGAGCGTAAATATAATATAATATTTAATTAATTCTAAAGATTAAATATAATAAATATTAAATAACATATAAAGTTTACGTGTATGGTGTAATGTAAACGTGGGTGTCGGCAATTAAAAGGACGAATGAGAGCTGGGATTGCTAATCATGCGATCGCATGAACAAATTAAAGAGCCCCCATGCGATCGCATGGGGGTAGGTGAGAGTAAGGTTGCTTATATTCGCGATTTCGGTTCCAGTTTATTTTTTTCATTCATCTATCGTCTCATACTCTCTCTATATTATATATTTATATTTATATTATAATTATTATTAATATTAAGATTATTAATATTAATCTTATTATTATTAGTATTAGTATTATTGGGAGCGATATTATTAGTATTATACATAAAATACTACGACGAGGTTCTGCTCGTGTGTTCTTCAAAACGGGTTTTATGAGCGGGATAGAGCTAAGAAAATTATGGGTTATAGCTATGGAGGTTATGGGTAATGTTCGGGGGTATGCTCGTGAGGTCAAACTAGTGTTTATCATCTCCGTTGCGTTTATGTACCTTTCCTGCAATATTGAATCTCAATATTGATACGTGAGTACTCGTAAATTAATTTTTACATATTAATAGTGTATCCCTGACTAGTGCTCGAGAAAATAGGATTATGCATGATTGTATTTTTGATATTGCCCTTAGATAGGTTATGTTGAATCTTGAATTAGTTACACCTGCGGTGGAGATAAGATATAAGATATGCATGTCCTTGGAAAGCTAACGAAAAATTATGTACTTTTCCTTTAGATACCAAATGGTTTTGAAGGATGGATTAGAAGTTATAGTCAATTGAATTTTTGTATTATTATTAAAAATGATTATTATTATCGTCGTTATCGTCGTTCTAGTTTTATCTAATTATTATTATTATTATTATTATTATTATTATTATTATTATTATTATTATTATTATTATTATTATTATTATTATTATTATTATTATTATTATTATTATTATTATTATTATTATTATTATTATTATCATCATTAATATGAACGCGATATAACAGATGATTTAAAAACTATTAAATGAATTGATTAAGAAAGAATAGGTATGAGTATCATGATAAAATTAAAATATTGAAAGATATTAAATTAGATAAAATTGTCATTTTTATTATTTTTATCATTACTATTATTATTAAAAAGTATCGTAAATATTAAGGTTATCCTAATCAAAATTATCATTTTATCATATTATCATTCTTAGTAAATTTAAATAGTAATATTTTATTAATAATAATAACTATTATTACAAAATAATACAACGTTTACGTATAGATATTATTTTATCAAATAAATATGTGATACAAATTATATAATTACCTTAATAGAATATATCACAATATTTTTATGATATTGAATAAACTTTATAAATTTTATTATCTAAGATATATAAAAGTATATTTTTATATAAAGTTTTATTTATTAATAAATAAATTATATTATCTACTCTAATAAATCTTTTAAAAATATTTTAAAAATATAAAACGACGATATTTAAGACTATATAATAATCTTGTATAAATTTTGGAAATCATTTTTGCGTCAAATTGACTTTTGTTAACTTTTGCATATTAGTCTCGAGCATTAGGATTGTGGTACACTATGACCTTACTTAAATTATTACACATATTGACCATCATATAAATATATATAATTAATTTAGGTTCGTGAATCCAAGGCCAACCTTACACTTATTCAATGATGTTATATGTATTTTTACTACAAAATACAGTATGGTGAGTTTCATTTACTCCCTTTTTCTCTTTACGTTTTTGGGCTGAGAATACATGCAAATGCTTTATTAACTGTTTTACAATAATTATATGTGTGAGTTTCATTTGCCTTTTTCCCCTTTATATTTTTGGGCTGAGAATACATGCGTAATTTTTATAAATGTTTTACGAAATAGACACAAGTACGTAAAACTACATTCTATGGTTGAATTATCGAAATCGAATATGCCCCTTTTTATTAAGTCTGGTAATCTAAGAATTAGGGAACATACACCCTAATTGACGCGAATCCTAAAGATAGATCTATCGGGCCCAACAAGCCCCATCCAAAGTACCAGATGCTTTAGTACTTCGAAATTTATATCATGTCCGAAGGAGGATCCCGGAATGATGGGGATATTCTTATATGCATATTGTGAATGTCGGTTACCAGGTGTTCAATCCATATGAATGATATTTTTGTCTCTATGCATGGGACGTATGTTTATGAGAAATGGAAATATGAAATCTTGTGGTCTATTTAAATGATGAAAATGAAATGATTACTATAAACTAATGAACTCACCAACCTTTTGGTTGACAGTTGAAAGCATGTTTATTCTCAGGTTTGAAAGAAATCTTCCGCTGTGCATTAGCTCATTTTAAAGATATTACTTGGAGTCATTCATGACATATTTCAAAAGACGTTGCATTCGAGTCGTTGAAGTTCATTAGAGATTGCTATTAAGTGAATGACAGATTAGGTCATTTATAGTTGGATATTATGAAATGGTATGCATACCTGTCAACTTTCGATGAATGAAAGTTTGTCTTTAAAAACGAATGCAATGTTTGTAAAATGTATCATTTAGAGGTCAAGTACCTCGCGATGCAATCAACTATTGTGAATCGTTTATAATCGATATGGACTTCGTCCGGATGGATTAGGAGTGGGCGTTTCACTCATCATGATTATATACTATCTCAGATTCTAGATCTTATTCATCCGCTCGTCCGAACTGCCAATCATCCTGGAGTAGGGAAATAGTCAACGAGCTTCGCGCTCGAGTAATAAATTTGGAAAATATGGTGCAAAACTTACCAGCTTCAACAACAACCTCGGCACCAACAGTACCACCATCAGCAACATCAACAGTACCATCACCACCACCAACAGTAACATCCGCATCCCACACCTCAACCTCACAATCTGCTGCACGAACATCAACATCATATGCACCATAGATACCAAGGAGTACCAACAACAATGAACGATGAAGTATTGATCCATAACTTCATTGAAGAAATATTCTGTGAAGAATATGTGGTTCCTAATAGTTTTAGAGGTTACTTATTCTAGCTCAAATCGAAAAGCAAATGAGGTAAATATCATATTAACTCATTAAATCCATGATTTCATCTGAAGAAACTATATATGCAAGTATATTTTCATAAAGATTGTAATTAAAAATGCTTTTGTACAAATTATTAATGGTGAAAATATTTTAACGGGTAGGTAATACCTGAGGAATATTTAGATTTCACATTAATAAGTTACACTGTACATTCGTCGAATCTGATTCAACAGTCATTCACTATCCTACTTACATCCACATATATATGAATCTGTTCACCACAAAATAACCATTTTCATTCAATTTCATATTTGGATTTTGACTTCTCAGAATTCAACAAGTGGCATAATGAAGAAAACATTTGACAAAATAAAATTTGTTAGAAACAAACAAATTAACTATGAGAAATTCTGTTAAGAATCCACGCTAACTGTTCCTAGTTAACTGATTACATTTTATTTATCGCAATTTATTTATCGCAATTTATATTCTCGCAAATTTTATGTATCGTCATTTAATTTCTGTATTTATTTTATGCACTTTAAATATTGGGACACGTATACAAGGTTTTTACATATCATATTGACGCATCTATATATATTATTTAGAATAACCATAGACACTCTATATGCAGTAATGCTTGAGTTAGCTATACAGGGTTGAGGTTGATTCTACAATAATATATATACTTTGAGTTGTGATCGAGTCTGAGACATGTATACAATGGGTCACAATACGTATTAATTAATTCAGATATTATATATTAAACTATATATGAATTATTGAATTGCTAACTGTGGACTATCAACTGTGGACTATTAACATTGGACAATTAAAATGAATTAAAATATTGATTATAACATATGAAACTAAACAATTCTTCAAGTTTGCCACTTGATTTCATCTTAAACCTCAATTGTATCTTGATGATTACAATCTGCGTTTAAACCTTTCATGATTCTTGAAAACACCTCAATCGAGAGAATGAACCAACCGCACTTCATCTACGAAAGAAAAGATTGATGCATATAGTTATGCACCTGAAAACACTCGGAACCTGAGTAAACGTTTAACATGTATCTGTGCTAGCTCCTTTGGTGTTGTTATTACCGAAAATAACTTTGCAATCTCTTTCCAAATTAGTCAATTTTGTCACAGCTCCAACAAGTCAACTTTGACTTTTCGTTCGAAATAACCTTATTATAACCTTGATATATATGCGTGCTCTTTTATTGATACCGGGAAACCTTTCATATTCTACCACATTACCATCGGCGTTTAATCATCTAAAAACACAATTCTCTTGAAACCACCTCGGATTGATAACCAATGATTCAGATATGGTAGCATTAAATACAGAGGAAACAGCAAAATTGTAGATGGTCTAAACGACCAAAAGTTTGATAATAAAGAATGGAAGATTGGGAACGCTCGATAGAAAATTTAGTACTGAAAAAAAACGGATTGAGCTAAACCTGAAGGAGACTCTGAACAAATCAAAAGGGCTAAACTTATACATAAAGAATCTAGATGATTCTGTTTCTGATGAAATCTTTAACGAATACCCTGCTCCTTAATCACTCTAAATCATCGAGAATGAATTTCTTCATCACAATTTGATTCTAAAATTCTAAGGTATTATCGCATCTTTCATTGTAAATATACTCAATATTTCTGAAGATATCTTCATAAATATTCTTGACCGATATTATTTATCTCTCGTTATCTGTATTACATCATAAAAGAAACTGTTCCAGTTTCTAAAATTCTGAAAAATTCGAGTTTGAATTATGAATGTTTTGAAAAAGTGTTGGAAATTGAAGCATGAGTTAGTATAATATAATGACACTTGATCAACGTGATTATATTACAGTAAGTCATGATGAGTTTCTAATGAAACGTGATGATTCACCGACCATAACATCATCATATGCCATGTTACACGACTCCTACATTCTACTTAATCTTCAAACATATCGAGAACATAGCTTCCTAATAGTTCTATCTTTTCTCTTAAATTCTGGTAATTTAACCAATCAAGATCGTGCTATTACAAATTCTATCGTTGAACGTTAGTCATGTTCATTTGAAACTTCATACTTACGAATTCTAGACCATTATTCACTTAGCTTAAAGTCGGGAAGAGAAAACAAAAGGATGAAACTCCAAAATATAAAGGAAATGAAGAGAGTGGATTTATAGTGAAATATCTGACAGAGAAATCGAGACAGATGATCGCTTTTAATTAAAAAGATCCTAATTTCCTTAAATCCCGAAGAATCAGATTTTATTCAGATTTTAAAGATTTCCTTAAATCCCTTGAATTTCAAAAATCCATCGTGACTACGTCAAAAGTTAAATTTCTATCTCAATCTGTTGTGACAGCTTCACTCGTACACTTCACATAATCGAATCGTTTTATCTATATTAGTCAATAATGATAAAAATCTATTTATCAACTCATATTTGTCACGAAAACATTTTTATTGTTAGCCATGACAACCTCGATCAAATTTCAGGACGAAATTTCTTTAACGGGTAGGTACTGTGACGATCCGGAAAATTTCGACTAATTTTAAACCAAACTCTCGATACGATTTAATATTTTTGACACGATAAGCAAAGTCTGTTAGGTTGAATCTCAAAAATTTTGAACTGTTGCATATATTCAATTTACCTACGACCATTCCCGATGATTCACGAACAATTATTTTTAAATAAATGTGTATGTATATATATATATATATATATATATATATATATATATATATATATATATATATATATATATATATATATATGAATTCTAGACATAAATAATATTATATATTGTAATCAATAAAAATTAAAGATTCAATATATTAATTACTAAATAGGATATAATTAATAAATTGTATCACGAGTTTGAATATAAATGTTATATTAATATTTTATTCATTACTTTCATTATTATTATTGTTAATATTAATATTAATAGTGTATCATATATATATATATATATATATATATATATATATATATATATATATATATATATATATATATATATATATTTGATACATTTATATAAATTGTTATAATATTGTTATTACTAATATTATTATTATCATTAATAATATTAGAATTAGTACAATTAGTATTATTATTATTATTAATATCAATATTATTAAAATTATTATTTGTATTTTTATTTGAAATATGTAAATTTTTATATCTAGTGTTATAAGCAATGATATTACTATTATTATCAGTTTTATATTAAAACTATTATTATTTCTATTATTATGGTTATTAATATTAGTATTTTTATTAATATCAATGTTAATATTATGATTATCATTAATACAATTATAATTATTAATATTAGCAAAATCTAAATAGATATATATAAATATATATACAAAATACAGTTATATATAAATATATAAATATATATACAGATATAGTTATAGATAAATACAGTCATATACATAGATAAATACATAATTACGTATTATGTTTTTTATCACAATCAACTTTTACAAAATTCTTCATCTTCTGCTCATGATTGGTACTATGTCTGATTCATATCGATCTCCATTCGCAGATACTAAACAAAATTTTGTTACATTTCAATATCAAACAATCAAAAATGGTTCCCACGCATATTCAACTTATGTATATATATTTTTTTATCTGTACCCGATTGATTCTCATGTCGATCCAATCAAGCTATGAAACAAACTGTAATAGAATCTTGTGCTGTATATATCGTACGAATCCGTTACACCTCACTTTCTGATTTATATATATATATTTTTTTTGTTCCTTCCTGGCTCGATTACTTCTATCGACAACCATCACCGCCTTTCTCTTTATATATGGATATACATACTTAATACATTGGGGGAGAGAGATATAGATCACCATTGACTACTACAACCATCTACTTCTTTCTTCCTTGGGATTTCTTCGACAAATCAAACCCACATCGGGTATCATCACACAACCAACACAACGATCACCAATTACCTTCATCTTGAGACCATCACCACACTTATCTTCTTCTGTGATTAATCGTCATTGAACCGCCACCTTCTTTAATGAAATTCATTAATCGTTCACTGTCTCGGTGTAGGATCTTCAAACCGAATCAATACCATCTTTGAAGCTTGATCACCATTACCATCGATTTAAATTTTTGCTGGTACGGATTCTATTTACACTCCATGACCACCGAGATAAACCAACACTTTATCTTTTCTCTTCTCTCTTTCTTTTTTGTTGAAAATACCATAACCGACACTCAAAAACCACCTTGTTTACTTGGGTTGATCGACCGCCATCCACACCGTCACCATCTCAACCCTCCGTCACTTTCAATGAGCCACCACCCACTTCAAAGAATAACCATCCGCCACCTTTCACCATTTAAAACCACCATCTTCCAGTTCTATTCTAGTCAAAACCCAATCCAGATTGTATTCTTATTACACTACTAAGAACACCACCTATTTTCAAACAACCACCCTTGATAAAATTCTCTTTTCGAACTAGGCTTGCCGATATTGATAAATGTTTTACTAAAAATAAAAAACTCACTTACAACCTTCTTATATATAAAAGCACAAACACAGGAGACTACATAATTTCAACCAACCCACTAACTATGTTGTCCACTACTTCGACTTGTGGGGAAATAAATCGTTAAAGATAGATAGTGCAGCAATTATTCGGCCACTTGCTTGACTAGCTCAATACACGTATGCATGCTATCTGTTTTTTTTTTTCTTTTTTTTACACCGCCAACTCACCTTTTCCCTTGGACCTTTTGATCATTTGGGCTTTTGATGGGCCAAGAACCAACATAAAAACCAAAACATTGATCGAGTTGTTTGATTGTTTCAGTTCTCGAACCAAATTCACACCAATTTCCCATTACGTAGTGATGATTGTCGGATGGAAAAAGAGAAAAGAAAGGTACTTTAATTTGCACGCCTAGGACCCTTTTAAACATAATTAATTATAGTGAATGGGGATTTTGACGGAAACATTAGATTAAGGATGATATGATGAGCTGTAAAGTTGAGTGTGAGATGTTTATTATTTCTGTTTTTCTAGCGAAATCCCTAACCATTTGCAAATAAACAAAGCTTTAATGTTGCACGTCATGTTCCACTTTCTTGGCCGACATGCACCGCAAGTAAACATGTTCCACTTTCTTGGCCGACATGCACCGCAAGTAAACTACTTGTGAATTTGGAAAAGAAGCTGATTGGAGCAATTATACTTGCGGTTACCTTTTTCTATATTTTTCATTTACGAACCCTAGTGGACTTAGGTATGGTGATGGGGCGTGTATTAGTTATTTGGATGAACTTAGTTAGAAAAACAAGCAGGCCGAATATATTTCTGTGGGCTTATTAAATCGCGATGTGGGCTGCTATGATTCAGTTTTTCTGTTATTGGGCCGAAACAAAACTGGGCCAGGAAATAATGTTAAGAGAAGCGAATAATACGGGTTAAGTATTTTGGGTCTGATGTAATTTTAGAAAAACTGAAACGGATCCACGGTTAAGAGTGTTTGTGGGTGAGCGGGAGGTCGCGGGTTCGAGCCTGGGCAGGGGCGTTTATTTTTTCAAAAAGCTTGTTCCATTAAGGTAGCACTTCTATTATTTTTGTTGTTATTATTATTATTATTATTATTATTATTATTATTATTATTATTATTATTATTGTTATTGTTATTGTTATTATTATTATTATTATTATTATTATTATTATTATTATTATTATTATTATTATTATTATTATTATTATCATTATTATTTTTATTATTATTATCATAGGTATTAGTATTATTATTAGTAGTATTATTATCATTATAGTTATTTATATAAATATTAGTATTATTATTATTAGTAAAGTCATTATTTTATAGTTATTATTATTAGTATCATTATATTTAAATTTAACATATTTTTTATATATATATATATTTAAAATTAGTATTATTATTGAAATTAACATTTTTATTAAAATTATTTTTTTTATTATTATTAAAATTACTATTATTATTATTATTATTAGAATTATCGTGATTTTTTATCAAAATTAGTATTATTTTTATCATTATTATTATTAGCATTATTAATATATCAAATAAGAATTTTCTATATATTAGTATATTTATGACATAGACTTAACTACATTAATATCAATATTACATATTAAATAATATTTAATGAGTAATTTATATACTAAAATTTAATGTGATAAGTATTAGTTATATAAAATATATAGATTAAGTATAAATTTCTCTATATAACATATAATATAACAAGTATATTATTAATAATAATATATATAAACTTGTTCGATTACTATTATGTGTTAATATATATATATGAATGATATAGGTTTGTGAATCCAAGGCCAACCCTACACTTGTTCAATGTCGTCATATGTATTTTTACTACAAAATACAGTATGGTGAGTTTCATTTGCTCCCTTTTTAAATGCTTTTTGCAATATATATATTTTTGGGACTGAGAATACATGCGCTTTTATAAATGTTTGACGAAATAGACACAAGTACTTAAAACTACATTCTATGGCTGGATTATTAAACCAAATATGCCCCTTTTAGCTTGGTAGCCTAAGAATTAGGGAACATCACTAATTTTGAGAATTAGTGCACCCCTAATTGACGCGAATCCTAAAGATAGATCTATCGGGCCCAACAAGCCCCATTCTGGAATTTGGAATGCTTTAGTACTTCGAGTTTATCATGTCCGATGGGTGTCCCGGAATGATGGGGTGTAACACCCCGTTTTCCGCGTATATGATTTATAGGTGTATTGTGTATGTACGATAGGCGTATGAAGGGTTCGGGACATGTTCGGGTGTTAAGGTCTTGTATGCAAGGAAATGAGTCAGACCACGTTGAACGTCGCGGCGCGACAAAGAAGGCCGCGGCGCGGCATTTAACTGGAATCCAGATCAGAAGCTTGACAAAAAATGATTCCAGACCTAGACAAAGGTTGCGGCGCGACGATTAAGGCCGCGGCGCGGCATTCTGGGCAAATTGGTGCCGGATTTTTGTAATATTAAATGAGAAGCAAGGGCATTTTGGTCTTTTCACGTTTGAGCCAGATTTGAGGCTTTAACCTCATCCACTCACTCATTTTCTTTATTTTCTTTTTCCTTTTCTTTCCTATTTTCCTCTCAAAACTTAAAATCCTCAAGTGATTCAAGCGGGATTTTGGAAAGAAAGAAGCGGGTTTTGATCTTTGGCGTAGTTGACAAGTTTGTTCTCCTCGTTCTTAGCTACACGGTGATACTAGTGGTAAGCTCTAACTCTGAATTTCATTTTCGTGTTCATCATTCAAATTTGGGGCTTTTGATTGTATGATTTATAGATGGAACCCATTTAGTTGTTAATTGGAGATTAACACCAAGATTCGGGTTTATAAGTGTTAAAGGCGGGTTTTGGGTTGGTTAATGATTTAACCATATTTAAGACTTGTAAATGGTGTACAATCACTAGCATTAGTGATTTTTGGTGTTTTGGAGACTTTTAGGGTTTTCGTAGTTGACTAATTTTGACTAGAGTCAAAATTAGGGTTTGTTGAGGATTATGACCCGAATGTCGATTCTATGAGGTTTGTAAACTTAAAATGGATTAAGTTGAAGTATGAAACCGAGTTAAACATGTTTTGGTGTCAAAACTTGTAAATGGTGAGATTTTGACCTTATGGGTCAAAATTAGGGTTTATGGGCGATTTTGAGAACGATAAGTGTTTAACACTTGTGTTCGGGTTTAATTGGCATATTAGGACCATTATCACTTGTGTTAGTGATTATTGGTTAGTTTGGGCACGGTTTGTCCTTGGAAGTGCATTTGGGTCGAAATTGCACTAAGTGTCGAATTGGGTTGGTTTGTAGATCCAATCTAAGTGTGTTGTTGAATTTGTGATAATGGATTAGGTACTTTCCATTGACGAGTTGCGTATTACTTGGAAGCATTTCTTCAAGGCGACAAGGTGAGTGTTAATATCCTATGTGCATATGTATGTGTAGGATGGGTACGGGTCGGGTGAAGTGATTCTCGGCTATAGAGCTCACTTCACATATAGGTGGATTTGATGGACTTTTGTATGAGTCCAATTGGCACGGTTGTGCATTTTGGTTGACCACCTTTGGCGAGGTACACGTTTTGTGTGTACGTTATCACACGTGGTTGTGATGTGGATGTTATAACCCCAATGGTGAAGGGTTAGTATTGTGTTACGTTTTGGATAACCCGATGATGTGGGTTTTGATTTGGGAAGTGAATCTCGGGTAGTGCGGATTCATGATGACTCGGGTCGTTCGGTCATCTTATTGATGAGGTGATGAATTTCGGGTTGTTCGAATTCATTGAGGCTCGGGTAGTTCGGCCAACCTCGGTTGTTGAATTGGTGGAAAAGTGAATTTCGGGTTGTGCGAATTTACTAACGCTCGGGTTGTTCGGCCAATGTTCGTATGATTTAGGTTAAGGGGTTAACCTTGTAGTTTGGTAACCTTATTCGTTTATATTGTTATATATTAATGTATTGTTGTGTTGTTGCTAACACTCCGGGTGTAGCTTATTGGCGTTGTTCACATCGTCGTTGGTGAACTTATACTTGTTGATATCTTTAACTTGTTGCTTAGAGATCGTACGGTATGCTTAGTGTAGTTGCCTTATACTTGGATGCTTCGGTATGCAGTATTGATATTGTGTGGCGTGTTCATTTTATACATATACATGTATGTATTATGTTAACATTCACTAAGCGTTAGCTTACCCCCTCGTTGTTGATATTTTTATAGGTTCGCATGATGGTGGCTCGGGTAAGCATGGGAATTAGAGCTCTTGACTAGTATGCTTTAGAAGATATTGCTTTTGTACTTGATTAGGATTTGGGTAGCGTAGTCCCAAATCACCATGCTCGGTTTATGTTTAAATATCGCATTATTGTATTAAGGAGTTTAATTTATTAATGTGTGTTTTAAGTTCGTTGAACTTACTTTGGTAACAAATATGTTTTGGAACCTGTGTAATGGAACCTAAAGTATTATTTGACGCGTATTAAAAGGAAAAAATTTTATGGGCCGATTTTAATACGGGTTGGGTTGTTACAAGTGGTATCAGAGCATGGTCTAAGGGATTTAGGTGACTTGAGATAGGTGCCTAGACTTAGACTTTTGTGTGTGTGCTTAATTGTTGAGGGACTTGTAGGATTACGGGTCAGAATGAGTTGTAATTAGTGCCTTGTTTGTAGGTGGACTAACGTTTATATTAGTAATGCGGATATTATTAATATATTATTGTGTTGTGATGATAATTCTCGCGTGTGTTTATATCGCGTAGAATTTTGTTTATGTTTGTTTATATCATCGAGCGAGATGGTCGTTGTACTAACAAGTGGATACGGCGTGTGTGCGTAATAAGGACTTGCAAACCTTATTACGGGTGCAATTCATGTCTAACAAGTGATGTACGACGAGTGTTTAGCAAGATGGACCGGTGTGGAGTGTGTGTTTTATACGTTCGTGATCTAATCGCTTTGCATTCCTTAGAATGGCGACGGGAAGTGGGATCGAGACGAACAATGCTGAGTTTAACACTAGAGTTACGGCCACCGTTGCTTAGCAAATGAGTGCGTTTCGAGAAGAATTGGATAGGAAGTATTCCGAACTTTAAAGCAGTGGCGATATGGAGCATTGTCTTAAGAGCTTCATGAGGACTAAACCCCAGATGTACGACGGGAAACCGGATCCTTTGGTGAGCACAACTTGGATTTCAAATGTCGAAGGATGTTTTCGTACTATTGATTGCCCTCCCGAGAAAAAGATGAGACTCGCTACTAGTCTGTTGCGGGGCAGGGCAAGGGATTGGTTGGATGGTAAGATCGATCTCGTCGGTGGCGAAACGTTTATGGCCTTATCGTGGAACGAGTTTAAGGAGGAATTCTTCGAGGAGTTCCGGACTTCGGCCGATTTGTGGGAATTGCGTAATGAGTTGCGAAATTTGCGACAAGGATCTATGGATTTGAATACTCTCAAGACGACCTTTATGGTGAAGGCTCGTTTTTGCCCGGAGTATTTGGGGAATGATCGTTTGTTAATGGGGGATTTCTATCGGACCGTGAATGATGACTTGAAAAGTAAAATTAGTCGGGGTCAAGCGAAATCGTTTGTGGAATTATTCAACTTGGCTAGAGGTTTCGAGTCGTATACGCGATCAAAGATGTGTGAACCTTCAAGTAAGAGGAGGGTTGATTCGTACGGCGCCCCGGGTAAGAAAAATAAGGGTGCAAGTGCGAGTACGGGTAATGTGGAAAAAGGCACGGTGGATTCTCGTGCACCTAGATGTTTCAATTGTGGTGTTAGGGGCCACAAGTTGTGGGAGTGCACAATGCAGAGAAGTGATGACGGGATGTGCTACTATTGTCATAAGGAGGGGCATCGCAAGCCGGAGTTGGCGGCGGTGAATGCCGCAAGGAGACGTTGAGGTACGTTTCGTTTTAATAAATATGTCATTTGAATATTTATTTATGTGGCGTTTAAGTTCGGATTTGTTAAATGCATTGTGTTGTGCATAGTGTTGTTATGGGTGACGTTCCTAATGGAAGTACCCTATGGTGATGTTTGATTTTTTGGACGAAGGGCATAAGACTTGGTGCAACCAAGCATTCCTTAGTATTGGGAAATGTTTCTACCAAGCCTTGGGAATGGGCTTTGGTGTTCGATGGTTAAGAGCGTGTTCGCTTTCGTGTTGAAGTTGATGAACCATGAGGTTCGTCGGGTGAATTGGAACCTGAAAAAGATTGAGTGTTTGATCTCGATGTATGTGGGTGAAGGAGTCTACGTGACGCGACATTAGGTGCCTCTTTCATACCTACTAGCGTGGTGTTCGACTCCGATGGTGATGCAGTTACGTTGTACTTAGGGTATCGGAGAAACCCTTAGGTACATGAGTGACTGGGTTGAACTCTGACAAACTAAAGCAATTGGATGATTGCGAGGGTATAGTTTGTGTAATTGTGGTGCACTTTTCGTTCAAAGTGTTTAAAGATAGGTTAAGATCTTTAGTATGCTCAAGGTTGGAGCAAGATATGGTGATGGGTCGTGTGAACCCAAACTGTTGGTAAAGTCTACCTTTGGTAGCATTGTACGGATGTACGATTTGTGGATATGGAACGTAGTTCCAAGTGGGGGAGTTACACTCCCGCACGAGGAGACCTTAGGGTGAGATTTTGGATGACGTTATTAGTAGATCCGAAACTTAAGTTGAGACCTAGATTTGGTCGATTTGTGGTGAAGTACAATTTTGGTTAAGTTGTACTTATGATTTTGGGATGTAAATTATCACCGAGGTGGTAATGCGGTAAATCTCGATTGAGAGATAAGGGACGTGTTTGGCGAGCAAGGTGAAATCCTTCGGTTAAGGGGGGTGTGTGTCGGATTCTCTTCTAGAGAATCATTATTTTTGTGCCTATGTTTGATATAGGTGGTTCTTACTCGATTGTGTGGATGGTTAGTGGTATCCGTTAGGGTTCACTATAGTGTAGCAGAGCGCGATGTTACGCTACTCGTTGTTCGAGGCCAAAAGGGCGTTGATTGGTGAAGAATGACCTTTAGAGTCCGCTGACTTCATTATGGTTATTGATTGGTGGAGCATGACCTTCAGGGTCCGCTGACTTCATCATGGGAGTACGTGATTGGTGGAGCATGACTTTCGGGGTCCGCTGACTTCATCATGAGCGTGCTGTTATATCGGTGAAGCATGACTTTCGGGATCCGCTGACTTCATCCGGTGTTGAGATTGGTGGAACATGACCTTCGGGGTCCGCTGACTTCATCAAGGGAGTAGTGTTACGTCGGCATGGCATAACATTATCGGGAAATGCGAGTACCGGTGGGAAATGAGAGTACCATTCTTGAGTTGTGTTGTGGGACGTGAATAACGGGTTGTTCGTATTCACAATATTTCGGGTAGTACGATTGTCCCTGTTGGTTGGACACATGGTTTGAGGTAGTGAATGTCGGGTATTTCGGATTCACTAAGGCTCGGGTTGTACGGCCATCCTCGATTATACTATGTAGCGGTGGTAGTGAATATCGGGTTGTGCGTATTCACGATGACTCGGGTTGTGCGGTCATTTCGTTGTGAGATATATGGATTGGGTTGGTGAATTTCGGGTTGTGCGAATTCACTAAGGTTCGGGTTGTTTCGACCATCCTCCATATGTGTTTAGGCTCGGGTTGTTTCGGCCATGTTGTGTTGTGATCTATTGGTTGTTTTATACACCAATGGTGGGGTCGTAAGGACCATGTGGTGTGATCTATCGGTTGTTTTATACGCCGATGATGGGGTCGTGAGGACCATGTTGTATGATTAGTGGTGCGATAGCCTTGTTTCGCTCACGTGTTGTTACGGGTGTGACAATAGTCGATTTGGTACACCTTGGGATTTGCGTTGCCATAGTCGTTTGGGCGCTATCGGTTTTAACCGTTGGATTATGATGTTACGGTAGTTGCGTATTGGTTGTGTTGCACACTACAATGGTTGGTTAGTGATTTGGTTTTATCCGTAAGGATTCGTTTGGTTCGGTCTTCATCATTTCGGGTTGTTGACCTTAGGTTGAGACTTGGTTGCTTTTAGCATTGTACTTGGTAATGGTACGCTAGAGGGTTGATATCTCGGTTCGAGATTGGTTGAGTTTTTCCCGATGTGAGGGATTGAGCATGGTTTTAGTGCACGGATTGGTGGATTTGATAATTTGCGAGTGACGACTTTAGTCGTTAAGGCGATTCACTGGGAAGAGTTGTCTAGGAAAGTTCGGATTGAGACTTATGATTGAGGACCGTTGAGTAGGTCCGGATTGGTTAAGCAGAGAAGATCATGAGGACGTGATCGAGTCTAAGTGGGGGAAAGTTGTAACACCCCGTTTTCCCGTATATGATTTATAGGTGTATTGTGTATGTACGATAGGCGTATGAAGGGTTCGGGACATGTTCGGGTGTTAAGGTCTTGTATGCAAGGAAATGAGTCAGACCACGTTGAACGTCGCGGCGCGACAAAGGAGCGGCGCGGCATTTAACTGGAATCCAGATCAGAAGCTTGACAAAAAATGATCTCAGACCTAGGCAAAGGTCGCGGCGCGACTGTGACGACCCGGAAATTTCCGACCAAATTTAAACTTAATCTTTAAATGATTTCGACACGATAAGTAAAGTCGGTAATATTGAAGTCTCAATATATATATATATATATATATATATATATATATATATATATATATATATATATATATATATATATATATATATATATATATATATATATATATATATATATATATATATATATATATGTGTGTGTGTGTGTGTGTGTGTGTGTGTGTGTGTGTGTTCATGTATTCATTTACCCTTCGACTATTTCCAACGATTCACGAACCTTTGATTGTAAACAGAAATGTAGATATAAATAATTATATATATAAATAATTATATATATAAATAATTATATATAATAGTTTAAATATATTAATGAACTAATATGTGATTTAATTATTATGAAATGTCACTTAAAATAACTAAAACTTGTTATTTTGAATATAGAGGATATTGAATATTTCAACTTATGTAAATATTGGTAAGTTAATATTAAATTGTTATTATATATTATAAATATTACTTATATAAGTGTTACAAAAATAATTAATATTACTAATATTAATTATTAATATATAATTATTACACACAATATTAGATATATTATGGACAGATTGCCAAGTATATACGCATACCAGATATCCTTGTCATCTTCAATTTTTTATTTATTTAATTATTGGCCCGTGATTCAATTAATCATCCAGCTATTATTATGCCTAATTCCTAATTGATATAATATAATTATAATTGACAATACTATTGTTGATTGATATTCTATCAATCTATCTTATATCTCTTATCTCTTCTTTATATATATTACATACATATACATTAAGATAGATAAGAATTCACCATCATTCACAGCTCACCGAACCACTACCTTTATTCACTATTATTCTGTTTAAAAGTCACCACCTCCGGCACTCGTCTATCACCACTTCAACACCACAAAACAACATTAAACAACCAACCCAACGAACCACGTTAATCTTTGTGTTTTCTGTTTTGAACTACATCTTTCGATCATCGCCACAAACCCGATTCTGCTACAGCTTCTTTCTGTTTCTTCCTAGTTGCTATCAAAAACCTCGAACCACGATTGAACCATTTAACCATCTTTCTATTTTAAACAAGAATCCCACCAATAACTAATTCTGTTTTTCTGTTGTTACTCAACAACCATCACGAACAACCCATCACCTTCACCACCCATGAACTTCGGTCACTTTCACCACCCATTTTAAAACATAACAATCACCACCCTTCTAGTTCTTTTCTTTTTGGACGAGCACCTTTAGACCATCACATACGCCATAGTAAACTGCTGCTACACTTATTTTCTTTTGTTTGTCGATTTCACAATCTTACTTCCTACTCACTCATAAAGGTGATCCAATCATAACCACCATCTTCGTTATTTTTGCTAGCAACCACTATTCGAATTCTTCCTCATATATTATGCTATTTAATCAATCTGCTCATACTTAATCTTGTTTTCAAAAGAACATCACTAAACCATCACTTACCTCAGCTGCAAATTTTTTTCTTCTTGTTTATATTCGAATACCATCGCCACCATGAAGAACCTATCTGCAACGTTTATCTTTTTCTGTTTCAGACCGCCACCCTAAATCCACCCAAAACACCACCATATCTGTCATCATTTCTCTCTCTCTACCCATCCCTTTCTCTCTTATATGATATCGTAAAATCAACTTGAAACCGCCACTCAACCTTCATAAACGTGCTGCTGTATGTGTAGTATTCTGTGTTAAACCATGAAAAAAACTAGAATTATTGAATTGAATCTCCTTGGTATTTTTTTCTTCCTATGGCCGACATATGCCAAGATAAAACCCCACTTCAACCATATGAAATTTAATAAATAAAAGGTGGCTGTTTTTTTTTATATTGGGCGACAAGCTCAACCCAGATAAACCCCACCATATTTTTTCTTATCAATCTTGTTAAAATCACAAAAGCTAGAAAACGAATTTATGTTGGACACTTATTTGATATCGGGCTAAAACGATATTATAGGTTGGGCCTTTTAGTCGATTGGGCTACTTGGGCCATGGAGTGATTTTAAAGAAAACATGATTTTTTTTTTAAACCCAACTGTCACACAAGTGCTCACTGTTGGCGATACATATATATATATTTTTTTCCTTTCTCGATAATGATATTAGATAAATGATGATATGATGATGATGGTGATCACGATTATGATAAATATAATGATGATGATGATGATGATGCGGGTGTTTGATTCGTATAGTGGTGATGATCTTATAAGGTTGAGAATGATGATGGTTTGATAATGACAAAATGGTTAAATAGAATTGAGTTGTGAATTAAAACAGAATTGAATGGGCAAAGCAATGGTTAAGAGTATTAGCAGGTTAGCGGGACGTCGCGGGTTCAAACCCGGACTTGGACTTTTTTTAAGAACTACTTCTTTGAGGTAGTTTACTTATTACTCATTATTATTATTATCATTATTATTGTTATTATTCCTAATTGTTAGAAGTATTAGTATTATTATCATTAATCGAATTAATAACATTATCATTATTGTTATTACTAGTATTGTCATTAATTATTTTAATTATTATTATTACTACTAAAATAAGTATTAGCTATCAATTATTATTATTAACAAAAGTATTTTTTATCAAAATTATCATTTTTCATTATTATTATAAACAGTATCATTCTTATTATCATTATTATTATTATCATATCACTTTTATAAAATTATCATTTTTATTATTATTAGTATTATTATCTCTATTTTAGTACTATTATAATTATTGATCTTATAAAAAAAGATTTATATATATAAAGAGTATATAATACATATTATAATTTTGTTAACTATAATAATAACTAAATTACATATAGTGTATAAACATATCTTAAAATATTATAAATATAAATATTAATTACCTTAAATATATATACACAAATCAAATACATATAATATGTAAAATAAGTTCTAATATATGAATTTGTTCAATTCCAATTATATGTGTTAATATATACATAAACGATATAGGTTCGTGAATCCGAGGCCAACCCTGCATTGTTCAATATTGTCATATGCATTTTTACTACAAAATACATTAGGTGAGTTTCATTATTCCCTTTTTATATACATTTTTGGGCTGAGAATACATGTAAATGCTTTATTAACTGTTTTACAATATTTATATGCTTGAGTTTCATTACTCCCTTTTTAAATGCTTTTGCAATATATATATTTTTGGGACTGAGAATACATGCGCTGCTTTTATAATTGTTTTTACGAAATAGACACAAGTACGTGAAACTACATTCTATGGTTGAATTATCGAAATTGAATATGCCCCTTTTTATTAAGTCTGGTAATCTAAGAATTAGGGAACAGACACCCTAATTGACGCGAACTCTAAAGATAGATCTATCGGGCCCAACAAGCCCCATCCAAAGTACCGAATGCTTTAGTACTTTGAAATTTATATCATGTTCGAAGGAGGATCCCAGAATGATGGGGATATTCTTATATGTATATTGTGAATGTCGGTTACTAGGTGTTCAATCCATATGAATGATATTTTTTGTCTCTATGCATGGGACGTATATTTATGAGAATTGAAAATCTTTTGGTCTATTAAATGATGGAACTGATAATTGATGTTAAACTAATGAACTCACCAACCTTTTGGTTGACACTTTAAAGCATGTTTATTCTCAGGTACGAAAGAAATCTTCCACTGTGCATTTGCTCATTTTAAAGATATTACTTGGAGTCATTCATGACATATTTCAAAAGACGTTGCATTCGAGTCGTTGAGTTCATCAAGATTATTATTAAGTCAATTATAGTTAGATATATTATGAAATAGTATGCATGCCGTCAACTTTCGATGTAATGAAAGATTGTCTTTTCAAAAACGAATGCAATGTTTGTAAAATGTATCATATAGAGGTCAAGTACCTCGCGATGTAATCAACTGTTGTGAATCGTTTATAATCGATATGGACTTTGTCCGGATAGATTAGGACGGGTCTCTACTGTTGGTATCAGAGCGGTGGTCTTAGCGAACCAGGTCTTGCATTAGTGAGTCTAACTGATAGTCGTTAGAATGCAGTAGTGAGTCTGGACTTCGACCGTAACTGCATGTCAAAAGTTTTGCTTATCATTTAGTGTCGAAAAATTAATTTCTCATCATCCTTAAAGTCTAGACACGTCCTACTGCCTCTATTGCATAGACAGTGTATAGATAAATTCATATCTTAGCGTATCTGTTATTGTTACCTTTTGCCTGACAGATTCCGTAGATTCCTCCGTAGCTTATGGGATTTTAGTATTATATATGCATATGTAAACTATGTATTGCAGGGTACTAATCTACATCCTATAATGTATTTCTTATCGAAAATCTTTATCTGATCGTACGAGATGAATCCCTCAACCAGTTCGAATTCCTCGAATTGCGACAGCTATTCCGATATGGAGTTTCACCTAAGCTCCGAAAGCAGTGTCACCAGAATGAATCAACCAATCATCTATCCCCAATTCATCTGATGAGTTCGTAGTCGACTTAATCAATGGAAACGAGAAGAAGGTGATGCTTTCCATCAACCAAATTTCCCTCTTGGCAGTGAACCTGAAACACTCACCGGCGAACCCATTCTAAACATTATCTTCACTCTCATTTCCTGGATACCACGCAACGACTATATGATATCCAAAATTCTGAATCTTATTCATTCGCTCGTTCCGACCGACAATCATCCTGGAATAATAGAAAAAGTCAACGAACTTCGCGCTTGAGTAATCAATTTGGAAAACAGGGTGCAAAATGTACCAGCTTCAACAACATCACCGGCACCAACAGTATCACCAACATCATCACCAACCTCAGCACCAACAACACTTGTAGCACCGACAGCAACAGTACCATCATCAGCAGCACCAGCAGCATAACTAGTACCAACAACAACAACATCATCACACGTCTCAACCTCGCAATCTATACCTCAAGCATAATCATCGTTCTACGAATCGTTTTACGAATCATTCTACATAAACTATCTTCGTCCTTCATGGTGATTATGTAATCTCTAATATTTTAGAGATTATGTACTCTAGTTCTAGCCGTAAATCTGATAAGTTTAATATCACATTGACTCATTAAATCCATAATTTCGTCTGAAGAAAATAAATATGTATATATGTTTTCATAAAGATTGTAATTAAAATTTTTATTGTACAAACTGTTAATGGTGAAAATATTTTAACGGGTAGGTAATACCCGAGGAATATTTTGATTTCGCATTAATAAGTTACACTGTACATTCTTCGAATCTGATTCAACAGTCATTTACTATCCTACTTGCAACCACAGCTATACGAATCCGTTCATCATAGAATAACCATTTTCATTCAATTTCATATTTGGATTTTGACCTATCAGAATCCGACAAGTGGCATAATGAAGAAAACATTGGATAAAATAAAATTTGTTAGAAACAAACAAATTAACTATGAGAAATTTTGTTAAGAATCCACGCTAACAAAATCCTAGCTAACTGTTCCTAGCTAACTGATTACATTTTGTTTATCGCAATTTATTTTATCGCAATTTACATTCTCGCAATTTTATTTATCGTCATTAAATTCCTGTTATTTACTTTACGCACTTTATTTATCATTATTTAATTTTCTGTTATTTATTTTATGCACTTTAAATATCGGGACACGTATACAAGGTTTTGACATATCATATCGACGCATCTATATATATTATTTGGAATCACCATAGACACCCTATATGCAGTAATGATCGAGTTCTCTATACAGGGTTGAGGTTAATTCTACAATAATATATATAGTTTGAGTTGTGATCGAGTCTGAGACGTATACGGGTCACGAGACGTATTAATTAATTCGAATATTATATATTAAACTATATATGAATTATTGGACTGTCAACTGTGGACTATCGACTGTGGACTGATAACATTGGACAATTAAAATGAATTAAAATATTGATTATAACATATGAAACTAAACAATTCTTCAAATTGCCACTTGATTTCATCTTAAACATCATTTGTATCTTCACGATTACATTCTGCGTTCAAACCTTTCATGATTCTTGAAAACACCTCAATCGAGAGAATGAACCAACCGCACTTCATTTACGGGAGAAAAGATTGATGCATATAGTTATGCACCTGAAAACACTCGGAACCTGAGTAAACGTTTAACACGTAGCTGTGCTAATTCCTTTAGCGTTATTATTACCGAAAATAACTTTGCATCTGCTGTTCGAGATAGCCAATTTTGTCACAGCTCCAGCAAGACAACTTCGACTTTTTTACGAAACAACCTTATTATAACGTTGATATATACGTGTGCTCTTTTATTGTTACCGGGGAACCTTTTATATTCCATCATATTACCAGCAGACGTACCAGTAACCTCATTGCTCCTTGGTTTAAATCTCTCTGACAAATCACTATATTTATCTATTGAAGTCTCATCATGTACTCATCCGCATCTTGAAACGAGAACTGACATACCAATTACCGGGAATCAGCAATCAGTACTTTGAAAACTCACAGCATATCTATATCAACAGTTATATATATAACATTCATCTCTTAGAATTATGATCTTTTATCTGAAATCCTGAAAAGCACTCAGTCTACAAATCAATACTCTGAATGTTGAAAAAGCTGAACGAAGCAGCAGAAACAGTAGACAATCGTAAACGACCTTAACCATCAGAAGTTTGATGATAATGAATGGAGTGTTGGGAACGTTCGATAGAAAATTTAGTACCGAAAAGCAGATTATGCGAAACTATGAAAGAAGCCGTGGACAAATCACAAAGAATAAGTTTGACTTCAAAGAATCAAAATGATTCAATGTCTGCTGAAGTCTTTAGCGAATATCTTGCTCGTTACTCTAAACCCTTGCAGACAATAGTCTCCATCATTCTCTGATCTTAGATATTCAAAGATATTATCGTATCTTTTATTATAAATATCCTCCATATTTCTGAAGATATTTCATAAATATTCTTATCTGAAATCATTAATCTCTTAGTGCTATCAGTGTTACATCATATAGAAACTGTTAGTTTCTATATTCTGTAAACTTTCGAGCTTAAAATATGAATGTTATTGAAGTAATGTTGGGAACTGATGCATGAGTTAGTATAATATAATGACACTTGATACGTGATTATATTATAGTAAGTCATGCTGAGTTTCTAAATGAAACATGATGATTCACAGATTATAACGTCATCATGTGTCATGTTACATAACTCTTTCATTCTGCTTAACATCTGAACATATAAAGAAAGTATATTCTTGATAGTTCTATTCTCAGTAATTCTGGTAATTTGACAAATCAAATCGTGCTATTACGTTCTTTCTTGTTTAGAACATTAAGTTCATTCGAAACTCCATACTTACGAATTCTGGACCATTACTCGCTTTACTAGAGGTCGAGAAGAGAATAAAAAGGCAAAGAGCTCAAAAATATAAGAGAAAATATAAAGCCCAATAATAACACGGAGGTTACAAACCGTGGATATTAATACGAATAGCAATATAAAGACACGGTAGAATTTAGAATAGTATCATCCCAAGGTAATAGTTTAAGTAAACAGATTCTTCTGGTGGGAGTTGGAAAAGAAAAACGATCATTGCGATAGTTAGAATAAGAACAAGGATCAGAACAGGGTTTAGCATTTTCATAAATCTTTTGAATTTGGAAATTGAGTATAGAAGTAGTGAAAACAAATGGAACGGAAAAGGTAAATTTATAAAGGAAATATCAGACGTAGTAATCGGGGCAGATCATCGTATTTAATTATAGAGGTCTTAATTTCCTTATTCGCTGAAGAATCAAATATTTTAGATTTCGAAGATTTTCTTTAAATCCCTTGAATTCCGGAATTCAACCCTGTTTACGTCAAAAGCTAAGGAAAACCTTATTTTCTTCAATTCACTCTTTTGCGATAGCTTCACTCGTATTCTTAGAATAATCGAATTATTTTATCATTATTATTCAATAATGATAAACCTCTAATTATCAACTCATATTGGTCATGAAAACATTTTCATTGTAAGCCATGACCACCTCACTCAAATTTCGGGACGAAATTTCTTTAACGGGTAGGTACTGTGACGACCCGGAAATTTCTGACCAAATTTAAACTTAATCTTTAAATGATTTTGTAACGACCCGGATTTTTCCGATCGTTTTATACTTATGAGATTAATATTTACATAAAATAAACCTTACCAACGTGATAAGCAATCCAAACTGTTGAGACTTATGTTTTTGAAAAGAGTTTCACACAACGTTTGACCGTCCAATTTGACCGATGATATCACGAACTATATAACACACGATAATTATATGATTATGTATATGTACATATCTATACATATTTAACATGATTTAAGGATGGTTTAACATTTCATTGTGAACTAACAACAATGAGTTATAAGTATACTTTGAGACCACTAACTTAAGTTATCAAAACGATAACTATATGTAACATTCTTTGACATATATACTTACAATATATAATGTGTTGGTGATCTATGTCACCAATATGATTTAAGTGTAATGCGATTAATTTGTAACCAAAATAATCTTGATAAATATCGAACAAGTTTGGGGAAGTGTGGAGTGCACACTTGTTTGAACTTAACTTGATTATGACGGGGGTTCGGGGGCAGCGCCCCCGATAAGCGGGGTCCAAGGGGTGGCAACCCCTGGTGGGGTCCAAGGGGCAGAGCCCCTGGCTGGGGTCGAGCTGCCAGGTCAACTTGGAAATTTTTTTTTGGGCTAACATTGCTTTATTAAAAATGTCTTAAAATTTTATTTTGGCCCGGTTTGACCCAAAAATAAAAGCCCAGTTTTGAGCCTCTTTTACAGTTATAAACCTGTCCATATTTGAATTCTTGTTCCGATTCCTCAAAATTTCTACAAGTATATCTAGGGTATATGTAACCGTATCATACCCAGCTTCTATACGTATTTACTATTGGTATATACCAACAATAAACTTCAATGATCAGCCACTAGACATGATGTTACATGTGGGAACCAGCCATTTAACCTCATGTGTGACTTTTGTGCAAGAAAACAAACTAAATCTCCTATATATCCATCCCATAATCATGCTATTTTGCACACACACACATACAATTTCATTTCCAATTTTCTTTCAAGTTAATTCACTCCCTAATCTCTCTTCATTTACCTACTCAAGAACGTATCAATATAGTCATCCGATTTCAAGGAGATTACTTCCAATCTTTCAATCCCACTCCACCACTCTTTTGATTCCAAGATTTTTCTTACCTTTTCCAGTAGCTTTGTCCAAGTAACTTGAGGTAGTAACCTTATTCATAACCTTATTCGATTCATATTTATATAGCTATTTTATTTTGTGTTATAAAATTTTAACAACAAGAACATAGTTTGAGTGATTTCAAACTTGTTCGCAAACTAAATAGATCCTTCTAATTTGATTTTTAAAAACACTTCAAGACCTGTAATATATCATATTATGACAAAATCGGGTTAATCATATCTTGGCTAATTAACATAATATTTAATATATATTTACTTATGATTTTATTTTATATATTTCAGGACCACCCGTAAACAACACGAGAAGATTAATCATAAGACCTCATGATTGTACGCAACACGTCATTTGACAACACGATACTTTATGTACGCAACACGTCATTTGACAACATGGTACCATGGGTCAAGATTAATTCTGATCAACACGAATACGATGGGGTCTTTATTTATTTTATTTAAGCAGCTAATTGTGGACCACTAACATCGGACTGCTAACTACGGACTAAAAAAAAATATTAAAAGTATTAAAAGTATTAAAAGTATATATATATATATATATATATATATATATATATATATATATATATATATATATATATATATATATATATATATATATATGTAACGATTACTTGAAAAGAAAATATGTTGATATATTATATATATGGTTAGGTTCGTGATATCTATCGGAGACCAAGTCGAGTTAAATACCTTCAAGACAAAAGTGAGTATATAGTCCCACTTTTAAACTCTAAATATTTCGGGATGAGAATACATGCATTTTATGATTTACGTTATGGACACAAGTGATTAAAAAAAATATATTCTACGTTGAGTTGTACCACTGGCATACTTCCCTGTAACTTGGTAACTACTATTTACATGAGGTATTGTAAACGCGAATTCTGTTGATAGATCTATCGGGCCTGACAACCCCAACCGGACTGGACGACCAGTATTCAACGGTTGCACAGTACTTCGTTTCGTTGACTACACTTGGTACGGTGTAGTAAGATTTCATAATAAAGGGAATATGCGACGTTGATTAAATGTTAAGTATGGTTATCAAGTGCTCAACAACTTAGAATATTTTTATTAAAACGTTTATATATGAAATCTTGTGGTCTATATTCATAACGCTGCCGGCTTTAAACCTATATCTCACCAACTTTATGTTGACGTTTTAAGCATGTTTATTCTCAGGTGATAACTAAAAGCTTCCGCTGCAACATGTTGAATTTAAGCAAGATCTTGAGTATGCATATTTGTGTCCAAAATAAAACTGCATATCGGAGGATTTGTAATGTAAAATATGTTGGAGGTCGTATTGTTATTATCACATGTAAAGTTTGTAAGTCTAAGATTATCGCTAAACGATAATCATTATTAAGTTGTTTAAACCTTGTATTTGTAATAAAAGCTATGGTTTGTATTGTAAAAACGAATGCAGTTTTTGAAAAGTGTCGCATATAGAGGTCAATACCTCGCGATGAAATCATATGTTATTGTATTCGTCCTTATGGTTAAGGTCGGGTTATGACATGTGGTATCAGAGCGTTGGTCTTAGAGAACCAGAGAATTTGCATTAGTGTGTCTTATCGAGTTTGTTAGGATGCATTAGTGAGTCTGGACTTTGACCGTGTTTGATTTCGAAAACTATTGCTTATCCTTGTTGGTTAAAAATTAATATGTAAATAATATGTGCTATTAACGTGCTAGTTGTTATGTGATAGATGTCTGGCTTAGAACTTATTATCACATTCAGCGACTCCGAACCAGACTCTTCAGATGGTGTTCCAGTCATTAATCTATCTGATGATGAAAACGATACCTTTGGGGAAGACTCACAAGTTTCGGATGAATCAATTGAAGAGGAACCGGAAAGTGATCCTGAGGAGGAAGAAATACAGGAAATTACGAAAGACAAGTTCGAACGAGGAAAGAAACGAAAGGCTACTGAAATGGAAAATCTAAATCCCGAGTCTAGAGAGGATGTTGTGGCACCAAATCCACCAGATACTTCCACACCTATTCCCGCTATTCCTATTAGTTCTATCCCGATATCCAGTTCTTCGGTTCCTCAGCCAAAACGCAGGGAGACAACCAGGATAACCTTTAAGCGATTTCTTTGAACACAAACGCTTTGGGTTAAATGATGCGCTGTTGTTTTAAACCATGGGATCATATAATGTTTTGAATAATATTACTAGTGTGGTTTGCTTAATGTTTGATGTAAGATAAGCATATGTAAAATAGTGAAGTGTGAAATGCAATAATTTTCCATGGTTAAGTATTATTTGGGTGGTAGTAATTGATTTTCGTACTAAGCTATTAAGTATGAACTTTAACGGGTAGGTACTACCCTAGATATAATTATAAAATGCTAATAAGAAGAAAAGGCTTTTATAATAATAACTGGTTCATATTATTAATAAGCTACGATGTACTGTAAATACATACTACATCTATAATATTCCATGTGAATAATTATTTTTTTTCATTCTTGTTGAAGATTATGGCGCGATTGAACCGAATGACGGAACAAGAAATCCAGGAACTCATCAATCAGCGAGTGAATGACAGAATGTTATGGGTTGAGGCTGCAAGAGGTGCTGCAGTTAACCCAAATCCTCGTGTGGGGTGCACTTACAAAACTTTTCAAGGTTGCAAGCCCTCATCATTCAGTGGAACAGAAGGACCGGTTGGTTTAACCCGATGGATCGAAAAGATTGAGTCTGTGTTTAAAATTAGTGGTTGTATTGAGAAGGACATGACCAAGTATGCATCGTGCACCCTACAAGATAGTGCACTCACATGGTGGAAAAACTATGTGAAGGCCGTAGGAGGAGATGTAGCTTATGATACTCCTTGGGAAGAATTCAAAACAATGCTAATCAACGAATATTGTCCAAGGAACGAGGTTAGGAAGTTGGAAGCTGAATTACGAAGCCTGAAAGCTGTTGGTACTGAACTCACCACCTACAATCAGCGATTCATGGAATTAGCTTTGCTATGTCCCGAATTGGTACCAACCGAAGAACGGAAGATTGAACTGTACAAAGACGGTTTGCCTAAAAAGGTCAAGGCAAATGTTACAGCATCCAAACCCAAGACTATTCATGAAGCTATCACCATGGCGAACGAGTTGATGGACCAGATTATTCTGGATAAGAACACCGATGTCAAGACATCGGGAAACAAAAGAAAGTGGGAAGGTAATCATCAACAATCCAACAAGAAACAAGAAACCACGCAAGGTGCAGGTAGCGGTTCGAACTCAGGTTACAAGGGACGAAATCCTTTATGTAACAGATGCCACAAACATCACTCTGGTTATTGTAATGTGGTGTGCAACAATTGTAATCGAAAAGGTCTTCTTGCTGAAGATTGTAGGGTTCCCGCTACAAATACAAACGGTACCAAGACTCCTGCCACCAATGCAAATAGAACTGCCTTGGCCACTGTTACTTGTTATGGGTGTGGGAAACAGGGTCATTATAAGAGTCAGTGCCCGAATCCAGAGAAGAATAATGGATCTGCACGTGGAAGAGCATTTGTTATTAATGCTAGGGAGGCGTATGAAGACCCGGAGCTTGTTACGGGTACGTTTACCATTAATAACTTATCCGCATCTATTATATTTGATACTGGTGCTGATAGAAGTTACGTGTGTAGAGACTTTCACGCTAAATTGAATTGTTCATCATTACCTCTAAATGCTAAGTACATGATTGAGTTAGCTAATGGTAAACTAATTAAAGCCGATAAAATTTGCCGTGATTGTAAAATAAATTTAGCCGGAGAAACATTTAAGATTGATTTGATACCCGTAGAATTAGGAAGTTTTGATGTAATAGTCGGCATGGACTGGATGTCCAAAATAGGAGCTGAAGTTGTGTGCGCCAAGAAGGCAATTCGCATTCCTCGTAAGGATAGAACGCCATTAATGATTTATGGAGAGAAGGGTAACTCAAAGCTAAAACTCATTAGTTGTTTGAATGCTCAAAAGTGCTTGAAGAAAGGGTGCTATGCTATCCTAGCACATGTTAATAAAGTTGAAACAAAGGAAACAGTGAAGAGCATCAACGACGTGCCTGTGGCAAGAGATTTTCCTGAAGTATTTCCGGAAGAGTTGCCGGGATTACCTCCATTTAGATCTGTAGAATTTCAAATAGATCTAGTACCAGGAGATGCACCAGTGGCTCGTGCTCCATATAGACTTGCACCATCTGAGATGAAAGAGTTACAAAGCTAGTTACAAGAATTACTAGACCGTGGTTTCATTCGACCGAGCACTTCACCGTGGGGAGCTCCAATTTTATTCGTCAAAAAGAAAGACGGATCTTTCCGAATGTGTATAGATTATCGTGAATTAAATAAGTTAACTATCAAGAATCGGTATCCACTACCGAGAATTGATGACTTATTTGATCAATTGCAAGGATCATGTGTTTACTCGAAAATCGACCTAAGGTCGGGCTATCATCAACTACGCGTCAAAGAAGAAGATATTCCGAAAACTGCTTTTCGAACACGCTACGGTCATTATGAATTTTTGGTCATGCCGTTTGGGTTAACGAATGCGCCAGCTGTATTCATGGACCTCATGAATCGAGTTTGTAGTCCGTATTTAGATAAGTTTGTTATCGTTTTCATTGACGATATTCTTATCTATTCCAAGAGTGAGCAAGAGCATGAGCAGCATTTAAGATTGGTATTAGAATTGTTAAGAAAAGAACAATTATACGCCAAATTTTCTAAGTGTGCATTTTGGTTGAAAGAAGTGCAATTTCTTGGCCATGTTGTTAGTAGCAAAGGAATTCAGGTTGACCCAGCTAAAATTGAGGCCATTGAAAAATGGGAGACTCCTAAGACACCAACGCAGATACGCCAATTTTTGGGTTTAGCTGGTTATTATAGAAGGTTTATTCAAGATTTTTCTCGAATAGCTAAACCATTAACAGCGTTAACACAAAAAGGGAAGAAGTACGAATGGACTTCTGAGCAGGAGAGTGCATTTCAATTACTGAAGAAGAAGTTGACTACAGCACCTATTTTATCGTTACCTGAAGGGAACGATGATTTTGAGATATATTGTGACGCTTCGCGACAAGGTTTTGGTTGCGTCCTTATGCAACGGAAGAAAGTTATAGCATACGCATCCCGATAATTGAAGATTCATGAGCGGAATTATACGACGCATGATTTAGAATTGGGAGCAGTAGTGTTTGCATTGAAGATATGGAGACACTACTTATATGGGGTTAAATGCACTGTGTTTACCGATCATAAAAGCCTTCAACATATCTTCGATCAGAAACAGCTGAACATGAGGCAACGTAGGTGGGTCGAGCTGATAAACGACTATGATTGTGAGATTCGCTATCATCCCGGGAAAGCGAATGTAGTAGCCGATGCTCTAAGCAGAAAGGAACGGGAACCAATTCGAGTACGAGCAATGAACATAAAAATTCGCATGAATCTCAACTCACAAATCAAATAGGCTCAACGAGAAGCTCTTACTAAAGAAAACATAGGAAATGAAATAATGAAGAAGTATGAGAAGCAACTCGTTATGCGGGAAGACGGAATTCGATATTTTGCAAACCGTATTTGGGTACCGAAGTTGGGTGGATTAAGGAAGTTGATATTAAATGAGGCACATAAGACAAGATACTCGATACATCCTGGAGTTGGAAAGATGTATCAAGATCTTAAGACGCATTATTGGTGGCCTAATTTAAAGACAGATGTTGCAACATATGTCGGGGAATGTTTAACTTGTTCCAAAGTCAAAGCAGAACATCAGAAGCCGTCAGGGTTACTTCAACAACCAGAAATCCTAGAATGGAAATGGGATGGTATTACCATGGATTTCATCACAAAGTTACCTAAGACTGCCTGGGGTTATGACACCATTTGGGTAATAGTTGATCGTCTCACCAAATCTGCACATTTCTTGCCTATAAAGGAAACGGATAGAATGGAGAAACTATTACGATTATACATAAAGGAAATTGTTTCAATGCATGGAATACCTATTTCCATTATATCCGATCGTGATAGTAGATTTACATCAAAGTTTTGGCAATCACTACAGGAGGCCCTGGGAACCCGTTTGGATATGAGCACCGCATACCATCCGCAAACTGACGGGCAGAGTGAAAGAACAATTCAGACTCTTGAAGACATGCTCAGGGCATGTGTGATCGATTTTGGAAGTGGATGGGATAAATATCTACCATTAGCAGAATTCTCGTATAATAATAGTTATCATGCGAGCATTAAAGCTGCACCATTCGAAGCACTGTATGGAAGGAAGTGTAGATCCCCTATCTGTTGGAATGAAGTAGGAGATCGATAATTAACTGGTCCCGAGATCATCCATGAAACTACTGAGAAGATAGTGCAAATCAAGGAGAGATTGAAAACAGCCCGTAGTCGCCAAAAGAGCTACGCGGGTTCAAACCCGGACTTGGACTTTTTTTTAAGAGTATTAGCAGGTTAGCGGGACATCGCGGGTTCAAACCCGGACTTGGACTTTTTTTTAAGAACTACTTCTTTGAGGTAGTTTACTTATTACTCATTATTATTATTATCATTATTATTGTTATTATTCCTAATTGTTAGAAGTATTAGTATTATTATCATTAATCGAATTAATAACATTATCATTATTGTTATTACTAGTATTATCATTAATTATTTTAATTATTATTATTACTACTAAAATAAGTATTAGCTATCAATTATTATTATTAACAAAAGTATTTTTTTATCAAAATTATCATTTTTCATTATTATTATAAACAGTATCATTCTTATTATCATTATTATAAACAGTATCAGCTGCAAATTTTTTTCTTCTTGTTTATATTCGAATACCATCGCCACCATGAAGAACCTATCTGCAACGTTTATCTTTTTCTGTTTCAGACCGCCACCCTAAATCCACCCAAAACACCACCATATCTGTCATCATTTCTCTCTCTCTACCCATCCCTTTCTCTCTTATATGATATCGTAAAATCAACTTGAAACCGCCACTCAACCTTCATAAACGTGCTGTTGTATGTGTAGTATTCTGTGTTAAACCATGAAAAAAACTAGAATTATTGAATTGAATCTCCTTGGTATTTTTTTCTTCCTATGGCCGACATATGCCAAGATAAAACCCCACTTCAACCATATGAAATTTAATAAATAAAAGGTGGCTGTTTTTTTTTTTATATTGGGCGACAAGCTCAACCCAGATAAACCCCACCATATTTTTTCTTATCAATCTTGTTAAAATCACAAAAGCTATAAAACGAATTTATGTTGGACACTTATTTGATATCGGGCTAAAACGATATTATAGGTTGGGCCTTTTAGTCGATTGGGCTACTTGGGCCATGGAGTGATTTTAAAGAAAACATGATTTTTTTTAAACCCAACTGTCACACAAGTGCTCACTGTTGGCGATACATATATATATATTTTTTTTCCTTTCTCGATAATGATATTAGATAAATGATGATATGATGATGATGGTGATCACGATTATGATAAATATAATGATGATGATGATGATGCGGGTGTTTGATTCGTATAGTGGTGATGATCTTATAAGGTTGAGAATGATGATGGTTTGATAATGACAAAATGGTTAAATAGAATTGAGTTGTGAATTAAAACAGAATTGAATGGAAAAAGCAATGGTTAAGAGTATTAGCAGGTTAGCGGGACGTCGCTGGTTCAAACCCGGACTTGGACTTTTTTTAAGAACTACTTCTTTGAGGTAGTTTACTTATTACTCATTATTATTATTATCATTATTATTGTTATTATTCCTAATTGTTAGAAGTATTAGTATTATTATCATTAATCGAATTAATAACATTATCATTATTGTTATTACTAGTATTGTCATTAATTATTTTAATTATTATTACTACTACTAAAATAAGTATTAGCTATCAATTATTATTATTAACAAAAGTATTTTTTATCAAAATTATCATTTTTCATTATTATTATAAACAGTATCATTCTTATTATCATTATTATTATTATTATCATATCACTTTTATAAAATTATCATTTTTATTATTATTAGTATTATTATCTCTATTTTAGTACTATTATAATTATTGATCTTATAAAAAAAGATTTATATATATAAAGAGTATATAATACATATTATAATTTTGTTAACTATAATAATAACTAAATTACATATAGTGTATAAACATATCTTAAAATATTATAAATATAAATATTAATTACCTTAAATATATATACACAAATCAAATACATATAATATGTAAAATAAGTTCTAATATATGAATTTGTTCAATTCCAATTATATGTGTTAATATATACATAAACGATATAGGTTCGTGAATCCGAGGCCAACCCTGCATTGTTCAATATTGTCATATGTATTTTTACTACAAAATACATTGGGTGAGTTTCATTATTCCCTTTTTATATACATTTTTGGGCTGAGAATACATGCAAATGCTTTATTAACTGTTTTACAATATTTATATGCTTGAGTTTCATTACTCCCTTTTTAAATGCTTTTGCGATATATATATTTTTGGGACTGAGAATACATGCGCTGCTTTTATAATTGTTTTTACGAAATAGACACAAGTACGTGAAACTACATTCTATGGTTGAATTATCGAAATCGAATATGCCCCTTTTTATTAAGTCTGGTAATCTAAGAATTAGGGAACAGACACCCTAATTGATGCGAACTCTAAAGATAGATCTATCGGGCCCAACAAGCCCTATCCAAAGTATAGGATGCTTTAGTACTTCAAAATTTATATCATGTCCGAAGGAGGATCCCGGAATGATGGGGATATTCTTATATGTATATTGTGAATGTCGGTTACTAGGTGTTCAATCCATATGAATGATATTTTTTGTCTCTATGCATGGGACGTATATTTATGAGAACTGAAAATCTTGTGGTCTATTAAATGATGGAAATGATAATTGATGTTAAACTAATGAACTCACCAACCTTTTGGTTGACACTTTAAAGCATGTTTATTCTCAGGTACGAAAGAAATCTTCCGCTGTGCATTTGCTCATTTTAAAGATATTACTTGGAGTCATTCATGACATATTTCAAAAGACGTTGCATTCGAGTCGTTGAGTTCATCAAAATTATTATTAAGTCAATTATAGTTAGATATATTATGAAATAGTATGCATGCCTTCAACTTTCGATGTAATGAAAGATTGTCTTTTCAAAAACGAATGCAATGTTTGTAAAATGTATCATATAGAGGTCAAGTACCTCATGATGTAATCAACTTTTGTGAATCGTTTATAATCGATATGGACTTTGTCCAGATGGATTAGGACGGGTCTCTACAGCGACGATTAAGGCCGCGACGCGGCATTCTGGGCAAATTGGTGCCGGATTTTTGTAATATTAAATGAGAAGCAAGGGCATTTTGGTCTTTTCACGTTTGAGCCAGATTTGAGGCTTTAACCTCATCCACTCACTCATTTTCTTTATTTTCTTTTTCCTTTTCTTTCCTATTTTCCTCTCAAAACTTAAAATCCTCAAGTGATTCAAGTGGGATTTTGGAAAGGAAGAAGCGGGTTTTGATCTTTGGCGTAGTTGACAAGTTTGTTTTCCTCGTTCTTAGCTACACGGTGATACTAGTGGTAAGCTCTAACTCTGAATTTCATTTTTCGTGTTCATCATTCAAATTTGGGGCTTTTGATTGTATGATTTACAAATGGAACCCATTTAGTTGTTAATTGGAGATTAACACCAAGATTCGGGTTTATAAGTGTTAAAGGCGGGTTTTGGCTTGGTTAATGATTTAACCATGTTTAAGACTTGTAAATGGTGTACAATCACTAGCATTAGTGATTTTTGGTGTTTTGGAGACTTTTAGGGTTTTCGTGGTTGACTAATTTTGACTAGAGTCAAAATTAGGGTTTGTTGAGGATTATGACCCGAATGTCGATTCGATGAGGTTTGTAAACTTAAAATGGATTAAGTTGAATTATGAAACCGAGTTAAACATGTTTTGGTGTCAAAACTTTTAAATGGTGAGATTTTGACCTTATGGGTCAAAATTAGGGTTTATGGGCGATTTTGAGAACGATAAGTGTTTAACACTTGTGTTCGGGTTTAATTGGCATATTAGGACCATTATCACTTGTGTTAGTGATTATTGATTAGTTTGGGCACGGTTTGTCCTTGGAAGTGCATTTGGGTCGAAATTGCACTAAGTGTCGAATTGGGTTGGTTTGTAGATCCAATCTAAGTGTGTTGTTGAATTTGTGATAATGGATTAGGTACTTTCCATTGACGAGTTGTGGATTACTTGGAAGCATTTCTTCAAGGCGACAAGGTGAGTGTTAATATCTTATGTGCATATGTATGTGTAGGATGGGTACGGGTCGGGTGAAGTGATTCTCGGCTATAGAGCTCACTTCACATATAGGTGGATTTGATGGACTTTTGTATGAGTCCAATTGGCACGGTTGTGCATTTTGGTTAACCACCTTTGGCGAGGTACACGTTTTGTGTGTACGTTATCACACGTGGTTGTGATGTGGATGTTATAACCCCAATGGCGAAGGGTTAGTATTGTGTTGCGTTTTGGATAACCCGATGATGTGGGTTTTGATTTGGGAAGTGAATCTCGGATAGTGCGGATTCATGATGACTCGGGTCATTCGGTCATCTTATTGATGAGGTGATGAATTTCGGGTTGTTCGAATTCATTGAGGCTCGGGTAGTTCGGCCAACCTCAGTTGTTGAATTAGTGGAAAAGTGAATTTCGGGTTGTGCGAATTTACTAAGGCTCGGGTTGTTCGGCCAATGTTCGTATGATTGAGGTTAAGGGGTTAACCTTGTAGTTTGGTAACCTTATTCGTTTATATTGTTATATATTAATGTATTGTTGTGTTGTAGCTAACCCTCCGGGTGTAGCTTATTGGCGTTGTTCACATCGTCGTTGGTGAACTTATACTTGTTGATATCTTTAGCTTGTTGCTTAGAGATCGTACGGTATGCTTAGTGTAGTTGCCTTATACTTGGATGCTTCGGTATGCGGTATTGATATTGTGTGGCATGTCCATTTTATACATATATATGTATGTAGTATGTTAACATTCACTAAGCGTTAGCTTACCCCCTCGTTGTTGATATTTTTATAGGTTCGCATGATGGTGGCTCGGGTAAGCATGGGAATTAGAGATCTTGACAAGTATGCTTTAGAAGATCTTGCTTTTGTACTTGATTAGGATTTGGGTAGCGTAGTCCCAAATCACCATGCTCGGTTTATGTTTAAATATCGCATTATTGTATTAAGGAGTTTAATTTATTAATGTGTGTTTTAAGTTCGTTGAACTTACTTTGATAACAAATATGTTTTGGAACCTGTGTAATGGAACCTAAAGTATTATTTGACGCGTATTAAAAGGAAATATTTTATGGGCCGGTTTTAATACGGGTTGGGTTGTTACATGGTGATATTCTATATGCATCTTGTTAAAGTCGGTTACCAGGTGTTCACCATATGAATGATTTTTATCTCTATGCAGTTTGCGAAATGCCGGATATGAGATGTATATTTATGGAAAAATGAAATCTTGTGGTCTATTAAAATGATGGAAATGATTGATTATGATAAACTAATGAACTCACCAACCTTTTGGTTGACACTTGAAAGCATGTTTATTCTCAGGTATGAAAGAAATCTTTCACTGTGCATTTGCTCATTTTAAAGATATTACTTGGAGTCAGTCATGACATATTTCAAAAGACGTTGCATTCGAGTCGTCGAGTTCATCAAGATTATTATTAAGTCAATTACAGTTAGATATATTATGAAATGGTATACATGCCGTCAACTATCGATGTAATGAAAGTTGGTCTTTTAAAAACGAATGCAATTTTTGTAAAATGTATCATATAGAGGTCAAGTACCTCGCGATGAAATCAACTATTGTGAATCGTTTATAATATATATGAACGGGTCCTTTCATCCAGTAGGTTTACCTACTATATTTGAAGTAGTAATGATGTTCATAACATCATTCTATTTATATATATATATATATATATATATATATATATATATATATATATATATATATATATAACTATCTTATTCGAAGATTTAAACTTGTAATAACTAGAACATAGTTTAGTTAATTCTAAACTTGTTCGCAAACAAAGTTAATCCTTCTAACTTGACTTTTAAAATCAATTAAACACATGTTCTATATCTATATGATATGTTAACTTAATGATTTAAAACCTGCAAACACGAAGAACACCGTAAAACCGGACATACGCCGTCGTAGTAAAACCGGGGGCTGTTTTGGGTTAGATAATTAAAAACTATGATAAACTTTGATTTAAAAGTTGTCCTTCTGGGAAAATGATTTTTCTTATGAACATGAAACTATATCCATAAATCATGGTTAAACTCAAAGTGAAAATATGTTTTTCAAAATGGTCATCAAGACGTCGTTTTTTTGACTGAAATGACTACCTCTACAAAAAAGACTTGTAACCTGTATTTCTTACTATAAACATATACTTTTTCTGTTTAGTTTCATAAAATACAGTTCAATATGAAACCATAGCAAGTTGATTCACTCAAAATGGATTTGAAACGAAGAAGTTATGGGTAAAATAAAATTGGTTAAAAATGGTTAATTTGACTACGGGATGAATTGACAAAAATCTATACTAACCATATCCTAACTAACTTATATTGTATTATACATATATTCTAACATATATTATGTAATCTTGATAGACCATAGACACGTATACTATGTTTTGACATATTATATCGACGTCATCTATATATATTATTTGGAACAACCATTGACACTCTATATGCGGTAATGTTAGAGTTAGCTATACAGGGTTGAGGTTGATTCTAAAATAATATATATACTTTGAGTTGTGATAGAGTCTGAGACTTGTATACACTAGGTCGTGGATTGATTCGAGATAATAGATATTGATTTATTTCTGTACTACTAACTGTGGACAACTAACTGTGGACTACGAACGTTGGACTGTTAACAAACTTAAATCGTTAACACATAATAAAACATATTGTGAATATATTTCGATCATACTTTAATATATATGTATATATTTGTTATAGGTTCGTGAATCGACCTGTGGCGAAGTCTTATTTCCAACGAAGGAAAAATCTGTGAAAGTGAGTTATAGTCCCACTTTTAAAATCTAATATTTTTTGGATGAGAATACATGCAGTTTTATAAATGTTTTACAAAACAGACACAAGTACTTGAAAACTATATTCTATGATTAAATCATTATACCGGATATCACCCTTTCAGCTTAGTAGCCTAAGAATTTGAGAACAGACCCCCAAATTAACGCGAATCCTGAAGATAGATCTATGGGCCTAACGATTATGGATGCTTTAGTACTTCAATTTTATATACAGATGAGTGTACATGTATATTTGGGGATATTCTAGATGCATTTGTTAATGTCGGTTATCAGATGTTCATCATATGGATAATTTTTATGCAGATTGCATGATGTTTATGAGAAATAGAAATATGAAATCTTGTGGTCTATTATTACAATTTGATAAATATATAGGTTAAACCTATAACTCACCAACATTTTTTGTTGACGTTTTAAACATGTTTATTCTCAGGTGATTATTAAGAGCTTCCGCTGTTGCATGCTAAATAAAGACAAGATTGGGTCTGCATGCTTGTATAATATTGTTTAAAAACTGCATTCGAAGACGTAAGTTGATGTGTAATATTATTGTAAACCATTATGTAATGGTCGTGTGATAACGCTACATTTTAGATTATCATTATTTGATAATCGTCGTAATGTTTTTAAAACCTTTATCGATAAAATAAAGGCTATGGTTGTTTTAAAAATCGAATGCAATCTTTGAAAAACGTCTCATATAGATGTCAAAACCTCGCAACGAAATCAATTAATATGAAACGTTTATAATCATTATGAATGAGACATTTCACTGCCCGCCCCATAAAAGCTTTTTATTACATTAACCCATAAGGAATATTGTTCGTGTAAAAATCTCCACCACCACTTGCCAAGTAGTGCTTGATTTTTAATTGCAAGTGACCCGATATCAAGTCTACCATTTTCCGGAGGTAACATGCAAAGGTCCCATTTAATCCAAGACATTTTTTGAGACATCACTCGACCCTCCCCGTAAAAAAAACGATGCCTCGAGCTTTCTAATTTGTTAATGACACCAGTTGGTGCTTTATATAACGAGAAAAAAATTAAGAGGTAGACTTGATAGTACGAATTTGATGAGAGTGAGCCGACCACCATAAAGCCTTCCAATCTGCAAGTCTTTTTCGAACTTCCCAAAAACCGAATCCCATTCTGTAAGTTTCTTCATTGAAGAGCCAATTGGGAGACCTAATTACTTTTGTTTTGCGTTTTTATTATACATGTATGTTCAATTTTGGACTTGGTCATGCAAAGGATCCACCCTATAAAACATAAAAAAGTCGATTCGTTACCACTAGGGCAGAGCCAGGATTTGAAAGGGTTGGTGTCACAAAATAACACTGAAAATACATAGCGCAAAATTCAACTGAAAAACTATAAATGATTACAAACATATATAATTGTTATAATTTGTTAGGATACTAATAATATATACAGAAGCTATAATAATATTCTGTTGTTTGATTTTATTCGATTCAATTTTTAAATTACAAGAATAATAGGCTCCTAAAAATATATGTGCTGTTAGTGTGCCGTTAATGTTAAAAACATGGTCCACATCAAATTTGATGGTGTCACCTTTGCAAGGGCCTCTATGTAAATCTATTTTTTTTTTTTACCAAATTAACTAATGGGCTATGAGTTACTGGGTTAGTCAATGGGGTCACAGGCCCACAGTAACTTATATGTACCTCCGGGTTCCGCCCATGAGGCTGGAGGGGGCCGTCAGGTGTAACACCCCGTCGAAAATCGCTTTAACGGAATGTTAACTCTGGTCCCAGTGCTTGGCTTGACTTCTACGTAACAGCAATATTCTACAGCGGAAGCAATTAATACCTGAGAATAAAACACGCAAAACGGATCAACAACAATGTTGAGTGAATCTACAGGTTTTAGGTAAACAATACAGTATGTTTAATAAATACATTTCGAAAACGGTTATTAGTGGAAGACCACCAAGGTTCAATGTAAAAAGTTAGACAACTCTGTGTCCCATTTCAAAAGTTTGTTGACACTACCATGTCAAGTTTCAATCATTTGTAGACAATACCATGTCAAGTTTCAAATATTCGTAGACAATACCATGTCAAGTTTTATCTCATTTGTTCGTAAACCACAGTTTTAAATAACGTTGTATAGTATCTGAAGAACAGTTATCAGAAATATAGTTTAGTTTCCTTGACCACAAGATTTTACAAGTATAACTCCAAGTTGCGAAACGTTTGCATAATCTATGAGCACCTGAATACTAGCAATGACCCAAGTATAGAATCCACTATACCTGCCTTTACCTCATAAAAATGTTATACACTTGTACGAATGTATTATGTTCAAAATAAATGCACCACAGTTTTTATAGCGGGTGAGGTTGTCAACCTAACGGATCCGTCCATCTAAATTGTGCCTACACCGATGGTATTTAAAGTATTCAAGCTAGAGGCTTTGTGTACAAACTCAATATGCATATATAGTACTCGTGTCAATACAAAAGCATTTAAAAATGTAAGTATAACAGCATGTATTCTCATCCCTGAAAATATGTAAAAAGCGGGACTGTAGACTCACCTTTGATTAAAGCTCGGATTGAAAAATGGACAATTTACTTGTACGGTTTATAGCCGAGTAATGCAACCTAAGTATATGTATTTAGGTTGGTCAATAAATATGTCTTAAACAAGTGTGATTTCATAGTATAAGTTGTCTTATTGCTCGAATCGACGCGTTTCAAAGTAGAAGTCAACATACAGTCAACTAATTCATGCAAGTCAAACAAAGTCAACCGAAGTCAAACCGAAAGTCAAACTTGGTCAAAGTAGTCAACTAAATTCAACATCAGTAGGTTCATGTCAAATGTTGGTCAACATGTCAAACCTAAGTCAAACAACACGTTTTAGATCATAATTGGTCAATTTCACAATTTTAGTTTATCGTTGTGCACAAAGTTCATGTACATGTAGCAAACTTAGCATATTATCTCATAGTACAAAATTCAAGTAAACATGGAAAACTCCAGATCATAAGTATACTCAAAATCGATTCCAAAAAGCCTGGCCAGGGTCTCATACGATAATTAAAAGTCAGGAATCAGAAGGGATACATTTATGGTTTGCCAAGTCAGTTTCTGACCGCGTACTGATTTCGTTTTGGCTATAACCGGAGCTAGGGACATGAAATTGATACAAAACCAGTGGCCATGGTTCAAGGACAAATAAAACTAACACATATCAAAAGTTGAACAATTTTTGTTTAGCCAATTTGTACAGTTTATTCATGCAATTTGAATGTTCAGTTTTCTGCTCAATTCAGAATTTACATAATGTGTGGCCCTATTGTGCCCAATGTATAAGGTTTTAGAGATTAATATTAACTAACCATATGTCACATATCATGTTAAGATTCATTTTCCAGAAGTATACATGCTAATTCAATAAACACAAACCACAGAGTATAAAACAGGAAGCAAGTTGCTGTTTCGATTCTAGTTTAGTTAGTCACATTCGTACGCAATTATCCGAAGATATAGATACAATTTGACTATGATATCTACATGAAAAGTGAATTAATTTTTCTTTAAATTTCAAATATGCAAAGCTTTAATCTCAGAAGTTAATATATTTTATCATACAAGGCTGTTTTCATGCAAGTGCTGTATAAATCCACTTTTTCACTAAATCATGCATATCTTAAGTTATACATAAGCAAACAACATGATATCCTAGTGTAACCTGAGTGTTTTTAAATTACCTATCCAATGGTTTTAATTTCACAATCCAATTCGTGGTCTATCAAACCCAGAATTTCCGATCAATCACAAAAACACAACGTTAATTTTAATTGGTCATAACTTGATCATCCGGAAACGAAATCAAGTGATTCCAAAGCCTAAAGTTAATAGTTTTTTGAAAACTAATCATCTAAACATGTTATAAGATCAGATCAAAAGTCAACTCTTATCAGATCCTAGAGAATAAAATTTGTTTTTCATGTAAACAATATCAATTGATCAAATTAAAGACACCAATCAACAATAACGCGTATACACTTGAGCAATTGACAACATAAACTATGAAACATCAATAAAATTAGATTTTTAATAATTTGGGTTTGAGAGATTTTACCACTAATCAAGCAATTACTTGTATCTACGCGTAGAGGAGAACGAGAGGAACACGAATCCGCGAGTGATTTAACGATCAAGCAATTATGTGATGTTTAATTTGGGATTGAAGATGGTGATGATATGATGAAGATGTGGCTGAATGAGAGGGAAAAAAATGGAACATGTTCTCTTATTATTTAGAATTTAAGGGAATGTAGTTAGTTGCCTAAAAACTAAAAGTCAACAAACATGTGCCTAAACTAATAGTCAATATGTATTGGCTACTCATGGGACCAAGGATGATGAGGTATGAGGTCATGGCCATGTGGCCTCGGGCTTGGGTCTCGGGCTCGTTTTTTGTAAAAGCTCGTTCGCGCGTGGTTCGTTTCGAGTGCCATTAACCGTACCGAATCTCCGGAACGTTAACTAGTCGTTGAAACAAAATCACCGTGTTTAATTCATTAAGTAAATAATAAATTAAATTTCTTTCATAAGTTCAATAATTATTAAGAATAATTATTCTATCGTTTTTCGGAGTTCCGTTAACTGAAAAGTTTTCTAGGCGATTAACTTTAATCGTATCGTTTCTAGTTTAATTCGTCAACCGAATTAAGTTCACTAATTAATATAACATATCAATTCAAGTAATCCACTAAGGATCAAGTACGCATTTAATTACTTTAAATACGAAAAAGTTTCACGTAGCCACTGTTAACTATTCTGGAAAAAAAATTGGCGTATGAAAATTGTATGATTTAACTAACGATCGTCAAGTATTTAACGGAAGTTTTAACGGAAAAACTCGGGTTGTTACATTACCCACCTGTTATTGAAAATTTCGTCCCGAAATTTGGATGATGGCAGTTATTGATGAAAATAAAATATTTTCGTATCATTAGAAATCCACGTTTCAACATGAGCTTGAATTCTATAACTAAGTTTGCAAATAAAGTTTATACTTGTCTTGAATAGTTTGTCTTTCCAGACGTAAGCCTTCATACATTCTTTTAATAAAAGAATTTGGTAATATACGAGTGTTTCGTCAAATAATATGATAAGATTAAATAATCTTTCGAGATCTCTATACGGATGGACTTCTAAGGTCCGTTCGGTTTCGTAATGAATACGAGTTAAGTGTATAGAATTTCTTATCATCAAGAATATGAATGAAATGATTCGATTACGTGTAAAAATACGACTGAATATGTCACTAATGGATGTATTGAAGTAATAGTTGTCCGCCTTGACTTTTCGATGTAATTGTAGTGACCCGAACTTTTCCATGTTTATATATATTAATTGAGATTGATATTTACATGATTAAATGTTTCCAACATGTTAAGCAATCAAACTTGTTAAGACTTGATTAATTGAAAAATGTTTCATATAGACAATTGACCACCCAAGTTGACCGGTGATTCACGAACGTTAAAACTTGTAAAAACTATATGATGACATATATATGGATATATATATATATATATATATATATATATATATATATATATATATATATATATATATATATATATATATATATATATATATATATATATATATATAGTTAACATGATTCTATGATAAGTAAATATATCATTAAGTATATTAACAATGAACTACATATGTAAAAACAAGACTACTAACTTAATGATTTTTAAACGAGACATATATGTAACGATTATCGTTGTAAAGACATTTAATGTATATATCATATTAAGAGATATTCATACATGATAATATCATGATAATATAATAATTTAAAATCTCATTTGATATTATAAACATTGGGTTAACAACATTTAACAAGATCGTTAACCTAAAGGTTTCAAAACAACACTTACATGTAACGACTAACGATGACTTAACGACTCAGTTAAAATGTATATACATGTAGTGTTTTAATATGTATTTATACACTTTTGAAAGACTTCAATACACTTATCAAAATACTTCTACTTAACAAAAATGCTTACAATTACATCCTCGTTCAGTTTCATCAACAATTCTACTCGTATGCACCCGTATTCGTACTCGTACAATACACAGCTTTTAGATGTATGTACTATTGGTATATATACTCCAATTATCAGCTCTTAGCAGCCCATGTGAGTCACCTAACACATGTGGGAACCATCATTTGGCAACTAGCATGAAATATCTCATAAAATTACAAAAATATGAGTAATCATTCATGACTTATTTACATGAAAACAAAATTACATATCCTTTATATCTAATCCATACACCAACGACCAAAAACACCTACAAACACTTTCATTCTTCAATTTTCTTCATCTAATTGATCTCTCTCAAGTTCTATCTTCAAGTTCTAAGTGTTCTTCATATATTCTACAAGTTCTAGTTACATAAAATCAAGAATACTTTCAAGTTTGCTAGCTCACTTCCAATCTTGTAAGGTGATCATCCAACCTCAAGAAATATTTGTTTCTTATAGTAGGTTATCATTCTAATACAAGGTGATAATCATATTCAAACTTTGGTTCAATTTCTATAACTATAACAATCTTATTTCAAGTGATGATCTTACTTGAACTTGTTTTCGTGTCATGATTCTGCTTCAAGAACTTCGAGCCATCCAAGGATCCGTTGAAAACTATGATAAACTTTGATTTAAAAGTTTTTATTCTGAGAAAATGATTTTTATTATGAACATGAAACTATATCCAAAAATTATGGTTAAACTCAAAGTGGAAGTATGTTTTCTAAAATGGTCATCTAGACGTCGTTCTTTCGACTGAAATGACTACCTTTACATAAACGACTTGTAACTTATTTTTCCGACTATAAACCTATACTTTTTCTGTTTAGATTCATAAAATAGAGTTCAATAGGAAATCATAGCAATTTGATTCACTCAAAACGGATTTAAAATGAAGAAGTTATGGGTAAAACAAGATTGGATAATTTTTCTCATTTTAGCTACGTGAAAATTGGTAACAAATCTATTCCAACCATAACTTAATCAACTTGTATTGTATATTATGTAATCTTGAGATACCATAGACACGTATACAATGTTTCGACCTATCATGTCAACACATCTATATATATTTCGGAACAACCATAGACACTCTATATGTAAATGTTGGAGTTAGCTATACAGGGTTGAGGTTGATTCCAAAATATATATAGTTTGAGTTGTGATCAATACTGAGATACGTATACACTGGGTCGTGGATTGATTCAAGATAATATTTATCAATTTATTTCTGTACATCTAACTGTAGACAACTAGTTGTAGGTTACTAACGAGGACAGCTGACTTAATAAACTTAAAACATCAAAATATATTAAAAGTGTTGTAAATATATTTTGAACATACTTTGATATATATGTATATATTGTTATAGGTTCGTGAATCAACCAGTGGCCAAGTCTTACTTCCCGACGAAGTAAAAATCTGTGAAAGTGAGTTATAGTCCCACTTTTAAAATCTAATATTTTTGGGATGAGAATACATGCAGGTTTTATAAATGATTTACAAAATAGACACAAGTACGTGAAACTACATTCTATGGTTGAATTATCGAAATCAAATATGCCCCTTTTTATTAAGTCTGGTAATCTAAGAATTAGGGAACAGACACCCTAATTGACGCGAATCCTAAAGATAGATCTATTGGGCCTAACAAACCCCATCCAAAGTACCGGATGCTTTAGTACTTCAAAATTTATATCATATCCGAAGGGTGTCCCGGAATGATGGGGATATTCTTATATATGCATCTTGTTAATGTCGGTTACCAGGTGTTCACCATATGAATGATTTTTATCTCTATGTATGGGATGTGTATTGAAATATGAAATCTTGTGGTCTATTATTATGATTTGATATATATAGGTTAAACCTATAACTCACCAACATTTTTGTTGACGTTTTAAGCATGTTTATTCTCAGGTGATTATTAAGAGCTTCCGCTGTCGCATAATTAAATAAGGACGAGATTTGGAGTCCATGCTTGTATGATATTGTGTAAAAACTGCATTCAAGAAACTTATTTTGTTGTAACATATTTGTATTGTAAACCATTATGTAATGGTCGTGTGTAAACAGAATATTTTAGATTATCATTATTTGATAATCTGCGTAAAGTTTTTTTTTAAAACCTTTATCTATGAAATAAAGGTTATGGTTTGTTTTAAAAATGAATGCAGTCTTTGAAAAACGTCTCATATAGAGGTCAAAACCTCGCAACGAAATCAATTAATATGGAACGTTTTTAATCAATAAGAACGGGACATTTCAATAAGATAGTTGTATTCGTGTGGTGTAATATATGTAATATAGTGTGCTTATGCTTTATGATATATGTAAAAATTGCTTGTATTAATAAGTATTTTTTTTATGAATCTAACTCTTGTCTATTTTACAGTATAAAAACACAAAATGGATAGACAACCCAATATTTTAAGAGACCTACCCAGAGACATGATTGATGAAATCTTGTCTAGAGTCGGTCAGAATTCTTCGGCACAACTATTTAAGGCGAGATCAGTTTGTAAGACATTCGAAGAACGTTCCAAGAATGCCTTGGTTTATAAAAGGCTTTCGTTCGAAAGATGGGGGATATCACATTGGGAAATCCATAAGTTACGATGTGTTTACTTTAACACATATATTGCGGGGAACCCAAATGCTATTTTACGCAATGGGTTAAGAAATTATTTTGACTCAATATATCCGAATATTGGACTTCGTGATTTAGAAAAAGCGGCTAACATGCAACATAAAGAAGCATGTTATGCTTACGGATTAGTAATGTTCGCTTCTCACCAAAGTGAGAACAAGAATATCGGGCTACAACTATTAAACAAAACGTTTCCACAAGTGACGGAGTCGGTAATTGGGGTAAGAAATGAGGTTTTTAGATTGTTACGGGACTGTTGGACATTACGTAACCCTCGTCCCTTTGACGACGTTACAACACGCTGTCTTATCAACGGCCATAACGGTTATGTTCCACAAGACCAAGGATGGGAAGTAATCCTAGTAAAACCAGAATGCATGACTTGTTTCTGGACGTATGAATTACGTGTCTTTATTGCCTTTGCTGAACGACTTGTGTACTAGCTAGAATTATCTTCACAACCATCTTGTATCAAATTTATTGTGTGCTATATTTCATGCTATATGTAAAATAAGCGGTATTGTAAGTTTGTAAAATATTGTGTAAAAGTTTGAACGCGAAATATTATTATAATCAGTTTTTCATATAGAATTGTAGTAGTTGAATTGTATATTAGCTACTAAGTATGAACTTAACGGGTAGGTACTACCCGAATTTAAACTTATAAAACGCTAATATGAAGAAAAAACTTTTATAAATGAGTTCATATTATGCTACGAAATACTATTAACTACTCTTAATATTCTGTATGATTAACTTGTTCCATTTGACTATTTTGAAGGAAATGGCACCGACTACTCGACACACCGTGAATATGAATGAAGAGGAATTCCGTACTTTTCTAGCTTCAAACATAGCCGCAGTACAGGTTGCGCTACATACCAACAATAACCTTGGATCTAGCAGTACAGGAAATCGTGTAGGATGCACCTACAAAGAATTCACTGCCTGCAAAAAATTTGGAATTTGATGGAACCGAAGGACCGATCGAATTGAAACGGTGGACCGAGAAGGTCGAATCGGTGTTTGCCATAAGTAAGTGTACTAAAGAGGACAAAGTGAAGTACGCTACGCATACCTTCACAGGTTCTGCGTTAACATGGTGGAATACCTATCTAGAGTAAGTAGGACAAGACGATGCGTACGCACTACCGTGGTCAGCATTCAAGCACTTGATGAACGAGAAGTACCGTCCCAGAACCGAGGTCAATAAGCTCAAGACAGAACTTAGAGGGTTACGAACCCAAGGATTTGATATTACCACGTACGAAAGATGATTCACAGAATTGTGCCTATTGTGTCCGGGAGCATTCGAAGATGAGGAAGAGAAGATCGACGCGTTTGTGAAAGGATTACCGGAAAGAATCCAAGAAGATATAAGTTCACACGAGCCCGCCTCCATACAACAGGCATGTAGAATGGCTCACAAACTAGTGAACCAGATTGAAGAAAGAATTAAAGAACAGACTGCTGAAGAGGCCAATGTGAAGCAAGTCAAAAGAAAGTGGGAGGAAAACGGTGATAAGAATCACCAATACAACAACAACAGCAATTACAACAATAATCGCAACAATTATCCCAACAATCGCAACATCAATCGCAACTACAACAAACGGCCCAACAACAACAACAACAATCATCCCAACAACAATAATAATCGCAATAACAACAACAATCAGAAGCAGGTATGCCAAAGGTGTGAAAAGTATCACTCGGGGTTCTGCACCAAATTTTGCAACAAGTGTAAAAGAAATGGTCATAGCGCGGCGAAGTGTGAGGTCTACGGACCAGGGGTTAATAGAACGAAAGGAACAAATGGTGTCGGAACGAGTAATGGCGGAGCAAGTAGTGTCGGAGCAAGTTATACCAATGTAGTTTGTTATAAATGTGGAAAATCGGGCCACATTATTAGAAATTTCCCGAACCAGGAGAACACGAATGGACAAGGCCGCGGAAGAGTTTTCAATATTAATGCGGCAGAGGCACAGGAAGACCTGGAGCTTATTACGGATACGTTTCTTATTGACAATAAATCTGCTTACGTTTTATTTGATTCGGGTGTGGATAGAAGCTATATGAGTAGAGATTTTTGTGCTAAATTAAGTTGTCCATTGACGCCTTTGGATAGTAAATTTTTACTCGAATTAGCAAATGGTAAATTAATTTCAGCAGATAATATATGTCGGAATCGAGAAATTAAACTGGTTAGCGAAACATTTAAGATTGATTTGATACCAGTAGAGTTAGGGAGTTTTGATGTGATAATCGGTATGGACTGGTTGAAAGAAGTGAAAGCAGAGATCGTTTGTTACAAAAATGCAATTCGCATTATACGAGAAAAAGGAAAACCCTTAATGGTGTACGGAGAAAAGGGCAACACGAAGCTACATCTTATTAGTAATTTGAAGGCACAAAAACTAATAAGAAAAGGTTGCTATGCTGTTCTAGCACACGTCGAGAAAGTACAAACTGAAGAAAAGAGCATCAATGATGTCCCTATTGCAAAAGAATTTCCCGATGTATTTCTGAAAGAATTACCGGGATTACCCCCACATCGATCCGTTGAATTTCAAATAGATCTTGTACCAGGAGCTGCACCAATAGCTCGTGCTCCTTACAGACTCGCACCCAGCGAGATGAAAGAACTGCAAAGCCAATTACAAGAACTTTTAGAGTGTGGTTTCATTCGACCAAGCACATCACCGTTGTAGAGACCCGTCCTAATCCATCTGGACGAAGTCCATATCGATTATAAACAATTCCCAACAGTTGATTACATCGCGAGGTACTTGACCTCTATATGATACATTTTACAAGCATTGCATTCGTTTTTAAAAGACAAACTTTCATTTACATCGACAGTTGACAGACATGCGTACCATTTCATAATATATCCAAATATAATTGACTTAATAATAATCTTGATGAACTCAACGACTCGAATGCAACGTTTTTTTTAAATATGTCATGAATGACTCCAGGTAATATCTTTAAAATGAGCAATTGCACAGCGGAAGACTTCTTTCATACCTGAGAATAAACATGCTTTAAGGTGTCAACCAAAAGGTTGGTGAGTTCATTAGTTTAACATAAATAATCATTTCATAATTTTAATAGACCACACGATTTCATATTTCCATTTCTCATAAACATACGTCCCATGCATAGAGACAAAAATATCATTCATATGGATTGAACACCTGGTAACCGACATTAACAATATGTATATAAGAATATCCCCATTATTCCGGGATCCTCCTTCGGACATGATATAAATTTCGAAGTACTAAAGCATCCGGTACTTTGGATGGGGCTTGTTGGGCCCGATAGATCTATCTTTAGGATTCGCGTCAATTAGGGTGTCTGTTCCCTAATTCTTAGATTACCAGACTTAATAAAAAGGGCATATTCGATTTCGATAATTCAACCATAGAATGTGGTTTCACGTACTTGTGTCTATTTCGTAAAACATTTATAAAAGCAGCGCATGTATTCTCAGTCCCAAAAATATATATTGCAAAAGCATTTAAAAAGAGAATAATGAAACTCACCTAATGTATTTTGTAGTAAAAATACATACGACTATAATGAACAACTGAACAAAGCAGGGTTGGCCTCGGATTCACGAACCTATATCATTAATGTATATTAACACATATTTTTAATCGTAATTGAATAAATATATATATTATTATTAGTGATGTAAATTATATATTTATTAAGTTATAAGTTTCATTATGTATTTATATTTTTATTTTATATATACAGAGATTTTAATATAGTTAACTTAGGTGATTTAAAGATATTTTTACATATAAAAATCTTTATGTTTATACTTATAATTTTAACAATATTAATAAAACTTTCATTTTTATATTCATAGATTATTTTAATAATGACAATATCGATAATAATTATAATAATAATATTAATAGTTTTTAAGAATTACAAAGAGGTGTCTTTAGTAAAAATTATTATTAATGATAATACTTTTAGTAGTAACAATACTAATATTGAAAGTTCATGTTAAGTATAAATGACAATCTTTATAATAATAATAATACTATCAATGATAATACAATGATAATAGCACTAATATTAATAATTTTTGTAATGATAATACTAATAATTCTTAAGTGATATTACTAGTAATAACTATAATAATATCATAAATTACATAATAATAATAATCATTATATATAATTAATGCTAATAACTAACATAATAATAGTATTTAACAATAGTAATTAATAATAATAATCAAAATAACAATAATGAAAAAAAAATGATAATAAGAAAAATAATTACTACCTCACAAAAAGGGAGTTCCAAAAAGATTAGAAGCCCTTGCCCAAAAATATTAGAAGCCCTTGCCCAGACTCGAACCCGAGACCTCCCGTTCCCTTACCAACACAATAAACCACTACTCCGTCTCTCAGTTTTCTGAAGTTAATACCCCCTAAATATATATAACCGTCCCCTTCTTATTTCTATTCTTCTTCATCTTCTTCCTCATTCAATCCAATCCCAAAATCAATTTAACTCAAAATAGAAATCACTCTATATTTCTATAACTAAAACAGAAAACGATTATAAATTGTGAATTTAAAATAATAGGCTCAACAAAAAAAATAAAAAAAAACAAAAAAAACAGAAACACAGTAACTGTGCGACGGAATAAAAAAAAATAAAAAAAATTGATTCAGCGATTAAGATTGTTTTAGCTAAAGGTTATAACATAAGATATGTTTCATTTCATCCATAAAAACTTCTCAAATCGTCAATTGAAACAGAATCATTAAAACAAAGCCTTAATTTCTTCATAAGCAATTCGTTTGACTTTTTGTAAAAACACTTTGACTCCAAAATTTGTGATTAATAGAAGGAATTGGAACGCGAAATTTTGAAGAAAGATCAAGTACAAGATTCCTAACAATCCTACATTTATAGATTTTTAAATTTGAATCGAATTCAAGTTTTCAAAATTCAACCCACGACAGAACACACACCTGTGTTCTTTATTATTATTATTATTATATTTTTTTTAACAAAATAAACATTGCAAAAGCTGTTAGTATTAATTGTAGCTGGTAATGAGAAAGAAAGAAAAATTATGTGAATTCCGTTATATCTGATTTTGTTGGCTGTGTTTATATAATATGGTGTATGGACAGCTTTATTCGTTCCAGGGACTATCAAACAACAGAGTTATAAAGAAAATAGAAAAAGAAATAATAAACAAATAAATATGTGGTCGATCCCTTATCTGATTTTGTTTGTAATCTGGACAGAATTTGACATATAACAAATTCAAGGACAGAAATAAGATATGATACAGATATGATATATTAGTTTATATATATATATATATATATATATATATATATATATATATATATATATCTTATAATTATATCTGTATATATCTATCTATATATATATACATATCTATTATATTTATATATTTATTTATAGATTATAATTAATATTATTAATAACTATAACTATAATAATAATACACTTAATATTATACATAACAATAATACAATTTATACTGATATAATAGTAATCATGATATTATTAATATTAATCTTATAATTAAAATTACAACTTTACTACTAGTAATAATACTAATGATATAACACTTAAGTATTATAATTTTAATCATATTGATATTAATATTAATAATGAATATGAATGTAATAATAATCATATTATAATTAAGCTTGTAATTACATTGAATATATTTATATTACAATTTATATCATATTCTGTATGAATACATATATTGAATAATCAATATTTATATAATTTCTATATTACCATATACATAGAAATCATATTTGTTTATTTATAGATTCGAATTTAATTATTTAATTATTATTTTTTATTATGTTTTACATACTTAGTTTATATTATATTTTATTGTTTCCAATTATTATATCTCTTTACATTTATATATGATATATACATATTTATTTACAGACGATTGTTCGTGAATCGTCGGACATGGTCAAAGGTCAAATGCATTCATGTAATCTATTCCAAAATTTTGAGACTCAGCTTTACAGACTATGCTTATCGTGTCGGAAACATATATAATTAAGTTTAAATTTGGTCGGAAATTCCCGGGTCATCACAGTACCTACCCGTTAAAGAAATTTCGTCCTGAAATTTGAGTGTGGTCGTCATGGCTAACAATAAAAATGTTTTCATGACGAATATGAGTCAATAATTAAAGTTTTATCACCATCAGGTGATTTGAATAAAACAACTCAATTATTCGAAGCGTACGAGTGAAATTATCACAAAAGATTGAAATAGGATAAGTAAAGATTCGTCGTAACTTTTGACAGAGTCAGGGTTAAATTTTAAAAGTAAGATACATCTTAACTTTTGACGTAGTCATGATTGAATTTAGAAAACAGGATGCGTCTTAACTTTTGACGTTGTTTTGGTTGAATTCCGGAATTTAAGGGATTTAAAGAAAATCTTCGAAATCAAAAAGATTTGATTCTTCGGCGAGTAAGGAAATTAAGATCTCTATAATTAATGCGGAAATCTGCCTTGATTTCTTTGTCTGGTATTTTCACTATGAATGTACTTCTTCCGTTCCATTACTTTCACCATTCCTATACTTTCTTCCTCTATTCCTACTTCTAAAATATTGTGGAAATGCTCCATCCAGTTTTGACTCTTGATATTTTCCTATCTATGTATCTGTCATCCTTCTTTTCAATCTTCCACTAGAAAATCTGCTTACTTCTACTATTACCTTAGGGGGATACTATTCTTAATTATACCGTGTCTTTATATTGCTATTCGTATTAATATCCACGGTTTGTAACTTCTGTGTTGTTATTGGGTTTTATATCTTCCCTTAAATTTCAATGTCACTGCTTCTGTCTCCTATAATTATTGTCATTCACAGTTAATGCGCTCCCTTAATTGCTGCGATTTATACCCCCTTTCTATTTCGGAGCTTCATGCTTTTGTTTACTTTTCGCAAGTAACGGTCTAGAATTCATAGGTATGGAGTTTCGAATTATCATAATATACAAGGTAGAAAGGAAAAATAGTAGCACGGTTTGTTTTGTCAAATTACCTGAATCACTGAAAATAGAACTATCAAGAATATATTTTCTTGATATGTTCAGAAGTTAAGCAGAATGAAAGAGTTATGTAACATGGCACATGATGACGTTATAATCAGTGAATCATCATGTTCCATTTAGAAACTCAGCATGACTTACTGTAATATAATCACGTTGATCAAGTGTCATTATATTATACTAACTCATGCATCAGTTCCCAACATTACTTCAATAACATTCCTATTTTAAGCTCGAAATTTTACAGAATATGGAAACTAATAGTTTCTATATGATGTAATACTGATAGCACGAAGAGATTAATGATTTCAGATAAGAATAGTTATAAAAACATCTCCAGAAATATGAAGGATATTTATAATGAAAGATATGATAATATCTTGAAATATCTAAGATCAGCGGATGATAGAAACTATTGTCTGCAAGGGTTTAGAGTAAGGAGCAAGATATTCACTAAAGACTTTAGCAGACATTGAATCATTTGGATTCTTTGAAGTCAAAATTCTTTGTGATTTGTCCACGGCTTTCTTCATAGTTTCGCATAATCTGTTCTTCGGTACTAAATTTTCTCTTGAATGTTTCCAATATAATGATACACAGGAAGCACGAGGAGGTATATAATTTCAGACGAGAATATTTATGGAAATATCTTCAAAAATATCGAAGATATTGATGATGATATTTTGGAATTTCTAAGTTCGATGGTTGATGGAGAAAGATTTTTCGCAAGATTTTAACATGACTTCGGAGCAAGATATTATCTAAGATTTCAACGGACCCAGAATTACCTGAATCCCTTGAATATAGGGTTTGGTCCTTGTATTTTTCCTTGGTCTCCTTCATGGTTAACTCTATCCGTTTTCCAGTTCCAACATTTCTGAGCTTTTTCAACATATTATTCTTTATTATCAAACTTCCGACGACTAAGGTCATTTACGGTTGCCTACAGTTTCTGCTGCTTCATTCATCTTTTTCAACATTCAGAGTATCAATTCGTAAACTGGGTGCCTTTTCAAAATTTCAGAATGGAAGATCATTATTCTAAGAGATAAATTTTATACATATAACTGTTGATGTAGATATGCTGTGAGTTTTAAAAGTACTGATTGCCGATTCCTCTACATTTACTGCTACCATATTTGAATCATTGGTTATCGATCCGAGGTAATTTCAAGAGAATTGTGTTTTTAGATGATTAAACGCTGACGGTAATATGGTGGAATATAAAAAGTTCCCCGGTAACAATAAAAGAGCATACATATAAATCAAGGTGATAATAAGGTTGTTCCGAACGAAAAGTCGAAGTTGATTTGCTGAAGCTGTGACAAAATTTGCTACTTTGAAAAGGGATCGCAAAGTTATTTTTGCTAATAAATGTCAAAGGATCTGACGCTGCTACGTGTTAAACTTTTACTCAGTTGCCGAGAGTTTCTCAGGCGCATAACTATATGCATAAATCTTTCCTTCCGTAGATGAAGTGCGGTTGGTTCTTTCTCTCGATTGAGGTGTTTTCAAGAATCATGAAAGGTTTGAACGTAAATTAGAATTGTCAAGATACAAATGGCGTTTAAGATGAAATCAAGTGGCAAACTTGAAGAATTGTTTAGTTTCATATATTATAATCAATATTTTAATTCATTTTAATTGTCTAATGTTATTAGTCCACAGTCGATAGTTCATAGTTGACAGTCTAATAATTCATATATATAATTTATTATATAATATTCGAATTAATTAATACGTGTCGTGACCCGTATACATCTCAGACTCGATCACAACTCAAAGTATATATATTATTATAGAATCAACCTCAACCCTGTATAGAGAACTTGATCATTACTGCATACAGAGTGTCTATGGTGATTCTAAATAATATATATAGATGCGTCGATATGATATGTCAAAACCTTGTATACGTGTCCCGATGTTTAAAGTGCGTAAAATAAATAACAGAAATTAAATGACAATAAAGAAAGTGCGTAAAGTAAATAATAGAATGTAAATGACAATAAATAAAATTGCGAGAATTAAATTGCAATAAAAATAAATTGCGATAATTAAATGTACAATAAGGAATTAACAGTTACCTAGGAACAGTTAGCTAGAATTTTGTTAGTGTGGATTCTTAACAAAGTTTCTCATAGTTAATTTGTTTGTTTCTAACAAATTTTATTTTGTCACATGTTTTCTTTATTATGCCACTTGTTGGATTCTGATAGGTCAAAATCCAAATATAAAATTGAATGAAAATGATTATTCTGCGGTGAACGGATTTGTATATCGGTGGATGTAAGTAGGATAGTAAATGGATGTTGAATCGGATTCGAAGAATGTACAGTATAACCTATTAAAGTGAAATCTAAATATTCCTCGGGTATTACCTACCCGTTAAAATATTTTCACCATTAACAGTTTATACGAAAGAATTTTTAATTACAATCTTTATGAAAATATATATATTTTCTTCATATGTAATCATGGATTTATTGAATCAATATGATATTAAACTCGTTTGATTTACCGTTTGAACAAGAATATATAATCTCTAAAACATTAGAGTTTACATAATCATCATGTCGAACGTAGATAGATGATGTAGAACGTCATGTAGAACGATGATTATACTCGAGGTACAGAATGGGATGTCGAAGCTGGTGATGCGGATGTTGTTGTTGGTGGTACTAGTGCTGCTGGTGATGAGGATGGTGATGTTACTGGTGTTGGTGATACTGCTGATGCTTGCAAATTGTGTACCGTGCTCTCTAAAGTTAACACTCGATCTCGGAGTTCTTTAACTTCTTCTACTAACCCTGGTTGGTTATCAGTGTGAGGTAGAGATTGGATATCTTCTCTAGTCCCGTTAATGGTAGTCTCAAGATGAAAAATTCTGGCAAAAAGGGTATAAACGGTGTTGCGAACAGGTTCGCCGGTGAGCGGGTCGAGTACTCCAAGGTTAGGTGGTAGATTCGATTCATGATATGGTGTACCTTCTTCCCTTCTCCATAGGGTGAGTATGTCGCGAACCCACCCCCATTTTCTCCAGTAATCACGATAGTTGATTGATTGGTGTGCTCCTGTCACGCTGTCTTCGGAGTCAGAGGAACTTGGTCGATTCGTAGAGGCCATCTTACGCGATCTCAGGATAGATTTTTTTTTATATATGAAAAGTTTAGTGACAGTAATTGATAGTTGGATGGTGTTCTCAATGCATAATTTACATAGATATATATAGTACCAGGATCCCTTAAATTAAGGAGAAATTTACGAGAGATATCAGGCAAGGTCTACAGTAACAGATACGCTAAGATATGAATTGTCAGATACGCTAAGATATGAATTTTTGTCTATACACTATTCATGCAGTCAATGCAGTAAAACGTGTCTAGACTAAGAATAATGAGCATGTAATTTCCTAAGGATGATAAGCAGATGATTTTCGACAAAAATGATAAGCAAAACTTTTGACATGCAGACATGGTCGAAGTCCAGACTCACTAATGCATCCTAACGACTTATCATTTAGACACACTAATGCAGACTTGGTTCGCTAAGACCACCGCTCTGATACCAACTGTAGAGACCCGTCCTAATCCATCCGGACGAAGTCCATATCGATTATAAACAATTCCCAACAGTTGATTACATCGCGAGGTACTTGACCTCTATATGATACATTTTACAAGCATTGCATTCGTTTTTAAAAGACAAACTTTCATTTACATCGACAGTTGACAGACATGCGTACCATTTCATAATATATCCAAATATAATTGACTTAATAATAATCTTGATGAACTCAACGACTCGAATGCAACGTTTTTTTTAAATATGTCATGAATGACTCCAGGTAATATCTTTAAAATGAGCAATTGCACAGCGGAAGACTTCTTTCATACCTGAGAATAAACATGCTTTAAGGTGTCAACCAAAAGGTTGGTGAGTTCATTAGTTTAACATAAATAATCATTTCATAATTTTAATAGACCACACGATTTCATATTTCCATTTCTCAAAAACATACGTCCCATGCATAGAGACAAAAATATCATTCATATGGATTGAACACCTGGTAACCGACAATATGTATATAAGAATATCCCCATCATTCCGGGATCCTCCTTCGGACATGATATAAATTTCGAAGTACTAAAGCATCCGGTACTTTGGATGGGGCTTGTTGGGCCCGATAGATCTATCTTTAGGATTCGCGTCAATTAGGGTGTCTGTTCCCTAATTCTTAGATTACCAGACTTAATAAAAAGGGCATATTCGATTTCGATAATTCAACTATAGAATGTGGTTTCACGTACTTGTGTCTATTTCGTAAAACATTTATAAAAGCAGCGCATGTATTCTCAGTCCCAAAAATATATATTGCAAAAGCATTTAAAAAGAGAATAATGAAACTCACCTAATGTATTTTGTAGTAAAAATACATACGACTATAATGAACAACTGAACAAAGCAGGGTTGGCCTCGAATTCACGAACCTATATCATTAATGTATATTAACACATATTTTTAATCGTAATTGAATAAATATATATATTATTATTAGTGATGTAAATTATATATTTATTAAGTTATAAGTTTCATTATGTATTTATATTTTTATTTTATATATACAGAGATTTTAATATAGTTAACTTAGGTGATTTAAAGATATTTTTACATATAAAAATCTTTATGTTTATACTTATAATTTTAACAATATTAATAAAACTTTCATTTTTATATTCATAGATTATTTTAATAATGACAATATCGATAATAATTATAATAATAATATTAATAGTTTTTAAGAATTACAAAGAGGTGTCTTTAGTAAAAATTATTATTAATGATAATACTTTTAGTAGTAACAATACTAATATTGAAAGTTCATGTTAAGTATAAATGACAATCTTTATAATAATAATAATACTATCAATGATAATACAATGATAATAGCACTAATATTAATAATTTTTGTAATGATAATACTAATAATTCTTAAGTGATATTACTAGTAATAACTATAATAGTATCATAAATTACATAATAATAATAATCATTATATATAATTAATGCTAATAACTAACATAATAATAGTATTTAACAATAGTAATTAATAATAATAATCAAAATAACAATAATGAAAAAAAAATGATAATAAGAAAAATAATTACTACCTCACAAAAAGAGAGTTCCAAAAAGATTAGAAGCCCTTGCCCAAAAATATTAGAAGCCCTTGCCCAGACTCGAACCCGAGACCTCCCGTTCCCTTACCAACACAATAAACCACTACTCCGTCTCTCAGTTTTCTGAAGTTAATACCCCCTAAATATATATAATCGTCCCCTTCTTATTTCTATTCTTCTTCATCTTCTTCCTCATTCAATCCAATCCCAAAATCAATTTAACTCAAAATAGAAATCACTCTATATTTCTATAACTAAAACAGAAAACGATTATAAATTGTGAATTTAAAATAATAGGCTCAACAAAAAAAATAAAAAAAAAATAAAAACAGAAACACAGTAACTGTGCGACGGAATAAAAAAAAAATAAAAAAAATTGATTCAGCGATTAAGATTGTTTTAGCTAAAGGTTATAACATAAGATATGTTTCATTTCATCCATAAAAACTTCTCAAATCGTCAATTGAAACAGAATCATTAAAACAAAGCCTTAATTTCTTCATAAGCAATTCGTTTGACTTTTTGTAAAAACACTTTGACTCCAAAATTTGTGATTAATAGAAGGAATTGGAACGCGAAATTTTGAAGAAAGATCAAGTACAAGATTCCTAACAATCCTACATTTATAGATTTTTAAATTTAAATCGAATTCGAGTTTTCAAAATTCAACCCACGACAGAACACACACCTGTGTTCTTTATTATTATTATTATTATATTTTTTTTTAACAAAATAAACATTGCAAAAGCTGTTAGTATTAATTGTAGCTGGTAATGAGAAAGGAAAGAAAAATTATGTGAATTCCGTTATATCTGATTTTGTTGGCTGTGTTTATATAATATGGTGTATGGACAGCTTTATTCGTTCCAGGGACTATCAAACAACAGAGTTATAAAGAAAATAGAAAAAGAAATAATAAACAAATAAATATGTGGTCGATCCCTTATCTGATTTTGTTTGTAATCTGGACAGAATTTGACATATAACAAATTCAAGGACAGAAATAAGATATGATACAGATATGATATATTAGTTTATATATATATATATATATATATATATATATATATATATATATATATATATATATATATATATATATATCTTATAATTATATCTGTATATATCTATCTATATATATATACATATCTATTATATTTATATATTTATTTATAGATTATAATTAATATTATTAATAACTATAACTATAATAATAATACACTTAATATTATACATAACAATAATACAATTTATACTGATATAATAGTAATCATGATATTATTAATATTAATCTTATAATTAAAATTACAACTTTACTACTAGTAATAATACTAATGATATAACACTTAAGTATTATAATTTTAATCATATTGATATTAATATTAATAATGAATATGAATGTAATAATAATCATATTATAATTAAGCTTGTAATTACATTGAATATATTTATATTACAATTTATATCATATTCTGTATGAATACATATATTGAATAATCAATATTTATATAATTTCTATATTACCATATACATAGAAATCATATTTGTTTATTTATAGATTCGAATTTAATTATTTAATTATTATTTTTTATTATGTTTTACATACTTAGTTTATATTATATTTTATTGTTTCCAATTATTATATCTCTTTACATTTATATATGATATATACATATTTATTTACAGACGATTGTTCGTGAATCGTCGGACATGGTCAAAGGTCAAATGCATTCATGTAATCTATTCCAAAATTTTGAGACTCAGCTTTACAGACTATGCTTATCGTGTCGGAAACATATATAATTAAGTTTAAATTTGGTCGGAAATTCCCGGGTCATCACAACCGTGGGGAGCTCCTGTTTTGTTTGTCAAGAAGAAAGATGGTACATTCAGGTTGTGTATCGACTACCGAGAGTTGAACAAACTTACCATCAAGAATAGCTACCCACTACCGAGAATCGATGACTTATTTGATCAACTACAAGGCTCATCTGTTTATTCAAAGATTGACTTACGTTCCGGGTATCATCAAATGCGGGTGAAAGAAGATGATATTCCAAAGACTGCTTTCAGAACACGTTACGGTCATTACGAGTTTATGGTCATGCCGTTTAGTTTAACTAATGCACCAGCTGTGTTCATGGACCTTATGAATCGAGTGTGTGGACCATACCTTGACAAGTTTGTCATTGTTTTCATTGATGACATACTTATTTACTCAAAGAATGACCAAGAACACGGTGAACATTTGAGAAAGGTGTTAGAAGTATTGAGGAAGGAAGAATTGTACGCTAAGTTTTCAAAGTGTGCATTTTGGTTGGAAGAAGTTCAATTCCTCGGTCACATAGTGAACAAAGAAGGTATTAAGGTGGATCCGGCAAAGATAGAAACTGTTGAAAAGTGGGAAATCCCGAAAACTCCGAAACACATACGCCAGTTTTTAGGACTAGCTGGTTACTACAGAAGGTTCATCCAAGACTTTTCCAGAATAGCAAAACCCTTGACTGCATTAACGCATAAAGGGAAGAAATTTGAATGGAATGATGAACAAGAGAAAGCGTTTCAGTTATTGAAGAAAAAGCTAACTACGGCACCTATATTATCATTGCCTGAAGGGAATGATGATTTTGTGATTTATTGTGACGCATCAAAGCAAGGTCTCGGTTGTGTATTAATGCAACGAACGAAGGTGATTGCTTATGCGTCTAGACAATTGAAGATTCACAACAAAATTATACGACGCATGATTTAGAATTAGGCGCGGTTGTTTTTGCATTAAAGACTTGGAGGCACTACTTATATGGGGTCAAAAGTATTATATATATACCGACCACAAAAGTCTTCAACACATATTTAATCAGAAACAACTGAATATGAGGCAGCGTAGGTGGATTGAATTATTGAATGATTACGACTTTAAGATTCGTTACCACCCGGGGAAGGCAAATGTGGTAGCCGATGCCTTAAGCAGGAAGGACAGAGAACCCATTCGAGTAAAATCTATGAATATAATGATTCATAATAACCTTACTACTCAAATAAAGGAGGCGCAACAAGGAGTTTTAAAAAAGGGAAATTTAAAGGATGAAATACCCAAAGGATTGGAGAAGCATCTTAATATTCGGGAAGACGGAACCCGGTATAGGGCTGAAAGGATTTGGGTACCAAAATTTGGAGATATGAGAGAAATGGTACTTAGAGAAGCTCATAAAACCAGATACTCAATACATCCTGGAACGGGGAAGATGTACAAGGATCTCAAGAAACATTTTTGGTGGCCGGGTATGAAAGCCGATGTTGCTAAATACATAGGAGAATGTTTGACGTGTTCTAAGGTCAAAGCTGAGCATCAGAAACCATCAGGTCTACTTCAACAACCCGAAATCCCGGAATGGAAATGGGAAAACATTACCATGGATTTCATCACTAAATTACCAAGGACTGCAAGTGGTTTTGATACTATTTGGGTAATAGTTGATCGTCTCACCAAATCAGCACACTTCCTGCCAATAAGAGAAGATGACTAGATGGAGAAGTTAGCATGACTGTATTTGAAGGAAGTCGTCTCCAGACATGGAATACCAATCTCTATTATCTCTGATAGGGATGGCAGATTTATTTCAAGATTCTGGCAGACATTACAGCAAGCATTGGGAACTCGTCTAGACATGAGTACTGCCTATCATCCACAAACTGATGGGCAGAGCGAAAGGACGATACAAACGCTTGAAGACATGCTACGAGCATGTGTTATTGATTTCGGAAACAGTTGGGATCGACATCTACCGTTAGCAGAATTTTCCTACAACAACAGCTACCATTCAAGCATTGAGATGGCGCCGTTTGAAGCACTTTATGGTAGAAAGTGCAGGTCTCCGATTTATTGGAGTGAAGTGGGGGATAGACAGATTACGGGTCCGGAGATTATACAAGAAACTACCGAGAAGATCATCCAAATTCAACAACGGTTGAAAACCGCCCAAAGTCGACAAAAGAGCTACGCTAACATTAAAAGAAAAGATATAGAATTTGAAATTGGAGAGATGGTCATGCTTAAAGTTGCACCTTGGAAAGGCGTTGTTCGATTTGGTAAACGAGGGAAATTAAATTCAAGGTATATTGGACCATTCAAGATTATTGATCGTGTCGGACCAGTAGCTTACCGACTTGAGTTACCTCAACAACTCGCGGCTGTACATAACACTTTCCACGTCTCGAATTTGAAGAAATGTTTTGCTAAAGAAGATCTCACTATTCCGTTAGATGAAATCCAAATCAACGAAAAACTTCAATTCATCGAAGAACCCGTCGAAATAATGGATCGTGAGGTTAAAAGACTTAAACAAAACAAGATACCAATTGTTAAGGTTCGATGGAATGCTCGTAGAGGACCCGAGTTCACCTGGGAGCGTGAAGATCAGATGAAGAAGAAATACCCGCATCTATTTCCAGAAGATTCGTCAACACCTTCAACAGCTTAAAATTTCGGGACGAAATTTATTTAACGGGTAGGTACTGTAGTGACCCGAACTTTTCCATGTTTATATATATTAATTGAGATTGATATTTACATGATTAAATGTTTCCAACATGTTAAGCAATCAAACTTGTTAAGACTTGATTAATTGAAAAATGTTTCATATAGACAATTGACCACCCAAGTTGACCGGTGATTCACGAACGTTAAAACTTGTAAAAACTATATGATGACATATATATATATATATATATATATATATATATATATATATATATATATATATATATATATATATATATATATATATATATATATATATATATATAGTTAACATGATTCTATGATAAGTAAACATATCATTAAGTATATTAACAATGAACTACATATGTAAAAACAAGACTACTAACTTAATGATTTTTAATATATGTAACTATTATCGTTGTAAAGACATTTAATGTATATATCATATTAAGAGATATTCATACATGATAATATCATGATAATATAATAATTTAAAATCTCATTTGATATTATAAACATTGGGTTAACAACATTTAACAAGATCGTTAACCTAAAGGTTTCAAAACAACACTTACATGTAACGACTAACGATGACTTAACGACTCAGTTAAAATGTATATACATGTAGTGTTTTAATATGTATTTATACACTTTTGAAAGACTTCAATACACTTATCAAAATACTTCTACTTAACAAAAATGCTTACAATTACATCCTCGTTCAGTTTCATCAACAATTCTACTCGTATGCACCCGTATTCGTACTCGTACAATACACAGCTTTTAGATGTATGTACTATTGGTATATTTTAACAACCGGTCCTAATCCTCTTGGACGGAGTCGTCAACAGTTGGTCCCATTGCGATGATCGACTCCAAGTAATATCCTTAACATGAGCCAATACACAGCGGAAGACTTAATTTGTACCTGAGAATAACATGCTTTAAAAGGTCAACATAAAGTTGGTGAGATATATAGGTTTGATGCTAGCAGCGTTATAACAATGGACCACAAGATTTCATATATAAACATTTAATAAAGATATTCTAAGTGGTTGAGCACTTGGTAACCATACTTAACAATTAATCACGTCGCATATTCCCTTTAATATGAAATCTTACTACACCGTACCAAGTGTAGTCACGAAACGAAGTACTGTGCAACCGTTGAATACTGGTCGTCCAGTCTGGTTGGGGTTGTCAGGCCCGATAGATCTATCAACAGGATTCGCGTTTACAATACCGCTGTAAATAGTAGTTACCAAGCTACAGGGAAGTATGCCAGTGGTACAACTCAACGTAGAATATATTTTTGATCACTTGTGTCCATAACGTAAATCATTTATAAAAACAGCGCATGTATTCTCAGCCCAAAAATATTTAGAGTTTAAAAGGGACTATATACTCACCATACTGTATTTTGTAGTAAAAATACATTTAACATCATTGAACACGTATAAGGTTGGCCTCGGATTCACGAACCTATATCAGTATTATATATCAGATGATGTTAACACATATAATAACTATCAAATAAGTTTAGATATTATTATTTGTGATATACTTGTTATATGATATATATATAAGTTATATGTATTAAATATATTTATTAATTTTAATAAAAATCTCCTGTTAAACTATCTTAAATAATTAATTTATTTATAATTAATGTATATTTTGTAAATATATATATCTTATCAGTTAAAATATAATAATACGCAATGTTTGTATAATTATAGTATTATCTACAACTTAATTTTTGTTATATAAATATATCTAATACCATTTTATATAAAATATAAAAGTATGTAATATTAATATTGTTATGGCAATTGTAATAAGTATATTTTTATCTAAACAGTCTTTCCTTGTTATAATAATAATAATAATAATAATAATAATAATAATAATAATAATAATAATAATAATAATAAATTATACCTTTTCTTCACTAAAAAGAACTAAGTTGCTCAAGACGGGACTCGAACCCGTGACCTACTGGATACCCGCAGGTAACCTTAACCATCCGTCCATATTCATTTTCCTGATTTATTTGGTACATCAACTCTTTTAATTAACTCATGTATTAATTTATCAGACCCAACAGCAGGATCATTAACGGCCCAACAATCAAACAAGACTCCAGCCCAACTAATTAATTGACGAGCCCGAAAGGTTAAATACACGGCCCAACATATTCTTTTGATAATAAAAAGAATTCTGTAGTGGCCTGGGTTCGAACCCAGGACCTTCTGTTTCTAAAGCAAACTCCCAACCATCCTTCCATCCCTGATTTACTATTATTATTCTAAACTTGGACCTATAAATCATGTTTCTGTTTTCTCCTTCTAATACCCAAATCAGTGAACGAAGCCTAACAAAAAAAAATATGTTGTATCTCAACCAATCGTAAGAGCAGAGCCAAAATAAAATCATGGATATCGGTTTTTTTTTACTCGATTAGGGGAAAGCATAGATGTAATCTTTCACTTTCTCTTTTTTTTTTTTTTTTTTTTTTTTTTAAACCGAACAAGTGGGGGTTGGAATATGTCTTTGTCAAATAAAAAGAAGATCACTTTACAGCCATATAATCGAACAAGTGGGGGTTTTCTCAACGTGGACAGAGGGAAAAAAAATGATGGGTTGAAAGGTGGTTCATAGTGGGATGCAACTTTCGATGGTGTCTCTAAATGAGTATCGTATATATTTAAAGAGGTGGAAGTGATAAAGGTGGTGGTCTCGTGGTGGTTAAAACCGAAACAAGCAAGTGCAATAATTCAACAACAAGGTAGCTGTACATAGAGGCAATAAAGTGACTGTGTAGATGGCGGTTGTGACAGAAATAGAAAAGGGAACGGCAGCGTATTAGGGTAACGGTTTGTGTTAGGGTGTCTTTTCAAAGAAGAAGGAAAGAGAGAGAGTCGAGAGGGAGAAAAGTGGTGGTTGCGAAGGTGACGGATGGGAGCGGTAGTAGAGTTGGTCGACGGTGGTTTACAACCAGAATAGCAAACAAGTCGTGTAAATTTAGTGGTTTGAGAGAAAGACGATAGTGGTGTGTTCGATTGTTCTTTGATCAAAACAGAAGGATGATGACAAGTTGTGTAGTGATGAAGGTTGTGGTTGTTCACGGTGGTGGAGGTGGCGATTGGGGTAGAAGATAATGAAGATCGTTGATGGTTGGTTTCGCAGAAAGTGAAGGAGAGAAAACATATATAAGTGTTTTTGTATGAAACTCTATCTATATGTATATATATAAATTTATGATATATATAAAATAATACAGTAAGAAGAAAATATGCAATGAGACAAACACAGTGGAGCCATCGGATATATATGTGGTTATTATGTTGCCGACAGTTTCACGGGGTATATTTCATACCCCGTTGTTAAATAGTGATGATAAAAATTCTTCAAAAGAATTCCAAATTTTTACATAAAATATAATTATTCGTATTGCTCAGTATTGGGGAAAACCAGTTGTAAAAAAAAAATTATTTGACAGATATTGTCGGCCCCAAACAATATATACGGAGTACAAAAACTTAGACTGAAAAGGTGAAAAATATATATATATTTATAAAAACTATTATCCTTTTAATCAAATTATGGACCAACTTTCATTTTTAAAACCTCATATATATATATATATATATATATATATATATATATATATATACATTAGATCTATAAATAAACGTCAACCGACAGTTATAGAAATGTACTACTAGGCTCAAAATTTAATATTCAATATATCTATATATAAATATTTAATTAACAAATTTTGTTGCGTAAATAAATATATTAATTATATATTTTAAACAATTAGATTTAATATAACCATTTACATATATACAAATAATATATATATATATATATATATATACATATATATATATAACTATATAATTAAAAATAATAGTTTGTATTTTGTTTTACATATATATTTATAACAACAATTCGTATAATAGTTTACTAATGTAATTCAAGTTAATATATATATATATATATATATATATATATATATATATATATATATATATATATATATATATATATATATATATATATATATATATATATATATATATATATATATCTACAAACAACAACGGTTCGTGAATCATCCGGCATGGTCTAAGGGTAACCGATTATCCAAATATAGTTTTCAAACTTTCTAGACTCAATATTAGGGTTTTTGCTTATCGTGTCGGAAACATATAGAGATTAGGGTTTGAATTTGGTCGGAAATTTCCGGGTCGTTACAGTACCCACCTGTTAAAGAAATTTCGTCCCCGAAATTTGGTAGAGGTTGTCATTGATAACAATAGGAGTGTTTTCATGACAAATAGGAGGTAATAATAGAGTTTTATCATTATTGATAGATATAGATAAAACATTTCGATCTTGTGAAGCGTACGAGTGAAGCTAACACAAAAGAGTGAAATGAGCAATATGATATCATTTTGACGTGGTTATGATTGATTTCCGGAATTTACGAGATTTAAAGAAAATCTTTTGTTATAAGATTTGGTTCTTCGGAGATTTAGGAAGCAGGATCTCCTTTGATTTAATGCGGCAAATCTGTTGTGATTTCTTTGTCGGATATTTCACTTATAAAACTACTCCCTTCGTTCCCTTATTTCCATATCCTACATCTTCTACTCTTTCTTCTATTTGCTGCTATTTATATTCTAGTTTCTATTTTTTTTTTTTTTGGAACTTCATTCTTTCATTTCCTCTTCCCGTCCTCAAGCCAAGCGAGTAATGGTTTGGAATTCGTAGGTATAAGATTTGGAATGAACATAGCTAATGCTTTTAGAAAGAAATGGTAATGGCACGATTTTTGATTTGTCAAATTACCAGAATATCGAGAGAGATGGAACCATCAAGATGATATGTTCTTGATATGTTTGAAGATTGGATAGAATGTAAGAGCCGTGTAACATGGCATATGATGATGGTACTGTGAATCATCACGTTCCATTAGAAACTTAACATGAGTTACTGTAATATAATGAAGTTGATCAAGTTTCATTATATTATACTAATTCATATATCAGTTCTCAACACTACTTCAAAAACATTCATATTTTAAGCTCGGAGATTTCAGAATTTAGAAACTAACACAGTTTCTTTTATATTGTAACGCAGATATTACGGAGAAATAAATGATTTCTGATAAGGATAGTTGTGAAAACATCCTCAGAAATATGGGGAATATTTATAATGAAAGATATGATAATATCTTGGAATTTCTAATGTCGAAGGATGATGATGAAGATTGACCCGTAAGGGTTTAGATTCAGAAGCAAGGTGTTTGCTACAGAATCGTCATGATTCTTTATGTACAAGTTTAATCCTTGAAATTTGTTCAGAGTCTCCTTCATGGTTTGCTCAATCCGGTTTTCAGTACCAAATTTTTCTATCGAGCGTTCCTAACACTTCCTCCTTTTATCATCAACTTTTGGTCATTAAGACCGTCTCCAACATGCTGCTTCGTCAGCATTTCAAGAACTACTTCATAGTTCAAGACGTTTTTCAGAAACTTCACATTCGGGGTATGAAATTTTTAGAGATAAACGTCATAGGTATAACTGGAGAAGTTCTGCTAGATTTTCAAAATACGACTTGCGGATTCCGCCAAAGGGATGCCGAGCTGCTGGTACATGATGTCGTGAAATATAAAAGATTCACCGATACAATGGCTAAAGAACAAGGTATAAATATCGAAGTTATAATAGGAGTAGTCTCACTGAGAAGTCGAAATGAAGCTGTGACAAAATTAGCTTCTTGAAAAGGAATTGTAGAGTTGTTTTTGCTAACGAATGATAAGGAATTCAACGCGGATGTGATTTAACTAAAACTTTGGTTTCGAAAGTTTTTCAGGTGCATAATCGCATGCAATAAATCTTTCTTCCATAGACGAGGTGCAGCGGTTTCTACTTCTCGATCGAGGTGTTTTTAAGAATCATGAAAGATTTGAACGCGGATTGGATCATCAAGATAAATGAGGTTTAGGATGAAATCAAGTGGCAAACTTGAAGAATTGTTTAGTTTCATATATGATAATCGATATTTTAATTCATTTTAATTGTCCAAAGTTAGCAGTCCAATAGTCCAATTGTTCAATGGTCCGATAATTTAATAATGTATATATATATATATATATATATATATATATACATAATATTCGAATTAAATAATACATATCGTGACCCGTGTACCGGACTCGGTGTCGATCACAACTCAAAGTATATATATATTTTGGAATCAACTCCGACCCTGTATAGCCAACTCCCACCTTCACATATAGAGTGTCTACGGTTGTTCCGAAATATATGTATAGATGGGTCAATATGATAAGTCGAAACCTTGTATACGTGTCCCGTTTATTTAAAGTGCGTAAAATAAATAAATATATATCATGACCCATGCACCGTGTTGTCTCAGAATTAATCTAACGTATTGCGTACATGTGTCCCGACTTAAAAATGCATAAAAGTAAATAACAGAGATTAAATGACGATAAATAAAATTGCGAGAATGTAAATTGCGATAAATTAAATGTTAATCAGTTAGCTGGGAACAGTTAGCCGGAATAGTTAGCGTGGAATCCTTAATAGATTTTCAATTAGTTAATTCGTGTGTTTCTAACAATTTTTAATTTGTCCAATGTTTCTTCTTTATGCCACTTGTTGGATTCGGATAGGTAAAAAAATATCCCGATATGAAATTTGAATGGAAATGGTTATTCTGGGGTGAGCGGTTACAAATATCAGTGGTTGTAAGTAGGATAATAGATAACCGTTGAATCAGATTCGAAGAATGTACAGTGTAACTTATTAATGTGAAATCCAAATATTCCTCGGGTGCTACCCACCCGTTAAAATATTTTCATCATTAACAGTTTGTGCGAAAGAATGTTTAATTACAATCTTTATGAAAATATACTTGCATATATATTTTCTTCAGATGTAATTATGGATTTAATGAGTCAATAAGGTATTAAACTCATTTAATTTATCGTTAGCACTGAATTACATGATCTCTAAAACATTAGAGATTACATGATTGCCATGTCGAACGAAGATATATGAGATAAAACGTAAAGCAAAGGTAATCGATATAGAACGATATGTCGAACGAAAATTAGGTAGATAGAATGATACGTAGAACGGTGACTATACTCAAGGTATAGTTTATGACGTTAAGGTTTACGACGCGGTTGTGGCTGCTGCTGGTGTTTGTAACCGTCGCACCATATTCTCCATAGCCGTCACACGAGCGCGAAGTTCGTTAACTTATGCTTGTACTCCGGGATGATTGGCGATTGAAGCGAGCGGATGTATAAGATTCGAAATATGAGATGGTATGTAATTTATGATGAGATATCCGGAAAAAGGGGAAAAGAAATGGTTCCTCGAACAGGTTCGTCGGTAAGTGTTTCAGGTTTATAGCCAAAAGAATAATTTAGTGGATGGAAAGGATCCTCGATGTGAAATGATTTTCGGATGTCGTATGGTATTCTAACTTTATAGAATATCTATATATATTACCAAAGATTTCTTAGACTTCAGAGGAATTTACAGCATATGTCAGGCAAATCTAAGATGCGCTAAGATATGAATTTCGTCTATACACTATCGATGCACTAAATGCAGTAAGACGTGTCTAGACTAGAGAATGATAGGCAGGCAATTCCCTAAGGATGATAAGCAGATGGTTTCCGACTAGAAATGATAAGCAAAACTTTTTAACAGGCAGACACGGTCAAAGTCCAGTCTCACTAATGTATCCTAACAACTACCAGTCAGACACACTAATGGGTGACCTGGTTCGCTAAGACCAACGCTCTGATACCAACTTTAACAACCGGTCCTAATCCTCTTGGACGGAGTCGTCAACAGTTGGTCCCATTGCGATGATCGACTCCAAGTAATATCCTTAACATGAGCCAATACACAGCGGAAGACTTAATTTGTACCTGAGAATAACATGCTTTAAAAGGTCAACATAAAGTTGGTGAGATATATAGGTTTGATGCTAGCAGCGTTATAACAATGGACCACAAGATTTCATATATAAACATTTAATAAAGATATTCTAAGTGGTTGAGCACTTGGTAACCATACTTAACAATTAATCACGTCGCATATTCCCTTTAATATGAAATCTTACTACACCGTACCAAGTGTAGTCACGAAACGAAGTACTGTGCAACCGTTGAATACTGGTCGTCCAGTCCGGTTGGGGTTGTCAGGCCCGATAGATCTATCAACAGGATTCGCGTTTACAATACCGCTGTAAATAGTAGTTACCAAGCTACAGGGAAGTATGCCAGTGGTACAACTCAACGTAGAATATATTTTTGATCACTTGTGTCCATAACGTAAATCATTTATAAAAACAGCGCATGTATTCTCAGCCCAAAAATATTTAGAGTTTAAAAGGGACTATATACTCACCATACTGTATTTTGTAGTAAAAATACATTTAACATCATTGAACACGTATAAGGTTGGCCTCGGATTCACGAACCTATATCAGTATTATATATCAGATGATGTTAACACATATAATAACTATCAAATAAGTTTAGATATTATTATTTGTGATATACTTGTTATATGATATATATATAAGTTATAGGTATTAAATATATTTATTAATTTTAATAAAAATCTCCTGTTAAACTATCTTAAATAATTAATTTATTTATAATTAATGTATATTTTGTAAATATATATATCTTATCAGTTAAAATATAATAATACGCAATGTTTGTATAATTATAGTATTATCTACAACTTAATTTTTGTTATATAAATATATCTAATACCATTTTATATAAAATATAAAAGTATGTAATATTAATATTGTTATGGCAATTGTAATAAGTATATTTTTATCTAAACAGTCTTTCCTTGTTATAATAATAATAATAATAATAATAATAATAATAATAATAATAATAATAATAATAATAATAAATTATACCTTTTCTTCACTAAAAAGAACTAAGTTGCTCAAGACGGGACTCGAACCCGTGACCTACTGGATACCCGCAGGTAACCTTAACCATCCGTCCATATTCATTTTCCTGATTTATTTGGTACATCAACTCTTTTAATTAACTCATGTATTAATTTATCAGACCCAACAGCAGGATCATTAACGGCCCAACAATCAAACAAGACTCCAGCCCAACTAATTAATTGACGAGCCCGAAAGGTTAAATACACGGCCCAACATATTCTTTTGATAATAAAAAGAATTCTGTAGTGGCCTGGGTTCGAACCCAGGACCTTCTGTTTCTAAAGCAAACTCCCAACCATCCTTCCATCCCTGATTTACTATTATTATTCTAAACTTGGACCTATAAATCATGTTTCTGTTTTCTCCTTCTAATACCCAAATCAGTGAACGAAGCCTAACAAAAAAAAATATGTTGTATCTCAACCAATCGTAAGAGCAGAGCCAAAATAAAATCATGGATATCGGTTTTTTTTTACTCGATTAGGGGAAAGCATAGATGTAATCTTTCACTTTCTCTTTTTTTTTTTTTTTTTTTTTTTTAAACCGAACAAGTGGGGGTTGGAATATGTCTTTGTCAAATAAAAAGAAGATCACTTTACAGCCATATAATCGAACAAGTGGGGGTTTTCTCAACGTGGACAGAGGGAAAAAAAATGATGGGTTGAAAGGTGGTTCATAGTGGGATGCAACTTTCGATGGTGTCTCTAAATGAGTATCGTATATATTTAAAGAGGTGGAAGTGATAAAGGTGGTGGTCTCGTGGTGGTTAAAACCGAAACAAGCAAGTGCAATAATTCAACAACAAGGTAGCTGTACATAGAGGCAATAAAGTGACGGTGTAGATGGCGGTTGTGACAGAAATAGAAAAGGGAACGGCAGCGTATTAGGGTAACGGTTTGTGTTAGGGTGTCTTTTCAAAGAAGAAGGAAAGAGAAAGAGTCAAGAGGGAGAAAAGTGGTGGTTGCGAAGGTGACGGATGGGAGCGGTAGTAGAGTTCGTCGACGGTGGTTTACAACCAGAATAGCAAACAAGTCGTGTAAATTTAGTGGTTTGAGAGAAAGACGATAGTGGTGTGTTCGATTGTTCTTTGATCAAAACAGAAGGATGATGACAAGTTGTGTAGTGATGAAGGTTGTGGTTGTTCACGGTGGTGGAGGTGGCGATTGGGGTAGAAGATAATGAAGATCGTTGATGGTTGGTTTCGCAGAAAGTGAAGGAGAGAAAACATATATAAGTGTTTTTGTATGAAACTCTATCTATATGTATATATATAAATTTATGATATATATAAAATAATACAGTAAGAAGAAAATATGCAATGAGACAAACACAGTGGAGCCATCGGATATATATGTGGTTATTATGTTGCCGACAGTTTCACGGGGTATATTTCATACCCCGTTGTTAAATAGTGATGATAAAAATTCTTCAAAAGAATTCCAAATTTTTACATAAAATATAATTATTCGTATTGCTCAGTATTGGGGAAAACCAGTTGTAAAAAAAAAATTATTTGACAGATATTGTCGGCCCCAAACAATATATACGGAGTACAAAAACTTAGACTGAAAAGGTGAAAAATATATATATATTTATAAAAACTATTATCCTTTTAATCAAATTATGGACCAACTTTCATTTTTAAAACCTCATATATATATATATATATATATATATATATATATATATATATATATATATATATATATATATATATATATATATATATATACATTAGATCTATAAATAAACGTCAACCGACAGTTATAGAAATGTACTACTAGGCTCAAAATTTAATATTCAATATATCTATATATAAATATTTAATTAACAAATTTTGTTGCGTAAATAAATATATTAATTATATATTTTAAACAATTAGATTTAATATAACCATTTACATATATACAAATAATATATATATATATATATACATATATATATATAACTATATAATTAAAAATAATAGTTTGTATTTTGTTTTACATATATATTTATAACAACAATTCGTATAATAGTTTACTAATGTAATTCAAGTTAATATATATATATATATATATATATATATATATATATATATATATATATATATATATATATATATATATATATATATATATATATATATATCTACAAACAACAACGGTTCGTGAATCATCCGGCATGGTCTAAGGGTAACCGATTATCCAAATATAGTTTTCAAACTTTCTAGACTCAATATTAGGGTTTTTGCTTATCGTGTCGGAAACATATAGAGATTTGGGTTTGAATTTGGTCGGAAATTTCCGGGTCGTTACATATATACACTCCAATGATCAGCTCTTAGCAGCCAATGTGAGTCACCTAACACATGTGGGAACCATCATTTGGCAACTAGCATGAAATGTCTCATAAAATTACAAAAATATGAGTAATCATTCATGACTTATTTACATGAAAACAAAATTACATATCCTTTATATCTAATCCATACACCAACGACCAAAAACACCTACAAACACTTTCATTCTTTAATTTTCTTCATCTAATTGATCTCTCTCAAGTTATATCTTCAAGTTCTAAGTGTTCTTCATATATTCTACAAGTTCTAGTTACATAAAATCAAGAATACTTTCAAGTTTGCTAGCTCACTTCCAATCTTGTAAGGTGATCATCCAACCTCAAGAAATCTTTGTTTCTTACACTAGGTTATTATTCTAATACAAGGTAATAATCATATTCAAACTTTGGTTCAATTTCTATAACTATAACAATCTTATTTCAAGTGATGATCTTACTTGAACTTGTTTTCGTGTCATGATTCTGCTTCAAGAACTTCGAGCCATCCAAGGATCCGTTGAAGCTAGATCCATTTTTTTCTTTTCCAGTAGGTTTATCCAAGGAACTTAAGGTAGTAATGATGTTCATAACATCATTCGATTCATACATATAAAGCTATCTTATTCGAAGGTTTAAACTTGTAATCACTAGAACATAGTTTAGTTAATTCTAAACTTGTTCGCAAACAAAAGTTAATCCTTCTAACTTAACTTTTAAAATCAACTAAACACATGTTCTATATCTATATGATATGCTAACTTAATGATTTAAAACCTGGAAACATGAAAAACACCGTAAAACCGGATTTACGCCGTCGTAGTAACACCGCGGGCTGTTTTGGGTTAGTTAATTAAAAACTATGATAAACTTTGATTTAAAAGTTGTTATTCTGAGAAAATTATTTTTATTATGAACATGAAACTATATCCAAAAATTATGGTTAAACTCAAAGTGGAAGTATGTTTTCTAAAATGGTCATCTAGACGTCGTTCTTTCGACTGAAATGACTACCTTTACAAAAATGACTTGTAACTTATTTTTACGACTATAAACCTATACTTTTTCTATTTAGATTCATAAAATAGAGTTTAATATGAAACCATAGCAATTTGATTCACTCAAAACGGATTTAAAATGAAGAAGTTATGGGTAAAACAAGATTGGATAATTTTTCTCATTTTAGCTACGTGAAAATTGGTAACAAATCTATTCCAACCATAACTTAATCAACTTGTATTGTATATTATGTAATCTTGAGATACCATAGACACGTATACAATGTTTCGACCTATCATGTCGACACATCTATATATATTTCGGAACAACCATAGACACTCTATATGTGAATGTTGGAGTTAGCTATACAGGGTTGAGGTTGATTCCAAAATATATATAGTTTGAGTTGTGATCAATACTGAGATACGTATACACTGGGTCGTGGATTGATTCAAGATAATATTTATCGATTTATTTCTGTACATCTAACTGTAGACAACTAGTTGTAGGTTACTAACAAGGACAGCTGACTTAATAAACTTAAAACATCAAAATATATTAAAAGTGTTGTAAATATATTTTAAACATACTTTGATATATATGTATATATTGTTATAGGTTCGTGAATCAACCAGTGGCCAAGTCTTACTTCCCGACGAAGTAAAAATCTGTGAAAGTGAGTTATAGTCTCACTTTTAAAATCTAATATTTTTGGGATGAGAATACATGCAGGTTTTATAAATGATTTAAAAAATAGACACAAGTACGTGAAACTACATTCTATGGTTGAATTATCGAAATCGAATATGCCCCTTTTTATTAAGTCTGGTAATCTAAGAATTAGGGAACAGACACCCTAATTGACGCGAATCCTAAAGATAGATCTATTGGGCCTAACAAACCCCATCCAAAGTACCGGATGCTTTAGTACTTCGAAATTTATATCATATCCGAAGGGTGTCCCGGAATGATGGGGATATTCTTATATATGCATCTTGTTAATGTCGGTTACCAGGTGTTCACCATATGAATGATTTTTATCTCTATGTATGGGATGTGTATTGAAATATGAAATCTTGTGGTCTATTATTATGATTTGATATATATAGGTTAAACCTATAACTCACCAACATTTTTGTTGACATTTTAAGCATGTTTATTCTCAGGTGATTATTAAGAGCTTCCGCTGTCGCATACTTAAATAAGGACGAGATTTGGAGTCCATGCTTGTATGATATTGTGTAAAAACTGCATTCAAGAAACTTATTTTGTTGTAACATATTTGTATTGTAAACCATTATGTAATGGTCGTGTGTAAACAGAATATTTTAGATTATCATTATTTGATAATCTACGTAAAGTTTTTTTTTAAAACCTTTATCTATGAAATAAAGGTTATGGTTTGTTTTAAAAATGAATGCAGTCTTTGAAAAACGTCTCATATAGAGGTCAAAACCTCGCAATGAAATCAATTAATATGGAACGTTTTTAATCAATAAGAACGGGACATTTCAGTAATCACTATTGATTTTCCTAAATTTAGGGGATTTGAATATAATCGTTTGAAATCTGTGAGATTTGGATTCCGGTAATTAAGGAATTTGAGATTTTCTTTGATTAAATGCGGTGAATTGCCTCGATTGTTGTGCTTGGAATTTTGCTATAAATTAACTTCTTCTGTTTCATTATCTTCACCACTTCTATATTTTCTTCCTCAATTCATACTTCCAAAAGATTTAGGAAATGCTTAATCCAGTTCTGATTATTGTTATTATATTGACCATATATACAGTCATTCTTCTTTTTCTTTTACCACCAGAGGAATTTGTTTTCTTCTACTATTCCCTTGGGGTTATAATGTTTTTAATTCTCCCGTGTCTTTACGTTGCAATACGTATTGATATGCACGGTTTGTAATTTATGTGTTGTTATCGGGCTTTATATTTTCCCTTATATGTCGGAGCTCTATGCTCTTGTTTTCTCTTCTCAACTTTAAGTAAAGCGAGTAATGGTCCAGAATTCGTAGGTATGAAGTTTCGAATGAACATAATTAATGTTCTAAGAAAGCAATTGTAATAGCACGATCTTGATTTGTCAAATTACTAGAATATCCGGAAAAGACCGAATCATCAAGAAATATATTTCCTTGATATGTTTAGAGGTTAAATAGAATGAAAGAGTTATGTAACATAGTTCATGATGATTGTAAGGTCTGCGAATCATCATCTTCCATTAGAAATTCAGCATGACTTCGGAGCAAGATATTCTCTAAAGATATCATCGGATCCAGAATTACCTGGATTCTTTGAAAATAAGGTTTGGTCCTTGTATTTGTCCTTGGTCTCCTTCATGGTTAGCTCAATCCGTTTTTCAGTTCCAAATCTGACCTTTTTCAATACGTTATTCTTTATCATCAAACTTTTGGCCATTAAGACCATCTATAGCTTTTGCTGCTTCGTCAGCATTCTCAAGGTTAACGAATCTGAATCGTTGGTTATCAATCCGAGATGGTTTCAAGAGATTTTATTTTTAGATGATTAAACGCTGATTGTAATCGTTAACGGATCTAATGGTTGACGAATATGCGTTGTTGATTTCAAAAGTAATGAATGAAAATTTCGATGGTTTGATGTGATAATTCATCATAGAATACAAATGAATATAATTCATGAATGTAGTGATCTTTAGGAAGATAACACTTGCTAAAGCTTTACTTAGATTCCGATACGTCAAAATCAGAATATGTAGTAGTTGTTCTTTAGTGAACGGATACACATATCTTGTGAGTGTAATTAGTATAGTTACTGATTATTGAATCAGAATTTGAAGAATGTATAATGTAACATATTAATGTGATATATAAATATTTCTCGGGTTTTACCTACCCGTTAAATATTTTTACAATTTACAGTTTGTACAGAAGGATTTTTAATTACAATCTTTATGAAGATATATATTCGTATATATTCTTCAGGTGTAATCATGGATTTAATGAGTTAATATAATATTAAACTCATTTGATTTACGGTTGAAGATAATCTCCAAAGCCTTAGAGATTTCATAATTGTCGCGAAATATTTCGCTAATGAAGTTATGAATCAATACTTCATCGTTCATTGTTTATTGATATACCTCGGTATATGATATTGATGCTCGTGGAGTTCTTGTGAAATTTACAAGGCACGGATAATGTTTTCTAGAAAGTTTCGAGTACATCGAAAATAGAAGTGAAAAATCAAATATGTATTTGAATAATACACTTAGTTTATTATGAAATGGAGTTTATTGTGCTGAAGCTGTGATTAATGATTGTTAAGTCATTAACGAAGGATGTACATCATAGCATATTAATGATATGATTTAACCAAGTAGTACATACTAGTTAAGATTCACACGTAATAGCTTAGTACGAAAAGATTTATTATTGCTCCAAACCATATATATATAAAGTATACATATATAAATTTTTTTTTTCCAAGAAGAATGAGTCAATACATCTTAACTCACAATTACTAATATTCCTTGGTATCTATGGGGCGTATGATGTTGATATCTGAAGTACCGAGTGTGATGTTGAGGTGTGGGATGCGGATGTTGTTGTTGGTGAAGCTGATGCTGTTGGTGGTGATGTTGATGGTACTGGTGGTGCTGGTTATGCTGCTGGTGCTGCTGATGCTCTTAGATTTTGCACCATATTCTCCAGAGCCACTACTCGAGCGCGAAGCTCGTTGACTTCTTCTACTATTCCGGGATGATTGGCGGTTCGGACAAGTGGATGAATAAGTTCTAGAATTCTGGATATTAGATATTCGTGGCGGGATATCCTGGAAATGAGGGTGAAAATGGTGTTCCGGATTGGTTCGCCGGTAAGTGCTTCAGGTTCTTCACCAAGAGGTGAATTCGATTGGTGGAAGGGATCACCTTCTTCTTGTCTCCATTGATTGAGTCGACTACGAACCCATCCCCAATTCATCCATAATTGATGATGACTAATTGGTTCGTTCATTCCGGTTATGCTGCCATTGGAGCTCGAGGAGTTCGAGGAATCAAGTGAGAAATCCATTTTATATGATTGGATAAAGGGTTTTTTGTTATGAATGGGTGTTGAATACTGAATGATATATTCGTCTCCTCGATATACGTATATATAGCAAAAAGATTTCCGTATTTTACGGAGGAAATTTAGGAAAAGTGTTTAGACAAAGTCTATTGGATAGATATGATAAGATATGATTTGTCTATACTCCATTTACGCAATAATTGCAGTAAGATGTCGGAGGATCAAAAATGATAAGCAGTGAGAAGTAGTGATCGGTCGCGACTAGTAGTGAGAGGCAGCGTTGAGTAGTAGTAAGCAACAAAAAATAGCAAGGAGTGGTGGTATAAGATGATGAGTATGTCCAGGCAGTGTCTTCGTAGTGCCAAGTCGAAATCAGGGGTGACGGACAGTGTCGGGTAGCGACAAATTGTGACGTGATTACACACTCCTTATAGGTTATAATAACAATTAAATAGTACAATGTAAATTTCTACTCATATTTGAAATTAAACAGTTTATGTTCTAAACGGTATTTATCCAAGTAACATACTTGACTCGCTCCCAATTCCTTATTTTGCGATGTCGGAACTTCTATATGAGTTACCGTAATGTAATCCCGGTCACTATATTACGCTATCTCACATTTCCATTCGACATCACTCCATAAGTTCAAGATGGCGTAATCAACTTAATTTATTTAAATCTCGCGTCGCGTGTATGTATGTGTTTTGTAGTATGGTGTTCATTTCAAGTCCATATCATATGAGTGTAAGGTGTATATGTACGTGATGTAATGTGTAGCCCTACATGTAGCATAGTGACACATACAGTGTAAGTACGATGCATAAAAGTCGTCCAAGACACACGGCTATAGACTAGACTTCACTAATGCGCCCTACGGTTAGACACACTAATGTATCCTAGTTCTCTATAGCCAAAGCTCTGATACCATCTGTAACACCCCATCGAAAATCGCTTTAACGGAATGTTAACTCTGGTCCCAGTGCTTGGCTTGACTTCTACTTAACAGCAATATTCTACAGCGGAAGCAATTAATACCTGAGAATAAAACACGCAAAACGGATCAACAACAATGTTGAGTGAATCTACAGGTTTTAGGTAAACAATACAGTATGTTTAAGAAATACATTTCGAAAACGGTTATTAGTGGAAGACCACCAAGGTTCAATGTTAAAAGTTAGACAACTCCGTGTCCCATTTCAAAAGTTTGTTGACACTACCATGTCAAGTTTCAATCATTTGTAGACAATACCATGTCAAGTTTCAAATATTCGTAGACAATACCATGTCAAGTTTTATCTCATTTGTTCGTAAACCACAGTTTTAAATAACGTTGTATAGTATCTGAAGAACAGTTATCAGAAATATAGTTTAGTTTCCTTGACCACAAGATTTTACAAGTATAACTCCAAGTTGCGAAACGTTTGCATAATCTATGAGCACCTGAATACTAGCAATGACCCAAGTATAGAATCCACTATACCTGCCTTTACCTCATAAAAATGTTATACACTTGTACGAATGTATTATGTTCAAAATAAATGCACCACAGTTTTTATAGCGGGTGAGGTTGTCAACCTAACGGATCCGTCCATCTAAATTGTGCCTACACCGATGGTATTTAAAGTATTCAAGCTAGAGGCTTTGTGTACAAACTCAATATGCATATATAGTACTCGTGTCAATACAAAAGCATTTAAAAATGTAAGTATAACAGCATGTATTCTCATCCCTGAAAATATGTAAAAAGCGGGACTGTAGACTCACCTTTGAATAAAGCTCGGATTGAAAAATGGACAATTTACTTGTACGGTTTATTGCCGAGTAATGCAACCTAAGTATATGTATTTAGGTTGGTCAATAAATATGTCTTAAACAAGTGTGATTTCATAGTATAAGTTGTCTTATTGCTCGAATCGACGCGTTTCAAAGTAGAAGTCAACATACAGTCAACTAATTCATGCAAGTCAAACAAAGTCAACCGAAGTCAAACCGAAAGTCAAACTTGGTCAAAGTAGTCAACTAAATTCAACATCAGTAGGTTCATGTCAAATGTTGGTCAACATGTCAAACCTAAGTCAAACAACACGTTTTAGATCATAATTGGTCAATTTCACAATTTTAGTTTATCGTTGTGCACAAAGTTCATGTACATGTAGCAAACTTAGCATATTATCTCATAGTACAAAATTCAAGTAAACATGGAAAACTCCAGATCATAAGTATACTCAAAATCGATTCCAAAAAGCCTGGCCAGGGTCTCATACGATAATTAAAAGTCAGGAATCAGAAGGGATACATTTATGGTTTGCCAAGTCAGTTTCTGACCGCGTACTGATTTCGTTTTGGCTATAACCGGAGCTAGGGACATGAAATTGATACAAGACTAGTGGCCATGGTTCAAGGACAAATAAAACTAACACATATCAAAAGTTGAGCAATTTTTGTTTAGCCAATTTGTACAGTTTATTCATGCAATTTGAATGTTCAGTTTTCAGCTCAATTCAGAATTTACATAATGTGTGGCCCTATTGTGCCCAATGTATAAGGTTTCAGAGATTGACATTAACTAACCATATGTCACATATCATGTTAAGATTCATTTTCCAGAAGCATACATGCTAATTCAATAAACACAAACCACAGAGTATAAAACAGGGAGCAAGTTGCTGTTTAGATTCTAGTTTAGTTAGTCACATTCGTATGCAATTATCCGAAGATATAGATACAATTTGACTATGATATCTACATGAAAAGTGAATTAATTTTTCTTTAAATTTCAAATATGCAAAGCTTTAATCTCAGAAGTTAATATATTTTATCATACAAGGCTGTTTTCATGCAAGTGTTGTATAAATCCACTTTTTCACTAAATCATGCATTTCTTAAGTTATACATAAGCAAACAACATGATATCCTAGTGTAACCTGAGTGTTTTTAAATTACCTATCCAATGGTTTTAATTTCACAATCCAATTCGTGGTCTATCAAACCCAGAATTTCCGATCAATCACAAAAACACAACGTTAATTTTAATTGGTCATAACTTGATCATCCGGAAACGAAATCAAGTGATTCCAAAGCCTAAAGTTAATAGTTTTTCGAAAGCTAATCATCTAAACATGTTATAAGATCAGATCAAAAGTCAACTCTTATCAGATCCTAGAGAATAAAATTCGTTTTTCATGTAAACAACATCAATTGATCAAATTAAAGACACCAATCAACAATAACGCGTATACACTTGAGCAATTGACAACATAAACTATGAAACATCAATAAAATTAGATTTTTAATAATTTGGGTTTGAGAGATTTTACCACTAATCAAGCAATTACTTGTATCTACGCGTAGAAGAGAACTAGAGGAACACGAATCCGCAAGTGATTTAACGATCAAGCAATTGTGTGATGTTTAATTTGGGATTGAATATGGTGATGATATGATGAAGATGAGGCTGAATGAGAGGGAAAAAAATGGAACATGTTCTCTTATTATTTAGAATTTAAGGGAATGAAGTTAGTTGCCTAAAAACTAAAAGTCAACAAACATGTGCCTAAACTAATAGTCAACATGCATTGGCTACTCATGGGATCAAGGATGATGAGGTATGAGGTCATGGCCATGTGGCCTCGGGCTCGGGTCTCGGGCTCGTTTTGTGTAAAAGCTCGTTCGCGCGTGGTTCGTTTCGAGTGCCATTAACCGTACCGAATCTCCGGAACGTTAACTAGTCGTTGAAACAAAATCACCGTGTTTAATTCATTAAGTAAATAATAAATTAAATTTCTTTCATAAGTTCAATAATTATTAAGAATAATTATTCTATCGTTTTTCGGAGTTCCGTTAACTGAAAAGTTTTCTAGGCGATTAACTTTAATCGTATCGTGTCTAGTTTAATTCGTCAACCGAATTAAGTTCACTAATTAATATAACATTTAATTCAAGTAATCCACTAAGGATCAAGTACGCATTTAATTACTTTAAATACGAAAAAGTTTCACGTAGCCACTGTTAACTATTCTGGAAAAAAAATTGGCGTATGAAAATTGTATGATTTAACTAACGATCGTCAAGTATTTAACGGAAGTTTTAGCGGAAAAACTCGGGTTGTTACATCAGGGAGAGTAAATCGAGAAGTTCTTCGAATCGAGAGACCCATGAATCGAGATCCTGATGCATATAGATACAAATGGTTCGCTGAGAGCAATAATTTTAAGAACATTTGGAACATTTCGTTTCTAAGCAGAAGAGCAGTTTTGAAGTATTGTCTGATGGATTACGTATTAATTCATATTTGATTGATTGGTCTGAGGTTATCGGCAAAAAAGATTTGTCTAAGCCACTTCATTTCTTTTTGTCAAAGTTAGTAATTAAAGTTAAAATTTTAGAAGAATAATTTTTAAAATTCACACGTTGCCGTTATTTTGTGTTGGTGCTTGTATTGTAATCCCCAGTTCTATGTTTAATACGCGTTTAATTCAGTCATTTCATGTATGAACAATTACATTTGAATATTGGTTTGTGCTTATTAATGGTTATCTTGTTTAACCAATACCTTAGGATGAGTTTAGAGTTGTTGGTTGACAACTTTGACCATCGCCCGATGGAAGGCACCATCGGACGAGGGACGTGGATCATCGGTCGATGGTCAAGGACCATCGCCCGATGGTCATTGCAGATGACTATAAATATGGGTGACGGGTACATTGATAGTTTAGATACCCTAATCACTTGTAGCCGTCTTTATGGTCTCTGCAATCGTCCCTAACACAACCTCAACCAAATAACAATTCTAGACATCGATCTAATCTCGTGTAGGTTTGATTCTTCGATCCCGAAGGGTTAATCATATTCGGCTCACCTATTCTAGTGATTCAGCATCTAATTTTAAGTTTGACATTTGATCTAAGGTCCTCAATTCATCAACATTTTGAGATGGAAGAATTATTATTTTTAAGGCCACTCCCTATCGTAACTAAACTATTCATCCTCTTAACCTTCCACATCAGCGCCACATCAACACTAATATCCTATAACTAACTCATAATTAAACACTTCCTATAATGGCTAAAACAATACTATTCTTAATATACAACGTACAAGCAATAAAGCATCAAGTCCAACAATAAAAAGCAATTGGACCCACAATTCATATAACTAAAATTAAAACTTCCGTTAAATTGATGGTGGATGCGGGTAACTAAAGCGGGTAACTAGCTCGTGCCTATGGTTAGTTACGGATAATGACAGGTAATGAACGGATAGTGAGTGGGTAATGAACTATAGGGAGTGGTGTAATGATTACTTACTATGCTGTAAGATGAGGTATCACCTTTTAGCTATGAGAGGTTCTTTCAAGCTTTGTACGAAGATACTTTGCAATTTTCTTCAAGACATGATCATTCACATAATTGTCTCCACTACACCTTTATTATGGTTTTGACATGACACCATACCATATACATATGTACTTACATATTAAGATATCTACGGAGTATTTGTTATTTATGTATACGTAATATGTATATTTATATTCTATATTTATATTTTTATATACTACTTATTATATATTATATATTTATATAATAATACTCCCTAAATACGTATAAATTTATTTATAAACATACTAAAAGCTTTGTGCCTATCCAAAATAACAGCTGGAACAACACACTACATGTACACAACGATTAGGACGTATGATGTAGTATCATTTATGACTGTAAAAAATGGTAAACTAACATAGTAAGTGATGATGAAGTTTTAAATTTACTTATACCGTTTTTTAAAAAAATATCTAAACATATTTTTTAGAGCTATATTTAAAATTGTATTTCCTTCGTCTTATATTAATACTCCTTCGTCTTATATTAATACTCCACAAACAAAAAACATACAGTTTAAGGAAATTTTTATAAAAGTACTCTACCTTCTGTTTCTTTTTCAGTTTTACCTTTATATTTTTATTCTCCTTTAATCTTATCCACATACATTAAGGACATAATAGAACTTAACTTCTTATTCATTTATATTGGAAGTGAACAATTAATTTGGGACATTCAAAAATGCAATACTGGACTTTTAATATCGGACAGAGGAAGTAATAGGCTGCTACATTATGAGTAAAAAAGGGAAGAGAAGAAAAATATATCGTGATGAATGCACTCACGTCGTCCTTAATCTTTTTTTTTTGCTTGGGTCGTCACGTACTTTCAAAAAATAACGCTCATCATCCTTCCGCCTAGTTGGCATCTCTTTCTTCTGTTAACCTGAAACATGTTCGAGACATTTGAGAATATATTTGTCATTTTAGTCTATTTTTCCCTTTTCTACTTCTATCTCCACTCTCTTCATTTCACTCCCTTATCTTTCATTTCATTCGTGCCGAAATTATAAATACTAATATCTTCTGACCAAATTTATTATCTAAAAGTAATTTTGGCATTATGAAAGTAAATAATGAAAGTAATTTAGAAACCTAATTATTTATGAAATGAAAAATATTCAACTATTACACTCTTAGCAAGCATACACCAACAATCTATATAACAAGCATACACCAAACAACCATTGTCATCTTCATACATCACCCATCGTCATCTTCAGCATATATCATTATCACCTCCAAACAACCATTGACCCATCGTCACCTGCAAATAACCGTCGTCACCTTCATCATACATCACCCATCGTCATCTTCATCATCTATCATCATACACCAACCACCGTCTCCTGCAAACAACCATTGATGGGTTTAAATGTAAAGTCCCGTCCTAATCCATCTGGACGAATACATTACATTTGGTTACATCGCGAGGTACTTGACCTCTATATGATACATTTTACAAACATTGCATTCGTTTTTAAAAGTCAAACTTTCATTTCATCGAAAGTTGACGGCATGCATACCATTTCATAATATATCCAACTATAATTGACTTATTAATAATCTTGATGAACTCAACGACTCGAATGCAACGTCTTTTGAAATATGTCATGAATGACTCCAAGTAATATCTCTAAAATGAGCAAATGCACAGCGAAAGATTTCTTTCATACCTGAGAATAAACATGCTTTAAAGTGTCAACCAAAAGGTTGGTGAGTTCATTAGTTTAACATAAATAATCATTTTCATCATTTTAATAGACAACAAGATTTTCATTTCTCATAAATATACATCACATGCATAGAGACAAAAATATTCATTCATATGGTGAACACCTGGTAACCGACATTAACAAGATGCATATAAGAATATCCCATATCATTTCGGGAAATCCTTCGGACATGATAAAACAACATCGAAGTACTAAAGCATCCGGTACTTTGGATGGGGTTCGTTAGGCCCAATAGATCTATCTTTAGGATTCGCGTCAATTAGTAGATCGGTTTACTAATTCTTAGGTTACCAAGCAAAAAGGGGCATATTCGACTTCGATCATTCACCCATATAATGTAGTTTCAATTACTTTTGTCTATTTCGTATAACATTTATAAAAATTGCGCATGTATTCTCAGCCCAAAAATATAAAGGGTAAAAAGGTAAATGAAACTCACCCTACAATATTTTGTAGTAAAAATATTCATACGACGATACTGAACAATGCAGGGTTGGCCTCGGATTCACGAACCTATATCATTTATATGTATATTAATACATATAATCGTAATCGAATAGATTTATATATTATATCTTAAATTATGTATCTTATATATTTAACTTGTATATATATTTAATATAGCTAATGTTTTATAGTTTTATATATACATATGATTAATATTATATCAAAAATCAACAATTTGTTATATGTAAATATTTATATAAATAATCTTAATATATATAATTTGATGTATTGAGGTAGTTGTAAATAATATACTCTTATACAGAAAGTATTTATTTGTTATAGTAATATTGTTAATATGAAAGTAATAATGATAATAATAGTAATATTGATACTTATAATAATCTAAGTGATAATTCTAATAATAATATAAATTTTGATAATAATAATAATAATAATGTTAAAAATAATAATTTTAATGTTAAAAGTAATAATAATAATAATAATAATAATAATAATAATAATAATAATAATAATAATAATAATAATGATAATAATAGTATTCATAATAATAATAATAATAATAATAATAATAATAATAATAATAATAATAATAATAATAATAATAATAATGGTAATAGTAATAATAATAATATTAATAATAATGATAATAAAAATTTTGGTAATGAAAACTACCTCAAAAGCTTGTTCTAAAAATAAATGCACCAAACGGGGCTCGAACCCGTGACCTCCCTCTAACCAAAACAACACCTTAACCATCTGTGCTGTTATTACTTTTTTGTCTAAATTCTCGACTAAATGTTATATAACTAGTATAACTGTTTCTCCCTTCTTCTTTTAATCACCAATATTATCATAATCAAGTTATTATCAACAGCTTCACATCAAACTCACCATCATGATTATGCATCATCAACAACGAATCATTATCATCAATCCTTCATCATTCACCATCATCTTTTTATCATTATAACTATCACTCATCATAGTACTATCCATCAACCTAAACAAAGAGTTTGTGTGATAAAATCTTGGGCCCAAACTTAGCCCATTCTCAGTTAAATGGGCTGCAACAGTAAGTAGGTTTTGTTGGGTTTTTGAGTCAGTTTGCGTGAGATGAACCAGGAATAAAGATGAAACAGAAAATCTTAATTCATCATATTTAATATTCTAAATCTAGTAATAATATCTTATCATCATCCATATCTATCATCAACCTCGCCATTCATCAATAACATTTTGGAAACACAAGAAAACACGCGTAGCACAGAAGAACAATGATGAGGGTTCAATGGGTTAATCATGGTTTGTTCTTGGCGATCATAACAATCGGACACCAGAAATTGTTGGATTTTGGTTCAACTAAAATCATAACATGGTAACCCACCACGTATTCATCATTATTATTCGTTTACTTTTATTATATGAAACAGAAAAATCCTAGCAGCAGTCTATTTAAGTTGACAATCAGAAATGGGTGGGGTATTTGGTATTATCTATTCAACTAATACCTCACCATATGGAAAGCAAGTGTGAGTAGATAGCCACTAAGTTCGGAAATCATTTGCATGACCATATATTGTGGTCCCATGAACCGACACAATTCAAATACTCATTCCTATCAAAATCCCACGCGTATTGATTGATTAATATTCCAATCCACACTTCATCTTAAATCATTCTTTTTGTCGGCCAATCATAAAAAGGAAACACCCCTCTAAAGGCTTTCAATGACACCATATATAATCCCTTCGTTGCAGATGATTTAATGAACATAAAAAGATTGCAATTTTCATTATCCTTCTGGTGGGTTTTCGGTTAATAGAAAGAAAGAAAAAAAAAATAGAATAGAGGAATAGAAGAGGTTGCAGTTTGTAGTAAGTGCAAGGTGAGGTGGTTCTAACGGGGGATTCGAAATAGAAACAATTAAGAGAGAGAGAAGGTGGTTGTGGTGGTTTTGGTTTCATTGAGCCACGATGATGGTGTTTGTTATTATAGTTAGCTGATGGTGGATCGTGGCTCAATTGCAATTGGAGAAAAAGGATACAGTAGTAGTTGTAGAGGAAAATAAAAGAATGATGATTTTAAATGGAATTTTTGAATTGAAAATAGAAGAAGCTAGATAGGTATAGTAGCGGTAACACTCATCAATGATGACAAAGGTGGTGTTTGGTGGTCGACTATAGGTGATGGTTCCCGATTGAAATAATGATCAAGGGTGATGGTGAATGTAAATCTATAACTCTCTCCCTCTTTATCCTTTGTATATGTAATTATATATATTGTGAGTGATACCGCAATAATAATTAATCACATTTTGTTTTGTAGATTTGATGGTGGTCGACAGAAATATTCGAGGCAAGAAGGAGCAAACAAAAATATATAAATCAGAAAATGAAGTGTAACGAATTCGTACAATTACTATTGGTCTCTGACAACTTGATTTGATCAGCTTGTTTGTATTGAGAAGTTATTTTGAACGGCTAACAAGTTAAAGACAGGAAGGACGAGTAAAATATCAAGAAGATTGATGTGGATGCCTAATTGCATTCGATTCTTCATTTATTTAATATTTAGTAATCTTTGTACCTTACAGAATTATTATATCTGATTTTTATTCTATTAATTTTTGTTTGTAAGGTTGACAAGTAGTTAGCGGTCTTTGAATGATGATATTCGGTTGAAAATGAGAAAGGGTAGTGGATTGTATAAGTAATTACACCAATTGATGTAGTCCAATTAATTCATCAAAGTTTTTTTGTAGTGAATGGTTCGACATATTAGTCAATCAGGAACAGAAGGAAGTTAAGAAAATTTAGAAAGCAGATATTGAAAGAAATCAAATTCGTACCATTTAAGATATTGATATCAAACACTTTGTTTCCATCTGATTGGTTTTACTCATTATAAGTATAATTATGTTAATAATAAAATATTAATAATGTAATAAGAATAATATTATTAATAATCATATCAAAATAATAATAAGAAAAATGATAAAAGTAATAAATATAATGAAAATAATGATTTTAAATAAAAATGATAATTTTTGGTATTAATAATATTAATATTAATATTGACTATAATAACAAATATTTTAAATTTCACTTACCAGTTGTAATAATAATGATATAATTATTATTAGTGATTCTAATAATAATACTAATTATAATAATATTAATATTATTATGATAATAATAATAATAACAATATAACAATTTATACACTTAAATTTCATATCTATATATTATATATTAATAATACAAATAATAATATTAATATCAATGTTAATCATAATAATAATAATGATAGTAATAATAATATTGATAAACTTGTAGTAATACTCAATATATTAATTTTACACACCGATGTTCGTGAATCGTCGGGGATAGTCAAAGTTAACTGACTTTATGTAAAAAGTTCAAAAATTTTGAGACTCAACATTACAGACTTTGCTTATCGTGTCGAAAACATATAAGATTACAGTTTAAATTTGGTTGAAAATTTCCGGGTCGTCACAGTACCTACCCGTTAAAGAAATTTTGTCCCGAAATTTGAGTGAGGTGGTCATGGCTAACAATAAAAATATTTTCCTGACGAATATGGACTGATAAATAAAGTTTTATCACCATTGAGTAATATCGATAAAACGATTTGATTATGTGAAGCGTACGAACGAAGCTGTCACAAAAGAGTCAAATGAGAAAGTAAAGATTCGCCTTAGCTTTTGACGTAGTCACGTTTGAATTCTGGAATTCAAGGGATTTAAAAGAAAATCTTGGAAATCTATAAGATATGATTATTCGGTAAATGAGGAAATTAGGATCTCTTTAATTAAATGCGATGATCTGCCTCGATTGCTCTGTCCGATATTTTCATTATAAATTTACTTCTTCCGTTCCATTATTTCCCACCACTCCCATTTTCCATACTTTAGTTCATACTTCCAAATCATCATTCAATATGCTTCATCCAGTTTTAATCCTGGATATATTCCTAATTTTCATATCGATCATTCTCCTTTTTCATCTACTACCGGAGGAATCTGTTTACTTCTACTATGCTTTTGGGGTCATTGTGTTTATCCTACTCCCGTATCTTTATATTGTTATTCGTATTAATGTACACGGTTTGTGATTCCTGTGTTGTTGTCGAGTTTTATATTTTCCCTTATGTTTCGGAGCTCTTTGCCTTTTTATTCTCTTCGCGACCTCTGGTAAAACGAGTAAAGGTCCAGAATTCGTAAGTATGGAGTTTCGAATGAACATAATATTCTAAACAAAAAAGAATGTAATAGCACGATTTGATTTGTCAAATTACCAGAATCACTGAGAATAGAACTATCAAGAATATATTTTCTTGATATGTTCGGAGATTGAACAGATTGAACGAGTCGTGTAACATGGCACATGATGACGTTATGATCTGTGAATCATCATATTTCATTAGAACTTCCAGCATGACTTACTGTAATATAATCACGTTGGCCAAGTGTCATTATATTATACTAACTCATGCTCAACTTCTTAACATTTCTCCAGAATCCATTCATAATTTAAACTCGATTTTTAAAGAAATTTAGAAACTAAAATAGTTTCCTTTATGATGCAATATAGATAGCACGAAGAGATATATAATTTCGGACAAGAATATTTATGATAATATCTTCAGAAATATCGAAGATATTTATGATGATATTTTGGAGTTTCTAAGTTCGAAAGTTGATGAAGAAAAAATTTTCCGCAAGATTTTAACATGACTTCGGAGCAAGATATTCACTAAAGGTTTCATCGAATCCCGAATTACCTGGATTCTTTGAATATAGGGTTTGGTCCTTGTATTTGTCCTTGGTCTCCTTCAGGGTTAGCTCAATCCATTTTTCAGTACCAAATTTTCCATCGAGCGTTCCTAACACTCCATTCTTTATCATCAAACTTTTGACCGTTTATACCATCTACAATTTTTCTGTTTCCTCTGCATTTAAGGCTACGATATCTGAATCATCGGTTATCAATTCGAGGGTTTTAAGAGGATTGTGTTTTTAAATGATTAAACGCTGATTGTAATCGCCAAGATACAAAGGATGTTCAAGATGAAATCAAGTGGCAACTTGAGGAAATATTTAACTGCAGTAGATGTAATTTATTTACGATCTTTTAAGTCAAAATGTGTTGTAATTACTATTTTCTACTCTTTTAATACTTTTTAATTGTCCATGATAGTAGTTCAATAGTCCAATAGTTCAACCAAAACTAGTATATTATAAGGATATAGTCATATAGGAACAGTTAGCTAGGAACAGTCAGCTAGGATTTAGTTAGTATAGGTTTAAAATTTTACGTAGTTAATTAATTGGTTACTAATAAATTTTTATTTTGTTCATTATTTTCTTCATTATGCCACTTGTTAAATCTTGACTTGGATTTTGATCGGCAGAAACTCGTATATGAAATTGAATTGGAATGAAAATAGTTATTCTTTGGTGAATGGATACGTATATGTGTGGATTTGAGCAGTGTTGTTAATGACTGCTGATTCTAAAGTGAAGAATGTACAGTGTAACTTATTAATGTGAAATCTAAATATTCCTCGGGTATTACCTACCCGTTAAAATATTTTCACCATTAACAATTTGTACAAGGGAATCTTTTAATTACAATCTTTATGAAAATATATATACATATATATTTTCTTCAGATGAAATCATGAATTTAATGAGTTAATATGATGTTAAGCTCATTTGATTTTCGGTTAGAACTAGAATACATAATCTCTAAAACTTTTAGAAACCACATATTCTTCGCAGAATATTTCTTCAATGAAGTTATGGATCAATACTTCATCGTTCATTGACGTTGGTACTCCTTGTTATCTATGGTGCGTATGATGTTGATGTTCGTGGGACAAATTGTGAAATTTAGGCTTGGGATTTGGATGTTGAGGCTTGTGTTGTTGGTGGTATTGGTGCTATTGGTGCTGATGCTGGTGGTGCTGTTGATGTCAGTGATGTTGCTGAAGCTGGTAATTTTTGCACCATAATTTCCAAAGCCAATACTCGAGCGCGAAGCTCGTTGACTTCTTCTACTAACCCTGGCTGATTATCAGTGTGAGGTGGAGGTTGGATATCTTCTCTAGTTCCGTTGATGGTAGCCTCAAGATGAAAAATTCTCGCAAAGAGGGTATAAACAGTATTGCGAACAGGTTCGCCAGTGAGCGGGTCGAGTACTCCGATGTTAGGCGGTAGATTCGGCTCATGATATGGAGTACCTTCTTCCCTTCTCCATAGAGTGAGTATGTCGCGAGCCCACCCCCATTTTCTCCAGTAATCATGGTAGTTGATCGGTTGGTGCACTCCCGTCACGCTGTCTTCGGAGTCAGATGAACTTGGTCGATTCGTAGAGGCCATCTTACGCGATCACAGAAAAGATTTTTTGGTATGAAACATTTAGTGACAGCAAATGATAGTTGGATGGTACTCTCAATGTATAATATGCATAGATATATATAGTACCAGGATCCCTTAAATTATGGAGAAATTTACGGAAGATATCAGGCAAAGTTTACCGTAATAGATACGCTAAGATATAAATTAGCAGATACGCTAAGATATAAATTTTGTCTATACACTATTCAGGCAATCAATGCAGTAAGATGTGTCTAGACTAAGAATGATAAGTAGATAATTTCCTAAGGATGATAAGTAGGTAATTTTTGACACTAAATCATAAGCAAAACTTTTGACATGCAGACACGGTCGAAGTTCAGACTCACTAATGCATCTAAACAACTATCAGTTAGACACACTAATGCAAGACCTGGTTCGCTAAGACCACCGCTCTGATACCACCTGTAAAGACTGATGTGCGTAGGGCTGTATACGAAATAGCTTATATTTTACTAGAAAATACTATTAAATACAATACAATTTTACACAAATTATTTATTTATTTATAAAGTGGATATACCTAAACCTTGCTACAACACTTATAGGCAGTGTACCTAATCGTATAGTAGTGTAGTTTTTAGTAAGTCCGGTTCGTTCCACAGGGATCTAGCCAAGTTTAAAGCTATATTTTTAAAACTATATTTGTAAATAAATATATATATAAATATAAGTAGTATTATTATTATAAAAGGGGGATTTTACCGTTTAATGACCGGTTTGTCGATTTTAAAACTTTAGTCGCAGTTAAAACCTAATGTAAAATATTAAAAATAAAACTTAATTTAAAGCGTAAAGTAAATGACAATAATTAAAGTGTGATAAATTAAAGTGCGATAAATAAAATGACAATAAATAAAATTGCGATAATTAAAAAGTATGATAATTAAAAGTGCAATTAAATAAAATGACAGTAAATAAAAGTGCGATGAAATATGAAATAAAGGAATTATGCTTATTTAAACTTCCGTAATCATGATGTTTGACGTGTTAATTTTAGTTTATTATCATGGGTTAATTGTCCTTTGTCCTGGATTATTCAATATGTCCATCTGGTTTTTGTCCATAACAGTCCATCAGTCATAAATATAAAATGCGAGTGTCCTCGTCAAATTATTCTTATATCCGAAGTCAAATATTCCAACTAATTGGGGACTTAAACTATAATTACACCAATTTTCCTTGTATGTAATTCACCCCTGTTTTAATAAATCCATTAACTATTAATCCATTCCCGTGTCTGGTTAAATGAACGATTATTAGTACTTATAAATATCCCGCCCATCATGTCCGATCGAGTGTATGAGGTTATTTATAGGTACGTCCAATTGTAATTTTTATATTAAATTAACGAACTATCATTCAATTAAACAGATATAAAGATCATTAATAGCCCATAGTCTAATTTCCACAAGCATCGTTCTTTTGTCCCAAACCCCAATTATGGTACAAAGCCCAATTACCCCGTCTTTAATATTTAGCCCAACATCATGATTACTTCGGCTTAAATAAGCATAATAATAACTTAGCTACGAGACATTAATTTAAAAAGGTTGAACATAACTTACAATGATTAATAATAGCGTAGCGTTACACGGACAGAATTTCGACTTACACACTTACAACATTCGCTAACATACCCTTATTATTATTAAATTAAAATTATATATATATATATATATATACATATCGTAGAGAGTGAGAGATAGATTAGAAAAAGGTGTGTGATATTCGGCTGAAAACTGCAAAATTTATAGATGTGGCGAGAGTTTTGGGGCCATGCGATCGCATGGGCTTCCTTTGCATTTGCCATGCGATCGCATGGAGTCTAGGGACAGCTTACATACTTTATTTTCTTGTTTGCCGACGGTTTTAATATATAATATAATATATATATATAATTTTAAGAATTAATTATATATTATATTATATTCATGTGCATAGTTGACTTGTAATTTTTAGTCCGTTGCGTCGAGCGTTGAGAGTTGACTCTGGTCCCGGTTCCAGATTTTCGAACGTCCTTTCGTACTATTTAATATCTTGTACTTTGTGTTTCACGGCTCGTACTTTTGTAACTTTTAGACGTTTCTCATCAATAATTTGAACCACTTTGATTGTACTTTGTACTTTTTAGCTTTTTGGTTGTTTGCATCTTCAATTCGTTGAATCTGTCTTTTGTCTTCACCTTTTATTATTTAAACGAATATCACTTGTAAATAGAACAATTGCAACTAAAAGCTTGTCTTTCTTGAGAGATAATGCTATGAATTATATGTTCGTTTTTAGCATTATCAAATATTCCCACACTTGAGCGTTGCTTGTCCTCAAGCAATATAGTCTTGAAATAAAAATACTAGAATCACTTCTTTATTCTTCACACTTTGTACATCAGTGATTTTGATTTGGCGGTATAAACAATGATAGTAACGATGTGGTTTACAGTCCCACATGACTATGAAAATTTAGATCCTTTAGGAAATTGGATCTTTATGAAAACATTTGATCTTTCGAAAATACAATCTAGCTTTTATCCTAGATAAGTTTTTCGAAATAACCCTTCACCGGTGTTTGCAAATTGTTTTTATGGGTTTGGTGGGTTTCAGATTTGAAAATTTTAGCTCAAAACGTGCGGTTTTGTGTCACCCACTTGCTAACCTTGTATTGGGAAAGCAACACGTCCAGTTTACTTGCTCCGTATATTACCTTTCGATAAACTACCGTCCGGTTGTAAAGGAAAGTGTTGAACAAGCAACTGTTGAGGCAATGTCCCGTGATATGCTTTTAATTATGGTCTATAACGTGTCGGATGCAATTACTATCCTTTGTAGGAGCAATAGTAAAGATCACCCTATAATTTTTCGGTCTGGCACAAGGTCCTGTCTTCGACCATGCTATGCAACCACCGTTCTTACGGTTGACACCCGGTTTGGTTCAGGTGACCTAATGAATTTCAGGTGAATTCCTAGGATTTTACGTTCAATGGTAATGAACGCATTGAAAATGGGTTTTCAGAAAACAAATCGGTTTGTAATTTTGATCAAAATATTTTCTCGTTCAAGCTCGAGTTTAGATATCATTGAATTCCATGAGTTTGAATTCTCAATCTTTAAGGTCAATCCCAAGGATTGAGTAATATCAGTCTTAAAAGCTGATTTTTGATCTTTAAGGAGATTATCCTTTCTGGAGATCTGATTCATTAGTCTTATAAGCTAATTTGCATGGTGTCCCCCATTGTACGAGACAGATCCTCTCATAGTTAGGATAAGTCTGACCACTTGGCGACCCTGTTTGATGCTGAGGTCCGTGGATTTCCAGCTGATTTTTGAGAAAACTTTTCAAGGTTTTTCGTAGACTCTACAACTGGTCTGGACGACAACTTCCTGACCTAAATCAAGAAGCGCGTGTCTTTTTCGGAAGACTTTACCTCCTTTTAATGATGGAATTGATTCATCGTGTAGATCCATCTTTCTTTCAAATATATTATAAGAAACTGGGTAAAACTGATAAAATTGTCCAAAACAAAAGTATCTTCAATTATTTGTACAAAAATATGTGATATATGTTCTAAATAATTTGGTAAATTTTTCCCACACTTGGCTTTTATTTTCCTTTCTTTGCCTTTTTATTTTCCTCTATTCCATTTTAAATGAATTCTAACATTTTGGGTTGTTTCTCAATTTATGTCCTTTCCGAGGTAACAATAATTTCGGTGTTAACATCTAGTTTTATCGTTCATAAATATGTATAAACATGATTTTGAATTCATTTAATTGAAAATTTTGAAATTTTTTTACTAGAATTGGTAGTCAGTATATAAGACTAGGGCTGTTCTTTATTATCAGAGAGCACTAGATTCTAATACAACTACTGCGTTACTAGTATTTTTAATGGTAACCAAGTGTTTAATTTAAAATTTCAAAAATCCGAAAGAATTTAACCCCTTCCCACACTTAAGATCTTGCAATGCCCTCATTTGCAAGAAATCAGTAACAATTTAAATTATTGAGGATGATTAGCGTAGAAAAATGATTAAATTTTACCAAAGTTTCTAAACATATTGGCGTTTGTTTGTTGAATGATAAATGGTGCACATCATTTGTTCATTCCGTCTTGTTGTTACATCACATTTGTTTTTCATTTTGTCATCAAAATTAGTAGCTTTTGCTGAACTTAATGCCAGTCTTTGAAAGTTCGCTATTTTACCCTGTTGTGTACAATTGATAATATACATACATACAAATAATAACATGCATGGTAATTTGAAATGGGACTTAACATCCCACTTTCAAATCAAATATGAAATATTAGTACAAAATAATAAAAATATTAAACATTATATTAAAAGTATCACAATTTTATATGTTTAAACATAATTAAATAAAAATAATAAAAAGATTAAAATCATAGAAATCACCAACGGGAACTGTATCAATCTGGATAGGGGTTCCAGTTCATGTCGTCGGGCGGGTTTCACAGTTGGTTATAGGTGTACTGATAGGCCTGGTTAGGGTCGTAGAGAGTAAATGGTGGTCGCATATCGGGCTGGTGTGGAGGATAGTAAGCAGGTCGGGTTGGTACGTAGTTATTTGGTACCTGAGGTGATAGCTGGCTCATGATCTGATGCTGATGATAGTGCCATCTATCATGCTGTCGTTGTCTGGAATGCTCGTACACATTCTCGGCTTGCCACTGCTCGTACCGACTATGTCTAGCCTCGTTTGTCATTTCTACCTCATCTATACGCTGGTAGACGTCAGTCATAGCCTCCCTATTGACATCCCTAATATCATCCGCTTCCTCCATTTCCTCATCTGAACCTCTCTCTACCTGTGGATGACGACCATCATAAGGTACTGCCTGATTGCGTCTGCTCTTTAATACCTTTGCACCCTGATAGACCTTCAATCCTAAAGTATCAACCTGTTCCCTACACACCATCAGTGGACCCCCTTGATCCCTATCTACACCCAAATACTCTCCAATGAGAGTAACAAAAATACCTCCTCCTATTATTCCCCCATCCTGTATTCCTGCTACCATTTTGGACAGATAAAAACCAACATAGTAGGGGATAATAACAAAGCTTCTAGTGTTTCGAATACACTTAAGGTAAAATAAATCATGTAAGGTCATCTTCTCCTTGTTTTTACCTCTTTGTGTAATCAAATTAGCTAAAAATCTATGTATAATACGAAGCATTGCTTTGTTAATATCTAAATAGGAGTGTCTTCCTCCCAGCATAAAAACATTATAATTTGACATACGCCTCCAGAAGGCGTCCGCGTCAAAATTCCTATCTACCCGCTCCCCATGATAAATTAAATTTGTACAATCATGTAGTAGTAATTCACCAGGTGTGTAAATCTGTAAAGCCCTGGCCATGTCCAGCATGGACATCCTATACATCCTACGGCCAAGTAAAAATCTAAGAAAACTTCTATCGTCTAACCTAACCACATCCGTATTTAACGCTATAGTACTCGTAAGCTCAACACACCATTCCTTATATACAGGCCTACGAATGGTGAATAAACGTTCCCAATCGGGAAAAGAAGAGCTGCCATACCTTTGGATCAGATGCTGTCTAACTGAGTTAACTAGTTGGACCCTTTCCAAAGGCTCCCAATCGATTACCCTCGGTACTTCTACATTTTTCGTTACCAGTTTAAATTTGTTACTTTGGTACGTCGGGTAATCTCTCCAGCTTCGATCAAATCTTAAATTAGGATGCAACTGTTCTTCATGAATCGTTGGGTGTTCTATTATCAGATGAATCGGAAAAATTACGTCGGCATTAACATATTCTTTTTACGGATCATAATATGGTACGTGTTGATCAGGTTGTTATTGTTCCTGTTGTTGTTCCTGTTCAGGTTCTAGTTCATATTGCATTTCTGGTTGTGGTTCCGGAGCAGGTTTCCTAGATGATGATGATGCACCATCAGTATCGGTATATCTCTGCAAAACACATTAAACACAAAATTTGTGCATCCAAATATACATTAGTGTTAGCAAAATAACAAATTAAAACAATTACAATAACATGTTTAATCTATATTAAACTCATGCTCATTTTCATATTTTTTTCAATTCTACACTTTTTTCAAATAAGCATATATGAAAATGTCTACAAAGTTCATAAGCATTCTACTCAAATAACATGTCAAAATAATCATTACTAGCAATTAAAAAAGTTTCAAATGGCAATTACATCAATTTAATCAAGTTCATGAATTTTAGACCTAAAAAGTCTACTTTAATTCTCAAAAATCATGTTTAGGATCAAAGTTTGGATCATTTAGCTACTTAAACATGTTACACTACTTAATTTAGCAATAATTCATGACAAAAATCGGCCATAACCTGTTTATATCAAAAAGCCCCAAATTGCTCAAGAACACAAACCCTAGATTTCTAAAAATTTTGAAGTTTTTGGCTTCAAATCATGTTAAATAGCATCAATCTAGGTTATACATGCATAATATACTAACAATTTAACTCTAATTACACTAGAAATTAACAAAATCAAATTAGGTAAAAATTAGCTCAAGAACACTAAAATTCAAATTTTTAAGAGTTTTAGGGGTGTAATTGTTACATTCTTTGAAAAACTTCTGAACAATTTCATGATTAAAGCGGATTATAGCAAGAAATTTGGTGAATTTTGGTGAAAAATTGGTGAAAATTGAGGGTATTTGGGAGATTGTTCGTGTATGTGTGTGTAGAAGTGAGGAGCAGCAGCAGTTCGACTGACTTTATGATCCTGACCAGTTTTCGGTCCCCATGCGACTGCATGGATTTAGTGAAGGAACCCCATGCGATCGCATGGGGTTTTTTTTTATATATATAAAAAGGTTATACTTAAAACAAATAATTAATTAAAAATTTTGTTTCTTTTTAGGATGAGGGCGTTTCGGATCGTTGTCCTATTACGTCTCTTGACAAAATTTTAAAATTTGTCACTTTTAAAGTGTTGTTTTAAAAGTAAAGATTTTTGAGTTTTTTAATGTTTTTGGCATACTTTAAATCAAATAAGATTAAAAATAATGATAATAAAATTTCTCGTCCCTCCCTTGGGTAAAGCAATTTCAGTTCAACGACCTAGTTTTCAACTTACGACGAATTTTAAATATCAAATTTTTAATTTAATGAAATAAAGTAAATTTTTGTTTTTAAATTCACACCAAACTTAAATATAAAATGCATAAAATTTCAGATTAATATTATTAATATTTTTGTACATTAATTTTACAAACTTATATTAAAAATATTAATTTTTAAAATATTTAAAAACTTAAATATAATGAATTAAAAAGTTTACAATATTAATTTAATATTTATATATTAATTTAAAAAAAATAAGATAAAAATTAAAATTAAAAATCTTTTTGGTCTTTTATTCCACTTTAATCAATCAAATATTATCTAAAATATACGCCCCTCTTTTCGGTAAAGTAATTTCGGTTCCATAACCTAGTTTTACTCCTGACGAATTTTTGAAATATTTTGGGTTGATTGATTAAAGATATTTATACCTTAAGAATAAACGGTAAATTTCGCAGTGATGTAATAAATTTTTGTATGATATCAATAATTTTGGTTACGCATACCTAATTTTATTGAATACCAATTTAATACTTTATAGCGAACGATTAAGCTTTTATTATCAAAAAGTTAAAAGCAATAAAAAAATAAAAAATAAAAACTGTACATACTTACCTATGAGAAAGAATTCTCAGAGACCTGTTTTAGCTGACTCATAGGAGAGTCGTGTGATTTGGTTCTCCATAGCTACATAAGCGTAACCTTGATTCTTTAATATCTTTTCTTCTAAACATATAAACGGTCCTTCTATGCATAGAGTAACAAATTCGGTATTTGAATATGTTTGATTATTTGAACATTTACCTTCGTGTGACCATTTTCCGCATTTATAACATCTTTCAAGGTGTCGTGCTCTTCTTTTTGTTGCGGATTTTGATTTTCCTTACCAAAATGTATCTTATGATGATCTTTTCTGAGTTCTTTTCTTACTCCGTCCATTTTGCCTCTTATGAATGATACTAGTTCACTCGGAAGTGTGTCATTATTACGTTTAGTAATCATAGCGTGTAGTAGTAGACCATGGTTCAGATCAAAGGAATTCTTCATCTCGTAAATCCTAAAAAAAAAAAAAAAAATTCAGAATGGAGGGAGAAGACTAGTTTTTTAGGGTCTGCTAGGGAAAGACCATTCGGATTCCATTCTCGAAAACTACACGAAAACAGAATATCTAACTCTAATAGAAATATATATTACCCTAAAAAGATTCGAACCTTCCCACACTTAGTTAGCTGTGGTGTCGAAATTGTGATTAACTTCATCTTCAACTTTCATCGGATTATCTATGTAATGTTTAACTCTGTGACCATTAACTTTAAATTCAATCCCATTTGAATTTATTAATTCTACTGTTCCGTATGGGAAAACTCTTTTGACTATGAATGGTCCAGACCATCTTGATTTCAATTTTCTAGGAAATAGCTTGAATCGTGAATTGAAAAGAAGAACTCTGTCTCCTTCTTTAAATTCTTTTGAACTTCTGATTCTTTTATCATGCCATATCTTCATTCTTTCCTTATAGATTAACGAATTTTCGTATGCTTCATGTCTTAATTCTTCTAATTTGTTTAGTTGACTTAACCGTAGACGTCCGGCTTCATATAAATCAAGATTACATGTTTTCAAAGCCCAAAATGCTTTGTGCTCAATTTCTACTGGAAGATGACATGCTTTTCCGTAAACGATTCTGAAAGGTGTGGTGCCAATTGGAGTTTTGTAGGCAGTTCTAAAAGCCCAGAGTGCATCCTCCAATTTCATGGACCATTCCTTCGGATTTGATCCTACGGTTTTCTCTAGAATACGTTTTAATGCTCGGTTGGTATTTTCAACTTGTCCACTTGTTTGTGGATGATAAACTGTTGAGATTTTATGAGTTACTCCATATCTTTTGAGAACTTTCTCAAGTTGATTATTACAAAAATGAGTATCCCGATCACTTATTAAAGCTTTTGGTGTTCCAAACCTTGCAAAAAGACGTTTTAAAAAGTTAACTACAACTCGTGCATCGTTAGTTGGGAGAGCTTGTGATTCCACCCATTTAGATACATAATCAATGGCAACGAGAATGTAGAGATTATTATGAGATTTTGGAAATGGACCCATAAAGTCAATACCCCAAACGTCTAATACTTCACATACTTGAATGACATTTTGTGGCATTTCATCGTGTTGACTTATTTTTCCAGCCCTTTGACAAGCATCGCAGGATTTAGAAAGAAGGTGTGCGTCTTTGAAAATTGTAGGCCAATAGAATCCAGCGTCGTAGACTTTTCTTGCGGTGAGTTGAGGCCCATAATGCCCTCCTGTTGGTCCTGTGTGATAATGGTTTAAGATTTGACTAGCTTCATCCCCGAATACACATCGGCGTATTATTCCATCAGGACAACTTTTAAACAAATGTGGATCTTCCCAGAAATAGTGTTTTATTTCACTAAAGAATTTCTTTCGTTTTTGGTATGACAACCCTTTTTCAAGGAATCCACATACTAAATAGTTTGCATAGTCTGCAAACCATGGAATTTCATTATAATCTATCTTCAATAGATATTCATCAGGAAACTTATCTTATATGGCCGATTCATTTAGAACTTCTAATTCGGGATTTTCAAGACGAGAAAGATGATCAGCGGCTAAATTTTCTGCTTCCTTTTTGTCTCGGATTTCAATATCGAACTCTTGTAAGAGTAAGATCCAATAGATTAATCGTGGTTTGACATCTTGTTTTGAAAATAGGTATCTAAGAGCAGAATGGTCGGTATAGACCATCGTTTTAGCTAGAACGAGATATGAACGAAATTTGTCAAAAGCTAAGACAATAGCAAGGAGTTCTTTTTCAGTAGTTATGTAATTTGTTTGTGCTCCTTGTAACGTCTTACTAGCGTAATAAATAGGTTGAAATCGTTTTTCAATCCTTTGTCCTAAAACGGCTCCCATTGCAAAATCACTTGCATCGCACATGAGTTCAAATGGTAGATTCCAATTTGGAGTTATCATGATCGGCGCATTAGTGAGTTTTTCTTTAAGAATATTAAAAGGTTTGATACATTCATCTGAAAAGATGAATGAAGCATCCTTTTCTAGGAGTTTATTCATAGGAGTGGCAATTTTAGAAAAATCTTTTATGAAACGTCGGTAAAAACCGGCATGCCCTAAAAAACTCCTAACTCCTCTAATATTGGTGAGATGTGGAAGTTTAGCAATTACATCTACTTTAGCTCTATCCACTTCAATTCCTTCCTTTGAAATTTTATGACCAAGAACGATGCCTTCTTTAACCATGAAATGGCATTTCTCCCAATTAAGTACTAGATTTGATTGTTCGCATCTAATAAGCATTCGTTCAAGATTAACTAGACATGATTCAAATGCATCACCGAAGACTGAAAAGTCATCCATGAAAACTTCCATGCATTCTTCTATCATGTCGTGAAAAATCGCCTTCATGCACCTTTGAAAGGTTGCAGGGGCGTTGCAAAGTCCAAATGGCATGCGTTTGTAAGCAAAAGTACCATAAGGGCACGTGAATGTGGTTTTCTCTTGGTCCTCGGGTGCTATTGGAATTTGAAAGTATTCGAAAAAACCGTCAAGAAAACAATAGTAACTATTTTCAGCTAATCTTTCCAACATTTAATCAATGAAAGGTAAGGGAAAGTGATCTTTTCTGGTGGCGTCATTTAATTTTCTATAATCAATACAAACACGCCATCCTGTTACAGTCCTAGTAGGAATAAGCTCATTTTTTTCATTTGTGATGACAGTCATGCCACCCTTCTTAGGTACGCATTGAACTGGGCTTACTCATGGACTATCAGAGATTGGATAAATTAAACCTGCATCTAGCAGTTTAATAATTTTTTTCTTAACAACATCTTGCATATTAGGATTTAATCTTCGTTGGCGTTGCACATACATTTTATGACCTTCTTCCATAAGGATTTTATGTGTGCAATACGAAGGACTTATGCCTTTAATGTCATGAATCTTCCATGCAATAGCTGGTTTATGAGCTTTTAGCGCAGAAATGAGTTGAGATTTTTCATTTTTCGTAAGAGAAGGCGATATTATTACAGGTAATTCAGATTCACCATGTAAATAAGCGTATTCCAAATGGTTTGGAAGTGGCTTTAACTCTAATGTCGGTGGTTCTTCTATCGATGATTTATATCGATATCTGTCTTCTTCTTTTAGCATTTGAATATCTTCTGTTGTTGGTTCATATTCATTAGCCATGAGTGCGGCTAACATTTCAGCTTCATTAATTGGTTCAGTTCCTTCTCCTAAAGAACATTCTCATGTTCCTTGTAATTCTAGAAATTCTTCTAACAATTCTGCATGTGAATCTATAGTTTGAATATAATAACATGTATCATCTGCATATTGCGGTTGTTGCATGGCTCTATCTACAGAAAAAGTGACACTCTCTTCCTCTATACTTAGGGTCAGGTTCTTACCAAACACGTCTATTATTGCTTTGGCCGTGTTTAAGAATGGTCTTCCTAATATGAGAGGAACTCGAGAATCTTCTTCCATGTCCAGAATAACAAAATCTACTGGAAATACTAAAGTACCAGCTTTAACTAGCATGTTCTCCATTATCCCTCTAGGATATTTTATTGATCGATCGGCTAGTTGTATGCTTATTCGTGTTGGTTTAATTCTCCAAGGTCTAGTTTAGCGTATAGTGAATACGGCATTAAATTTATACTAGCACCTAAGTCTGCCAATGCTTCTATTGAACTAATACTACCCAGAAAATATGGATTTGTGAAACTTCCTGGATCTGATAATTTTTCTGGTATATTATTCAACAGTACTGCAGAACAATTAGCATTCATAGTAACAGCCGAGATTTCTTCCATTTTCTTTCTATTTGTGATTAGATCTTTCAGAAATTTAGCATATCTAGGCATTCCTGAAATCACATCAATGAAAGGAAGATTTACATTTATTTGTTTAAACATATCCAAGAATTTGGATTGCTCAGCTTCAAGTCTTTCTTTTCTCATTTTACTCGGGTAAGGAAGTGGTGTTTGGTATGGTTTAACATAAGGTTTAGCCTTAACTGTGTTATCTTCATTAACCTTTTCAACTACCGGTTCTGTTTCCTTCTCTTGCTCAGATTGTGGTTCTTGTGTAGTAGGAGTAGAGTCATCAGAAATTACAGGTATTTCAGGTGGTTTAAGTGTAATACCACTTCTTGTGGTAATGGCTTTAGCTGTTTCATTCCTGGGGTTAGCATTTGTATCACTAGGTATACTTTCTGGTTTTCTTTCACCTATCAACCTTGCTAGGTTGCTTACTTCTTGTTCCAGATTTTGAATAGAAGCTTGTTGATTTCTAAGTGCTTGAGCATTTTGTTCATTGGTTTGTTCTGAGATGTGAAAAATTGAGTTTGAGATTCAACTAGCTTTGACATCATGTCTTCTAAATTTGGTTTTTTATCATCGGTTTGTGGTGGTTTATTTTGAAAAATAGGTCTTTGCTAATTGTAAGTATTATTAGATACTTGTTGATTGCTAGAACCTTATTGGTTGTTGTATGGAACATTTCGGTTATAGTTCTAATTTTGATTGTAGATTGGTCTTGGCGGTTGATAATTATTCTGATAATTATTTCCAGGCTTTTGGTTAATGTATGAAACATTCTCTCTTTGTTCCATTGTTTGTTCAATACTGAGACAATCTTTTGTCAAATGTGGTCCTCCACACTGCTCACAACTAATTCGTATTGAGTGAATATCTTTAGTCGTCTTTTCCATTCATCTCTCGACAGCATCTATCTTTGCGGAAATGGAATCAAAGTCATGGCTTGAATCGGCTCTAGCCGCTTTAGATGAACTAACGATATCTTTTTCTTGGTGCCACTCATGTGAGTGGGAAGCAGTGTTATCAATAATTTTGTAAGCTTCAGTTGCGGTTTTCTTCATAATGGAACCACCAGCTACTATATCGATGTCTTTTCGTGTAGTGATGTCGCATCCTTGATAGAATATTTGTACTATTTGATAAGTGTCTAAACCATGTTGCGGACATCCTCTCAATAACTTTCCAAATCTTATCCATGCTTCATATAGAGTTTCATTTGGCTTTTGTGTGAACATAGAAAATTTCTCCTTGAAGTCTCACGGCTTTAGATGCCGGAAAGAATTGTTTAAGAAATTTTTCAACTAAAATGTCCCATGTATCAATCGCCCCTTCAGGTAACGATTCTAACCAATCTTTGGCTTCTCCCTTTAAAGTCCAGGGAAATAACATGAGATATATCTGTTCATCCTCCACTTCTCGGATTTTAAATAGTGTACAGATCCTATTAAAGGTACGAAGATGTTCGTTTGGATCTTCATTCGGCGCACCACTAAATTGGCATTGATTAGTTACCATGTGTAGGATTTTTCCTTTGATTTCATAATCTGGCGCATTAATGTCTAGTTGAGTAATGCGTGACCTTGGCCAGTGCGTTTAGCTCTCATTCGGTCTTCCATACTTAGAGGTTCCAGATTTTCCATGATTGAATTTGTTGAATCTGAATCACTAAGGGATTCTAATTTAATGGTTTCTTCCTTGACAATCTCTGGATGAGTGATTTAAGGTTCAGGAGGAATGATTAGTGGTTCAGGATCTCCGAATTGTCCCTGAATATCCTCCGGATTCTCAATTGTGAGGTCGGGTTCAAAAAATGGATTATCGGAAATTTGAATTGGAGTACTTGGTCGACTTGATGACGATTCTAAAGAAAAATCATTGGCGACAATATTGGCTATATGTCTTGATCGAGTTACAGGTGGTGAACGTATGAAAGGTGGTGAACGTTTTGCTCGGTGCATTCACTGAATAACCTATTAGTTATAAAAATAAAAATTATATAAGTTATCAAATTAATAGATGATGTTTCGCGAGGTGTATATAAAATAGCTATTAATTTTAGCAGGAAATACTATTAAATACGATACAATTTTACACAAGATATTTATTTATTTATTGAATGGATATACTTAACCCTTGCTACAACACTTATAGGCAGTGTACCTAATCGTACAGTAGTGTAGTTTTTAGTAAGTCCGGTTCGTTCCACAGGGAATCTTTTTAAACAAAGCTTAACGCTATATTAGTTTACTTTTATAAAAATACAAATATATATATAAGTAATATTATTTTTATAAAGGGGGGTTTTTACCGTTTAATGACCGGTTTGTCGCTTTTAAAACTTTAGTCGCAGTTAAAACCAAATGTAAAATAATAAATAAATACAAGACTTAATTTAAAGCGTAAAGTAAATAACGATAATGAAATTGAAAATAATAAAAGTGCGATAAAATAAACTTGCGATAATTAAAAAGTACGATAATTAAAAGTGCAATTAAATACAATAACAATAAATAAAAATGCGATAATTAGAAGTACAATTAAATATAAAATAAAGGAAATTAAATATGAAATAAAAGAATTATGCTTATTTAAACTTCCGTAATCATGATGTTTGACGTGTTGATTTTAGTTTTATGCCCATGGGTTAATTGTCCTTTGTCCTGGATTATTTAATATGTCCGTCTGGTTTTTGTCCATAACAGTCCATCAGTCATAAATATAAAGTGCGAGTATCCTCGTCAAATTATTCTTATATATCCGAAGTTAAATATTCTAACTAATTGGGGACTTAAACTGTAACAAGATTTTAATACTTTGTTTAATAATTACACCAGGATGTCGACTGAGTGTAACCCAAGGTTTTAATATTTTGTTATCAATTATACCAAGTGTCCTTGTACATAATTTCACCTCTGTTTTAATTATTCTAGTGGCTATTAATCCATTCCCGTGTCCGGTTAAATGAACGATTATTCGTACATATAAATACCCCGCCCATCGTATCCGATCGAGTGTATATGGTAATTTATAGGGACGCCCAATTGTAAATCTTTATATTAACATTAACAAACTATCATTTAGTTAAACAAATATAAAGCCCATTAATAGACCATAGTCTAATTTCCACAAGTATCGTTCTTTTGTCCAAACCCCAATTATGGTACAAAGCCCAATTACCCAATTTTAGTAATTAGCCCAACATCATGATTACTTCGGATTAAATAAGCATAATAATAACTTAGCTACGAGACATTAAATTAAAAAGGTTGAACATAACTTACAATGATTAAAAATAGCGTAGCGTTACACGGACAGAATTTCGACTTACACCCTTACAACATTCGCTAACATACCCTTATTATTTGGATTTAAAATTAAAATTAAAATTAAAATATAAATTTTATATATATATATATATATATATATATATATATATATATATATATATATATATATATATATATATATATATATATATATATATTACGATATAGATAGAGAGAATGATATATATGTTATGAAAAATGATCAGAATTCGGTTGGCTTTATAGGGAGTTTCAGAATTTGGGGCTCCGTACTCGCGGCCCTTTTTGCCTTCAAACTCCGCGAGTCGCGGAGTTTGTAATTACAGCTCACAACTTTGGAGTCTTTCTTGCCGACGGATTTTTATTATTAATATAATATATAAATAATTATAAGAATTATTTAAATATTATATTATATTTATGTGCATAGTTGACTTGTAATTTTTAGTCCGTTGCGTCGAGCGTTGAGAGTTGACTCTGGTCCCGGTTCCGGATTTTCGAACGTCCTTGCGTACAATTTAATATCTTGTACTTTGCGTTTTGAATCTTGCACTCTTGAAATTTTGAGACGTTTCTTATCAATAATTGGAACCTCTTTGATTGTATTTTGTACTTTTGAGCTTTTTGGTCGTTTGCATCTTCAATTAGTCGAATCTGTCTTTTGTCTTCATCTTTTATTATTTAAACGAATATCACTTGTAAATAGAACAATTGCAACTAAAAGCTTGTCTTTCTTGAGGAATAATGCTATGAAATATATGTTCGTTTTTAGCATTATCAATAGACTTTTCTGATTTTGCCCACGTTTCGAATAGCCAATAGATGCAGCAGGTAGCCAGAACCCTTTAAATCGGAAGCCCACAACTCGCCACTAACAAATTCAACTATTGCTACGAACCAGAAAATTTTGGATGTCTATCAATTTAACCACTTAAAATAATTTTTTGTTTTGAAATTTTAGAGAAGAAATAGAAAATTTTATGTTCTAAAAATTAGAGCATCGAGAAATAAGAAAAAAAAAGAGCGCGTCGAAAAACGTCGAAAAATAAAAGGTCGAAAAATAAAAATAAGAAAGTAGCGCGTCGAAACTTAAAATTCTAAAAACTAAAAATTAAAAGTTGCGTCTAAAGGTATTAAAGCTTAGAGAAATTCTATATCCAAAACGGCAATAACTTAAAAAGTACTAAAATTTATTATATATTAAAGCGATAAGTGACGTCGTAAAATTCTAAGGCGCCTAAATCTTAATCTAAAGAAAAATCACTTAAGGGATTTTACGGCAAATCTTAAAAATCTAAAAATATAAATAACTACGGCAAAAACTATAACTTAAAACTAATTACGAGCGAAAAATATAAATATTACGAATAAACGATTAAAAAGATATAAATATAAAAAGAAACTTAAATTTATAAAAATACAATTTTTATAAATATATTATTTATTTTATAAAAGTATTAATTTTATAATTTAATAAAACTAGTTTGAAACTAAAAATACAAAATAATAAAACTAAAACTAATTAATAAATAAATAAAACCCTAATTAGGTTTTAATTAATAATAATAATTAATATTAAACCCTAAACTGTGACGACCCGGAAATTTCCGACTAAATTTAAACTTTATCTTTATATTATTCTGACACGATAAGCAATGTTTATTAAGTTAAATCTCAAGGATTTTAAACTATGTTTATACATTCATTTAAACCTCGACCAAATTCCAATGATTCACGAACCATTAAATGAACATATATGAATATGTATGTATATGTGTATATGTTATAAATTGAAAATGTCAACAAAGTATTTAAAAGTATAATGCTTTATATGAACGTATTTGTTTCTATATGATTATCGACGAAATTAAAAAAAAATATATTAAATGATTGAATTATCAGAAACATTGAATTATGATTACAAGTCTCTGTTGAGAGGTCCACTATGATTTGAGAAATCTATTCCTCTTAACGATATTCGGAATAATTTGTAAAGCTATTTATAAATAAAAATAAAAAGTGTCATTTACGAAAGTTAGACAAAAGCTAGTGGAGAATTGGTTTCCATAATATTCTATTAATCTATTTTCAAACGTACAAAAACATTTTCAGTTTAAAAAAAAACTTTATTATTAAACTTTTATAAATATCTAGAATCATTTTTGACAACTCATTACTTAACCAGTATAATAAATATAACGATATTTATATTTTATTTCATTAAATATATATAACGATTTAAATTAATATTATATATATTTATACGCGTATTATACATACATAGTTTTTATACTTTTACTATACTTTAACTTTACCTTTACTTTACTTTTACTTTACTTTAACTTTAATAATTCACTTTAATAATTCATACTTTAATAATTCATACTTTAATAATTCATACTTTAATAATTGACTTTAATAATTCATACTTTAATAATTCACTTTAATAATTCATACTTTAATAATTCACTTTAATAATTTATACTTTAATAATTCACTTTAATAATTCATACTTTAATAATTCACTTTAATAATTCAAAAATCTATTATAAATAGAATTCAATAGGTTTCATTATTTCATAAAAACTTGAAAATATATTTTTCTAAACTCTCTCAATCGATTTACATATATATATATATATATATATATATATATATATATATATATATATATATATATATATATATATATATATATATATTTTCTCTGTATTATTTCAAGATATTATTAGTATACATAAAATATTACGACGGAGTGATGTCCGAGTGATTTCAAAATAGTTTTTTGAATGAGTCGAAGCTAAGGAAATTATGGGTTATTGCTATGGAAGTGATGGGTATGTGAAACAACCCAACCCGTATTAAAACCGGCCCATAAAAATTTTTCCTTTTAATACGCGTTAAATAATACTTTAGGTCCCGTTACACATATTCCAAAACGTATTTGTTATCAAAGTAAGTTCATCGAACTTAAAACATACATTAATGATTTAAACTCCTTAATACAATGGTTCATTAATTAAATCGTAAACCGGTTATAATCATTATGACCCGACTAGTTACGTTTACACAAAACCGAGCATGGTGATTTGGGACTACGCTACCCAAATCCTAATCGAGTCCAAAAGCAAGATCTTCTAAAGCAACCTAGTCGAGATCTCTAATTCCCAAGCTTACCCGAGCCGCCAAGCATGCGAACCTATAAAATATCAACAACGAGAGGGTAAGCTAACGCTTAGTGAATGAGAATATACTACATACATATATATGCATAAAATGGACACGCCACAAAATAGCAAATACCGCATACCGGAGCATCCAAACATCAAGGCAAGCTAGTCTAAGCATACCGTAAGATCACTAAGCAATGAGCTAAAGATACATCAACAAAATATAAGTTTGCCAACAACGATGTGAACAATGCCAATAAGCTACACCCGGAGGGTTAGCTACAACACGACAATACAACATTATATGTATACAATATATATGTATATATATGTATATATCTCTCGAATAACATAATTTGCTTACGCTTACAACACAATAACCATGGTTAACCAATCGTACAAGGGAACGATACTCGTAAGAGACCGTCGGAGTTCGTAACATCCATTAGCGTTACTTAAACACCGCGTAATCACTAATCCCCCGGGTGATGTCTTAAACACCGCGACTAATTCACCCCCATGACAATGTGGCGTCTTAAACACCGCGACGAATCCACACGTCAATCAAAATAATAAGTGGTGTCTTGAACACCGCGACAATTCCACTCCCATGACAATGTGGTGTCTTAACCACCGCGACAATACCACATGCCAATCAAACAATGAGTAGTGTCTTAAACACCGCGACACTACTACTCGTTACTTAGAATGTGGTGTCTTGAACACCGCGACAATACCACATTCATACTACACAAATAAATACATTATATACGTACACGCATAATTATTCCACTCACAATATTAACCCTTCGCCATTGGGGTTATATAATCCACATCACACGCCCATGTGATAGAGTACACGCAAGGTGTGCACCTCGTCAAAGATGGTCAACCAAAACGCACAACCGTGCCAATTGGACCTACACACAAGTCCATCAATCCACCTATATGTGAAGTGAGCTCTATAACCGAGAACCACTTCACCCGACCCGCACCCATCCTACACATACATATGCATATAGGATATTAACACTCACCTTAAGCCTTGATGAATGCAACCAAGTAATCCGCAACTCGTCAATGGAAAGTACCTATTCCATTATCACAAATTCAACAACACACTTAGATTGGATTTACAAACCAACCCAATTTGACACTTAGTGCAAATTCGACCCAAATGTAATTCCAAGTACAAACCGCGCCCAAACTAACCAATAATTACTAGCACGGGTGAAAATGGTCCTAATATGCCAAGTAAACCCAAACACAAGTGTTAAACACATGTCTCACCCATTTTGACACCAAAACCCTAATTTTGACCCATTAAGTCAAAATCTCACCGTTTACAAGTCTTGACACCAAAACACATTTAACTCGGTTTAATACTTCAACTTAATCCATTTTAAGTTTATAAACCTTAATAAATCAACAATCGGGTCAAAATCATCACTAAACCCTAATTTTGGCTCTAGTCAAAATTGGTCAACTCCAAGAACCCTAAATGTCCCCAAAACCTCAATAATCACTAATACTAGTGATTATACACCATTTACAAGTCTTACAAGCATGAACTTGCACACCAAACCCAAAACCCGACATTAACAACAATAAACCCGAATCTTGGTGTTAACCTTCAATTAACAACTAAATGGGTTTCACCTATGAATCATACAATCAAAAGCCCTAAACTTGAATGATGAACACGAAAATGAATTTCGGAGTTAGAGCTTACCACTAGTATCACCATGTAGCTAAGAACGAGGAGAACACACTTGTCAACTACGCCAAGGATCAACTCTCGATCCTTCCTTTCCAAAAATCCTTTTGAAATCAATTGGGTGTTTGAGTTTGAGAGGAAAAATGAAAAGAAAAGGGAAATTAAAATGAGAAATGAAATGAATGGATGAGGTTAAATCCTCAAATCTGGCTCAAACGCTAAAAGACCAAATTGCCCTTGAACTTCATTTAAATTTACAAGAATCTGGTGCCAGTTCGCACCATTCGCCGCGTCGCGGCCTAATTCGTCGCGCCGCGACGATTGCCTCGAACTGGTGACTTTGTTAACAAGCTTTCTGATATGGATTTATTCGAAACGCCGCGCCGCGGCTCCCTTTGTCGCGCCGCGACACCCAACGTGGCCTGACACATTTTCTCGCATACAAGACTTTAACACCCAAACATGTATCGAACCCTTCATACGCCTGGCGTACATACACAATACACCTATAAATCATGTACGGGGAAAAACGGGGTGTTACAACTCTCCCCCACTTAGACTCGATCACGTCCTCGTGATCCTTGTCATTTAACCAAACAGACCACACTTCAAGGTCCTCAAACATAAGTCCAAACCGACTTTCCTAAGCAATTCTTCCCACTGAATTGCCTTTAACAACTAAATCGTCACCCGCGATTTATCAAATCCACAATCCGAGCACTAAAACCATGCTCATTCCCTAACATCGGGAAAACTCAACCAATCTCGTACAGAGATATCAACCCCTTAGCGTACCCTTACCGAGTACAACGCTAAAAGCAACCAAGTCTCAACCTAAGGTCAACAATCCGAAACGATGAAGACCGAACCAACGAATCCTGACGGATAACACCAATCACTAAACATCCCTTGTAGTGCGCAATACGATCAATACGCAACTACCGTAACATCATAATCAAAAGGCTAAAACCGATAGCGCCCAAAACGACTATGAAAACGCCAAATCCAAAGGTGTACAAAATCGACTATCGTCACACCCGTAACAACACGTGAGCGAAACACGGCTATCGCATCACTAATCATACCACATGGTCCTCGCGACCCCACCATCGGCGTATAAAAACACCCGATCGATCACACAACACGGTCCTTACGACCCCACCATTGGTGTATAAAACAACCAACAGATCAACATCACGGTCCTTACGACCCCACCATCGGTGTATAAAACAACCGACAGATCACACAACACGAAGGCTGGCCGAAAACACACGCGCCTTAGTGAATCCGAACTACACGCGATTCACTACCATGATGAAGTCAGCGAACCCGAATATCATGCTTCACCAATCAATAATCCCATGATGAAGTCAGCGGACCCCGAAAGTCATGCTTCACCAATATAACACCTCGCTCATGATGAAGTCAGCGGACCCCGAAGGTCATGCTCCACCAATCGCATACTCCCATGATGAAGTCAGCGGACCCTAAAGGTCATGCTTCATCAATCACCAATACCATGATGAAGTCAGCGGACCCGAAAGTCATGCTTCATTAATCAACGCCCTTTTGGCCTCGAACGACGAGTAGCGTAACATCGCGCTCTGCTACGCCATAGTGAATCCTAACGGATACCACTAACCATTCACATACACGAGCAAGAACCACCTATATCAAACATAGGCACAAAACAATTATTCTCTAGAAGAGAATCCGACACACACCTCCCTTAACCGAAGGATTTCACCTTGCTCGCCAAACACGTCCATTATCTCTCAATTGAGATTTACCACATTACCACCTCGGTGATAATTCAAATCCAAACCATAAGTACAATTTATCCGAAATTGTAATCTACCACAAATCGACCAAAATCAGGTCTCGACAACATTTTCCGGATCTACCAAAAGCATCATCCGAAATCTCACACTAAAACTTCCTCGTGCGGGAGTGTAACTCCCCCATTTGGAACTACGTCCCATATCCACAACTCGTACAACCATACAATGCTACCTAAGGTAGACTTTACAAAGATTGGGCTCACACGACCCGTCACCATATCTTGCTCCAGCCTTGAGCACACAAAGGATTTCAATCAATCCTTAAACACTTCGAGGAAAAAGTGTACCATGATTACACAAACCATACCTTCGCAATCATCCAATTGCTTTAGTTTGTCAAATTCCACCTAGTCACTCATGTACCTAAGGATTTCACTTCGGTACCCTAAGTACAATGTAACCGCAACATAATCGGAGTCGAACACCACGCTAGTAGGTATAAAAGAGGCACCTAATGTCGCATCATAAAGACTCCATTACCAACATACATCGAGATTCAAAACACTCGATCTCAAGGGTTTCAGCCCACCCGTCGAACCTCACGGTTCATCGACCTCAACACAAAAGCGAACACGCGCTTAACAACCGAACACCAACCCATTTCCATGGCTTGGTAGAAACATTTTACAAATATCAAGGAATGATTGGTTACACCAAGTCTTACGCCCTTCGCCCGTCAATCAAAACGTCGTCATAGGGTACTTCCATTAGGAACGTCACCCATATCAATAACATTCACAACACAATGCATTTAATAAACTCAACTTCAAACGGCACTTAATAAATAATCAAAAGACATATTTATTAAAACGAAATGTACCTTAACGTCTCCTTGCCGCCCCCGTCCCCGCTAACTTGGGACATTCCGACTTACGATGTCCTTCTTCTTGGCAATTGAAGCACACCATGCCATCGCCTTTTGGTATCGAACATTCCCACGACTTGTGACCCCTTATGCCACAATTGTAACATCTAGACGCACTAGAATCCAATATACCCATCCGTGTACCACCCGTGCTCACACTCGGACCCTTAGTCCTCTTACTCGGAGCACCATGCGAAACAACCCTTCTCTCGCTCGAAGGTTCACCCTTCTTTGATCGTGAATACGACTCGAAACCTCTAGCCACGGCGAATAATTCCGCAAACGATTTCGCGTGACCCCGGCTAATCTTATTCTTCAAGTCATCATTCAAGGTTCGATAGAAATCCTCCATCAACAACCGATCATTCCCTAAATACTCCGGGCAAAAACGAGTCTTCGCCATAAAGGTCGTCTTGAGAGTATTCAAATCCATAGATCCCTGTTACAAGTTTCGCAACTCATCACGCAATTCCGATAAGTCGGCCGAAGTCCGGAACTCCTCGAAGAATTCCTTCTTAAAATCGTCCCACGATAATGCCATAAACGGCTCACCACCGACAAGATCAATCTTACCATCCAACCAATCCTTCGCCCTACCCCGCAATAAACTAGTAGCGAGTCTTGTCTTTTTCTCGGGAGGGCATTCAATAGTTCGAAAACACCCTTCAACATCCGAGATCCAAGTTGTGCTTACTAAAGGATCCGGTTTCCCGTCATACATCGGAGGTTTAGTCCTCATGAAGCTCTTAAGACAATGCTCCATTTCTCCACCATTTCGAAATTCGGAATACTTCCTATCCATTTCTTCTCGAAACGCACTCATTTGCTCCGCAACGGCGGCCGCAACTCTAGCGTTAAACTCAGCGTCGTTTGTCTCGATCCCATTTCCCGTCGCCATTCTAAGGAATGCAAAGCGGTTAGACCACGAACGTGTAAATCACACGCACAACACCGCCCCATCTTGCTAAACATTTGTCGTACATCACTTGCTAGACACGATTTGCACCCGTAATAAGGTTTGCAAGTCCTTATTACGCATACACGCTGTATCAGCTCGTTAGTACAACAACCGTCTCGCTCGATGATATATGCAAACACAAACAAAATTCTACGCGATATAAACACACGCGAGAATTATTATCACATCACAATAGCATATTAATAATATTCGCATTACTAATATAAACGTTAGTCAACCTATAAACAAGGCACTAGCTAGAACCCATTCCGACCCGTACTCCTACAAGTCCCGCAACAAATTAAGCACACACAAAAGTCTAAGTCTAGGCACCTATCTCAAGTCACCTAAATCCCTTAGACCATGCTCTGATACCACTTGAAACAACCCAACCCGTACTAAAACCGGCCCATAAAAATTTTTCCTTTTAATACGCGTTAAATAATACTTTAGGTCCCGTTACACATATTCCAAAACGTATTTGTTATCAAAGTAAGTTCATCGAACTTAAAACATACATTAATGATTTAAACTCCTTAATACAATGGTTCATTAATTAAATCGTAAACCGGTTATAATCATTATGACCCGACTATTTACGTTTACACAAAATCGAGCATGGTGATTTGGGACTACGCTACCCAAATCCTAATCGAGTCCAAAAGCAAGATCTTCTAAAGCAACCTAGTCGAGATCTCTAATTCCCAAGCTTACCCGAGCCGCCAAGCATGCGAACCTATAAAATATCAACAACGAGAGGGTAAGCTAACGCTTAGTGAGTGAGAATATACTACATACATATATATGCATAAAATGGACACGCCACAAAATAGCAAATACCGCATACCGGAGCATCCAAACATCAAGGCAAGCTAGTCTAAGCATACCGTAAGATCACTAAGCAATGAGCTAAAGATACATCAACAAAATATAAGTTTGCCAACAACGATGTGAACAATGCCAATAAGCTACACCCGGAGGGTTAGCTACAACACGACAATACAACATTATATGTATACAATATATATGTATATATATGTATATATCTCTCGAATAACATAATTTGCTTACGCTTACAACACAATAACCATGGTTAACCAATCGTACAAGGGAACGATACTCGTAAGAGACCATCGGAGTTCGTAACATCCATTAGCGTTACTTAAACACCGCGTAATCACTAATCCCCCGGGTGATGTCTTAAACACCGCGAATAATTCACCCCCATGACAATGTGGCGTCTTAAACACCGCGACGAATCCACACGTCAATCAAAATAATAAGTGGTGTCTTGAACACCGCGATAATTCCACTCCCATGACAATGTGGTGTCTTAACCACCGCGACAATACCACATGCCAATCAAACAATGAGTAGTGTCTTAAACACCGCGACACTACTACTCGTTACTTAGAATGTGGTGTCTTGAACACCGCGACAATACCACATTCATACTACACAAATAAATACATTATATACGTACACGCATAATTATTCCACTCACAATATTAACCCTTCGCCATTGGGGTTATATAATCCACATCACACGCCCATGTGATAGAGTACACGCAAGGTGTGCACCTCGTCAAAGATGGTCAACCAAAACGCACAACCGTGCCAATTGGACCTACACACAAGTCCATCAATCCACCTATATGTGAAGTGAGCTCTATAACCGAGAACCACTTCACCCGACCCGCACCCATCCTACACATACATATGCATATAGGATATTAACACTCACCTTAAGCCTTGATGAATGCAACCAAGTAATCCGCAACTCGTCAATGGAAAGTACCTATTCCATTATCACAAATTCAACAACACACTTAGATTGGATTTACAAACCAACCCAATTTGACACTTAGTGCAAATTCTACCCAAATGTAATTCCAAGTACAAACCGCGCCCAAACTAACCAATAATTACTAGCACGGGTGAAAATGGTCCTAATATGCCAAGTAAACCCAAACACAAGTGTTAAACACATGTCTCACCCATTTTGACACCAAAACCCTAATTTTGACCCATTAAGTCAAAATCTCACCGTTTACAAGTCTTGACACCAAAACACATTTAACTCGGTTTAATACTTCAACTTAATCCATTTTAAGTTTATAAACCTTAATAAATCAACAATCGGGTCAAAATCATCACCAAACCCTAATTTTGGCTCTAGTCAAAATTGGTCAACTCCAAGAACCCTAAATGTCCCCAAAACCTCAATAATCACTAATACTAGTGATTATACACCATTTACAAGTCTTACAAGCATGAACTTGCACACCAAACCCAAAACCCGACATTAACAACAATAAACCCGAATCTTGGTGTTAACCTTCAATTAACAACTAAATGGGTTTCACCTATGAATCATACAATCAAAAGCCCTAAACTTGAATGATGAACACGAAAATAAATTTCAGAGTTAGAGCTTACCACTAGTATCACCGTGTAGCTAAGAACGAGGAGAACACACTTGTTAACTACGCCAAGGATCAACTCCCGATCCTTCCTTTCCAAAAATCCTTTTGAAATCAAATGGGTGTTTGAGTTTGAGAGGAAAAATGAAAAGAAAAGGGAAATTAAAATGAGAAATGAAATGAATGGATGAGGTTAAATCCTCAAATCTGGCTCAAACGTGAAAAGACCAAATTGCCCTTGAACTTCATTTAAATTTACAAGAATCTGGTGCCAGTTCGCACCATTCGCCGCGCCGCGGCCTAATTCGTCGCGCCGCGACGATTGCCTCGAACTGGTGACTTTGTTAACAAGCTTTCTGATCTGGATTTATTCGAAACGCCGCGCCGCGACACCCAACGTGGCCTGACACATTTTCTCGCATACAAGACTTTAACACCCAAACATGTATCGAACCCTTCATACGCCTGGCGTACATACACAATACACCTATAAATCATGTACGGGGAAAAACGGGGTGTTACAGTATGGTTCATGGGTATGCTCGTGAGGTCAATCTAGTGTTTATCATCTCCGTTGCGTCTACGTACTTTCCTGCAATATTGAATCTCAATATTGATACGTGAGCACTCATAACTTAACTTTTATATATCAATAGTGTATCCCTGACTAGTGCTCGAGTATATAGGATTATGCATGCTTGTACATTCGATATTGTCCTTAGATAGGTTTGTTGAATCCTGAATTAGATACATATGCTACTGAGATAGGGTATATGATATGCATGTCATTGGAAAGCTAGCGAAAAATTAAGAACTTTTCATTTAGATATCGAATGGTTTCGATGAACGGATTTGAAGTTATATTCAACTGAATTTTAGTATTATTGTTAAAATGATTATTATTACTATCGTCGTTATTATTTTAATAGAAATATCATTGTTATTATAAAATATCATTATTACTATTATGTTAGTATTATCATTTTATCATAATAACATTTTTAGTAAATATAAATATTGTTATTTTTTTATAGAATAATAATAATTATTATTACAAAATAATACAACTTTTACTTATTATTATTATGATCAATATTATTTTATCAAATAAATAGGGGATACAAAGATATTTTTCACCACGCGTAATATAATTACATTAATAATACTTACCACTATAGTTTTAAGATATTAAGTGAACTTTATAAATTGTACTACTTAAGATATATAAAAGTATATTTTATCATATATAAACGTTAATATAAATTTTTATTAATAAATGACTTTTATTATTATAAAATCTAATAAATATATTTAAATATATAAAACGACTATAGTTAAGCTATATAATAAACACGTATAAATTTTAGAAGTCATTTTGGGTCAAGTTGACTTTTGTTGACTTTTGCATATTAGTCTCGAGCATTAGGATTGTGGTACACTATGACTTGACCAAAAATTGTTAGACAAATATTGACCAACATATAAATATATATAATTAATATAGGTTCGTGAATCCGAGGCCAACCTTGCACTTGTTAAATGACGTTATATGTATTTTTACTACGAAATACAGTATGGTGAGTTTCATTTGCTCCCTTTTTAATTGCTTTTGCAATATATATTTTTGGGCTGAGAATACATGCGCTGTTTTATAAATGTTTTACGAAGTAGGCACAAGTACTAAAACTAATTCTATGTGGGTTTAAACCAGAAATATACCCTTAGCTTGGTAACATTAAACTACTTGTCTATGTACGGTAGGCGCGAATCCTAAAGATATATCTATTGGGCCTGACAAACCCCATCCTGACTATGGGATGCTTTAGTACTTCGAGGTTATTTTAAACACACCTGATCTGGTGTACTTCAGAGGGTAAAACATGAACGTTAAGGCTTGTTACCGGGTGCCTACAACTTATAGAATACTTTTATACACTTGCGAGTGTACATATATTTATAAACGGAAATCTTGTGATCTATTAATATATTGAAATGATTGTTATGATAAACCTATGAACTCACCAACCTTTTGGTTGACACTTTAAAGCATGTTTATTCTCAGGTATTAAAGAAATCTTCCGCTGTGCATTAACTCATTTTAAGGATATTACTTGGAGTCATTCATGGCATATTTTGAAAGACGTTGCATTCAAGTCATTGAGTTCATCAAGATTATTATTAAGTCAATTATAGTTGGATGTATTATGAAATGGTGTGCATACCGTCAATTTTTGTTGTAAAGAAAGTTTGTCTTTTAAAAACGAATGCAATGTTTGTAAAATGTATCATATAGAGGTCAAATACCTCGCGATGTAATCAACTATTGTGAATCGTTTATAATGTATATGAACGGGTCCTTTCATAAACCTATTCGGCAGTCAAAGGTTTCAGGGCTGTCAACTCAAACCATGCGATCGCATGGGTTGATAGTTAAAATCTCATGCGATCGCATGAGACTCGGATCCGGTTCAAAAATTGGGCTACTACAGTTCTCGGGCCCGATTGATTTTTATATTTTTTTTCTTCTGTTTTTAATATATATAAAATATAAATATAAATTATTAGTAAATAAAAAAAATTATTACTTATTAGTTTTTATAACTTTTCACAATAAATAAAAAATATAAACTTTTTAATTTAACTAAACTTTAAAATATAGATATATTTTTCTTTTTCTTGTTTTTGTATTTTTTGTATTTTTTTTTAAAAAAATTTAAAACTTATATTTTATACAAAAACTTAATTAAAACTAAAAAATCCCTTTTTTTATAGCGTTGCGCTTTCAGCGTTTAGGAGTCCCCGGCAGCGGCGCCAAAAATACTTGATGTGCGTAGGGGTGTATACGAAATAGCTTATATTTTACTAGAAAATACTATTAAATACAATACAATTTTACACAAGTTATTTATTTATTTATAAAGTGGGTATACCTAAACCTTGCTACAACACTTATAGGCAGTGTACCTAATCGTATAGTAGTGTAGTTTTTAGTAAGTCCGGTTCGTTCCACATAGATCTAGCCAAGTTTAACGCTATATTTTTAAAACTATATTTGTAAATAAATATATATATAAATATAAGTAGTATTATTATTATAAAAGTGGGATTTTACCGTTTAATGACCGGTTTGTCAATTTTAAAACTTTAGTCGCAGTTAAAACCTAATGTAAAATATTAAAAATAATACTTAATTTAAAGCGTAAAGTAAATGACAATAATTAAAGTGCGATAAATTAAAGTGCGATAAATAAAATGACAATAAATAAAATTACGATAATTAAAAACTACGATAATTAAAAGTGCAATTAAATAAAATGACAGTAAATAAAAGTGCGATGAAATATGAAATAAAGGAATTATGCTTATTTAAACTTCCGTAATCATGATGTTTGACGTGTTGATTTTAGTTTATTACCATGGGTTAATTGTCCTTTATCCTGGATTATTCAATATGTCCATCTGGTTTTTGTCCATAACAGTCCATCAGTCATAAATATAAAGTGCGAGTGTCCTCGTCAAATTATTCTTATGTCTGAAGTCAAATATTCCAACTAATTGGGGACTTAAACTATAATTACACTAATTTTCCTTGTATGTAATTCACCCCTGTTTCAATAAATCCATTAACTATTAATCCATTCCCGTGTCCGGTTAAATGAAAGATTATTAGTACTTATAAATATCCAGCCCATCGTGTCCGATTGAGTGTATGTGGTTATTTATAGGTACATCCAATTGTAATTTTTATATTAAATTAACGAGCTATCATTCAATTAAACAATTATAAAGATCATTAATAGCCCATAGTCTAATTTCCACAAGTGTCGTTCTTTTGTCAAAACCCCAATTATGGTACAAAGCTCAATTACCCCATCTTTAATATTTAACCCAACATCATGATTACTTCGGCTTAAATAAGCATAATAATAACTTAGCTACGAGACATTAATTTAAAAAGGTTGAACATAACTTACAATGATTAATAATAGCGTAGCGTTACACGGACAGAATTTCGACTTACACACTTGCAACATTCGCTAACATACCCTTCTTATTATTAACTTAAAATTAAAATTATAAATTATATATATATATATATATATATATATATATATATATATATATATATATATATATATATCGTAGAGAGTGAGAGATAGATTATAAAAAGGTATGTGATATTCGGCTGAAAACTGCGAAATTTATAGATGTGGCCAGAGTTTTGGGGACATGCGATCGCATGGGCTTCCTTTGCATTTGCCATGCGATCGCATGGAGTCTAGGGACAGCTCATATACTTTGTTTTCTTGTTTGCCGACGGTTTTAATATATAATATAATATAATATAATATATATATATATATATATATATATATATATATATATAAAATTTTAAGAATTAATTATATATTATATTATATTCATGTGCATAGTTGACTTGTAATTTTTAGTCCGTTGCGTCGAGCATTGAGAGTTGACTCTGGTCCCGGTTCCGGATTTTCGAACATCCTTTCGTACTATTTAATATCTTGTACTTTGTGTTTCACGGCTCGTACTTTTGTAACTTTTAGACGTTTCTCATCAATAATTTGAACCACTTTGATTGTACTTTGTACTTTTTAGCTTTTTGGTCGTTTGCGTCTTCAATTCGTCGAATCTGGCTTTTGTCTTCACCTTTTATTATTTAAACGAATATCACTTGTAAATAGAACAATTGCAACTAAAAGCTTGTCTTTCTTGAGGGATAATGCTATGAATTATATGTTCTTTTTTAGCATTATCAAAGACTCGTCCTAATCCATCTGGACGAATATATTACATTTGGTTACATCGCGAGGTACTTGACCTCTATATGATACATTTTACAAACATTGCATTCGTTTTTAAAAGACAAACTTTCATTTCATCGAAAGTTGACGGCATGCATACCATTTCATAATATATCCAACTATAATTGACTTATTAATAATCTTGAAGAACTCAACGACTCGAATGCAACGTCTTTTGAAATATGTCATGAATGACTCCAAGTAATATCTCTAAAATGAGCAAATGCACAGCGAAAGATTTCTTTCATACCTGAGAATAAACATGCTTTAAAGTGTCAACCAAAAGGTTGGTGAGTTCATTAGTTTAACATAAATAATCATTTCCATCATTTTAATAGACCACAAGATTTTCATTTCTCATAAATATACGTCCCATGCATAGAGACAAAAATAATCATTCATATGGTGAACACCTGGTAACCGACATTAACAAGATGTATATAAGAATATCCCCTATCATTCCGGAAAATCCTTCGGACATGATAAAACAACATCGAAGTACTAAAGCAACTGGTACTTTGGATGGGGTTCGTTAGGCCCAATAGATCTATCTTTAGGATTCGCGTCAATTAGTAGATCGGTTTACTAATTCTTAGGTTACCAAGCAAAAAGGGGCATATTCGGCTTCGATCATTCACCCATATAATGTAGTTTCAATTACTTGTGTCTATTTCGTAAAACATTTATAAAAATTGCGCATGTATTCTCAGCCCAAAAATATAAAGGGTAAAAAGGCAAATGAAACTCACCCTACAATATTTTGTAGTAAAAATATTCATACGACGATACTGAACAATGCAGGGTTGGCCTCGGATTCACGAACCTATATCATTTATATGTATATTAATACATATAATCGTAATCGAATAGATTTATATATTATATCTTAAATTATGTATCTTATATATTTAACTTGTATATATTTAATATAGTTAATGTTTTATAGTTTTATATATACATATGATTAATATTATATCAAAAATCAACAATTTGTTATATGTAAATATTTATATAAATAATCTTAATATATATAATTTGATGTATTGAGGTAGTTGTAAATAATATACTCTTATACAGAAAGTATTTATTTGTTATAGTAATATTGTTAATATGAAAGTAATAATGATAATAATAGTAATATTGATACTAATAATAATCTAAGTGATAATTCTAATAATAATATAAATTTTGATAATAATAATAATAATAATGTTAAAAACAATAATTTTAATGTTAAAAGTAATAATGATGATAATAATAATAATAATAATAATGATAATAATAATAATAATAATAATAATAATAATAATAATAATAATAATAATAATAATAATAATAATAATAATAATAATATTAATGATAATAATGATAATAATGATAATAAAAATTTTGGTAATGAAAACTACCTCAAAAGCTTGTTCTAAAAATAAATGCACCAAACGGGGCTCGAACCCGTGACCTCCCTCTAACCAAAACAACACATTAACCATCTGTGCTGTTATTACTTTTCTGTCTAAATTCTCGACTAAATGTTATTTAACTAGTATAACTGTTTCTCCCTTCTTCTTTTAATCACCAATATTATCATAATCAAGTTATTATCAACAGCTTCACATCAAACTCACCATCATGATTATGCATCATCAACAACGAATCATTATCATCAATCCTTCATCATTCGCCATCATCTTTTTATCATTATAACTATCACTCATCACCGTACTATCCATCAACCTAAACAAAGAGTTTGTGTGATAAAATCTTGGGCCCAAACTTAGCCCGGTTCTCAGTTAAATGGGCTGCAACAGTAAGTAGGTTTTGTTAGGTTTTTAGGTCAGTTTGCGTGAGACGAACCAGGAATAAAGATGAAACAGAAAATCTTAATTCATCATATTCAATATTCTAAATCTAATAATAATATCTTATCATCATCCTTATCTATCATCAACCTCGCCATTCATCAATAATGTTTTGGAAACACAAGAAAACACGCGTAGCACAGAAGAACAATGATGAGGGTTCAATGGGTTAATCATGGTTTGTTCTTGGCGATCATAACAATCGGACACCAGAAATTGTTGGATTTTGGTTCAACTAAAATCATAACATGGTAACCCACCACGTATTCATCATTATTATTCGTTTACTTTTATTATATGAAACAGAAAAATCCTAGCAGCAGTCTATTTAGGTCGACAATCAGAAATGGGTGGGGTATTTGGTATTATCTATTCAACTAATACCTCACCATATGGAAAGCAAGTGTGAATAGATAGCCACTAAGTTAGGAAATCATTTGCATGACCATATATTGCGGTCCCATGAACCGACACAATTCAAATACTCATTCCTATCAAAATCCCAAGCGTATTGATTGATCAATATTCCAATCCACACTTCATCTTAAATCATTCTTTTTGTCTGCCAATCATAAAAAGGAAACACCCCTCTAAAGGCTTTCAATGACACCATATATAATCCCTTCGTTGCAGATGATTTAATGAACATAAAAAGATTGCAGTTTTCATTATCCTTCTGGTGGATTTTCGGTTAATAGAAAGAAAGAAAAAAAATAGAATACAGGAATAGAAGAGGTTGCAGTTTGTAGTAAGTGCAAGGTGAGGTGGTTCTAACGGGGGATTCGAAACGGAAACAATTAAGAGAGAGAGTAGAGAGAGAAGGTGGTTGCGATGGTTTTGGTTTCATCGAGCAAGGATGATGGCGTTTGTTATTATAATTAGCTGATGGTGGATCGTGGCTCAATTGTAATAGGAGAAGAAGGATACAGTAGTATTTGTAGAGGAAAATAAAAGAATGATGATTTTAAATGGAATTTTCGAATTGAAAATAGAAGAAGCTAGATAGGTATAGTAGCGGTAACACTCGTCAATGATGACAAATGTGGCGTTTGGTGGTCGATTATAGGTGATGGTTCCCGATTGAAATAATGATCAAGGGTGATGGTGAATGTAAATCTATAACTATCTCCCTCTCTATCCTTTGTATATGTAATTATATATATTGTGAGTGATACCGCAATAATAATTAATCACATTTTGTTTTGTAGATTTGATGGTGGTCGACAGAAATATTCGAGGCCAGAAGGAGCAAACAAAAATATATAAAGCAGAAAATGAAGTGTAACGGATTCGTACAATTACTATTGGTCTCTGACAACTTGATTTGATCAGCTTGTTTGTATTGAGAAGTTATTTTGAACGGGTAACAAGTTGAAGACGGGAAGGACGAGTAAAATATCAAGAAGATTGATGTGGATGCCTAATTGCATTCGATTCTTCATTTATTTAATATTTAGTAATCTTTGTACCTTACGGAATCATTATATCTGATTTTGATTCTATTAATTTTTGTTTGTAAGGTTGACAAGTAGTTAGCGGTCTTTGAATGATGATATTCGGTTGAAAATGAGAAAGGGTAGTGGATTGTATAAGTAATTACACCAATTGATGTAGTTCAAATAATTCATCAAAGTTGTTTTGTAGTGAATGGTTCGACATATTAGTCAATCAGGAACAGAAGGAAGTTAAGAAAATTTAGAAAGCAGATATTGAAAGAAATCGAATTCGTACCATTTAAGATATTGATATCAAATACTTTGTTTCCATCTGATTGGTTTTACTCATTATAAGTATAATTATGTTAATAATAAAATACTAATAATGTAATAAGAATAATATTATTAATAATCATATCAAAATAATAATAAGAAAAATGATAAAAGTAATAAATATAATGAAAATAATGATTTTAAATAGAAATGATAATTTTTGGTATTAATAATATTAATATTAATATTGACTATAATAACAAATATTTTAAATTTCACTTACCAGTTGTAATAATAATGATATAATTATTATTAGTGATTCTAATAATAATACTAATTATAATAATATTAATATTATTATGATAATAATAATAATAATAACAATATAACAATTTATACACTTAAATTTCATATCTATATATTATATATTAATAATACAAATAATAATATTAATATCAATGTTAATCATAATAATAATAATAATGATAGTAATAATAATATTGATAAACTTGTAGTAATACTCAATATATTAATTTTACACACCGATGTTCGTGAATCGTCGGGGATAGTCAAAGTTAACTGACTTCATGTAAACAGTTCAAAAATTTTGAGACTCAACATTACAGATTTTGCTTATCGTGTCGAAAACATATAAGATTACAGTTTAAATTTGGTTGAAAATTTTCGGGTCGTCACATTAAACTCGATTGAAAATCATCGATTCGCCATTAGAATACACCACCATCATCGTTGATGAAATAATGCTCTTGTTACTCTTTTAATTTCAGTAACAAATTTACAACCTTCTATCAGATCCAAAAACAAATTAGCGGTTCAATTAGGGATTCGTTTAACTTGGTCAGGGTTTTAACTTTTGATTTGCAGCTTATACGATGGATGATGACGATGACATCCGAAAAACCAAGGTTGTAAAAGTCGTGAGTTGGGGACGCATCGCTCGAGACCTAAAAAGGACGCGTCGGCCGAGTCGGGGACGCGTCGGTGACGCATCGGTCGTTGACCAATGTTGACTTTATTAATAATTTCTTAAATATATATTTATTTATATATGTATAAAATAGTTGATTATGTACCATAAGTTTCTTAAATAAGAACTTGAATTTAAATACAATTAAACTTCAAACTCAATTAATGTTACCGAGTACATAATCATTAAGGATACAAAGAAAAGAGCGGCCTAAAAAATGAAAACAAACCATAATTTTAAAACATATCACATCTTGATGAAAATTTGACTGATTTTGACCGTTTTTGACCAACTTTGACCGTCTATAATAGATTTTGACCGAACTTTTAGTTTTGACCGTCTTTTGAGTCGTTTTCAGATAAAACGGGACGGAGAACTCAAAAAAACGACGCATCGGCTGACGCGTCGGCCAAGTCGGCCGACTTTTACAACACTGCGAAAAACAAAACCCATCATTGACGACCATTTGATGAAGATGACGATGGATGATTAAGAGTGTTATGTAACCCAGATCTATGAAATTGATGTAACCCATATGTAGATGATTAAGATGACAATGGATGATTAAAAAAGGCTTTTTACTTTCATTATTTAGGAACTACGAAAGTAATTTTGCAGGTGGTGGGTTTCATGTATTATCATATCAAAAAAGCAAATAAACGCTTAATTTTACGATAAAGTTTGCAACTTTATTGGTTTGGGTCTTATTATGGTGGGTAAAAAACATGAATTTTTAGTCGATATCATTATCCCTTCTTTTACGACGCATAACAGCATGGAGAACACCCGAGGGGTCTGAAATGTCGTATAATAGTGCATCGGATTCTTGCGGCTCAAAACCTATAGAAAATGATGTGACAGGGGTGATGGCGAAGGTGATGTTATGATTTGCGGTTGCAATTGATCGGAATTGCCTGGGGTACCAAATAGGAACCTGGAAAGATCGTCAAAAATTTCCCAATCATCTTTCATTTTTAGTGTGTGTTTTATTTTGTTTGAATTCAATATATTGTGGGTATGGTTCTTCATATGACACTCTTTTTAAAGTGATAATACATGATCTTGAAAATCCGAAAAATCAGGAAATATGTTAGAAAAATCGTATCATGAACATCTAATCTTATCACTCACTACGAGCGTTTCCTAAATTAACCAATATTAAATGGGTTTTTGATACTACATACATGGATTACGTTTGAAATGAGCACAACTCAATATTGGCCCATAAAAATCTATATAGCATCTACAAATCACAGTTTGCAAACCCTAGCTGCTACTTTAAATTCCTATTTAATCCCGTTACGCCTCATTATCTCAAATCAATACACGAGTTCATCTGAAATCATCGTTCTCAAATTCAATTACGGTAATACAGAGCTAACTGTTGTTAATTTTTACGTTTTATTTCGTAAAGTCGAAACATTTTTTTAAAGCATATGATCTGCATTAAATCGTGCTTGAAGATTCAGTATTGCATCTGTTTCATCATTTCCTTGGTACTTAATCAAGGAGATATAACCGATGTGTATATTTAATTATAAAATTGCTTTAGTGTCAAAATGGTCATTCCTATATTTTTTTTTTAACTTTATTAATTACTTTTATTAATTTGTTTTTATTAGTTTTTTAATGGCAAATGATGAAATTTCAAGTTTTATGCTTAACTCACTGATTAACCATGGTGACTACAAACTCCGCTTATTATCTGATGCCATTTTTATATTTAATTTTTAATAATTTTATATTTATTTGATTTAAATTAACTTTGTTTTGTTTATTGGGTTTCGTAGTAAGTCAGATGATGCAATACAAATTATCTTATACTACACACTGAAGTTTTATCGTGTGGAAAAACTACTCTCAAATTATTGCGTGATGTTTTTATTCTACCAACCATATTCTATATTTTGTTCAAAATTAAATTTGTGTTTTATTGTTCTCAATTATTAATAAATTAAAGTTATGTTTATACCGATGATGAAATAGTAGCAGACGGGCGGTCTGAAATGATGCAATGTTGATTGTCTGCGTTTATTCGTTTTGGATTCAACTCTGAGATTTTGCATTTTTTTTGTGTGTTTTTATTGTTTGTTTTTATAATATATATGGAGTATTAAATAATACTCCGTATAAATAATAAATTTACAAAAGAAAATTTATTTGAAAGTATTTGTTCTATGCTATGATAATATGCAAATATTTTTTTATGTCTGGACTTATGAGACGCTGTCTTTGAAATGATACGTATACTACTAGCTCAGTTTTGTTACAAGTGTTGTTTAACAAAAGGTCATTAATTGTTTCAGTATTAGTTTGATTTTTTTTCAAAACTGTTATTGTTTCTAGGGGTGTTCAAAACCGGATATCCGAAAATTCGGATATCCGAATTTCGGATATCCGAAAATTCGGATAGTGGTTTTGGCCATCCGAAATCCGAATCCGAAATTTCGGATATCCGAATTTCGGATATCCGAAATTTCGGATTCGGATTTCGGATTATCCGAATATCCGAAGTGTATATAAAATATATAAAAAATGTAAAAAAAAATGACAAATTGATAAGCAACCTGTTCTGTCACTCTTAAACAAGAAGTGCACAATGAGTTGGAACCACATAAACATAGTAAATAAAGTAAATCTGTTCTATCACTCTTAAACAAAGTGATCATCAACCAAATTTTATTGATATTTATGAAAGAGTCTTGTAGATACAAAAGTAATAAACAAAACAAACGAACTACTGTATCTTTAAAAGAGAATGCAAATGAGTACATAAACCACGGACCAAGGGGCACTGCACCCTGAATGATACAGATGTTTACAAGGTAACGTTTTTGCACTAGACCCCAATATAAGTTTCTCTTTACAAACAGCCCAATGGGAATCAGACCGTGTATCTTTCTTTGAATCTTTAACTGTAGAAATACTACTAATAGCCGATTATATGTGCAATCGAAGATGGAGTCGATTAGATGAAAGCAATTGAAGATGGAGACGATTAGATGAAGAGATGAAGTTGCGATGAGACTTGAAGATGGAATCAACGTTTAAGAGAAAGGCAGTATTTAGATCTAGGGTTTTCTAATTTGGTACTGTACTTGTTTGTCCCCTGTTCCAATATAAATTACTCCGTATAATTAAAAATAAAAATAATATTAAATTAATAATAATTACAATGTTTTTTCGGATATTCGGATATCCGAAAATTTTGAAAAGTTCTATCCAAAACCCGAACCCGAAAAATCGGATATCCGATTTTCGGATATCCGATTTTCGGATATCCGAAAATTCGGATATCCGATTTTCGGATATCCGAAAATTCGGATATCCGATTTTCGGATATCCGAAAATTCGGATATCCGATTTTTCGGATATTTTCGGATCGGATATTCGGATTCGGATACGGATATTATGAACACCCCTAATTGTTTCTATAATGAAGACCAAAGTAAGTTAAATTGCTGATAGATTTGATGGACAAATTTATATGTTTCTTGTACATTTACATAATGTAATTTGTGAACTAAAAACCTGGTTTAATGTGAAGAAACATGTTAAAGCTCTGGTTTTTATGAGCAGTAATATGGATCGTTTGTAGGAAATGAACCGTGACATTAAATTTTCATTTTATATATATGTTAAACATAATTATATATTTTAGTTCATAAATTAATAAAATAAAATCATAACCATGAGTGTGGTGGTTGAATGGTTATGACCCTGACCTTCCATAGTGGAGGTCATGGGTTCGATTCCAGACACCCACAGTTATCCACTCATAGCCACGGAGGTTCGCCTGCAATGACTCCGAGCTGCTCGCGTAGCGAGTAGTCGCTCTGGGATTAGTCAAGTTGACCGTTTGGATACTCAGGTTAAAAAAAAAAAAAATCATTAAAAATTTAATAGGGACTAAATTTATATATCTTAGTAACCTTGTGTATGTTTTGAAGCCTTTAACATACTCTTAAGAGAATTATGTGTAAATTAATAAAACCCTTTTATCATCATCGTATTCTTCATTTCGTCGTCTTCATATCAACTTGTAGGTTTTTTTCCCTTTGCTTCTCAAACCCAAATGTAACGTATCAAAATACAACTCTCTTTTTTCCTTCCATCCAATTATAATAGGACACATCACCTTCAACTCCTGTGTTTTACATTAACAAAAGCTGCCGCCGATTTTAGCCACAAACGCTCCATTACAGGCGTTTGTGGGGCATTTGTGGTGCCATGTGAGTGTGGATCGAGGAAGAAACGAAGCGTTATTCATGGTCTAACAGATAAGGATATTTAACCCTCCTAAACAACACCTAATTACATGTTACTAAGGCTTAATCTAATGCAACGTGCTCCCAGAGTTTTTCATCCAGCATGTCAGCTGCATGCCTCTAGCTCGACGTGGCTTGGTCTCATGGTCTCATTTCATTGGTGTTGCTCTGTTTGACTCAAACACAAAAAAATAAAAACTTTCATTATCAAAATGCAACCTATATAAAAGTTACTTTTTTCGTCCAATAATAAGTGTTATGTATGTGTTTTCAAGATCTTATTTCTATAATTTTAACTTTTAATATTTTTATTTGTGTTATATAATATATTAATATGTGATGAAACTTATATTAATAAAAACACATTTTAAAATTGAATCCATTTATATAAGTTTTATCAAATACTACATGAATAAATAGAAATATTTGATGTCAATATTTTGAAAGCAAGATCTTGAAGTTAAATATTAAACTTATTATGTGACGGGAGAGTAATAAATACAATAGTAATAAACATATATCATTTTGCTTATTTTTATTTATTTATTTATTTATTTTTTTTTTTTTTTGGTAGCCTGGGTATCCAACATTTTTTTAACTGACTAATCCCAGGGCGACTACCCGCTTTGCGAGCAGCCCGAAGTCATTGCAGGCGAACCTCCGTGGCCATGAGAGAGAATAACTTTGTGTGTGCAAGGAATCGAACCCTTGAGGTCAGGGTCTTATAAAATACACTTCACTCATCAAATTATTATTAAAATCTCATATATTTTCTCCCACTTTTTGATACTTCAATATTTACTAAACAACACTCAACAATGGTAAACCTAAACTCAAATGAATAGTCGTTGTATAATAACATTTTAACCGACGAACCGACAACTTCCGGCTCGTCATCTTCTAACAACTCTTGACTTTCACTTGGTTTTGCAAATTATACGCAACGCTCTTTAAATATGAGCCAACAAGAAATTCAACATTATATCCATCAATTACAATAACTTTAAAACTACAAAAAATTCAACAAGAACTCTGGTTAACCCTACAACGGCCTATTCAACAAACTCATAACATGTTCAACATGAGCCAACAAGAAACTCAACATTAAACCCAATAAGAAACGGCACAAGAAACGCAACAAGAATCCGAACAAACTGGTGGTCCGAGAAAAAAGAAGAAGTTACCAACGAAAGGGAAAAGAAAAGGCACGCGAACCTTGCAACAAAAAAGTTTGGGCACCGCAAGAAGAATTTTGGTTGGCAAAATGTTGGGTTGATTTGCCCTAAGATCCGATTACTGAAAACTTTCAAAAACGAAGTTCTTTGTGGGCTACCGTAGCACACAAATTCACCGATAACAACAATGGATGGTTTCGAGGTGAAGATGCGTTACCGGGAAAATGGTACGGTAAAAACTCAATGCAAGACGTAGTGGACAAAATGAACGAGACTTTTACGATTGTGCGGTAAAAGTGTATTGCATGAATGAACATAAAACATGGGCGTTTAAAGAAGCTTGTGAATTTTGAAAGAGAAACCCAAGTGGCTTATGCTTACTCCAGTTGGTTGAGCTATTATTGGTAGGGGTGTGCGTGATGAGGATGAAGAAAGCGCTTACTGTACGATTGATATCACAGATAATCGACCTGACGCGCTTTTAGGTGATGATCTGATTTCAAGGCCCATTAGAATGAATCGAGCAAGGAAATCCGTTAAGAGTTCTGCATCTTCTGATGCGACGACAAGCTCTCGTGGAAAAAACTCTTCAAGATTTAAGGAGTGAGTTCGAGAAGTTAACACGTACAAGACCGAAGTTGTACAAAAAAAGCTTGAACAAATGGACACAATCACTTGGGCGGGACATATGAAAGCGGCACTCGAAGCTACAAAATTGTTGGCTAGCATGAATATCTCAAACATAGCTAACCCGTGGGAAAAGACATGTTGCAAGAAGATGAAGAAGAACTTGCTCGGAGAGTACAACGACTTAATTCAGACGAGTAGTTTTAATATTTATATTATTGTATTTTTCACTTTTTAGGAATTTTTAAAAATAAAGTGAGTCTAAGGCTTTTTATTTATTGTAACTTTCCATTTCTATGACTTTTTAATGAATGTAATCGTATTATTAATTTTAATTTTAATTTAAATGTGTTTTGTTAATTTTATTTATTTTTGTAATTAAAAAATCTAACTCTAACTAATTAAACATAACAAAAACTAAAATCATTTATACAACAAGGAAATTGAAAAAGAAATTAAAAAATACTTACCCCTACCTCCCAACACGTTACTAAGCACGCCACTCCATTATTTATCAGTATACTAACAAACTCGCCAAACACCCAAATCATTTGGGATGACAAAAAAGCCCGAACCCGACGGGGAAAACCGAAACCCGACATAATTGGGCCGAGTCTGGGCCGGGTCTATGGGTCTCGGGCCGGGTATGTGATTGATTTTCAAAAAATATTCTGGTTCGGGTTCGGGTCTGGGTTTAAGACCCGTCTACCCGGCCCGTTTACTCGGCCTGTATACCCGCATAATAATAATAATAACAATAATAATTAAAAAGGAATAATAACAAAAATTAAATTAAAAAATATGTTGATTACAAGGTCCATATGAATTTATATATTTATTTATCATCTATCAACTTCACATTTTCATCTGCATTCAAATCAAGAATCTGATTTATAAAAATATTTAAAAAATGATAGTGATAATAATTGGAAATAGGAAATAATATATACTGTACAAATATACACATATAAATAAAGCATATAATTTACAGAGTTATAGATTGTATATGCTTTTGGTAATGTATTTATTTGCTAAAAAAAAGTGAACGGGTACCCGTTTACCCGCTAGTTAGTAAACCCGTTTACCCGTCGGGTATTTGGTGTGGGTTTGGGACTAGTTTTCCTTATCGGGTCTGGGTCTGGGTCCGGGATTACTCAAATCCGGCCCGATGCCATCCCTACAAATCATATTGAAGTATGAAAATTTAATGGGTTAAATCTTCCCGTTACACTTTTGCCTAACGCCACAAAATTTGAAGCCAACAAGGAGCGTTGGTATCTTTTGCCATGGTGCCACAAATGCATCAAATTTCAATTCGACACTACGTAATGTGTCGTTTTACCACCCATCATACTGCCACGTTAAAGTTAAACCTCTAAAAAGTCGAGTAGAAATAAACTGGAATATTTGTTTTTTCTTCTAAAACTGACATCTTTTTATAAATGGTTTAGTCTTTTGTTATTTATGCATTAGGCTGGTGCATCGAGAAATGAAGTAAAGTGGTGGCACCACCCACCAACACGTCAGTAGTGCGACGCGAGCGTTATTATTAATTTATTTATTATTAACTTTTTATATTTTTAATTACTTTTTCAATCAACTTTCAATAATATGTTGACACATTATCCAACACATTATCCAACACACTCTCAATACTTTCCACATTACTTTCATTCATCTTACCACATTTGCTACCTCATTGTCACCACCTCATAAAACACTTATCACACCACGATATTACTGCCACCACTAGAAATAATCTTAATGAAATGGTTAATTCAAACCTATCAAAAACCAATAAAAAATGAAATGGGATTGATTTTTTTTTTTGAAAAGCAAGTAGGAATTTATTATAACCACGAAACTTTACAAGGCAATGAGGAAGACCTCAAGGTTCTCGAATGGTTTGTAAAGTTAACAAACCATAGTAAAAATACAATATAAATACAATTACAAATTTAGATAAGTTCTAGGATCGTTTAGCCACGACATCCAATCTATCTTCTTCCTTTTTAGACGAACCGAAATCCATTCGTAGGAGTTGACTTGGACGATATCGAAGGCAAACTTCACGCATACACTTGAACCTCTAAAAACTTTGTTATTCCTATTCTTCCAAATTTGGTACGCACACACCCACTCGACCGCTTGCAATATTTTTTTTCCCAACGAAGTCATGTGAGATGGACCATTACCTCTTAGGATTTCATTAAAGCTAGGAGTGGAAGTATTGTTGAAGCCCCACCACGAGTAAAGTTTTGACCATAATTTGGAAGCATACTTGCATGAGGCGAAAGTGTGCTCCACCGATTCAATCGCATCATCACATATGGGGCATCTCACGCTATTTAAATCAACCCCTCTCTTATCGAGTTCCACTCTAGTAGGTAAACGCTTCTAATCAAACGCCACACAAATACCTCCAATTTTTTCAGGACCAAGGAGTTTCTCATTGTTTCGCCGCCTGAGTTTATGTTGCCACCAAGTGAGGAGTCTTCCAATAACGATGATAATTTTTTAACAGTGAAAATTCCGTCACTTGATAGCGTCCATCGCCACTCATCTACGGGTTGAGGATTGAAATTGTAACCTGAAATAAGATCACATAACTCGGTTAGTTCAGCTGCAGTTCGTCCAGTAGGGAGTCTGATCCAATCCCAATTCCACACGATTCGCTGGTTAACGAGGCAAATTCGATCCTTGATGGCAGCAAACCGATTATTCTCTAGTCGAAATAGTCTCCTAAATCGTTCTTTCAAGTTCCCCTGCCCCGTCCAATTTGCTTCCCAAAACGAGGTATCTGAACGTGCTTCTGCTTTAACCACGAACGAGTTAAGGAATGAAACACCTGCATCTTGAATGTTGTGACCTGTTAACAAAATAGCCCGCCAAGAGGTAGGCCTTAAGGCCCGAATTACATCAGGCCCCAAATCCATCCCCCCATGCGTGCCATAGATGCTACAAATAATGCGAGCCCATAAGGAATCGATTTCGGTATAGAACCTCCATCGCCATTTCCCAAGTAAGGCCATGTTTTTATTTTTCAACGAGCCAAAGTTTAACCCCCCGTTTTCGAATGACGCAATAACATCCGCCCATTTAACCCAAGAGATTTTTTTGTTTGCATCCCCCCGCCACAAAAGAAATCACGCCTCACTTTCTCAAGAGTATTTAACACACACGGCGGAGCACGAAATAGAGAGAAATAATACAATGGGAGACTACTAAGGATCGACTTTATAAGGACTACTCTACCTCCAAATGACAACGTACGCATCTTCCAACTCGACAATCTATTTTTAATCTTATCAATGACGGGGTTCCAATCACTTAGTTTCTTCATACTAGCTCCAATAGGCAAACCTAAGTAAGTGAACGGGAATTTACCAACTTGACATCCCATGAGGTTTGCCATATTAAGCACATCGACCGAACTAACTCCGATGCCATATAGAAAACTCTTATTAAAATTAACTTAAAGTCCCGAAGCGAGTTCAAAACATTTAAGGAGATTTTGCAAGTTATGGGCATTTGAACGATTCCACTCTCCTAAAAAAATCGTATCATCCGCGTATTGCAAATGAGAGACAAGTATCTTATCATTCCCAACTTCAATTCCATTAAATAAACCTTTCTCAACGGCCGATTTCGTTAAAATATTCAAGCCTTCCGCCGCAATAATGAATAGAAAAGGGGAGAGGGGATCACCTTGTCGTATTCCTCGGCCTAAGGTGAATTCGTTAGTCGGAGAGCCATTGACAAGGATCGAGATTGAAGCGGAGCTTAAACACGAGTATATCCAATTCCTCCACTGTAACACCGTACGTTTTTTTTTATAACACAGCGGAAGTCATACTTACAAAACGTACCCTTATGTACACACATAAACATAATTACTACAAATTCATTTATAAATACATATTTAACAAACAACCGGTGTTACTTTAATATCCGATTTTATATAGAAAACATCAGAGTTCTAGACTTGTCGAACACAACCCAACACGCCCATCTTCTCCCATGTCCACAAAAGTAAAAGACCTACAACCTGCAAGGGGGAAGGTGGAGGGGTTAACACGAAGCTAAGTGAATGGACTAATCTAACAGCTAAAACACATAGGTACAATCACTAGAACACGCATCATCAAATTAGGCAGACAATTAATCAAATAACCACTAGAATATACAGAAACAGAGTAATCTACCATTAGCATATCACATAAAAGCAATACAAGTACAATATCTACAGCAACGGTCTATCCAAAGCAACCGTAATGACTACAAGCAATGGTCAATCAGAAGCAACCATCTGGGTAATCCGAAGCAACCCATTGAGAGACTCGGCGGCCTGGCCGTGCCAACGACCCCAGTTGATCAATCTAGAGTCTACCGAAAACTCATAACTCTGTATTACTAGTATAAGTCTTCCACATGCGACGGACGCGTGATTCTGACTTATATTAATCATACAACATCAATGAACCCAACCTGATCAGAAGCAAGGTTGATCTCTCCCGACCTGATCAGAAGCAAGGTCGGTCCAAATAACACGCGAGGCCACAGTCCACAACACTTAACTACACAAGTTCAAATCATTGAAACTAGGTCAACGGCCTAGGTCATGTCACTATATGCCTTAACGGCTAGATTAACCCACTCACCGAATACCAGCACGAGAAGAACTCAGAGGTCTTATATTTCTGAGTCTTCACTTCTCCTGATCACCTGAAAAAGATACAAATAAAGTCAGTAATTGTATCCTGATAGTATTCTATCAACAAGACAGACACAAAAATGAGATAGAAACAAAACAATCATACATGCCCAGTTAACTGTACGAGTAACACCATCACACGCACGTTTGAGAACACTCAACCGTGCAATTGACAACTCACTCGCACGTTTTGTCTATGACCAAACATCCAACAATGACTCACCTGATCCGTACGGTTCACTACACGAGTGACCAGTGACTCGTACGAGTCACATCTCAATCGTACGTATCATCACAATCAAAACATAAGTTCTCATCACCACTCACTCGCACGGTTCACTACACGGTTGACTACCTCAACCGTACGAGTGAAGGCTCACTCGTCGAGTGATGAAGAACAGTAGCAACAGCTAAATATATGGGTTTCAACCCAAAAACACAACATCAAACATCAATACATACACTAAATCAACACCTAAAAACATATAATCAATGTATGATAAGTCTACATCATTATTTCAACCCATAACGACACTCTAAGGCGTGTAAAACAAGGCATACACCCTAAAACCTCTTTTTCTGACCAAAATAAAGTTTGATCCAGATTCTTAAAAGTTTACCATTGGAAAGGATTTTTCATTACGATTCCAACGATACTTGATTCATCAAAAAAGGAGTTACGGTTTGAAAGTTATAACCAAAACAAGTTTTCCACAAAGCTGACTAGTGCTCACACGTGTGACTGAGACATCACACGTACGAGTGACTCCTCAACCGCGTGGTTGACCATCGAAATTGTGGTCACACGTACGGTTGATCTGTCAAAAGTGTGGGTGCTGAAAATCAGTTTCAGCACGCTGTTTTCGCGTTTTTTGACCCTAAATCATGATTTTTGCTCAATCTGATCATGAAACCACTTCAAAAACATCATATAACAACTATAGAATATATACCTAACAACAATTAACACTAACAAACACAATTCATCAAGATTCAAGCTTAGAAAGCACACTTTTATTCAAGAACACAAAAACCCATTTAATCAAGAATTCAAGCAACAATTCAAGCAAGCTAAGCTGGATTATTGATTACAAGGATGCAAGAATTCAATCTCTAAAGCTTCTTGGTTCAATTATACACTTGAATTAGATTAGGGTTAGAGGTAGGAGATGAAGTTAGGTACGGTGTTCTTGATTTAATTTGGGAAAATGGAAGAAAAGTCTGGAAACAGGCTTATAAATGGGTTAAAAACCCATACCCCATAACACACGGGTATTTACCAGTTATCTGATATCTTTCGTACATCATTTGGCAACCCAAACGAAGTCCAAATTAAATAAACAAACCTTTTCTGTGACCCTTGTCACAAACTGGTCTCAACTAAACAACCAAATAATTATAACCATATAATTATTAAAATCACTAATTACGCCATACCTAAGGGTACAATGGTCATTTCAACTAGGCCCAAAACGCGGGTGTTATAAATCTACCCTCCTTAAAGAGATTCCGACCTCGGAATCTGGTCAAAGTCAAAAGTCACGATAACAAAATCTCATCAACTATTCATCAAGCAACACATATTAACAACAATTTAAGCAGCCAACTATCCTACTTCTCTTCTTAACTTACTGAAACTTCTGCATGATCTACCAAAATGTGCTTACGTTGGCCGGACGTAATACATTATCATAGATCACGTCTCCATTTCAGTTAAGAAAATCTGAGAAACCTAAATCCAAGTCATCTCTGTCACTACAGCCAACGCTACCTCAAAGTACCTATTAATAAACAGGATACATCATCTACATAACATACTAAACACGTAATCCTAAAATCAAATGCAATAACAAGGTTAGTCTGAACATACCAGTATTTAAGTCTTCTGATACAACATCAGTATCTGCTACTATCTGATAAGCTCTAGCTATAACCGTGGGAGGACCTTTTCTTTTCTGTCCTACTGATGCGGTAGATCCACCAAAAAATGCCGACTGCACCCCAGACCCTGCCTCGGAACCACCTCTACCCGCTGCCGGACACTGTGCTGACCTATGACCTTCCTTATGACAATTCCAACATACATTGCTTCCGAAAGAACATTGTTGAACATCATGTCCCACTATACCACACCTTAGACACCTTTTCGTACCCGGAGAACACTGTCCACTGTAGTAAGATCTGCACGAGTTACACCACTCTTTCTGTATGGAACCTAACCCACTCGTACTCGAAACTTCCTTCATACTGGACCCGGTTGACTTTCTTGATTTCGGACTGGACTGATAACTGGATTGACCTTCCGTCCTCTTCCCATAAGAACCACTCCCCACTCCCGCACTCCTTACGGCTTTAACATCATCCTCTATCGCTTTTGCCATCTCAAAAGCTTGCGATAAAGAAGAAGCAAATCTAACCATTGACCGATACTCCGGCTTGATAACTCTAATAAAATGCTGAATTTTATCTTTCTCATGCGGTACCCACTGTTGGCAAAACCTTAACTTAGAGGTAAAGTCCAAAATAACATCATCAATCGACAAATCATCAGTCATTCTCATCCCCAAGAACTCGGTTTTCAATTTCTCCAAATCATATTCTGAACAATACTGCTCAAGAACCTTAGCATGAAACTGCTCCCATGACACTTGACTTAGTTGTTCCTTTGATAAATGACCCGTGATGGAGTCCCACCACTCCATAGCTCGCCCCTTGAACAATCGACAAACATATAACACCCTCAACTCCGGCTCACACTGACAAGAATCTAATGCTCTTTCCACTTCCCTGAGCTAATTTAGAGTCTCAGTTGGGTTAATTTTACCAGTATACTCTGAAGGTTGACAATTAAGAAAGTCCTTATACGAGCACTTCTTATTTTCAAACATCGGTGGTTGGAAGAATGGTGTCTGAAACGGGTACATCACTTGATTCGGAAGTAGTGGATTGAACTGAGATGGTTTCTGGTACTGAGGTGGCACATACCGTTGTTGAGAAATGTTTCCAAACTGTGGGTAAATACTTGGAGGAAAGCTTTGATTTATTGCTGTGGTGTTAGAATGCGGCATCACTTGTTGTTTGTAGTGACCCGAACTTTTCTATGTTTATATATATTAATTGAGATTGATATTTACATGATTAAATGTTTCCAACATGTTAAGCAATCAAACTTGTTAAGACTTGATTAATTGAAATATGTTTCATATAGACAATTGACCACCCAAGTTGACCGGCGATTCACGAACGTTAAAACTTGTAAAAACGACATGACGATATATATATGGATATACATATGGTTAACAAGAGATTATGATAAGTAAGTATCTCCATAAGTATATTAATAATGAGTTATATACATATAAACAAGACTACTAACTTAAGGATTTCGAAACGAGACATATATGTAACGATTATCGTTGTAACGACATTTAAATGTATATATATCATATTAAGATATATTAATATATCATAATATCATGATAATATAATAATTTAACATCTCATTAGATATAATAAACAATGGGTTAACAACATTAATTGAGATCGTTAACTTAAAGGTTTCAAAACAACACTTACATGTAACGACTAACGATGACTTAACGACTCAGTTAAAATGTATATACATGTAGTGTATTTAGATGTATTAAAATACTTTTGGAAGACTTCAAGACATATATCAAAACACTCATACTTAACGAAAATGGTTACAGTTACTTTCCCATTCTTTTCTTTCATCAAGAATTCTAGTCGTATTCTTACCCGTATCATACACAGCTTCAAAACGTACTTACTATGGGTATATACCAATAGGAACTAGCATGAGATTCCACTCTTGATTATGTCATGTATGACTAATCAATTTTAACTTCTACCATGAGCTAGTCAACTAACTAGAATTCTTTTAACCCCACTCACCACTCACCAATTACCACACATCATTCACTCCATTTCACTTCCAATTCTCTTTCTAATTCTCTCTCAACACACACACACTATTATGAACGTATTTTTCAAGTAGTTAATCATCATCTTCATCAAAAATCACTTCAAGAATCAAGCTATAATCATCATAGGAAGAACACTTCAAGAACACTTCAAAAATCCCTTCAAGTTTACTAATTTACTTCCAAGCTTTCTAATCCATTCCAAGTAATCATCTAAGATCAAGAAACCTTTGTTATATACAGTAGGTTATCTTTCTTATTCAAGGTAATATTCATATTCAAACTTTGATTCAATTTCTATAACTATAAACTATCTTAATTCGAGTAAAAATCTTACTTGAACTTGTTTTTGTGTCATGATCCTACTTCAAGAACTTTCAAGCCATCCAAGATCCTTTGAAGCTAGATCATTTTTTGTCACTTCCAGTAGGTTTACCTACTAAACTTGAGGTAGTAATGATGTTCATAACATCATTCGATTCATATATATAAAACTATCTTATTCGAAGGTTTAAACTCGTAATCACTAGAACATAGTTTAATTAATTCTAAACTTGTTCGCAAACAAAAGTTAATCCTTCTAACTTGACTTTTAAAATTAACTAAACACATGTTCTATATCTATATGATATGCTAACTTAATGATTTAAAACCTGGAAACACGAAAAATACCGTAAAACCGGATTTACGCCGTCGTAGTAACACCGCGGGCTGTTTTGGGTTAGTTAATTAAAAACTATGATAAACTTTGATTTAAAAGTTGTTATTCTGAGAAAATGATTTTTATTATGAACATGAAACTATATCCAAAAATTATGGTTAAACTCAAAGTGGAAGTATGTTTTCTAAAATGGTCATCTAGACGTCGTTCTTTCGACTGAAATGACTACCTTTACAAAAACGACTTGTAACTTATTTTTCCGACTATAAACCTATACTTTTTCTATTTAGATTCATAAAATAGAGTTCAATATGAAACCATAGCAATTTGATTCACTCAAAACGGATTTAAAATGAAGAAGTTATGGGTAAAACAAGATTGGATAATTTTTCTCATTTTAGCTACGTGAAAATTGGTAACAAATCTATTCCAACCATAACTTAATCAACTTGTATTGTATATTATGTAATCTTGAGATACCATAGACACGTATACAATGTTTCGACCTATCATGTCGACACATCTATATATATTTCGGAACAACCATAGACACTCTATATGTGAATGTTGGAGTTAGCTATACAGGGTTGAGCTTGATTCCAAAATATGTATAGTTTGAGTTGTGATCAATACTGAGATACGTATACACTGGGTCGTGGATTGATTTAAGATAATATTTATCTATTTATTTCTGTATATCTAACTGTGGACAACTAGTTGTAGGTTACTAACGAGGACAGCTGACTTAATAAACTTAAAACATCAAAATATATTAGAAGTGTTGTAAATATATTTTGAACATACTTTGATATATATGTATATATTGTTATAGGTTCGTGAATCAACCAGTGGCCAAGTCTTACTTCTCAACGAAGTAAAAATCTGTGAAAGTGAGTTATAGTCCCACTTTTAAAATCTAATATTTTTGGGATGAGAATACATGCAGGTTTTATAAATGATTTACAAAATAGACACAAGTACGTGAAACTACATTCTATGGTTGAATTATCGAAATCGAATATGCCCCTTTTTATTAAGTCTGGTAATCTAAGAATTAGGGAACAGACACCCTAATTGACGCGAATCCTAAAGATAGATCTATTGGGCCTAACAAACCCCATCCGAAGTACCGGATGCTTTAGTACTTCGAAATTTATATCATATCCGAAGGGTGTCCCGGAATGATGGGGATATTCTTATATATGCATCTTGTTAATGTCGGTTACCAGGTGTTCACCATATGAATGATTTTTATCTCTATGTATGGGATGTGTATTGAAATATGAAATCTTGTGGTCTATTGTTACGCTTTGATATATATAGGTTAAACCTATAACTCGCCAACATTTTTGTTGACGTTTTAAGCATGTTTATTCTCAGGTGATTATTAAGAGCTTCCGCTGTCGCATACTTAAATAAGGACGAGATTTGGAGTCCATGCTTGCATGATATTGTGTAAAAACTGCATTCAAGAAACTTATTTTGTTGTAACATATTTGTATTGTAAACCATTATGTAATGGTCGTGTGTAAACAGGATATTTTAGATTATCATTATTTGATAATCTACGTAAAGCTTTTTAAACCTTTATTGATGAAATAAAGGTTATGGTTTGTTTTAAAATGAATGCAGTCTTTGAAAAACGTCTCATATAGAGGCCAAAACCTCGCAACGAAATCAATTAATATGGAACGTTTTTAATCAATAAGAACGGGACATTTCAGTTGGTATCAGAGCGTTGGTCTTAGAGAACCAGAATTTTGCATTAGTGTGTCTTATCTAGTTTGTTAGGATGCATTAGTGAGTCTGGACTTCGACCGTGTTTACTTGAAAAATGATTGCTTAACAAATTTTGTAGGAAACTATATATTTTTAACATGTGAATATGATGTGATATATTAATCTCTTAACGTGTTTGATATTATGTGATAGATATCTACCTCTAGAACAAGTCCCATTGACTCACCTAATAATAATGAAGAGTCAAATGTAAATTGGAATGATTCGTGGACTGATTCACAAGTTCCCGAAGAGGAACCGGAAGAAGAGTCGGAACCGGAAGAAGAATCGGAACCGGAAGAAGAATCGGAACCGGATGCAGAAATAGAACCGGTGGGGGAAATAATAAAACGGTTAAGTAAAAGAAAATCCTCAACCAACCGACCAAGGTTAATTATGGTCAATGGTGTTTCCGCCAAGGAAGCAAAATATTGGGAGGATTACCAATTCTCCGATGAATCGGATTCCGACGAGAATTCCGATGATGTTATAGAAATTACCCCAACTGAATTTAAAAAGGCAAAAGAAAATAATAAGGGAAAGGGCATAAAAATAGAGAAATCTAATTCCAACCCCGATGAACTTTATATGTATCGTCAACCCCCGAAGTCCTTAAGTTGTAACAATGACCCGGGAACCTCTAAACCACCAGGTTTTTCTAAACCAATGTGGATAACGACGGCTCGTATTAGGGGAACATCATATATCCCTAGAAACTTGGCAAAACGAACCAAAACCGAAGAAGAAGAAACAAGCGAGTCGGAATAAGATAGTTGTATTCGTGTGGTGTAATATAAGTAATATAGTGTGCTTATGCTTTATGATATATGTAAAAATTGCTTGTATTAATAAGTATTTTTTTTTATGAATCTAACTCTTGTCTATTTTACAGTATAAAAACACAAAATGGATAGACAACCCAATATTTTAAGAGACCTACCCGGAGACATGATTGATGAAATCTTGTCTAGAGTCGGTCAGAATTCTTCGGCACAACTATTTAAGGCGAGATCAGTTTGTAAGACATTCGAAGAACGTTCCAAGAATGCCTTGGTTTATAAAAGGCTTTCATTCAAAAGATGGGGGATATCACATTGAGAAATCCATAAGTTACGATGTGTTTACTTTGACGCATATATTGCGGGGATCCCAAATGATATTTTACGCAATGGGTTAAGAAATTATTTTGACTCAATATATCCGAATATTGGACTTCGTGATTTAGAAAAAGCGGCTAACATGCAACATAAAGAAGCATGTAATGCTTACGGATTAGTAATGTTCACTTCTCACCAAAGTGAGAACAATAACATCGGGTTACAACTATTAAACAAAACGTTCCCACAAGTGACGGAGTCGGTAATTGGGGTAATGAGGTTTTTAGATTGTTACGGGACTGTTGGACATTACGTAACCCTCGTCCCTTTGACGACGTTACAACACGCTGTCTTATCAACGGCCATAACGGTTATGTTCCACAAGACCAAGGATGGGAAGTAATCCTAGTAAAACCAGAATGCATGACTTGTTTCTGGACGTATGAATTACGTGTCTTTATTGCCTTTGCTGAACGACTTATGTACTAGCTAGAATTATCTTCACAACCATCTTGTATCAAATTTATTGTGTGCTATATTTCATGCTATATGTAAAATAAGCGGTATTGTAAGTTTGTGAAATATTGTGTAAAAGTTTGAACGCGAAATATTATTATAATCAGTTTTTCATATAGAATTGTAGTAGTTGAATTGTATATTAGCTACTAAGTATGAACTTAACGGGTAGGTACTACCCGAATTTAAACTTATAAAACGCTAATATGAAGAAAAACCTTTTATAAATGAGTTCATATTACGCTATAAAATACTATTAACTACTCTTAATATTCTGTATGATTAACTTGTTCCATTGGACTATTTTGAAGGAAATGGCACCGACTACTCGACACACCGTGAATATGAATGAAGAGGAATTCCGTACTTTTCTAGCTTCAAACATAGCCGCAGTACAGGCTGCGCTACATACCAACAATAACCTTGGATCTAGCAGTACAGGAAATCGTGTAGGATGCACCTACAAAGAATTCACTACCTGCAAACCTTTAGAATTTGATGGAACCGAAGGACCGATCGGATTGAAACGGTGGACCGAGAAGGTCGAATCGGTGTTTGCCATAAGTAAGTGTACTGAAGAGGACAAAGTGAAGTACGCTACGCATACCTTCACAGGTTCTGCGTTAACATGGTGGAATACCTATCTAGAGCAAGTGGGACAAGATGATGCGTACGCACTACCGTGGTCAGCATTCAAGCACTTGATGAACGAGAAGTACCGTCCCAGAACCGAGGTCAATAAGCTCAAGACAGAACTTAGAGGGTTACGAACCCAAGGATTTGATATTACCACGTACGAAAGACGATTCACAGAATTGTGCCTATTGTGTCCGGGAGCATTCGAAGATGAGGAAGAGAAGATCGACGCGTTTGTAAAAGGATTACCGGAAAGAATCCAAGAAGATATAAGTTCACACGAGCCCGCCTCCATACAACATGCATGTAGAATGGCTCACAAACTAGTGAACCAGATTGAAGAAAGAATTAAAGAACAGACTGCTGAAGAGGCCAATGTGAAGCAAGTCAAAAGAAAGTGGGAGGAAAACGGTGATAAGAATCACCAATACAACAACAACAGCAATTACAACAATAATCGCAACAATTATCCCAACAATCGCAACATCAATCGCAACTACAACAAACGGCACAACAACAACAACAACAACAACAACAACAACAACAACAACAACAGCAACTACAACAATCATCCCAACAACAATAATAACCGCAACAACAACAACAACAATCAGAAGCAGCTATGCCAAAGGTGTGAAAAGTATCACTCGGGGTCCTGCACCAAATTTTGCAACAAGTGTAAAAGAAATGGTCATAGCACGGCGAAGTGTGAGGTCTACGGACCAGGGGTTAATAGAACGAAAGGAACAAATGGTGTCGGAACGAGTAATGGCGGAGCAAGTAGTGTCGGAGCAAGTTATGCCAATGTAGTTTGTTATAAATGTGGAAAACCGGGCCACATTATTAGAAATTGCCCGAACCAGGAGAACACGAATGGACAAGGCCGCGGAAGAGTTTTCAATATTAATGCGGCAGAGGCACAGGAAGACCCGGAGCTTGTTACGGGTACGTTTCTTATTGACAATAAATCTGCTTACGTTTTATTTGATTCGGGTGCGGAAAGAAGCTATATGAGTAGAGATTTTTGTGCTAAATTAAGTTGTCCATTGACGCCTTTGGATAGTAAATTTTTACTCGAATTAGCAAATGGTAAATTAATTTCAGCAGATAATATATGTCGGAATCGAGAAATTAAACTGGTTAGCGAAACATTTAAGATTGATTTGATACCTGTAGAGTTAGGGAGTTTTGATGTGATAATCGGTATGGACTGGTTGAAAGAAGTGAAAGCAGAGATCGTTTGTTACAAAAATGCAATTCGCATTATACGAGAAAAAGGAAAACCCTTAATGGTGTACGGAGAAAAGGGCAACACGAAGCTACATCTTATTAGTAATTTGAAGGCACAAAAACTAATAAGAAAAGGTTGCTATGCTGTTCTAGCACACGTTGAAAAAGTACAAACTGAAGAAAAGAGCATCAATGATGTTCCCATTGCAAAAGAATTTCCCGATGTATTTCCGAAAGAATTACCGGGATTACCCCCACATCGATCCGTTGAATTTCAAATAGATCTTGTACCAGGAGCTGCACCAATAGCTCGTGCTCCTTACAGACTCGCACCCAGCAAGATGAAAGAACTGCAAAGCCAATTACAAGAACTTTTAGAGCGTGGTTTCATTCGACCAAGCACATCACCGTGGGGAGCTCCTGTTTTGTTTGTCAAGAAGAAAGATGGTACATTCAGGTTGTGTATCGACTACCGAGAGTTGAACAAACTTACCATCAAGAACCGCTACCCACTACCGAGAATCGACGACTTATTTGATCAACTACAAGGCTCGTCTGTTTACTCAAAGATTGACTTACGTTCCGGGTATCATCAAATGCGGGTGAAAGAAGATGATATTCCAAAGACTGCTTTCAGAACACGTTACGGTCATTACGAGTTTATGGTCATGCCGTTTGGTTTAACTAATGCACCAGCTGTGTTCATGGACCTTATGAACCAAGTGTGTGGACCATACCTTGACAAGTTTGTCATTGTTTTCATTGATGACATACTTATTTACTCAAAGAATGAGCAAGAACACGGTGAACATTTGAGAAAGGTGTTAGAAGTATTGAGGAAGGAAGAATTGTATGCTAAGTTTTCAAAGTGTGCATTTTGGTTGGAAGAAGTTCAATTCCTCGGTCACGTAGTGAACAAAGAAGGTATTAAGGTAGATCCGGTAAAGATAGAAACTGTTGAAAAGTGGGAAACCCCGAAAACTCCGAAACACATACGCCAGTTTTTAGGACTAGCTGGTTACTACAGAAGGTTCATCCAAGACTTTTCCAGAATAGCAAAACCCTTGACTGCGTTAACGCATAAAGGGAAGAAATTTGAATGGAATGATGAACAAGAGAAAGCGTTTCAGTTATTGAAGAAAAAGCTAACTACGGCACCTATATTGTCATTGCCTGAAGGGAATGATGATTTTGTGATTTATTGTGATGCATCAAAGCAAGGTCTTGGTTGTGTATTAATGTAACGAACGAAGGTGATTGCTTATGCGTCTAGACAATTGAAGATTCACGAACAAAATTATACGACGCATGATTTGGAATTAGGCGCGGTTGTTTTTGCATTAAAGACTTGGAGGCACTACTTATATGGGGTCAAAAGTATTATATATACCGACCACAAAAGTCTTCAACACATATTTAATCAGAAACAACTGAATATGAGGCAGCGTAGGTGGATTGAATTATTGAATGATTACGACTTTGAGATTCGTTACCACCCGGGGAAGGCAAATGTGGTAGCCGATGCCTTGAGCAGGAAGGACAGAGAACCCATTCGAGTAAAATCTATGAATATAATGATTCATAATAACATTACTACTCAAATAAAGGAGGCACAACAAGGAGTTTTAAAAGAGGGAAATTTAAAGGATGAAATACCCAAAGGATCGGAGAAGCATCTTAATATTCGGGAAGACGGAACCCGGTATAGGGCTGAAAAGATTTGGGTACCAAAATTTGGAGATATGAGAGAAATGGTACTTAGAGAAGCTCATAAAACCAGATACTCAATACATCCTGGAACGGGGAAGATGTACAAGGATCTCAAGAAACATTTTTGGTGGCCGGGTATGAAAGCCGATGTTGCTAAATACGTAGGAGAATGTTTGATGTGTTCTAAGGTCAAAGCTGAGCATCAGAAACCATCAGGTCTACTTCAACAACCCGAAATCCCGGAATGGAAATGGGAAAACATTACCATGGATTTCATCACTAAATTGCCAAGGACTGCAAGTGGTTTTGATACTATTTGGGTAATAGTTGATCGTCTCACCAAATCAGCACACTTCCTACCAATAAGAGAAGATGACAAGATGGAGAAGTTAGCACGACTGTATTTGAAGGAAGTTGTCTCCAGACATGGAATACCAATCTCTATTATCTCTGATAGGGATGGCAGATTTATTTCAAGATTCTGGCAGACATTACAGCAAGCATTAGGAACTCGTCTAGACATGAGTACTGCCTATCATCCACAAATTGATGGGCAGAGCGAAAGGACGATACAAACGCTTGAAGACATGCTACAAGCATGTGTTATTGATTTCGGAAACAGTTGGGATCGACATCTACCGTTAGCAGAATTTTCCTACAACAACAGCTACCATTCAAGCATTGAGATGGCGCCGTTTGAAGCACTTTATGGTAGAAATTGCAGGTCTCCGATTTGTTGGAGTGAAGTGGGGGATAGACAGATTACGGGTCCGGAGATTATACAAGAAACTACCGAGAAGATCATCCAAATTCAACAACGGTTGAAAACCGCCCAAAGTCGACAAAAGAGCTACGCTGACATTAAAAGAAAAGATATAGAATTTGAAATTGGAGAGATGGTCATGCTTAAAGTTGCACCTTGGAAAGGCGTTGTTCGATTTGGTAAACGAGGGAAATTAAATCCAAGGTATATTGGACCATTCAAGATTATTGATCGTGTCGGACCAGTAGCTTACCGACTTGAGTTACCTCAACAACTCGCGGCTGTACATAACACTTTCAACGTCTCGAATTTGAAGAAATGTTTTGCTAAAGAAGATCTCACTATTCCGTTAGATGAAATCCAAATCAACGAAAAACTCCAATTCATCGAAGAACCCGTCGAAATAATGGATCGTGAGGTTAAAAGACTTAAGCAAAACAAGATACCAATTGTTAAGGTTCGATGGAATGCTCATAGAGGACCCGAGTTCACCTGGGAGCGTGAAGATCAGATGAAGAAGAAATACCCGCATCTATTTCCAGAATATTCGTCAACACCTTCAACAGCTTAAAATTTCGGGACGAAATTTATTTAACGGGTAGGTACTGTAGTGACCCGAACTTTTCCATGTTTATATATATTAATTGAGATTGATATTTACATGATTAAATGTTTCCAACATGTTAAGCAATCAAACTTGTTAAGACTTGATTAATTGAAATATGTTTCATATAGACAATTGACCACCCAAGTTGACCGACGATTCACGAACGTTAAAACTTGTAAAAATGACATGACGATATATATATGGATATACATATGGTTAACAAGAGATTATGATAAGTAAGTATCTCCATAAGTATATTAACAATGAGTTATATACATATAAACAAGACTACTAACTTAAGGATTTCGAAACGAGACATATATGTAACGATTATCGTTGTAACGACATTTAAATGTATATATATCATATTAAGATATATTAATATATCATAATATCATGATAATATAATAATTTAACATCTCATTAGATATAATAAACAATGGGTTAACAACATTAATTGAGATCGTTAACTTAAAGGTTTCAAAACAACACTTACATGTAACGACTAACGATGACTTAACGACTCAGTTAAAATGTATATACATGTAGTGTATTTAGATGTATTAAAATACTTTTGGAAGACTTCAAGACATATATCAAAACACTCATACTTAACGAAAATGGTTACAGTTACTTTCCCATTCTTTTCTTTCATCAAGAATTCTAGTCGTATTCTTACCCGTATCATACACAGCTTCAAAACGTACTTACTATAGGTATATACCAATAGGAACTAGCATGGGATTCCACTCTTGATTATGTCATGTATGACTAATCAATTTTAACTTCTACCATGAGCTAGTCAACTAACTAGAACTCCTTTTAACCCCACTCACCACTCACCAATTACCACTCATCATTCACTCAATTTCACTTCCAATTCTCTTTCTAATTCTCTCTCAACACACACACACTATTATGAACGTATTTTTCCAGTAGTTAATCATCATCTTCATCAAAAATCACTTCAAGAATCAAGCTATAATCATCATAGGAAGAACACTTCAAGAACACTTCAAAAATCCCTTCAAGTTTACTAATTTACTTCCAAGCTTTCTAATCCATTCCAAGTAATCATCTAAGATCAAGAAACCTTTGTTATATACAGTAGGTTATCTTTCTTATTCAAGGTAATATTCATATTCAAACTTTGATTCAATTTCTATAACTATAAACTATCTTAATTCGAGTAAAAATCTTACTTGAACTTGTTTTTGTGTCATGATCCTACTTCAAGAACTTTCAAGCCATCCAAGATCCTTTGATGCTAGATCATTTCTTGTCACTTCCAGTAGGTTTACCTACTAAACTTGAGATAGTAATGATGTTCATAACATCATTCGATTCATATATATAAAACTATCTTATTCGAAGGTTTAAACTCGTAATCACTAGAACATAGTTTAGTTAATTCTAAACTTGTTCGCAAACAAAAGTTAATCCTTCTAACTTGACTTTTAAAATTAACTAAACACATGTTCTATATCTATATGATATGCTAACTTAATGATTTAAAACCTGGAAACACGAAAAACACCGTAAAACCGGATTTACGCCGTCGTAGTAACACCGCGGGCTGTTTTGGGTTAGTTAATTAAAAACTATGATAAACTTTGATTTAAAAGTTGTTATTCTGAGAAAATGATTTTTATTATGAACATGAAACTATATCCATAAATTATGGTTAAACTCAAAGTGAAAGTATGTTTTCTAAAATGGTCATCTAGACGTCGTTCTTTCGACTGAAATGACTACCTTTACAAAAACGACTTGTAACTTATTTTTCCGACTATAAACCTATAATTTTTCTATTTAGATTCATAAAATAGAGTTCAATATGAAACCATATCAATTTGATTCACTCAAAACGGATTTAAAATGAAGAAGTTATGGGTAAAACAAGATTGGATAATTTTTCTCATTTTAGCTACGTGAAAATTGGTAACAAATCTATTCCAACCATAACTTAATCAACTTGTATTGTATATTATGTAATCTTGAGATACCATAGATGAAATGTCCCGTTCTTATTGATTAAAAACGTTTCATATTAATTGATTTCGTTGCGAGGTTTTGACCTCTATATGAGACGTTTTTCAAAGACTGCATTCATTTTTAAACAAACCATAACCTTTATTTCATCAATAAAGGTTTAAAAAGCTTTACGTAGATTATCAAATAATGATAATCTAAAATATCCTGTTTACACACGACCATTACATAATGGTTTACAATACAAATATGTTACAACAAAATAAGTTTCTTGAATGCAGTTTTTACACAATATCATACAAGCATGGACTCCAAATCTTGTCCTTATTTAAGTATGCGACAGCGGAAGCTCTTAATAATCACCTGAGAATAAACATGCTTAAAACGTCAACAAAAATGTTGGTGAGTTATAGGTTTAACCTATATATATCAAATCGTAACAATAGACCACAAGATTTCATATTTCAATACACATCCCATACATAGAGATAAAAATCATTCATATGGTGAACACCTGGTAACCGACAATAACAAGATGCATATATAAGAATATCCCCATCATTCCGGGACACCCTTCGGATATGATATAAATATCGAAGTACTAAAGCATCCGGTACTTTGGATGGGGTTTGTTAGGCCCAATAGATCTATCTTTAGGATTCGCGTCAATTAGGGTGTCTGTTCCCTAATTCTTAGATTACCAGACTTAATAAAAAGGGGCATATTCGATTTCGATAATTCAACCATAGAATGTAGTTTCACGTACTTGTGTCTATTTTGTAAATCATTTATAAAACCTGCATGTATTCTCATCCCAAAAATATTAGATTTTAAAAGTGGGACTATAACTCACTTTCACAGATTTTTACTTCGTCGGGAAGTAAGACTTGGCCACTGGTTGATTCACGAACCTATAACAATATATACATATATATCAAAGTATGTTCAAAATATATTTACAACACTTTTAATATATTTTGATGTTTTAAGTTTATTAAGTCAGCTGTCCTCGTTAGTAACCTACAACTAGTTGTCCACAGTTAGATGTACAGAAATAAATCGATAAATATTATCTTGAATCAATCCACGACCCAGTGTATACGTATCTCAGTATTGATCACAACTCAAACTATATATATTTTGGAATCAACCTCAACCCTGTATAGCTAACTCCAACATTCACATATAGAGTGTCTATGGTTGTTCCGAAATATATATAGATGTGTCGACATGATAGGTCGAAACATTGTATACGTGTCTATGGTATCTCAAGATTACATAATATACAATACAAGTTGATTAAGTTATGGTTGGAATAGATTTGTTACCAATTTTCACGTAGCTAAAATGAGAAAAATTATCCAATCTTGTTTTACCCATAACTTCTTCATTTTAAATCCGTTTTGAGTGAATCAAATTGCTATGGTTTCATATTGAACTCTATTTTATGAATCTAAACAGAAAAAGTATAGGTTTATAGTCGGAAAAATAAGTTACAAGTCGTTTTTGTAAAGGTAGTCATTTCAGTCGAAAGAACGACGTCTAGATGACCATTTTAGAAAACATACTTCCACTTTGAGTTTAACCATAATTTTTGAATATAGTTTCATGTTCATAATAAAAATCATTTTCTCAGAATAACAACTTTTAAATCAAAGTTTATCATAGTTTTTAATTAACTAACCCAAAACAGCCCGCGGTGTTACTACGACGACGTAAATCCGGTTTTACGGTGTTTTTCGTGTTTCCAGGTTTTAAATCATTAAGTTAGCATATCATATAGATATAGAACATGTGTTTAGTTGATTTTAAAAGTCAAGTTAGAAGGATTAACTTTTGTTTGCGAACAAGTTTAGAATTAACTAAACTATGTTCTAGTGATTACAAGTTTAAACCTTCGAATAAGATAGCTTTATATGTATGAATTGAATGATGTTATGAACATCATTACTACCTTAATTTCCTTGGATAAACCTACTGGAAAAGAGAAAAATGGATCTAGCTTCAATGGATCCTTGGATGGCTCGAAGTTCTTGAAGCAGAATCATGACACGAAAACAAGTTCAAGTAAGATCATCACTTGAAATAAGATTGTTATAGTTATAGAAATTGAACCAAAGTTTGAATATGATTATTACCTTGTATTAGAATGATAACCTACTGTAAGAAACAAAGATTTCTTGAGGTTGGATGATCACCTTACAAGATTGGAAGTGAGCTAGCAAACTTGAAAGTATTCTTGATTTTATGAAACTAGAACTTTTGGAATTTATGAAGAACACTTAGAACTTGAAGATAGAACTTGAGAGAGTTCAATTAGATGAAGAAAATTGAAGAATGAAAGTGTTTGTAGGTGTTTTTGGTCGTTGGTGTATGGATTAGATATAAAGGATATGTAATTTTGTTTTCATGTAAATAAGTCATGAATGATTACTCATATTTTTGTAATCTTATGAGATATTTCATGCTAGTTGCCAAATGTTAGTTCCCACATGTGTTAGGTGACTCACATGGGCTGCTAAGAGCTGATCATTGGAGTGTATATACCAATAGTACATACATCTAAAAGCTGTGTATTGTACGAGTACGAATACGGGTGCATACGAGTAGAATTGTTGATGAAACTGAACGAGAATGTAATTGTAAGCATTTTTGTTAAGTAGAAGTATTTTGATAAGTGTATTGAAGTCTTTAAAAAGTGTATAAATACATATTAAAACACTACATGTATATACATTTTAACTGAGTCGTTAAGTCATCGTTAGTCGTTACATGTAAGTGTTGTTTTGAAACCTTTAGGTTAACGATCTTGTTAAATGTTGTTAACCCAATGTTTATAATATCAAAAGAGATTTTAAATTATTATATTATCATGATATTATGATGTACGGATATCTCTTAATATGATATATATACATTAAATGTCGTTACAACGATAAACGTTACATATATGTCTCGTTTCAAAATCATTAAGTTAGTAGTCTTGTTTTTACATATGTAGTTCATTGTTAATATAATTAATGATATGTTTACTTATCATAATATCATGTTAACTATATATATAACCATATATATGTCATCATATAGTTTTTTTACAAGTTTTAACGTTCGTGAATCACCGGTCAACTTGGGTGGTCAATTGTCTATATGAAACCTATTTCAATTAATCAAGTCTTAACAAGTTTGATTGCTTAACATGTTGGAAACATTTAATCATGTAAACATCAATCTCAATTAATATATATAAACATGGAAAAGTTCGGGTCACTACAGTACCTACCCGTTAAATAAATTTCGTCCCGAAATTTTAAGCTGTTGAAGGTGTTGACGAATCTTCTGGAAATAGATGCGGGTATTTCTTCTTCATCTGATCTTCACGCTCCCAGGTGAACTCGGGTCCCCTACGAGCATTCCATCGAACCTTAACAATTGGTATCTTGTTTTGCTTAAGTCTTTTAACCTCACGATCCATTATTTCGACGGGTTCTTCGATGAATTGAAGTTTTTCGTTGATTTGGATTTCATCTAACGGAATAGTGAGATCTTCTTTAGCAAAACATTTCTTTAAATTCGAGACGTGGAAAGTGTTATGTACAGCCGCGAGTTGTTGAGGTAACTCTAGTCGGTAAGCTACTGGTCCGACACGATCAATAATCTTGAATGGTCCAATATACCTTGGATTTAATTTCCCTCGTTTACCAAATCGAACAACGCCTTTCCAAGGTGCAACTTTAAGCATGACCATCTCTCCAATTTCAAATTTTATATCTTTTCTTTTAATGTCAGCGTAGCTCTTTTGTCGACTTTGGGCGGTTTTCAACCGTTGTTGAATTTGGATGATCTTCTCGGTAGTTTCTTGTATAATCTCCGGACCCGTAATCTGTCTATCCCCCACTTCACTCCAACAAATCGGAGACCTGCACTTTCTACCATAAAGTGCTTCAAATGGCGCCATCTCAATGCTTGAATGGTAGCTGTTGTTGTAGGAAAATTCTGCTAACGGTAGATGTCGATCCCAACTGTTTCCGAAATCAATAACACATGCTCGTAGCATGTCTTCAAGCGTTTGTATCGTCCTTTCGCTCTGCCCATCAGTTTGTGGATGATAGGCAGTACTCATGTCTAGACGAGTTCCTAATGCTTGCTGTAATGTCTGCCAGAATCTTGAAATAAATCTACCATCCCTATCAGAGATAATAGAGATTGGTATTCCATGTCTGGAGACGACTTTCTTCAAATACAGTCGTGCTAACTTCTCCATCTTGTCATCTTCTCTTATTGGCAGGAAGTGTGCTGATTTGGTGAGACGATCAACTATTACCCAAATAGTATCAAAACCACTTGCAGTCCTTGGCAATTTAGTGATGAAATCCATGGTAATGTTTTCCCATTTCCATTCTGGGATTTCGGGTTGTTGAAGTAGACCTGATGGTTTCTGATGCTCAGCTTTGACCTTAGAACACGTCAAACATTCTCCTACGTATTTAGCAACATCGGCTTTCATACCCGGCCACCAAAAATGTTTCTTGAGATCCTTGTACATCTTCCCCGCTCCAGGATGTATTGAGTATCTGGTTTTATGAGCTTCTCTAAGTACCATTTCTCTCATATCTCCAAATTTTGGTACCCAAATCCTTTCAGCCCTATACCGGGTTCCGTCTTCCCGAATATTAAGATGCTTCTCCGATCCTTTGGGTATTTCATCCTTTAAATTTCCCTCTTTTAAAACTCCTTGTTGCGCCTCCTTTATTTGAGTAGTAAGGTTATTATGAATCATTATATTCATAGATTTTACTCGAATGGGTTCTCTGTCCTTCCTGCTCAAGGCATCGGCTACCACATTTGCCTTCCCCGGGTGGTAACGAATCTCAAAGTCATAATCATTCAATAATTCAATCCACCTACGCTGCCTCATATTCAGTTGTTTCTGATTAAATATGTGTTGAAGACTTTTGTGGTCGGTATATATAATACTTTTGACCCCATATAAGTAGTGCCTCCAAGTCTTTAATGCAAAAACAACCGCACCTAATTCCAAATCATGCGTCGTATAATTTTGTTCGTGAATCTTCAATTGTCTAGACGCATAAGCAATCACCTTTGTTCGTTGCATTAATACACAACCGAGACCTTGCTTTGATGCGTCACAATAAATCACAAAATCATCATTCCCTTCAGGCAATGACAATATAGGTGCCGTAGTTAGCTTTTTCTTCAATAACTGAAACGCTTTCTCTTGTTCATCATTCCATTCAAATTTCTTCCCTTTATGCGTTAATGCAGTCAAGGGTTTTGCTATTCTGGAAAAGTCTTGGATGAACCTTCTGTAGTAACCAGCTAGTCCTAAAAACTGGCGTATGTGTTTCGGAGTTTTCGGGGTTTCCCACTTTTCAACAGTTTCTATCTTTGTCGGATCCACCTTAATACCTTCTTTGTTCACTATGTGACCGAGGAATTGAACTTCTTCCAACCAAAATGCACACTTTGAAAACTTAGCGTACAATTCTTCCTTCCTCAATACTTCTAACACCTTTCTCAAATGTTCACCGTGTTCTTGGTCATTCTTTGAGTAAATAAGTATGTCATCAATGAAAACAATGACAAACTTGTCAAGGTATGGTCCACACACTCGGTTCATAAGGTCCATGAACACAGCTGGTGCATTAGTTAAACCAAACGGCATGACCATAAACTCGTAATGACCGTAACGTGTTCTGAAAGCAGTCTTTGGAATATCATCTTCTTTCACCCGCATTTGATGATACCCGGAACGTAAGTCAATCTTTGAATAAACAGATGAGCCTTGTAGTTGATCAAATAAGTCGTCGATTCTCGGTAGTGGGTAGCGGTTCTTGATGGTAAGTTTGTTCAACTCTCGGTAGTCAATACACAACCTGAATGTACCATCTTTCTTCTTGACAAACAAAACAGGAGCTCCCCACGGTGATGTGCTTGGTCGAATGAAACCACGCTCTAAAAGTTCTTGTAATTGGCTTTGCAGTTCTTTCATCTCGCTGGGTGCGAGTCTGTAAGGAGCACGAGCTATTGGTGCAGCTCCTGGTACAAGATCTATTTGAAATTCAACGGATCGATGTGGGGGTAATCCCGGTAATTCTTTCGGAAATACATCGGGAAATTCTTTTGCAATGGGAACATCATTGATGCTCTTTTCTTCAGTTTGTACTTTCTCGACGTGTGCTAGAACAGCATAGCAACCTTTTCTTATTAGTTTTTGTACCTTCAAATTACTAATAAGATGTAGCTTCGTGTTGCCCTTTTCTCCGTACACCATTAAGGGTTTTCCTTTTTCTCGTATAATGCGAATTGCATTTTTGTAACAAACGATCTCTGCTTTCACTTCTTTCAACCAGTCCATACCGATTATCACATCAAAACTCCCTAACTCTACTGGTATCAAGTCAATCTTAAATGTTTCGCTAACCAGTTTAATTTCTCGATTCCGACATATATTATCTGCTGAAATTAATTTACCATTTGCTAATTCGAGTAAAAATTTACTATCCAAAGGCGTCAATGGACAACTTAATTTAGCACAAAAATCTCTACTCATATAGCTTCTATCCGCACCCGAATCAAATAAAACGTAAGCAGATTTATTGTCAATAAGAAACGTACCCGTAACAAGCTCCGGGTCTTCCTGTGCCTCTACCGCATTAATATTGAAAACTCTTCCACGGCCTTGTCCATTCGTGTTCTCCTGGTTCGGGCAATTTCTAATAATGTGGCCTGGTTTTCCACATTTATAACAAACTACATTGGCATAACTTGCTCCGACACTACTTGCTCCGCCATTACTCGTTCCGACACCATTTGTTCCTTTCGTTCTATTAACCCCTGGTCCGTAGACCTCACACTTCGCCGCGCTATGACCATTTCTTTTACACTTGTTGCAAAATTTGGTGCAGAACCCCGAGTGATTCTTTTCACACCTTTGGCATAGTTGCTTCTGATTGTTGTTGTTGTTGCGGTTATTATTGTTGTTGGGATGATTGTTGTAGTTGCTGTTGTTGTTGTTGTTGTTGTTGTTGGGCCGTTTGTTGTAGTTGCGATTGATGTTGCGATTGTTGGGATAATTGTTGCGATTATTGTTGTAATTTCTGTTGTTGTTGTATTGGTGATTCTTATCACCGTTTTCCTCCCACTTTCTTTTGACTTGCTTCACATTGGCCTCTTCAGCAGTCTGTTCTTTAATTCTTTCTTCAATCTGGTTCACTAGTTTGTGAGCCATTCTACATGCCTGTTGTATGGAGGCGGGCTCGTGTGAACTTATATCTTCTTGGATTCTTTCCGGTAATCCTTTCACAAACGCGTCGATCTTCTCTTCCTCATCTTCGAATGCTCCCGGACACAATAGGCACAATTCTGTGAATCGTCTTTCGTACGTGGTAATATCAAATCCTTGGGTTCGTAACCCTCTAAGTTCTGTCTTGAGCTTATTGACCTCGGTTCTGGGACGGTACTTCTCGTTCATCAAGTGCTTGAATGCTGACCACGGTAGTGCGTACGCATCATCTTGTCCCACTTGCTCTAGATAGGTATTCCACCATGTTAACGCAGAACCTGTGAAGGTATGCGTAGCGTACTTCACTTTGTCCTCTTCAGTACACTTACTTATGGCAAACACCGATTCAACCTTCTCGGTCCACCGTTTCAATCCGATCGGTCCTTCGGTTCCATCAAATTCTAAAGGTTTGCAGGCAGTGAATTCTTTGTAGGTGCATCCTACACGATTTCCTGTACTGCTAGATCCAAGGTTATTGTTGGTATGTAGCGCAGCCTGTACTGCAGCTATGTTTGAAGCTAGAAAAGTACGGAATTCCTCTTCATTCATATTCACGGTGTGTCGAGTAGTCGGTGCCATTTCCTTCAAAATAGTTAAATGGAACAAGTTAATCATACAGAATATTAAGAGTAGTTAATAGTATTTCGTAGCATAATATGAACTCATTTATAAAAGTTTTTTCTTCATATTAGCGTTTTATAAGTTTAAATTCGGGTAGTACCTACCCGTTAAGTTCATACTTAGTAGCTAATATACAATTCAACTACTACAATTCTATATGAAAAACTGATTGTAATAATATTTCGCGTTCAAACTTTTATACAATATTTTACAAACTTACAATACCGCTTATTTTACATAAAGCATAAAATATAGCACACAATAACTTTGATACAAGATAGTTGTGAAGACAATTCTAGCTAGTACACAAGTCGTTCAGCAAAGGCAATAAAGACACGTAATTCATACGTCCAGAAACAAGTCATGCATTCTGGTTTTACTAGGACTACTTCCCATCCTTGGTCTTGTGCAACATAACCATTATGGCCGTTGATAAGACAGCGTGTTGTAACGTCATCAAAGGGACGAGGGTTACGTAATGTCCAACAGTCCCGTAATAATCTAAAAACCTCATTTCTTACCCCAATTACCGACTCCGTCACTTGTGGAAACGTTTTGTTTAATAGTTGTAGCCCGATGTTCTTGTTCTCACTTTGGTGAGAAGCGAACATTACTAATCCGTAAGCATAACATGCTTCTTTATGTTGCATGTTAGCCGCTTTTTCTAAATCACGAAGTCCAATATTCGGATATATTGAGTCAAAATAATTTCTTAACCCGTTGCGTAAAATAGCATTTGGGTTCCCCGCAATATATGCGTCAAAGTAAACACATCGTAACTTATGGGTTTCCCAATGTGATATCCCCCATCTTTCAAACGAAAGTCTCTTATAAACCAAGACATTCTTGGAACGTTCTTCGAATGTCTTACAAACTGATCTCGCCTTAAATAGTTGTGCCGAAGAATTCTGGCCGACTCTAGACAAGATTTCATCAATCATGTCTCCGGGTAGGTCTCTTAAAATATTGGGTTGTCTATCCATTTTGTGTTTTTAAACTGTAAAATAGACAAGAGTTAGATTCATAAAAAAAATACTTATTAATACAAGCAATTTTTACATATATCATAAAGCATAAGAACACTATATTCCATATATTACACCACACGAATACAACTATCTTATTCCGACTCGCTCGTTTCTTCTTCTTCAGTTTTGGTTCGTTTTGCCAAGTTTCTAGGGATATATGATGTTCCCCTAATACGAGCCGTCGTTGTCCACATTGGTTTAGAAAAACCTGGTGGTTTAGAGGTTCCCGGGTCATTGTTACAACTTAAGGACTTCGGGGGTTGACGATACATATAAAGTTCATCGGGGTTGGAATTAGATTTCTCTATTTTTATGCCCTTTCCCTTATTATTTTCTTTTGCCTTTTTAAATTCAGTTGGGGTAATTTCTATAACATCATCGGAATTCTCGTCGGAATCCGATTCATCGGAGAATTGGTAATCCTCCCAATATTTTGCTTCCTTGGCGGAAACACAGACCATAATTAACTTTGGTCGGTTGGTTGAGGATTTTCTTTTACTTAACCGTTTTATTATTTCCCCCACCGGTTCTATTTCTTCATCCGGTTCCGATTCTTCTTCCGGTTCCGATTCTTCTTCCGGTTCCGACTCTTCTTCCGGTTCCTCTTCGGGAACTTGTGAATCAGTCCACAAATCATTCCAATTTACATTTGACTCTTCATTATTATTAGGTGAGTCAATGGGACTTGTTCTAGAGATAGACATCTATCACATAATATCAAACACGTTAAGAGATTAATATATCACATAATATTCATATGTTAAAAATATATAGTTTCCAACAAAAATGTTAAGCAATCATTTTTAAAGAAAACACGGTCGAAGTCCAGACTCACTAATGCATCCTAACAAACTCGATAAGACACACTAATGCAAATTTTCTGGTTCTCTAAGACCAACGCTCGGATACCAACTGAAATGTCCCGTTCTTATTGATTAAAAACGTTCCATATTAATTGATTTCGTTGCGAGGTTTTGACCTCTATATGAGACGTTTTTCAAAGACTGCATTCATTTTTAAACAAACCATAACCTTTATTTCATCAATAAAGGTTTAAAAAGCTTTACGTAGATTATCAAATAATGATAATCTAAAATATCCTGTTTACACACGACCATTACATAATGGTTTACAATACAAATATGTTACAACAAAATAAGTTTCTTGAATGCAGTTTTTACACAATATCATACAAGCATGGACTCCAAATCTTGTCCTTATTTAAGTATGCGACAGCGGAAGCTCTTAATAATCACCTGAGAATAAACATGCTTAAAACGTCAACAAAAATGTTGGTGAGTTATAGGTTTAACCTATATATATCAAATCGTAACAATAGACCACAAGATTTCATATTTCAATACACATCCCATACATAGAGATAAAAATCATTCATATGGTGAACACCTGGTAACCGACAATAACAAGATGCATATATAAGAATATCCCCATCATTCCGGGACACCCTTCGGATATGATATAAATTTCGAAGTACTAAAGCATCCGGTACTTTGGATGGGGTTTGTTAGGCCCAATAGATCTATCTTTAGGATTCGCGTCAATTAGGGTGTCTGTTCCCTAATTCTTAGATTACCAGACTTAATAAAAAGGGGCATATTCGATTTCGATAATTCAACCATAGAATGTAGTTTCACGTACTTGTGTCTATTTTGTAAATCATTTATAAAACCTGCATGTATTCTCATCCCAAAAATATTAGATTTTAAAAGTGGGACTATAACTCACTTTCACAGATTTTTACTTCGTCGGGAAGTAAGACTTGGCCACTGGTTGATTCACGAACCTATAACAATATATACATATATATCAAAGTATGTTCAAAATATATTTACAACACTTTTAATATATTTTGATGTTTTAAGTTTATTAAGTCAGCTGTCCTCGTTAGTAACCTACAACTAGTTGTCCACAGTTAGATGTACAGAAATAAATCGATAAATATTATCTTGAATCAATCCACGACCCAGTGTATACGTATCTCAGTATTGATCACAACTCAAACTATATATATTTTGGAATCAACCTCAACCCTGTATAGCTAACTCCAACATTCACATATAGAGTGTCTATGGTTGTTCCGAAATATATATAGATGTGTCGACATGATAGGTCGAAACATTGTATACGTGTCTATGGTATCTCAAGATTACATAATATACAATACAAGTTGATTAAGTTATGGTTGGAATAGATTTGTTACCAATTTTCACGTAGCTAAAATGAGAAAAATTATCCAATCTTGTTTTACCCATAACTTCTTCATTTTAAATCCGTTTTGAGTGAATCAAATTGCTATGGTTTCATATTGAACTCTATTTTATGAATCTAAACAGAAAAAGTATAGGTTTATAGTCGGAAAAATAAGTTACAAGTCGTTTTTGTAAAGGTAGTCATTTCAGTCGAAAGAACGACGTCTAGATGACCATTTTAGAAAACATACTTCCACTTTGAGTTTAACCATAATTTTTGAATATAGTTTCATGTTCATAATAAAAATCATTTTCTCAGAATAACAACTTTTAAATCAAAGTTTATCATAGTTTTTAATTAACTAACCCAAAACAGCCCGCGGTGTTACTACGACGGCGTAAATCCGGTTTTACGGTGTTTTTCGTGTTTCCAGGTTTTAAATCATTAAGTTAGCATATCATATAGATATAGAACATGTGTTTAGTTGATTTTAAAAGTCAAGTTAGAAGGATTAACTTTTGTTTGCGAACAAGTTTAGAATTAACTAAACTATGTTCTAGTGATTACAAGTTTAAACCTTCGAATAAGATAGCTTTATATGTATGAATCGAATGATGTTATGAACATCATTACTACCTTAATTTCCTTGGATAAACCTACTGGAAAAGAGAAAAATGGATCTAGCTTCAATGGATCCTTGGATGGCTCGAAGTTCTTGAAGCAGAATCATGACACGAAAACAAGTTCAAGTAAGATCATCACTTGAAATAAGATTGTTATAGTTATAGAAATTGAACCAAAGTTTGAATATGATTATTACCTTGTATTAGAATGATAACCTACTGTAAGAAACAAAGATTTCTTGAGGTTGGATGATCACCTTACAAGATTGGAAGTGAGCTAGCAAACTTGAAAGTATTCTTGATTTTATGAAACTAGAACTTTTGGAATTTATGAAGAACACTTAGAACTTGAAGATAGAACTTGAGAGAGTTCAATTAGATGAAGAAAATTGAAGAATGAAAGTGTTTGTAGGTGTTTTTGGTCGTTGGTGTATGGATTAGATATAAAGGATATGTAATTTTGTTTTCATGTAAATAAGTCATGAATGATTACTCATATTTTTGTAATCTTATGAGATATTTCATGCTAGTTGCCAAATGTTAGTTCCCACATGTGTTAGGTGACTCACATGGGCTGCTAAGAGCTGATCATTGGAGTGTATATACCAATAGTACATACATCTAAAAGCTGTGTATTGTACGAGTACGAATACGGGTGCATACGAGTAGAATTGTTGATGAAACTGAACGAGAATGTAATTGTAAGCATTTTTGTTAAGTAGAAGTATTTTGATAAGTGTATTGAAGTCTTTAAAAAGTGTATAAATACATATTAAAACACTACATGTATATACATTTTAACTGAGTCGTTAAGTCATCGTTAGTCGTTACATGTAAGTGTTGTTTTGAAACCTTTAGGTTAACGATCTTGTTAAATGTTGTTAACCCAATGTTTATAATATCAAAAGAGATTTTAAATTATTATATTATCATGATATTATGATGTACGGATATCTCTTAATATGATATATATACATTAAATGTCGTTACAACGATAAACGTTACATATATGTCTCGTTTCAAAATCATTAAGTTAGTAGTCTTGTTTTTACATATGTAGTTCATTGTTAATATAATTAATGATATGTTTACTTATCATAATATCATGTTAACTATATATATAACCATATATATGTCATCATATAGTTTTTTTACAAGTTTTAACGTTCGTGAATCACCGGTCAACTTGGGTGGTCAATTGTCTATATGAAACCTATTTCAATTAATCAAGTCTTAACAAGTTTGATTGCTTAACATGTTGGAAACATTTAATCATGTAAACATCAATCTCAATTAATATATATAAACATGGAAAAGTTCGGGTCACTACAATAGACACGTATACAATGTTTCGACCTATCATGTCGACACATCTATATATATTTCGGAACAACCATAGACACTCTATATGTGAATGTTGGAGTTAGCTATACAGGGTTGAGGTTGATTCCAAAATATGTATAGTTTAAGTTGTGATCAATACTGAGATACGTATACACTGGGTCGTGGATTGATTCAAGATAATATTTATCGATTTATTTCTGTATATCTAACTGTGGACAACTAGTTGTAGGTTACTAACGAGGACAGCTGACTTAATAAACTTAAAACATCAAAATATATTAAAAGTGTTGTAAATATATTTTGAACATACTTTGATATATATGTATATATTGTTATAGGTTCGTGAATCAACCAGTGGCCAAGTCTTACTTCCCGACGAAGTAAAAATCTGTGAAAGTGAGTTATAGTCCCACTTTTAAAATCTAATATTTTTGGGATGAGAATACATGCAGGTTTTATAAATGATTTACAAAATAGACACAAGTACGTGAAACTACATTCTATGGTTGAATTATCGAAATCGAATATGCCCCTTTTTATTAAGTCTGGTAATCTAAGAATTAGGGAACAGACACCCTAATTGACGCGAATCCTAAAGATAGATCTATTGGGCCTAACAAACCCCATCCAAAGTACCGGATGCTTTAGTACTTCGAAATTTATATCATATCCGAAGGGTGTCCCGGAATGATGGGGATATTCTTATATATGCATCTTGTTAATGTCGGTTACCAGGTGTTCACCATATGAATGATTTTCATCTCTATGTATGGGATGTGTATTGAAATATGAAATCTTGTGGTCTATTGTTACGATTTGATATATATAGGTTAAACCTATAACTCACCAACATTTTTGTTGACGTTTTAAGCATGTTTATTCTCAGGTGATTATTAAGAGCTTCTGTTGTCGCATACTTAAATAAGGACGAGATTTGGAGTCCATGCTTGTATGATATTGTGTAAAAACTGCATTCAAGAAACTTATTTTGTTGTAACATATTTGTATTGTAAACCATTATGTAATGGTCGTGTGTAAACAGGATATTTTAGATTATCATTATTTGATAATCTACGTAAAGCTTTTTAAACCTTTATTGATGAAATAAAGGTTATGGTTTGTTTTAAAATGAATGCAGTCTTTGAAAAACGTCTCATATAGAGGTCAAAACCTCGCAACGAAATCAATTAATATGGAACGTTTTTAATCAATAAGAACGGGACATTTCATTGTTCAAGCTCTTTGATCTTATCTTGAGCATCTTTCAACTTACCCTGAAGCTCTAACACTTCTTCTGATACTTCTTCCTCTGATACATGACCGTCTTCATCAGGAGCTCTAAAGGTTCCGGTGGCATTGGGGGCATCGTCTTGATTACCTAACATATCTGCACTACCACAACATCTCACACAAACTCTTAGTAGATAACCAGTTACTGCCTATCAACTAACACATAAAAGTTCCTACATTCACTTATCCCATCCCCTTTGTGTTATGTTCGACAAGATTCTCTTTAGGTTTGGGAACATGACATTCATATACAATGTCAATGCGGCCAAACCTATGCTCTGATACCAAGTTGTAACACCGTACTTTTTTTTATAACACAGCGGAAGTCATACTTACAAAACGTACCCTTATGTACACACATAAACATAATTACTACAAATTCATTTATAAATACATATTTAACAAACAACCGGTGTTACTTTAATATCCGATTTTATATAGAAAACATCAGAGTTCTAGACTTGTCGAACACAACCCAACACGCCCATCTTCTCCCATGTCCACAAAAGCAAAAGACCTACAACGTGCAAGGGGGAAGGTGGAGGGGTTAGCACGAAGCTAAGTGAATGGACTAAACTAACAGCTAAAACACATAGGTACAATCACTAGAACACGCATCATCAAATTAGGCAGACAGTTAATCAAATAACCACTAGAATATACAGAAACAGAGTAATCTACCATTAGCATATCACATAAAAGCAATACAAGTACAATATCTACAGCAACGGTCTATCCAAAGAAACCGTGATGACTACAAGCAATGGTCAATCAAAAGCAACCATCTGTGTAATCCGAAGTAACCCATTGAGAGACTCGGTGGCCTGGACGGGCCAACGACCCCAGTTGATCAATCTAGAGTCTACCGAAAACTCATAACTCTGTATTACTAGTATAAGTCTTCCACACGCGACGGACGCGTGATTCCGACTTATATTAATCATACAACATCAATGAGCCCAACCTGATAAGAAGCAAGGTTGATCTCTCCCGACCTGATCAGAAGCAAGGTCGGTCCAAATAACACGCGAGGCCACAGTCCACAACACTTAACTACACAAGTTCAAATCATTGAAACTAGGTCAACGGCCTAGGTCATGTCACTATATGCCTTAACGGCTAGATTAACCCACTCACTGAATACCAGCACGAGAAGAACTCAGAGGTCTTATATTTCTGAGTCTTCACTTCTCCTGATCACCTGAAAAAGATACAAATAAAGTCAGTAATTGTATCCTGATAGTATTCTATTAACAAGACAGACACAAAAATGAGATAGAAATAAAACAATCATACATGCCCAGTTAACTATACGAGTAACACCATCACACGCACTTTTGAGAACACTCAACCGTGCAGTTGACAACTCACTCGCACGTTTGGTCTATGACCAAACATCCAACAATGACTCACCTGATCCGTACGATTCACTACACGAGTGACCAGTGACTCGTACGAGTCACATCTCAACCGTACGTATCATCACAATCAAAACATAAGTTCCCATCACCACTCACTCGCACTGTTCACCACACGGTTGACTACCTCAACCGTACGAGTGAAGGCTCACTCGTGCGAGTGATGAAGAACAGTAGCAACAGCTAAATATATGGGTTTCAACCCAAAAACACAACAGCAAACATCAATACATACACTAAATCAACACCTAAAAACATGTAATCAATGTATGATGAGTCTACATCATAATTTCAACCCATAACGACACTCTAAGGCGTGTAAAACAAGGCATACACCCTAAAACCCCTTTTTCTGACTAAAATAAAGTTTGATCCAGATTATTAAAAGTTTACCATTGGAAAGGATTTTTCATTACGATTCCAACAATACTTGATTCATCAAAAACGGAGTTACGGTTTGAAAGTTATGACCAAAACAAGTTTTCCACAAAGCTGACATCACACATACGAGTGACTCCTCAACCGTGTGGTTGACCATCAAAAGTGTGGTCACACGTACGGTTGATATGTCAAAAGTGTGGGTGCTAAAAATCAGTTTCAGCACGCTGTTTTCGCGTTTTTTGACCCAAAATCATGATTTTTGCTCAATCTGATCATGAAACCACTTCAAAAACATCATATAACAACTATAGAACATATACCTAACAACAATTAACACTAACAAACAAAACTTCATCAAGATTCAAGCTAAGAAAGCACACTTTTATTCAAGAACACAAAAACCCATTTAATCAAGAATTCAAGCAACAATTCAAGCAAGCTAACCTGGATTATTGATTACAAGGATGCAAGAATTCAATCTCTAAAGCTTCTTGGTTCAATTAAACACTTGAATTAGATTAGGGTTAGAGGTAGGAGATGAAGTTAGGTACGGTGTTCTTGATTTAATTTGGGAAAATGGAAGAAAAGTCTGGAAACAGGCTTATAAATGGGTTAAAAACCCATACCCCATAACACACGGGTATTTACCAGTTATATGATATCTTTCGTACATCATTTGGCAACCTAAACGAAGTCCAAATTAAATAAACAAACCTGTTCTGTGACCCTTGTCACAAACTGGTCTCAACTAAACAACCAAATAATTATAACCATATAATTATTAAAATCACTAATTACGCCATACCTAAGGGTACAATGGTCATTTCAACTAGGACCAAAACGCGGGTGTTACATCCACTTATTACCGAACCCCATACTTTTCATTACTTCCATCAAAAAGTTCCAATTTAGGCTATCAAATGCCTTTTCAATGTCGGCCTTAAAAAGAATACCCTTCTTCCTTTTAGATTTTAGAAAATCTACACTTTCATTAAAAATTAACGCTCCGTCTAATATAAATCTTCCTTTAATGAAAGCGCTTTGTTCCGAGCCGATGAGAGAAGGAATGGATTTCTAAAGTCTATTCGAGAGGATCTTCGCAATTATTTTGTAATAACTCCCGATTAGACTTATTGGTCGAAAGTCCCTTAAACCACAAGGATCCGATTTCTTTGGGATTAGGGTGATAAACGAAGCGTTGCAACCTCGGGAAAATTCGCCTTTATTCCAAAACCAACGAACAGCCTTTTCGAGATCATCCTTGATAAGATCCCAAAATTTCTTAAAGAACCTCATATTGAAGCCATCGGGGCTCGGGGCTTTGTTACTACCGCAATTGAACACCGCTTCTTTTATCTCAGAAATATCAAAAGGGGCTTCTAAACTCGATGCTTCTTCGCTTGACAGAATCGGGTAACTCAGATTCTCCATGGAAGGTCGACTATCATCAGACTCTTGGAAAATTTTTTGGAAAAAATTAAACGTTTCATTCTTTATTTCGCTCGGAGAGTCGATCCATACTCCATTAACAGAAAGTCCTCTAATGTTATTCTTGTTGTTATTTCTTCAAATGAAAGATTGGAAGAATTTTGTGTTCTCATCCCCTTCTAAGATCCATTTGATCTTGGCTTTTTGCTTTAACATATCGATCTTGAATTTTTCTTTTTCAAACCACTTTTTCCGACTCTCTTTCCAATACAGCAGCTCATCATCATTTAGAACAGTGGTTTTGGCTTTGAGTTCAAGTGCAGCAGCATCCGACTTGGCCTTCTCAATTTCAATGTCGAGTGCATTAATCTTACCGTTACTCTAATCACGTAAAGCGTTTTTGACATTTTTTAGTCGGTTCCTGAAGTTACAGTCTTCTGTATTGGATGATTTGAACGGTTGAGACCACGCATTTTGAATGGTATGAACAACACCTTCTTCATTTAACCATGCATCGAAGATTTTAAACGGTTTCGGCCTGAAATTCCTCTCATCCCCTTTTAGGACAATCGGGCAATGGTCGGAATTTTTTCTTTCAAGAGCAACACACATGAGATCCCCCCAAACATGAAGAAATTTTTAGTTTGCCATGAAACGATCTAGCTTACTGAACTTGACACCATCATCACTAACCCTAGTAAAATTTCGCCCGCCCAATGGAAAATCCACTAAATAATTACTTGTTATAAAATCATTAAACTTCCGGGCTCGATACTCAATGAAATCGCAATTGAATCTTTCTTCCGGTTTCCTAACCTCATTAAAATCACCACACAATAACCAAGCCTCATCACTACCATCCATACAATTGGATAAAAGATCCCACAATTTAGATTTCCCTAAGTCGTCGTGAGGCCCATAAACATTCAGTATATTCACAGTACAATTCTTATCTTTCCACAATCTATTTATTCCTAACACACAGTCATAATGGACTAAACTAATTGCATCAAAATAACCTTTATCCCAAATCAGAAGTTGGCCACCCGAGTTACCCACCTTCGCTTTTTGAATAAAATCACAGTTATTTGACCCCCAAATCGATTGAATCCATCTATCATCAACAAGATTAAGCCTAGTTTCTTGTAGAGCTAAAAAACATGGTTTTTCAGTTGCAATTAGATTCCTAATCCATCCCGATTTATCCAACTTTATCCCGATACAAAAACCCCTAATATTAAGTGAAATGATCTTCATGATAAAACAATTAAGATCGAAAGAGGGAAAAGACATACTTAGGAGGAGACGGTTTTCTCCTTCCATTTGAGGCCTAATTTCGTGCCATATTCTCTAATGCCCATCAATTGCGTAGAAGACGAATTAGATGGAACTTCTTTGTCATTGCCAACCGAGTGATCATTTGAAGATTCCGGGACAGATTCATTTGCCAGGCATGAAAAGCATTTTGATTTTAATGGATTATCCATGTTAACATTTCTGGCTATGCTCTTCATATTCAGCATCCTCGATGAAGACTTCCACCTTCTCACACTTGCCCAACAGCATCGCTTCCTTTTTGATTCAACCCCCACATTCGAATGCTTCTTCTTTCTGTCAACCCCCAATCTAGACTTCTCAGTCTTTCTGATCTTGGGCTTAATTTTTTCACGAGTTCTAGGGTTTGACCGAATAGAATTAGACACAGTATCAACGGAATTCTTTTCAGTCACTTCTCTGTCGCCATAAAAGTTTTCAGTTGGTGAACTGTTATCCCCATGATCCTCATTAGAAGAGATTCGATCCAGATTTGGATGCGGAATTGGGCCAAAAGGGGTACATGCAGGCCCAACCGAGACATTATCATCAGACACTTCCAGATTTTGAGGCCCAATAAAGCCTGTATCTTTTAGTGGGCTTATTTTACTAATTGGGCTCACCTCTTCGCCAAATTGATGTGGTTTGTTGGAAGTGCAAGGGATTGAATTGGTAACCGGAGACTTAAATTCACTTTTGTCAGGTCCCACACTTTTCTTGGAATTACTTTTCTCAGGTCCCACACTTTTCTTGGAATTAGGAGTGCATTGTGGAGACATGGGCCTGGGGTCGTTATTTGTCTCATTGGAACTGGAATCGCCGTCATCAAGATCTACTTTGCAATCATTACCTTCTTAGAAACTGTTGCTAACCCTAGTTGAGCCAGACTCTTCAGATTTCCTATTGTTACCGGAAAACATCTCGGTTACCGGACCACCATCCTTGTCACCGGAATTAACCGCTGATTTCTCAATGACAAAATCATCTTCTAAATCAAAGGACCCAAAACTATCATCTTCATCCTCCGAGTTCTCAAAAGTGTCATCGATAAAAATATTATCATCTTCATCCTTCTCATTAACCTCATTACATGCCTTATCTTCATCTTCATCATAGTTAGAGTTATCTAGACTTAAATCCATAGCAAAGGAACGATCTTGCATTTCTGTAACATATGCCTGTATATTCAAGGATCCATGATGGAGATTGACAACCCCTTCAATATTCCGTAAGTCATGAGTGAGGATCAGGACACGCCCATAATCCAGGTTTTGATTGTTTTGGTCCACCTGACAGTTCTCCATTGCTAAGACCTCACCCCATATTCTTGCAATCTTGGAAAATACTGAAGTATTCCAGCACGTGATTGAAACCCTACAAATCTTAAGCCAAGAGAGTCGCCTGCTAGAAGAGTGAAAGTTACCCAATAACCTAGTAGTACTACACCACTTATGAAGAACATGATCCTTATTATCCAAAATCCTTTCAGCTTCGATAGATGAATAAAACACCCCCACCACTTCTAAACCCCCCAGGTATTTAATATCACAGTTGTCCAATGAAATGTCCCGTTCATATTGATTATAAACGTTCCATATTAATTGATTTCGTTGCGAGGTTTTGACCTCTATATGAGACGTTTTTCAAAGACTGCATTCATTTTTAAAACAACCATAACCTTTATTTTATCAATAAAGGTTTCAAAAGCATTACGTAGATTATCAAATAATGATAATCTAAAATATACTGTTTACACACGATCATTACATAATGGTTTACAATAGAAATATATTACATCGACATATGTTTCTTGAATGCAGTTTTTACATAATATCATACAAACATGGACTCCAAATCTTGTCCTTATTTTAGTATGCAACAGCGGAAGCTTTTAATATTCACCTGAGAATAAACATGCTTTAAACGTCAACAAAAATGTTGGTGAGTTATAGGTTTAACCTATATATATCAAATCGTAACAATAGACCACAAGATTTCATATTTCAATATACATCCCATACATAGAGATAAAAATTATTCATATGGTGAACACCTGGTAACCAACATTAACAAGATGCATATTTAAGAATATCCCCATCATTCCTGGACACCCTTCGGATATGATATAAATTTCGAAGTACTAAAGCATCCGGTACTTTGGATGGGGTTTGTTAGGCCCAATAGATCTATCTTTAGGATTCGCGTCAATTAGGGTGTCTGTTCCCTAATTCTTAGATTACCAGACTTAATAAAAAGGGGCATATTCGATTTCGATAATTCAACCATAGAATGTAGTTTCACGTACTTGTGTCTATTTTGTAAATCATTTATAAAACCTGCATGTATTCTCATCCCAAAAATATTAGATTTTAAAAGTGGGACTATAACTCACTTTCACAGATTTTTACTTCGTCGGGAAGTAAGACTTGGCCACTGGTCGATTCACGAACCTATAACAAATATATACATATATATCAAAGTATATTCAAAATATATTTACAACACTTTTAATACATTTTGATGTTTTAAGTTTATTAAGTCAGATGTCCTCGTTAGTAACCTACAACTAGTTGTCCAACGTTAGATGTACAGAAAAAATTGATATATATTATCTTGAATCAATCCACGACCCAGTGTATACACGTTTCAGGCTAGATCACAACTCAAAGTATATATATTTTTGGAATCAACCTCAACCCTGTATAGCTAACTCCTACATTACTGCATATAGAGTGTCTATGGTTGTTCCAAATAATATATACACATGGGTCGATATGATATGTCAAAACATTTGCATACGTGTCTATGGTATCCCAAGATTACATAATATATTAGAATACATATATAATACAATATAAGTTAGCTAAGATATGATTAATATAGATTTGTTACCAATTTTCACGTTGCTACAACAAGAAAAATTATCCAATCTTGTTTTACCCATAACTTCTACATTTTAAATCCGTTTTGAGTAAATCAAATTGCTATGGTTTAATATTAAACTCTATTTTATGAATCTAAACAGAAAAAATATAGGTTTATAGTCAGAAATATAAGTTACAAGTCATTTTTGTAAAGGTAGTCATTTCAGTCGAAAGAACGACGTCTAGATGACCATTTTAGAAAACATACTTTCACTTTGAGTTTAACCATGATTTTTGGATATAGTTTCATGTTCATAAGAAAAATCATTTTCCCAGAAGAACAACTTTTAAATCAAAGTTTATCATAGTTTTTAATTAACTAACCCAAAACAGCCCGCGGTGTTACTACGACGGCGTATGTCCGGTTTTACAGTGTTCTTCGTGTTTCCAGGTTTTAAATCATTAAGTTAGCATATAATATAGATATAGAACATGTGTTTAGTTGATTTTAAAATTCAAGTTAGAAGGATTAACTTTTGTTTGCGAACAAGTTTAGAATTAACTAAACTATGTTCTAGTGATTACAAGTTTAAACTTTCGAATAAGATAGCTTTATATGTATGAATCGAATGATGTTATGAACATCATTACTACCTCAAGTTTTCTGGATAAATCTACTGGAAATGAGAAAAATGGATCTAGCTTCAAAGGATCCTTGGATGGCTTGAAAGTTCTTGAAGCAGAATCATGACACGAAAACAAGTTCTAGTAAGATTTACACTCGAAATAAGATTGTTATAGTTATAGAAATTGAATCAAAGTTTGAATATGAGTATTACCTTGTATTAAAAAGATATCTTACTGTAAATAATAAAGATTTATTGAGGTTGGATGATCACTCTACAAGATTGGAAGTAAGCTAGCAAACTTGGAAGTATTCTTGATTTTATGAAACTAGAACTTGTAGAATTTATGAAGAACACTTAGAACTTGAAGATAGAACTTGAGAGAGATTAATTAGATGAAGAAAATTGAAGAATGAAATGTAACATCCCTCCTTTTTCCATTTACTTTTACGTTATACTAATTTAAACTCCGTTATATGTTTATAACATCTCCCGTTGATACGCGTTTTAAATTATCTCGTTTAGGTAATTCACGCACCCGAACGAAAGTTGAGGGACTAAACTTGACAAGGGATCAAACCCTTGACTAGGTCAAAGGGTCAAACCCCTTTCACCCATTCATTATCATCTCCATCTCTCTCTCTTTCTCTCTAGCAAGAACACACACCCAATTTCCAAATTCATTCAATCATCATCTAAATTCAATCTAGGAGGCTTACAACAAAATAAATTACATATTCGTGATCCTCTCTTCATCCTCTTCATTTTGGTACCAACTTCATCTCGTTTGGGTAACATTTCTAAAACTCTAGATTTCTCTAAATTCGTGTTTTTGACTTGAAATGGTGTTAGTTAGTGTCTATGGCTCATTGTGATGTCGTGTATGTAATTTGTACGCTCGATCTCGTTGTTTTAGTATAACTAGCATGAACTTGAATTTTGGTGTGTTGTTCTTGAATTTTGGATGATCATATGTTGTTAGATGTTAAAAGTTCATGTTCTAATTGTGTTCCTAGTATCACTAGCTTCAATTTGATGTGTAGGTTGCTTTATAAAAGTTCATGAACTTGATTTATGATTTTGGTGAATTTGGGTTAGGGTTTGATGAACTTGAAATGGACTTTTGATGCATTGAATGCCAAGAATTATGGTTGGTAAGTGTTTAGTTGGATTGTATGCTTGATTACCTTCGAAACGGCATATCATTCATGTAAATTGATTGCCCAAATCATTGAATTGCATTTATGAACTTGTATGCGATTAATGTTGAGCATTAGAGGCGGTTTTGGTTGTTATAATGAGGTTTTTGATTGATGAATTGTGTTTAGTTGCATTCTACGTCAAAAGAGCTTTCCAACGATATAAGGTGTGAGTCCTAAGTGTTAGCGGTTTGTGTTTTATGCACAAAAAGGTTTTGGATTGAGACTTGAACATTTGGGACTGGCCAGGCACCAGCTCCCGGCCTTTGCCGCGGCGCGGCCCCTTCCTGTCGCGGCGCGACATATAAGGGGGCCAGGTTCTGACCTCCTTGTCCCAAATGTGAAAAATGTTTGGCACGTTCTAGACCTCCGATTCACATGAAACTTGTTCTAACATGCTCATATATGATTAAAAACCTCAGAAAAATAGTTCGGGACCCGACCCGAACATGTTGACTTTTTCGTTGACTTTGACCCGACCAAGTTGACTTTTAATCAAACTTAACCAAATGGTTGTGCAATCGTTCTAACATGCTCTTATACTTGTATCTTGCATGAAACGTGACAATTTGATTCACATGCTACATAATCGAGTCGTAACGAGCCATAGGACTAATTGAACATCTTTGACCTATCGTGTTTACCGTTATTGATACAACCTATTGTTTAGGTCAAGATTAGAATTGTTCTTTGCACACGTTTACTTGTTGAAGTACTTTACTACTCGTGCATACAAGGTGAGATCATAGTCCCACTTTTACTCTTTTTGAACTTACTTTTGGGATGAGAAAACATAAACGTTCTTTTAAACTACGTGAACACAAGTACAGGGAAAACAAACATTCTACCTACGAGTTTGAACACAAATCCTCAATTCGATTATCATTAGTTACATCAGATGGTGTAAGCGAGAACTTATGTTATATGGCCATATGGGTTTGATAAACCCTCACTTCGGACGGTTCGCTACCGTCTACGGGTGAAATATATTTTCGGGAAACAGTGTATGTTCTAACACTATTATTACGGGGTTCAACGGACGGAATGTTAAGCTTTGATAATTGAGTGCTCGTGAATATTAACTTTTAGAATGTACTATGACTTTATCGATGTTGCAAATCTTGTGGTTCAACTTACTTTTACTCACTTACTTATTTAAACCTATGATTTCACCAACGTTTTCGTTGACAGATTCTCTATGTTTTCTCAGGTCCTTGAACTTAGGTGATACATGCTTCCGCTCATACTTTTTGATACTTGCATTGGATGTCGAGTATACTTGCATACGTGGAGCGTCTTTTTGACTACTTTTAATTGTGTCGCACGTGTTTCATACAAACTTTAAACATTGTTATGTACTTGTTATGGAAACTACTTTTGTAAACTTTGAAACATCCTTATTTATGAAATGAATGCGACATATTTTTCGGTCAAATTTTGTTATAAAGACTTACGACCATGTAATGGGACCATATGTAGATGACGCCGTCATTTGACGATTTGTCGGGGTCGCTACAAGTGGTATCAGAGCCTTGGTTGTAGGGATTTAGAGTTCATTGGTGTCGACCCCGAGTCATAGGGTACATTGGTGAGTCTAGACTACAACCGGCATATAGACTTGAAGTAGGAATTACTTGACTACTTGTGCATTTATACTCGAGCGCTTCTACTCATATCTACTCTTAGTTCATCTTAATCTCACGTTGTTTAATTTGATTGACACGCCACCTTGACTATATGAAATGATGTCGAATGCACATATGAATCAGGGTAATATAATTTCCGGGATTATATTACGGTGACTCATATGAACGTTCCGACATTATGACATAAAGAATTTAAGGCGAGTCGAGGAAAAACTTCTCTTTATCTTTATTCTATATCACGGTTAGTATTATTGAGAATACTAATCAATGATATTCTTGTGTCTTGAAGGAACAATGGCTCCTCGTCGTGTACGCCGCAATGAAACTCCCGAACAAGCTCTCGAACGGATGATAGCTACCGCCGTAGATGCGGCCATGGCCGGTCACTCATCCAACAACAACAACAATAATAACAACAACCACAACAACAACAACAATGGAGCCGGTAACTCAAACGAGGGATGCTCCTATAAAGCTTTCATGGGGTGCAAACCTCACACTTTCGATGGAACCGGGGGACCGGTCGTGCTCACCCGATGGTTTGAGCAAACGGAAGCCGTCTTTAGCATAAGCGGTTGTCGGGATCAAGACAAGGTCAAATACTCCACCCACATTTCTCCGGAATTGCTCTAACATGGTGGAACACCTATGTTCAATCGGTGGGTACCGATGAAGCTCATGCCCTCTCTTGGTCCGATCTAAGGGAAAAGATGATTGTTGAATATTTTCCGCGCGAAGAAACCCGAAAGCTTGAGGAAGAATTAAGAGCTTTGAAAGCGGTCGGAAACGATCTTAAAGCTTATAATCAACGCTTCACCGAACTATCCTTGATGTGTCCTAATCTTGTTAACCCCGAATCTCAAAGGATTGAGCTCTACATGCTCGGTCTTCCAAAAAGCATCAAACAAGGGGTGATGTCATCCAAACCCGCTACTCATCAAGCCGCTATGAACATGGCCCGCCAATTAATCGAAACGGTTGACGAAATCGTAGTGCCGGCTCCTAAGGCTGAGGACAAGTCGGGTGGCAACAAAAGGAAATGGGAAGCCACTCCATCAACCAACTACAACAACACCTTCACCAAAAAGCCTTTCAACAACGACGGCAAGAAGGGTTATGTCGGAAACTTACCTTTTTGCAACAAATGCCACAAGCATCATCACGGCGAATGTAACAAGCTAGTTTATCACCGTTGCCAAGGTGTTGGTCATAGGGCCAACAATTGCACAAGCGCCGCCCCCGTTGCTCGAAAGGGGCCCAATCCTCCAAAAACGGTCACTTGTTACGAATGTGGCCAAACGGGCCATTATAAGAACGAATGCCCGAAAAAGAAAGCCAACCTCAACAACCGAGGCCGAGCCTTTAACATCAACACCGAGGAAGCCCGAGATGACAATGAACTAGTCACGGGTACGTTTCTTCTCAACAACTCTTATGTTACTTGCTTATTCGATTCGGGTGCCGATAAATATTTTGTGTCTAAGACTTTGGCTCCTACCCTTTGCACTCCACCACACCCTTTAGATACTACTTATTCCATCGAAGTGGCCGACGGAAAACTCTTAAGTGCCGACACATATTACCGGGGGTGTACTTTGAACATTTTGGGTAAGGAATTTGAAATTGACTTGATACCCATGGAATTAGGGAGTTTTGATGTAATAATCGGTATGAATTGGATGGTCAAAAATAAATCTCACATTCTTTGCGATCTTCACGCAATCCGAATTCCTATCGAGAATGGTGAACCATTGATTGTCTATGGCGACAAAAATTGCACCGGACTCAATCTCGTTTCGTGCCTTAAAGTTCGAAAGCTACTTCGCAAGGGTTGTTTCGCAATTCTTGCTCACGTTAAGAAAGTCGAGGCCGACGAAAAGCGTATCGAAGATGTGCCAATTGTTAGTGACTTTTCCGATGTATTTCCCGACGAATTACCGGGTCTTCCGCCTCATCGACCGGTAGAATTCCAAATCGATCTTATTCCGGGAGCCGCACCCGTAGCACGTGCACCATATAGACTCGCTCCATCCGAAATGCAAGAATTGCAAAGTCAAATCCAAGAACTACTTGATCGTGGCTTTATCCAACCTAGCCATTCACCTTGGGGCGCTCCGATTTTGTTTGTTAAAAAAAAAGACGGATCCCTACGAATGTGCATTGATTATCGTGAACTAAACAAATTGACTGTTAAGAACCGATATCCTCTTCCTCGCATCGATGACCTCTTTGATCAATTACAAGGGTCTTGCGTATATTCAAAAATCGATCTCCGCTCGGGTTATCATCAATTAAGGGTTAAGGGGGAAGATGTCTCCAAAACCGCTTTCCGAACTCGTTATGGTAGTTATGAATTTCTTGTAATGCCATTTGGTCTCACTAATGCACCGGCGGTGTTCATGGATCTTATGAACCGCGTGTGCAAACCGTATCTTGACAAATTCGTTATCGTGTTCATCGATGATATTTTAGTCTATTCAAAAAGCGAGGAAGAACACGAGGAACACCTCCGACTTGTGCTTGAACTTTTAAGACAAGAACAACTCTACGCCAAATTCTCCAAGTGTGAATTTTGGTTAAAGGAAGTTCAATTTCTTGGTCATGTTGTAAGTGATCAAGGTATTAAAGTCGATCCCACGAAGATCGAAGCCATTAGTAAATGGGAGACTCCTGCTACTCCTACTCACATTCGTCAATTCTTGGGTCTCGCCGGGTACTATCGTAGATTCATCGAAAACTTCTCTTTGGTTGCACGTCCTCTAACCGCATTAACTCACAAGGGAAAGAAATTCATTTGGGCGACCGAGCAAGAATCCGCGTTCCAAATCTTGAAGACAAAGCTAACCACCGCTCCTATCTTGTCACTTCCCGAAGGCAATGATGATTTTGTTGTATATTGCGATGCCTCGAAACATGGTTTTGGGTGTGTATTGATGCAACGAAAGAAAGTCATTGCTTATGCCTCCCGACAACTCAAAATTCATGAACGAAACTACACGATGCATGATCTCGAACTCGGAGCCGTTGTCTTTGCACTTAAAATGTGGAGACACTATCTTTATGGAACCAAGAGTACTATCTTTACCGACCACAAAAGTCTCCAACACATTTTCGATCAAAAGCAACTAAACATGAGACAACGACGGTGGATTGAAACTTTGAACGATTACGATTGCGAGCTTCGTTACCACCCCGGGAAGGCAAATGTAGTGGCCGATGCCTTAAGTCGAAAAGAAAGAGCGGTGCCTCTTCGTGTCCGAGCTTTAAACATCACCATTCACAGCAACCTCAATAGTCAAATTCGTGTAGCCCAAGATGAGGCCCTCAAGGATGAAAACCTTTCACACGAGCTCTTGAACATTCTCGTCTCTCGATTCGAAATTAGGAAGACCGGATTCCGATATTTCGCCGGAAGAATTTGGGTACCTAGTTATGGGGACTTGCGAAGCCTTATTTTAGACGAAGCCCATAAGTCACGATACTCGATTCACCCCGGTGCCAATAAGATGTACCACGACCTTAAACAACTATATTGGTGGCCGAACATCAAAAGGGACGTAGCTACTTATGTTTCCAAGTGTTTGACATGTTCCAAAGTCAAAGCCGAACACCAAAGACCGTCCGGACTACTTCAACAACCCGAGATCCCGCAATGGAAGTGGGAAAGAATAACGATGGATTTTATCACCAAACTACCAAAAACGACGGGCGGTTATGATACCATTTGGGTTATTGTTGACCGTCTCACCAAATCCGCACACTTTCTTGCCATGAAGGAGACCGACAAAATGGAGAAACTTGCGCAACTTTACATTAAAGAAATCGTAGCCCGACACGGTGTACCTTTATCGATTATCTCCGACCGAGATGGCCGTTTTGTTTCTAGATTTTGGCGTACCTTGCAAGAAGCATTGGGAACGCGTTTAGACATGAGCACCGCATATCATCCTCAAACCGATGGACAAAGCAAACGTACAATTCAAATCTTGGAGGACATGTTACGAGCTTGCGTGGTTGATTTTGGAAAAGCTTGGGACAAGCACTTACCTCTCGCTGAGTTCTCTTACAACAATAGTTATCACGCGAGTATTAAAGCCGCACCTTTTGAGGCGCTATACGGCCGAAAATGTCGTTCACCTCTTTGTTGGGCCGAGGTAGGCGACGTGCAAATCACCGGACCCGAACTCATTCACGAAACCACCGAGAAGATCGTACAAATCCGAGATAGGCTCCGGACGGCCCGGAGTCGTCAAAAGTGCTACACCGACAAAAGACGCAACGACCTTGAATTTCAAGTCGGTGACCGAGTAATGTTAAAAGTTGCACCTTGGAAAGGTGTAATCCGTTTTGGGAAACGCGGAAAGCTAAATCCGCGGTATATTGGTCCTTTCGAAATCTTGGAGCGTATTGGAACCGTTGCTTATCGTTTAGATCTTCCGCCTCAATTGAACTCCGTTCATCCTACCTTCCATGTATCTAACTTGAAAAAGTGTCTTGCCGAACCCGATATCGTCATCCCTCTCGAGGAACTTACTATTGATGACAAGCTTCATTTTGTGGAGGAACCGGTTGAAATTGTGGACACCTCCGTCAAGACATTGAAACAAAGCCGAATCCCGATTGTTAAAGTCCGTTGGAACGCCAAAAGAGGACCCGAGTTTACTTGGGAAAGGCAAGATCAAATGCAAAAGAAATACCCTCATTTATTCCCAATTCCGGAAACGCAGGAGTCCGAGGAAGAAACAACGACTACTACGCCTACTTAAATTTCGGGACGAAATTTCTTTTAAGGAGTAGGTAATGTAACATCCCGCCTTTTTCCATTTACTTTTACGTTATACTAATTTAAACTCCGTTATATGTTTATAACATCTCCCGTTGATACGCGTTTAAATTATCTCGTTTAGGTAATTCACGCACCCGAACGAAAGTTGAAGGACTAAACTTGACAAGGGATCAAACCCTTGACTAGGTCAAAGGGTCAAACCCCTTTCACCCATTCATTATCATCTCCATCTCTCTCTCTTTCTCTCTAGCAAGAACACACACCCAATTTCCAAATTCATTCAATCATCATCTAAATTCAATCTAGGAGGCTTACAACAAAATAAATTACATATTCGTGATCCTCTCTTCATCCTCTTCATTTTGGTACCAACTTCATCTCGTTTGGGTAACATTTCTAAAACTCTAGATTTCTCTAAATTCGTGTTTTTGACTTGAAATGGTGTTAGTTAGTGTCTATGGCTCATTGTGATGTCGTGTATGTAATTTGTACGCTCGATCTCGTTGTTTTAGTATAACTAGCATGAACTTGAATTTTGGTGTGTTGTTCTTGAATTTTGGATGATCATATGTTGTTAGATGTTAAAAGTTCATGTTCTAATTGTGTTCCTAGTATCACTAGCTTCAATTTGATGTGTAGGTTGCTTTATAAAAGTTCATGAACTTGATTTATGATTTTGGTGACTTTGGGTTAGGGTTTGATGAACTTGAAATGGACTTTTGATGCATTGAATGCCAAGGATTATGGTTGGTAAGTGTTTAGTTGGATTGTATGCTTGATTACCTTCGAAACGGCATATCATTCATGTAAATTGATTGCCCGAATCATTGAATTGCATTTATGAACTTGTATGCGATTAATGTTGAGCATTAGAGGCGGTTTTGGTTGTTATAATGAGGTTTTTGATTGATGAATTGTGTTTAGTTGCATTCTACGTCAAAAGAGCTTTCCAACGATATAAGGTGCGAGTCCTAAGTGTTAGCGGTTTGTGTTTTATGCACAAAAAGGTTTTGGATTGAGACTTGAACATTTGGGACTGGCCAGGCACCAGCTCCCGGCCTTTGCCGCGGCGCGGCCCCTTCCTGTCGCGGCGCGACATATAAGGGGGCCAGGTTCTAACCTCCTTGTCCCAAATGTGAAAAATGTTTGGCACGTTCTAGACCTCCGATTCACATGAAACTTGTTCTAACATGCTCATATATGATTAAAAACCTCAGAAAAATAGTTCGGGACCCGACCCGAACATGTTGACTTTTTCGTTGACTTTGACCCGACCAAGTTGACTTTTAATCAAACTTAACCAAATGGTTGTGCAATCGTTCTAACATGCTCTTATACTTGTATCTTGCATGAAACGTGACAATTTGATTCACATGCTACATAATCGAGTCGTAACGAGCCATAAGACTAATTGAACATCTTTGACCTATCGTGTTTACCGTTATTGATACAACCTATTGTTTAGGTCAAGATTAGCATTGTTCTTTGCACACGTTTACTTGTTGAAGTACTTTACTACTCGTGCATACAAGGTGAGATCATAGTCCCACTTTTACTCTTTTTGAACTTACTTTTGGGATGAGAAAACATAAACGTTCTTTTAAACTACGTGAACACAAGTACAGGGAAAACAAACATTCTACCTACGAGTTTGAACACAAATCCTCAATTCGATTATCATTAGTTACATCAGATGGTGTAAGCGAGAACTTATGTTATATGGCCATATGGGTTTGACAAACCCTCACTTCGGACGGTTCGCTACCGTCTACGGGTGAAATATATTTTCGGGAAACAGTGTATGTTCTAACACTATTATTACGGGGTTCAACGGACGGAATGTTAAGCTTTGATAATTGAGTGCTCGTGAATATTAACTTTTAGAATGTACTATGACTTTATCGATGTTGCAAATCTTGTGGTTCAACTTACTTTTACTCACTTACTTATTTAAACCTATGATTTCACCAACGTTTTCGTTGACAGATTCTCTATGTTTTCTCAGGTCCTTGAACTTAGGTGATACATGCTTCCGCTCATACTTTTTGATACTTGCATTGGATGTCGAGTATACTTGCATACGTGGAGCGTCTTTTTGACTACTTTTAATTGTGTCGCACGTGTTTCATACAAACTTTAAACATTGTTATGTACTTGTTATGGAAACTACTTTTGTAAACTTTGAAACATCCTTATTTATGAAATGAATGCGACATATTTTTCGGTCAAATTTTGTTATAAAGACTTACGACCATGTAATGGGACCATACGTAGATGACGCCGTCATTTGACGATTTGTCGGGGTCGCTACATGAAAGTGTTTGTAGGTGTTTTTGGTCATTGGTATATGGATTAGATATAAAGGATGTGTAATTTTGTTTACATGTAAATAAGTCATGAATGATTACTCATATTTTTGTAATTTTATGAGATATTTCATGCTAGTTGCCAAATGTTGGTTCCCACATGTGTTAGGTGACTCAAATGGGCTGCTAAGAGCTGATCATTGGAGTGTATATACCAATAGTACATACATCTAAAAGCTGTGTATTGTACGAGTACGAATACGGGTGCATACGAGTAGAATTGTTGATGAAACTGAATGAGGATGTAATTGTAAGCATTTTTGTTAGGTAGCAGTATTTTGATAAGTGTCTTGAAGTCTTTCAAAAGTGTATGAATACATATTAAAACACTAGATGTATATACATTTTAACTGAGTCGTTAAATCATCATTAGTCGTTACATGTAAGTGTTGTTTTGAAACCTTTAGGTTAACGATCTTGTTAAATGTTGTTAACCCATTGTTTATTAAATGAAATGAGAAGTTAAATTATTACATTATCATGATATCATGATGTATTAATATATCTTAATATGATATATATAAATTAAATGTCGTTACAACGATAATCGTTACATATATGTCTCGTTTCAAAATCATTATGTTAGTAGTCTTGTTTTTACATATGTAGTTCATTGTTAATATACTTAATGATATGTTTACTTATCATAATATCATGTTAACTATATATATATATCCATATATATGTCATCATATAGTTTTTACAAGTTTTAACGTTCGTGAATCGCCGGTCAACTTGGGTGGTCAATTGTCTATATGAAACCTATTTCAATTAATCAAGTCTTAACAAGTTTGATTGCTTAACATGTTGGAAACATTTAATCATGTAAATATCAATTTCATTTAATATATAAAAACATGGAAAAGTTTGGGTCACTACAGTACCTACCCGTTAAATAAATTTCGTCTCGAAATTTTAAGCTGTTGAAAGTGTTGACGAATCTTCTGGAAATAGATGCGGGTATTTCTTCTTCATCTGATCTTCACACTCCCAGGTGAACTCGGGTCCTCTACGAGCATTCCATCGAACCTTAACAATCGGTATCTTGTTTTGTTTAAGTCTCTTAACCTCACGATCCATTATTTTGACGGGTTCTTCAATGAATTGAAGTTTTTCATTGATTTGGATTTCGTCCAACGGAATAGTGAGATCTTCTTTAGCAAAATATTTCTTCAAATTCGAGACGTGGAAAGTGTTATGTACATTAGCAAGTTGTTGAGGTAACTCAAGTCGGTATGCTACTGGTCCGACACTATCAATAATCTTGAATGGTCCAATATACCTTGGATTTAATTTCCTCCGTTTACCAAATCGAACAACACCTTTCCAAGGTGCAACCTTAAGCATGACCATTTCTCCAATTTCAAATTCTATGTCTTTTCTTTTAATGTCGGCGTAGCTCTTTTGTCGACTTTGGGCGGTTTTCAACCGTTGTTGAATTTGGATGATCTTCTCGGTAGTTTCTTGTATTATCTCCGGACCCGTAATCTGTCTATCCCCCACTTCACTCCAACAAATCGGAGACCTGCACTTTCTACCATAAAATGCTTCAAACGGCGCCATCTCAATGCTTGAATGATAGCTGTTGTTGTAGGAAAATTCTGCTAACGGTAGATGTCGATCCCAACTGTTTTTGAAATCAATAACACATGCTCGTAGCTTGTCTTCAAGCGTTTGTATCATCCTTTCGCTCTGCCCATCAGTTTGTGGATGATAGGCAGTACTCATGTCTAGACGAGTTCCTAATGCTTGCTGTAATGTCTGCCAGAATCTTGAAATAAATCTGCCATCCCTATCAGAGATAATAGAGATTGGTATTCCATGTCTGGAGACGACTTCCTTCAAATACAGTCGTGCTAACTTCTTCATCTTGTCATCTTCTCTTATTGGCAGAAAGTGTGCTGACTTGGTGAGACGATCAACTATTACCCAAATAGTATCATAACCACTTGCAGTCCTTCGCAATTTAGTAATGAAATCCATGGTAATGTTTTTCCATTTCCATTCCGGGATTTTAGGTTGTTGTAGTAGACCTGATGGTTTCTGATGTTCAGCTTTGACCTTAGAACACATCAAACATTCTCCTACATATTTAGCAATATCGGCTTTCATACCTGACCACCAAAAATGTTTCTTAAGATCCTTGTACATCTTCCCCATTCCAGGATGTACTGAGTATCTGGTTTTATGAGCTTCTCTAAGTACCATTTCTCTCATATCTCCAAATTTTGGTACCCAAATTCTTTCAGCCCTATACCGGATTCCGTCTTCTCGAATATTAAGATGCTTCTCTGATCCTTTGGGTATTTCATCCTTTAAATTTCCCTCTTCTGAAACTCCTTGTTGCGCCTCCTTTATTTGAGTAGTAAGGTTAGTGTGAATCATTATATTCATAGATTTTACTCGAATGGGTTCTCTGTCCTTTCTGCTCAAGGCGTGGGCTACCACATTTTCCTTTCCCGGGTGGTAACGAATCTCAAAGTCGTAATCATTCAACAATTCAATCCACCTACGCTGCCTCATATTCAGTTGTTTCTGATTAAATATGTGTTGAAGACTTTTGTGGTCGGTATATATAATACTTTTGACCCCATATAAGTAGTGCCTCCAAGTCTTTAATGCAAAAACAACCGCGCCAAATTCCAAATCATGCGTCGTATAATTTTGATCGTGAATCTTCATTTGTCTAGACGCATAAGCAATCACCTTCATCCGTTGCATTAATACACAACCGAGACCTTGCTTTGATGCGTCACAATAAATCACAAAATCATCATTCCCTTCAGGCAATGACAATATAGGTGTCGTAGTTAGCTTTTTCTTCAATAATTGAAACGCCTTCTCTTGTTCATCCTTCCATTCAAATTTCTTCCCTTTATGCGTTAATGCAGTCAAGGGTTTTGCTATTTTGGAGAAATCTTGAATGAATCTTCTGTAGTAACCAGCCAATCCTAAAAATTGACGTATATGCTTCGGATTTTTTGGGGTTTCCCACTTTTCAACGATTTCGATCTTTGCCGGTTCCACCTGGATACCTTCTTTATTCACTATGTGACCGAGGAATTGAACTTCTTCCAACCAAAATGCACACTTTGAAAACTTAGCGTACAGTTTTTCTTTCCTCAATACTTCTAGCACTTTTCTCAAATGTTCTTCGTGCTCTTGATCATTCTTTGAGTAAATAAGTATGTCATCGATGAAAACAATGACAAACTTGTCAAGATATGGCCCACACACTCGGTTCATAAGGTCCATGAACACAGCTGGTGCGTTAGTCAATCCAAACGGCATAACCATAAACTCGTAAGGACCATAACGCGTCCTAAAAGCAGTTTTTGGAATATCATCCTCCTTTACTCGCATTTGATGATATCCAGAACGTAAATCGATCTTGGAATAAACCGACGAGCCTTTTAGTTGATCAAATAAGTCGTCAATTCTCGGCAGTGGATAACGGTTTTTGATGGTAAGTTTGTTCAACTCTCTGTAGTCAATACACAACCTAAATGTACCATCCTTTTTCTTGACAAACAAAAGAGGAGCTCCCCATGGTGATGTGCTTGGTCGAATGAAACCACGTTCTAATAGTTCTTGCAGTTGGATTTGCAGTTCTTTCATCTCGCTGGGTGTGAGTCTATAAGGAGCACGAGCTATTGGTGCAGCTCCTGGTACAAGATCTATTTGAAATTCAACAGATCGATGTGGAGGTAGTCCCGGTAATTCTTTCAGAAATACATCGGGAAATTCTTTTACGACGGAAACATCATTGATGCTCTTTTCTTCAGTTTGTACTTTCTCGACGTGTGCTAGAACAGCATAGCAACCTTTTCTTATTAGTTTTTGTGCCTTCAAATTACTAATAAGATGTAGCTTCGTGTTGCCCTTTTCTCCGTACACCATTAAGGGTTCTCCTTCTTCTCGTACAATGCGAATTGCATTTTTATAACATACGATCTCTGCTTTCACCTTCTTCAGCCAGTCCATGCCAACTATTACATCAAAACTCCCTAACTCTACGGGTATCAAATCAATCTTAAATATTTCGCTACCCAGTTTAATTTCTCGATTCTGGCATATATAATCTGCTGAAATTAATTTACCGTTTGCTAATTCGAGTAAAAATTTACTATCTAACGGCGTCAATGGACAACTTAATTTAGCACAAAAATCTCTACTCATATAGCTTCTATCCGCACCCGAATCAAATAAAACGTAAGCAGATTTATTGTCAATAAGAAACGTACCCGTAACAAGCTCCGGGTCTTCCTATGCCTCTGCCGCATTAATATTGAAAACTCTTCCACGGCCTTGTCCATTCGTGTTCTCCTGGTTCGGGCAATTTCTAATAATGTGGCCCAATTTTCCACATTTATAACAAACTACATTGGCATAACTTGCTTCGACACTACTTGCTCCGCCATTACTCGTTCCGACACTATTTGTTCCTTTCGTTCTGTTAACCCCTGGTCCGTAGACCTCACAATTCGCGCGCTATGACCATTTCTTTTACACTTGTTGTAAAATTTGGTGCAGAACCCCGAGTGATACTTTTCACACCTTTGGCATAGCTGCTTCTGATTGTTATTGTTGTTGCGGTTGTTATTGTTGTTGGGATGATTGTTGTTGTTGTTGTTGTTGTTGTTGTTGTTGTTGTTGTTGTTGTTGTTGTTGTTGTTGGGCCGTTTGTTGTAGTTGCGATTGTTAGGATAGTTGTTGCGATTATTGTTGTAATTGCTGTTGTTGTTGTATTGGTGATTCTTATCACCGTTTTCCTCCCACTTTCTTTTGACTTGCTTCACATTGGCCTCTTCAGCCGCCTGTTATTTAATTCTTTCCTCAATCTGGTTCACTAGTTTGTGAGCCATTCTACATGCCTGTTGTATGGAGGCGGGCTCGTGTGAACTTATATCTTCTTGGATTCTTTCCGGTAATCCTTTCACAAACGCGTCGATCTTCTCTTCCTCATCTTCGAACGCTCTCGGACACAATAGGCACAATTCTGTGAATCGTCTTTCGTATGTGGTAATATCAAATCTTTGGGTTCGTAACCCTCTAAGTTCTGTCTTGAGCTTATTGACCTCGGTTCTAGGACGGTACTTCTCGTTCATCAAGTGCTTGAATGCTGACCACGGTAGTGCGTAAGCATCATCTTGTCCCACTTGCTCTAGATAGGTATTCCACCATGTTAACGCAGTACCTGTGAAGGTATGCGTAGCGTACTTCACTTTATCCTCTTCAGTACACTTACTTATGGAAAACAGCGATTCGACCTTCTCGGTCCACCGTTTCAATCTGATCGGTCCTTCGGTTCCATCAAATTTCAAAGGTTTGCAGGCAGTGAATTCTTTGTAGGTGCATCCTACACGATTTCTTGCGCCGTTAGCTGCATTGCTAGATTCGGAGTTATTGTTGGTATGTAGCGCAACCTGTACTGCGGCTATGTTTGAAGCAAGAAAGGCACGAAATTCCTCTTCGCTCATATTCAAGGTGTGTCGAGTAGTCGGTGCCATTTCCTTCAAAATAGTCAAATGAAACGAGTTAATCATATAGAATATCAAGAGTAGTCAATAGTATTTCGTAGCGTAATATGAACTTATTTATAAAAGCTCTTTCTTCATATTAGCATTTTATACTCTTTAATTCGGGTAGTACCTACCCGTTAAGTTCATACTTAGTAGCTAACATACCATTTCAACTACTACAATTCTGTATGAAAAACTAATCAAAAAAAAAAAAATCATATTCAAACCTTTATACAATAACTTGCAAACTTACAATACCGCTTTTTTTACATATAGCATGAAATATAGCACATAAAACTTTGATACAAAGTAGTTGCGAAGATAATTCTAGTTAATAAATAAGGCGTTCAGCAAAGGCAATAAAGACACGTAATTCATACGTCCAGAAACAAGTCATGCATTCTGGTTTTACTAATACCACTTCCCATCCTTGGTTTTGTGGAACATAACCGTTGTGACCGATAGTAAGACAATGTGTTGTAACGTCGTCAAAAGGATGAAGGTTACGTAATGACCAACAGTCTCGTAATAACCTAAAAACCTCATTTCTTACCCCAATTACCGACTCTGTCACTTATGGGAACGTTTTGTTTAATAGTTGTAGCCCGATGTTCAACATTACTAACCCGTAAGCATAACATGCTTCTTTATGTTGCATGTTAGCCGCTTTTTCTAAATCACGAAGTCCTATATTCGGATATATTGAGTCAAAATAATTTCTTAACCCGTTTCGTAAAATAGCATTTGGGTTCCCCGCAATATATGCGTCAAAGTAAACACATTGTAACTTATGGATTTCCCAATGTGATATCCCCCATCTTTCGAATGAAAGCCTTTTATAAATCAAGGCATTCTTGGAACGTTCTTCGAATGTCTTACAAACTGATCTCGCCTTAAATAGTTATGTCGAGGAATTCTAACCGACTCTAGACAAGATTTCATCAATCATGTCTCCGGATAGGTCTCTTAAAATATTGGGTTGTCTATCCATTTTGTGTTTTTATACTATAAATAGACAAGAGTTAGATTCATAAAAAAAAAATACTTATTAATACAAGCAATTTTTACATATATCATAAAGCATAAGCACACTATATTACATATATTACACCACACGAATACAACTATCTTATTCCGACTCGCTCGTTTTTTCTTCTTCGGTTTTGGTTCGTTTTGCCAAGTTTCTAGGGATATATGATGTTCCCCTAATACGAGCCGTCGTTTTCCACATTGGTTTAGAAAAACCTGGTGGTTTAGAGGTTCCCGGGTTATTGTCACAACTTAAGAAATACGGGTGTTGATGATACATATAAAGTTCATCGTGTTTGGAATCAAATTTCTCTATTTTTATGCCCTTTCCCTTATTGTTCTCTTTTGCCTTATTAAATTGTGTTGGGGTAATTTCTATAACATCATCGGAATCCTTGTCGGGATCCGGTTCATCAGAGAATTGGTAATCCTCCCAATACTTTGCTTCCTTGGCGGAAACACCATTGACCATAATTAACTTTGGTCGGTTGGTTGAGGATTTTCTTCTACTTAACCGTTTTATTATTTCCCCCACCGGTTCCGATTATTCTTTCGGTTCCGATTCTTCTTCTGGTTCCGATTCTTCTTCCGGTTCCGACTCTTCTTCCGGTTTTTCTAAGGGAACTTGTGAATCAGTCCACGAATCATTCCAATTTACATTTGACTCTTCATTATTATTAGGTGAGTTAATGGGACTTGTTCTAGAGGTAGACATCTATCACATAATATCAAACACGTTAAGAGATTAATATATCACATAATATTCACATGTTAAAAATAAATAGTTTCCAACAAAAATGTTAAGCAATCATTTTTAAAGAAAACACGGTCAAAGTCCAGACTCACTAATGCATCCTAACAAACTCGATAAGACACACTAATGCAAATTTTCTGGTTCTCTAAGACCAACGCTCGGATACCAACTGAAATGTCCCGTTCATATTGATTATAAACGTTCCATATTAATTGATTTCGTTGCGAGGTTTTGACCTCTATATGAGACGTTTTTCAAAGACTGCATTCATTTTTAAAACAACCATAACCTTTATTTTATCAATAAAGGTTTCAAAAGCATTACGTAGATTATCAAATAATGATAATCTAAAATATACTGTTTACACACGACCATTACATAATGGTTTACAATAGAAATATATTACATCGACATATGTTTCTTGAATGCAGTTTTTACATAATATCATACAAACATGGACTCCAAATCTTGTCCTTATTTTAGTATGCAACAGCGGAAGCTCTTAATATTCACCTGAGAATAAACATGCTTTAAACGTCAACAAAAATGTTGGTGAGTTATAGGTTTAACCTATATATATCAAATCGTAACAATAGACCACAAGATTTCATATTTCAATATACATCCCATACATAGAGATAAAAATCATTCATATGGTGAACACCTGGTAACCGACATTAACAAGATCCATATTTAAGAATATACCCATCATTCCGGGACACCCTTCGGATATGATATAAATTTCAAAGTACTAAAGCATCCGGTACTTTGGATGGGGTTTGTTAGGCCCAATAGATCTATCTTTAGGATTCGCGTCAATTAGGGTGTCTGTTCCCTAATTCTTAGATTACCAAACTTAATAAAAAGGGCATATTCGATTTCGATAATTCAACCATAGAATGTAGTTTCACGTACTTGTGTATATTTTATAAATCATTTATAAAACCTGCATGTATTCTCATCCCAAAAATATTAGATTTTAAAAGTGGGACTATAACTCACTTTCACAGATTTTTACTTCGTCGGGAAGTAAGACTTGGCCACTGGTCGATTCACGAACATATAACAAATATATACATATATATCAAAGTATATTCAAAATATATTTACAACACTTTTAATACATTTTGATGTTTTAAGTTTATTAAGTCAGCTGTCCTCGTTAGTAACCTACAACTAGTTGTCCAACGTTAGATGTACAGAAAAAATTGATATATATTATCTTGAATCAATCCACGACCCAGTGTATACACGTCTCAGGCTAGATCACAACTCAAAGTATATATATTTTTGGAATCAACCTCAACCCTGTATAGCTAACTCCCACATTACTGCATATAGAGTGTCTATGGTTGTTCCAAATAATATATACACATGGGTCGATATGATATGTCAAAACATTTGCATACGTGTCTATGGTATCCCAAGATTACATAATATATTAGAATACATATATAATACAATATAAGTTAGCTAAGATATGATTAATATAGATTTGTTACCAATTTTCACGTTGCTACAACAAGAAAAATTATCCAATCTTGTTTTAACCATAACTTCTACATTTTAAATCCGTTTTGAGTGAATCAAATTGCTATGGTTTAATATTAAACTCTATTTTATGAATCTAAACAGAAAAAGTATAGGTTTATAGTCGGAAATATAAGTTACAAGTCATTTTTGTAAAGGTAGTCATTTCAGTCGAAAGAACGACGTCTAGATGACCATTTTAGAAAACATACTTTCACTTTGAGTTTAACCATGATTTTTGGATATAGTTTCATGTTCATAAGAAAAATCATTTTCCCAGAAGAACAACTTTTAAATCAAAGTTTATCATAGTTTTTAATTAACTAACCCAAAACAGCCCGCGGTGTTACTACGACGGCGTATGTCCGGTTTTACAGTGTTCTTCGTGTTTCCAGGTTTTAAATCATTAAGTTAGCATATCATATAGATATAGAACATGTGTTTAGTTGATTTTAAAATTCAAGTTAGAAGGATTAACTTTTGTTTGCGAACAAGTTTAGAATTAACTAAACTATGTTCTAGTGATTACAAGTTTAAACCTTCGAATAAGATAGCTTTATATGTATGAATCGAATGATGTTATGAACATCATTACTACCTCAAGTTTTTTGGATAAATCTACTGGAAATGAGAAAAATGGATCTAGCTTCAAAGGATCCTTGGATGGCTTGAAAGTTCTTGAAGCAGAATCATGACACGAAAACAAGTTCTAGTAAGATTTACACTCGAAATAAGATTGTTATAGTTATAGAAATTGAATCAAAGTTTGAATATGAGTATTACCTTGTATTAAAAAGATATCTTACTGTAAATAATAAAGATTTATTGAGGTTGGATGATCACTCTACGAGATTGGAAGTAAGCTAGCAAACTTGGAAGTATTCTTGATTTTATGAAACTAGAACTTGTAGAATTTATGAAGAACACTTAGAACTTGAAGATAGAACTTGAAGATAGAACTTGAGAGAGATTAATTAGATGAAGAAAATTGAAGAATGAAAGTGTTTGTAGGTGTTTTTGGTCATTGGTATATGGATTAGATATAAAGGATGTGTAATTTTGTTTACATGTAAATAAGTCATGAATGATTACTCATATTTTTGTAATTTTATGAGATATTTCATGCTAGTTGCCAAATGTTGGTTCCCACATGTGTTAGGTAACTCACATGGGCTGCTAAGAGCTGATCATTGAAGTGTATATACTAATAGTACATACATCTAAAAGCTGTGTATTGTACGAGTACGAATACGGGTGCATACGAGTAGAATTGTTGATGAAACTGAATGAGGATGTAATTGTAAGCATTTTTGTTAAGTAGCAGTATTTTGATAAGTGTCTTGAAGTCTTTCAAAAGTGTATGAATACATATTAAAACACTACATGTATATACATTTTAACTGAGTCGTTAAATCATCGTTAGTCGTTACATGTAAGTGTTGTTTTGAAACCTTTAGGTTAACGATCTTGTTAAATGTTGTTAACCCATTGTTTATTAAATGAAATGAGATGTTAAATTATTACATTATCATGATATCATGATGTATTAGTATATCTTAATATGATATATATACATTAAATGTCGTTACAACGATAATCGTTACATATATGTCTCGTTTCAAAATCATTAAGTTAGTAGTCTTGTTTTTACATATGTAGTTCATTGTTAATATACTTAATGATATGTTTACTTATCATAATATCATGTTAACTATATATATTATATATGTCATCATATAGTTTTTACAAGTTTTAACGTTCGTGAATCGCCGGTCAACTTGGGTGGTCAATTGTCTATATGAAACCTATTTCAATTAATCAAGTCTTAACAAGTTTGATTGCTTAACATGTTGGAAATATTTAATAATGTAAATATCAATTTCATTTAATATATAAAAACATGGAAAAGTTCGGGTCACTACACCCAATCCTTCTGCCCGACTTATATCACGGATCTGCTGTATGTTTTCCTAGTTTTTTATAATACCAAGAATAGAACGTTTGGCAAAATGGTTCGGGCATTCAGAACGGTGGATGAAAACTTTCTTTTCGATTCCAGACTTATTGTCTTTCCCCCTATCGTTTAAGAATTCTCTAAGATCAGGTTTAGCCTTCTGTAAGTGTTCCCTAAGATCAGGCCGATTTGGGATGTTCCTGGGTTCAAATGGGTTGTTACCGGCCACCGTACTATAGAACCGATGATCTCTATGGCCGTTGTTGTTGTACTGGTGATTTTTGTAAGTTGTTGAGTAAGTTTTAGGTGAGTTAGGTTGGTTTTGGTCAGTTTTTGGTTGATTATGGTTGAAGGTAGGTTTGTAGTTGCTGTGATTGTTGGTTTGATTGTGTTGGGGATGGTTGAAGGTAGGGTTAGGTTTAGGTTGAAAGGGTTGTTTTCTGTCAAAGGCTTTAAACACTCGAATAGGTAAGTCGTTGAATTTGATTTTCAATAAGGAGGAAAGTAGCAGATCAGCATCATGAACATTTGCGAATCGAACAAAGGCAAACCTGTGGCCGTTGCTTAATCTTTTACTTGCCATGTATACATCCCTAATATCGCCATATGGTTTAAACGTTCTCCATAAATCTCCCACGCTCCAATTTGTCGGAAAGTTGAAAAACATGAAGGAAGTCAAGTGGATTCCGAATAGCCTAGTAAGTCGATCCTGCAGTCCGCCATTGTATCGATCTCGTTCCACCCTCGTGCTCGCCGGAAAATGTTTCTCACTTCTCTCATTCTCTCTCCTCACTTTCTCTCTCACACACCCCCATTTTTTTTATTTATTTATTGGGATTGATTTATTTTGTTATGATAATTTTAATATTGTAATTGTATTTGTAAATATTATATTATATACTTTATTAAAGTTCACCTAACTAACTGTCGTTCAAGTTAACTACAATTTTATTTTTTGTTTTTGATCTCTAAACCTAGTTGCCTTGTTTATAATCCAACATTCCTTGTTAACTGTTGGAATGTCTCTAATATCAGGGCCGGTCCCGAGTGTTCTGTTGCCCGGGACGAATTGATCAAATAATGCCCATACTCTATTTATAAACAAGTGTTCGAAAGCTAACCAACTTATATAACTCATTTTCACGTTAATTTTTTTTCTTTAAATAAATTTATTTTGACCATTTGAAGAGATAAACTGCGATAAAAGTGATTTCGAGTCTAGTTGAAAAATTTATAGTGTCTTTTTCTTTTTCATACGTGATTTAAATAATGCGTAATTTATAAAAGAAAAATATCAAGTTAATGTAAAATGTGTCTAAATTATTAGACTATTACTTGATCTATCCCGAAATATGTGTCTATAATTCTATTTTTATTTTGTTTCAAAATAATTGTCTACCTTCAAAAAAGACAATCAACTTTACATTTTTATTCTTAAACATTTTCTCAAAAATTGACGTCTTAAAAAGATTCATTTTTATAATACACCAAAACTTGTCTGTGACACAACAATAAAATAGGACTTTCAAAAAATGACTTTTCTTCTTTGTAGAAATAATTAAATTAATTAAAGAAAATTTAAAAATCAAGTAGTGTTATGGAATATTATATTAAGAAATCAGTAAACTTATTTAGCTTATTTTATGAATTCACATTATTATGACACCTCTATTGCTAGATTAGAATTTCAATATTCATATGTGATTGTACAATACGCTATATCTGTTGTACGATATATTGGATTTTAATAAAATTAACACATCTAACAAAGGAAATTTTTTTTTACAATATTAAAGAACAAAAGATTTTTTTCTCTTTCCAACTTTTGATATTTTCTTCTTCCTCTTCCTTCCTTCATGAAATTTCTCCTCTGAACTTACAAAAAAAAACTCAACTGCACTTAAAAAAACTCAGAACTCCAGATTTGATGCCCCTTAAAATGTGATGTCTGGGTGCGGTCGCCCCTGTGGCCTACCCTAGGGCCGGCCCTGTCTAATATGTCTTTCAATCGTGTTGCATGTCTACATTTTGTGTTTACGAGTAACTATCCATGTAAAGATGGTCTAGAAAAAACATTAGCGAGCCTGAGCCATTTCAAGTTTTAAATGTTTTTTGCGTATAAAAAATATGTACTATATTAAAGTTTAAGGTCAGGCTGTAACATTGCAATCAATGTTATTTCTGTATCCACCAAGGTCACATTTCGCTTAGTGTGGGGGCATCGGGAAGGTGGGTTTTACCGGCCATGCCCTCGAATCGGTCCGTGTTTCCTCCAGGTTAGGGATGACAATGGTCACCCGATCCACCCTAGTTTGATGGATATGGGCGAACTTAAATGGATATGAATAAGGATATGGATGAATCTAAATGAATATGGTTTTGGATGAAAATTTTCATCCATGAATATATCCATCAACACCCGAAATGCATATACAAATATATAAATATAGATATATATGTATACATTTACTATTACAAATCTATTTATCGTTACACATACATTTTTCTTGCATCTATATAATAAATTAAGTATGATATAATATAATTAAACACGTATATCTAACAGAATAAACATACAAAATACTCATATAGTTTGTCATAATAGTGTATTCAACAAAGTGTGTTCTATTTTCAACAAACATTATACGTTTTTGTGGATAGATTTTAATTATGTCACGTTATATTTATTTTTGTTATATTACATTTTTGTTTTCATCGCAATTCAGAACTATTATAATTTGTTTCGAATATCCAATGGATATCCATTAACCCGCTTAATCCATTTAATATGGATATGGATGGATGAACTAAAATTAAATGGATATGGATATGGATATGATCAATGAACAAATACTAAATGGATATGGATATGAATATGACGTCACCCGATTATATGATACATTGCCATCCCTACTCCAGGTTAGTAGTTGGAGGCGAGTTATACGGAAGATAAACGTATGTGTGGTTAAGTCTTCTTGAGTGATCCCAAACTGATGTACGAAATAAATGTCGTAACAAAGTTTTAGTTCAAATTCTTCTTGATAGATAGTGTTCAATCTTTCTAAAAAGTAATGACGTGACGGTCACATATCGATTCGTGTTTTTAATTCTTCCTTCATCTATTCGGAATGATCAATAAAAGAAATTTATATTTATATTTATAAATCTTAGTACACTACACTCTACACTTGAGATTAATAGGTTCTTAAAATGAATCCGATACCCATTCTAAAAAAAGTCAGTAAAATAAGTTGAAAAGTCAGGTAAATTAAAAATAATAAAAGTATAAAATTAAAATAAATTTATAATCACCCCGTCAATAAGATAGTTTTCGATATAATCTTGGTTTATTGTCTCTGCTTTTCACTTTCACACACAAACACCTGAATTTCAAATCTGATTATTGAAACACAAATGGAACTATTGGTCCCACACACTTGCATCAGTACTTCAGTTTCTCGACTGCTTCGAAAACCAGCTGCACCTTCACCTAGGGTTTCAATCGCACCATCGCAATTCAATCATTCACTTGTTTCTATCAATCAACGATATATTAGCAACTTCAATTCCGTAATGGAATCACAAAAATCATCAACAGTTTGTAGCGCCTCTTCTGTCATCGCTGCTGTAGATACAGGTAACAAACCCTAGCAGTATTGATGATAGTTGTTTGAATTTAATTAATCAGCTATTGATTGTACTTAATTTTGTTTGATTTATGCAGTCAAAGATCGAATTGGAACGGTAAAAAGGGTTACAAATGAAACGAATGTATTTGTGGAATTAAATTTGGATGGCGTTGGTTCACCTGACAGCTCCACTGGAATACCTTTTCTTGATCACATGCTAGATGTTAGTTTTATTGTTTCCTTAACTCTTTAAGTTTTTTGAATAATTTTTTGGTCTAAAATAAAATTGAGGGTTCAATGAGTGTGAACTTATCAAATTATATTAAGTTTATCATAATAGATGTCCACTTCTAAAACAGAAAAGGTAAATTTGATTAGTTTATTATATTAATCCTATTCTAAGTTACTAGCTTAGAGCTCAAAGAGAACTAATAACTGGTAAGGCCAAAAACTGTCATTATACAAGAGAAAAATGATAGTACTATAGATGTGTTATTCTTAAATTGTGTGTTTCCATCTAGGAGACAGTTATATATGGGGATGGGCGTGTATAGTTACTTATGGTGCGTTTGTTTACCTCTTAACTGAATGGTTTAGCGCTAAATGCTGAACCATACATCATTCATTGAGATTGTTACGGACCTCTGAATGGCAGATAGTGCCGAATAGTTCAACATTCATTCAGTGCTGAACCATTCAAAGCTGTAATACTCTCTTAACTATTAAGCACCTATATTTTATGTAATATTCTATTTAAATTATATGAAAAACACTTATTAAACAAATATATTGTAGTTTTTATTCATGTCGAATGTTAATAAGGTCATTTTACATCATTCCCATTAATCTTTCAAAATGATTATCAAACAATTTATTGTTATTCAGAAGCAATTTCAATTTTTTCAGAACTTTCGAATCATTCAGATTATGAACCATTCAACGCTTAATCATTCAGTTTTATCAAATGCACCCTTAGTTACCTGTCATCTTGATGAAAAACAATTTTATCACCATAATCTTGTACTTCAGCTTATATGCGTTGCTTGTTTATAGAATTGTATATTGGGTGGATTCAAACTTTGTGGAACATAAGAAAGTAATACTACTTTCTAGTTACGACTTTGAGCGAGGCTTTTTCTTGTCTTACTATTATTAATAGCATATGCAGAAAGTAATTTAAAACTCACTTGTTATTACTAATCGAAGTTTAATGATTTTATAGTGTAACTTGAGATCTTATAATATAATGCTCATATTGGTGGTGTTTTGTGTCAGCAACTTGCATCCCATGGATTATTCGATGTTCATGTGAAAGCTGTTGGGGATATTCACATTGATGATCACCACACTAACGAAGATGTTGCCCTTGCCATTGGAACGGTGATCTTTTAATCCATAGCATACCGAATCTGATATTTTTTTCAAATTATTCGATGGTTCTGCAAAGCAAACATGTTTGTTCATGTTAAACAATAGAAAAGATGCTCTCATATGTTTTCATTTACAAGTGTATATAATTGTTGCATAAAAGATATAAAGTTTTAATTTGGTTGCGTTCAGGCCTTGCTGAATGCACTTGGTGATAGGAAAGGAATTAACCGGTTTGGTGACTTCACAGCTCCACTTGATGAGGCACTAGTACATGTTTCTCTGGTAAGTGTTAATTAGATGTTTATCGTTGGAACAATAAGAACAACCAGTGTTATTGATGATGGCAATAATACAAATTCAAAATAAATGTTAATTATAACTACGCATTAAATTATATCGTATTTACCGGTACATGTTTTGCATTACATTATATCGCATTAAATTACACGTATTTACATGTTACATGTCTTTATGCTTACATAGTATACTTACATGTTTTATACTGCATATTATACCTACATGCTTCACACCTACATGTTTACATACACATATTATACATACATGGCTTGTTATACTTGCATATTTAACACATATTTCACCTACATGTTCTATTACTTTACTTTGTTACATGCTATATTTTTCTTTACATTTTCCATGGTAAGGTTTCTATTTTATTTACTTTACTTGCATTTAGTTACTTCACTTAACGGAGTTCATGGTTCTTCTGGCCGGAGGTCTTTAGGAAGCAGCCTCTCTGCCCTCTAGTATAGGGAGGGACGACTTCTTCTACCCGCGGACCGATAGATATCCGTGGGTGGAGGAATGACTTCCCTTTTACTCTAGGGTAGAGGAAAGACTGTCTACATCTAACCTCCCCCATACTCCACTTTAGTGGAATTGGGTATCGTTGTTGTTGTTGTTGTTGTTGTTGTATAACTACGCATAAAATACATGCGTTTCACTGTGGGAATGCAATACAATTTTGACCAACTTTATATATACATCTCACTTCAAATTTATTTTTGAAGAGAAATTAATTTTTTTATTCGGTGGTTTGTATGATATAATAGTAGTAGTTTGTATATCATGCTATATGCTGTAACCATAGTATTAGTTAGTTTATTACACTAATGTCTTGCGTTCAGGCCATAGGTTGGAGCGAAATGATAAATTATAAGTAAAAATGGTAGCTGCAAAGCATTATGTAACTCTTGAGAGGTGTCTAAGAGTGTGTGTGTGCGCGTGCGCGCGTGTGTTTTAAATCGGATAACGGCTGGTTTGACTGAATTTAGTTTTTGGTTTCACTCTTTCAGATTGATTTACTGTTTCAAATCTGGTTAAGTGGCCCGATTTCCATGTAGGGTTGGAATCTATTCTGAACCAAAGAACACACAGTTAATATGGATAAATGTAACTAAGGGGAGGTGGAGAAGAGAGTATTGGAAGGATCAAAGAGGAAATTTTATAAGGAAACAAACAGACGTATTACGGTTAAAATTTGACTTTTCATGCATAAAATTGTATTACACCTGTCTAATAAACTTGTTCGAGACCCTCATCTACATTATATATAAAACCCATAAAATTCTTGGAATTAGCTTTAGTTGTAGCTGCATTAAATATAAAACCCATATTTTATTATTTGCATATTCTTGTAGGATTTATCTGGAAGGCCACACTTAAGTTATGACTTGCAAATTCCCACAGAGAGAGTTGGAACGTATGACACACAGGTACTCATTTCTTTTTTGTTATACTAACTAGTATAATATTTATCATGATGTAACCTGAATTACAAGGTGCATATATAGTAGTTAGTAATTTTCTGTAATTAATATTTACTTAATCAACTGCATCTAAATGTTCAAATGTGAACAAGTGTGGTTCTATCTGGATTTATTTGTGTTAATTTTTTTATTTTTATTTTAATTTTTTTTTGGGTATAGCACAACATGGATATACTGTTTTGAATGACTATAGAGGAAGAAAGGACACATAGTTTGGTTACCTGGATTATTATTTGGTTACTGCAACTGTTAATTATGCACAATTAGCAAACCATCACATTATATATTAAAGACTGAATCTGTAGGTGGTATATATCCTAACTTGAATTGATCACACAAAAGCTTTATATAGTAAGCTTTTGTTCACTATTAGTGTGTCAATTCGAGGCTTTTGATTGTTGTGGCTTGTGTAATAACCAATATAGTTGGTCAATTACACAGTTAATGGATAGTAATATCGATCAATATTATCCGTTTTACTGACATATTTGTGAAGCACAGCTCGTGGAACACTTTTTCCAGTCATTGGTCAATACATCTGGAATGACACTTCACATCCGACAGGTAATTCAAGTAACTTAAACCACTTACTAGTTGCAGCAAGGGAATTAAAGTATGTCAAATCTGGTACACGTTTGAAAGTTGAAATGGCCCAGGTCAGGTTCCATATTTTTGGTGATGAACAGTAAATTGTGATTACAAACTAATCATCTAAATCCAAGTAAAATGGTTTGGGTAGTTGTATGCAACAAATATATATTTCGGGTATCTTTAAATCCATTTGAGCCGTTATTGCTTTAGCCAAAGTATTGATCTGACACATTTGAGATAAAATGCAACCCAAACTGACCCACTCATTAGTTAAATTTTTGCAAATCCTTTTTTGGTTACCAACCTAAAATTACCTACTGATGATCAATAGAACTTTTAATTGATCTTTTTTAGCCAATAACCAATTTGTTTGTATGATACAAATAATGCAGCTTGCTGGGAAAAATTCTCACCATATAATTGAGGCAACATTCAAAGCATTTGCAAGAGCTCTCAGACATGCAACCGAATATGATCCACGGCGTCGTGGGACCGTCCCTAGGTTCGTTCTGATATATAGTTTCATAAAATGCATAGTTTTGTTTAACACATGTGCCATTTTTATCAAGTTGAAAATATTATCGTTGCTAATATTAACAGCCAATGTGTCAAGTAGCCCAAGTAATAGTAATTATGTTACTCAAACTATAAAGTTTTCATCGTGAATCCAAATTGGTTCCATCTATTATCCAAGAAAAAGTATGACACTGAGTTTGGGTGATGATCAATACCAAAAATACACCTTGAAATAGAAGTAAGTCGATAAAACATGTGGTACCATAATCAGTCTCATTATGTTGTAATCAGTGGAGAAAATGGGTAAACTTTGAAAGGAAATGATATCCTTGGATACCCAAAATAGGAGTTGTTGCATATTACTTTGACTTAAGTGGTTCAAAGATGATAACTATCAAGTTAGCCAAATCGATGCCCAATTATCCATCCTATAGTTTAGAAACTAGCAGAAACTAAAGCAAAGATTAAAGTGTGAACCAACTAATGGGTAGCCTCCCAATCTAGTGAACCTGCATGTTGAAAAATAGTTTGGCTATGGGCACCTATGTTAGAGTCAAAATAATTTTTATCATGTCATAAACGGGTAAACGAAAGAGGTTTCCGTGTCCATGTTATACCGTGGAAAGGTGAGTATTTTTTACTCCGATGTACGCGGCCTAACTGGGTTATTCCGTGACCGTTTTTGACCCTTTCCTTTACCACAAGATGTGTTTTTTTTAACATGTTAGGAGTTACCCATTCGATCATATCCGGACCACGTGTCAGGAGGAAACCGTTAACTGCCCAGAAAGTCCAATTTAGAGAAAACCAGCTAGGGCAAAAACCCCAAAACAACCGACCATAAGGCACAATGTAAAGATTGTTGCTAGTGGGGTTTGAACATGAGCCAAACGTTAGGTCATCTTGCGATGGTTTCTGCCAGATATTATCTTTTGTTCAGTTACTACTGCTACCACTACTACTTCGGAGTATGAGATCGTCTGTGCACACTATTAGTCAGAAAAGAACTCATATAATACTCGACTTCAATCTTATCGTTTTTGCTTTTGTATGTGCAGCTCAAAAGGGGTGTTGTCTCGTTCTTAAAATTATTAGGAAAGAAACATATGAAGGATCATGGTAAACTACAATGGGTATTTTTGATCTCTCCTTTCACTAAAACTTATATTATATTATCTTGATTCTCCTTGTTTTAACAAGACAACTGTTGGAATGTGCAGGAAAATTGTTATGATGTTTTAGGCGCTTGATCCAACCTATTATATCAGGTGGAAGAGGACATTGTTTTACATCGAAAAGAGATTTTATGTTTCCAGATGTTGCATGGCCTTACACACTGCTAGATGAAGGCATTAATTATGAATGCTAGTGAGATTTCAGTGTGAAAGTGACTGAAAGTTCATGTTGTATTGTGCATCTGTTTAAACTCGTTTCACAAATGTTATCAACATTACACAGTTCCTCCATGAAAATTGCAATACTTATCGTTTTTGTTAACGGATATTAGACGTAGACAATATCTTATGTAATATCTAGCATTAAATGTAGGCATATCTATCCATATCTCATATTAAATGTAGGATCTCTAAAATCAAGGGATATGAGATTAGATCATGTACTATATATTTGGCCTCTTTGATCAATAAGAATCATGGGTGAATTCAAATTAAGTTTCTTGCCGACCCGTAAATCTCCTGTTCCATCGGCGTGAGGATGAGCCGCTTAGCTAGACTAGGTTCCAAACCTTGAAAAAAAAAAATTAATAATAAGAATAATAATCTCTTCCGATAAAGACTGGTTATCGTCGACAAAGTTCAATGCCCAAGTCCTGCTCAATCCTTAGGCAAAGCAAGTCACGACGTAAAAAGAAACGTTACGGAAAAGGAAACCAGTCAAGCAATACGCAACCACATCAACGAATATCAGTCTGCTCGGAAAGAATAATGTTATTTAGTTTTTAGCGTTTTAATCCAGTTTGACCGTTCATTCCTCTCCCGCTCAAACTGCTGGGGGATGTTAACGGATATTAGACGTAGACAACATCTTATGTAATATCTAGCATTAAATGTAGGCACATCTATCCATATCTCATATTAAATGTAGGATCCCTAAAATTAAGGGATCAGATCATGTACTATATATTTGGCCTCTTTGATCAATAAGAATCATGGGTGAATTATAACATTCTAACAGTTTTGTGATGTTTATAGAGAAGACCTCTAGTTGATGATATCATTGTCAAGGCGTTCGATTGGCTCTCACGCATATATAAAATGGCTAGGATTAATTGGAATGTTTGGTTTTTCTGGATGTTGATGGTGATATCTATACAGATGGATCTTATATATATGGTATAATGTACCACATGGGTTGATATGTAGGAATCAAAATCTGCCGAATCACTCATGTTATGGGTTTGCCTTGGTATCGTGTTCATACCGTTGTATTGAATGATCCGGACGTTTGCTTTCTGTTCATATAATGCATACTGCTTTGGTTGCTGGTTAAGTATCCTTTGATTTTTTTTTTTTTTTTTTAATAATATTTTCCCAGAGCTTCTTGCTAGTGTTTTTAATGAATTTCCGTTTTTTTAAAATTGTTTGATGTTTTTTCTTCTTTTACACTCCGTTGTTACTCTTTTATAAAAAGAAAGAAGTAAAGGAAGAGAAATAAAAAGATGTAAATAATTTTTTTTTTTAATCTGGGTGAAAATGTTGGAAAGAAAGAAAGAAAGAAAGAGATAATTATCCTCCAAATTCTTTCAAGTTATTTTTTTCTTCTCAAATGAAAAACTATAGAACAGAGATGATTTCAGTTCAAGTACATTAGTCATTATTACAATAGAATGGAGTCAGAACTAGCACTAGGGTTTTAAGAAACAATCCTTTTTAACGGCAAATGCATTTATCAAAATAGCTATACAATTAGAAACCTGTTAAAAGGTGCATACTACAAAACAATATGATCTCACAAACAACTTATGTTTCACTTGTAACTTGGAAGAATGATCCAAGATTGTTATTCCTTAATTTCCAACTAATGTAAGATTGTTATGAAGGATGCGTGGAAGATTCCTTAAGTCTTTCTTTCTTGGTTTGTTGTTTTTTTTTGAGGTTGTAGTGTGATTGTTTGTGGCTTGTTGTGTCTGGTTGTGGCGTTTTTGCCCGGCGTGTTAGTTTTGGGGTATGCCCCATTGCTGTTCTTGTGTTGTACGTTTGTATCTTTATTTGAGGTTTAATATATTCATCGGGTAGATATCCTTTACCCAAAAAATAATTTCCAACTAAAGGACAACGAAATAGTACCCAACAATATGGCTACTAAAATTTGCACTTTCCATACCGTTTGGCCATGGAAAATATCATTATGATTCAAGAATCAAATCAAATCAAATCAAAATATTATCAAAACAAAAAGAAAAGAAGAAGATATGTACAAATAAAAAAGATGTTAAACAACTTGAATGAGATGATCAAAAGTTGTCCTACAAACCGGACAAGTTCTTCTATGAACCAACCAAAGGTCAATGCAATGACTATGAAACACATGTTCACAATTTGGAAATCTTTTGCATACCTCAAAATCCTTAAAATCATCCAAACATATTGTACAACTCAATGATTCTCCTTCGTCTTCATTGATCCTATGATTAAAACATTGTAACCTTTGTAACTCTTCCATAGTCAACCCCAATGGCGCATGGTGGTAGTCAACTCGAAGAACGTCTGATCTGGCGATGAATCCGATAATGGCGTAACATATCATCAAGTAAAGAGTGACAATTGATAAAATGCAAACGAGGGAGAGGGGTGGAGCAGGAAGCACCATTGTTGACAAATCTTAGAAAGAAAAAATGTGCATTCGGATAACAATAATACGGAGTAATTATTAATATAAAAGATAAGTATAGTTGTTAATTTAATTTATTAGACCAATAAAATAAGTTTAAGTATTTGGTTGGGTTGGAAAAGATGTAGTTGTCTTCAACTGCAAATAATGATGAACCTGCAAGGGACTATGATAATCATTGAAATTTATTTATTTATTTTTTATTATTATTATTATTTTTTGGCAAAAAACCGAATACTCATATAGAAACTAGGTTGTTTTTCAAAAGAAAACGCCTTCAACAGTAAATACAAAAGGCCGGGGGAAAACAAGAAAACTCACACCTAAAAAGCAACTAACCAAACAAAAGGATAATCATTGAAATATAGCAACAGTTATTGTTACTATGTTAATCGTTTTAGTACAACAACAATTGTAACATATTTGGTCATTATATAATATTCAGTTGACTTGTGCATTCAATTGATTACCGAATCCTTTTTATTCACATGATTGTCAACATAATCCAGAACTTAAATTTTTTTTTATAGCAATAAACCGTTAATTGGGACAAGTTAGAGTGATAATTTTCAATGAGGTCCAGGTCTTCACAAAAAGCTGGTCATTGCACCTGAAATAGTTAAGGTTTGATGAATCATTTCAGTAATTAGTTGGTGGTTAGGAAAATTAACTAAGTCTCAAGTGTTACCATTAACTTCAGAGTTTTTATGGAACTTGTAGCAATGTAAAATATTAAATCACCACAAACAATGTGAAGAAAGTGACTGTATCAAATTTATAATAGTAAATCTTTTCTAGAAAAATTATAATATTACTGAGTAAATCACAACAAACAATATGAAGAAAGTGACCGTAACATTTTACCGTAACATTTTATTATATTAAGTCACCACGAACAATGTGAAAGTGTTGAAAAAGTCTCGTCTAGACCAACTAGTCAGATTTTGGGATAGTCCGACCCGGCTATGCTCAAGTTGGCCAACGGGTCAAATTAGTCATAAGTCGAATTTAATCAGTCTAAGTCAGATTTGTTCAACCAACGTCAGACTTATTAGGCTAATATCGGATTTATTAGGTGAAAATCAGTCAAAGTTAATCAAAAACCGAATAGTCACCGACTAGCGACTTTTACAACCTGGATGTGAAAGGTGATTGTATCAAAAGACCCACAAAAGAGCTTAGATATACAGCTACCACTCTACCCTAAAGAAAATTTTGGTGAATTGTTGCACAGTTTAAATCTTATTGAGCAAATACACAATCATTTCAACATCTGGGATCACTTCAAAAAAATAAGTCATGGACGTAGTTACAAAGAAATCAATCGTGATTGGCAGAAATAGCCAAATAGGTGTGTCATAGTGTCATACATTATAGAGCATTGTATTGCTAGGTTATCAGCTGATGGGTGTTAAATGTCGGACTTCATCCAGCGATTGTTTTAAGATTTTAACATAATCATCATTAAAATTTTATAGGCTACATAAAAAAACGTTAATCGCCATCCGTGGGACTCGAACCCACGACCACGTGGTTAAAAGCCACGCGCTCTACCAACTGAGCTAGAACGGCTAACTGACGAAATGGTATTTTCAAGATATTTGTAAGTTAAAACTTCCTAGTGAAACTTTTCACCAGTTCGGCTCATGCTTTCAAGCTCAAATTAACAACGAAATATAAATGGTAAAGTAATGCAAAGATAATTCTACTACTTATATTGTTTAGTACCAATTAGTAATCAAATATTAAGACTTAGTTTGATTTTATGCAATTGTACTTCGTTAGACAGTCTAGTGAACCTATATGGAGAAAAAACCTCAATACATACATATACTTACATAATATTAAAAACATTGTGTTGTAGCTCATGTGATAGTAGTCTGCCTCTTTTAGCGAGAGGTCGGGAGTTCAACTCTCGTGGGGTGCAACATTGCACACAAGGTTGCCCCCTTAACCTTTGAATTCTAGCCAAGAATGCCTTTCGCACATCACGTTACGGGGGCAGTGGAGGAGGGGGGTTTACCGCCCATGCCCTCGGATTGGGCCAAGTTTCCTCTTAACCAGTAGTTGGGGCATGCTATGCAACTTCAGGAGATAAACGCGTGAGTGGTTTAGTCCCCCTGGATGATCCCAAACTGGTGTTAAAATAAAAACTTACATACTATTAAAAGAAGATCAACATCCAATAAACTCCACCTTTCTAAAACAATCAAGCTCAATAAAGTACTTTGTCAACAACACTAGATAATGTAACATACAAAAGCAAAAGCAAAACAAAAGCAACTTAAAACGCATACAATTCGTGCCTATGTTTTTCATATGGAGCCTATGGTTCCATTTTATAATCGACTTCCCTTTTGGGGCTCATTATGGCACGATCGGTGACTATGATTTCCATTGGTTAATGTCTTTCACCCAAATTTATACAATTTACCCACATGTACCATGGGCATGCATGTTGAGGCTTACTTGATTCATGAGGATTGGGAATGGATGGAACCAACAGAAGAACGTCCGCGATAACAAGACCATCAACAAATAGATGACTGACCCGCGGACGCATTGAGGGGATCAACGCTAGCGGTTAATTCTGATTCGAAGCACCCTTTTTTTGGCGCTCCCTTGAATTATTTGGTCATGCAATACTTATCGAAGACTAAGAACCTAACGCATTTCGACCCTGTCGAAGTTCTCAATGCAACGGTGATTTCGAGTCCAGACAAAATTTTCACTAATTGATCAAAGTGGGTCTACCTACTTTCTATTCAGTCAGCTGCCCTTAAACTGCATTTGACGTCCCACTGATATGCCTTATTTTCAAAGTGTAAACTTTTCTAATGGAACGTTGTTGAAGTAACTAAAACATCTTTTCAATGACTCAATATGAAAGTCGACCAGCTCTAGAAAACTTTAAAAGTCATCTATGAAGGCTAGATAACGACCTTGGGAAGCAACATAGGATTGTGTGGAACCCCGAGTATAACGTTCCAAGTGTAGGATGAAAAGAGGTTGTACGACAAAGGTTACTTAGACTAAAGTTATATTTCTTAGCCCCTGGATCAGCAAGGGTGTGATTTAGATGGAGGGTAAGACACATTCTTATCTAATCCAATTAGTCAAAAAATAGTTGGTTTACCAATACGGACTTATCATTTCAATTGTTGTGCGTTCTTAAATTGAATACTATACAATAGTTTAATTTTCGAGGGATATTTGAGGATCATCCCTCTAGAGAAAGTAGATTTTAAGTGGTCTATGATTTACTAAGTACTTGGTATAACTCACACATTCGTTTACAAACCCGTGCAGAGAAACAACGACATCCCGATATGATCTACTTGGCAATTCATCCAACGACTTCACATGCACCAAAGAATCTTCATCCACCGATGCAGATAAGCTCCAATTTTTCAATCACATATGAGACCGGAAATTTTAAAAGCAACAGGTCGCCTAATGGGAAGTAATGAGGCTACTCAGGATGAAACCGGAAAAACCAACACTTAAAGGATGTAAGCAACAGAAAGCTCTCAACCATTCTATTTCTTTCTTCAACCGTTGCGATCATAACTAGTGGATTAGTTCGTTTCGTCCTTCTATCAACGCAATTCTCTGGCTTTGTTCATGATCATGTTAGGCGAAAGGTAGTTGTAGAGGAGCGGCTGTGAAAGGACTCTTCCCCATTTCCATCGAAGTAGGGAGTTAGTGATGGATTAGCTGAAAATCAAAGTTTATTAGTAGCTTGGTCTAAAATTCATGAAAACTAGCCTTTTATTAGTAGCTTGGGAAGTAATGAGGCTACTCAGGATGAAACCAAAAAAACCAACACTTAAAGGATGTAAGCACCAGAAAGCTCTCACCCTGTCCCCGACATTGTTTTCTGAGGATGTCCCCTGGGTGAAAGGGGACACCATTCTATTTCTTTCTTCAACCGTTGCGATCATAACTAGTGGGTTAGTTCGTTTCGTCCATCTATCAACGCAATTCTCTGGCTTTGTTCATGATCATGTTGGGCGAAAGGTAGTTGTAGAGGAGCGTGATGTGCGAGCGGTGGTATGTGAAATACTATTATTTTTAATATGAAATACGGCGTAATATGATACAAGTTTTATTTATTTATATAGATGGGATATACCTAAACCTTGCTACAACACTTATAGGCAGTGTACCTAATCGTATAGTAGTGTAGTTTTTAGTAAGTCCGGTTCGTTCCACATGGATACAGCTGAGTTTAACGCTATATTTTAAGCACTATATTTGTGTGTGTGTGTATATATATATATATATATATATATATATATATATATATATATATATATATATATATATATATATATATATATATATATATATAAGTAGTATTGTTATTATTATAAAAAGGGTTTTTACCGTTTAATTGAAATGTCCCGTTCATATTGATTATAAACGTTCCATATTAATTGATTTCGTTGTGAGGTTTTGACCTCTATATGAGACGTTTTTCAAAGACTGCATTCGTTTTTAAAACAAACCATAACCTTTATTTTATCGACAAGCTTAAAAGGACACCATCTAGATTATCAGAAATGATAATCTAAAAATATGACTCTTACACACTACCAATACATATTGGTTTATAATATTAATATGTTACAACAAAGTAAATTTCGAATGCAGTTTTAAACAATATTATACAAGCATGCTGACTTCAAATCTTGTCCATATATTAGCATGCAACAGCGGAAGCTCTTAATAATCACCTGAGAATAAACATGCTTTAAACGTCAACATAAATGTTGGTGAGTTATAGGTTTAACCTATATATTTATCAAATCATGATAATAGACCACAAGATTTCATATTTCAATATACATCCCATACATAGAGATAAAAATCATTCATATGGTGAACACCTAGTAACCGACATTAACAAGATGCATTAGTTTAATATAAATAATCATTTCCATCATTTTAATAGTCCACAAGATTTCATATTTTCATTTCTTATAAACATAAGTCCCATGCATAGAGACAAAAATATCATTCATATGGATTAAACACCTGGTAACCGACATTCACGATATGCATATAAGAATATCCCCATCATTCCGGGATCCTCCATCGGACATGATATAAATTTCGAAGTACTAAAGCATCCGGTACTTTGGATGGGGCTTGTTGGGCCCGATAGATCTATCTTTAGGATTCGCGTCAATTAGGGTGTCTGTTCCCTAATTCTTAGATTACCAGACTATAAAGGGGCATATTCAGTTTAATAATCCAACCATAGAATGTAGTTTCATTTACTCGTGTCTATTTCGTAAAATAGTTATAAAAGCAGCGCATGTATTCTCAGTCCCAAAAATGTAAAGAGTAAAAGGGAATCAAATAAACTCACAGTACTGTATTTTGTAGTAAAATACATATGACGACATTTGAACAAAAGCAGGGTTGTCCTCGGATTCACGAACCTATATCATTTGTATATATATTAATACATATTCTTGTAATCGAACAATTATGTATATATTATTATTAGTGATATAACTTTATATATTATGTAATTAATTTGTAATTATATTTGAAAATGATTATTACCTATATAGTTATCTATATATATATATATATATATATATATATATATATATATATATATATATATATATATATATATATATATATTTAAAAATACTTAATTTATTATATATGGATATTTTTTATAAACATTATTAATCTAATTAATTTATACTTATATGTAATATACTTATAAATATATCTTTATACACATAATAATATATGATATTAATAATAGTAAATAAAAGTTGTATTTGATTATGATGATAATATTAATACTACTGATAATAGTTTTAATGATTCTATAAATGATACAATAAATGATAGTTTTTATAGTGTATCTCATAATAATGATAATAACAGTAGTTTATAATAAAATTAATAATTTAATAGTAATGGTAATGAAAATAATAATTTTGATAATAATACCTGATACTTACTAATAATAATAATTATAACAGTCTTATTTCTAGTGATAGTCTTAATAATAATACCTTTGTTAATAATAATAATTATAATAATAATAAAAATTCTAAAATGATACTAATACTAATGTTAATGATAATTATAATAGTTTGAATTATTTTCATACCATCAATAATAAAAATAATTCTATTCGTAATAATACTTATAATAATCATAGCGATGGTAAACATTAATAATCTTGTAATAATAATAATTTCGATAATGATATTAATACTAATCTTAAATGGTAATAATAATACTAATACTTAATAATAATATCAATCAATATCAATAATAACAATAACAATAACAATAACAATAACAATAACAATCTATAATAATAATAATAATAATAATAATAATAATAATAATAATAATAATAATAATAATAATAATAATAATAATAATAATAATAATAATAATAATAATAATAATAATAATTATAATTATAATAAAAATAATAGAAATGAATTTAAGAGTGTATACCCCTTTGAAAGCCTTTTCTAAAAATATTTGCTCCATACGAGACTCGAACCCGTGACCTCCCACTACTACACCAACATGCTTAACCGTGGGGCTGTTGCCCTTTTTCTATTTAATAACCCCATCCGATTATATATAACTCGTAATAAATGAACCCTATCTTCTTCTTCTTCTTCCTCAATTTAAATTTCCATTTGATTAATCCTCTTAATCCCTTAATATCATTATTATTTGATGTAATATACAAAAATATATATATAAACGCGATGTCATTTAAAAAAAAATAATAAAAAAATAGCAGCTTACTTCGTCGCTGTTATGAACACCAAAAAAAAAAAATTGATTTGCAAAAAGGTTACGATTTAGATAAAAGCTATAACACAAATTAGTTTGTAAATTGTTTATAGAAACTAATGGAATCATAAATTTTACCTTAATCATAACATATAACACTAATTTGAGTGAAGAACATTGGTTGACTTTTTAAGAACAAAACTTTGACTCTAAAATTCTAAATCGTTATGAGGAATTGGAAGTCGAGATTTTGCAGGAAGATTAAAGGAAGGATTCCTAACATGATTGCATTTATACTTTTGAAAGATTTACTCGAATTCAATTTTTGGGTGAAAAGTTCACAAGCAGAGAACGGGTTTTTATTTCTTGAATATATTTCGGTTTCTTTGATTTTTGATAAACAGAATACATTTAAAAAGGTGAGTGACGAGTTTGTGTAGTAACAAAATTGAGAGAATTTTGTCTTGGGTTGATGACTCATGCGACCAAAGTTCACGAGTTTGAAGAAAAAGTAGAGAAAGAGAGAAAAAAAAAAAAGAAACAGAATAAACTAAAATAGATAGATGTCATGCATAGATCTGTTCTTTTATATTTTAATTAGATTAAATTTCAATAGTGCATATACAGAGTGATAGATTACTTGATGGAGAAATTTAAAATTGATTAATGTTGTATCGTTGTGGATTATGGACGACAAATAGATTCGAGTTTAAGAAGAAAATAACAAAAGTAGGTTTAGTCAGATGGGGACATGGAACAGATCTATATAATTGATCTATTTTAATAATCTATATCTAATTAATTTATTTCAATAATAATAGTAAAAATACTAATAGTAATTAGAAATACTATTAATAAAAATAATAATAATAATAGTAATTATATCAATAATACTAATAATTATATTAATAATACTAATAAATGATAATGATTATAATAATATCTAATATTAATACTAATATGAATACAAAAATCAAAACTTTACTACTAGTTATAATAATAATGATATGATAACAACAATATTACTGATAGTGATGATAATATAACCAATCAAATGAATCAATTTTCATATTATATTTTATATATAGTAATGTTAATACCACTGGAATTTATAATTATAATAATTTTAGTATAATAACTGTATTTTTAACTTGTATTTACATTTAATATATTAATATTACATCTTATTAATTATATATCTTCTAATAATTATATCTACATATATTAACATATAACATTTATACCTTTAATATACAATCCAATATATATATCATAATAATTGTTTATAGAATTCATACACATATATATAGTTTTATTTTAACAAATAATTTATTATCTTGTATAGTATTTTACATACTTAATGTTAATGACCTATTGTATTTTATTATTTAAATTATTATACATACTTATATATATATATATATATATATATATATATATATATATATATATATATATATATATATATATATATATATACAATCATTTGTTCGTGAATCGCCGGGAATAGTCAAGGTTTAACTGAATATTATATAAACAGTTCCAAAATTTTGAGACTCGACTTTACAGACTTTGCTTATCGTGTCGGAATTATATAAAGATTAAGTTTAAATTTGGTCAGAAATTCCCGGGTCATCACAAGAGGGATAAGAGAGAAAGAAGATTTTGGCCGTTGGTTTGGTGATTTTTATAGCGGTAAAGACAGCAACACCGTAGCAAGTGTTCATGGTGGTTTGAGTGGTGTCTGTCGTGGTGATGGAAGGTGAGGTGGTGGCGTGAGGGTGGTAGCCAAAGTAGGAAATTGTAGGGTATTTGTTCGTGGTGTTGTGGTAGGGTGATTATGGTTGTCGAAGGTAGTGATCATAGGTGATCGAGAGACGAGGGTGGTGTCGTTATTCAGTGATCTTGCTCGAACAAGGTATAAACAAAAAAAAAAAATATAGTAGTGATATAACTCCAATTGAGATAAACGTAAATTAAGGCCTTTGAGAAACATACGATGTTATTAATGTATTTCTTCATTGGTCTCTCAACAGCCAAAATAATCACATCGTTATTGCAAGAATCATCCGATTCAAAAATCAAACCTATAGAATTGTTTTGTTGATGTAGAAGAAAGATTTCTGATGTATGTTGATGTATATTGGTGTGGTGGTGGGTGTTGGCTAGCAAAAGGAGATGAGAAGAAATTTTGTTGGTTTCCGTTTTCAAAGTGTAATACCATCTTCAAAAGAGATAGATAGGATACTCTTTCAAGTTGTATATATATAATATGTTAAAGTTAAAGAATGTGAAATGAAAAACAAAAACAGGGAAACCTTATGCATAATTGAATTCAATATGCCTGATAGATGATTAACTGAATCCAGCTGTCTTCCTTTTTGTAAGTTTTCTACCGACGGTTTATCCCGGATGACCATATCGTGTCCATTGCTAAACAGTTAATGTATAAAAGTGTCCCTAAAAAAATCTCAAATTTTTAGATTAAACATATTTAATTATTTCACTCGTTAACTGTTTGAAACCTGCTCAAAAAAATTCGATAATTATTTATTTTCTGTTCCAATTTATATGTACAGAGTACTAATATTTAAACTTAAAAAGATAAAAATATTTTTATCAAACCTAAAATCTTCGTAATCAATTTACAGTTCAATTTTTATTTCCAATCTTCTTAAACACGTATTAGAACTATATGAACACTGGCGAAATGCCAACCGAGTTTTACTGACGTTTACTATTTAAGCTCGAAATCATTCATTTTCAATATACACATTATATATATATATATATATATATATATATATATATATATATATATATATATATATATATATATATATATATATATATATATATCAAATCTTAATTGGCAAGTTTATGTAAATAAATATATTGATTATATTCTTTTAAACAACTAAATATAATATTATATATTTACAAGTAATATATATATATATATATATATATATATATATATATATATATATATATATATATATATATATTTATATATATTATTATAATCTATAGTTTCCATTAATCGCATTTTATTTTATTTATTACAATATAAATCCTAATAATTATAATATTCTAAATTATATTTCAAATTATAAATACCTATACCTATTTAAATATATATGTTATCTATTTACAAATAGTTGTTCGTGAATCATCGGGAATGGTCGAAAGTCAAATGAATATATGAAACAGTTCAAAATATTTGTGACTCAACATTACAGACTTTGCTCATCGGGTCAGAATCATAAAAAGATTGAGTTTAAATTTGGTCGAAAATTCTCGGGTCATCACAGTACCTACCCGTTAAAGAAATTTCGTCCCGAAATTTGAGTGAGGTGGTCATGGTTAACAATAAAATGTTTTCATGACGAATATGAGTTGATAAATAGAGTTTTTATCATCATTGTGTAATATAGGTCAAACAATTTGATTTTGTGAGGAGTACGAGTGAAGCTATCACAAAATAGTGAATATGAATAAATGAATTTTCATTTTAACTTTTAACGTTGTCTTGGTTGAATTTCGGAATTCAAGGGATTTAAAGAAAAATCGCCGAAATCTAAAAGATTTGATTCTGCGGCGAATACGGAAATTAAGATCTCTATAATTAAATACCGTGATCTGCCTCGATTACTCTGTCTGATTTTTCCATTATAAATCAAACTCTTCCGTTTCATTATTCTCACCATTCCTATACTTTCTTTCTTAGTCCATACATCCAAAAGATTGTGAAATGCTTAATCTCGTTCTAATCCTTGATGTTTTCTTAATCATCATTTCTGTCATCCTTCTTTCCAATCTTCCACCAGAAGAATCTGTTTACTCCTACTATTACCTTGGGGTAATACTATTCTTAATTATTCCATGTCTTTATATTGTTATTCGTATTAATATCCACGGTTTGTAACCTCCGTGTTATTATTGGGCTTTATATTTTCTCTTATATTTTGGAGCTTTGTCCCTTCGTTTCTTCTTCTTGCGATTAACACCGCTTGTAATGGTTCAGAATTCGCAGATATAAACTTCAGAATGAACATTGTTAATGTTCTAAGAAGAAAATCGTAATGACAAGATTTGATTTGTCAAATTATCAGAATCACTGAGAATAGAACTATCAAGAATATATTTTCTTGATATGTTCAGAAGTTAATTTGGATGAAAGAGTTATGTAACATGGCACATGATGACATTATAATCTGTGAATCATCATGTCCCATTTAGAACTCAGCATGACTTACTGTAATATAATCACGTTGATCAAGTGTCATTATATTATACTAACTCATGCATCAGTTCCCAACATTACTTCAATAACATTCATATTTTAAGTTCGAAAGTTTACAGAATATAGAAACTAACGGTTTCTATATGATGTAATACCGATAGCATGAAGAGATTAATGATTTCAGATAAAAATAGTTATAAAAATATCTCCAGAAATATGGAGGATATTTATAATGAAAGATACGATAATATCTCGGAATATCTAAAGATCAGAGGATGATAGAAACTATTGTCTGCAAGGGTTTAGAGCAAGGAGCAAGATATTCACTAAAGACTTTAGCAGACATTGAATCATTTGAATTCTTTGAAGTCAAACTTATTCTTTGTGATTTGTCCACGGCTTTCTTCATAGTTTCGCATAATCTACTTTTCGGTACTAAATTTTCTATTGAATGTTTCCAATATAATGATACACAGGAAGCACGAAGAGGTATATAATTTCGGACGAGAATATTTTTGAAAATATCCTCAGAAATATCGAAGATATTGATGATGATATTTTGGAATTTCTAAGTTCGAAGGTTGATGGAGAAAGATTTTTTGCAAGATTTTAACATGACTTCGGAGCAAGATATTCTCTAAAGATTTCATCGGATTCAGAATTACCTGGATTCTTTGAATATAGGGTTTGGTCCTTGTATTTGTCTTTGGTCTCCTTCGTGGTTAGCTCAATCCGTTTTCCAGTTCCAACTTTTCTGAGCTTTTCCAACATACTATTCTTTATCATCAACTTCCGATGATTAAGGTCGTTTACAGTGGTCTATGGTTTCTGCTGTTTCATTCAACTTTTTCAACATTCATAGTATTGATTTGTGACTGAGTGCTTTTCAGAATTTCAAAATGAGAGATCATAATTCTAAGAGATAAATGTCATACATATAACTGTTGATGTAGATATGATGTGAGTTTTCAAAGTACTGATTGTTGAATCCCGATAATTGGTATGGCAGTTCTCGTTACAAGATGCGGATGAGTATATGATAGGATTTCAATGAATAAATATAATGATTTGTCAGAGAGATCTAAGTCAAGAAGAAACGAGGTTTCTGGTACGTTTGCTGATAATATGGTGGAATATAAAAGAATTCTCCGGTATCAAAAGGGTAATCGTATATATATCAAGATTATAGTAAGGCTACTTCGAATGAAAAGTCGAAGTTGACTTGCTGGAGCTGTGACAAAATTGGCTACTTTGAAAAGGGATTGCAAAATTATTTTTGCTAATAAATGCCAAAGGATCTCACGCGGCTACGTGTTAAACTTTTACTCAGTTGCCGAGAGTTTCTCAGGTGCATAACTATATGCATAAATCTTTCCTTCCGTAGATAAAGTGCGGTTGATTCATCCTATCGATTGAGGTGTTTTCAAGAATCATGAAAGGTTTGAACGCAGATTGTAATCGTCAAGATACAAATGAGGTTTAAGATGAAATTAAGTGGCAGACTTGAAGAATTGTTTAGTTTCATATGTTATAATCAAATTGAATTCTGATTCATATATAGTATTGCACCTGAGAAACTCTCGGCAACTGAGTAAAAGTTTAACACGTATCCGTGCTAACTCCTTTGGCATTGTTATTACCAAAAATAACTTTGTAATCTTTTTTCAAAGTAGCCAATTTTGTCACAGCTTCAGCAAATCAATTTCGACTTTTCATTCGAATAAACTCTATTATAACTTCGATAAATAAGTTTGCCTATCATCATCGTTATCGGGGAACCATCTATGTCCCACCACATTGGCAGTAAACCTACCAGTAATTTCATCTATATTTGATTTTTTTGAAAAATCATTATATTCATTGAAACCCCATCTTGTATTCATCTATACCCTGTAACAGTAATTGCCATACCAATTACCGGGAATCAACAATCAGTATTTCGAATCTCGAAGCATTTCTACATCAATAGTTATATGTATACATATAACAATTATCTCCTAGAATTACGACCTTCAATTCTAAAATTTTGAAAAGGCACCCAGTTTACGAATCGATACTCTGAATGCTGAAAAAGCTGAATGAAGCAGCAGAAACTGTAGGCAACTGTAAACGACCTTAGTCGTTGGAAGTTTGATGATAAAGAATAATATGTTGGAAATGCTCAGAAACGTTGGAACTGGAAAACGGATAGAGTTAACCATGAAGGAGACCAAGGACAAATACAAGGACCATACCCTATATTCAAAGAATCCAGATAATTCTGGATCCGTTGAAATCTTTAGAAAATATCTTGCTCCGAAGTCATGTTAAAATCTTGCGGAAAATTTTTCCTTATCAACCATCGAACTTAGAAATTCCAAAATATCATCATCAATATCTTCGATATTTCTGAGGATATTTTCATAAATATTCTCGTCTAAAATTATATACCTCTTCGTGCTTCCTGTGTATCATTAAAATGGAAACATTCAATAGAAAATTTAGTACCGAAAAGCAGATTATGCGAAACTATGAAGAAAGCCGTGGACAAATCACAAAGAATAAGTTTGACTTCAAAGAATCTAAATGATTCAATGTCTACTAAGGTCTTTAGTGAATATCTTGCTCATTACTCTAAACCCTTGCAAACAATAGTTTCTATCATCCTCTGATCTTAGATATTCCGAGATATTATCGTATCTTTCATTATAAATATCCTCCATATTTCTGAAGATATTTTTATAACTATTCTTATCTAAAATCATTAGTCTCTTCGTACTATCAGTGTTACATCATATAGAAACTGTTAGTTTCTATATTCTGTAAACTTTCGAGTTTAAAATATGAAAGCTATTGAAGTAATGTTGGGAACTGATGCATGAGTTTGTATAATATAATGACACTTGATCAACGTGATTATATTACAGTAATTCATGCTGAGTTTCTAATGGAACGTGATGATTCACAGAACATACCATCATCATGTGCCATTTACACGACTCTTACATTCTATCCAATCTCCAAACATATTAAAAATATGTCTCCTTGATAGTTCTATCTTCCGGATATTCTGGTAATTTACCAAATCAAGATCATGCCATTACGATTTTATTCTTAGAACATTAACTATGTTCATCTAAAACTTCATACCTATGAATTCTGGACCGTTACTCGCTCTACCAGAGGTAGAGAGGAGAATAAAAAGGCAAAGAGCTCCAAACTATAAATGACAATATAAAGACCAACAACGACACCAAAATCACAAACCGTGTATATCAATGTGTATAGCGACATAAATACACGGAAGAATGAAAAACATTATAATCCCAAGGTAATAGTAGAAGTTAACAGATTCCTCCGGTGGTAGATGAGAAAGGAGGAAGACAGAAGTGATTGTCAGAAGAAGGACAAGGATTAGTACTGGATTAAGCATTTTTACAATCTTTAGAAGTATGGATTAAGGAAGAAAGTATAGAAATGGTGAGAATAATAAAATGGAAGAGGTAAATTAATAATGGAAGCATCCGACAGAGCAATCGAGGCAGATGACCGCATTTAATTAAAGATATCTTAATATCTTTAATCTGACGAATCAGATCTTATAGATTTCCAAGATTTTCGTTTAAATCCCTTGATTCTAGAATCCAAACGTGACTACGTCAATAGTTAAGACGAAACTTTAATTCTTCAATTCACTCTTTTGTGATAGTTTCATTTGTACGCTTCACATAATCAAATCGTTTTATCTATATTAATTGATAATGATAAAACTCTATTTATCAACTCATATTCGTCATGAAAACATTATTATTGTTAGCCATAACGACCACACTCAAATTTCGGGACGAAATTTCTTTAACGGGTAGGTACTGTGACGACCCGGAAATTTCCGACCAAATTTAAACTTAATCTTTATATGGGTTCGACACGATAAGCAAAGCCGGTTAGGTTGAGTCTCAAAAATTTAAACTATTTCGTACATTCATTTGACATCAACCAATTCCGACGGTTCACGAATCATTATTTGTAAATAGGTAGGTATATATAAATAGGTAAATATAAATAATTATATATATAAACAATATATAAATATTATATATAGAAATTTATAAGATTTCATTCCATATAAATAATTATGTGTTAATATTAATTTGTTATATTAATATTATTATTATTATTATTATAACTACCATTATTATTAATAATTATTATTATCATTACTAAAAATTGGTAAATTTTTTATAATTATTATTAATATTATAATACAACTTATTATTATTAATATTATTATTAATATATCTATATTTAATTATTATTAATGTTAAATATAAATATAAAAATAAAATAATTATATGAAGTTTAGTATGTATCACATTCAGGTGTTAATTTTTGACTCCCATTTCCTACTGCCTTATTGAAGTCAACAAAACAAATTATGTGCTTTAAAGAATGCAATAGTTTATTCATCCGTGATTTAGAATCACTTTCTATTTTCAATCAATTCAACCAATTAATACTGTGTATAATTGATACATAAATATTACTGTTGTTGTCCTACTTTGCCATTATCTAATTATGCCTTCATTGTATAAGCATACATATTTACATAACTCTGAAAACACAAAAACCCATGACCACCTTAATTGTTGAATCGTTAGAACCAAAACCAAACCCACATCTCCTTCCTCTCCATTGTTGTTTGGACAACCATCACCGTCTCACTCGGTCTCTTTCTTCAAACACCCACAAACCGCAACCTTCGATCACTATGACACCCGCCATGTTACTATTCCATTAGTTAATCAACCATAATCCTTCGACCACCACTCTTTTTATTTGAACACTCTCGAGCCACTCACAGCCGTGTTCATCAAACAACACCTACACCATCGAAACCCATTACAAACTCATCATGTTTAACTTGCATAGTCACACGAGAACCCTCAACTATACATACACAAACCCACCACCCTTGATTTGTTCACTACTCGTCTGATTCTTACTCGACAAACTATCATCAATAATCGACTACCACCACTACACCGTGACACCACCCTTAAACCCTCCCAATCGCCAACCCTTTCATCACCTTCACCAAAAACTACAACCCAACCACCACTCACCACCTCCTGTTGCCGATACAAACTACTACTTCTGCTGCTATATACTTCTGTTCGAACCAAACTACAACCATTCGAAGTGCTTTCTAACTGTATTGTTTCTGTTTATGATTACTAACAAGAATCGAACAACAACTGGAGCCTAACTATTACTGTATTTAAGGAGAATCGTTTGAACCATAACCAAACCATGATGATGATTTGATGGTGACAATGATAGGGTGAAGATGTTATAGCAAGGAAGTTAATGATGAATATGGATACGTGATGCTGCAATGATGAGAAAGATGATGACTTTGTGATGTTGTTGTCGAACCCTATAAACCCCACTCGTGTCTAGTCACCTTATTTGTTATATTTTTAGAAAAAACGCTCGCATATGTGACTTGGATTTGAACCATAAATAAATATAAATCTCCCCAACAATTATGATTATATTCATTCATTATCATAACAACTTTGTTGAGCTTTTTTTTTAAAAGTATTAAAGGATGATAACGAAAGGGACGGTTTAAACACCTCATGGTCGACCAAGAGCTAGTGGACATTCTTTCTATTTCTTTTTCTGCTTCCCAGCAATGAGGTGTGGCAAATTGGGGCCCTTTAATTGTTTTTGCCGTGATTTTTTTTTATATTCGGACTAATTAAATTAAATGGGTGGTCCTACGTGATTCAAGTGGAGAAGACAAACAATTGAGACACTTTTACTAATTGGAGTTTAATTTGACTGAGTGGAAACCATTCCCTTAAAGTAAGCATAAGAATCGGATCCCACTTGCTTTATAAAAGAGACCGGATGATATAGAAATAGAGGGGACCGAGAAGTTTTATTGTGCATGTTGGGCCGAGAGGTTAGATTTTGTTATGGCCAAGATCCAATTTGTTATCTTTTGTGTTGGGCCGATGTAATCTAATAAGTTGGGTTTAGAAACTGACTTGGGCTACGGTTTCTCTGATTGGGCCGAATTGGCCATAAACTGTTTTGTTAAGAGGGTCTTAAGGAAGCACTAAATCATGGGTTAAATGGATGAGGCTCTGAATTAAATCAGAGAAAACGGAAAATGGTAGAATGGTTATGGGGGGTGTCGAGTGAACAGGAGGTCGCGGGTTCGAGCCCGGGCAGGAGCATTTATTTTGTTTTGGGATTTATACATTAAGGTAGCCTCTCTAATATTTTTTATTATTATTATTACTAATTATTATTATTATTGTTATATTGTTATGATAAGTGTAATTATTATTAACTTTATTATTATTATTATTGTTAGTATTATTATTACTATAAGTATTATCATTTTTATTATCATTATTGAAATTATTATTATAAACATAAGTATGATTAGTATTAATATCATTTTTATATTAATACTGTCACTATTATTACTTTTACCATGATTATTATTACTACAACTATGTTATTATTAACAGTTATACTAATAGTTATACTAATAGTAATACATAAATTTATTCGATTTCAATTATATGTGTTAATATATATAAATGATATAGGTTCGTGAATTCGAGGTCAACCCTACATTTGTTAAATGACGTCATATATATTTTTACTACAAAATACATTTGGTGAGTTTCATTAATCCTTTTTTTAAATGCTTTTGCAATATATATTTTTGGGACTGAGAATACATGCGCTGTTTTTATAACTGTTTTACGAAGTAGACACAAGTAATTAAAACTACATTATATGGTTGAATGATCGAAATCGAATATGCCCCTTTTTATTAAGTCTGGTAATCTAAAAATTAGGGAACAGACACCCTAATTGACGCGAACTCTAAAGATAGATCTATCGGGCCCAACAAGCCCCATCCAAAGTACCGGATGCTTTAGTACTTCGAAATTTATATCATGTCCGAAGAAGGATCCCGGAATGATGGGGATATTCTTATATGTATATTGTGAATGTCGATTACCAGGTGTTCAATCCATATGAATGATTATTTTTGTCTCTATGCATGGGACGTATTTAAGAGAATTGGAAATGAAATTCTTGTGGTCTATTAAAATGATGGAAATGATTATTTATGTTAAACTAATGAACTCACCAACCTTTTGGTTGACACTTTAAAGTATGTTTATTCTCAGTTTGAAAGAAATCTTCCACTGTGCACTGTGCATTAGTTCATTTTAAGGACATTACTTGAAGTCATTCATGAAATATTTCAAAAGACGTTGCATTCGAGTCATTGAAGTTCATTAGAGATGATTAAGTAAATGACGGATTAAGTCATTTATAGTTTAGATATATTATGAAATGGTATGCATGCCGTCAACTTTTGATGTAATGAAAGTTTTTCTTTTAAAAACGAATGCAATGTTTGTAAAATGTATCATATAGAGGTCAAGTACCTCGCGATGTAACCAAATGTAATGTATTTGTCCGGATGGATTAGGACGGGTCCTTTCAGTTGGTATCAAGGCGGTGGTCTTAGTGAACCAGGTCTTGCATTAGTGTGTCTAACTAATAGTCGTTAGGATGCATTAGTAAGTCTGGACTTTGACCGTGTATGCATGTCAAAAGTTTTGCTTATCATTTTTGTCGGGAATCATCTGTTTATCATCCTTAGGATATTACCTGCTTAACATTTTTAGTCTAGACACATCTTACTGCAATGATTGCATGAATAGTGTATAGACAAAATTCGTATCTTAGCGTATCTACTAATTCATATCTTAGCATATCTGTTACTGTAGACTTTGCCTGACAACTTCCGTAGATTCCTCTGTAACTTATGGGATTTTAGTATTATATATGCATATGTAAATTATGTATTGCAGGGTACTAAACTACATCCTATAATCTAATTCTTATCGAAAATCCTTCATCTGATCGTACGAGATGAATCCCTCAACCAGTTCGAATTCCTCGGATTCCGACAGCTATTCCGATATGGATATCCACCTGAGCTCCAAAAGCATGCCTCACTAGAATGAATCAACCAATAATTCATCCCCAATTTATCTGATGAGTTCGTAGTCGACTTGATCAATGGAGACGAGAAGAAGGCGATACTTTCCATCAACCAAATTTCCCTCTTGGCGATGAACCTGAAGCACTCACCGGCGAACCAAATTGAAACACCATTTTCACCCTCGTTCCCGAATATCTCGCCAATATTATATTCTATCTAAAATTCTAAACTTTATTCATTCGCTCGTTCCAACCGACAATCACCCCGGAATAATAGAAGAAGTCAACAAACTTCGCGCTCGAAAAATAAATTTGAAGAATATGGTGCAAAATGTATCAGCTTCAGCAACATCACCAGCACCAACAGTACCATCAGTAACAGCACCAGTAGCATCAAAAATCCATGCCTCAACATCTAATTCTGTATCTCGAGTATAATCATCGTTATACGTATCGTTCTACATCAATTATCTTCGTTCTTCATGACGATTAAGTAATCTCTAAATGTTTTAAAGATTATGTATTCTAGTTCTAACGGTAAACCAAATGAGTTTAATATCATATTAACTCAATGAATCCATAATTACATCTGAAGAAAATATATATGTATATATGTTTTCATAAAGATTGTAATTAAAAATTCTTTCCTACAAAGTGTTAATTGTGAAAATATTTTAACGGGTAGGAAATACCCTAGGAATATTCAGATTTCACATTAATAAGTTATAATGTACATTCTTCGAAGCTGATTCAACAGTCATTTACTATCCTACTTACATCCACCGATATACAAATCCGTTCACCACAGAATAACCATATTCATCCAATTTCATATTTGGATTTTGATTTATCAGAATCCAACAAGTGGCATAATGAAGAAAACATTTGACAAAATAAAATTTGTTAGAAACATACAAATTAACTATGAGGAATTTTGTTAAGAATCCACGCTAACTGTTCCTAGCTAACTGATTACATTTTATTTATCGCAGTTTATTTATCACAATTTAATTATCGCAATTTTATTTATCGTCATTTAATTTCTGTTATTTACTTTACGCATTTTATTTATCGTCATTTAATTTCTGTATTTATTTTACGCACTTTAAATATCGGGATACGTATACAAGGTTTTGACATATCATATCGACGCATATATATATATATATATATATATATATATATATATATATATATATATATATATATATTATTTGGAATAACCATAGACACTCTATATGCAGTAATGATCGAGTTCTCTATACATGGTTGATGTTGATTCTACAATAATATATATACTTTGAGTTGTGATCGAGTCTGAGACATGTACACGAGTCACGATATGTATTAATTCGAATATTATATAAATAATTATATATGAATTATTGAATTGCTAACTGTGGACTATCAACTGAGGACTATCAACATTGGACAATTAAAATGAATTAAAATATTGATTATAACATATGAAACTAAACAATTCTTCAAGTTTGCCACTTGATTTCATCTTAAACCTCATTGTATCTTGACGATTACAATCTGCATTCAAACCTTTCATGATTCTTGAAAATACCTCAATCGAGAGGATGAACCAACCGCACTTCATCTACGGAAGGAAAGATTTATGTATATAGTATTGCACCTGAGAAACTCTCGGCAACTGAGTAAAAGTTTAACACGTATCCGTGCTAACTCCTTTGGCATTGTTATTACCAAAAATAACTTTGTAATCTTTTTCCAAAGTAGCCAATTTTGTCACAGCTTCAGCAAATCAATTTCGACTTTTCATTCGAATAAACTCTATTATAACTTCGATAAATAAGTTTGCCTATCATCATCGTTATCAGGGAACCATCTATGTCCCACCACATTGGCAGTAAACCTACCAGTAATTTCATCTATATTTGATTTTTTTGAAAAATCATTATATTCATTGAAACCCCATCTTGTATTCATCTATACCCTGTAACAATAATTGCCATACCAATTACCGGGAATCAGCAATCAGTATTTCGAATCTCGAAGCATTTCTACATCAATAGTTATATGTATACATATAACAATTATCTCCTAGAATTACGACCTTCAATTCTAAAATTTTGAAAAGGCACCCAGTTTACGAATCGATACTCTGAATGCTGAAAAAGCTGAATGAAGCAGCAGAAACTGTAGGCAACTGTAAACGACCTTAGTCGTTGAAAGTTTGATGATAAAGAATAATATGTTGGAAATGCTCAGAAACGTTGGAACTGGAAAACGGATAGAGTTAACCATGAAGGAGACCAAGGACAAATACAAGGACCATACCCTATATTCAAAGAATCCAGATAATTCTGGATCCGTTGAAATCTTTAGAAAATATCTTGCTCCGAAGTCATGTTAAAATCTTGCGGAAAATTTTTCCTTATCAACCATCGAACTTAGAAATTCCAAAATATCATCATCAATATCTTCGATATTTCTGAGGATATTTTCATAAATATTCTCGTCCAAAATTATATACCTCTTCGTGCTTCCTGTGTATCATTAAAATGGAAACATTCAATAGAAAATTTAGTACCGAAAAGCAGATTATGCAAAACTATGAAGAAAGCCGTGGACAAATCACAAAGAATAAGTTTGACTTCAAAGAATCCAAATGATTCAATGTCTACTAAGGTCTTTAGTGAATATCTTGCTCATTACTCTAAACCCTTGCAAACAATAGTTTCTATCATCCTCTGATCTTAGATATTATCGTATCTTTCATTATAAATATCCTCCATATTTCTGAAGATATTTTTATAACTATTCTTATCTAAAATCATTAGTGTCTTCGTACTATCAGTGTTACATCATATAGAAACTGTTAGTTTCTATATTCTGTAAACTTTCGAGTTTAAAATATGAAAGCTATTGAAGTAATGTTGGGAACTGATGCATGAGTTTGTATAATATAATGACACTTGATCAACGTGATTATATTACAGTAATTCATGCTGAGTTTCTAATGGAACGTGATGATTCACAGAACATACCATCATCATGTGCCATTTACACGACTCTTACATTCTATCCAATCTCCAAACATATTAAGAATATGTCTCCTTGATAGTTCTATCTTCCGGATATTCTGGTAATTTACCAAATCAAGATCATGCCATTACGATTTTATTCTTAGAACATTAAATATGTTCATCTAAAACTTCATACCTATGAATTCTGGACCGTTACTCGCTCTACCAGAGGTAGAGAGGAGAATAAAAAGGCAAAGAGCTCCAAACTATAAATGAAAATATAAAGACCAACAACGAAACCGAAATCACAAACCGTGTATATCAATGGGTATAGCGACATAAATACACGGAAGAATGAAAAACATTATAATCCCAAGGTAATAGTAGAAGTTAACAGATTCCTCCGGTGGTAGATGAGAAAGGAGGAAGACAGAAGTGATTGTCAGAAGAAGGACAAGGATTAGTACTGGATTAAGCATTTTTACAATCTTTAGAAGTATGGATTAAGGAAGAAAGTATAGAAATGGTAAGAATAATAAAATGGAAGAGGTAAATTTATAATGGAAGCATCCGACAGAGCAATCGAGGCAGACGACCGCATTTAATTAAAGATATCTTAATATCTTTAATTTGACGAATTAGATCTTATAGATTTCCAAGATTTTCGTTTAAATCCCTTGATTCTAGAATCCAAACGTGACTACGTCAATAGTTAAGACGAAACTTTAATTCTTCAATTCACTCTTTTGTGACAGTTTCATTTGTACGCTTCACATAATCAAATCGTTTTATCTATATTAATTGATAATGATAAAACTCTATTTATCAACTCATATTCGTCATGAAAACATTATTATTGTTAGCCATAACGACCACACTCAAATTTCGGGACGAAATTTCTTTAACGGGTAGGTACTGTGACGACCAGGAAATTTCCGACCGAATTTAAACTTAATCTTTATATGGGTTCGACACGATAAGCAAAGCCTGTTAGGTTGAGTCTCAAAAATTTTGAACTGTTTCGTACATTCATTTGACTTCAACCAATTCCGACGGTTCACGAATCATTATTTGTAAATAGGTAGGTATATATAAATAGGTAAATATAAATAATTATATATATAAACAATATATAAATATTATATATAGAAATTTATAAGATTTCATTCCATATAAATAATTATGTGTTAATATTAATTTGTTATATTAATATTATTATTATTATTATTATAACTACCATTATTATTAATAATTATTATTATCATTACTAAAAATTGGTAAAATTTTTATAATTATTATTAATATTATAATACAACTTATTATTATTAATATTATTATTAATATATCTATATTTAATTATTATTAATGTTAAATATAAATATAAAAATAAAATAATTATATGAAGTTTAGTATGTATCACATTCAGGTGTTAATTTTTGACTCCCATTTCCTACTGCCTTATTGAAGTCATCAAAACAAATTATGTGCTGTAAAGAATGCAATAGTTTATTCATCCGTGATTTAGAATCACTTTCTATTTTCAATCAATTCAACCAATTAATACTGTGTATAATTGTTACATAAATATTACTGTTGTTGTCCTACTTTGCCATTATCTAATTATGCCTTCATTGTATAAGCATACATATTTATATAACTCTGAAAACACAAAAACCCATGACCACCTTAATTGTTGAATCGTTAGAACCAAAACCAAACCCACATCTCCTTCCTCTCCATTGTTGTTTGGACAACCATCACCGTCTCACTCGGTCTCTTTCTTCAAACACCCACAAACCACAACCTTCGATCACTATGACACCCGCCATGTTACTATTCCGTTAGTTAATCAACCATAATCCTTCGACCACCACTCTTTTCATTTGAACACTCTCGAGCCACTCACAATCGTGTTCATCAAACAACACCTACACCATCGAAACCCATTACAAACTCATCATGTTTAACTTGCATAGTCACACGAGAATCCTCAACTATACATACACAAACCCACCACCCTTGATTTGTTCACTACTCGTCTGATTCTTACTCGATAAACTATCATCAATAATCGACTACCACCACTACACCGTGACACCACCCTTAAACCCTCCCAATCGCCAACCCTTTCATCACCTTCACCAAAAACTACAACCCAAACACCACTCACCACCTCCTGTTGCCGATACAAACTACTACTGCTGCTGCTATATCCTTCTGTTCGAACCAAACTACAACCATTCGAAGTGCTTTCTAACTGTTTTGTTTCTGTTTATGATTACTAACAAGAATCGAACAACAACTGGAGCCTAACTATTACTGTATTTAAGGAGAATCGTTTGAACCATAACCAAACCATGATGACGATTTGATGGTGACAATGATAGGGTGAAGATGTTACAGCGAGGAAGTTAATGATGAATATGGATACGTGATGCTGCAATGATGAGAAAGATGATGACTTTGTGATGTTGTTGTCGAACCCTATAAACCCCACTCGTGTCTAGTCATCTTATTTGTTATATTTTTAGAAAAAACACTCGCATATGTGACTTGGATTTGAACCATAAATAAATATAAATCTCCCCAACAATTATGATTATATTCATTCATTATCATAACAACTTTGTTGAGCTTTTTTTTTTGAAAAGTATTAAAGGATGATAACGAAAGGGACGGTTTAAACACCTCATGGTCGACCAAGAGCTAGTGGACATTCTTTCTATTTCTTTTTCTGCTTCCCAGCAATGAGGTGTGGCAAATTGGGGCCCTTTAATTGTTTTTGCCGTGATTTTTTTTTATATTCGGACTAATTAAATTAAATGGGTGGTCCTACGTGATTCAAGTGGAGAAGACAAACAATTGAGACACTTTTACTAATTAGAGTTTAATTTGACTGAGGGGAAACCATTCCCTTAAAGTAAGCATAAGAATCGGATCCCACTTGCTTTATAAAAGAGACCGGATGATATAAAAATAGAGGGGACCGAGAAGTTTTATTGTGCATGTTGGGCCGAGAGGTTAGATTTTGTTATGGCCAAGATCCAATTTGTTATCTTTTGTGTTGGGCTGATGTAATCTAATAAGTTGGGTTTAGAAACTGACTTGGGCTACGGTTTCTCTGATTGGGCCGAATTGGCCATAAACTGTTTTGTTAAGAGGGTCTTAAGGAAGCACTAAATCATGGGTTAAATGGACGGGGCTCTGAATTAAATCAGAGAAAACGGAAAATGGTAGAATGGTTATGGGGGGTGTCGAGTGAACAGGAGGTCGCGGGTTCGAGCCCGGGCAGGAGCATTTATTTTGTTTTGGGATTTATACATTAAGGTAGCCTCTCTAATATTTTTTTTTATTATTATTACTAATTATTATTATTATTGTTATATTGTTATGATAAGTGTAATTATTATTAACTTTATTATTATTATTATTGTTAGTATTATTATTACTATAAGTATTATCATTTTTATTATCATTATTGAAATTATTATTATAAACATAAGTATGATTAGTATTAATATCATTTTTATATTAATACTGTCACTATTATTACTTTTACCATGATTATTATTACTACAACTATGTTATTATTATGATTATCAATTATCAATATTACTATTGTTATTATTAATACAATAAAAGTTAGTTATATAAAGGTATACTTAATAAAACTATGTTTTATAAATCATTTATTTAAAATATATAAAAAGCAAATATATTTAAGTCAATAATAAAACACAAGAATTAATAAAATAACAGTTATACTAATAGTAATACATAAATTTATTCGATTTCAATTATATGTGTTAATATATATAAATGATACAGGTTCGTGAATCCGAGGTCAACCCTACATTTGTTAAATGACGTCATATGTATTTTTACTACAAAATACATTTGGTGAGTTTCATTAATCCCTTTTTTAAATGCTTTTGCAATATATATTTTTGGGACTGAGAATACATGCGCTGTTTTTATAACTGTTTTACGAAATAGACACAAGTAATTAAAACTACATTATATGGTTGAATGATCGAAATCGAATATGCCCCTTTTTATTAAGTCTGGTAATCTAAAAATTAGGGAACAGACACCCTAATTGACGCGAACTCTAAAGATAGATCTATCGGGCCCAACAAGCCCCATCCAAAGTACCGGATGCTTTAGTACTTCGAAATTTATATCATGTCCGAAGAAGGATCCCGGAATGATGGGGATATTCTTATATGTATATTGTGAATGTCGATTACCAGGTGTTCAATCCATATGAATGATTATTTTTGTCTCTATGCATGGGACGTATTTAAGAGAATTGGAAATAAAATTCTTATAGTCGTTTACATGGTTCTTCATTAATCCCTTTTTAAATGCTTTTGCAATATATATTTTTAGGACTGAGAATACATGCGCTGCTTTTATAACTGTTTTACGAAATAGACACAAGTAATTGAAACTACATTATATGGTTGAATGATCGAAATCGAATATACCCCTTTTTATTAAGTCTGGTAATCTAAGAATTAGGGAACAGACACCCTAATTGACGCGAACTCTAAAGATAGGTCTATCGGGCCCAACAAGCCCCATCCAAAGTACCGGATGCTTTAGTACTTCGAAATTTATATCATGTCCGAAGGAGGATCCCGGAATGATGGGGATATTCTTTTATGCACATTGTGAATGTCGGTTATCAGGTGTTCAATCCATATGAATGATTTTTGTCTCTATGTATAGGACGTATGTTTATGAGAAATGGAAATATGAAATCTTGTTCTTATTGATTAAAAACGTTCCATATTAATTGATTTCGTTGCGAGGTTTTGACCTCTATATGAGACGTTTTTCAAAAACTGCATTCATTTTTAAAACAAATCATATCCTTTATTTCATAAATAAAGGTTTAAAAAGCTTTACGTAGATTATCAAATAATGATAATCTAAAATATCCTGTTTACACACGACCATTACATAATGGTTTACAATACAAATATGTTACATCGAAATCAGTTTCTTGAATGCAGTTTTTACACAATATCATACAAACATGGACTCCAAATCTTATCCTTATTTTAGTATGCAACAGCGGAAGCTCTTAGTATTCACCTGAGAATAAACATGCTTTAAACGTCAACAAAAATGTTGGTGAGTTATAGGTTTAACCTATATATATCAAATCGTAACAATAGACCACAAGATTTCATATTTCAATACACATCCCATACATAGAGATAAAAATCATTCATATGGTGAACACCTGGTAACCGACATTAAAAAGATGCATATATAAGAATATCCCCATCATTTCGGGACACCCTTCGGATATGATATAAATTTTGAAGTACTAAAGCATCCGGTACTTTGGATGGGGTTTGTTAGGCCCAATAGATCTATCTTTAGGATTCGCGTCAATTAGGGTATCTGTTCCCTAATTCTTAGATTACCAGACTTAATAAAAAGGGGCATATTCGATTTCGATAATTCAACCATAGAATGTAGTTTCACGTACTTGTGTCTATTTTGTAAATCATTTATAAAACCTGCATGTATTCTCATCCCAAAAATATTAGATTTTAAAAGTGGGACTATAACTCACTTTCACAGATTTTTACTTCGTCGGGAAGTAAGACTTGGCCACTGGTTGATTCACGAACCTATAACAATATATACATATATATCAAAGTATGTTCAAAATATATTTACAACACTTTTAATATATTTTGATGTTTTAAGTTTATTAAGTCAGCTGTCCTCGTTAGTAACCTACAACTAGTTGTCCACAGTTAGATGTACAGAAATAAATCGATAAATATTATCTTGAATCAATCCACGACCCAGTGTATACGTATCTCAGTATTGATCACAACTCAAACTATATATATTTTGGAATCAACCTCAACCATGTATAGCTAACTTCAACATTCACATATAGAGTGTCTATGGTTGTTCCGAAATATATATAGATGTGTCGACATGATAGGTCGAAATATTATATACGTGTCTATGGTATCTAAAGATTACATAATATACAATACAAGTTGATTAAGTTATGGTTGGAATAGATTTGTTACCAATTTTCAAATAGCTAAAATGAGAAAAATTATCCAATCTTGTTTTACCCATAACTTCTTCATTTTAAATCCGTTTTGAGTGAATCAAATTGCTATGTTTTCATATTGAACTCTATTTTATAAATCTAAACAGAAAAAGTATAGGTTTATAGTCATAAAAATAAGTTACAAGTCATTTTTGTAAAGGTAGTCATTTCAGTCGAAATAACGACGTCTAGATGACCATTTTAGAAAACATACTTCCACTTTGAGTTTAACCATAATTTTTGGATACAGTTTCATGTTCATAATAAAAATCATTTTCCCAGAATAACAACTTCTAAATAAAATTTTATCATAGTTTTTAATTAACTAACCCAAAACAGCCCGCGGTGTTACTACGACGGCGTAAATCCGGTTTTACGGTGTTTTTCGTGTTTCCAGGTTTTAAATCATTAAGTTAGGATATTATATAGATATAGAACATGTGTTTAGTTGATTTTAAAGTCAAGTTACAAGGATTAACGTTTGTTTGCGAACAAGTTTAGAATTAACTAAACTATGTTCTAGTGATTACAAGTTTAAACCTTCGAATAAGATAGCTTTATATGTATGAATCGAATGATGTTATGAACATCATTACTACCTTAAGTTCCTTGGATAAACCTACTGGAAAATAGAAAAATGGATCTAGCTTCAACGGATCCTTGGATGGCTCGAAGTTCTTGAAGCAGAATCATGACACGAAAACAAGTTCAAGTAAGATTATCACTTGAAATAAGATTGTTATAGTTATAGAAATTGAACCAAAGTTTGAATATAATTATTACCTTGTATTAGAATGATAACCTACTGTAAGAAACAAATATTTCTTAAGGTTGGATGATCACCTTACAAGATTGGAAGTGAGCTAGCAAACTTGAAAGTATTCTTGATTTTATGTAACTAGAACTTGTAGAATTTATGAAGAACACTTAGAACTTGAAGATAGAACTTGAGAGAGATCAATTAGATGAAGAAAATTGAAGAATAAAAGTGTTTTTAGGTGTTTTTGGTCGTTGGTGTATGGATTATATATAAAGGATATGTAATTTTGTTTTCATGTAAATAAGTCATGAATGATTACTCATATTTTTGTAATTTTTATGAGATATTTCATGCTAGTTGCCAAATGATGGTTCCCACATGTGTTAGGTGACTCACATGGGCTGCTAAGAGCTGATCATTGGAGTGTATATACCAATAGTACATACATCTAAAAGCTATGTATTGTACGAGTACGAATACGGGTGCATACGAGTAGAATTATTGATGAAACTGAACGAGGATGTAATTGTAAGCATTTTTGTTAAGTAGAAGTATTTTTATAAGTGTCTTGAAGTCTTTCAAAAGTGTATGAATACATATTAAAACCCTACATGTATATACATTTTAACTGAGTCATTAAGTCATCGTTAGTCGTTACATGTAAATGTTGTTTTGAAACCTTTAGGTTAACGATCTTGTTGAATGTTGTTAACCCATTGTTTATTATAAAAAATGAGATGTTAAATTGTTATATTATCATGATATTATGATATATAATATATCTTAGTATGATATATATACAGTTAAATGTCGTTACAACGATAATCGTTACATATATGTCTCGTTTCGAAATCATTAAGTTAGTACTCTTATTTTTACATATGTACTTCATTGTTAATACATTTAATAATATATTTACTTATCGTTTAACATAATTAACCAAGTGTATCAATATCTTAATATGATTCATATGTACCTAGTAAGACGTTGTTATAACGATAATCGTTATATATATCGTTTTCGAGTTTCTTAAATTAATAGTCTCATTTTTATGTATATAACTCATTGTTAAAATACCTAATGAGATACATACTTATAATAAAATCATGTTAACTATATATAACCATATATATATATATATATATATGTCATCGTATAGTTTTTACAAGTTTTAACGTTCGTGAATCACCGGTCAACTTGGGTGGTCAATTGTCTATATGAAACCTATTTCAATTAATCAAGTCTTAACAAGTTTGATTGCTTAACATGTTGGAAACACTTAATCATGTAAATAACAATTTCATTTAATATATATATAAACATGGAAAAGTTCGGGTCACTACAGTACCTACCCGTTAAATAAATTTCGTCCCGAAATTTTAAGCAGTTGGAGGTGTTGACGTATCTTCTGGAAATAAATGCAGGTATTTCTTCTTCATCTGATCTTCACACTCCCAGGTGAACTCGGGTCCTCTACGAGCATTCCATCGAACCTTAACAATCGGTATCTTGTTTTGTTTAAGTCTCTTAACCTCACGATCCATTATTTAAACGGGTTCTTCAATGAATTGAAGTTTTTCATTGATTTGAATTTCGTCCAACGGAATAGTGAGATCTTCTTTAGCAAAACATTTCTTCAAATTTGAGACGTGGAAAGTGTTATGTACAGCCGCGAGTTGTTGAGGTAGCTCCAGTTGGTAAGCTACTGGTCCGACACGATCTATAATCTTGAATGGTCCAATGTACCTTGGATTTAGTTTCCCCCGTTTACCAAATCGAACAACGCCTTTCCAAGGTGAAACCTTAAGCATGACCATTTCTCCAATTTCAAACTCTATATCTTTTCTTTTACTGTCCGCGTAGCTCTTTTGTCGACTCTGGGCGGTTTTCAATCTTTGTTGAATTTGGATGATTTTCTCGGTAGTTTCTTGTATTATCTCCGGACCCGTAATCTGTCTATCCCCCACTTCACTCCAACAAATCAGAGACCTGCACTTTCTACCATAAAGTGCTTTAAACGGCGCCATCTTAATACCAACTGAAATGTCCCGTTCTTATTGATTAAAAACGTTCCATATTAATTGATTTCGTTGCGAGGTTTTGACCTCTATATGAGACGTTTTTCAAAGACTGCATTCATTTTTAAAACAAATCATATCCTTTATTTCATAAATAAAGGTTTAAAAAGCTTTACATAGATTATCAAATAATGATAATCTAAAATATCCTGTTTACAGACGACCATTACATAATGGTTTACAATACAAATATGTTACATCGAAATCAGTTTCTTGAATGCAGTTTTTACACAATATCATACAAACATGGACTCCAAATCTTGTCCTTATTTTAGTATGCAACAGCGGAAGCTCTTAGTATTCACCTGAGAATAAACATGCTTTAAACGTCAACAAAAATGTTGGTGAGTTATAGGTTTAACCTACATATATCAAATCGTAACAATAGACCACAAGATTTCATATTTCAATACACATCCCATACATAGAGATAAAAATCATTCATATGGTGAACACCTGGTAACCGACATTAACAAGATGCATATATAAGAATATCCCCATCATTCCGGGACACCCTTCGGATATGATATAAATTTCGAAGTACTAAAGCATCCGGTACTTTGGATGGGGTTTGTTAGGCCCAATAGATCTATCTTTAGGATTTGCGTCAATTAGGGTGTCTGTTCCCTAATTCTTAGATTACCAGACTTAATAAAAAGGGGCATATTCGATTTCGATAATTCAACCATAGAATGTAGTTTCACGTACTTGTGTCTATTTTGTAAATCATTTATAAAACCTGCATGTATTCTCATCCCAAAAATATTAGATTTTAAAAGTGGGACTATAACTCACTTTCACAGATTTTTACTTCGTCGAGAAGTAAGACTTGGCCACTGGTTGATTCACGAACCTATAAAACTATATACATATATATCAAAGTATGTTCAAAATATATTTACAACACTTTTAATATATTTTGATGTTTTAAGTTTATTAAGTCAGCTGTCCTCGTTAGTAACCTACAACTAGTTGTCCACATTTAGATGTACAGAAATAAATCGATAAATATTATCTTGAATCAATCCACGACCCAGTGTATACGTATCTCAGTATTGATCACAACTCAAACTATATATATTTTGGAATCAACCTCAACCCTGTATAGCTAACTCCAACATTCACATATAGAGTGTCTATGGTTGTTCCGAAATATATATAGATGTGTCGAAATGATAGGTCGAAACATTGTATACGTGTCTATGGTATCTCAAGATTACATAATATACAATACAAGTTGATTAAGTTATGGTTGGAATAGATTTGTTACCAATTTTCACGTAGCTAAAATGAGAAAAATTATCCAATCTTGTTTTACCCATAACTTCTTCATTTTAAATCCGTTTTGAGTGAATCAAATTGCTATGGTTTCATATTGAACTCTATTTTATGAATCTAAACCTAAAAAGTATAGGTTTATAGTCGGAAAAATAAGTTACAAGTCATTTTTGTAAAGGTAGTCATTTCAGTCGAAAGAACGACGTCTAGATGACCATTTTAGAAAACATACTTCCACTTTGAGTTTAACCATAATTTTTGGATATAATTTCATGTTCATAATAAAAATCATTTTCCCAGAATAACAACTTTTAAATCAAAGTTTATCATAGTTTTTAATTAACTAACCCAAAACAGCCCGCGGTGTTACTACGACGGCGTAAATCCGATTTTACGGTGTTTTTCGTGTTTCCAGGTTTTAAATCATTAAGTTAGCATATCATATAGATATAGAACATGTGTTTAGTTGATTTTAAAAGTCAAGTTAGAAGGATTAACTTTTATTTGCGAACAAGTTTAGAATTAACTAAACTATGTTCTAGTGATTACAAGTTTAAACCTTCGAATAAGATAGCTTTATATGTATGAATCGAATGATGTTATGAATATCATTACTACCTCAATTTCCTTGGATAAACCTACTGGAAATGAGAAAAATAGATCTAGCTTCAAAGGATCCTTGGATGGCTTGAAAGTTCTTGAAGCAGAATCATGACACGAAAACAATTTCAAGTAAGATTTCCACTCGAAATAAGATTGTTATAGTTACAGAAATTGAATTAAAGTTTGAATATGATTATTACCTTGTATTAGAAAGATAACCTACTGTAAGTAACTAAGGTTTCTTGATCTTGGATGATTACTTGGAATGGATTTAGAAAACTTGGAAGTAAACTTGCAATCTTGGAAGTATTCTTGATTTTATGAAACTAGAACTTTTGGAATTTATGAAGAACACTTAGAACTTGAAGATAGAACTTGAGAGAGATCAATTAGATGAAGAAAATTGAAGAATGAAAGTGTTTGTAGGTGTTTTTGGTCGTTGGTGTATGGATTAGATATAAAGGATATGTAATTTTGTTTTCATGTAAATAAGTCATGAATGATTACTCATATTTTTGTAATTTTATGAGATATTTCATGCTAGTTGCCAAATGATGGTTCCCACATATGTTAGGTGACTCACATGGGCTGCTAAGAGCTAATCATTGGAGTGTATATACCAATAGTACATACATCTAAACGCTGTGTATTGTACGAGTACGAATACGGGTGCATACGAGTAGAATTGTTGATGAAACTGTACGAGGATGTAATTGTAAGCATTTTTATTAAGTAGAAGTATTTTGATAAGTGTCTTGAAGTCTTTCAAAAGTGTATAAATACATATTAAAACACTACATGTATATACATTTTAACTGAGTCGTTAAGTCATCGTTAGTCGTTACATGTAAATGTTGTTTTGAAACCTTTAGGTTAACGATCTTATTGAATGTTGTTAACCCATTGTTTATTATAACAAATGAGATGTTAAATTGTTATATTATCATGATATTATGATATATAATATATCTTAGTATGATATATATACAGTTAAATGCCGTTACAACGATAATCGTTACATATATGTCTCGTTTCGAAATCATTAAGTTAGTAGTCTTATTTTTACATATGTATTTCATTGTTAATACACTTAATAATATATTTACTTATCATTTAATATAATTAACCAAGTGTATCAATATCTTAATATGATTCATATGTACCTAGTAAGACGTTGTTATAACGATAATCGTTATATATATCGTTTTCGAGTTTCTTAAATTAATAGTCTCATTTTTATGTGTATAACTCATTGTTAAAATAACTAATGAGATACATACTTATAATAAAATCATGTTAACTATATATATAACCATATATATGTCATCATATAGTTTTTACAAGTTTTAACGTTCGTGAATCACCGGTCAACTTGGGTGGTCAATTGTCTATATGAAACATATTTCAATTAATCAAGTCTTAACAAGTTTGATTGCTTAACATGTTGGAAACATTTAATCATGTAAATATCAATCTCAATTAATATATATAAACATGGAAAAGTTCGGGTCACTACAGTACCTACCCGTTAAATAAATTTCGTCCCGAAATTTTAAGCTGTTGAAGGTGTTGACGAATCTTCTGGAAATAGATGCGGGTATTTCTTCTTCATCTGATCTTCACACTCGCAGGTGAACTCGGGTCCTCTACGAGCATTCCATCGAACCTTAACAATCGGTATCTTGTTTTGTTTAAGTCTCTTAACCTCACGATCCATTATTTCGACGGGTTCTTCAATGAATTGAAGTTTTTCATTGATTTGGATTTCATCTAACGAAATAGTGAGATCTTCTTTAGCAAAACATTTCTTCAAATTCGAGACGTGGAAAGTGTTATGTACAGTCGCTAGTTGTTGAGGTAACTCAAGTCGGTAAGCTACTGGTCTGACACGATCAATAATCTTGAATGGTCCAATATACCTTGGATTTAATTTCCCTCGTTTACCAAATCGAACAACATGAAATGTCCCGTTCTTATTGATTAAAAACGTTCCATATTAATTGATTTCGTTGCGAGGTTTTGACCTCTATATGAGACGTTTTTCAAAGACTGCATTCATTTTTAAAACAAACCATAACCTTAATTTCATAAATAAAGGTTTAAAAAGCTTTACGTAGATTATCAAATAATGATAATCTAAAATATCCTGTTTACACACGACCATTACATAATGGTTTACAATACAAATATGTTACATCGAAATCAGTTTCTTGAATGCAGTTTTTACACAATATCATACAAACATGGACTCCAAATCTTGTCCTTATTTTAGTATGCAACAGCGGAAGCTCTTAATATTCACCTGAGAATAAACATGCTTTAAACATCAACAAAAATGTTGGTGAGTTATAGGTTTAACCTATATATATCAAATCGTAACAATAGACCACAAGATTTCATATTTCAATACACATCCCATACATAGAGATAAAAATCATTCATATGGTGAACACCTGGTAACCGACAATAACAAGATGCATATATAAGAATATCCCCATCATTCCGGGACACCCTTCGGATATGATATAAATTTCGAAGTACTAAAGCATCCGGTACTTTGGATGGGGTTTGTTAGGCCCAATAGATCTATCTTTAGGATTCGCGTCAATTAGGGTGTCTGTTCCCTAATTCTTAGATTACCAGACTTAATAAAAAGGGGCATATTCGATTTTGATAATTCAACCATAGAATGTAATTTCACGTACTTGTGTCTATTTTGTAAATCATTTATAAAACCTGCATGTATTCTCATCCCAAAAATATTAGATTTTAAAAGTGGGACTATAACTCACTTTCACAGATTTTTACTTCGTCGGGAAGTAGGACTTGGCCACTGTTGATTCACGAACCTATAACAATATATACATATATATTAAAGTATGTTCAAAATATATTTACAACACTTTTAATATATTTTGATGTTTTAAGTTTATTAAGTCAGCTGTCCTCGTTAGTAACCTATAACTAGTTGTCCACAGTTAGATGTACAGAAATAAATCGATAAATATTATCTTGAATCAATCCACGACCCAGTGTATACGTATCTCAGTATTGATCACAACTCAAACTATATATATTTTGGAATCAACCTCAACCCTGTATAGCTAACTCCAACATTCACATATAGAGTGTCTATGGTTGTTCCGAAATATATATAGATGTGTCGACATGATAGGTCGAAACATTGTATACGTGTCTATGGTATCTCAAGATTACATAATATACAATACAAGTTGATTAAGTTATGGTTGGAATAGATTTGTTACCAATTTTCACGTAGCTAAAATGAGAAAAATTATCCAATCTTGTTTTACCCATAACTTCTTCATTTTAAATCCGTTTTGAGTGAATCAAATTGCTATGATTTCATATTGAACTATATTTTATGAATCTAAACAGAAAAAGTATAGGTTTATAGTCGGAAAAATAAGTTACAAGTCGTTTTTGTAAAGGTAGTCATTTCAGTCGAAAGAACGACGTCTAGATGACCATTTTAGAAAACATACTTCCACTTTGAGTTTAACCATAATTTTTGGATATAGTTTCATGTTAATAATAAAAATCATTTTCTCAGAATAACAACTTTTAAATCAAAGTTTATCATAGTTTTTAATTAACTAACCCAAAACAGCCCGCGGTGTTACTACGACGGCGTAAATCCGGTTTTACGGTGTTTTTCGTGTTTCCAGGTTTTAAATCATTAAGTTAGCATATCATATAGATATAGAACATGTGTTTAGTTGATTTTAAAAGTCAAGTTAGAAGGATTAACTTTTGTTTGCGAACAAGTTTAGAATTAACTAAACTATGTTCTAGTGATTACAAGTTTAAACCTTCGAATAAGATAGCTTTATATGTATGAATCGAATGATGTTATGAACATCATTACTACCTTAATTTCCTTGGATAAACCTACTGGAAAAGAGAAAAATGGATCTAGCTTCAATGGATCCTTGGATGGCTCGAAGTTCTTGAAGCAGAATCATGACACGAAAACAAGTTCAAGTAAGATCATCACTTGAAATAAGATTGTTATAGTTATAGAAATTGAACCAAAGTTTGAATATGATTATTACCTTGTATTAGAATGATAACCTACTGTAAGAAACAAAGATTTCTTGAGGTTGGATGATCACCTTACAAGATTGGAAGTGAGCTAGCAAACTTGAAAGTATTCTTGATTTTATGAAACTAGAACTTTTGGAATTTATGAAGAACACTTAGAACTTGAAGATAGAACTTGAGAGAGATCAATTAGATGAAGAAAATTGAAGAATGAAAGTGTTTGTAGGTGTTTTTGGTCGTTGGTGTATGGATTAGATATAAAGGATATGTAATTTTGTTTTCATGTAAATAAGTCATGAATGATTACTCATATTTTTGTAATTTTATGAGATATTTCATGCTAGTTGCCAAATGATGGTTCCCACATGTGTTAGGTGACTCACATGGGCTGCTAAGAGCTGATCATTGGAGTGTATATACCAATAGTACATACATCTAAAAGCTGTGTATTGTACGAGTACGAATACGGGTGCATACGAGTAGAATTGTTGATGAAACTGAACGAGGATGTAATTGTAAGCATTTTTGTTAAGTAGAAGTATTTTGATAAGTGTCTTGAAGTCTTTCAAAAGTGTATGAATACATATTAAAACACTACATGTATATACATTTTAACTGAGTCGTTAAGTCATCGTTAGTCGTTACATGTAAATGTTGTTTTGAAACCTTTAGGTTAACGATCTTGTTAAATGTTGTTAACCCAATGTTTATAATATCAAAAGAGATTTTAAATTATTATATTATCATGATATTATGATGTACGAATATCTCTTAATATGATATATATACATTAAATGTCGTTACAACGATAATCGTTACATATATGTCTCGTTTCAAAATCATTAAGTTAGTAGTCTTGTTTTTACATATGTAGTTCATTGTTAATATAATTAATGATATGTTTACTTATCATAATATCATGTTAACTATATATATAACCATATATATGTCATCATATAGTTTTTACAAGTTTTAACGTTCGTGAATCACCGGTCAACTTGGGTGGTCAATTGTCTATATGAAACATATTTCAATTAATCAAGTCTTAACAAGTTTGATTGCTTAACATGTTGGAAATATTTAATCATGTAAATATCAATCTCAATTAATATATATAAACATGGAAAAGTTCGGGTCACTACACAACACCTTTCCAAGGTGCAACTTTATGCATGACCATCTCTCCAATTTCAAATTCTATATCTTTTCTTTTAATGTCAGCGTAGCTCTTTTATCGACTTTGGGCGGTTTTCAACCGTTGTTGAATTTGGATGATCTTCTTGGTAGTTTCTTGTATAATCTCTGGACCCGTAATCTGTCTATCCCCCACTTCACTCCAACAAATCGGAGACCTGCACTTTCTACCATAAAGTGCTTCAAACGGCGCCATCTCAATGCTTGAATGGTAGCTGTTGTTGTAGGAAAATTCTGCTAACGGTAGATGTCGATCCCAACTGTTTCCGAAATCAATAACACATGCTTGTAGCATGTCTTCAAGCGTTTGTATCGTCCTTTCACTCTGCCCTTCAGTTTGTGGATGATAGGCAGTACTCATGTCTAGACGAGTTCCTAATGCTTGCTGTAATGTCTGCCAGAATCTTGAAATAAATCTGCCATCCCTATCAGAGATAATAGAGATTGGTATTCCATGTCTGGAGATGACTTCCTTCAAATACAGTCGTGCTAACTTCTCCATCTTGTCATCTTCTCTTATTAGCAGGAAGTGTGCTGATTTGGTGAGACGATCAACTATTACCCAAATAGTATCAAAACCACTTGCAGTCCTTGGCAATTTAGTGATGAAATCCATGGTAATGTTTTTCCATTTCCATTCCGGGATTTCGGGTTGTTGAAGTAGACCTGATGGTTTCTGATGCTCAGCTTTGACCTTAGAACACGTCAAACATTCTCCTACATATTTAGCAACATCGGCTTTCATACCCGGCCACCAAAAATGTTTCTTGAGATCCTTGTACATCTTCCCCGTTCCAGGATGTATTGAGTATCTGGTTTTATGAGCTTCTCTAAGTACCATTTCTCTCATATCTCTAAATTTTGGTACCCAAATCCTTTCAGCCCTATACCGGGTTCCGTCTTCCCGAATATTAAGATGCTTCTCCGATCCTTTGGGTATTTCATCCTTTAAATTTCCCTCTTTTAAAACACCTTGTTGCGCCTCCTTTATTTGAGTAGTAAGGTTAGTGTGAATCATTATATTCATAGATTTTACTCGAATGGGTTCTCTGTCCTTTCTGCTCAAGGCGTCGGCTACCACATTTGCCTTCCCCGGGTGGTAACGAATCTCAAAGTCGTAATCATTCAACAATTCAATCCACCTACGCTGCCTCATATTCAGTTGTTTCTGATTAAATATGTGTTGAAGACTTTTGTGGTCGGTATATATAATACTTTTGACCCCATATAAGTAGTGCCTCCAAGTCTTTAATGCAAAAACAACCGCGCCTAATTCCAAATCATGCGTCGTATAATTTTGTTCGTGAATCTTCAATTGTCTAGACGCATAAGCAATCACCTTCGTTCGTTGCATTAATACACAACTGAGACCTTGCTTTGATGCGTCACAATAAATCACAAAATCATCATTCCCTTCAGGCAATGACAATATAGGTGCCGTAGTTAGCTTTTTCTTCAATAATTGAAACGCTTTCTCTTGTTCATCATTCCATTCAAATTTCTTCCCTTTATGCATTAATGCAGTCAAGGGTTTTGCTATTCTGGAAAAGTCTTGGATGAACCTTCTGTAGTAACCAGCTAGTCCTAAAAACTGGCGTATGTGTTTCGGAGTTTTCGGGGTCTCCCACTTTTCAACAGTTTCTATCTTTGCCGGATCCACCTTAATACCTTCTTTGTTCACTATGTAACCGAGGAATTGAACTTCTTCCAACCAAAATGCACACTTTGAAAACTTAGCGTACAATTCTTCCTTCCTCAATACTTCTAACACCTTTCTCAAATGTTCACCGTGTTCTTGGTCATTCTTTGAGTAAATAAGTATGTCATCAATGAAAACTATGAAAAACTTGTCAAGGTATGGTCCACACACTCGGTTCATAAGGTCCATGAACACAGCTGGTGCATCAGTTAAACCAAACGGTATGACCATAAACTCGTAATGACCGTAACGTGTTCTAAAAGCAGTCTTTGGAATATCATCTTCTTTCACCCGCATTTGATGATACCCGGAACGTAAGTCAATCTTTGAATAAACAGACGAGCCTTGTAGTTGATCAAATAAGTCGTCGATTCTCGGTAGTGGGTAGCGGTTCTTGATGGTAAGTTTTTTCAACTCTCGGTAGTCGATACACAACCTGAATGTACCATCTTTATTCTTGACAAACAAAACAGGAGCTCCCCACGGTGATGTGCTTGGTCGAATGAAACCACGCTCTAAAAGTTCTTGTAATTGGCTTTGCAGTTCTTTCATCTCGCTGGGTGCGAGTCTGTAAGGAGCACGAGCTATTGGTGCAGCTCCTGGTACAAGATCTATTTGAAATTTAACGGATCGATGTGGGGGTAATCCCGGTAATTCTTTCGGAAATACATCGGGAAATTCTTTTGCAATGAGAACATCATTGATGCTCTTTTCTTCAGTTTGTACTTTCTCGACATGTGCTAGAACAGCATAGCAACCTTTTCTTATTAGTTTTTGTGCCTTCAAATTACTAATAAGATGTAGCTTCGTGTTGCCCTTTTCTCCGTACACCATTAAGGGTTTTCCATTTTCTTGTATAATGCGAATTGCATTTTTGTAACAAACTATCTCTGCTTTCACTTCTTTCAACCAGTCCATACCGATTATCACATCAAAACTCCCTAACTCTACTGGTATCAAATCAATCTTAAATGTTTCGCTAACCAGTTTAATTTCTCGATTCCGACATATATTATCTGCTGAAATTAATTTACCATTTGCTAATTCGAGTAAAAATTTACTATCCAAAGGCGTCAATGGACAACTTAATTTAGCACAAAAATCTCTACTCATATAGCTTCTATCCGCACCCGAATCAAATAAAACGTAAGCAGATTTATTGTCAATAAGAAACGTACCCGTAACAAGATCCGGGTCTTCCTGTGCCTCTGCCGCATTAATATTGAAAACTCTTCCGCGGCCTTGTCCATTCGTGTTCTCCTGGTTCGGGCAATTTCTAATAATATGGCCCGGTTTTTCACATTTATAACAAACTACATTGGCATAACTTGCTTCGACACTACTTGCTCCGCCATTACTCGTTCCGACACCATTTGTTCCTTTCGTTCTATTAACCCCTGGTCCGTAGACCTCACACTTCGCCGCGCTATGACCATTTCTTTTAAACTTGCTGCAAAATTTGGTGCAGAACCCCGAGTGATACTTTTCACACCTTTGGCATAGCTGCTTCTGATTGTTGTTGTTGTTGCGGTTATTATTGTTGTTGGGATGATTGTTGTAGTTGCTGTTGTTGTTGTTGGGCCGTTTGTTGTAGTTGCGATTGATGTTGCGATTGTTGGGATAATTGTTGCAATTATTGTTGTAATTGCTGTTGTTGTTGTATTGGTGATTCTTATCACCGTTTTCCTCCCACTTTCTTTTGACTTGCTTCACATTGGCCTCTTCAGCCGTCTGTTCTTTAATTCTTTCCTCAATCTGGTTCACTAGTTTGTGAGCCATTCTACATGCCTGTTGAATGGAGGCGGGCTCGTGTGAACTTATATCTTTTTGAATTCTTTCCGGTAATCCTTTCACAAATGCGTCGATCTTCTCTTCCTCATCTTCGAACGCTCCCGGACACAATAGGCACAATTCTGTGAATCGTCTTTCGTACGTGGTAATATCAAATCCTTGGGTTCGTAACCCTCTAAGTTCTGTCTTGAGCTTATTGACCTCGGTTCTGGGACGGTACTTCTCGTTCATCAAGTGCTTGAATGCTGACCACGGTAGTGCGTACGCATCGTCTTGTCCCACTTGCTCTAGATAGGTATTCCACCATGTTAACGCAGAACCTGTGAAGGTATGCGTAGCGTACTTCACTTTGTCCTCTTTAGTACACTTACTTATGGCAAACACCGATTCGACCTTCTCGGTCCACCGTTTCAATCCGATCGGTCCTTCGGTTACATTAAATTCCAAAGGTTTGCAGGCAGTGAATTCTTTGTAGGTGCATCCTACAGATTTCCTGTACTGCTAGATCCAAGGTTATTGTTGGTATGTAGCGCAGCCTGTACTGCAGCTATGTTTGAAGCTAGAAAAGTACGGAATTCCTCTTCATTCATATTCACGGTGTGTCGAGTAGTCGGTGCCATTTCCTTCAAAATAGTCAAATGGAACAAGTTAATCATACAGAATATTAAGAGTAGTTAATAGTATTTCGTAGCATAATATGAACTCATTTATAAAAGCTTTTTCTTCATATTAGCGTTTTATAAGTTTAAATTCGGGTAGTACCTACCCGTTAAGTTCATACTTAGTAGCTAATATACAATTCAACTACTACAATTCTATATGAAAAACTGATTATAATAATATTTCGCGTTCAAACTTTTATACAATATTTTACAAACTTACAATACCGCTTATTTTACATAAAGCATGAAATATAGCACACAATAACTTTGATACAAGATAGTTGTGAAGATAATTCTAGCTAGTACACAAGTCGTTCAGCAAAATCTGATATGTATTATTAGCACTGATATTATTATCATTTACTAAAAGTATCATTTTAATTAAAATTATCAAAATTAGCATTTTTATTAAGATTACCATATACATTAAAATAGATACTATTACTACTAAAATTATTACTATTATTATTATCATTACTATTATCATTCTTGTCAATTCAATACTGGTATTATTACAAATAGATATTTTATACAACAATACATTACTATAATATTAATATTACGTATCATTATATGGTTATTATTAAAATGATAATTACTAAATTATATATATAAAATGTATCAGTTAATACACAAATATATATTGTTATCATATATAAAACCTTACATATATATGTATAATATAAATAATGATAAATATTAACTATATAAAATATATAAATTAAATATATTAAAATGATCCAAATAACAGGAAATATAACAAATATATTATTAATAATAATATATATAAACTTGCTCGATTACGATTATATGTTTTAATAAATATACAATTGATATAGGTTCGTGAATCCGAGGCCAACCCTGCATTGTTCAATATAGTCATATGTATTTTTACTACAAAATACATTAGGTGAGTTTCATTAATCCCTTTTTAAATGCTTTTGCAATATATATATTTGGGACTGAGAATACATGCACTGTTTTTATAACTGTTTTACGAAATAGACACAAGTAATTGAAACTACATTATATGGTTGAATGATCGAAACTGAGTATGCCCCTTTTTATTAAGTTTGGTAATCTAAGAATTAGGGAACATACATCCTAATTGACGCGAACTCTAAAGATAGATCTATCGGGCCCAACAAGCCCCATCCAAAGTACCGGATGCTTTAGTACTTCGAAATTTATATCATGTCCGAAGGAGGATCCCGGAATGATGGGGATATTCTTATATGCATATTGTGAATGTCGGTTACCAGGTGTTCAATCCACATGAATGATATTTTTGTCTCTATGCATGGGACGTATGTTTATGAGAAATGAAAATATGAAATCTTGTGGTCTATTAAAATTATGAAATGATTATTTATGATAAACTAATGAACTCACCAACCTTTTGGTTGATAATTGAAAGCATGTTTATTCTCAGGTATGAAAGAAATCTTCCGCTGTGCATTTGATCATTTTAGAAACATTACTTGGAGTCATTCATGGCATATTTCAAAAGACGTTGCATTTGAGTCGTCGAGTTCATCAAGATTATTATTAAGTCAATTATATATGAATATTTATCTATAAAATATTAATATGATTATTAAATACTTATATGTAATATTACTAAAAATGTATTTTATATATATAATATTTATTTGGTAACATAATATCAATAATAGTAATAAAAGTTACTTTTGATTATAATGAGAATATACTACTAATAATAATAACTATAAAAATAATGATTTTATAAGTAATAATAATAATACAAATTCTTATCCTCATAACTACAATGTTAATAATACTACTAATAGTATTTATGTTACTAATAATGATAGTACTTATCTCAATATTAATGATACTGGTAATAATACTAATAATAATTTATGATGTTTCTTAATACCAGTCAAAGTATAAAAAGAATGATACAATGCTACTATTATGAGAATGATATTTATTTGTATTATGATAGTAATAATATTACATAACTTAACAACCATAACAACAACAATAAAATAATAATAATAATAATAATAATAATAATAATAATAATAATAATAATAATAATAATAATAATAATAATAATAATAATAATAATAATAATAATAATAAAACAAATAAAGAGACTACCTCTAAGAAAACAGCAAAAAAAAAAATGTCCTTGCCAGGGTTCGAACCATAGACCTCCCACTCGTTACACACTCCTTTAACCGTTGGGTTAATGCCCATTATCTGATTTAACTCCAACACTTTTAATTATATTCTGATTATTTCTGTTAAGTTTTTCCTTCTTCATCTACTCAAGCACATCGATCCAGTGACCAATCCTTCCAATAATAAATAAATTACTCTGATTGTAGGATTAAATATCCAACCTCAAAACAAGTATACGTGATTAATTGGATTAAAAATAAACAAAAAAAAAAAAATAACAAGAAAACTTGCTGCAGCTCGTCGCTTATATAAAAAAAAAATAATTTTGATTTTGAAATTTACAATGTTTTAGACAAAAATTCCTAATTAACATAGGTTCTAAATCTTTGTTTGAAACTATCTGGATCCTTAATTTGATTCAAAACATCAAAAGAAAATCTAATTTAGTGAAGAATGAAATTATTGACTTTTTAAAATAAAATTTGACTCTTTAAATTCGAATTCAAAAAGGAAAATTGGAACTTAGAAACTTACAGATAGTTTTCTGAGATCATTCCTAATAACTTTGCAGTATTACATTTTTAAAATTGAATCAAATTCGATATATGGCTAAAAAGTTGAAGAACATGGGTTCGTGACTTGTTTTCTGAACTTTTCTGTTAAATCCCACCATCAATAGAAGTTATAAGGGTTTGTAATTGATACTGTGAATGGAGAATCAAATGAATTAATCAATTGTGATGTTATCCGATTGTTTCATAATTCAAATACGTCGACAGGATCAATTTGTAACAGAGAGGAGCAAATAAAAACAAATAAAAAGGTGAATTAGATTGATAGTAGCCTTTTGGATTATACTGAGAGTTGGTAATCACTGGTACACATTCGACAAAGGAATTTTATATTAAAAAAAATTTTGATAGCGAAGGGTAATGGATTTTACATATTTATCTTCATTTAAACTATATAAAAATTAATAACAATTAAGTATATTAATACAAATAATAACAACAATTATATAATTAATAATGATAATACTCTTAACAACAATGATAATAATAATTACTAATAACAATTTTATAATTGACATTAATAATAATAAATTATATTATTTCTATATAAATATTTATAATATTAATAATGATTTTAAATGATAAAAATAATAATCATAACAATAACTAAATTTATAATTTTCTACTAATTATGATAATAATAATATTAGTGATATAACAAATTAAATATATCAACTTCGTATATCTATATATTATATATTGAAACTAATAATATAACTAATACAGATATTAATATTAATATTAATAATAATAATGAAAGTAATGCTAATAGTATTAATTTATCATTTATATTTAAATTTATAATTTATTATAATACTATATTATTTTATGTATTATTATAAAATGACATTTATTGAATAGTTAATATTTATATAATATATATATATATTCTATAGAAATAATATATAGATTCATAACAACATATATATATTTATTTTATCAATAATTTATACTAAATATCTTTTTACATTTTAAATTAATGTATACATTATTAATTCAAAATATTATATAAATATATATATACTTATAATTATATTTATATATACAAATTTATTTACAAACAAGTATTCGTGAATCGTAGGTACAGTCAAAGGGTAGTTGAATATATGAACATCGTTTCAAAAAATTTTCTAGACTCAACATTACATGCTTTGCTTATCGTGTCGGAAACATATAAAGATTAAGTTTAAATTTGGTCAGAAATTCCCGGGTCGTCACAGTACCTACCCGTTAAAGAAATTTCGTCCCGAAATTTGAGTGAGGTGGTCATGGCTAACAATAAAAATGTTTTTATGACGAATATGAGTTGATAATTAGAGTTTTATCATCATTGAGTAATATAGATAATACAATTCGATTGATTGAAGCAGGTGAGTGAAGCTATCACAAAATAGTGAAATGAAGAAATAAAGATTCGTCTTATCTTTGACGTAGTCATGGTTGAATTGAGAAAAAAAAATAATAAAAAAATGTGCGTCTTGTCTTTTGACGTTGCCTTGGTTGAATTCCGGAATTCAAGGGATTTAAAGAAAATCTTGGAAATCTATAAGATCTGATTCTTAGGGATTTATGAAAAATAAGATCTCTATAATTAAATGCGATCATCTGTCTCGATTGATCTGTCTGGTATTTTCACTATAAATGAACTTCTTCCGTTCCATTACTTCTCACCACTTCCAATTTTTATATTTTAATTCATACTTTCAAATCAACAGTAAATATGATTCATCCAGTTTTAATTCTGGATATATTCCTGACCTTCATATCGACCATTCTCCTTTTTCATCTACTACCAGAGGAGTTTGTTTACTCCTACTATGCTCTTGGTGTAATTGTGTTTATCATACTCCCGTGTCTTTATATTGTTATTCGTACTGATATCCACGGTTTGTAATTTCGGTGTTGACATTGGGATTTATATTCTCCCTTATATTTCAAAGCTCTATGCTTTTGTTTTTTTCTCTTCCCGACTTTAAGTTAAGCGAATAATGGTCCAGAATTCATAGATATAGTGTTTCGAATGATTATAATGTTCTAAACAGGAAGGAACGTGATAGCACGATTTGATTTTCAAATTTATCAACATCACGGAAGATAGAACCATCAAGAATACATTTTCTTAATTTGTTCAGGAGTTAAGTAGAATGAAAGAGTTATATAACATGGTACATGATGACGTTATGATCAGTGAATCATCACGTTCCAATAGAAGCTCAGCATGACTTACTGTAATATAATCACGTTGATCAAGTGTCATTATATTATACTAACTCATGCATCAATTCTCAACATTACTTCAATAACATTCATATTTTAAGCTCGAAAGTTTACAGAATATAGAAACTAACAGTTTCTATATGATGTAATACTGATAGCACGAAGAGATTAATGATTTCAGATAAGAATAGTTATAAAAAAAATATCTCCAGAAATATGAAGGATATTTATAATGAAAGATAGGATGATATCTTGGAATTTCTAATATCGATGTATGATGATGAAGATTTATCCGTAAAGGTTTAGATTCGAAAGCAAGGTATTCGCTAAAGATTTCATCAGAAACAGAATCATTTGGATTCTTTGAAGTCAAACTTATTCTTTACGATTTGTCCACGGCGTTCTTCATAGTTTCGCATAATCTGCTTTTCGGTACTAAATTTTCTATTGAATGTTTCCAATATAATGATACACAGGAAGCACGAAGAGGTATATAATTTCGGACGAGAATATTTATGAAAATATCCTCAGAAATATCGAAGATATTGATGATGATATTTTGGAATTTCTAAGTTCGATGGTTGATGGAGGAAGATTTTCTGCAAGATTTTAACATGACTTCGGGGCAAGATATTCTCTAAAGATTTCAACGGATCCAGAATTATCTGGATTCTATGAATTTAGGGTATGTTACTTGTATTTCTCCTTGGTTTCCTTTATGGTTAGCTCAATCCGCTTTCCAGTTCCAACTTTTCTGAGCTTTTCCAACATACTAATCTTTATCATCAAACTTTCGATGATTATGGTCGTTTACGGTTATCTACAGTTTCTGCTGCTTCATTCAGCTTTTTCAACATTCAGAGTATTGATTTGTGACTGAGTGCTTTTCAGAATTTCAGAATGAGAGATCATAATTCTAAGAGATAAATGTCATATATATAACTGTTGATGTAGATATGCTGTGAGTTTTCAAAGTACTGAGTGCTGATTCCGGGTAATTGGTATGGCAGTTCTCGTTACAAGATACGGATGAGTATATGTTAGGGTTTCAATGAATAAATATAATGATTTGTCAGAGAGATTTAAGCCAAGAAGTAACGAGGTTGCTGGTATGTCTGCTGGTAATATGGTAGAATATAAAAGAATTCTCTGGTATCAAAAGGGTAATCGTATATATCAGGATTATAGTAAGGTTACTTCGAATGAAAAGTCGAAGTTGACTTACTGAAGCTGTGACAAAATTGGCTACTTTGAAAAGGGATCGCAAAGTTGTTTTTGCTAATAAATGCCAAAGGATCTGACGCAGCTACGTTTTAAAATTTTACTCAGTTGCTGAGAGTTTCTCAGGTGCAATACTATATACATAAATCTTTCCTTCCGTAGATGAAGTGCGGTTGGTTCATCCTCTCGATTGAGGTGTTTTCAAGAATCATGAAAGGTTTGAATGCAGATTGTACTTGTCAAGGTACAATGAGAAATCAAGTGGCAAACTTGAAGAATTGTTTAGTTTCCTATATTATAATCAATATTTTAATTCATTTTAATTGTCCAATGTCGGCAGTCCACAGTTGATAGTCCACAGTTGACAGTCCAATAATTCATATATAGTTTAATATATAATATTCGAATTGATTAATATGTATCGTGACCCGTGTACATGTCTCAGACTCAATCACTACTCAAAGTATATATATTATTGTAGAATCAACCTCAACCCTGTATAGAGAACTCGATCATTACTGCATATAAAGTGTCTATGGTGATTCCAAATAATATATATAGATGCGTCGATATGATATGTCAAAACCTTGTATACGTGTCCCGATATTTAAAGTGCGTAAAATAAATAACAGAATTTAAATAATGATAAATAAAGTGCGTAAAGTAAATAACAGAAATTAAATGACGATAAATAAATTTGCGAGAATGTAAATTTGCGATAATATAAATTGCGATAAATAAAATGTAATCAGTTAGCTAGGAACAGTTAGCTAGGATTTTGTTAGTGTGGATTCCTAACAAAATTTCTCATAGTTAATTTGTTTGTTTCTAACAAATTTTATTTTTGTCCAATGTTTTCTTCATTATGCCACTTGTTGGATTCTGATAGGTCAAAATCCAAATATGAAATTGAATGAAAATGGTTATTCTGCGATGAACGGATTCGTATATCTGTGGGTGTAAGTAGGATAGTAAATAAATGTTGAATCAGATTTGAAGAACGTACAATGTAACTTATTAATGTAAAATCTAAATATTCCTCGGGTATTACCTACCCGTTAAAATATTTTCACCATTAACAGTTTGTACAAAAGAATTTTTAATTACAATCTTTATGAAAACATATATACATATATATTTTCTTCAGATGTAATCATGGATTTAATGAGTTAACATAATATTAACTCATTTAGTTTTCAGTTGGAACTAGAATAAATAATCTCTAAAACTTTAGAGATTACATATTCGCCATGTTGAACGAAGACAAATGAGGTAGAATGATATGTAGAACGAAGATCATACTCGAAGTACAGATGGTGATATTGAGGCATGGATTGTTGATGGTACTGATGCTGTTATTTATGGTACTACTGGTGCTGGTGATGTTGCTGAAGCTGGTACGTTTTGCACCATATTTTCCAAGGCTACAACTCGGGCTCGAAGCTCGTTGACTTATTACTCCGGAATGGTTGTCGGTAGGAACGAGAGAATGAATAAAGTTTTAGAATTTTTGATATTATATTATCATTGCGTGGTATCCTGTAAATGAGTGTGAAAATGGTGTTTCGGATAGGTTCGCCGGTAAGTGCTTCAGGTTCTTCACCAAGAGGTGAATTTGGTTAATGGGAAAGGATCGCCTTATTCGCGTCTCCATGGATTAAGTCGACTACGAACCCATCAGATGTATTGAGGATGGCTAATTGGTTGATTCATTCTGGTTATACTGTTTTCGGAGTTCGAGTGGAAATCTATATCGGAATAGCTGTCGGAATAACTATCGGAATAACTATCGAAATCTGAGGGACTCGAACTGGTTTAGGGATTCATCTCGTACGATCAGATGAAGGATTTTCGATAAGAAATAGATTATAGGATATAGATTAGTACCCTGCAGTACATAATTTACATATGCATATATAATACTAAAATCCCATAAGTTACGGAGGAATCTACGGAAGCTGTCAGGCATCGGTGACAATAACAGGTACGCTAAGATATGAATTAGCAGATATGCTAAGATATAAATTTTTGTCTATACACTAATCATGCAATTAATGCAATAAGATGTGTCTAGACTAAGGATGATAAGCAAGTGATTCTCTAAGAATGATAAGCAGGAAATTTGCGACATGAAATGATAAGCAAAACTTTTGACATGCAGACACGGTCAAAGTCCAGACTCACTAATGCATCCTAACGACTTATCAGTTAGACACACTAATGCAGACCCGGTTCACTAAGACCACCAACTGAGATACGTATACACTGGGTCGTGGATTGATTCAAGATAATATTTATCGATTTATTTCTGTACATCTAACTGTGGACAACTAGTTGTAGGTTACTAACGAGGACAGCTAACTTAATAAACTTAAAACATCAAAATATATTAAAAGTGTTGTAAATATATTTTGAACATACTTTGATATATATGTATATATTGTTATAGGTTCGTGAATCAACCAGTGCCCAAGTCTTACTTCCCGACGAAGTAAAAATCTGTGAAAGTGAGTTATAGTCCCACTTTTAAAATCTAATATTTTTGGGATGAGAATACATGCAGTTTTTATAAATGATTTACAAAATAGACACAAGTACGTGAAACTACATTCTATGGTTGAATTATCGAAATCGAATATGCCCCTTTTTATTAAGTCTGGTAATCTAAGAATTAGGGAACAGACACCCTAATTGACGCGAATCCTAAAGATAGATCTATTAGGCCTAACAAACCCCATCCAAAGTACCGGATGCTTTAGTACTTCGAAATTTATATCATATCCGAAGGGTGTCCCGGAATGATGGGGATATTCTTATATATGCATCTTGTTAATGTCGGTTACCAGGTGTTCACCATATGAATGATTTTTATCTCTATGTATGGGATGTGTATTGAAATATGAAATCTTGTGGTCTATTGTTACGATTTGATATATATAGGTTAAACCTATAACTCACCAACATTTTTGTTGATGTTTAAAGCATGTTTATTCTCAGGTGAATACTAAGAGCTTCCGCTGTTGCATACTAAAATAAGGACAAGATTTGGAGTCCATGTTTGTATGATATTGTGTAAAAACTGCATTCAAGAAACTGATTTCAATGTAACATATTTGTATTGTAAACCATTATGTAATGGTCGTGTGTAAACAGGATATTTTAGATTATCATTATTTGATAATCTACGTAAACACTTTTAATATATTTTGATGTTTTAAGTTTATTAAGTCAGCTGTCCTCGTTAGTAACCTACAACTAGTTGTCCACAGTTAGATGTACAGAAATAAATCGATAAATATTATCTTGAATCAATCCACGACCCAGTGTATACATATCTCAGTATTGATCACAACTCAAACTATATATATTTTGGAATCAATCTCAACCCTGTATAGCTAACTCCAACATTCACATATAGAGTGTCTATGGTTGTTCCGAAATATATATAGATGTGTCAACATGATAGGTCGAAACATTGTATACGTGTCTATGGTATCTCAAGATTACATAATATACAATACAAGTTGATTAAGTTATGGTTGGAATAGATTTGTTACCAATTTTCACGTAGCTAAAATGAGAAAAATTATCCAATCTTGTTTTACCCATAACTTCTTCATTTTAAATCCGTTTTGAGTGAATCAAATTACTATGGTTTCATATTGAACTCTATTTTATGAATCTAAACATAAAAAGTATAGGTTTATAGTCGGAAAAATAAGTTACAAGTCGTTTTTGTAAAGGTAGTCATTTCAGTCGAAAGAACGACGTCTAGATGACCATTTTAGAAAGCATACTTTCACTTTGAGTTTAACCATAATTTTTGGATATAGTTTCATGTTTATAATAAAAATCATTTTCCCAGAATAACAACTTTTAAATCAAAGTTTATCATAGTTTTTAATTAACTAACCCAAAACAGCCCGCGGTGTTACTACGACGGCGTAAATCCGATTTTACGGTGTTTTTCGTGTTTCCAGGTTTTAAATCATTAAGTTAGCATATCATATAGATATAGAACATGTGTTTAGTTGATTTTAAAAGTCAAGTTAGAAGGATTAACTTTTATTTGCGAACAAGTTTAGAATTAACTAAACTATCTTCTAGTGATTACAAGTTTAAACCTTCGAATAAGATAGCTTTATATGTATGAATAGAATGATGTTATGAACATCATTACTACCTCAATTTCCTTGGATAAACCTACTGGAAATGAGAAAAATAGATCTAGCTTCAAAGGATCCTTGGATGGCTTGAAAGTTCTTGAAGCAGAATCATGACACGAAAACAATTTCAAGTAAGATTTCCACTTGAAATAAGATTGTTATAGTTATAGAAATTGAATTAAAGTTTGAATATGATTATTACCTTGTATTAGAAATATAACCTACTGTAAGTAACAAAGGTTTCTTGATCTTGGATGATTACTTGGAATGGATTTAGAAAACTTGGAAGTAAACTTGCAATCTTGGAAGTATTCTTGATTTTATGAAACTAGAACTTTTGGAATTTATGAAGAACACTTAGAACTTGAAGATAGAACTTGAGAGAGATCAATTAGATGAATAAAATTGAAGAATGAAAGTGTTTGTAGGTGTTTTTGGTTGTTGGTGTATGGATTAGATATAAAAGATATGTAATTTTGTTTTCATGTAAATAAGTCATGAATGATTACTCATATTTTTGTAATTTTATGAGATATTTCATGCTAGTTGCCAAATGATGGTTCCCACATGTGTTAGGTGACTCACATGGGCTGCTAAGAGCTGATCATTGGAGTGTATATACCAATAGTACATACATCTAAAAGCTGTGTATTGTACGAGTACGAATACGGGTGCATACGAGTAGAATTGTTGATGAAACTGAACGAGGATGTAATTGTAAGCATTTTTGTTAAGTAGAAGTACTTTGATAAGTGTCTTGAAGTCTTTCAAAAGTGTATAAATACATATTAAAACACTACATGTATATACATTTTAACTGAGTCGTTAAGTCATCGTTAGTCGTTACATGTAAATGTTGTTTTGAAACCTTTAGGTTAACGATCTTGTTGAATGTTGTTAACCCATTGTTTATTATAACAAATGAGATGTTAAATTGTTATATTATCATGATATTATGATATATAATATATCTTAGTATGATATATATACAGTTAAATGCCGTTACAACGATAATCGTTACATATATGTCTCGTTTCGAAATCATTAAGTTAGTAGTCTTATTTTTACATATGTATTTCATTGTTAATACACTTAATAATATATTTAATTATCATTTAACATAATTAACCAAGTGTATCAATATCTTAATATGATTCATATGTACCTAGTAAGACGTTGTTATAACGATAATCGTTATATATATCGTTTTCGAGTTTCTTAAATTAATAGTCTCATTTTTATGTGTATAACTCATTTTTAAAATACCTAATGAGATACATACTTATAATAAAATCATGTTAACTATATATATAACCATATATATGTCATCATATAGTTTTTACAAGTTTTAACGTTCGTGAATCACCGGTCAACTTGGGTGGTCAATTGTCTATATGAAACATATTTCAATTAATCAAGTCTTAACAAGTTTGATTGCTTAACATGTTGGAAACATTTAATCATGTAAATATCAATCTCAATTAATATATATAAACATGGAAAAGTTCGGGTCACTACAGTACCTACCCGTTAAATAAATTTCGTCCCGAAAGTTTAAGCTGTTGAAGGTGTTGACGAATCTTCTGGAAATAGATGCGGGTATTTCTTCTTCATCTGATCTTCACGCTCTCAGGAGAACTCGGGTCCTCTACGAGCATTCCATCGAACCTTAACAATCGGTATCTTGTTTTGTTTAAGTCTCTTAACCTCACGATCCATTATTTCGACGGGTTCTTCAATGAATTGAAGTTTTTCCATGATTTGGATTTCATCTAACGGAATAGTGAGATCTTCTTTAGCAAAACATTTCTTCAAATTCGAGACGTGGAAAGTGTTATGTACAGCCGCGAGTTGTTGAGGTAACTCAAGTCGGTAAGCTACTGGTCTGACACGATCAATAATCTTGAATGGTCCAATATACCTTGGATTTAATTTCCCTCGTTTACCAAATCGAACAACGCCTATCCAAGGTGCAACTTTAAGCATGACCATCTCTCCAATTTCAAATTCTATATCCTTTCTTTTAATGTCAGCGTAGCTCTTTTGTCGACTTTGGGCGGTTTTCAACCGTTGTTGAATTTGGATGATCTTCTCGGTAGTTTCTTGTATAATCTCCGGACCCGTAATCTGTCTATCCCCCACTTCACTCCAACAAATCGGAGACCTGCACTTTCTAACGGCGCCATCTCAATGCTTGAATGGTAGCTGTTATTGTAGGAAAATTCTGCTAACGGTAGATGTCGATCCCAACTGTTTCCGAAATCAATAACACATGCTCGTAGCATGTCTTCAAGCGTTTGTATCATCCTTTTACTCTGCCCATCAGTTTGTGGATGATATGCAGTACTCATGTCTAGACGAGTTCCTAATGCTTGCTGTAATGTCTGCCAGAATCTTGAAATAAATCTGCCATCCCTATCAGAGATAATAGAGATTGGTATTCCATGTCTGGAGATGACTTCCTTCAAATACAGTCGTGCTAACTTCTCCATCTTGTCATCTTCTCTTATTGGCAGGAAGTGTGCTGATTTGGTGAGACGATCAACTATTACCCAAATAGTATCAAAACCACTTGCAGTCCTTGGCAATTTAGTGATGAAATCCATGGTAATGTTTTCCCATTTCCATTCCGGGATTTCGGGTTGTTGAAGTAGACGTGATGGTTTCTGATGCTCAGCTTTGACCTTAGAACACGTCAAACATTCTCCTACGTATTTAGCAACATCGGCTTTCATACCCGGCCACCAAAAATATTTCTTGAGATCCTTGTACATCTTCCCCGTTCCAGGATGTATTGAGTATCTGGTTTTATGAGCTTCTCTAAGTACCATTTCTCTCATATCTCCAAATTTTGGTACCCAAATCCTTTCAGCCCTATACCGGGTTCCGTCTTCCCGAATATTAAGATGCTTCTTCGATCCTTTGGGTATTTCATCCTTTAAATTTCCTCTTTTAAAACTCCTTGTTGCGCCTCCTTTATTTGAGTAGTAAGGTTAGTGTGAATCATTATATTCATAGATTTTACTCGAATGGGTTCTCTGTCCTTTCTGCTCAAGGCGTCGGCTACCACATTTGCCTTCCCCGGGTGGTAATGAATCTTAAAGTCGTAATCATTCAACAATTCAATCCACCTACGCTGCCTCATATTCAGTTGTTTCTGATTAAATATGTGTTGAAGACTTTTGTGGTCGGTATATATAATACTTTTGACCCCATATAAGTAGTGCCTCGAAGTCTTTAATGCAAAAACAACCGCGCCTAATTCCAAATCATGCGTCGTATAATTTTGTTCATGAATCTTCAATTGTCTAGATGCATAAGCAATCACCTTCGTTCGTTGCATTAATATACAACCGAGACCTTGCTTTGATGCGTCACAATAAATCACAAAATCATCATTCCCTTCAGGCAATGACAATATAGGTGCCGTAGTTAGCTTTTTCTTCAATAATTGAAACGCTTTCTCTTGTTCATCATTCCATTCAAATTTCTTCCCTTTATGCGTTAATGCAGTCAAGGGTTTTGCTATTCTGGAAAAGTCTTGGATTAACCTTCTGTAGTAACCAGCTAGTCCTAAAAACTGGCGTATGTGTTTCGGAGTTTTCGGGGTCTCCCACTTTTCAACAGTTTCTATCTTTGCCGGATCCACCTTAATACCTTCTTTGTTCACTATGTGACCGAGGAATTGAACTTCTTCCAACCAAAATGCACACTTTGAAAACTTAGCATACAATTCTTCCTTCCTCAATACTTCTAACACCTTTCTCAAATGTTCACCGTGTTCTTGGTCATTCTTTGAGTAAATAAGTATGTCATCAATGAAAACAATGACAAACTTGTCAAGGTATGGTCCACACACTCGGTTCATAAGGTCCATGAACACAGCTGGTGCATTAGTTAAACCAAACGGCATGACCATAAACTCGTAATGACCGTAACGTGTTCTAAAAGCAGTCTTTGGAATATCATCTTCTTTCACCCGCATTTGATGATACCCGGAACGTAAGTCAATCTTTGAATAAACAGACGAGCCTTGTAGTTGATCAAATAAGTCGTCAATTCTCGGTAGTGGGTAGCGGTTCTTGATTGTAAGTTTGTTCAACTCTCGGTAGTCGATACACAACCTGAATGTACCATCTTTCTTCTTGACAAACAAAACAGGAGCTCCCCACGGTGATGTGCTTGGTCGAATGAAACCACGCTCTAAAAGTTCTTGTAATTGGCTTTGCAGTTCTTTCATCTCGCTGGGTGCGAGTCTGTAAGGAGCACGAGCTATTGGTGCAGCTCCTGGTACAAGATCTATTTGAAATTCAACGGATCGATGTGGGGGTAATCCCGGTAATTCTTTCGGAAATACATCGGGAAATTCTTTTGCAATGGGAACATCATTGATGCTCTTTTCTTCAGTTTGTACTTTCTCGACGTGTGCTAGAACAGCATAGCAACTTTTTCTTATTAGTTTTTGTGCCTTCAAATTACTAATAAGATGTAGCTTCGTGTTGCCCTTTTCTCCGTACACCATTAAGGGTTTTCCTTTTTCTCGTATAATGCGAATTGCATTTTTGTAACAAACGATCTCTGCTTTCACTTCTTTCAACCAGTCCATACCGATTATCGCATCAAAACTCCCTAACTCTACTGGTATCAAATCAATCTTAAATGTTTCGCTAACCAGTTTAATTTCTCGATTCCGACATATATTATCTGCTGAAATTAATTTACCATTTGCTAATTCGAGTAAAAATTTACTATCCAAAGGCGTCAATGGACAACTTAATTTAGCACAAAAATCTCTACTCATATAGCTTCTATCCGCACCCGAATAAAATAAAATGTAAGCAGATTTATTGTCAATAAGAAATGTACCCGTAACAAGCTCCGGGTCTTCCTGTGCCTCTGCCGCATTAATATTGAAAACTCTTCTGCGGCCTTGTCCATTCGTGTTCTCCTGGTTCGGGCAATTTCTAATAATTTGGCCCGGTTTTCCACATTTATAACAAACTACATTGGCATAACTTGCTCCGACACTACTTGCTCCGCCATTACTCATTCCGACACCATTTGTTCCTTTCGTTCTGTTTACCCCTGGTCCGTAGACCTCACACTTCGCCGCGCTATGACCATTTCTTTTACACTTGTTGCAAAATTTGGTGCAGAACCCCGAGTGATACTTTTCACACCTTTGGCATAGCTGCTTCTGATTGTTGTTGTTGTTGCGGTTATTATTGTTGTTGAGATGATTGTTGTAGTTGCTGTTGTTGTTGTTGTTGTTGTTGTTGTTGTTATTGTTGGGCCGTTTGTTGTAGTTGCGATTAATGTTGCGATTGTTGGGATAATTGTTGCGATTATTGTTGTAATTGCTGTTGTTGTTGTATTGGTGATTCTTATCACCGTTTTCCTCCCACTTTCTTTTGACTTGCTTCACATTGGCCTCTTCAGCAGTCTGTTCTTTAATTCTTTCTTCAATCTGGTTCACTAGTTTGTGAGCCATTCTACATGCCTGTTGTATGGAGGTGGGCTCGTGTGAACTTATATCTTCTTGGATTCTTTCCGGTAATCGTTTCACAAATGCGTTGATCTTCTCTTCCTCATCTTCGAATGCTCCCGGACACAATAGGCACAATTCTGTGAATCGTCTTTCGTACGTGGTAATATCAAATCCTTGGGTTCGTAACCCTCTAAGTTCTGTCTTGAGCTTATTGACCTCGGTTCTGGGACGGTACTTCTCGTTCATCAAGTGCTTGAATGCTGACCACGGTAGTGCGTAAGCATCATCTTGTCCCACTTGCTCTAGATAGGTATTCCACCATGTTAACGCAGAACCTGTGAAGGTATGCGTAGCGTACTTCACTTTGTCCTCTTCAGTACACTTACTTATGGCAAACACCGATTCGACCTTCTCGGTCCACCGTTTCAATCCGATCGGTCCTTCGGTTCCATCAAATTCCAAAGGTTTGCAGGCAGTGAATTCTTTGTAGGTGTATCCTACACGATTTCCTGTACTGCTAGATCCAAGGTTATTGTTGGTATGTAGCGCAGCCTGTACTGCGGCTATGTTTGAAGCTAGAAAAGTACGGAATTCCTCTTCATTCATATTCACGGTGTGTCGAGTAGTCGGTGCCATTTCCTTCAAAATAGTCAAATAGAACAAGTTAATCATACAGAATATTAAGAGTAGTTAATAGTATTTCATAGCATAATATGAACTCATTTATAAAAGCTTTTTCTTCATATTAGCGTTTTATAAGTTTAAATTCGGGTAGTACCTACCTGTTAAGTTCATACTTAGTAGCTAATATACAATTCAACTACTATAATTCTATATGAAAAACTGATTATAATAATATTTCGCGTTCAAACTTTTACACAATATTTTACAAACTTACAATACCGCTTATTTTACATATAGCATGAAATATAGCACACAATAAATTTGATACAAGATGGTTGTGAAGATAATTCTAGCTAGTACACAAGTCGTTCAGCAAAGGCAATAAAGACACGTAATTCATACGTCCAGAAACAAGTCATGCATTCTGGTTTTACTAGGATTACTTCCCATCCTTGGTCTTGTGGAACATAACCGTTATGGCCGTTGATAAGACAGCATGTTGTAACGTCGTCAAAGGGACGAGGGTTACGTAATGTCCAACAGTCCCGTAACAATCTAAAAACCTCATTTCTTACCCCAATTACCGACTCCGTCACTTGTGGGAACGTTTTGTTTAATAGTTGTATCCCGATGTTCTTGTTCTCACTTTGGTGAGAAGCGAACATTACTAACCCGTAAGCATAGCATGCTTCTTTATGTTGCATGTTAGCCACTTTTTCTAAATCATGAAGTCCTATATTCGGATACATTGAATCAAAATAATTTCTTAACCCGTTGCGTAAAATAGCATTTGGGTTCCCCGCAATATATGCGTCAAAGTAAACACATCGTAACTTATGGGTTTCCCAATGTGATATCTCCCATCTTTCAAACGAAAGTCTCTTATAAACCAAGACATTCCTGGAACGTTCTTCACCAATTGATAACAAATCTATTCTAACCATTACTTAATCAACTTGTATTGTATATTATGTAATCTTGAGATACCATAGACACGTATACAATGTTTCGACCTATCATGTCGACACATCTATATATATTTCGGAGTAACCATAGACACTCTATATGTGAATGCTGGAGTTAGCTATACAGGGTTGAGGTTGATTCCAAAATATATATAGTTTGAGTTGTGATCAATACTGAGATACGTATACACTGGGTCGTGGATTGATTCAAGATAATATTTATCGATTTATTTCTGTACATCTAACTGTGGACAACTAGTTGTAGGTTACTAACGAGGACAGCTGACTTAATAAACTTAAAACATCAAAATATATTAAAAGTGTTGTAAATATATTTTGAACATACTTTGATATATATGTATATATTTTTATAGGTTTGTGAATCAACCAGTGGCCAAGTCTTACTTCCCGACGAAGTAAAAATCTGTGAAAGTGAGTTATAGTCCCACTTTTAAAATCTAATATTTTTGGGATGAGAATACATGCATGTTTAATAAATGATTTACAAAATAGACACAAGTACGTGAAACTACATTCTATGGTTGAATTATCGAAATCGAATATGCCCCTTTTTATTAAGTCTGGTAATCTAAGAATTAGGGAACAGACACCCTAATTGACGCGAATCCTAAAGATAGATCTATTGGGCCTAACAAACCCCATCCAAAGTACCGGATGCTTTAGTACTTCGAAATTTATATCATATCCGAAGGGTGTCCCGGAATGATAGGGATATTCTTATATATGCATCTTGTTAATGTCGGTTACCAGATGTTCACCATATGAATGATTTTTATCTCTATGTATGGGATGTGTATTGAAATATGAAATCTTGTGGTCTATTGTTACGATTTGATATATGTAGGTTAAACCTATAACTCACCAACACTTTTGTTGACGTTTAAAGCATGTTTATTCTCAGGTGAATACTAAGAGCTTCCGCTGTTGCATACTAAAACCAACTGAAAGGACCCGTTCATATACATTATAAACGATTCACAATAGTTGATTACATCGCGAGGTATTTGACCTCTATATGATATATTTTACAAACATTGCATTTGTTTTTAAAAGACAAACTTTCTTTACATCGAAAATTGACAGGCATTCATATCATTTCATAATATCCACTATCCAACTATAACTTGACTTAATAATAATAATCTTTAATAAACTCAATGACTTGAATGCAACGTTCTTCGAAATATGCCATGAAAGACTCCAATTAATATCTTTAAAATGAGCAAATGCACAGTGGAAGATTTCTTTAATACGTGAGAATAAACATGCTTTAAAGTGTCAACCAAAAGGTTGGTGAGTTCATTAGTTTATCATAATCATTCATTTTCATCATTTTAATAGACCACAAGAATTTCATTTCCAGTTCTCATAAATATACGTCCCATGCATAGAGACAAAGATCATTCATATGGATTGAACACCTGGTAACCGACATTCACAATATGCATATAAGAATATCCCCATCATTCCGGGATCCTCCTTCGGACATGATATAAATTTCGAATTACTAAAGCATCCGGTACTTTGGATGGGGCTTGTTGGGCCCAATAGATCTATCTTTAGGATTCGCGTCAATTAGGGTGTCTGTTCCCTAATTCTTAGATTACCAGACTTAATAAAAAGGGGCATATTTGATTTCGATAATTCAACCATAGAATGTAGTTTCACGTACTTGTGTCTATTTTGTAAAACATTTATAAATATTGCGCATGTATTCTCAGTCCAAAAATATAAAGGGTAAAAAGGCAAATGAAACTCACCATACTGTATTTCGTAGTGAAAATACATATAACGTCATTGAACTAGTGCAAGGTTGACCTCGGATTCACGAACCTAAATTAATTATATATAATTATATGTTGGTCAATATTTGTCTAACAATTAGGTCAGGTCATAGTGTACCACAATCCTAATGCTCGAGACTAATATGCAAAAGTCAACAAAAGTCAGTTTGACTCAAAATGATTTCCAAAATTTATACATGATTATAATATATTTTAAATATCGTCGTTTTATATTTTTAAATATTTTAAAAGATTTATTAGAGTAAATAATATAATTCATTTATTAATAAATAAAATTTTATATTAAAATTTATATAATAAAATATACTTTTATATATATTAAGTAATAAAATTTATAGGGTTCATTTAATATCATAAAGATAATATGATAGGTATTATTAAAGTAATTTATTACACGTAGTAAAATATGTTTGTATTACATATTTATTTGATAAAATAATATCTATAATGTTAGTATGTAAAAGTTGTATTATTTTGTAATAATAATTATTATTATAAAAATATCAATATTTATAATTACTAAGATGATATTATGATAAAACGATAATTCTAATTATGATAATTTTAATATTTTCGATAATTTTTAATATTATCTTTAAAATAATAATTCTATTTAAAATGATAATAAAAATGATATTTTATAGTAACAATGACATTTCTATTAAAATGATAATTTTTGTTAAAATGATAATTTTTCTTAAAATGATAGTTTTGATACTAACAATACTTTTAATAATAATAGTAATGATAAAAATAATAAGAACGATAATTTTATCTAAATCAATATCTTATAATATTTTAATTTTATCATGATACTCTTACTCATTATTTCATAATCGTTTCGTTTAATAGCTTTTAATCGTCTTTTATATCGTGTTCATAATAATGATAATAATAGTAATCAAAATAATTAGGTGTTACTAATATTAGTTTTAATTACAATAATACTAATAATGATAATTACTATGACATTATTAACGATAATGATAATATAATAATAATAATAACAATAACCATTTTTAAATAATGATATATATATATATTAATAATGATAATAATAATAATGATAATAATAATAATAATAATAATTAGATAATAATAATAATTAGATGATAATAATAATAATAATACTAATTATAACTTTAATGATAATAACGATAGTAATAATAATAAAAATAACAATTTTTAATGATAAATCCTTTTATTGATAAAGATAATAATAATAATAATAATAATAATAATAATAATAATAATAAGATAAAACTAGAACGACGATAATAACGACGATAATAATATCATTTTTAATAATAATACAAACATTCGATGGACTATAACTTCAAATACGTTCATCGAAATGATTCGATATCTAAATGAAAAGTTCTTAATTTTTCGCTAGCTTTCCAACGACATGCATATCTTATACCTTATCTCAGTCGCATATATAACTAATTCAGGATTCAACATAACCTAACTAAAGGCAATATCAAAAGTACAAACATGCATAATCCTATATACTCGAGCACTAGTCAGGGATACACTATTAGTATGTAAAAGTTAAATTATGAGTACTCACGTATCAATATTGAGATTCAATATTGCAGGAAAGGTACGTAGACGCAACGGAGATGATAAACACTATATTGACCTCACGAGCATACCCATGAACCATACCCAATCACCTCCATAGCTATAACCCATAATTTCCTTAATTCAATCCCACTCGAAAAACAATTTCGAAATCACTCGGACAGCACTCCGACGTAATATTTTATGTATACTAATAATATCTTGAAATAATACGGAGTAAATATATATATGTAAATCAATTGAGAGAGTTTAGAGAAAAAATATTTTCAAGTTTCTATGAAATAATGAAACCTATTAAATTCTATTTATAATAGATTTTTGAATTATTAAAGTGAATTATTAAAGTATGAATTATTAAAGTGAATTATTAAAGTATGAATTATTAAAGTGAATTATTAAAGTGTGAATTATTAAAGTATGAATTATTAAAGTGAATTATTAAAGTATGAATTATTAAAGTGAATTATTAAAGTATGAATTATTAAAGTATTCATATGTACCTAGTAAGACGTTGTTATAACGATAATCGTTATATATATCGTTTTCGAGTTTCTTAAATTAATAGTCTCATTTTTATGTGTATAACTCATTGTTAAAATACCTAATGAGATACATACTTATAATAAAATCATGTTAACTATATATATAACCATATATATGTCATCATATAGTTTTTACAAGTTTTAACGTTCGTGAATCACCGGTCAACTTGGGTGGTCAATTGTCTATATGAAACATATTTCAATTAATCAAGTCTTAACAAGTTTGATTGCTTAACATGTTGGAAACATTTAATCATGTAAATATCAATCTCAATTAATATATATAAACATGGAAAAGTTCGGGTCACTACAGTACCTACCCGTTAAATAAATTTCGTCCCGAAATTTTAAGCTGTTGAAGGTGTTGACGAATCTTCTGGAAATAGATGCGGGTATTTCTTCTTCATCTGATCTTCATGCTCCCAGGTGAACTCGGGTCCTCTACGAGCATTCCATCGAACCTTAACAATCGGTATCTTGTTTTGTTTAAGTCTCTTAACCTCACGATCCATTATTTCGACGGGTTCTTCAATGAATTGAAGTTTTTCATTGATTTGGATTTCATCTAACGAAATAGTGAGATCTTCTTTAGCAAAACATTTCTTCAAATTCGAGACGTGGAAAGTGTTATGTACAGCCGCGAGTTGTTGAGGTAACTCAAGTCGGTAAGCTACTGGTCCGACACGATCAATAATCTTGAATGGTCCAATATACCTTGGATTTAATTTCCCTCGTTTACCAAATCGAACAACGCCTTTCCAAGGTGCAACTTTAAGCATGACCATCTCTCCAATTTCAAATTCTATATCTTTTCTTTTAATGTCAGGGTAGCTCTTTTATCGACTTTGGGCAGTTTTCAACCGTTGTTGAATTTGGATGATCTTCTCGGTAGTTTCTTGTATAATCTCTGGACCCGTAATCTGTCTATCCCCCACTTCACTCCAACAAATCGGAGACCTGCACTTTCTACCATAAAGTGCTTCAAACGGCGCCATCTCAATGCTTGAATGGTAGCTGTTGTTGTAGGAAAATTCTGCTAACGGTAGATGTCGATCCCATCTGTTTCCGAAATCAATAACACATGCTTGTAGCATGTCTTCAAGCGTTTATATCGTCCTTTCACTCTGCCCTTCAGTTTGTGGATGATAGGCAGTACTCATGTCTAGACGAGTTCCTAATGCTTGCTGTAATGTCTGCCAGAATCTTGAAATAAATCTGCCATCCCTATCAGAGATAATAGAGATTGGTATTCCATGTCTGGAGACGACTTCCTTCAAATACAGTCGTGCTAACTTCTCCATCTTGTCATCTTTTCTTATTGGCAGGAAGTGTGCTGATTTGGTGAGACGATCAACTATTACCCAAATAGTATCAAAACCACTTGCAGTCCTTGGCAATTTAGTGATGAAATCCATGGTAATGTTTTCCCATTTCCATTCCGGGATTTCGGGTTGTTGAAGTAGACCTGATGGTTTCTGATGCTCAGCTTTGACCTTAGAACACGTCAAACATTCTCCTACATATTTAGCAACATCGGCTTTCATACCCGGCCACCAAAAATGTTTCTTGAGATCCTTGTACATCTTCCCCATTCCAGGATGTATTGAGTATCTGGTTTTATGAGCTTCTCTAAGTACCATTTCTCTCATATCTCCAAATTTTGGTACCCAAATCCTTTCAGCCCTATACCGGGTTCCGTCTTCCCGAATATTAAGATGCTTCTCCGATCCTTTGAGTATTTCATCCTTTAAATTTCCCTCTTTTAAAACTCCTTGTTGCGCCTCCTTTATTTGAGTAGTAAGGTTAGTGTGAATCATTATATTCATAGATTTTACTCGAATGGGTTCTCTGTCCTTTCTGCTCAAGGCGTTGGCTACCACATTTGCCTTCCCCGGGTGGTAACGAATCTCAAAGTCGTAATCATTCAACAATTCAATCCACCTACGCTGCCTCATATTCAGTTGTTTCTGATTAAATATGTGTTGAAGACTTTTGTGGTCGGTATATATAATACTTTTGACCCCATATAAGTAGTGCCTCCAAGTCTTTAATGCAAAAACAACCGCGCCTAATTCCAAATCATGCGTCATATAATTTTGTTCGTGAATCTTCAATTGTCTAGACGCATAAGCAATCACCTTCGTTCGTTGCATTAATACACAACCGAGACCTTGCTTTGATGCGTCACAATAAATCACAAAATCATCATTCCCTTCAGGCAATGACAATATAGGTGCCGTAGTTAGCTTTTTCTTCAATAACTGAAACTCTTTCTCTTGTTCATCATTCCATTCAAATTTCTTCCCTTTATGCGTTAATGCAGTCAAGGGTTTTGCTATTCTGGAAAAGTCTTGGATAAACCTTCTGTAGTAACCAGATAGTCCTAAAAACTGGCATATGTGTTTCAGAGTTTTCGGGGTTTCCCACTTTTCAACAGTTTCTATCTTTGCCGGATCCACCTTAATACCTTCTTTTTTCACTATGTGACCGAGGAATTGAACTTCTTCCAACCAAAATGCACACTTTGAAAACTTAGCGTACAATTCTTCCTTCCTCAATACTTCTAACACCTTTCTCAAATGTTCACCGTGTTCTTGGTCATTCTTTGAGTAAATAAGTATGTCATCAATGAAAAGAATGACAAACTTGTCAAGTATTGGTCCACACACTCGGTTCATAAGGTCCATGAACACAGCTGGTGCATTAGTTAAACCAAACGGCATGACCATAAACTCGTAATGACCGTAACGTGTTCTAAAAGCAGTCTTTGGAATATCATCTTCTTTCACCCGCATTTGATGATACCCGGAACGTAAGTCAATCTTTGAATAAACAGACGAGCCTTGTAGTTGATTAAATAAGTTGTCGATTCTCGGTAGTGGGTAGCGGTTCTTGATGGTAAGTTTGTTTAACTCTCGGTAGTCGATACACAACCTGAATGTACCATCTTTCTTCTTGATAAACAAAACAGGAGCTCCCCACGGTGATGTGCTTGGTCGAATGAAACCATGCTCTAAAAGTTCTTGTAATTGGCTTTGCAGTTCTTTCATCTCACTGGGTGCGAGTCTGTAAGGAGCACGAGCTATTGGTGCAGCTCCTGGTACAAGATCTATTTGAAATTCAACGGATCGATGTGGGGGTAATCCCGGTAATTCTTTCGGAAATACATCGGGAAATTCTTTTGCAATGGGAACATCATTGATGCTCTTTTCTTCAGTTTGTACTTTCTCGACATGTGCTAGAACAGCATAGCAACCTTTTCTTATTAGTTTTTGTGCCTTCAAATTACTAATAAGATGTAGCTTCGTGTTGCCCTTTTCTCCGTACACCATTAAGGGTTTTCCATTTTCTTGTATAATGCGAATTGCATTTTTGTAACAAACGATCTCTGCTTTCACTTCTTTCAACCAGTCCATACCGATTATCACATCAAAACTCCCTAACTCTACTGGTATCAAATCAATCTTAAATGTTTCGCTAACCACTTTAATTTCTCGATTCCGACATATATTATCTGCTGAAATTAATTTACCATTTGCTAATTCGAGTAAAAATTTACTATCCAAAGGCGTTAATGGACAACTTAATTTAGCACAAAAATCTCTACTCATATAGCTTCTATCCGCACCCGAATCAAATAAAACGTAAGCAGATTTATTGTCAATAAGAAACGTACCCGTAACAAGCTCCGGGTCTTCCTGTGCCTCTGCCGCATTAATATTGAAAACTCTTCCGCGGCCTTGTCCATTCGTGTTCTCCTGGTTCGGGCAATTTCTAATAATGTGGCCCGGTTTTTCACATTTATAACTAACTACATTGGCATAACTCTCTCCGACACTACTTGCTCCGCCATTACTCGTTTCGACACCATTTGTTCCTTTCGTTCTATTAACCCCTGGTCCGTAGACCTCACACTTCGCTGCGCTATGACCATTTCTTTTACACTTGCTGCAAAATTTGGTGCAGAACCCCGAGTGATACTTTTCACACCTTTGGCATAGCTGCTTCTGATTGTTGTTGTTGTTGCGGTTATTATTGTTGTTGGGATGATTGTTGTAGTTGCTATTGTTGTTGTTGGGCCGTTTGTTGTAGTTGCGATTGATGTTGCGATTGTTGGGATAATTGTTGCAATTATTGTTGTAATTGCTGTTGTTGTTGTATTGGTGATTCTTATCACCGTTTTCCTCCCACTTTCTTTTGACTTGCTTCACATTGGCCTCTTCAGCCGTCTGTTCTTTAATTCTTTCCTCAATCTGGTTCACTATTTTGTGAGCCATTCTACATGCCTGTTGTATGGAGGCGGGCTCGTGTGAACTTATATCTTCTTGAATTCTTTCCGGTAATCCTTTCACAAATGCGTCGATCTTCTCTTCCTCATCTTCGAACGCTCCAGGACACAATAGGCACAATTCTGTGAATCGTCTTTCGTACGTGGTAATATCAAATCCTTGGGTTCGTAACCCTCTAAGTTCTGTCTTGAGCTTATTGACCTCGGTTCTGGGACGGTACTTCTCGTTCATCAAGTGCTTGAATGCTGACCATGGTAGTGCGTACGCATCGTCTTGTCCCACTTGCTCTAGATAGGTATTGCACCATGTTAACGCAGAACCTGTGAAGGTATGCGTAGCGTACTTCACTTTGTCCTCTTCAGTACACTTACTTATGGCAAACACCGATTCGACCTTCTCGGTCCACCGTTTCAATCCGATCGGTCCTTCGGTTACATTAAATTCCAAAGGTTTGCAGGCAGTGAATTCTTTGTAGGTGCATCCTACAGATTTCCTGTACTGCTAGATCCAAGGTTATTGTTGGTATGTAGCGCAGCCTGTACTGCGGCTATGTTTGAAGCTAGAAAAGTACGGAATTCCTCTTCATTCATATTCACGGTGTGTCGAGTAGTCGGTGCCATTTCCTTCAAAATAGTCAAATGGAACAAGTTAATCATACAGAATATTAAGAGTAGTAAATAGTATTTCGTAGCATAATATGAACTCATTTATAAAAGCTTTTTCTTCATATTAGCGTTTTATAAGTTTAAATTCGGGTAGTACCTACCCGTTAAGTTCATACTTAGTAGCTAATATACAATTCAACTGCTACAATTCTATATGAAAAACTGATTATAATAATATTTCGCGTTCAAACTTTTATACAATATTTTACAAACTTACAATACCGCTTATTTTACATAAAGCATGAAATATAGCACACAATAACTTTGATACAAGATAGTTGTGAAGATAATTCTAGCTAGTACACAAGTCGTTCAGCAAAATCTGATATGTATTATTAGCACTGATATTATTATCATTTACTAAAAGTATCATTTTAATTAAAATTATCAAAATTAGCATTTTTATTAAGATTACCATATACATTAAAATAGATACTATTACTACTAATATTATTACTATTATTATTATCATTACTATTATCATTCTTGTCAATTCAATACTGGTATTATTACAAATAGATATTTTATACAACAATACATTACAATAATATTAATATTACGTATCATTATATGGTTATTATTAAAATGATAATTACTAAATTATATATATAAAATGTATCAGTTAATACACAAATATATATTGTTATCATATATAAAACCTTACATATATATGTATAATATAAATAATGATAAATATTAACTATATAAAATATATAAATTAAATATATTAAAATGATCCAAATAACATGAAATATAACAAATATATTATTAATAATAATATATATAAACTTGCTCGATTACGATTATATGTTTTAATAAATATACAATTGATATAGGTTCGTGAATCCGAGGCCAACCATGCATTGTTCAATATAGTCATATGTATTTTTACTACAAAATACATTAGGTGAGTTTCATTAATCCCTTTTTAAATGCTTTTGCAATATATATATTTGGGACTGAGAATACATGCACTGTTTTTATAACTGTTTTACGAAATAGACACAAGTAATTGAAACTAAATTATATGGTTGAATGATCGAAACTGAGTATACCCCTTTTTATTAAGTTTGGTAATCTAAGAATTAGGGAACATACATCCTAATTGACGCGAACTCTAAAGATAGATCTATCGGGCCCAACAAGCCCCATCCAAAGTACCGGATGCTTTAGTACTTCGAAATTTATATCATGTCCGAAGGAGGATCCCGGAATGATGGGGATATTCTTATATGCATATTGTGAATGTCGGTTACCAAGTGTTCAATCCACATGAATGATATTTTTGTCTCTATGCATGGGACGTATGTTTATGAGAAATGAAAATATGAAATCTTGTGGTCTATTAAAATTATGAAATGATTATTTATGATAAACTAATGAACTCACCAACCTTTTGGTTGATAATTGAAAGAATGTTTATTCTCAGGTATGAAAGAAATCTTACGCTGTGCATTTGCTCATTTTAGAAACATTACTTGGAGTCATTCATGGCATATTTCAAAAGACGTTGCATTCGAGTCGTCGAGTTCATCAAGATTATTATTAAGTCAATTATATATGAATATTTATCTATAAAATATTAATATGATTATTAAATACTTATATGTAATATTACTAAAAATGTATTTTATATATATAATATTTATTTGGGAACATAATATCAATAATAGTAATAAAAGTTACTTTTGATTATAATGAGAATATACTACTAATAATAATAACTATAAAAATAATGATTTTATAAGTAATAATAATAATACAAATTCTTATCCTCATAACTACAATGTTAATAATACTACTAATAGTATTTATGTTACTAATAATTGATAATGCTAAAAACGAACATATATTTCATAGCATTATTCCTCAAGAAAGACAAGCTTTTAGTTGCAATTGTTCTATTTACAAGTGATATTCGTTTAAATAATAAAAGGTGAAGACAAAAGACAGATTCGACGAATTGAAGACGCAAACGACCAAAAAGCTCAAAAGTACAAAATACAATCAAAGAGGTTCCAATTATTGATAAGAAACGTCTCGAAATTACAAGAGTACAAGATTCAAAACGCAAAGTACAAGATATTAAATTATACGCAAGGACGTTCGAAAATCCGGAACTGGGACATGAGTCAACTCTCAACGCTCGACGCAACGGACTAAAAATTACAAGTCAACTATGCACATAAATATAATATAATATTTAAATAATTCTTATAATTATTTAATATATTATATTATTTATAAAACCGTCGGCAGAAGAAAACAACCAAAAATGAGCCTCCCCAGCTGGCCATGTGATCGCATGGCCTGGAAGGCATAAATCCATGCGATCGCATGAGCCCCAGTTCCAGCCCACATGCCTATAAAAATCGAGCTTTGGTGCACCAAAAAATATCCATCCATCTTTCTCTTCTCTCATATATACGTAAAATATATATATATAATTTATATTTTAATTTTAAGTTTAATTATATTTCTAATAATAAGGGTATGTTAGCGAATATTGTAAGTGTGTAAGTCGAAATTCTGTCCGTGTAACGCTACGCTATTTTTAATCATTGTAAGTTATGTTCAACCTTTTTACATTAATGTCTCGTAGCTAAGTTATTATTATGCTTATTTAATCCGAAGTAATCATGATGTTGGGCTAATTACTAAAATTGGGTAATTGGGCTTTGTACCATAATTGGGGTTTGGACAAAAGAACGACACTTGTGGAAATTAGACGATGAGCTATTAATGGGCTTTATATTTGTTTAACTAAATGATAGTTTGTTAATGTTAATATAAAGATTTACAATTGGGCGTCCCTATAAATTACCATATACACTCAATCGGACACGATGGGCGGGGTATTTATATGTACGAATAATCGTTCATTTAACCGGACACGGGAATGGATTAATAGTCACTAGAATAATTAAAACAGGGGTGAAATTATGTACAAGGACACTTGGTATAATTGATAACAAAATATTAAAACCTTGAGTTACACTCAGTCGACATCCTTGTATAATTATTAAACAAAGTTTTAAAATCTTGTTACAGTTTAAGTCCCCAATTAGTTAGAATATTTAACTTCGGGTATAAGGATAATTTGATGAGGACACTCGCACTTTATATTTATGACTGATGGACTGTTATGGACAAAAACCAGACGGACATATTAAATAATCCAGGACAAAGGACAATTAACCCATGGGCATAAAACTAAAATCAACACGTCAAACATCATGATTACGGAAGTTTAAATAAGCATAATTCTTTTATTTCATATTTAATTTCCTTTATTTTATATTTAATTGCACTTCTAATTATCGCATTTTTATTGTTATTGTATTTAATTGCACTTTTAATTATCGTACTTTTTAATTATCGCAAGTTTATTTTATCGCACTTTTATTATTCGCAATTTCATTATCGTTATTTACTTTATGCTTTAATTTAAGTCTTGTATTTATTTTTAATATTTTACATTTGATTTTAACTGCGACTAAAGTTTTAAAATCGACAAACCGGTCATTAAACGGTAAAAACCCCCATTTATAATAATAATATTACTTATATATATATATTTGTATTTTTATAAAAGTAAACTAATATAGCGTTAAGCTTTGTTTAAAAAGATTCCCCGTGGAACGAACCGGACTTACTAAAAACTATACTACTGTACGATTAGGTACACTGCCTATAAGTGTTGTAGCAAGGTTTAAGTATATCCATTCTATAAATAAATAAATATCTTGTGTAAAATTGTATCGTATTTAATAGTATTTTCTGTAAAAATATAAGCTATTTCGTATACCCCGCTGCAAACATCAAGTATTTTTGGCGCCGCTGCCGGGAACATCATTCTAGCTTAAAAGCCGGAAGCGCAACGCTAATATAAAAAAAAAGATTTTTATTTTTAGTACGCTTTTGTAAAAATACGTTTTAAATATTCAAAAAAAAAAAAAAAAAAAAACAAAAACAAAAATATTTTTTCTTAGAGTTTGGTAAATATTTAAGTTTTATAAAGTTTCTTTATTTCTATTTTTTTTATTTTGTAAAAATATAAGTTTTATTTAATTAATAAATATATTTTATATTTTACAGCAAAAACAGAAAAAAAAAAATTTAAATTTCGGCCTGTACTGTAGCAGCCCACTCTGTGGCCCGAAACCCTAGCCCATGCGATCGCATGGCTGGACAACTGAGGACTCATGCGATCGCATGAGCCCTGCTGACACGCCAACTGTAGCCCTGAATCAGCATTAATTACGGGTATTATTTATTATTATAATTATAAAACCCTATTTAGTTTTATATTTAATATTAATTAAGTTTAGTTTTATTATTTAATTTATATATTTAGTTTATTTAGTTTAATTAAATTTTAAAATTAATATTTTTATAAAATAAATAATATAAAAATAATATTTTTATAAAAAATTGAACTTTTTACAACTTTTTGTATATTTTTATATTTTGTCCATTTTTAATCGTTTTAGCGTAATATTTGTATTTTTAGCTCATATTTAGTTTTAAACTTAGTTTTTGCCATAGTTATTTTTGCTTCTAGATTTTTAGGCTTTGCCGTAAAATCCCTTAAGTGCTTTTTCTTTAGAATAAGATTTAAGTGCTTTAGAATTTTGCGACGCCTTTTTAAGTTTTAGTTTCTTTTTAAGTTATTTCCATTTGGGATTTAGTTTTTCTTGTAAGCTTTAATATTTTTAGACGACTTTTACCTATGTATCAATTATCATTCCAATTAGTAATTTCAATTTGCGATTATAATTTTAAGTTAGTTGTAGTAATAAGGTTAGGTTAGTCAAGTATTTTTAAGTTTTATAAGTTTCTTTTATTTTTCCGTCACCTTTTATTTTTCAACCATTTTTCTTTTTCAACCTTTTTTCGATGAACTCTTTTTCTTTCTTATTTCTCGCTATTCTAGTTTTAGGACATAGATTTTTATTCTACTTCTTATCTAAATTTCTTAAAATTACGAAAATTTATTTTAAGTGGTTAAATTAATAGACATCAAAATTTTCTGGTTCGTAGTAATAGTTGAATTTGTACGTGGACCGGGTTATTGGAGCCAAACAGTCCTCAATTATATTGAGACCAAACGAATCCTGCCCCTCTGCTGCATCTTTTGGCTATTCGAAACGTGGGCAAAATCAGAAAAGTCTATTGATTGGATAACTTATTATAATTTTTCTTTCCTTTTTAAAACTAATAGGATATTCAGTGAATGCACCGAGCAAGACGTTCACCACCTGTAACTAGATCAAGACATTTAGCAAATATAACCGCCGTTGATTTTTCTTTAGAATCGTCATCCAGTCGACCAAGTACTTCAGTTCAAATTTCCGATAATCCATTTTTTGAACCCGACCTCACAATTGAGAATCCGGAGAATATTCAGGAACGGTTCGTAGATCCTGAACCACTAAACTTTCCTCCGGAACCACCAATCATTCAAACAGAGATTGTTGAGGAACGAACCATTAAATCAGAATCCTCTAGTGATTCCGATTCAACAAATTCAATTATGGAAAATCTGGAACCTTTAAGTATGGAAGACCGAATGAGAGCTAAACGCACTGGCCAAGGTCACGCAATTACTCATCCAGACATTAATGCGCCAGATTATGAAATCAAAGGACAAATTCTACACATGGTGACTAATTAATGCCAATTTAGTGGTGCGCCGAAGGAAGATCCAAATGAACATCTACGTACCTTTAATAGGATCTGCACACTATTTAAAATACGAGAAGTGGAGGATGAACAGATATATCTCATGTTATTTCCCTGGACTTTAAAGGGAGAAGCCAAAGATTGGTTGGAATCGTTACCTGAAGGGGCGATTGATACATGGGATGTTTTAGTTGACAAATTTCTTAAACAATTCTTTCCTGCATCTAAAGCCGTAAGACTTCAAGCAGAAATTGTTACGTTTACACAGAAACCGAATGAAACTCTATATGAGGCATGGACAAGATATGGAAAGTTGTTAAGAGGATGTCCACAACATGGTTTAGACACCTGTCAAATAGTACAAATATTCTACCAAGGATGCGACATCACTACAAGGAAAGACATAGATATAGCAGCTGGTGGTTCTATTATGAAGAAAACCAAAACTGATGCTTACAAAATTATTGATAACACTGCTTCCCACTCACATGAGTGGCACCAAGAAAAAGATATCATTAGATCATCTAAAGCAGCTAGAGCCGATTCTAGCCATGACTTAGATTCCATTTCCGCAAAGATAGATGCTGTGGAGAGACGAATGAAAAAGATGACTAAAGATATTCACTCAATACGAATTAGTTGTGAGTAGTGTGGAGGACCACATTTGACAAAAGATTGTCTCAGTATTGAATTAACAATGGAACAAAGAGAAAATATTTCATACATAAACCAAAGGCCTGGAAATAATTATCAGAATAATTATCAACCGCCAAGACCAATTTACAATCAAAACCAGAATTATAACCGAAATATTCCATACAACAACCAACAAGGTCCTACCAATCAACAAGTATCTAATAACAATTACAATCAGCAAAGACCTAATTTTCAAAACAAACCACCACAACAAACCGATGATAAAAAGCCGAATTTAGAAGATATGATGACGAAGCTAGTTGAAACTCAAACGCAGTTTTTTACATCTCAGAAACAAACCAATGAACAAAATGCTCAAGCATTTAGAAATCAACAAGCTTCTATTCAAAATCTGGAACAAGAAGTAAGTAACCTAGCAAGGTTAATAGGTGAAAGAAAACCGGGAAGTCTACCTAGTGATACAAATGCTAACCCCCGGAATGAAACAGCTAAAGCCATTACCACAAGAAGTGGTACAACACTTAAACCACCTGAAATACCTGTAACTTCTGATGAAGCTATTCCTACTCCACAAGAACCACAACCTGATCAAGATAAGGAAAAAGAACCGGTAGTTGAAAAGGTTAATGAAGATAACACAGTTAAGGATAAACCTTTTGTTAAACCATACCAACCACCACTTCCTTACCCTTGTAAAATGAAGAAAGAGAAACTTGAAGCCGAACAATCCAAATTTTTGGATATGTTTAAACAGATAAATGTAAATCTTCCTTTCATTGATGTGATTTCAGGAATGCCTAGATATGCTAAATTCTTGAAAGATCTAATCTCAAATAGAAAGAAAATGGAAGAACTCTCGGCTGTTACTATGAATGCTAATTGTTCAGCAGTGCTGTTGAATAAGATACCAGAAAAATTATCTGATCCAGGAAGTTTCACAATTCCATGTTTTCTGGGTAGTCTTAGTTCAATAGAAGCATTGGCAGACTTAGGTGCTAGTATAAATTTAATGCCGTATTCACTATACACTAAACTAGACCTTGGAGAATTGAAACCAACCAGAATAAGCATACAACTAGCCGATAGATCAATAAAATATCCTAGAGGGATAATGGAGAACATGCTAGTTAAAGTTGGTACTTTAGTATTTCCAGTAGATTTTGTTGTTTTGGACATGGAAGAAGATTCTCAAGTTCCTCTCATATTAGGAAGACCATTCTTAAACACGGCTAAAGCAATGATAGACGTGTTCGGTAAGAAACTGACCCTAAGTATAGAGGACGAGAGTGTTACCTTTTCAGTTGATAGAGCAATGCAACAACCGCAATCTGCAGATGATACATGTTATTATATTCAAACTATAGATGCACATGCAGAATTATTAGAAGAATTTCCAGAATTACAAGGAACAGAAGAATGTTCTTTAGGAGAAGGTAATGAACCAATTGATGAAGCTGAAATGTTAGCTACACTAATAGCGAATGGATATGAACCAACAACAGAAGAAATTCAAATGCTAAAAGAAGAAGACAGATATCGATACAAATCATCGATAGAAGAACCTCCGAAATTAGAGTTAAAGCCACTTCCAAACCATTTGGAATACGCTTATTTACATGGTGAATCTAAATTACCTGTAATAATATCATCTTCTCTTACTGAAAATGAGAAATCACAACTCATTTCTGTGTTGAAAGCTCATAAACCAGCCATTGCATGGAAGATTCATGATATTAAAGGAATAAGTCCTTCGTATTGCACACATAAAATCCTTATGGAAGAAGGTCATAAAACGTATGTGCAACGCCAACGAAGACTAAATCCTAATATGCAAGATGTAGTTATGAAAGAGATTATTAAACTGCTAGACGCAGGTCTAATTTATCCAATCTCTGATAGTCCATGGGTAAGCCCAGTTCAATGCGTGCCTAAGAAGGGTGGCATGACTGTCATTACAAATGAGAAAAATGAGCTTATTCCTACTAGGACTGTAACAGGATGGCGTGTATGTATTGATTATAGAAAATTAAATGACACCACCAGAAAAGATCACTTTCCCTTACCTTTCATAGATCAAATGTTGGAAAGATTAGCCGGAAATAGTTACTATTGTTTTCTAGATGGATTTTCCGGATATTTTCAAATTCCAATAGCACCCGAAGATCAAGAGAAAACCACATTCACGTGCCCTTATGGTACTTTTTCTTACAAACGCATGCCATTTGGACTTTGTAACGCCCCTGCAACCTTTCAAAGGTGTATGATGGCGATTTTTCACGACATGATAGAAGAATGCATGGAAGTTTTCATGGATGACTTTTCAGTCTTCGGTGATACATTTGAATCATGTCTAGTTAATCTGGAACGAATGCTTATTAAATGCGAACAATCAAATCTAGTACTTAATTGGGAGAAATGCCATTTCATGGTTAAAGAAGGCATCATTCTTGGACATAAAATTTCAAAAGAAGGAATTGAAGTGGATAGAGCTAAAGTAGATGTAATTGCTAAACTTCCACATCCCACTAATGTTAGAGGAGTTAGGAGTTTTCTAGGGCATGCCGGTTTTTACCGACGTTTCATAAAAGATTTTTCTAAAATTGCCACTCCTATGAATAAACTCCTAGAAAAGGATGCTCCATTCATCTTTTCAGATGAGTGTATCAAATCTTTTAATATTCTTAAAGAAAAACTCACTAATCCACCGATCATGATAACACCAAATTGGAATATACCATTTGAACTAATGTGCGATGCAAGTGATTTTGCAATGGGAGCCATTTTAGGACAAAGGATTGAAAAACGATTTCAACCTATATATTATGCTAGTAAGACGTTACAAGGAGCACAAACGAACTATACAACTACTGAAAAAGAACTCCTTGCTATTGTCTTTGCTTTTGACAAATTTCGATCATATCTCGTTCTAGCATAAACGGTGGTCTATACCGACCATTATGCTCTTAGATACCTATTTTCAAAACAAGATGCTAAACCAAGATTAATCCGTTGGATCTTACTCTTACAAGAGTTTGATATTGAAATCCGAGATAAAAGAGGAGTAGAAAATCTCGCCGCTGATCATCTTTCTCGTCTTGAAAATCCTGAATTAGAAGTTCTAAATGAATCGGCCATACAAGACAACTTTCCTGATGAATATCTATTGAAGATAGATTATAAAGAAATCCCATGGTTTGCAGACTATGCAAACTACTTAGTTTGTGGATTCCTTGAAAAAGGATTATCGTACCAAAGACGAAAGAAATTCTTCAGTGATATAAAACACTATTTTTGGGAAGATCCACATCTGTTTAAAAGTTGTCCCGATGGAATAATACGCCGATGTGTATTTGGAGATGAAGCTAGTAAAATATTAAACCATTGTCACACAGAACCTACTGGAGGGCATTATGGGCCTCAACTAACAGCAAGAAAAGTTTATGATGCTGGATTCTATTGGCCTACAATTTACAAAGATGCACACCTTCTGTGCAAATCCTGTGATGCTTGTCAAAGAGCCGGAAAAATAAGTCAACGTGATGAAATGCCACAAAATGTCATCCAAGTATGTGAAGTATTTGACATTTGGGGTATTGACTTTATGGGTCCATTTCCAAAATCTCATAATAATCTATATATACTCGTAGCCATTGATTATGTATCTAAATGGGCGGAAGCACAAGCTCTCCCAACTAACGATGCACGAGTTGTAGTCAACTTTTTAAAACGTCTTTTTGCAAGGTTTGGAACACCGAAAGCTTTGATAAGTGATCAGGGTACTCATTTCTGTAATAATCAACTTGAGAAAGTTCTTAAAAGATATGGAGTAACTCATAAAATCTCCACCGCATATCATCCACAAACAAGTGGACAAGTTGAAAATACCAACCGAGCTTTAAAACGTATTCTAGAGAAAACCGTAGGATCAAATCCGAAGGAATGGTCCATTAAATTGGAGGATGCACTCTGGGCTTTTAGAACAGCCTACAAAACTCCAATTGGAACCACACCTTTTAGACTTGTTTATGGAAAAGCATGTCATCTTCCAGTAGAAATTGAACACAAAGCATTTTGGGCTTTGAAAACATGTAATCTTGATTTACATGAAGCTGGACGTCTACGATTAAGTCAACTAAACGAATTAGAAGAATTAAGACATGAAGCATACGAAAATTCGTTAATCTATAAAGAAAGAACGAAGAAATGGCATGATAAAAGAATCAGAAGTTCAAAAGAATTTAAAGAAGGAGACAGAGTTCTTCTTTTCAATTCACGATTCAAGTTATTTCCTGGAAAATTGAAATCAAGATGGTCTGGACCATTCATAGTCAAAAGAGTTTTCCCATACAGAACGATAGAATTAATAAATTCAAATGGGATTGAATTTAAAGTTAATGGTCACAGAGTTAAACATTACATACATGGTCCGATGGAAGTCGACAACGAAGTTAATCACAATTTCGACACCACAGCTAACTAAGTGTGGGGAGAATCAAGTCTTTAAAGGATAATATGTATTTCTGTTAGAGTTAGATTGTCTGTTTTCGTGTAGTTCTCGAAAATGGAACCCGAATGGTCTTTCCCTAGCAGACCCTAAAGAACTAGTCTTCTCCCCCCATTCTGAATTTTTTTTTTTTTTTTTTAGGTTTTTACGAAATGAAGACTGCCTGTGAACTAAACCATGGTCTAATGCTACACGCTTTGATCACTAAACGTAATAATGACATACTACCGAGTGAATTAGTATCAGTAATCAGATAAAGAATGGATGGAGTTAGAAAAGAATCCAGATGCGAAGATAATAAGTTACAATTTGGTAAAGGAAAATCAAAATCCGCAGCGAAAAGAAGAGCACGACACCTAGAAAGATGTCACAAATGTGGAAAATGGTCACATGGAGGTAAATGTTCAAATAATCAAACCTATTCAAATACCGAATTTGTTACTTTATGCAGAGACGGACCGTTCATATGTTTAGAAGAAAAGACACTGAATGCTCGAGGTTACGCCTATGTAGCTATGGAAAACCAATTAAACCGACTATCTTATGAATGGGATAGATCATATAACTAAGAAATCTATTTCACAGGTAAGTCTGTACAGTTTTTATTTTATTTTTTTTAACCTTTTGATAATAAACGCTAATTTGTTCGCTAAAAAGTATTAAATTGGTATTGAATAAAATTAGGTTTGGCGACCGAAATTATTGATATCATTCAAAAATTTATTACATCACTGCGAAATTTAACGTTTATTCTTAAGGTATAAATATCTTTAATCAATCAAACCAAAATATTTCAAAAATTCGTCATGAGTTAAATTAGGTCTTGGAACCGAAATTACTTTACCGAAAAGAGGGGCGCATATTTTTGATAATATTTGATTGATTAAAGTGGGATAAAAAGCCAAAAAGATTTTTAATTTTATTTTTACCATGTTTTTTTAAAATTAATATTTAAATCTTAAATTAATATTGTAAACTTTGTAAAAACAATATTTTTAAAATTGTAAAAATTTGAAAAATTAATATAAGTTTGGTGTGAATTTATAATATGAATTTTTAAAATTAAGTTTGGTGTGAATTTTTAATTTTTAAAATATGAATTTTTAATTTTATGCATTTCAAAATTTTAAGTTTGGTGTGAATTTTTAATATTAATTTTGAATTTTATATTTAAGTTGTGTGAATTTAAAAACAAAAATTTACTTTATCTCGCTAAGTTAAAAATATGATTTTTAAACTTCGTCGTAAGTTGAAGACTAGGTCTTTGAACCGAAATTGCTTTACCCGAGGGAGGGACGAGAACTTTTATAATCATTATTTTTAATCTTATTGAATTAAAGTATGCCAAAAACATTAAAAAACCCAAAAATCTTTACTTTCAAAAAAAAAAAAAACCGCGCTTTGATTTGACAAATTTTAAAATTTTGTCGATGGACAGACTAGGACAACGATCCGAAACGCCCTCGCTCCTAAAGGAAAACAAAATTTTTAAAATTTAATTAATTATAAGTTTTATAAAGTATAAGGTTTTATATATAAAAAAAAAAAAAAAACTGAAAACACTGTACCCGGACCCCCATGCGATCGCATGAGTTTTACACTTCAACTCCATGCGATCGCATGGAGCTGAAATGCAGGTCAGAAACAAATAACAGCAGCGAGTTCTGCTCTTCACCACAACACACACACATTCACGAACCAACTCCAAAAATTCACCAATTTTCGCCATTTTTCCACCGTAATTCGTCATTTTTCTTGCTCTAATCATGCCTAGATTCTCATTCTTCAGCAAATTGGTAAAAATTACACCCCTAAACTCTATAAATTCCTAGTTTTTGTGATAATTACCAATTTTTTACCTAATGCAATTTTGTTAATTTCTAGTGTAATTAGTGTTAAATTGTTAGTATTTTATGCATGTATAACCTAGATTGATGCTATTTAACATGATTTGAAGCCAAAAACTTCAAAATTTTTAGAAATCTAGGGTTTGTGTTCTTGAGCAATTTGGGGCTTTTTGATATAAACAGGTTATGGCCGATTTTTGTCATGAATTATTGCTAAATTGAGTAGTGTAACATGTTTAGATAGTTAAATGATCCAAACAATGATCCTAAACATGATTTTTGGAGATTAAAGTGGACTTTTTAAGTCCAAAATTCATGAACTTGATTAATTTGATATATTTGCCATTTGAGACTTGTTTAATTATTAATAATGAATATTTTGACATGTTATTTGAGTTAAATGCTTATGAATTTTGTATACATTTTCATATGTGCTTATTTGAAATGTGTAGAATTGTGAAAAATTGTGAAAATGTGTATAAGTTTAATTTTGATTTAACATGTTATAGTGATTGTTTTAAGTTGTTATTTTGCTAACACTAATGCATATTTGGATGCACAATTTTTGTGTTTAATGTGTTTTACAGAGAGCCGATACTGGAGGTTCAGGAGCATCATCATCTAGACGACCAGCACCAGCACCAGAACCAGAACCAGAAATGCAACACGAACAAGAACCACAACAGGAACAAAAACAGCCTGATCAGCACATACCTTATTATGATCCAGTACAGTTTGTTGATGAATTCATAGTATTCCCAATGAGGCCGCCAGTAGAATTCCCAACGATTCCTGAGCACACTCTACATCCTAATCTGAGATTTGATAGAAGATGGAGAGATTACGAGACATATCAAAGGAACAAATTCAAATTGGTAACAAAAAATGTAGAGGTGCCAAGGGTAATTGATTGGGCCCCTTTGGAAACGGTCCATCTAGGTGACCGTGTTAGACAGCTTTTAGTTCAAAGGTATGGCAGTTCTTCTTTTACAGATTGGGAACGTCTTTTCACCATTCGTAGACCTGTATATAAGGAATGGTGTGTTGAGTTGATGAGTACTGTATCACTTGATACAAATATAGTTAGGATAGATGATAGAAGATTTCTTAGGTTTATCCTTGGCGGTAGGATGTACAGAATGTCCATGCTGGACATGGCCAGGGCCTTACAGATATATACTCCTGGTGAGTTGCTATTACCTGATTGTACAAACTTGATTCATTATGGTGAACGGGTAGATAGTAACTTTGACGCTGACGCCATTTGGAGGCGTATGTCACATTTTGATGTTTTTACACGAGCAGGAGGACACTCCTATACACATATTGACAGAGCCGAGCTTCGTATTATTCATAGATTTTTGGCTAACTCGATTACACAAAGAGGTCATAATAAAGAAAAAATTACCTTATATGATTTATTCTACCTAAAGTGTATTCGGGATCCTAGAAGCTTTGTCAATATCCCTTACTGTGTTGCTTTTTATTTATCTAAAATGGTAGAGGGAATGCAGGACGGGAGTATAATAGGAGGAGGTATTTTTGTTACTCTCATTGGAGAGTATTTAGGTGTTGATAGGAACCAAGGGGGTCCATTACAGATTTGTAGAGAACAGGTTGAGCCCTTAGGATTGAAAGTTTATGTGGGTGCTAAGGTATTGAAAAGTAGACGTAACAGGCAGTACCCTATGAGGGATCTCATCCTCAGGTAGAGAGAGGCTCAGACGAGGAAATGGAGGAGGCAGAAGACATTAGGGATGTCTTTCGAGATGCTATTCTTGACGTCCACGTTCGTATAGATGAGGAAGCAATGACGAACGCGGCAAGACATAGTATGTATGAGCAGTGGAACTCCGAGGTATACGAGGATTATAGGCGACGCCAACACGATAGCTGGTTAGTTCATCAGCACCAAATCATGAGCCAGCTATCATATCAGGTACCAAATAACTATGTACCTACTCGACCTGCTCATTTTCCGCCACATAGCCCCGATATCCGACCACCCTTTAACCGGTATGACTATAACCAAGCCTATCAGAACACCTATAACCAACAATGGAACCCACCCGATGAGATGAACTGGAACCCCTATCCAGACTGATTTAGTTCCATTTGGTTATTTTTATGATTATTATGTTTTTATCTTTTGACTTTTTCATGTTTAAACTTATGTTATTGGATAAATTTGTGTAATTTTTATTATTTTATTATTATTGTGTACTAATATTTCATATTTAGAATTTGAAATTGGGATATTAAGTCCCATTTCAAATTGCCATGCATGATTATACTTGTATGTATGTATATTGTCGATTGTTCAAAACAGGGTAAAACAGCGCATTTTCAAAGACTGGCATTAAGTTCAGCAAAAGCTAATAATTTTGACGACAAGATGACAAATAAATGTGATGTAACAACAGACGAAATGAACAAATGCTATGCACCATTTATCATTCAGCAAACAAATGCCAATATATTTGGAAACTTTGGTAAAATTTAATCATTTCTACGCTAATCATCCTCAATAATTTAAATTGTACTAATTTCTTGCAAATGAGGGCATTGCAAGATCTTAAGTGTGGGAAGGGGTTAAATTCTTTCGGATTTTTAAAATTTTTATCTTTATACACTTGGTTACCATTAAAAATACTAGTAACGTAGTAGTTGTATTAGAATCTAGTGCTCTCTGATAATAAAGAACAACCCTAGTCTTATATACTGACTACCCAATTCTAGTAAAATTTTTCAAAATTTTCAATTAAATGAACTCAAAATCATGTTTATACATATTTATGAACGATAAAACTAGGTGTTAACACCGAAATTATTGTAACTTCGGAAAGGACATAAATTGAGAAACAAACCAAAATGTTGAAATTCATTTAAAATGGAATAGAGGACGATAAAAAGGAAAATAAAAGCCAAGTGTGGGAAAATTTACCAAGTTATCTTAAACATATGTCACATATATCTGTAACAAATAACTGAAAATACTTTTGCTTTGGACTAAACTAAACTGTTTTACCCGATGAAAGAAAAGAAGAGATGGATCTACACGATGAATCAATTCTATCATTAAAAGGAAGTAAAGTCTTCCGAAAAAGACATGCGCTTCTTGATTTAGGTCAAGAAGTTGTCGTCTAGACCAGCTGTAGGTTGACGAAAAATCTAGAAAAGTCATCTCTAAAATCAGCAGGAAATCCACGGACCTCAGCATAAAACAGGGTCGCCAAGTGGTCAGATTTATCCTAACCATGAGAAGGATTTATCTCGTACAATGGGGGGGCACCATGCAAATTAGCTTGATAAGACTAATGAATCAGATCCCCAGAAAGGATAATCTCCTTAAAGATTAAAAATTAGCTTTTAAGCCTGATATTACTCAATTCTAGAGATTGACCTTAAAGATTGAGAATTCAAACTCATGAAATTCAATGATATCTAAACTCGAGCTTGAACGAGAAAATATTTTGATCAAGATTACAAACCGATTTGTTTTCTGAAAACCCATTTTCAATGCGTTCATTACCATTAAACGTAAAATCCTAGGAATTCACCTGGAATTCATTAGGTCACCTGAACCAAATCTGGTGTCAACCGTAAGAACGGTGGTTGCATAGTGGTCAAAGACAGGACCTTGTGCCAGACGGAAAAATCATAAGGGTGAGCTTTACTATTGCTCCTACCAAGGATAGTAATTGCATCCGACACGTTATAGACCATAATTAAAAGCATGTCAGGGGACATTGCCTTAACAATTGCTTGTTCAACGCTTTCCTTTACAACCGGACGGTATTTTATCGAAAGGTAATATACGGGACAAGTAAACTGGACGTGTTGCTTTCCAAATACAAGGTTAGCAAGTGGGTGACACAAAACCGCAAGTTTTGAGCTAAAATTTTCAAATCTGAAACCCACCAAACCCACAAAAATATTTTGCAAACACCGGTGAAGGGTTATTCCGGAAAACTTATCTAGGGTAAAAGCTAGATTGAATTTTCAAAAGATCAAATATTTTCATAAAGATCCAATTTCCTTAAGGATCTACATTTTCATAGTCATGTGGGACTGTAAACCGCCTTTCAAATGTGCACTTTGCTTTGGAAACCGAAAGTAAATCGGCTATTTGATTGCAAGTGTCGTTGACCTAAACCCGAGGCAACTGTGGATGACACACCCACCTTTAACCATGGTTCTATCGTTACTATCATTGTTTATACCGCCGTATAGAAATCACTGATGTTCAAAGTGTGAAGAATAAAGAAGTGATTCTAGTATTTCAAGACGATATTGGTTGAGGACAAGCAACGCTCAAGTGTGGGAATATTTGATAATGCTAAAAACGAACATATATTTCATAGCATTATTCCTCAAGAAAGACAAGCTTTTAGTTGCAATTGTTCTATTTACAAGTGATATTCGTTTAAATAATAAAAGGTGAAGACAAAAGACAGATTCGACGAATTGAAGACGCAACGACCAAAAAGCTCAAAAGTACAAAATACAATCAAAGAGGTTCCAATTATTGATAAGAAACGTCTCGAAATTACAAGAGTACAAGATTCAAAACGCAAAGTACAAGATATTAAATTATACGCAAGGACGTTCGAAAATCCGGAACCGGGACATGAGTCAACTCTCAACGCTCGACGCAATGGACTAAAAATTACAAGTCAACTATGCACATAAATATAATATAATATTTAAATAATTCTTATAATTATTTAATATATTATATTATTTATAAAACCGTCGGCAGAAGAAAACAACCAAAAATGAGCCTCCCCAGCTGGCCATGCGATCGCATGGCCTGGAAGGCATAAATCCATGCGATCGCATGAGCCCCAGTTCCAGCCCACATGCCTATAAAAATCGAGCTTTGGTGCACCAAAAAATATCCATCCATCTTTCTCTTCTCTCATATATACGTAAAATATATATATATAATTTATATTTTAATTTTAATTTTAATTATAATTCTAATAATAAGGGTATGTTAGCGAATATTGTAAGGGTGTAAGTCGAAATTCTGTCCGTGTAACGCTACGCTATTTTTAATCATTGTAAGTTATGTTCAACCTTTTTACATTAATGTCTCGTAGCTAAGTTATTATTATGCTTATTTAATCCGAAGTAATCATGATGTTGGGCTAATTACTAAAATTGGGTAATTGGGCTTTGTACCATAATTGGGGTTTGGACAAAAGAACGACACTTGTGGAAATTAGACTATGAGCTATTAATGGGCTTTATATTTGTTTAACTAAATGATAGTTTGTTAATGTTAATATAAAGATTTACAATTGGGCGTCCCTATAAATTACCATATACACTCAATCGGACACGATGGGCGGGGTATTTATATGTACGAATAATCGTTCATTTAACCGGACACGGGAATGGATTAATAGTCACTAGAATAATTAAAACAGGGGTGAAATTATGTACAAGGACACTTGGTATAATTGATAACAAAATATTAAAACCTTGAGTTACACTCAGTCGACATCCTGGTGTAATTATTAAACAAAGTATTAAAATCTTGTTACAGTTTAAGTCCCCAATTAGTTGGAATATTTAACTTCGGGTATAAGGATAATTTGACGAGGACACTCGCACTTTATATTTATGACTGATGGACTGTTATGGACAAAAACCAGACGGACATATTAAATAATCCAGGACAAAGGACAATTAACCCATGGGCATAAAACTAAAATCAACACGTCAAACATCATGATTACGGAAGTTTAAATAAGCATAATTCTTTTATTTCATATTTAATTTCATTTATTTTATATTTAATTGCACTTCTAATTATCGCATTTTTATTGTTATTGTATTTAATTGCACTTTTAATTATCGTACTTTTTAATTATCGCAAGTTTATTTTATCGCACTTTTATTATTCGCAATTTCATTATCGTTATTTACTTTATGCTTTAATTTAAGTCTTGTATTTATTTTTAATATTTTACATTTGGTTTTAACTGCGACTAAAGTTTTAAAATCGACAAACCGGTCATTAAACGGTAAAAACCCCCCTTTATAATAATAATATTACTTATATATATATATTTGTATTTTTATAAAAGTAAACTAATATAGCGTTAAGCTTTGTTTAAAAAGATTCCCCGTGGAACGAACCGGACTTACTAAAAACTACACTACTGTACGATTAGGTACACTGACTATAAGTGTTGTAGCAAGGTTTAAGTATATCCATTCTATAAATAAATAAATAACTTGTGTAAAATTGTATCGTATTTAATAGTATTTTCTGTAAAAATATAAGCTATTTCGTATACCCCGCTGCAAACATCAATAATGATAGTACTTATCTCAATATTAATGATACTGGTAATAATACTAATAATAATTTATGATGTTTCTTAATACCAGTCAAAGTACAAAAAGAATGATACAATGCTACTATTATGAGAATGATATTTATTTGTATTATGATAGTAATAATATTACATAACTTAACAACCATAACAACAACAATAAAATAATAATAATAATAATAATAATAATAATAATAATAATAATAATAATAATAATAATAATAATAATAATAATAATAATAATAATAATAATAAAACAAATAAAGAGACTACCTCTAAGAAAACAGCAAAAAAAAAAAAATGTCCTTGCCAGGGTTCGAACCATAGACCTCCCACTCGTTACACACTCCTTTAACCGTTGGGTTAATGCCCATTATCTGATTTAACTCCAACACTTTTAATTATATTCTGATTATTTCTGTTAAGTTTTTCCTTCTTCATCTACTCAAGCACATCGATCCAGTGACCAATCCTTCCAACAATAAATAAATTACTCTGATTGTAGGATTAAATATCCAACCTCAAAACAAGTATACGTGATTAATTGGATTAAAAATAAACAAAAAAAAAATAACAAGAAAACTTGCTGCAGCTCGTCGCTTATATAAAAAAAAAATAATTTTGATTTTGAAATTTACAATGTTTTAGACAAAAATTCCTAATTAACATAGGTTCTAAATCTTTGTTTGAAACTATCTGGATCCTTAATTTGATTCAAAACATCAAAAGAAAATCTAATTTAGTGAAGAACGAAATTATTGACTTTTTAAAATAAAATTTGACTCTTTAAATTCGAATTCAAAAAGGAAAATTGGAACTTAGAAACTTACAGATAGTTTTCTGAGATCATTCCTAACAACTTTGCAATATTACATTTTTAAAATTGAATCAAATTCGATATATGGCTAAAAAGTTGAAGAACATGGGTTCGTGACTTGTTTTCTGAACTTTTCTGTTAAATCCCACCATCAATAGAAGTTAGAAGGGTTTGTAATTGATACTGTGAATGGAGAATCAAATGAATTAATCAATTGTGATGTTATCCGATTGTTTCATAATTCAAATACGTCGACATGATCAATTTGTAACAGAGAGGAGCAAATAAAAACAAATAAAAAGGTGAATTAGATTGATAGTAGCCTTTTGGATTATACTGAGAGTTGGTAATCACTGGTACACATTCGACAAAGGAATTTTATATTAAAAAAAATTTTGATAGCGAAGGGTAATGGATTTTACATGTTTATCTTCATTTAAACTATATAAATATTAATAACAATTAAGTATATTAATACAAATAATAACAACAATTATATAATTAATAATGATAATACTCTTAACAACAATGATAATAATAATTACTAATAACAATTTTATAATTGACATTAATAATAATAAATTATATTATTTCTATATAAATATTTATAATATTAATAATGATTTTAAATGATAAAAATAATAATCATAACAATAACTAAATTTATAATTTTTCTACTAATTATGATAATAATAATATTAGTGATATAACAAATTAAATATATCAACTTTCGTATATCTATATATTATATATTGAAACTAATAATATAACTAATACAGATATTAATATTAATATTAATAATAATAATGAAAGTAATGCTAATAGTATTAATTTATCATTTATATTCAAATTTATAATTTATTATAATACTATATTATTTTATGTATTATTATAAAATGACATTTATTGAATAGTTAATATTTATATAATATATATATATATATATTCTATAGAAATAATATATAGATTCATAACAACATATATATATATTTATTTTAACAATAATTTATACTAAATATCTTTTTACATTTTAAATTAATGTATACATTATTAATTCAAAATATTATGTAAATATATATATACTTATAATTATATTTATATATACAAATTTATTTACAAACAAGTATTCGTGAATCGTAGGTACAGTCAAAGGGTAGTTGAATATATGAACATCGTTTCAAAAAATTTTCTAGACTCAACATTACATGCTTTGCTTATCGTGTCGGAAACATATAAAGATTAAGTTTAAATTTGGTCAGAAATTCCCGGGTCGTCATAGTACCTACCCGTTAAAGAAATTTCGTCCCGAAATTTGAGTGAGGTGGTCATGGCTAACAATAAAAATGTTTTTATGACGAATATGAGTTGATAATTAGAGTTTTATCATCATTGAGTAATATAGATAATACAATTCGATTGATTGAAGCAGGTGAGTGAAGCTATCACAAAATAGTGAAATGAAGAAATAAAGATTCGTCTTATCTTTGACATAGTCATGGTTGAATTGAGAAAAAATAATAATAAAAAAAGGTGCGTCTTGTCTTTTGACGTTGCCTTGGTTGAATTCCGGAATTCAAGGGATTTAAAGAAAATCTTGGAAATCTATAAGATCTGATTCTTATGGATTTATGAAAAATAAGATCTCTAAAATTAAATGCGATCATCTGTCTCGATTGATCTGTCTGGTATTTTCACTATAAATGAACTTCTTCCGTTCCATTACTTCTCACCACTTCCAATTTTTATATTTTAATTCATACTTTCAAATCATCAGTAAATATGATTCATCCAGTTTTAATTCTGGATATATTCCTGACCTTCATATCGACCATTCTCCTTTTTCATCTACTACCAGAGGAGTTTGTTTACTCCTACTATGCTCTTGGTGTAATTGTGTTTATCATACTCCCGTGTCTTTATATTGTTATTCGTACTGATATCCACGGTTTGTAATTTTGGTGTTGACATTGGGATTTATATTCTCCCTTATATTTCAAAGCTCTATGCTTTTGTTTTTTTCTCTTCCCGACTTTAAGTCAAGCGAATAATGGTCCAGAATTCGTAGATATAGTGTTTCGAATGATTATAATGTTCTAAACAGGAAGGAACTTGATAGCACGATTTGATTTTCAAATTTATCAACATCACGGAAGATAGAACCATCAAGAATACATTTTCTTAATTTGTTCAGGAGTTAAGTAGAATGAAAGAGTTATATAACATGGCACATGATGCCGTTATGATCAGTGAATCATCACGTTCCAATAGAAGCTCAGCATGACTTACTGTAATATAATCACGTTGATCAAGTGTCATTATATTATACTAACTCATGCATCAATTCCCAACATTACTTCAATAACATTCATATTTTAAGCTCGAAAGTTTACAGAATATAGAAACTAACAGTTTCTATATGATGTAATACTGATAGCACGAAGAGATTAATGATTTCAGATAAGAATAGTTATAAAAAAAAATATCTCCAGAAATATGAAGGATTTTATAATGAAAGATAGGATGATATCTTGGAATTTCTAATATCGATGTATGATGATGAAGATTTATCTGTAAAGGTTTAGATTCGAAAGCAAGGTATTCGCTAAAGATTTTATCAGAAACAGAATCATTTGGATTCTTTGAAGTCAAACTTATTCTTTACGATTTGTCCACGGCGTTCTTCATAGTTTTGCATAATCTGCTTTTCGGTACTAAATTTTCTATTGAATGTTTCCAATATAATGATACACAGGAAGCACGAAGAGGTATATAATTTCGGACGAGAATATTTATGAAAATATCCTCAGAAATATCGAAGATATTAATGATGATATTTTGGAATTTCTAAGTTCGATGGTTGATGGAGGAAGATTTTCTGCAAGATTTTAACATGACTTCGGGGCAAGATATTCTCTAAAGATTTCAACGGATCCAGAATTATCTGGATTCTATGAATTTAGGGTATGTTACTTGTATTTCTCCTTGGTTTCCTTTATGGTTAGCTCAATCCGCTTTCCAGTTCCAACTTTTCTGAGCTTTTCCAACATACTAATCTTTATCATCAAACTTTCAATGATTATGGTCGTTTACGGTTATCTACAGTTTTTGCTGCTTCATTCAGCTTTTTCAACATTCAGAGTATTGATTTGTGACTGAGTGCTTTTCAGAATTTCAGAATGAGAGATCATAATTCTAAGAGATAAATGTCATATATATAACTGTTGATGTAGATATGCTGTGAGTTTTCAAAGTACTGAGTGCTGATTCCGGGTAATTGGTATGGCAGTTCTCGTTACAAGATACGGGTGAGTATATGTTAGGGTTTCAATGAATAAATATAATGATTTGTCAGAGAGATTTAAGCCAAGAAGTAACGAGGTTGCTGGTATGTCTGCTGGTAATATGGTGGAATATAAAAGAATTCTCTGGTATCAAAAGGGTAATCGTATATATCAGGATTATAGTAAGGTTACTTCGAATGAAAAGTCGAAGTTGACTTGCTGAAGCTGTGACAAAATTGGCTACTTTGAAAAGGGATCGCAAAGTTGTTTTTGCTAATAAATGCCAAAGGATCTGACGCAGCTACGTTTTAAAATTTTACTCAGTTGCTGAGAGTTTCTCAGGTGCAATACTATATACATAAATCTTTCCTTCCGTAGATGAAGTGCGGTTGGTTCATCCTCTCGATTGAGGTGTTTTCAAGAATCATGAAAGGTTTAAATGCAGACTGTACTTGTCAAGATACAATGAGAAATCAAGTGGCAAACTTGAAGAATTGTTTAGTTTCCTATATTATAATCAATATTTTAATTCATTTTAATTGTCCAATGTCGGCAGTCCACAGTTGATAGTCCATAGTTGACAGTCCAATAATTCATATATAGTTTAATATATAATATTCAAATTGATTAATATGTATCGTGACCCGTGTACATGTCTCAGACTCAATCACAACATAAAGTATATATATTATTGTAGAATCAACCTCAACCCTGTATAGAGAACTCGATCATTACTGCATATAAAGTGTCTATGGTGATTCCAAATAATATATATAGATGCGTCGATATGATATGTCAAAACCTTGTATACGTGTCCCGATATTTAAAGTGCGTAAAATAAATAACAGAATTTAAATAATGATAAATAAAGTGCGTAAAGTAAATAACAGAAATTAAATGGCGATAAATAAAATTGCGAGAATGTAAATTTGCGATAATATAAATTGCGATAAATAAAATGTAATCAGTTAGCTAGGAACAGTTAGCTAGGATTTTGTTAGTGTGGATTCCTAACAAAATTTCTCATAGTTAATTTGTTTGTTTCTAACAAATTTTATTTTTGTCCAATGTTTTCTTCATTATGCCACTTGTTGGATTCTGATAGGTCAAAATCCAAATATGAAATTGAATGAAAATGGTTATTCTGCGGTGAACGGATTCGTATATATGTGGGTGTAAGTAGGATAGTAAATGAATGTTGAATCAGATTTGAAGAACGTACAATGTAACTTATTAATGTAAAATCTAAATATTCCTCGGGTATTACCTACCCGTTAAAATATTTTCACCATTAACAGTTTGTACAAAAGAATTTTTAATTACAATCTATATGAAAACATATATACATATATATTTTCTTCAGATGTAATCATGGATTTAATGAGTTAACATAATATTAACTCATTTAGTTTTCAGTTGGAACTAGAATAAATAATCTCTAAAACTTTAGAGATTACATATTCGCCATGTTGAACGAAGACAAATGAGGTAGAATGATATGTAGAACGAAGATCATACTCCAAGTACAGATGGTGATATTGAGGCATGGATTGTTGATGGTACTGATGCTGTTATTTATGGTACTACTGGTGCTGGTGATGTTGCTGAAGCTGGTACGTTTTGCACCATATTTTCCAAGGCAACAACTCGGGCTCGAAGCTCATTGACTTATTACTCCGGAATGGTTGTCGGTAGGAACGAGAGAATGAATAAAGTTTTAGAATTTTTGATATTATATTATCATTGCGTGGTATCCTGTAAATGAGTGTGAAAATGGTGTTTCGGATAGGTTCGCCGGTAAGTGCTTCAGGTTCTTCACCAAGAGGTGAATTTGGTTAATGGGAAAGGATCGCCTTATTCGCGTCTCCATGGATTAAATCGACTACGAACCCATCAGATGTATTGAGGATGGCTAATTGGTTGATTCATTCTGGTTATACTGTTTTCGGAGTTCGAGTGGAAATCTATATCGGAATAGCTGTCGGAATAACTATCGGAATAACTATCGAAATCTGAGGGACTCGAACTGGTTTAGGGATTCATCTCGTACGATCAGATGAAGGATTTTTGATAAGAAATAGATTATAGGATATAGATTAGTACCCTGCAGTACATAATTTACATATGCATATATAATACTAAAATCCCATAAGTTACGAAGGAATCTACGGAAGCTGTCAGGCATCGGTGACAATAACAGGTACGCTAAGATATGAATTAGCAGATATGCTAAGATATAAATTTTTGTCTATACACTAATCATGCAATTAATGCAATAAGATGTGTCTAGACTAAGGATGATAAGCAAGTGATTCTCTAAGAATGATAAGCAGGAAATTTGCGACATGAAATGATAAGCAAAACTTTTGACATGCAGACACGGTCAAAGTCCAGACTCACTAATGCATCCTAACGACTTATCAGTTAGACACACTAATGCAGACCCGGTTCACTAAGACCACCAACTGAGATACGTATACACTGGGTCGTGGATTGATTGAAGATAATATTTATCGATTTATTTCTGTACATCTAACTGTGGACAACTAGTTGTAGGTTACTAACGAGGACAGCTGACTTAATAAACTTAAAACATCAAAATATATTAAAAGTGTTGTAAATATATTTTGAACATACTTTGATATATATGTATATATTGTTATAGGTTCGTGAATCAACCAGTGGCCAAGTCTTACTTCCCGACGAAGTAAAAATCTGTGAAAGTGAGTTATAGTCCCACTTTTAAAATCTAATATTTTTGGGATGAGAATACATGCAGGTTTTATAAATGATTTACAAAATAGACACAAGTACGTGAAACTACATTCTATGGTTGAATTATCGAAATCGAATATGCCCCTTTTTATTAAGTCTGGTAATCTAAGAATTAGGGAACAGACACCCTAATTGACGCGAATCCTAAAGATAGATCTATTGGGCCTAACAAACCCCATCCAAAGTACCGGATGCTTTAGTACTTCGAAATTTATATCATATCCGAAGGGTGTCCCGGAATGATGGGGATATTCTTATATATGCATCTTGTTAATGTCGGTTACCAGGTGTTCACCATATGAATGATTTTTATCTCTATGTATGGGATGTGTATTGAAATATGAAATCTTGTGGTCTATTGTTACGATTTGATATATATAGGTTAAACCTATAACTCACCAACATTTTTGTTGACGTTTAAAGCATGTTTATTCTCAGGTGAATACTAAGAGCTTCCGCTGTTGCATACTAAAATAAGGACAAGATTTGGAGTCCATGTTTGTATGATATTGTGTAAAAACTGCATTCAAGAAACTGATTTCAATGTAACATATTTGTATTGTAAACCATTATGTAATGGTCGTGTGTAAACAAGATATTTTAGATTATCATTATTTGATAATCTACGTAAACACTTTTAATATATTTTGATGTTTTAAGTTTATTAAGTCAGCTGTCCTCGTTAGTAACCTACAACTAGTTGTCCACAGTTAGATGTACAGAAATAAATCGATAAATATTATCTTGAATCAATCCACGACCCAGTGTATACATATCTCAGTATTGATCACAACTCAAACTATATATATTTTGGAATCAACCTCAACCCTGTATAGCTAACTCCAACATTCACATATAGAGTGTCTATGGTTGTTCCGAAATATATATAGATGTGTCGACATGATAGGTCGAAACATTGTATACGTGTCTATGGTATCTCAAGATTACATAATATACAATACAAGTTGATTAAGTTATGGTTGGAATAGATTTGTTACCAATTTTCACGTAGCTAAAATGAGAAAAATTATCCAATCATGTTTTACCCATAACTTCTTCATTTTAAATCCGTTTTGAGTGAATCAAATTACTATGGTTTCATATTGAACTCTATTTTATGAATCTAAACATAAAAAGTATAGGTTTATAGTCAGAAAAATAAGTTACAAGTCGTTTTTGTAAAGGTAGTCATTTCAGTCGAAAGAACGACGTCTAGATGACCATTTTAGAAAACATACTTTCACTTTGAGTTTAACCATAATTTTTGGATATAGTTTCATGTTCATAATAAAAATCATTTTCCCAGAATAACAACTTTTAAATCAAAGTTTATCATAGTTTTTAATTAACTAACCCAAAACAGCCCGCGGTGTTACTACGACGGCGTAAATCCGATTTTACGGTGTTTTTCGTGTTTCCAGGTTTTAAATCATTAAGTTAGCATATCATATAGATATAGAACATGTGTTTAGTTGATTTTAAAAGTCAAGTTAGAGGGATTAACTTTTATTTGCGAACAAGTTTAGAATTAACTAAACTATGTTCTAGTGATTACAAGTTTAAACCTTCGAATAAGATAGCTTTATATGTATGAATAGAATGATGTTATGAACATCATTACTACCTCAATTTCCTTGGATAAACCTACTGGAAATGAGAAAAATAGATCTAGCTTTAAAGGATCCTTGGATGGCTTGAAAGTTCTTGAAGCAGAATCATGACACGAAAACAATTTCAAGTAAGATTTCCACTTGAAATAAGATTGTTATAGTTATAGAAATTGAATTAAAGTTTGAATATGATTATTAACTAGTATTAGAAAGATAACCTACTGTAAGTAACAAAGGTTTCTTGATCTTGGATGATTACTTGGAATGGATTTAGAAAACTTGGAAGTAAACTTGCAATCTTGGAAGTATTCTTGATTTTATGAAACTAGAACTTTTGGAATTTATGAAGAACACTTAGAACTTGAAGATAGAACTTGAGAGAGATCAATTAGATGAAGAAAATTGAAGAATGAAAGTGTTTGTAGGTGTTTTTGGTCGTTGGTGTATGGATTAGATATAAAGGATATGTAATTTTGTTTTCATGTAAATAAGTCATGAATGATTACTCATATTTTTGTAATTTTATGAGATATTTCATGCTAGTTGCCAAATGATGGTTCCCACATGTGTTAGGTGACTCACATGGGCTGCTAAGGGCTGATCATTGGAGTGTATATACCAATAGTACATACATCTAAAAGCTGTGTATTGTACGAGTACGAATACGGGTGCATACGAGTAGAATTGTTGATGAAACTGAATGAGGATGTAATTGTAAGCATTTTTGTTAAGTAGAAGTACTTTGATAAGTGTCTTGAAGTCTTTCAAAAGTGTATAAATACATATTAAAACACTACATGTATATACATTTTAACTGAGTCGTTAAGTCATCGTTAGTCGTTACATGTAAATGTTGTTTTGAAACCTTTAGGTTAACGATCTTGTTGAATGTTGTTAACCCATTGTTTATTATAACAAATGAGATGTTAAATTGTTATATTATCATGATATTATGATATATAATATATCTTAGTATGATATATATACAGTTAAATGCCGTTACAACGATAATCGTTACATATATGTCTCGTTTCGAAATCATTAAGTTAGTAGTCTTATTTTTACATATGTATTTCATTGTTAATACACTTAATAATATATTTACTTATCATTTAACATAATTAACCAAGTGTATCAATATCTTAATATGATTCATATGTACCTAGTAAGACGTTGTTATAACGATAATCGTTATATATATCGTTTTCGAGTTTCTTAAATTAATAGTCTCATTTTTATGTGTATAACTCATTGTTAAAATACCTAATGAGATACATACTTATAATAAAATCATGTTAACTATATATATAACCATATATATGTCATCATATAGTTTTTACAAGTTTTAACCTTCGTGAATCACCGGTCAACTTGGGTGGTCAATTGTCTATATGAAACATATTTCAATTAATCAAGTCTTAACAAGTTTGATTGCTTAACATGTTGGAAACATTTAATCATGTAAATATCAATCTCAATTAATATATATAAACATGGAAAAGTTCGGGTCACTACAGTACCTACCCGTTAAATAAATTTCGTCCCGAAATTTTAAGCTGTTGAAGGTGTTGACGAATCTTCTGGAAATAGATGCGGGTATTTCTTCTTCATCTGATCTTCACGCTCCCAGGTGAACTCGGCTCCTCTACGAGCATTCCATCGAACCTTAACAATCGGTATCTTGTTTTGTTTAAGTCTCTTAACCTCACGATCCATTATTTCGACGGGTTCTTCAATGAATTGAAGTTTTTCCATGATTTGGATTTCATCTAACGGAATAGTGAGATCTTCTTTAGCAAAACATTTCTTCAAATTCGAGACGTGGAAAGTGTTATGTACAGCCGCGAGTTGTTGAGGTAACTCAAGTCGGTAAGCTACTGGTCCGACACGATCAATAATCTTGAATGATCCAATATACCTTGGATTTTATTTCCCTCGTTTACCAAATCGAACAACGCCTTTCCAAGGTGCAACTTTAAGCATGACCATCTCTCCAATTTCAAATTCTATATCTTTTCTTTTAATGTCAGCGTAGCTCTTTTGTCGACTTTGGGCGGTTTTCAACCGTTGTTGAATTTGGATGATCTTCTAGGTAGTTTCTTGTATAATCTCCGGACCCGTAATCTGTCTATCCCCCACTTCACTCCAACAAATCAGAGACCTGCACTTTCTACCATAAAGTGCTTCAAACAGCGCCATCTCAATGCTTGAATGGTAGCTGTTGTTGTAGGAAAATTCTGCTAACGGTAGATGTCGATCCCAACTGTTTCCGAAATCAATAACACATGCTCGTAGCATGTCTTCAAGAGTTTGTATCATCCTTTTACTCTGCTCATCAGTTTGTGGATGATAGGCAGTACTCATGTCTAGACGAGTTCCTAATGCTTCCTGTAATGTCTGCCAGAATCTTGAAATAAATCTGCCATCCCTATCAGAGATAATAGAGATTGGTATTCCATGTCTGGAGACGACTTCCTTCAAATACAGTCGTGCTAACTTCTCCATCTTGTCATCTTCTCTTATTGGCAGGAAGTGTGCTGATTTGGTGAGACGATCAACTATTACCCAAATAGTATCAAAACCACTTGCAGTCCTTGGCAATTTAGTGATGAAATCCATGGTAATGTTTTCCCATTTCCATTCTGGGATTTCGGGTTGTTGAAGTAGACGTGATGGTTTCTGATGCTCAGCTTTGACCTTAGAACACGTCAAACATTCTCCTACGTATTTAGCAACATCGGCTTTCATACCCGGCCACCAAAAATATTTCTTGAGATCCTTGTACATCTTCTCCGTTCCAGGATGTATTGAGTATCTGGTTTTATGAGCTTCTCTAAGTACCATTTCTCTCATATCTCCAAATTTTGGTACCCAAATCCTTTCAGCCCTATACCGGGTTTCGTCTTCTAGAATATTAAGATGCTTCTCCGATCCTTTGGGTATTTCATCCTTTAAATTTCCCTCTTTTAAAACTCCTTGTTGCGCCTCCTTTATTTGAGTAGTAAGGTTAGTGTGAATCATTATATTCATAGATTTTACTCGAATGGGTTCTCTGTCCTTTCTGCTCAAGGAGTCGGCTACCACATTTTCCTTCCCCGGGTGGTAATGAATCTCAAAGTCGTAATCATTCAACAATTCAATCCACCTACGCTGCCTCATATTCAGTTGTTTCTGATTAAATATGTGTTGAAGAATTTTGTGGTCGGTATATATAATACTTTTGACCCCATATAAGTAGTGCCTCCAAGTCTTTAATGCAAAAACAACCGTGCCTAATTCCAAATCATGCGTCGTATAATTTTGTTCATGAATCTTCAATTGTCTAAACGCATAAGCAATCACCTTCGTTCGTTGCATTAATACACAACCGAGACCTTGCTTTGATGCGTCACAATAAATCACAAAATCATCATTCCCTTCAGGCAATGACAATATAGGTGCCGTAGTTAGCTTTTTCTTCAATAATTGAAACGCTTTCTCTTGTTCATCATTCCATTCAAATTTCTTCCCTTTATGCGTTAATGCAGTCAAGGGTTTTGCTATTCTGGAAAAGTCTTGGATTAACCTTCTGTAGTAACCAGCTAGTCCTAAAAACTGGCGTATGTGTTTCGGAGTTTTCGGGGTCTCCCACTTTTCAACAGTTTCTATCTTTGCCGGATCCACCTTAATACCTTCTTTGTTCACTATGTGACCGAGGAATTGAACTTCTTCCAACCAAAATGCACACTTTGAAAACTTAGCATACAATTCTTCCTTCCTCAATACTTCTAACACCTTTCTCAAATGTTCACCGTGTTCTTGGTCATTCTTTGAGTAAATAAGTATGTCATCAATGAAAACAATGACAAACTTGTCAAGGTATGGTCCACACACTCGGTTCATAAGGTCCATGAACACAGCTGGTGCATTAGTTAAACCAAACGGCATGACCATAAACTCGTAATGACCGTAACGTGTTCTAAAAGCAGTCTTTGGAATATCATCTTCTTTCACCCGCATTTGATGATACCCGGAACGTAAGTCAATCTTTGAATAAACAGACGAGCCTTGTAGTTGATCAAATAAGTCGTCGATTCTCGGTAGTGGGTAGCGGTTCTTGATTGTAAGTTTGTTCAACTCTCGGTAGTCGATACACAACCTGAATGTACCATCTTTCTTCTTGACAAACAAAACAGGAGCTCCCCACGGTGATGTGCTTGGTCGAATGAAACCACGCTCTAAAAGTTCTTGTAATTGGCTTTGCAGTTCTTTCATCTCGCTGGGTGCGAGTCTGTAAGGAGCACGAGCTATTGGTGCAGCTCCTGGTACAAGATCTATTTGAAATTCAACAGATCGATGTGGGGGTAATCCCGGTAATTCTTTCGGAAATACATCGGGAAATTCTTTTGCAATGGGAACATCATTGATGCTCTTTTCTTCAGTTTGTACTTTCTCGACGTGTGCTAGAACAGCATAGCAACTTTTTCTTATTAGTTTTTGTGCCTTCAAATTACTAATAAGATGTAGCTTCGTGTTGCCCTTTTCTCCGTACACCATTAAGGGTTTTCCTTTTTCTCGTATAATGCGAATTGCATTTTTGTAACAAACGATCTCTGCTTTCACTTCTTTCAACCAGTCCATACCGATTATCGCATCAAAACTCCCTAACTCTACTGGTATCAAATCAATCTTAAATGTTTCGCTAACCAGTTTAATTTCTCGATTCCGACATATATTATCTGCTGAAATTAATTTACCATTTGCTAATTCGAGTAAAAATTTACTATCCAAAGGCGTCAATGGACAACTTAATTTAGCACAAAAATCTCTACTCATATAGCTTCTATCCGCACCCGAATCAAATAAAACGTAAGCAGATTTATTGTCAATAAGAAACGTACCCGTAACAAGCTCCGGGTCTTCCTGTGCCTCTGCCGCATTAATATTGAAAACTCTTCCGCGGCCTTGTCCATTCGTGTTCTCCTGGTTCGGGTAATTTCTAATAATGTGGCCCGGTTTTCCACATTTATAACAAACTACATTGGCATAACTTGCTCCGACACTACTTGCTCCACCATTACTCATTCCGACACCATTTGTTCCTTTCGTTCTGTTAACCCCTGGTCCGTAGACCTCACACTTCGCCGCGCTATGACCATTTCTTTTACACTTGTTGCAAAATTTGGTGCAGAACCCCGAGTGATACTTTTCACACCTTTGGCATAGCTGCTTCTGATTGTTGTTGTTGTTGCGGTTATTATTGTTGTGGAGATGATTGTTGTAGTTGTTGTTGTTGTTGTTGTTGTTGTTGTTGTTGTTGTTGTTGTTGTTATTGTTGGTCCGTTTTTTGTAGTTGCGATTGATGTTGCGATTGTTGGGATAATTGTTGCGATTATTGTTGTAATTGCTGTTGTTGTTGTAATGGTGATTCTTATCACCGTTTTCCTCCCACTTTCTTTTGACTTGCTTCACATTGGCCTCTTCAGCAGTCTGTTCTTTAATTCTTTCTTCAATCTGGTTCACTAGTTTGTGAGCCATTCTACATGCCTGTTGTATGGAGGTGGGCTCGTGTGAACTTATATCTTCTTGGATTCTTTCCGGTAATCCTTTCACAAATGCGTTGATCTTCTCTTCCTCATCTTCGAATGCTCCCGGACACAATAGGCACAATTCTGTGAATCGTCTTTCGTACGTGGTAATATCAAATCCTTGGGTTCGTAACCCTCTAAGTTCTGTCTTGAGCTTATTGACCTCGGTTCTGGGACGGTACTTCTCGTTCATCAAGTGCTTGAATTCTGACCACGGTAGTGCGTAAGCATCATCTTGTCCCACTTGCTCTAGATAGGTATTCCACCATGTTAATGCAGAACCTGTGAAGGTATGCGTAGCGTACTTCACTTTGTCCTCTTCAGTACACTTACTTATGGCAAACACCGATTCGACCTTCTCGGTCCACCGTTTCAATCCGATCGGTCCTTCGGTTCCATCAAATTCCAAAGGTTTGCAGGTAGTGAATTCTTTGTAGGTGTATCCTACACGATTTCCTGTACTGCTAGATCCAAGGTTATTGTTGGTATGTAGCGCAGCCTGTACTGCGGCTATGTTTGAAGCTAGAAAAGTATGGAATTCCTCTTCATTCATATTCACGGTGTGTCGAGTAGTCGGTGCCATTTCCTTCAAAATAGTCAAATGGAACAAGTTAATCATACAGAATATTAAGAGTAGTTAATAGTATTTCGTAGCATAATATGAACTCATTTATAAAAGCTTTTTCTTCATATTAGAGTTTTATAAGTTTAAATTCGGGTAGTACCTACCTGTTAAGTTCATACTTAGTAGCTAATATACAATTCAACTACTATAATTCTATATGAAAAACTGATTATAATAATATTTCGCGTTCAAACTTTTACACAATATTTTACAAACTTACAATACCGCTTATTTTACATATAGCATGAAATATAGCACACAATAAATTTGATACAAGATGGTTGTGAAGATAATTCTAGCTAGTACACAAGTCGTTCAGCAAAGGCAATAAAGACACGTAATTCATACGTCCAGAAACAAGTCATGCATTCTGGTTTTACTAGGATTACTTCCCATCCTTGGTCTTGTGGAACATAACCGTTATGGCCGTTGATAAGACAGCATGTTGTAACGTCGTCAAAGGGACGAGGGATACGTAATATCCAATAGTCCCGTAACAATCTAAAAACCTCATTTCTTACCCCAATTACCGACTCCGTCACTTGTGGGAACGTTTTGTTTAATAGTTGTAGCCCGATGTTCTTGTTCTCACTTTGGTGAGAAGCGAACATTACTAACCCGTAAGCATAGCATGCTTCTTTATGTTGCATGTTAGCCACTTTTTCTAAATCATGAAGTCCTATATTCGGATACATTGAGTCAAAATAATTTCTTAACCCGTTGCGTAAAATAGCATTTGGGTTCCCCGCAATATATGCGTCAAAGTAAACACATCGTAACTTATGGGTTTCCGAATGTGATATCCCCCATCTTTCAAACGAAAGTCTCTTATAAACCAAGACATTCTTGGAACGTTCTTCACCAATTGATAACAAATCTATTCCAACCATAACTTAATCAACTTGTATTGTATATTATGTAATCTTGAGATACCATAGACACGTATACAATGTTTCGACCTATCATGTCGACACATCTATATATATTTCGGAACAACCATAGACACTATATATGTGAATGTTGGAGTTAGCTATACAGGATTGAGGTTAATTCCAAAATATATATAGTTTGAGTTGTGATCAATACTGAGATACGTATACACTGGGTCGTGGATTGATTCAAGATAATATTTATCGATTTATTTCTGTACATCTAACTGTGGACAACTAGTTGTAGGTTACTAACGAGGACAGCTGACTTAATAAACTTAAAACATCAAAATATATTAAAAGTGTTGTAAATATATTTTGAACATACTTTGATATATATGTATATATTTTTATAGGTTTGTGAATCAACCAGTGGCCAAGTCTTACTTCTCGACGAAGTAAAAATATGTGAATGTGAGTTATAGTCCCACTTTTAAAATCTAATATTTTTGGGATGAGAATACATGCATGTTTTATAAATGATTTACAAAATAGACACAAGTACGTGAAACTACATTCTATGGTTGAATTATCGAAATCGAATATGCCCCTTTTTATTAAGTCTGGTAATCTAAGAATTAGGGAACAGACACCCTAATTGACGCGAATCCTAAAGATAGATCTATTGGGCCTAACAAACCCCATCCAAAGTACCGGATGCTTTAGTACTTCGAAATTTATATCATATCTGAAGGGTGTCCCGGAATGATGGGGATATTCTTATATATGCATCTTGTTAATGTCGGTTACCAGATGTTCACCATATGAATGATTTTTATCTCTATGTATGGGATGTGTATTGAAATATGAAATCTTGTGGTCTATTGTTACGATTTGATATATGTAGGTTAAACCTATAACTTACCAACACTTTTGTTGACGTTTAAAGCATGTTTATTCTCAGGTGAATACTAAGAGCTTCCGCTGTTGCATACTAAAACCAACTGAAAGGACCCGTTCATATACATTATAAACGATTCACAATAGTTGATTACATCGCGAGGTATTTGACCTCTATATGATACATTTTACAAACATTGCATTTGTTTTTAAAAGACAAACTTTCTTTACATCGAAAATTGACAGGCATGCATATCATTTCATAATATCCACTATCCAACTATAACTTGACTTAATAATAATAATCTTTAATAAACTCAATGACTTGAATGCAACGTTCTTCGAAATATGCCATGAAAGACTCCAATTAATATCTTTAAAATGAGCAAATGCACAGCGGAAGATTTCTTTAATACCTGAGAATAAACATGCTTTAAAGTGTCAACCAAAAGGTTGGTGAGTTCATTAGTTTATCATAATCATTCATTTTCATCATTTTAATAGACCACAAGAATTTCATTTCCAGTTCTCATAAATATACGTCCCTTGCATAGAGACAAAGATTATTCATATGGATTGAACACCTGGTAACCGACATTCACAATATGCATATAAGAATATCCCCATCATTCCGGGATCCTCCTTCGGACATGATATAAATTTCGAAGTACTAAAGCATCCGGTACTTTGGATGGGGCTTGTTGGGCCCAATAGATCTATCTTTAGGATTCGCGTCAATTAGGGTGTCTGTTCCTTAATTCTTAGATTACCAGACTTAATAAAAAGGGGCATATTTGATTTCGATAATTCAACCATAGAATGTAGTTTCACGTACTTGTGTCTATTTTGTAAAACATTTATAAATATTGCGCATGTATTCTCAGCCCAAAAATATAAAGGGTAAAAAGGCAAATGAAACTTACCATACTGTATTTCGTAGTGAAAATACATATAACGTCATTGAACTAGTGCAAGGTTGACCTCGGATTCACGAACCTAAATTAATTATATATAATTATATGTTGGTCAATATTTGTCTAACAATTAGGTCAGGTCATAGTGTACCACAATCCTAATGCTCGAGACTAATATGCAAAAGTCAACAAAAGTCAATTTGACTCAAAATGATTTCCAAAATTTATACATGATTATAATATATTTTAAATATCGTCGTTTTATATTTTTAAATATTTTAAAAGATTTATTAGAGTAAATAATATAATTCATTTATTAATAAATAAAATTTTATATTAAAATTTATATAATAAAATATACTTTTATATATATTAAGTAATAAAATTTATAGGGTTCATTTAATATCATAAAGATAATATGATAGGTATTATTAAAGTAATTTATTACACGTAGTAAAATATGTTTGTATTACATATTTATTTGATAAAATAATATCTATAATGTTAGTATGTAAAAGTTGTATTATTTTGTAATAATAATTATTATTATAAAAATATCAATATTTATAATTACTAAGATGATATTATGATAAAACGATAATTCTAATTATGATAACTTTAATATTTTCGATAATTTTTAATATTATCTTTAAAATAATAATTCTATTTAAAATGATAATAAAAATGATATTTTATAGTAACAATGACATTTCTATTAAAATGATAATTTTTGTTAAAATGATAATTTTTCTTAAAATGATAGTTTTGATACTAACGATACTTTTAATAATAATAGTAATGATACAAATAATAAGAACGATAATTTTATCTAAATCAATATCTTATAATATTTTAATTTTATCATGATACTCTTACTCATTATTTCCTAATCGTTTCGTTTAATAGCTTTTAATCGTCTTTTATATCGTGTTCATAATAATGATAATAATAGTAATCAAAATAATTAGGTGTTACTAATATTAGTTTTAATTACAATAATACTAATAATGATAATTACTATGACATTATTAACGATAATGATAATATAATAATAATAATAACAATAACCATTTTTAAATAATGATATATATATATATTAATAATGATAATAATAATAATGATAATAATAATAATAATAATTAGATAATAATAATAATAATAATAATACTAATTATAACTTTAATGATAATAACGATAGTAATAATAATAAAAATAACAATTTTTAATGATAAATCCTTTTATTGATAAAGATAATAATAATAATAATAATAATAATAATAATAATAATAATAATAATAATAATAATAATAATAATAATAATAATAATAATAATAATAATAATAATAATAATAATAAGATAAAACTAGAACGACGATAATAACGACGATAATAATATCATTTTTAATAATAATACAAACATTCGATGGACTATAACTTCAAATACGTTCATCGAAATGATTCGATATCTAAATGAAAAGTTCTTAATTTTTCGCTAGCTTTCCAACGACATGCATATCTTATACCTTATCTCAGTCGCATATATAACTAATTCAGGATTCAACATAACCTAAGTAAAGGCAATATCAAAAGTACAAACATGCATAATCCTATATACTCGAGCACTAGTCAGGGATACACTATTAGTATATAAAAGTTAAATTATGAGTACTCACGTATCAATATTGAGATTCAATATTGCAGGAAAGGTACGTAGACGCAACGGAGATGATAAACACTATATTGACCTCACGAGCATACCCATGAACCATACCCAATCACCTCCATAGCTATAACCCATAATTTCCTTAATTCAATCCCACTCGAAAAACAATTTCGAAATCACTCGGACAGCACTCCGACGTAATATTTTATGTATACTAATAATATCTTGAAATAATACGGAGTAAATATATATATGTAAATCGATTGAGAGAGTTTAGAAAAAAAATATTTTCAAGTTTCTATGAAATAATGAAACCTATTGAATTCTATTTATAATAGATTTTTGAATTATTAAAGTGAATTATTAAAGTATGAATTATTAAAGTGAATTATTAAAGTATAAATTATTAAAGTGAATTATTAAAGTGTGAATTATTAAAGTATGAATTATTAAAGTGAATTATTAAAGTATGAATTATTAAAGTGAATTATTAAAGTTAAAGTAAAAATAAAGTAAAGGTAAAGTTTAAGTATAGTAAAAGTATAAAACTATGTACGTATAATACGCGTATAAATATATATAATATTAATTTAAATCGTTATATATATTTAATAAAATAAAATATAAATATCGTTATTTTTATCATACTGGTTAAGTAATGAGTTGTCAAAAGTGGTTCTAGATATTTATAAAAGTTATATACGTTTTAATAATAAAGTTCTTTTTAAACTGAAAACGTTTTTGTACGTTTGAAACTAAATCAAATAAATATAATAATTTTGTTTTCCAAAACCAAATATATTTTTAAGAATCATTTTGTTTAAAGGTTAAAATAATGGAAATCGTTATATCATAAAATGTTTTAGAAAAGTAGAATCATATATATTCATAATAGGTTTCAAGTTTTTAAATTACAGTCTGTTGGTGAAGCATGGGATAAAGTTCAAAGGTTAAATAAACGTATGAAATCATCTTAATGAAAAATGTCGAGTTACTTAACTTGTCGATATTCAACATCTAAGTTAGTTACACCTCACGTTCTTACTTATAAATCACTTTACCATTTTTCGAATGTTGTCAAAAAGAATAGATTTCTTAAATCACAGTGGACCTCATAACATAGACCCGTAATCATATCACAATGTATCTAATAAATCAATCATTTGATATTATCTTCTAATTCCATCGATAAACATATTGAAACAAATACGTTCATGTAAAGTATTATACGTTTAATACTTTATTAATATTCTCAAGTTATAATATATATATATATATATACATATTTATTTATATATAACGGTTCGTGAATCGTCGAAATTTGGTCGAGGTTATAATGAATGTATGAACACAATTTAAAATTCTTGAGATTTAACTTTACAAACTTTGCTTATCGTGTCAGAATAATATAAATATAAAGTTTAAATTTGGTTGGAAATTTCCGGGTTGTCACAGTACCTACCCGTTAAAGAAATTTCGTCCCGAAATTTGAGTGGAAAGGTCGTGAATGATAATAAGTATGTTTTCATGATGCATACAGGCTGAAAATTAGAGTTTTATCATCAGCGAATAATTTGGATAACCAATCCATTTATATGAAGAGTACGAATGAAGCTAACATAGAAGAGTGAAATGAGTAAGTGTAGATTCATCTTATTATTTGACGTAGATATGGTTGATTTCCAGATTTCAGGGGATTTGAAGAAAATCTTTATAATAAGATTTGATTCACCGGTAACAAAGGGAATTAGGATCCGCTTTAAATGCGATCGTCCATTTTAATTGTTCTGTCGGAGATTTTCTTATAAATTTACCTCCTTCGTTTTCTTACAACTCACACCTTCTGTTGATGCATTTTATGAAAGTCCCTAGACATCTACCCACGTCCATTGCAGGTACAACAGTTTACAGGCCACCATGATCGTTCGTTATTATCCTATCCGTGTTTGTATGTGGTTACAGGAACTGCAGGAACGAGATTTGGATGTTTGACTATGTTAAACTTAGTCAGACGTCCGAGTGAAGCCTCACTCGTACGGCTGACAGGCTCATACGCACGGTTGATGCTGAGCTAAATCACAATTACAACCTAAATGAGAAGACACGAGTGAGTGATCACCCGTATGGCTGATGAAGCCAACTCGTATGTGTGATGGATGAATCGTACGGGTGAGTCAACAGCAGGGGTATATAAAGTCTTATGTTCTTCATTTTAGGTTAAGCCTCTCATTTGTTACACACACTCAGATCTGGTGAGCTCCTCTGATTCTCTCTCAACCCAAATCACCCAGGTGGTGAATAATAGCTCTAGGTGCTGATCTAATCACACTTGATTTAGTTGTGGTATGACTAAATTAATCCCAAAAAGCTTAACCTATTCACTAGAGGTTTTGATTCACTTATTCCGTCATTGTGTGAGTTAAATCTGTTGATTTCTAAGTTCCTAGTCATGTTTCATCACCTTCTATTCTTTCCCCCTCAACTCATATTTTAAAGTATTCATCAATATGCTCCATCAGTTCTGATTCTCGATATACTTCTAACTTTCATATCGGTCATTCTTCTTTTTCATCTACCGCCAGAAGATTCTATTTACTTCTACTATACTCTTGGGTTTATAGTGTTTCTAGTTATCCCGTGTCTTTATATTGCTATATGCATCGATATATATGGTTTATAACTTTTGGTTTGTCGTTGGGCTTTATATCTTCCCTTATATTTCAAAGTCTCTGTTTCTATCTTCTATAATCATTGTCATCCACAGTTAATGCTCTCTTTTATTTGCTGCAATTTATACCCCAATTTCTATTTCGGAGTTTTGTCCTTTCGTTTCTTCTTCTTGCGATTAAGCACCGCTTGTAATGGTCCAGAATTTGCAGATATGAATTTTGGAATGAACATTGTTAATGTTCTAGGAAGAAAATTGTAATGGCACGATCTTGACTTGTCAAATTACCAGAATACCTCAGAAAAATCCGAATCATCAAGAAATATTTTCTTGATATTTTAGAGGTTAAATAGAATACAAGAGTCATATAACATGGCACATGATGATGTTATGATCTGTGAATCACCACGTTCCATTTAGAAACTCAGCATGAATTACTGTAATATAATCACGTTGATCAAGTGTCATTATATTATACTAACTCATGCTTCAGTTTCCAACACTACTTCAAAAACATTCATATTTTAAACTCAAAGGTTTACAGAGTATAGGAACTAAACAGTTTCCTTTTTGATGTAATACAGATAGCGCAAAGAGATAAATGATTCTAGATAAGAATAGTTATGAAAATATCTTCAGAAATATGGAGGATATTTATAATGAAAGATACGATGATATCTTAGAATTTCTAATATAAGAGGATGATGAAGTATATTGTCTGTAAGGGTTTAGTGTCAGGAGCAAGGTATTCATTAATGACTTCAGCAGACACTGAATCATTTGGATTCTTTGAAGGTAGGTTCAGTCTTTGTGATTTATCCACAGCCTCCTTCATACTTTGCTCAATCCGTTTTCCAGTTCCAAAACTTCTCTATTTCTGAGCTTTGCTAATACACTAATCTTTATCATCAAACTTTTTACTGCTAAGGTCGTTTACAGTTTTTGTTGCTTCATCAGCATTTCGAGAACTAGTTCGCGGTTCAGAGTGTTTTTCAGAAACTTCACATTCGAAGTATGTAAGCCTTGGAAATAGACGTTATGTATAACTGTTGGCTTCAACATGCTGTGAGATTTCAAAATACTGATTGCTAATTCCCAATGATTCGTATGGCAATTCTCGTTACAAGAGGCAGATGAGTAAATGATGAGGTTTCGATAAATATAATGATTCTTCGGAATGCCTAAGATCAGTGAAGTTGTTGGTAAGTTTATTAGTAATGTGGTGGAATATGAAAGGTTCTCCGGTAACAAAAGGGTAATCACATATATCAAAATTATGATAAGGTTACTCCGAATGAAAAAATCGAAGTTGTCTTGCTGGAGCTGTGATATAATTTGCTACTTTGCAAAGGAATTGCAAGGTTATTTTTGCTAATAAATGCCAAAAGATCTGACACAGATATGTGTTGAATTATGACTTTGGTTTCGAGAGCTTTTTAAGTACATAACTTTGGGTAATATGTGGTTGGATCATCATCTCGATTGCTCATTATTTGAAGTGTCTTCAGAGATTTTCGAAGGGTTTGAACACAGATTGTAATCGTTTGTATACATTTGATGTTCTAACACACTTAGTGAACCGGGTCTGCATTAGTGTGTCTAACTGATAAGTCATTAGGATGCATTAGTGAGTCTGGACTTTGACCGTGTCTGCATGTCAAAAGTTTTGCTTATCATTTCATGTCGCAAATTTCCTGCTTATCATTCTTAGAGAATCACTTGCTTATCATCCTTAGTCTAGACACATCTTATTGCATTAATTGCATGATTAGTGTATAGACAAAAATTTATATCTTAGCATATCTGCTAATTCATATCTTAGCGTACCTGTTATTGTCACCGATGCCTGACAGCTTCCGTAGATTCCTCCGTAACTTATGGGATTTTAGTATTATATATGCATATGTAAATTATGTACTGCAGGGTACTAATCTATATCCTATAATCTATGTCTTATCGAAAATCCTTCATCTGATCGTACGAGATGAATCCCTAAACCAGTTCGAGTCCCTCAGATTTCGATAGTTATTCCGATAGTTATTCCGACAGCTATTCCGATATAGATTTCCACTCGAACTCCGAAAACAGTATAACCAGAATGAATCAACCAATTAGCCATCCTCAATACATCTGATGGGTTTGTAGTCGACTTAATCCATGGAGACGCGAATAAGGCGATCCTTTCCCATTAACCAAATTCACCTCTTGGTGAAGAACCTGAAGCACTTACCGGCAAACCTATCCGAAACACCATTTTCACACTCATTTACAGGATACCACGCAATGATAATATAATATCAAAAATTCTAAAACTTTATTCATTCTCTCGTTCCTACCGACAACCATTCCGGAGTAATAAGTCAACGAGCTTCGAGCCCGAGTTGTAGCCTTGGAAAATATGGTGCAAAACGTACCAGCTTCAGCAACATCACCAGCACCAGTAGTACCATAAATAACAGCATCAGTACCATCAACAATCCATGCCTCAATATCACCATCTGTACTTCGAGTATGATCTTCGTTCTACATATCATTCTACCTCATTTGTCTTCGTTCAACATGGCGAATATGTAATCTCTAAAGTTTTAGAGATTATTTATTCTGGTTCCAACTGAAAACTAAATGAGTTAATATTATGTTAACTCATTAAATCCATGATTACATCTGAAGAAAATATATATGTATATATGTTTTCATAAAGATTGTAATTAAAAATTCTTTTGTACAAACTGTTAATGGTGAAAATATTTTAACGGCTAGGTAATACCCAAGGAATATTTAGATTTTACATTAATAAGTTACATTGTACGTTCTTCAAATCTGATTCAACATTCATTTACTATCCTACTTACACCCACAGATATACGAATCCGTTCACCGCAGAATAACCATTTTCATTCAATTTCATATTTGGATTTTGACCTATCAGAATCCAACAAGTGGCATAATGAAGAAAACATTGGACAAAAATAAAATTTGTTAGAAACAAACAAATTAACTATGAGAAATTTTGTTAGGAATCTACGCTAACAAAATCCTAGCTAACTGTTCCTAGCTAACTGATTACATTTTATTTATCGCAATTTATATTATCGCAAATTTACATTCTCGCAATTTTATTTATCGTCATTTAATTTCTGTTATTTACTTTACGCACTTTATTTATCATTATTTAAATTCTGTTATTTATTTTACGCACTTTAAATATCGGGACACGTATACAAGGTTTTGACATATCATATCGACACATCTATATATATTATTTGGAATCACCATAGACACTCTATATGCAGTAATGATCGAGTTCTCTATACAGGGTTGAGGTTGATTCTACAATAATATATATACTTTGAGTTGTGATTGAGTCTGAGACATGTAAACGGGTCACGATACATATTAATCAATTCGAATATTATATATTAAACTATATATGAATTATTGGACTGTCAACTGTGGACTATCAACTGTGGACTGCCGACATTGGACAATTAAAATGAATTAAAATATTGATTATAATATAGGAAACTAAACAATTCTTCAAGTTTGCCACTTGATTTCTCATTGTACCTTGACAAGTACAATCTGCATTCAAACCTTTCATGATTCTTGAAAACACCTCAATCGAGAGGATGAACAAACCGCACTTCATCTACGGAAGGAAAGATTTATGTATATAGTATTGCACCTGAGAAACTCTCAGCAACTGAGTAAAATTTTAAAACGTAGCTGCGTCAGATCCTTTGGCATTTATTAGCAAAAACAACTTTGCGATCCCTTTTCAAAGTAGCCAATTTTGTCACAGCTTCAGCAAGTCAACTTCGACTTTTCATTCGAAGTAACCTTACTATAATCCTGATATATACGATTACCCTTTTGATACCAGAGAATTCTTTTATATTCCACCATATTACCAGCAGACATACCAGCAACCTCGTTACTTCTTGGATTAAATCTCTCTGACAAATCATTATATTTATTCATTGAAACCCTAACATATACTCATCCGTATCTTGTAACGAGAACTGCCATACCAATTACTGGGAATCAGCACTCAGTACTTTGAAAACTCACAGCATATCTACATCAACAGTTATATATATGACATTTATCTCTTAGAATTATGATCTCTCATTCTGAAATTCTGAAAAGCACTCAGTCACAAATCAATACTCTGAATGTTGAAAAAGCTGAATGAAGCAGCAGAAACTGTAGATAACCGTAAACGACCATAATCATCGAAAGTTTGATGATAAAGATTAGTATGTTGGAAAAGCTCAGAAAAGTTGGAACTGGAAAGCGGATTGAGCTAACCATAAAGGAAACCAAGGAGAAATTCAAGTAACATACCCTAAATTCATAGAATCCAGATAATTCTGGATCCGTTGAAATCTTTAGAGAATATCTTGCCCCGAAGTCATGTTAAAATCTTGCGGAAAATCTTCCTCCATCAACCATCGAACTTAGAAATTCCAAAATATCATCATCAATATCTTCGATATTTCTGAGGATATTTTCATAAATATTCTCGTCCGAAATTATATACCTCTTCGTGCTTCCTGTGTATCATTATATTGGAAACATTCAATAGAAAATTTAGTACCGAAAAGCAGATTATGCGAAACTATGAAGAACGCCGTGGACAAATCGCAAAGAATAAGTTTGACTTCAAAGAATCCAAATGATTCTGTTTCTGATGAAATCTTTAGCGAATACCTTGCTTTCGAATCTAAACCTTTACGGATAAATCTTCATCATCATACATCGATATTAGAAATTCCAAGATATCATCGTATCTTTCATTATAAATATCCTCCATATTTCTGGAGATATTTTTTTATAACTATTCTTATCTGAAATCATTAATCTCTTCGTGCTATCCGTATTACATCATATAGAAACTGTTAGTTTCTATATTCTGTAAACTTTCGAGCTTAAAATATGAATGTTATTGAAGTAATGTTGGGAATTGATGCATGAGTTAGTATAATATAATGACACTTGATCAACGTGATTATATTACAGTAAGTCATGCTGAGCTTCTATTGGAACGTGATGATTCACTGATCATAACGTCATCATGTGCCATGTTATATAACTCTTTCATTCTACTTAACTCCTGAACAAATTAAGAAAATGTATTCTTGATGGTTCTATCTTCCGTGATGTTGATAAATTTGAAAATCAAATCGTGCTATCACGTTCCTTCCTGTTTAGAACATTATAATCATTCGAAACACTATATCTACGAATTCTGGACCATTATTCGCTTGACTTAAAGTCGGGAAGAGAAAAAAACAAAAGCATAGAGCTTTGAAATATAAGGGAGAATATAAATCCCAATGTCAACACCGAAATTACAAACCGTGGATATCGGTACGAATAACAATATAAAGACACGGGAGTATGATAAACACAATTACACCAAGAGCATAGTAGGAGTAAACAAACTCCTCTGGTAGTAGATGAAAAAGGAGAATGGTCGATATGAAGGTCAGGAATATATCCAGAATTAAAACTGGATGAATCATATTTACTGTTGATTTGAAAGTATGAATTAAAATATAAAAATTGGAAGTGGTGAGAAGTAATGGAACGGAAGAAGTTCATTTATAGTGAAAATACCAGACAGATCAATCGAGACAGATGATCGCATTTAATTATAGAGATCTTATTTTTCATAAATCCCTAAGAATCAGATCTTATAGATTTCCAAGATTTTCTTTAAATCCCTTGAATTCCGGAATTCAACCAAGGCAACGTCAAAAGACAAGACGCACCTTTTTTTTATTATTTTTTTTTCTCACTTCAACCATGACTACGTCAAAGATAAGACGAATCTTTATTTCTTCATTTCACTATTTTGTGATAGCTTCACTCACCTGCTTCAATCAATCGAATTGTATTATCTATATTACTCAATGATGATAAAACTCTAATTATCAACTCATATTCGTCATGAAAACATTTTTATTGTTAGCCATGACCACCTCACTCAAATTTCGGGACGAAATTTCTTTAACGGGTAGGTACTGTGACGACCCGGGAATTTCTGACCAAATTTAAACTTAATCTTTATATGTTTCCGACACGATAAGCAAAGCATGTAATGTTGAGTCTAGAAAAATTTTTGAAACGATGTTCATATATTCAACTACCCTTTGACTGTACCTACGATTCACGAATACTTGTTTGTAAATAAATTTGTATATATAAATATAATTATAAGTATATATATATATTTATATAATATTTTGAATTAATAATGTATACATTAATTTAAAATGTAAAAAGATATTTAGTATAAATTATTGTTAAAATAAATATATATATATATATGTTGTTATGAATCTATATATTATTTCTATAGAATATATATATATTATATAAATATTAACTATTCAATAAATGTCATTTTATAATAATACATAAAATAATATAGTATTATAATAAATTATAAATTTGAATATAAATGATAAATTATTACTATTAGCATTACTTTCATTATTATTATTATTAATATTAATATTAATATCTGTATTAGTTATATTATTAGTTTCAATATATAATATATAGATATACGAAAGTTGATATATTTAATTTGTTATATCACTAATATTATTATTATCATAATTAGTAGAAAAATTATAAATTTAGTTATTGTTATGATTATTATTTTTATCATTTAAAATCATTATTAATATTATAAATATTTATATAGAAATAATATAATTTATTATTATTAATGTCAATTATAAAATTGTTATTAGTAATTATTATTATCATTGTTGTTAAGAGTATTATCATTATTAATTATATAATTGTTGTTATTATTTGTATTAATATACTTAATTGTTATTAATATTTATATAGTTTAAATGAAGATAAATATGTAAAATCCATTACCCTTCGCTATCAAAATTTTTTTTAATGTAAAATTCCTTTGTCGAATGTGTACCAGTGATTGCCAACTCTCAGTATAATCCAAAAGGCTACTATCAATCTAATTCACCTTTTTATTTGTTTTTATTTGCTCCTCTCTGTTACAAATTGATCCTGTAGACGTATTTGAATTATGAACCAATCGGATAACATCACAATTGATTAATTCATTTGATTCTCCATTCACAGTATCAATTACAAACCCTTCTAACTTCTATTGATGGTGGGATTTAACAGAAAAGTTCAGAAAACAAGTCACGAACCCATGTTCTTCAACTTTTTAGCCATATATCGAATTTGATTCAATTTAAAAATGTAATATTGCAAAGTTGTTAGGAATGATCTCAGAAAACTATCTGTAAGTTTCTAAGTTCCAATTTTCCTTTTTGAATTCGAATTTAAAGAGTCAAATTTTATTTTAAAAAGTCAATAATTTCGTTCTTCACTAAATTAGATTTTCTTTTGATGTTTTGAATCAAATTAAGGATCCAGATAGTTTCAAACAAAGATTTAGAACCTATGTTAATTAGGAATTTTTGTCTAAAACATTGTAAATTTCAAAATCAAATTTTTTTTTTATATAAGCGACGAGCTGCAGCAAGTTTTCTTGTTATTTTTTTTTGTTTATTTTTAATCCAATTAATCACGTATACTTGTTTTGAGGTTGGATATTTAATCCTACAATCAGAGTAATTTATTTATTGTTGGAAGGATTGGTCACTGGATCGATGTGCTTGAGTAGATGAAGAAGGAAAAACTTAACAGAAATAATCAGAATATAATTAAAAGTGTTGGAGTTAAATCAGATAATGGGCATTAACCCAACGGTTAAAGGAGTGTGTAACGAGTGGGAGGTCTATGGTTCGAACCCTGGCAAGGACTTTTTTTTTTTGTGCTGTTTTCTTAGAGGTAGTCTCTTTATTTGTTTTATTATTATTATTATTATTATTATTATTATTATTATTATTATTATTATTATTATTATTATTATTATTATTATTATTATTATTATTATTATTATTATTTTATTATTTTATTGTTGTTGTTATGGTTGTTAAGTTATGTAATATTATTACTATCATAATACAAATAAATATCATTCTCATAATAGTAGCATTGTATCATTCTTTTTGTACTTTGACTGGTATTAAGAAACATAATAAATTATTATTAGTATTATTACCAGTATCATTAATATTGAGATAAGTACTATCATTATTAGTAACATAAATACTATTAGTAGTAATATTAACATTGTAGTTATGAGGATAAGAATTTGTATTATTATTATTACTTATAAAATCATTATTTTTATAGTTATTATTATTAGTAGTATATTCTCATTATAATCAAAAGTAACTTTTATTACTATTATTGATATTATGTTACCAAATAAATATTATATATATAAAATACATTTTTAGTAATATTACATATAAGTATTTAATAATCATATTAATATTTTATAGATAAATATTCATATATAACAACTTAAGTATTTTAATATAATACTAACCAAATATATATTAATATAACTATATAGATATTGGTTATTTTGAAAATATACACAAATTCAATATATATAACATATAAATTAAGATGTAATAAATGAATTTGTTCGGCTACATTTATGTGTATTAATAATTATACAAATTATATAGGTTCGTGAATCCGAGGCCGACCCTGCATTATTCAATGTCGTAATATGTATTTTTACTACAAAATACATTAGATGAGTTTCATTATTCCCTTTTTACATATATATTTTTGATAAGAATATCCCCTATCATTCCGGGACATCCATCAAACATGATAAAACAACATCGAAGTACTAAAGCATCCGCTACAACGGATGGGGTTTGTTGGGCCCAATAGATCTATCTTTAGAATTCGCGTCAATTAGTAGACTGGTTTACTAATTCTTAGGTTACCAAACAAAAAGGTGCATATTCGGCTTCGATCATTCAACCATATAATGTAGTTTCAATTACTTGTGTCTATTTCGTAAAACATTTATAAAAGCTGCATGTATTCTCATCCCAAAAATATTAGATTTTAAAAGTGAGACTATAACTCACTTTCACAGATTTTTACTTCGTCGGGAAGTAAGACTTGGCCACTGGTCGATTCACGAACCTATAACAAATATGTACATATATATCAAAATATGTTCAAAATATTTTTACAACATTTTTAATACGTTTTAGTGTTTTTAAGTTTATTAAGTCAGCTGTCCTCATTAGTAACCTACAACTAGTTGTCCATAGTTAGATGTACAGAAATAAATTGATATATATTATCTTGACCCAATCCACGACCCATTGTATACACGTCTCAGGCTAGATCACAACTCAAAGTATATATATTTTTGGAATCAACCTCAACCCTGTATAGCTAACTCCAACATTACTGCATATAGAGTGTCTATGGTTGTTCCAAATAATATATATAGATGGGTCGATATGATATGTCAAAAAATTTGCATACGTGTTTATGGTATCCCAAGATTACATAATATATTAGAATACATGTATAATACAATATGAGTTAGCTAGGATATGTAATATGGCCGAAACGGACGGTTTTTATTGCGCGGTGTCGTTAGGCCGCGGCACGCCAGGATCAGCCACTCGTGGGAGAGGGTACACTTTTAAATTTATATTTAGCGGGGCCTAAATCTTACTACTCCTTATAAGTAAGGGAAGTATGACCTAGAGTCGTATTTTTGAGATATCAGTAACATCGAACCTATATTTTAGCCTAAGATAGTTAGGGAGTAGTGGATATTTATTTTTAGGATTTTCTAATTTAATAAGGCAGATAAAGTAAATGCGATAAAATTTGTAATTCAGATACGGTTAAAGTAAGTGCATACTATGATTTCGTCAGTTATGTTACCGAGATTATGGAATGCTGGCTCATGAATAGGCAGAGGCCCTGTATTCATTACACTAGTCCTAAACACCCCTGTCATAAGACATGTCACTGGGTACTACGTTAGGCTTGAAGATTCTGAATAGACAGCAACGTCCCTTACCCCCGACGCCCGTACAGTCTGACTACAGGCATACACGTTCAGACGGCTAATCCAATTGAGCGACTCGGTTGGGTGACGTATTTGTTGGTCCCTTGATAACAACAGGAGTTTTGTAGAGGGGGGGGGGGGTGAATACAATTTCTTTTCAATTAACTAAACAGTTAAACTCGATTAGTATTCAAGCATTCAAATAAATAGAGTCACAGGTAATTTTCAACAGTTATTCTTTATTGATTGAATCACAAAGAATCACAACTATCCTTGGCGGAATGATAGTTGGTTGATACAGATTACCTAGATTATAGCTAAGAGGTAAACTAACAGCTATTACACGTTTTTGACTCTATAAAATAAACCCACACCACTAGTTGTAACAATAGTGGATACAACAATTTATAGTAGTCCTATTAACAGTGTAATGGTTCTATTGTCCACTGGTACATAGGATGTCTGTACTTGTGGAGACAACTATATCAGAGAGCATGCTCTCTTCTTTCCTCTTTGGTAGCTATTTGCAGGAACACCCCAATTCGGTTTGGCACCACTATTTGATTAAACAAATAGAATGTTGTGTTCCCTAGGTGATGACAAAGTATAACCCATGTCTGCATATGCGTTAACCTTCTGCATTCCCACGTGGTCTTGTAAGGTCACTTGTCAGCCGCCGACGCGTGTCCTTTTCTGTTCAACTTTGTCTTTGACTTCTGTTGAATAGTACCATTGATGTAGACCACTCGGGAAAACGACTATGCTTATAATGGAGCATAGTTGTCTTGTGTAGTGAGCTGCATTCCAGCTATGCTGGTTCTTCATTGCTGAGCCACTTCATGTTCTTGATTTACTGAGTACACATCCTGTGCTGATTGAAGAACACTGTCTACCTTGTGCTGGTAGACTGAGCAGCAAACTAAACACTCGACACAGCTACATCTGCTGTCTATACATGAACAAACTTGTGCTGACTGCACATAACACTTTAGTGCAAATAAATTACAGTTTTATCATAATTAAATCCTTAATTATTTTGGGGACTCAACAATCTCCCCCTATTTGATGATGACAAAACCTATGACATGTAGAGAAAATACTAAAGTCAGCACGGAGGGACAAAAAAAATAGGCAGTAAATTTGTCCCTTTTTAAGTTTGTTTTGGGATCTTTTGCTGAGTTATCTATATCTTATAATTTAATATGATTTTGAAGATAAAATCATTTCACTTTCATTGCAACACAATATGTACAGTAATTACAACAACATCAGAATGAAAAGTGAATTAAACAAAAGCTACAATTTGAGCACATAGGAGACTATCTATCTTTATCTTTTTCTCGTTCTTCTTCAGATAGCTCCTCTTGTTTGATTCTCCAGGCTTCAGGGAATAGATAAGGTAAATCAGCAGAGTCAAACACAGGGATATGAGGAGGTAGAATGATGGGGCCTTTTCCGGTTGGTCCTTCACCAGTGGATTGCTTTCCTTTAGGTTTTTGAGAGAGGAATTCATCTACATTCACCACTGGTGCATTCCCAAACCTTGTTGCTTTCTTGAAGAGCTGTTGGAGTTCAGATTTAAGTGTATTTTTGATAGCACTTTCACCTTTACCAATGAAATACTCCAAGATCTCCATCCATTCACTAAATCCAAGGGATCTTAACTCATCATAGTTTATTTTTTCTTGAACTTTATTCTCCCTTACAATATTGAACGCTCTTTTTGACCCTCTGTTTACTTTGATGATCCTGCTGGGATTGGATCTTCTATTCATCACATCACCATACCTACTCCTATAATAATGATCAGGAAATTCACTGGTATGAACAGATTCTATAGGAGCAGTAGCAGGTGCTTTCTCAGCAGCTTCAATCTTATCAAATGCCTTATCCTGTTCTTTAACAATGGCTTTGGCTAATTCTAGGGACTCAGCCTCTTGCTTTCTATCAACAGCCAATTTGTCTTCTATATCCTAGAGCCTTACCCTCTCAGTGAGTTCAGCATCAGCAGCCTCCCTTCTTTGAATTTCAGCTTGTAGACCCAACAAATACTCGTCGGCAGTGATTTTCAGGGATTTTGCTGTTTCAATCATCTTTCTACCCTCTTCAGTTCTAAGGGCAGCATGATACTCCCTTAGATCCATACCCAGCTGGTGAGCCTCTTGAAATTGAGCTTTCTCCTCATCAGTAGAGAGCCTTTGACCACTGTTGTTTAAGTATGCACCAATTTCAATGCCATAAGTCAAGGCAGTGATGTAGAGTGGCTGATCAAGGGGATGATACAGCAACCTAACTTGGCATATCCTTTCATTGATAGCAGCTTGTCTTTGCTCAAGCAATTTCTGTACAGTGATCTCCAGCCGGTAAGCATCTCTTTCATCTGGATTCATTTTAAATAAGTCTGGCTCACCACGGGTAACTGAATCATCTTCCCAAGTTCTGTGTTTACCATGACGTTTTGGGGAAGATGGAGGATACATGATTGATTCACCTATGCCAGATGAACTCACTGGAAACTGATTGACACGATTCTCCTTTGTTCTGTTAAAATAGGTGAGAGTCTGGGGAGAGATAGGTGATTGAACAAATAAATGATCTCCACTACCCCAGACTGTAAAGTCAGCAGGATTAACCGTATCATCATCTTGATTAGCACCCAGCTCAACCACCTTGGCTAGGTCTTCAACACTTGTAACACCCAGTAGCACACTCCTGGCTAGGTCTTCATTCACAGCACTCCTTGCTGTGTCTTCAGTACCAGCTGACTGATTAGTATCAGCTGGTACAACCACCTCAGTATATTCATCAGCTGCCTCAAATAAGGGTCCTTTCCTTAGGGGCTGATTGTCCCTAGGAGCAGATTTCACCCTTTATTTATCTATAGGCATGGGTTCAGCTGATGGTTCTTGTGTTGATACTGGCTCAAGTGGAGGCAGGTAGGTAACGATAGCAAGATGCTCCCCCTGAATATCATCATTATCAAGATTGATTGTTTCTGCTGGCTTATGTTGTGTAGCTGGCTGTGCAGAAGATGTTGGGCGGGAAGATGAGCTGGTTTCTAACATAGCATCTAACCACTTCATAAAAATGTCAGCTCTAAATCCTCTCCCTGACTCAGTAAATGCAAGATAATCTTTCATTTCTTCGGAAGTCATCCGTTTGATCCTATCTACTCGCTCAGCATACAGTTTTGCCCTCTTTTTGTCGTATTTGACCATGAGTTTGGCATTTCTTTTTCGTGCATCCTTTTTGAATTTATCAATGCCAATCAGGTCATCATCAATTTCCCTCTTTTTCGGGGTCAGCCATCTCCTATGCTCAATTCTGTGGCGTTTAAGAGCAACATAGGCATCCCATTTGACATTGAAGGCATCATTTAATTCTTGCTGTCTCTTCTGATGTCTCTCCAGTTTTCTTTTCATTCTTCTTTCAATACTTTGAGAAACAATAAAAGCTTCAGCAACAGCCAGTGCAGAAACATCACTGGGCTTACTGCCAGAACCAATATCATCCACTGATGTGGCAGACACACTGGTTTGAGATTCACTAGCTGCCTGTACACCAGCTTCAGTATGAGCGTTGCTGGGCTTAGTGCCAGAGTCTTGACCAGTAGAACCATCATCACCATCACCATCACCATCTCTCCTTGGTTGTTTTGGAGCCTTTTCATGCTCATGCTCCCCCTCTATTTGTTTTCTCTTTTTGAGTTTCTTTTTAGATTTCTTCTCCCCCTTTTTGTCATCAGCAGGGGCAGAAAGGTGAACAGGGGAGACCTGTGCATCAAGGTCACTATCTGAATCTGGAACGGAGAATGCAAAATTGTTCCAGTCAGCAACTTCATGAGTAAGATGGGCACCAGGATCCACTCCAAATTGTCGAAGAAGGAGGTTGGAAGACCTAACTTCATTCCTTGCAACACCCATAGCCATCTGCTCAACCATGGCCCTAACATCCCCCTGTAGGGCAGCCAGTCGATGCATATTTTCAACCATTTGAACATAGGCAGAAGCAGGAATCATGTTAGCCATTTACTGCTCCTGTGAATCATATCTCTCATGTAGCACTACATTTTCTTCATTAAGAAAAAGAATTCTGCGATTAGCAGCATCTAAATCAGCTTGAAGACGGGCAATGTCCTCAGTATATTCATTGTGAGATATGATTCGTTTCTTTAAGTCCTCCTCCTCTTCATGTTGTTTAACAATGGCAGCCACTGCAAGATCTGCAAAGGCACATACTTGTTTGAGCTGGGCTTCAATTTTGGAAGTGGTAACTTGCCCAGCGTTATGTATGGCTTCAGTCACACTGTCAGCAATAGCAGTGCGAATGGTGGCCTGTAGATCAGGTGTAACCTCAGCGAGTGTCTTATAGACAGCCATGGTGGAGATGTCAGCTACCTCATCAGCATTAAATTTAACATAGCTGGTTGAGGGGTGGTCAGAAGCAGCTAACACAGAACTACCTCCGTGGGGTGGTGGAGGTGGAAGGTCAGAATCTGACTCGTCACCATGATCACCATCATTTTTACCTTCACCCGAAGGTTTAGAACCACTGGTATTCTTGTTAGCATCATCAGTAAGATCCACTGGTTTATCTTTGGTACCAGTCACATTATCATGAGGGACTGGTTCATCCTTACCAGTACCTTTATCAGCATCACCATCAGAAGAAGAAGATGATGAGGAAGAAGCTGATGAATCAGAAGGTACTGGTGAATCAGGAATATTCTGCATAACATATTTACTAGTAGAGGGATCTCTGATGAACTTGAGAGGCCTCCATGTACCAGGCCATGGAGAAGCAGCTGGAGCCATGCCAAAAAAATGATAATATGGCTGCTCGTTGATCTGTTCTAAAGTAGCTAACCTCTCATAAATTTCTTCTCTAGCTGGTCGATCAAGTTGAGACAATAGTTCAGTCAGCTCTTCGCGAGGCAATTTGCTGGCTGAGACTATGGCAGTTTGAGGATCAAAAGTTAGCTGATCCACCAGCAGAGCAACTCTAGGAGTAATAGACACTCCTCGATAGATGAAGTTAGGGATAACTTCATCAGGATCTGGCACCTGGCACACATAAGGTTTCTTCTCAGCAGAAACAGTAGTCTGAGAAGAGTTAGTAGTGGCAGAAACAGAGGTACCAGCATCCATAACAGATTTCGTAGAAGTAGTAGCAGCGGTAGGTAACTGTGTAGTAGGTGAAGAAGCAGCATCTTCAGTAGTAGCAGCAGTATCCACCGTTGGCTCAGTGGGAACATAGCCAACATAGCCAGCATTAATAAAATCAAGACCCTCCAGAACAGTATCACCCTGTGAACCAGAATCTGATGGAAAAGTAGCACTTTTACCAGCATCCATGATAACATCAGATGAAAAAGTAGCACTTGTACCAGCTTCCATGATAACATTTTGTGCATCGGTAGCAGCAGCAGACACAATGTCACCCTTTGGTTCAGTAACAGGTTGATCAAGTAGAACATCCTTGACAATATTGTCAATTACCTTTTTAAGAACAGGAGGATCCACTATGATTTCATCTTCCACTTCAGGTGTAGTAGTGGAAGCAGCAATACTGGGAGCAGTAACACCAGCAGCTGTAGAAGCAACGGTACTAGCATCAGCACCACCAGTAGGAGAAACAGTAGCAAGAATACCAGTAGCAGAGGCAGCAATCTGCTCAGTAGGAATAATATCATCTTTAACTTGCTCCCCTTCTACCTATTCATCTACCATGCTAAGAACTGAAATAATAGAACATTTTATGTTAACAACTGTAGAACCAAATAAATTTGACTCAACAATTGCATCTGTTGTTGGTCTCTGGGGACAGACTGGTGATTTGGTCAGCCCTTCGAATGAGACAGAATAAGGTGTCTGTAAGTACAGCTGTGACTCTGCTGACTCATTGGCGACACATGTTGACCCAGATAGTGTAAGAGATCTGGCTGGTAAAGATGTTGGAGTGAGACTCTTATCATGATCCGAGTAACATAATGGCTGTGCAGTATCCTGAGCTGGTTCAACACGATGAAGACCCAGCTCAAGTTTACTTTGGGGGTCAGGTATGTGCTCTGCTGATTGTACTAGCAGCAGATGATATAACATTAAGTTCAATTTAGAAAAATGTGGAAGTGTCTGGCTAGAAGAGTATGGGTTGCTACTCTTCTTAACACTAGTTTTAAAACCAGTCAGCTTGGGAGCCAGGATTATACCTTGAACTCCACATTCTTTGCAGGAGCAGCAGTTGAGACTGGTGCAATCTCCCCTGTGGTGAGCCTGGAGCCAGCTTTTGCTCATTTGGATTTGCCTGTTACCAAGAAATAGTTAAGTAACGGATTCTAATACTAGAAGTGGATAGTCAGTATATAAGACTAGGGCTGTTCTTTATGATCAGAGAGTACTAGATTCTAATACAACTACTGCTTTACCAGTATGTGAGACGGTGGCTGTACTAGTTGAGGTAGCTGGCTTCTTCCTTTTTATAGCTGGCTTTCGCTGAGGTCCCTCCCCCTCAGCTGGTGCAGCACCAGAGGTAGCCGGTTGGTTCACTCCACCTCGAGCAGCAAGATACTCAAGCATGCCTGGTGTCAGGACATTATATGGAGCAGCAGGAGCATCTTTTGGCATTTCCCCTTGTTTTGGTGGCAGGTTGAATGATTCATCAGCAATCTGCTGGTAAGCTTCACCCAGCTCATTTTCAAAAACAAGACTCAAAAACCTTGGAAAGGGGATTTCGTTTAGGTGCAAGCACCATTTCCCTTAGCCTTAAGTAAATTTCACCGGCATAATCAATATTTCGATTAAACAGCATCCCATGACCAATCTTCAGCTCAAAATCTGAGCACTGATCAAAACTCCCGGACTTCTGACTGATGCAATGAGTCAGCAAGCCAAATAAATAGTTCCACTGAGGTGGCATCTGCCTCCTTAAGGGCGTATGAGCCACTGGTCCATCAAACCCTATAATCTCCAGTACCTCTCTTCTAAACTCATCACTGGTTGGTGAATTAATGAACGGACCAATGGGTAATTGGAGAGCACGTCGGATGGCATCAACAGTGATGGAGCAGGCTAGGGTTTCAGTCATCATGCCACGAATACATGGAACATTCTGTTGAGTGGTGGCCGTGGTGGAAGTATACCAGAATCTGGCCAAACAAGCCAGATAAAGACGAGAAGGTACGCCGGTAATAGCTCGAGCTAGTGGTGATTGTCGTATGTAATCGATAATCGCATCATAACCCAAGTTGGCTTTGGTTTTGGGAATTGAAAGGGCATGAGCAGCATTGCCTCTTGATAGGCGAATGGAAGAGTGTTCTGGTGTATTTGCAGCCCTAACAAGGTTTGGGTGCAGGTTGAACAGAGGGCCCTGCACCACTTGTTCTTCGATGATCGGTTGCTGTTCCGGTTGTTGTTGCTGTGGTTGTTGTTCCTCTGGCTAGTTTGCAGCAGGTGGTGATTGATGTTGTTTTTGTTCTGCCATTGATGATTTCGTAGAAGATGGTTGCATGAATTGATTTGAAGATTTGGGGATTTTTAGAGAGAAGAGTGTGAATTTGAAAACTGAATAACCGAAGGTTATTATGGAAGATAAAACACTCTTTTAACCGTTGTGATTGGGTGAAAAAGGCAGGAGAGAGAAAATGACAACTGCCATTAGCAGGCGCGTGGGCAGATGTGACAGACTAGCACACTCGAGGGGACACAGACTGATGATTTGACGTATATACGGTTTGAACACTCATACCTCCCATTCAACATTAAATGCAGCAGGTTTTAATTTTTTTAAAAAAATTTAAAAACCACAAAATAAGTTTTGTATTAAATACAAAATACTTTGTTACATTTAATATGTCATGAATTTAATTTAAATCATTGGAAGTAAATGAGTTTCAGATTTAAAGAATCATTTAATTTTGTGAGCTATTTATTATTTCAATTAAAAACATTTTGAGTAACCAAAATATAAAAGACCTTGTTGTGCTGAGTGTTTTACATGTAGGCAGTAAGTTAACAAAAATGGCTTACTGGTTTGCTGTAACGACCCGTCAAAATCGCTATTGACGCGGCACGTTAATCATTGATTCCACAGTGAGGTTTTGACCTCTATATGATACGTTTTGATAAAATATTGCATTCATTAAAATAAGTGACTTTCTAAACATAGAAAGTTATAAACATGTGGGCGAGTGCTTAGGTATAAGCAAAACCCCAAAATACATAAGTCTTTAATTTACAGGTTGACATCACAGTCCAATTATTTATTACACAACACAGTTTTATTTTGAATGCAATAAACTTTGTACAAAGCATGAGAGACTCCATGCAGGCAACAAGCACATCACAGCGGAAGCATTCTAAGGACCTGAGAATAAAACATGCTAAAAAGTCAACACGGATGTTGGTGAGTTATAGGTTTAATTGCTCGAGTCATAAACGTATATAAAGATAGACCACAAGATTTCATCAAAAGTTTATCAATAGATTCTACGTAACAGAGCACCCTGGTAACTAAACTTAACGCTATAGTGATAATTACCCCATTCGTTTTAATACGCGCAAACCAACGTGTCTTAAACTCAAATAACATACGTCCGTTAAAAGGCTAGCGCTCTAGCTCGGACGGGGATGTCAAGCCCTATGGATCCATATACAATTATTCGCGCCCACCAGTCCATATCCTATGTACTGGCAGCTACTAGTTACCAAAGCTAAGGGATTTTCGGTTTAACTCAGTGTAGAATTTTGTATGTACTTGTGTCTTATTGCGTTTAAAATAAATTGCATGTATTCTCAGCCCAAAAATATTTAAAGTATTTAAAAAGGGATCTATAAACTCACAGTTCAATATTGAGACTCAATATTGTAGGCAAATTGCGTAGACGTAATGACGGTAGATGACTGTATGGTTGGCTTTGGATTCAAGAACAATACCCCAAACAATACCCAATATTTCCTTAGCTTAAAGCGGTTTGAAACCCGAATTAAAAATACCCTCGAATATACTTTATTATTATTAAACTTAAAATTAAAATTATAATTATAATTATAATTATAAAATTTACGTACATATTAATTTATGAAATATTTCGTCGAGCAAAACTGACCTTTTATAGTACTTTTCGATTTACTGTAGCTCATGCGATCGCATGAGTTTTCAGTGTTTTTGCCATGCGATCGCATGGCCGCCTTTTCTGTTTCTGTTTGCTAGTTCGTCGACATCAAATAGTGTTACTGTAGCAAATAGTGTTTACTGTAGCAAATAGTGTTTTACTGTAGCAAATAGTGTTTTACTGTAGCAAATCACTGTAGCAAACTCGTTTTCACTGTAGCACTGTAGTAAAATACGGTTTTACTGTAGCAAATAGTGTTTTACTGTAGCAAATTGTGTTTTACTGTAGCAAAGTAATTTTTACTGTAGGAAAGTCGTTTTTACTTGTACATATATATATACATACATATAATTGTTCATGAATCGTCGAGAGTAGTCAAAGGTAATTGTATATATGTAACAGTTCTAAAATTTTGAGACTCAATCTAACAGACTTTGTTTAACGTGTTAAAATAATAAATCGTATAGAGAATTGGTTTAAATAAGTCAAAAATTTTCGGGTCATCACAGTACCTCCCCGTTAAAGAAAATTTCGTCCCGAAATTTTGAGTAGTACCTGTTTCATGAGCGATATCAGTGAACAAATGTGGATACTTTTGCTTCATTTGATCTTCACGTTCCCAAGTAAACTCGGGTCCTCGTCTTGCGTTCCAACGAACCCTAACTATCGGTATTTTGCTTTGTTTTAATTGTTTGACCTCACGGTCCATGATTTCAACAGGTTCTTCGACAAAATGGAGTTTATCATTGATTCGTATTTCGTCAAGAGGAATTATGACATCCTTTTCAGCTAAACATTTCTTCAAATTTGACACGTGAAATGTGTCGTGAACACTACTAAGTTCTTGCGGTAGCTTTAATCGATAAGCAACTGCTCCAATTCTTTCGGTGATTTCAAAGGGTCCTACGTACCTAGGACTTAGCTTTCTTCGTTTACCGAATCGTACAACGCCTTTCCAGGGTGACACTTTCAACATGACTTTGTCGCCCACTTGAAATTCTAGCGGTTTTCTTCTTACATCAGCATAACTCTTTTGGCGACTCATGGCCGTTTTCAATCGCTGTTGTATTTGAATGATCTTTTCGGTGGTTTCGTGAATAATTTCTGGTCCAGTAAGTTGTCTTTCTCCTACTTCACTCCAACATATAGGAGATCTGCACTTTCTACCGTAAAGTGCTTCAAATGGCGCTGCGTTGATGCTCGTATGATAGCTGTTATTGTATGAAAATTCTGCCAACGGTAAGTGTCGATCCCAACTGGTTCCAAAGTCAATCACGCATGCCCGTAACATGTCTTCCAATGTTTGTATTGTTCTTTCACTTTGACCATCTGTCTGTGGGTGATAAGCGGTGCTCATATCTAATCGAGTTCCCAATGCTTTTTGTAATGACTGCCAGAAACGTGATGTGAATCGGGTGTCGCGATCAGATATGATAGAGATGGGTACACCATGCCTGGAAACTACTTCCTTCAAATATAGGCGTGCTAATTTCTCCATACTGTCTGTCTCCTTTATTGGTAGAAAGTGAGCTGATTTAGTTAGACGATCAACTATCACCCAAATAGTATCATGACTACTTGCAGTCCTTGGCAATTTCGTAATGAAATCCATGGTTATTCTTTCCCATTTCCACTGCGGAATTTCTGGTTGTTGCAGTAATCCTGACGGCTTTTGGTGCTCAGCTTTGACCTTTGCACACGTTAAACATTTGCTTACATAAGTAGCAATTTCTGTTTCCATATTAGGCCACCAATAAAACTTCTTGAGATCGTGGTACATTTTTCCGTTTCCTGGGTGAATTGAGTACCTCGTTTTGTGTGCTTCATCCAGTACTAGTTGCCTTAGGTTACTATGTTTTGGTACCCATATCCTACCAGCAAAATACAGGGTTCCATCGGCTTTTTCTTCAAGTTGTTTTTCTAACCCTTTGCTTATTTCGCCTTTTCCGTTTTCTTCTTTTAAAGCCTCTAACTGTGCTGCTTGAATTTGCTTTGTGAGATCAGTACGAATTGTAATATTCAAAGCTCGGACCCTAAGAGGTTTTACTCTTTCTTTTCGACTTAGGGCATCAGCTACAACATTAGCCTTTCCGGGGTGGTAACGGATTTCACAATCGTAATCGTTTAACAACTCTACCCAGCGACGTTGCCTCATATTGAGTTGTTTTTGATCAAAAATATGCTGAAGACTCTTATGGTCGGTGTACACTGTACACTTGGTGCCATATAGATAGTGTCTCCATATTTTGAGTGCAAAAACTACTGCTCCAAGTTCTAAATCGTGCGTCGTATAGTTCTTTTCATGAATTTTTAGTTGTCGTGAGGCATATGCGATGACTTTTGTGCGTTGCATTAATACACATCCTAAACCTTGGCGTGAAGCATCACAATAGATCACGAAATCATCATTTCCTTCCGGTAATGACAAAATGGGTGCAGACGTTAACTTCTTCTTTAATAACTGGAATGAGGATTCCTGTTCTGTGGACCAATCATACTTCTTTCCCTTTTGAGTCAATGCAGTTAAGGGTTTGGCGATTCTAGAGAAATCTTGAATGAATCTTCGGTAGTAACCAGCAAGACCTAAGAATTGGCGAATTTGTGTTGGAGTCTTCGGGGTTTCCCATTTACTAATGGCTTCGATCTTGGCGGGGTCAACTTTAATTCCATGTTTACTGACAACATGGCCCAAAAATTGTACTTCTTGTAACCAGAAATCACACTTCGAAAATTTTGCGTACAATTCTTCTTTCTTCAGTATCTCCAGTACCAGTCTTAAGTGTTGCTCATGTTCTTCCTTGTTCTTCGAGTAAATCAATATGTCGTCGATAAAAACAATGACAAATTTGTCTAAATACGGTCTACAGATGCGATTCATTAGATCCATGAATACTGCTGGAGCATTAGTTAATCCAAAAGGCATGACTAGAAACTCATAGTGACCGTAACGGGTTCTGAACGCGGTTTTAGGAACATCTTCTTCCTTCACTCTCAGTTGATGATATCAGGAGCGTAGATCAATCTTAGAATAAACACTTGATCCTTGCAATTGATCAAACAAATCATCAATCCTCGGTAATGGGTACCGATTCTTGATCGTTAATTTGTTTAATTCTCTGTAATCTATGCACATTCTCATAGATCCATCCTTCTTCTTGACGAACAGAATAGGAGCACCCCAAGGTGAAAAACTAGGACGAATAAATCCACAGTCCGATAATTCTTGCAACTGGTCTTGTAATTCTTGCATTTCTGAAGGTGCAAGTCTATATGGAGATCGGGCTACAGGTGCAGCTCCTGGTATGAGATCAATCTGGAATTCTACACATCTAAGTGGAGGTAGCCCCGGTAATTCTTTTGGAAATACTCCGGGATATTCTCTTACAACCGGCATGTCATCAATGATTCTTTCTTCAGTATCGATCTTCTTTACGTGTGCCAAAATAGCATAACAACCTTTTCTTATAAGTTTCTGGGCTTTCATACAGCTGATAAAGTTCAGCTTTGAGTTGCTCTTCTCCCCATAAATCATTAATGACGTTTCATCCTTACGAGGGATGCGAATTGCTTTCTCAGCGCAAACAACTTCCGCTCTTGTTTTGGACATCCAGTCCATGCCAACGATTACGTCAAAACTTCCTAATTCTATAGGTATCAAATCGATTTTGAAGGTTTCACCAGCGAGATTCATTTCGCAACCATGGCAAATTTTATCGGCTTTTATCAGTTTACCATTAGCTAATTCAATAGTATATTTATCGTCTAGAGGTAATGATGCACATTTTAGTTTAAAACTAAAGTCTTTACACATATAACTTCTATCAGCACCCGTATCAAACATAATAGAAGCTAGTTGATTATTAACGGTAAACGTACCCGTGACAAGATTAGGATCCTCACGTGCTTTACTGGCACTAACATTAAATGCCCTCCCACGTGTGGGTTCTTTGTTCTTCTCCTTATCTGGGCATTGATTTATAAAGTGACCAGACTTCCCGCATCCAAAACATTTCTTGACATCGGTTAGTTTTGTCTTTACTTCAGAAACGGTGGCATAACAATCTTTCGCCACATGTCCTTTCTTGTTGCACTTATCACAGACCACTTGACAATAACCTGCATGATGTGTGTAACATCTTTTGCAGAACGGATGGGGTCCCTTATAGTTTGGACTTGCAGTTGCCCCATCTTGTTTACCTTTAAAAGTTTCTTGTTTCTTCAGGTGAGTACTTTTGCCCTTATAGTCTTCCCATTTCCTCTTTCCTTCAGTTGTCTTGACTTCGGTAATTGGTGCCTTAATCGAACTCTCTGTGATCTGGTCCATGAGTTGGTGTGCCATTGTCATGGCTTCCTGCATCGTATTTGGTTTGGACGATGTAACATTTCCTTTGATATTGATCGATAAACCGTCAATATACATTTCTATCTTTCGTTTCTCGTTTGGCACCAATTCGGGACACAACAAGGCTAGTTCCATGAAACGCTTTTCATAGTTATTGAGATTCGCGCCGATAACCTTCAGATTACGTAACTCAGATTCCATTTTTCTGATCTCGTTTCGAGGACAGTACTCCTCGATTAGCATCTTTTTCAGTTCTTCCCAAGAGATATCATATGCCGTATCTATTCCTTCTGCTTTAGCATAATTGTTCCACCAAGTAAGTGCACCGTCTTGCAACGTACACGAAGCATACTTTGACTTGTCTCCGTTCGCACAATTACTGATTTTGAAAACGGACTCCATCTTTTCAAACCATCGGGTTAGACCGACTGGTCCCTCGGTTCCACTAAACGTCTGTGGTTTGCATCCTTGAAAAGTTTTGTATGAGCATCCGTTTCGTGAGTTTGTGTTTACGGCTGCTGCTTTGGCTGCTGCTTCGGCTGTTGCTTTTGCTGCTTCGGTTGCAGCAATTCTTTCATTCACACGTTTCTCGACTAGTTGCTCAAACTCAGCATCCGACATTTGAGACATGTTTCTTCAATAAACACAACAGATATAATTTAATCATATAGAATATTATAGGTAAAATGAGTTGTCAATAGTTAATCATAGCATATTAATAATATGAACCAATTATTATAAAAGCCTTTTCTTCTTATTAGCATTTTATAATTATTTCTAGGGTATTACCTACCCGTTAAGTTCATACATAATAGCTAGTACAAGGAATTAACTACTAAAATCCTAATAATATTCCACTATAAAAAATTATAGCGAGTTACTACATTATTATGTAATAATAATAATAATAAGAAGTAGTAATAATACAAATAATCATTCCATGCATTTATTATTAATAAACCAAAATAATACAATACCATACAATACTGATATTTTACATATGCTTATTTTACATAACAAGATAGAGTAGCACACATAAGCAATAAAATAGCGCATGGAAGATTTATGGTTGCGAGGTCGTTCATTCAGAACTATCAGAAACTTCTTCCCATTTGGTTCTCTCTGCCAATTGTTTGTGTGCACATGGTCCGACAGACATTCTGGCAGTGTATTTTATTTTTAGTTGGGGTTTTGAGGTACCCGTTACCTCAGTGGGTTTAATACAATAAGGGTGGTTACGGATCGAATGGTCCTGTTCTTTTTTAATAATTAAGGACATTTTATTATTGTGGTTGTTTTTATTATCTATAGCAAGTTGGAATTTCTCCTTAGTGATCTCTTTTATTTCATTAGCGAAATCCTCCTCCTTACTGATCTCGTCTGATGACGAACTGTCTGAGTCATGTGTAGGAGAATATGATGACGAACTGCAAGAATATGTACCGGTGGTCATGAACCGAAATCTGCCAGGCGTAATCGGCACAACCCGCCCGTCGGCGGTATATCTGGACCAATGTCCATATTTGTTTAGAAATGGACGATCCTCTTTTACTCCAGGGATCATGGGTCCATGCCAACGATACTGTGGCTCCGAAAAACTAAAGCTGGGTGGAGCTGGAACCTCCTCTGGGTTTACCGGGAGTTGAGATTCCCCGGCTAACACAATTTCTTCTTTAATAGGTATTGGAACGCCCTTTTCAGTTGTGGATAGAATAGATTCAGTGTCCGATTCCGAGTCGTACAAAATGATAGGATTAGAGGAAGTCATCTATCACATAATTGAAACAACAATTATGTTAGCATATAAATATATCACATATAATGTTTTTGACCAAATAATAAGCAAAAATCAGTAAAAACAGATATGGTCATAGTCCAGACTCATTAATGCATCCTAACAATTACCAGTTAAACACACTAATGTAATTTCTGGTTCCCTATGACCTCAAGCTCGGATACCAACTGTAACGACCCGTCAAAATCGCTATTGACGCGGCACGTTAATCATTGATTCCACAGTGTGGTTTTGACCTCTATATGATACGTTTTGATAAAATATTGCATTCATTAAAATAAGTGACTTTCTAAACATAGAAAGTTATAAACATGTGGGCGAGTGCTTAGGTATAAGCAAAACCCCAAAATACATAAGTCTTTAATTTACAGGTTGACATCACAGTCCAATTATTTATTACACAACGCAGTTTTATTTTGAATGCAATAAACTTTGTACAAAGCATGAGAGACTCCATGCAGGCAACAAGCACATCACAGCGGAAGCATTCTAAGGACCTGAGAATAAAACATGCTAAAAAGTCAACACGGATGTTGGTGAGTTATAGGTTTAATTGCTCGAGTCATAAACGTATATAAAGATAGACCACAAGATTTCATCAAAAGTTTATCAATAGATTCTACGTAACAGAGCACCCTGGTAACTAAACTTAACGCTATAGTGATAATTACCCCATTCGTTTTAATACGCGCAAACCAACGTGTCTTAAACTCAAATAACATACGTCCGTTAAAAGGCTAGCGCTCTAGCTCGGACGGGGATGTCAAGCCCTATGGATCCATATACAATTATTCGCGCCCACCAGTCCATATCCTATGTACTGGCAGCTACTAGTTACCAAAGCTAAGGGATTTTCGGTTTAACTCAGTGTAGAATTTTGTATGTACTTGTGTCTTATTGCGTTTAAAATAAATTGCATGTATTCTCAGCCCAAAAATATTTAAAGTATTTAAAAAGGGATCTATAAACTCACAGTTCAATATTGAGACTCAATATTGTAGGCAAATTGCGTAGACGTAATGACGGTAGATGACTGTATGGTTGGCTTTGGATTCAAGAACAATACCCCAAACAATACCCAATATTTCCTTAGCTTAAAGCGGTTTGAAACCCGAATTAAAAATACCCTCGAATATACTTTATTATTATTAAACTTAAAATTAAAATTATAATTATAATTATAATTATAAAATTTACGTACATATTAATTTATGAAATATTTCGTCGAGCAAAACTGACCTTTTATAGTACTTTTCGATTTACTGTAGCTCATGCGATCGCATGAGTTTTCAGTGTTTTTGCCATGCGATCGCATGGCCGCCTTTTCTGTTTCTGTTTGCTAGTTCGTCGACATCAAATAGTGTACTGTAGCAAATAGTGTTTACTGTAGCAAATAGTGTTTTACTGTAGCAAATCACTGTAGCAAACTCGTTTTCACTGTAGCACTGTAGCAAAATACGGTTTTACTGTAGCAAATAGTGTTTTACTGTAGCAAATTGTGTTTTACTGTAGCAAAGTAATTTTTACTGTAGGAAAGTCGTTTTTACTTGTACATATATATATACATACATATAATTGTTCATGAATCGTCGAGAGTAGTCAAAGGTAATTGTATATATGTAACAGTTCTAAAATTTTGAGACTCAATCTAACAGACTTTGATTAACGTGTTAAAATAATAAATCGTATAGAGAATTGGTTTAAATAAGTCAAAAATTTTCGGGTCATCACATTTGCCCTACATGTTGTAGAGTCAGCACACCAACAAAAATTGTCTTTTATTTAAAGTTCAAGCATACCTAGCTCAGAGATGAGATAGTTAAAACGTTTCTCATCTAAGGGCTTTGTGAATAGATCTGCTAACTGCTGGTCTGTTGAAATAAAATGTAGCTCCACATCTCCTTTTTGAACATGATCCCTTATGAAGTGATATCGAACGTCAATGTGCTTTGTTCTTGAATGCATCACAGGATTGTTGGTAATAGCTATTACACTTGTGTTGTCACAGTAGATTGGAGTCTTTGTAACATGAACACTATAGTCTTTCAGCTGGCTTTGCATCCACAGTACTTGAACAGTACAACTACCAGCAGAAATGTATTCTGCCTCAGCAGTAGATGTGGACACAGTATTTTACTTTTTGCTCGTCCAGCTGACTAGCCTACCACCCAGTAACTGGCAACCACCAGTAGTACTTTTCCTGTCTATTTTACACCCTGCAAAATCAGCATCTGAATACCCAATTAGCTCAAAATCTTGACATTGGGATACCAAAGACCACGTTTAGCAGTAGCTTTCAGATACCTAAATATCCTTTTTACTGCTAGCAAGTGTGACACTTTAGGATCAGCTTGATATCTGGCACAGAGACATGTGGCAAACATAATATCTGGTCTGCTGGCTATGAGATAAAGTAGGGATCCAATCATACCTCTATATTCAGTGATATTGACTGGTTCACCATTAGGATCAGCATCTATTTTAATAGTTGCTGCCATTGGAGTCCCTATATCTTTTAAACAGGTCAGACCAAATTTCTTTAGCATATCTTTGATATATTTATCATGACTTATAAAAATTCCATCATCAAGTTGTTTAATTTACAATCCCAAAAAGTATTGCAAGTCTCTTTGTAAGCTCATTTCATATGTCTTTGACATAAGTTTTGAAAAATCTTGACAATGTTTCTCATTTTTAGATCCATAAATAATATCATCCACATATATCTGAACCAGCAAGAGATCACCATCTATCTCTTTTGAGAACAGAGTGGTGTCAATTGTTCCACTTTAAAACCTATACCAGTGAGATACACATGAAGTGTCTCATACCATGCTCTTGGAGCCTATTTGAGGCCATAAAGAGCTTTGTCTAGCTTGTAGACATGGTCTGGATATTTACTGCTTACAAAACCAGGAGGCTGTTTGACATAAACTTTTTCTTGCAGCTTCCCATTTAGAAATGCAGATTTAACATCCATCTGGAATACCCTAAAGTTCATCTTAGCAGCATACGCCAAGAACAGTCTGATAGCTTCCATCCTAGCCACTGGAGCATAAGTCTCTCCATAATCCAATCCTTCTTCCTGTTTGAAACCTTGAGCTACCAATCTAGCTTTGTTTCTGATCACAATCCCATCTTCATCCATCTTGTTCTTGAAAACCCACTTGGTACCAATGATTTTCTTAACCAATGTCCAAACCTTATTCCTATCAAACTGGGAGATCTCTTCTTGCATAGCTCCTGCCCAGCTTGGATCTTTGATTGCTTCATCAGGACATTTAGGTTCAATGGTAGACTCAAAATTTACATGCATACAGAAATTGCTGGTTGCATGCCGTCTTGTTTTAACACCACTAGCCAGATTACCAATGACTTGCTCAATTGGATGCTCTTTTGTCCATCTAGTGTTATGAACAGGTGAGCTTTTCGTGGAACACACAGCATCTTGATCATCAGCTGGTTCAAAGGTATGAGCAGCAATTGGAGACAGCTGTTCAGTATTATTGTAACCAGTACCAGCTTGTGATCCTTCAGAACCAGTAGACCTATGCTCAAGTTGTAGGACTTTAGTAAAGCCAGTAGGTCCACCTGGTTTACACACAGATGGAACAGAGTGTTCCATCTCATCATCAGAGTACCCAGCAACATGGATTGGTGAGGGATTTGCAGCTGGTTCCTCTTCATCATCGAGACCTTGCTGAGTAGGCTCTTCAAACAATAACTCTTCATCTTCTTGACTGGAAGATGAGGCTGGGGCAGTTTCATCAAATGTAACATTAATTAATTCTTCAAAACAAACCCTTCTTTTATTGAAAACCCTATATGCCTTTGACATGTTGAAATATCCCAAGAATATACCTTCATCAGCCTTAGCATCAAACTTGCCCAACTGATCCCTATTGTTTAGAATGAAACAGGGAGTGCCAAATACATGAAAAAATGAGATTGAGGGTTTTCTTCCTTTGAGAACTTCATAAGCAGTTTTCTGATGTCTTTTCACAATTAGAGATCTATTCTGGGTAAAACATGCAGTGTTCACAGCCTCTGCCCAATATGAATTTTTCAGCCCAGACTCAGCTAACATAGATCTTGCTGCTTCAATGAGAGTTCTATTTCTTCTTTCTGCAACACCATTTTGTTGAGGTGTTCTCACAGCAGAAAAGTTCTGTGAAATACCTTTATCAGCACAAAATTCTTCTAATGTAGCATTTCTGAATTCTGTACCATGATAACTTCTTAGCTGTTTCACCAGTTGCCCATTTAAAAGCTCCATTCTTATGATAAAATTGATAATTTCATCAGCAGCTTCACTCTTTTGCTTCAAAAAGAATACCCAGGTGTATCTGGAATATTCATCAACAATAACCAGTGTATACTTCTTCCCACTACAGCTGGCCACATTAACAGGACCAAAAAGATCCATATGAAGTAAATGAAATGGTTTCTCAACAGATGAGATTTGCTTTGATTTGAATGTGGCATGGTGATGTTTTCCTTTTTCACAACCAGGACACAGTCTGTCCTTTACATAAGACATGGTGGGTAGCCCAGACACCAAACTTCTACTGGATAATTTGTGAATATCTTTGAAGTTGAGATGTGAGAGTCTCTTGTGCTATATCCATTTTAGGTTGTCTGCTGCCTTCGAATAGAAACAAGTATCAATTGTTGTGACTGCTGTGTTCATGTCAATTTGATACATGTTTTCATGACGTTTTGCAGTCAACAGTGGCTTCCCTGTCTTATCAAAAATAGTTCCAATTTTCTTTTTGAATTGGACTATCTTGTTCTTGCTTGTCAGTTGGCTTATGCTGAGTAAATTATGTTTAAGCCCAACTACATATGCAACATTTGAGAATGTGACATTCCCATTAGTCAAAGTACCAAAACCCTTTGTGTAACCCAACGAATTATCTCCATACGAAACAACTGGACCATCTTTTTCTTGATAGTCCATTAACAGGGACTTACATCCGGTCATATGTCTCGAACATCCACTATCGAGATACCAGATTTGCTTGTTTTGAATGCCCTGCACAGTAGCTAAGAGATTAGTTCTTTTTGGGAACCCATCCAAGGATGGGTTCTGGAAGGGTCATCTTTGATGATCTCTTCCTGTCTGCTGGTTTACTTGAAGAAGCATCAGCAGACGGGGTTGGGGTAAAAGGACACCGGTTGGCTAAGTGAAACTTGCTGCCACATTTGTAGCATTTTCTCACATTTGGTATCGGTGAAGGGTCATACACAATGTAAAGGGGATCGGGGCGATGTTTGGTTACTGCCTCAATAAGCTGGTCAAGCTTGACTGTCATAATCTCAGTGATAGACAGCTCTATATTCGAGTCCACTTTTGCTTTTCCCTTAAGGGCAGCTTTCTTCTTGGAACCAGTACCATAGTCATGACGTATTGCTTTGCCTTTATCATTTGACGAGCCAGAGTGGGAAGTTACTGGCTTGTCTACTAAAGCTGATGAACTAGAAGATGTTTTTCCTGCTGCCCTGGACTTGCCAGTATTACGTTTGACTGGCTTGTCTGCAGCTACTGGTTGACCAGTAAGTTTGTCATCAGCTGGCTCAGCACAATTGGAACTCGAATACGAAGGGGAATCAGTTGATTTAACTTTTCTAAGATTATTTTCAGTGATTTCCCTTTTGATACGTCTTTCTTTTGGAGTCATGTAGTAGATGCTTGAGGGGTTAGTAGGCTCATCAATTGAGGTACTGGTTTCTCTTGCTCTAACCTCATCCTCCAAAATCTCTTTCATGGCAGGTGGTGGAGACACAGTAGCAGGTCTAACAAATTTATTTGTCAAGACCTTTTTACCTTTAACTATCTTGGCAAAAGTATTTGGCAAGACAGCTTCAGGATCTGTTTCAAGAATTGGGTCCATGAAAGTAACCTCTGCAATAGTAGCAGCAGCATAGTCACCAGCAAAGAAAGCTTTAACTTGGGCAGGCACCTACTCGTTAACACACTTTGTTGTGCGTTGAGCAGATGTACACCATGAAGCGACAACCTTTTTAAGAATATCCAGCTGGTTCTTGACTTCTGCTGTCTCAACGTGAAGAGACATTAAAGCAAAATTTTGTTTTTCGAGTTTTGAAATATCATCTTTCAAGATTTTAACTTCATCATTTTTGCATTTAAGTTTCTCATTTAAAGATTTGTTGTCTGATATCAAAACTTCTTCACGTTTGCTGCCTCTACATAAGTCAACTCTTAGGTAGTCAAACATTTCGAAATTTTCATCATCAGTATAAGTTCAAAAATTATCAACCTTATACATCAATTCAGTTTTCCATTGAGGAGAATCTCTTTTCTGATCAGCTTCCCTCATATCAGCCAAAAACTTGCTACCACTATCATCCTCATCAGACTCCTTGACCTCCTTGGCCATTAAACACAGCTTCTTTTCTGGAGCATAACCAGCACCATCATCATCAGTATCACTATCAGAGGAAGACGACGAGCTGGTTTCATCCCAATCATGATGCTCAGCAACTAGAACCTTTTTTGGCTTTTTATCCTTCTTATCAGTCTTAGCACTTTCCTTCATCTGAGCTTTCATAGCTTTGTACTTGTCAGCTTTTGAGAAAGAGTTAGCATGTGAAGTTGAAGGTTTCCTGGACATGCATTCAGCAGTAAAATGTCCAACCTTTCCACAATTATAACACTCAGATTTAGGACCCTTAACTGACTTGCTGCTATACCTAGCACTTGGTTTCTTACTCCCTTTGTATGACTTGCTAGTTCTATTACGATTGAACCTTTTGAACTGCCTGGCCAGCAAAGCCATACCTTCAGCAAATCCTTCTGCATCACTTTCGTCATCACTGCCTTCTTCAGACTCGGTACCACTATCCACATCACTCCCAGCTGACTCTTCTTCTGCCAGCAACTTTTGAACTAGTAAAGCCTTTTGAGCTTTCTTTTTAGCAGCAGCAATAAGAGCAGTATCATCTGTCTTAGAAGATTTTGAAGTGGTGGGGGCAGACCTAAAGTTTTCTTTCAAGTTAAGTTCAAATTTAGCCTCTGCCTTCTCATGGTTCCAAAGTGAACTGTAGAGAGAAGACATGTTAAAGTTCTTTAGGGTCTGAGTGGTTCTTAAGGGGTCAGTAACAGATTTCCATTTAGTGGGCAGTGAATCTATGAATTTTTTAACTTGTTCAAACTCAGTATAGGTGACATTCAGAGTGATCAGGTCAGCAATCAAGGAGTTAAACCTAATGAAGGTTTGCTTAAGGGTTTCATTTTTGTAGGCAAAGAACATTTCATATTCTCGTTTTAAAGCAATCATTCTGTTCTGCCTAACTTCTCCCATCCCCTCATAGGTAACATCTAGATAGTCCAACGTAAGCTTGGCATTTTCATTTTCCTTAATCAGTTTGAACAGTGGGTTAGGCAAAGTTATAGCTAACAAGGTTCTGATCTTAGGGTCAAGTCCAACACGACGTTTATCCTCAGCATCCCATCTAGAAGGAGTGAGAATAAACTCTCTGCCAGGAATAGCAGGAGGGTCAGCTGTAGCTAGTGCACTACCAATAGTCTCAGTAGGTACAAATGGACCATCTGTGGCGATACCAGGCATGAGTGGGTCAATAGACTCAAGGTGAAGCATGAATCTTGCCTTCCAAGTTTCATACTCATCTTCATCAAATTTGGGTGGTCTATTGGATGAGCCATTTTCAAGGTAAGCTGTATTAGTATATGCAGCCATGCGAGAATTCAGATCTAAGATATTAATTATCAAGACTGAGGCTCTGATACCAGTTGTTGGTCCCTTGATAACAACAGGAGTATTGTAGAGGGGGGTGAATATAATTTCTTTTCAATTAACTAAACAGTTAAACTCGATTAGTATTCAAGCATGCAAATAAATAGAGTCACAGGTAATTTTCAACAGTTATTCTTTATTCATTGAATCACAAAGAATCACAACTATCCTTGGCGGAATGATAGTTAGTTGATACAGATTACCTAGATTATAGCTAAGAGGTAAACTAACAGCTATTACACGTTTTGACTCTATAAAATAAACCCACACCACTAGTTGTAACAATAGTGGATACAACAATTTATAGTAGTCCTATTAACCGTGTAATGGTTCTATTGTCCACTGGTACATTGGATGTCTGTACTTGTGGAGACAACTATATCAGAGAGCATGCTCTCTTCTTTCCTCTTTGGTAGCTATTTGCAGGAACACCCCAATTCGGTTTGGCACCACTATTTGATTAAACAAATAGAATGTTGTGTTCCCTAGGTGATGACAAAGTATAACCCATGTCTGCACATGCGTTAACCTTCTGCATTCCCACGTGGTCTTGTAAGGTCACTTGTCAGCCGCCGACGCGTGTCCTCTTCTGTTCAACTTTGTCTTTGACTTCTGTTGAATAGTACCATTGATGTAGACCACTCGAGAAAATGACTATGCTTATAATGGAGCATAGCTGTCTTGTGTAGTGAGCTGTATTCCAGCTGTGCTGGTTCTTCATTGCTGAGCCACTTCATGTTCTTGATTTGCTGAGTACACATCCTGTGCTGATTGAAGAACACTGTCTACCTTGTGCTGGTAGACTGAGCAGCAAACTAAACACTTGACACAGCTACATCTGCTGTCTATACATGAACAAACTTGTGCTGACTGCACATAACACTTTAGTGCAAATAAATTACAGTTTTGTCATAATTAAATCCTTAATTATTTTGGGGACTCAACAGTATTAACATTCCAAAATGGTCTAAACTTTCTTAAGCATAATAGAATACATGGTTTACTATATCCGAGAGACGTGATGTGCCTCAATGCTTTCATTAATGATTGGTAAAAGATAGTTAGGCCCTTAAAAAGAGTTCAACCATAAAGAACACCATGGCCAAGTCAAGTCGACTTCTATGAACACGTTCGGTTATCCTAACGGTCCAATCCTTTATGTGTCTAAACAAACATTTCCTTAATTAACTAAGAATCCCTCAAGCGGGGTGCAATACTTGAGACCGCGTTATGGTGCAGTGTACTGGTCAACACTAACCGTGTTCCATGGCCTTACTTAGCAGAGGTACAGCTTACAACAACCGCTGTGCTTCAGCGTGCACGTACGAAGTTTATATGCTTGGTGACTACACTAGCATGGTCTAGAACTGACAATGTACTAAGGGTCTAGTCAGATGTTTCACTACAAAAGCGTCATCAGTCAGAATCCAAAGCTCGATAGACTTACTACAACCAGTGTGCCTCGGTCGATCTTACATTGTATCTGATAGACTTCTCTTACCAAGGGGTGACACAGATAGTGTACTCTGGATCGGGGTTCGCGACTTCCCAATAACAGAGCCTATAACTACGTTCTATTAGTTGGAAAAGTGATTGAGTTTAAAGCATAATAGGAAAGCATTTGGACAGCATACACAAACCATAATATTATTTCGGCATTATAACTGCTTACATCATAGCATACACTAAAGATAACTACTCGCTAATCATGGAAATAATATCATAAAACATTATATAAAATAAAGGATAGAAGTACCAGTAGATTAAACGAGTTTCGAATACAAAAGTGACAACTTCAAGACTCCAGACCGCTCCTAATACAATCTTCAGTTTTCTTCTCCGGGTACTAGGTTTCTCGCACGGAGTCGAAGGCCTTGAGAGTATGACAAATATTGTACATGAGAGAGAAAGAAGTGAATTGAAGTGTGTGTTGGAATGAATGACAAAGACCTTTTAAATAGACTTGGAAATTGCCAGCATACGCCTGGCAGGCCACATGGCAGGGCGTATGGCAAGTCGTATTTGGCAGGCCTTATGGCTGGCAGACCGCATGGTGGGCCGTTTGTTGGCACGTATCTGGAAGGCCGTTTCCATACTGTCAGGCCGTATGGCAAGGCGTATGGCAATCCGTATGGTGTGCTGGTCAGCCTTGATTCCCTATATCGTAACTTGATTTCTTGTCTTTCACCGTTTTTTCTCTTGAATCTTCGTTTTAGCTCCGATTCTATTGATTCTTTTTGCACCGCCTTCGTAATTACTTGTTCTTCAATTCTAACCGACGAAGTGGGTATTTTGCTGATAAAGTTCGAATCTTTCTTTTCTTTGGGCCTTAATACCGGGGTGAAAATGTGACTTTTTAGCCGATATCAATATGATTAATATAGATTTGTTATCAATTTACACGTAGCTACAACAAGAAAATTTATCCAATCTTGTTTTACCCATAACTTCTTCGTTTTAAATCCATTTTGAGTGTTTCAAGTTGCTATGGTTTCATATTGAACTTAAGTTTATGAATCTAAACAGAAAAAGTATAAGTTTATAGTCGAAAATACAGGTTACAAGTGATGTCAAAGCTAAGGGGTATAAAATACTATTAAATTTTAGCAGGAAATATTATTAAATACGATACAATTTTATACAAGATATTTATTTATTTATTGAATGGATATACTTAAACCTTGCTACAACACTTATAGGCAGTGTACCTAATCGTACAGTAATGTAGTTTTTAGTAAGTCCGGTTCGTTCCACAGGGAAAATCTTTTTCACAAAGCTTAACGCTATATTAGTTTTATTTTATAAAAATACAAATATATATATAAGTAATATTATTATTATAAAGGGGGGTTTTTACCGTTTAATGACCGGTTTGTCGATTTTAAAACTTTAGTCGCAGTTAAAACAAAATGTAAAATATTAAATAAATAAAAGACTTAATTTAAAGCGTAAAGTAAATAACGATAATGAAATTGCGAATAATAAAAGTGCGATAAAATAAACTTGCGATAATTAAAAAGTACGATAATTAAAAGTGCAATTAAATACAATAACAATAAATAAAAATGCAATAATTAGAATTGCAATTAAATATAAAATAAAGGAAAATAAATATGAAATAAAAGAATTATGCTTATTTAAACTTCCGTAATCATGATGTTTGACGTGTTAATTTTAGTTTTATGCCCATGGGTTAATTGTTCTTTGTCCTGGATTATTTAATATGTCCATACGGATTTGTCCATAATAGTCCATCAGTCATAAATATAAAGAGCGAAAGCCTTCGTCAAATTATTCTTATTCCCGAAGTCAAATATTCCAACTAATTGGGGATTCGAATTGTAACAAGGTTTTAATACTTTGTTTAATGAATACACCAGGTTATCGACTGCGTGTAAACCAAGGTTTTACTACTTTGTTAACAATTACACCAATTACCCTTGAATGTAATTCACCCCTGTTTCAACAAGTCTATTAACTATTAATCCAGTTCCGTGTCCAGTAAAATGAATAATTATTGGTATTTATAGATATCCCGCCCACCGTACCCAGTCAAGCGTATGTGGTTATATATAAATACGTCGAATTATAAGTTTGTATATTAAATTAACAAGGTATTGTTTAGTTAATATAAAACCCATTAATAGCCCATAGTCTAATTTCCACAAGTGTCGTTCTTTTATCCAAATCCCAATTATGGTACAAAGCCCAATTACCCAATTTTAGTAATTAGCCCAACATCATGATTACTTCAGTATTAAATAAGCATAATAATAACTTAGCTACGAGACATTAATGAAAATAATATAAACATAACTTACAATGATTAAAAATAGCGTAGCGTTACACGGACAGAATTTCGACTTATACCCTTACAACATTCGCTAACATACCCTTATTATTAGGATTTAAAATTAAAATTAAAATTAAAATTAAAATTAAAATATAAATATTTACGTATACATATATAGAGAGAGATTGATTTATTGGATATTTTTACGATCAAACTGCGTTTGCTTTTATAGGGATTTGAGTCCAGGTGAGCTCCGCGACTCGCGGCATTTTTGCTCTTCAAACTCCGCGAGTCGCGGAGTTTGAAATTCCAGCTCACTCCAATTTGGATCTTAGTCTGCCGACGGTTTATTATATAAATATAATATATATATAATTTATATAATTAATTATATATTATATTATATTTATATACATAGTTAACTTGTAATTTTTAGTCCGTTGCGTCGAGCGTTGAGAGTTGACTCTAGTCCCGGTTCCGGATTTTCGAACGTCCTTGCGTACAATTTAATATCTTGTACTTTGCATTTTGAATCTTGTACTCTTGTAATTTTGAGACGTTTCTTATCAATAATTGGAACCACTTTGATTGTATTTTGTAATTTTGAGCTTTTTGGACCTTTGCGTCTTCAATTCGTCGAATCTGTCTTTTGTCTTCACCTTTTATTATTTAAACGAATATCACTTGTAAATAGAACAATTGCAACTAAAAGCTTGTCTTTCTTGAGGAATAATGCTATGAAATATATGTTCGTTTTTAGCATTATCAAATATTCCCACACTTGAGCGTTGCTTGTCCTCAAGCAATATAGTCTTGAAATACTAGAATCACTTCTTTATTCTTCACACTTTGTACATCAGTGATTTCTATACGGCGGTATAAACAATGGTAGTAACGATATGGTTTACAGTCCCACATGACTATAAAATTTAGATCCATTAAGAAAATTGGATCTTTATGAAAACATTTGATCTTTTGAAAATTTTAATCTAGCTTTTACCCTAGATAAGTTTTCCGGAATAACCCTTCACCGGTGTTTGCAAAATATTTTTGTGGGTTTGGTGGGTTTCAGATTTGAAAATTTTAGCTCAAAACTTGCGGTTTTGTGTTACCTACTTGCTAACCTTGTATTAGGAAAGCAACACGTCCAGTATACTTGCTCCGTATATTACCTTTCGGTAAACTACCGTCCGGTTATAAAGGAAAGCGTTGAACAAGCAACTGTTAAGGCAATGTCCCCTGACATGCTTTTAATTATGGTCTATAACGTGTCGGACGCAATTACTATCCTTGGTAGGAGCAATAGTAAAGCTCACCCTTATGATTTTTCAGTCTGGCACAAGGTCCTGTCTTCGACCATGCTATGCAACCACCGTTCTTACGGTTGACACCCGATTTGGTTCAGATGACCTAATGAATTCCAGGTGAATTCCTAAGATTTTACGTTCAATGGTAATGAACGCATTGAAAATGGGTTTTCAGAAAACAAATCGGTTTATAATTTGATCAAAATATTTTCTCGTTCAAGCTCTAGTTTAGATATCATTGAATTTCATGAGTTTGAATTCTCAATCTTTAAGGTCAATCTCTAGGATTGAGTAATATCAGGCTTAAAAGCTGATTTTTGATCTTTTAAGGAGATTATCCTTTCTGAGGATCTGATTTATTAGTCTTATCAAGCTAATTTGCACGGTGCCCCCCATTTTACGAGATAAATCCTTCTCATGGTTAGGATAGATCTGACCACTTGGCGACCCTGTTTTATGCTGAGGTCCGTGGATTTCCTGCTGATTTTAGTGATAACTTTTCTAGATTTTTCGTCAACCTACAGCTGGTCTGGACGACAACTTCCTGACCTAAATCAAGAAGCGCGTTTCTTTTTCGGAAGACATTACTTCCTTTTAATGATGGAATTGATTCATCGTGTAGATCCATCTCTTCTTTTCTTTCATCGGGTAAAACAGTTTAGTTTAGTCCAAAGCAAAAGTATTTTCAGTTATTTGTTACAGAAATATGTGACATATGTTTAAAATATCTTGGTAAATTTTCCCACACTTGACTTTTATTTTCCTTTTTATTGTCCTCTATTCCATTTTAAATGAATTTTAACATTTTGGTTTGTTTCTCAATTTATGTCCTTTCCGAGGTAACAATAATTTCGATGTTAAAACCTAGTTTTATCGTTCATAAATATGTATAAACATGATTTTGAGTTCATTTAATTGAAAATTTTGAAAAATTTTACTAGAATTGGGTAGTCAGTATATAAGACTAGGGCTGTTCTTTATTATCAGAGAGCACTAGATTCTAATACAACTACTACTTTACTAGTATTTCTAATGGCAACCAAGTGTATAAAGTAAAAATTTTAAAATCAAAAAAGAATTTAACCCCTTCCCACACTTAAGATCTTGCAATGCCCTCATTTGCAAGAAATCAGTAACAATTTAAATTATTGAGGGTGATTAGCGTAGAAATGATTCAATTTTACCAAATTTTCCAAACATATTGTTGTTTGTGTTGAATGATAAATGGTGCATATCATTTGTTCATTCCGTCTTGTTGTTATATCACATTTATTTTGCATCTTGTCGTCAAAATTAGTTGCTTTTGCTGAACTTAATGCCAGTCTTTGAAAATGCGTTGTTTTACCCTGTTGTGTACATAAGATAAACTGCAAACATATATACATATTTTTGAAGTTTGGTATATTACCCCACATTCAAACATTATTAAAATCTAAAAATAAAAATTTGTAAATTATAAAAACTAATACAATTCCAACATAAGTATTAAATGTATCAACATTAAAAATTATAAAATAAATAAAACTAAGTAGACTAGGGATGATACTGATACCAGTAGGGGTTCCATGCATAACCATATGTGTTATAAAATGCTTCGGCTGGGTTATACGTAGGATACGGTGGTTGGATCTCTATAGACCAGGGAGGAAATACGGGCGACGGAGTAGGAATATAGTTTCTACCTACATGTTGGCAATGAGCTATGATTTGGTTTTGATGAACTTGCCAATCTTCAAATGCTCGATGTCTAGCATTTTCATACTCTTGTGAAGCTATAAACCTTTGCATTTCTGTCATTTCATTTCCTCCTCCCACATTACCTGGCTGTTGGTTTCTCTCAACCTGTGGATGTCTACCATGGTATTGTACTGCGGCGTTATTTCGCCTCTTCAAAACCTTCGCACCATGGTATACATTTAAACCTATTGTATCGCGGGGTTCTGGTTCTTCGACTAATAATCCCCCCGACTTATATCCACACCGAGATATTCAGCAATCAAAGTAATAAATATACCACCTCCTATTATGCTATGCGGTCTCATCCCCCTAACCATAGCTGATAAATAATAACCCACACAATAAGGTATACTTACAGCACTTTGTGGGTCTCGAATACACATGTGGTAAAACAAATCCTGTTCATTTACCTTTTCCTTGTTCTTACCTCGTTGTGTAATCGAATTGGCTAAAAACCTATGAATTACTCTTAACTCTGCTCTATCTATATCCAAATAAGAGTAATTTCCCCCTTTAAATCGGTGATGGCTAGTCATTTGACTCCATACACCATGCGTGTCAAAATTTTCGTCTATCTTCCTACCGTTCAATATCAACCCTCTACAATCGGCAGATGCTAGCTCCTCAGGCGTATATATACGTAAGGCCTGAGCCATGTCTAGTAAAGACATGTGGCGCATCGAACCTCCTAACAAAAATCTAATAAAAGATCGATCGGTTAAACTAGCTACCCGATCATTTATTTCTATACTACACAACAATTCTTCACACCATACTTTATATACAGGTCTACGCATGTTGAATAAACGTACCCAATCATTAAAAGTAGAATTACCATACCTCTGTGTAAGTAATTCCCTAATTGGCCCGGCCAATTCTACAGCTTCTAACGGTGCCCATTCTATTACCCTAGGTACTTCAATAGCTTTAGAATGAAGAGTATGCAAACCCCTTTGGTATTTTGGATAATCTATCCAACGTCTGTCAAATCTCAAGTTCGGGTGCAAATCTTCCAAGTGCATATTTGAAAATGTCATGACTGGATGAGGTATATCTTGTTTGTAGTAGTTATCCACCTCCTGTTGTTCCGTATTCTCAGCAGGAGCATTGCGAGCTTGGGATGAAGATTCACCCCTTTCAGTCTGCAAAACACATCAAACACAATTTTTGTGCATCCAAATATGCATTAGTGTCAGCAAAATCATCAATCAAAATAATTACAATGACATGATCAATTTATATCAAACTTATGCTCATTTTCATATTTTCATCAAATCTACACTTTTTCAAATAAGCATATAAGAAAATGTTCGCCAAGTTCATAAGCATTCAACTCAAATAACATGTCAAAATAATCATCACTAGCAATTAAACAAGTTTCAAATGGCATTATCTCTTAAAAATCAAGTTCATGAATTTTAGACTTGAAAAAGTCCACTTTAATTCTCAAAATCATGTTTAGGCTCAAAGTTTGGATCATTTAACTACCTAAATATGTTACACTACTTAATTTAGCAACAATTCATGACAAAAATCGGCCATAACCTGTTTATATCAAAAAGCCCCAAATTGCTCAAGAACACAAACCATAGATTACTCAAAATTTGAAGTTTAAGGCTTCTAATCATGTTAAATAGCATCAATCTAGGTTATACAAGCATAATACATAAACAATTTAAGCATAATTACACTAAAAAGCATCAAAATTGAATTGGGTATAAAATTGCTCAAGAACATTAATTTTCGGATAAAATGGTGTTTAGGTGTAGAAATTTACTGTTTTTCTTGCGTAATTCCTTGATAGCATCCTTCTTAACATGATTTTAGTAAAAAATGTGATGATTTTTGGTGAAAAATTCGATTTTCGTGTGTGTTTTTGGGGTGTTTTTCGCAGTATGTTTGTGTTGGGTGTGTGCAACTGATCTGTTCTGATGCGTTTTATTTTTTTTCTGAATTTTGGACCCTCCGCGAGTTGCGACATTTGGCCAATGCAAACTCCGCGAGTCGCGGTGTTTTTTTTTTTTAAATTAAAAAGGTTTAACTTATAAAAAAAATATAAAATAAATTTAAAATTTTGTTTTCCTTTGTTTTAGGATGAGGTCATTTCGGATCGATGTCCTAGTTCGTCCTTCGACAAAATTTTAAAATTTGTCTTTTTGTAGCGATTGTTTTAAAAGCTAAGATTTTTGGGTTTTTTTTTTTATGTTTTTGGCATACTTTAATTCAATAAGATTAAAAATAATGATAATAAAATTTCTCGTCCCTCCCTCGGGTAAAGCAATTTCGATTCAAAGACCTAGTGTTCAACTTACGACGAATTTTAAAAATCATATTTTTAACTTAACGAAATAAAGTAAATTTTTGTTTTTAAATTCACACAACTTAAATTTAAAATATACATAAAATTAAAAATTCACACCAAACTTAAATAAAAATTCATATTATAAATTCACACCAAACTTATATTATATTTTTGTTTTTATACATACAAACTTGTATTAAAAATATTAATTTTTCAAATATTGACAAACTTAAATATATTGATTTTACAGAGTTCACAATATTAATTTAAGATTTATATATTAATTTTAAAAATATGGTAAAAATAAAATTAAAAATCTTTTTGGTCTTTTATCCCACTTTAATCAATCAAATATTATCAAAAATATGCGCCCCTCTTTTCGGTAAAGTAATTTCGGTTCCATGACCTAATTTAACTCATGACGAATTTTTGAAATATTTTGGGTTGATTGATTAAAGATATTTATACCTTAAGAATAAACGTTAAATTTCGCAGTGATGTAATAAATTTTTTTGAATGATATCAATAATTTCGGTTGCCAAACCTAATTTTATTCAATACCAATTTAATACTTTATAGCGAACAAATTAGCATTTATTATCAAAAGGTTAAAAATAAAAATAAAAATAAAAAAAATAAAAACTGTACAGACTTACCTGTGAGATAGTATTCTTAGTTATATGATCTATCCCATTCATAAGATAGTCGGTTTAATTGGTTTTCCATGGCTACATAGGCGTAACCTCGAGCATTCAGTGTTTTTTCTTCTAAACATATGAACGGTCCGTCTCTGCATAAAGTAACAAATTCGGTGTTTGAATAGGTTTGATTATTTGAACATTTACCTCCATAGACATCTTTCAAGGTGTCGTACTCTTCTTTTCGCTGCGGATTTTGATTTTCCTTTACCAAATTGTAACTTATTATCTTCGTATCTGGATTCTTTTCTTACTCCGTCCAATCTTTCTCTGATTACTGATACTATTTCACTCAGAAGTGTGTCATTATTACGTTTAGTGATCAAAGCGTGTAGCATTAGACCATGGTTTAGTTCACAGGCAGTCTTCATTTCCTAAAAAAAATTAAAAATTCAGAATGGGGGGAGAAGACTAGTTCTTTAGGGTCTGCTAGGGAAAGACCATTCGGGTTCCATTTTCGAGAACTACACGAAAACAGAAAATCTAACTCTAACAGAAATACATATTATCCTTTAAAGACTTGATTCTCCCCACACTTAGTTAGCTGTGGTGTCGAAATTGTGATTAACTTCATTGTCGACTTCCATCGGACTATCTATGTAGTGTTTAACTCTGTGACCATTAACCTTAAATTCAATCCCATTTGAATTTATTAATTCTATCGTTCCGTATGGGAAAACTCTTTTGACTATGAATGGTCCAGACCATCTTGATTTCAATTTTCCAGAAAATAGCTTGAATCGTGAATTGAAAAGAAGAACTATGTCTCCTTCTTTAAATTCTTTTAAACTTCTGATTCTTTTATCATGCCATTTCTTCGTTCTTTCCTTATAGATTAACGAATTTTCGTATGCTTCATGTCTTAATTCTTCTAATTCGTTTAGTTGACTTAACCGTAGACGTCCAGCTTCATGTAAATCAAGATTACATGTCTTCAAAGCCCAAAAAGCTTTGTGTTCAATTTCTACTGGAAGATGACATGCTTTTCCATAAACAAGTCTAAAAGGTGTAGTTCCAATTGGAGTTTTATAGGCTGTTCTAAAAGCCCAGAGTGCATCCTCCAATTTAATGGACCATTCCTTCGTATTTGATCCTACGGTTTTCTCTAGAATACGTTTTAAAGCTCGGTTGGTATTTTCAACTTGTCCACTTGTTTGTGGATGATATGCGGTAGAGATTTTATGAGTTACTCCATATCTTTTGAGAACTTTCTCAAGTTGATTATTACAAAAATGAGTTCCCCGATCACTTATTAAAGCTTTCGGTGTTCCAAACCTTGCAAAAAGATGTTTTAAAAAGTTGACTATAACTCGTGCATCGTTAGTTGGGAGAGCTTGTGCTTCCGCCCATTTAGATACATAATCAATGGCTACGAGAATATAGAGATTATTATGAGATTTTGGAAATGGACCCATAAAGTCAATACCCCAAATGTCAAATACTTCACATACTTGAATGACATTTTGTGGCATTTCATCATGTTGACTTATTTTTCTGGCCCTTTGACAAGCATCACAGGATTTGCAAAGAAGGTGTGCGTCTTTGTAAATTGTAGGCCAATAGAATCCAGCTTCATAAACTTTTCTTGCTGTTAGTTGAGGCCCATAGTGCCCTCCTGTTGGTACTGTGTGACGATGGTTTAAAATTTTACTAGCTTCATCTCCGAATACACATCAGCGTATTATTCCATTGGGACAACTTTTAAACAAATGTGGATCTTCCAAGAAATAGTGTTTTATATCACTGAAGAATTTCTTTCGTTTTTGGTACGATAATCCTTTTTCTAGGAATCCACATACTAAGTAGTTTGCATAGTCTGCAAACCATGGAATTTCATTATAATCTATCTTCAATAGATATTCATCAGGAAAGTTGTCTTGTATGGCCGATTCATTTAGAACTTCTAATTCGGGATTTTCAAGACGAGAAAGATGATCAGCGGCGAGATTTTCTGCTCCTCTTATATCTCGGATTTCAATATCGAATTCTTGTAAGAGTAAGATCCAACGGATTAATCTTGGTTTGGCATCTTGTTTCGAAAATAGGTATCTAAGAGAGCAGAATGGTCGGTATAGACCACCGTTTTTGCTAGAACGAGATATGAACGAAATTTGTCAAAAGCAAAGACAATAGCAAGGAGTTCTTTTTCAGTAGTTGTGTAATTTGTTTGTGCTCCTTGTAACGTCTTACTAGCGTAATAAATAGGTTGAAATCGTTTTTCAATCCTTTGTCCTAAAACGGCTCCCATTGCAAAATCACTTGCATCGCACATTAATTCAAACGGTAGATTCCAAGAACGATGCCTTCTTTAACCATGAAATGGCATTTCTCCCAATTAAGTACTAGATTTGATTGTTCGCATCTAATAAGCATTCGTTCCAGATTAACTAGACATGATTCAAATGTATCACCGAAGACTGAAAAGTCATCCATGAAAACTTCCATGCATTCTTCTATCATGTCGTGAAAAATCGCCATCATGCACCATTGAAAGATTGCAGGGGCGTTGTAAAGTCCAAATGGCATGCGTTTGTAAGTAAAAGTACCATAAGGGCACGTGAATGTGGTTTTCTCTTGATCTTCGGGTGCTATTGGAATTTGAAAATATCCGGAAAATCCATCAAGAAAACAATAGTAACTATTTTCGGCTAATCTTTCCAACATTTGATCAATAAAAGGTAAGGAAAAGTGATCTTTTCTGGTGGCGTCATTTAATTTTCTATAATCAATACATACACGCCATCCTGTTACAGTCCTAGTAGGAATAAGCTCAATTTTTTCATTTGTAATGATAGTCATGCCACCCTTCTTAGGCACGCATTGAACTGGGCTTACCCATGGACTATCAGAAATTGGATAAATTAGACCTGCGTCTAGCAGTTTAATTATTTCTTTTTTAACAACATCTTGCATATTCGGATTTAGTCTTCGTTGGCGTTGCACATACGTTTTATGACCTTCTTCCATAAGGATTTTATATGTGTAATACGAAGGACTTATTCCTTTAATATCATGAATCTTCCATGCAATGGCTGGTTTATGAGCTTTCAACACAGAAATGAGTTGTGATTTCTCATTTTCAGTAAGAGAAGATGATATTATTACAGGTAATTCAGATTCACCATGTAAATAAGCGTATTCCAAATGGTTTGAAAGTGGCTTTAACTCTAATTTCGGAGGTTCTTTGAAAGGACCCGTTCATATACATTATAAACGATTCACAATAGTTGATTACATCGCGAGGTATTTGACCTCTATATGATACATTTTATAAACATTGTATTCGTTTTTAAAAGACAAACTTTCTTTACAACGAAAGTTGACGGCATGCACACCATTTCATAATACATCCAACTATAATTGGCTTGATAATAATCTTGATGAACTCAATGACTCGAATGCAACATATTTCAAAATATGCCATGAATGACTCCAAGTAATATCCTTAAAATGAGCTAATGCACAGCGGAAGATTTCTTTAATACCTGAGAATAAACATGCTTTAAAGTGTCGACCAAAAGGTTGGTGAGTTCATAGGTTTATCATAACAATCATTTCAATATATTAATAGACCACAAGATTTCCGTTTATAAATATATGTACACTCGCAAGTGTATAAAAATATTCTATAAGTTGTAGGCACCCGGTAACAAGCCTTAACGTTCATGTTTTACCCTCTGAAGTACACCAGATCAGGTGTGTTTAAAATAACCTCGAAGTACTAAAGCATCCCATAGTCAGGATGGGTTTGTCAGGCCCAATAGATCTATCTGTAGGATTTGTGCCCACCGTACATAGACAAGTAGTTTAATGTTACCAAGCTAACAGTATATTTCTGGTTTAAACCCACATAGAATTAGTTTTAGTACTTGTGCCTATTTCGTAAAACATTTATAAAAACAGCGCATGTATTCTTAGTCCCAAAAATATATATAAAAGGGAGCAAATGAAACTCACAATACTGTATTTCGTAGTAAAAATACATATAACGTCATTTAACAAGTGCAAGGTTGGCCTCGGATTCACGAACGTATCAATATTGAGATTCAATATTGCAGGAAAGTACGTAGACGTAACGGAGATGATAAACACTAGATTGACCTCACGAGCATACCCATGAACCATACCCATCACCTCCATAGCTATAACCCATAATTTCCTTAGCTTCGACTCATTCAAAAAAAACTATTTTGAAATCACTCGGACAGCACTCCGTCGTAATATTTTATGTATACTAATAATATCTTGAAATAATACAGAGCAAATATATATATATATATATATATATATATATATATATATATATATATATATATATATATATATATATATATATATATATATATATATATATATATATATAAATCGATTGAGAGAGTTTAGAGAAATATATTTTCAAGTTTCTCTGAAATAATGAAACCTATTGAATTCTATTTATAATAGATTTTTGAATTATTAAAGTGAATTATTAAAGTATGAATTATTAAAGTGAATTATTAAAGTATGAATTATTAAAGTGAATTATTAAAGTATGAATTATTAAAGTGAATTATTAAAGTATGAATTATTAAAGTGAATTAAAGTATGAATTATTAAAGTGAATTATTAAAGTATAAATTATTAAAGTTAAGGTAAAGTAAAAGTAAAGTAAAGGTAAAGTTAAAGTATAGTAAAAGTATAAAAACTATGTATGTATAATACGCGTATAAATATATATAATATTAATTTAAATCGTTATATATATTTAATGAAATAAAATATAAATATCGTTATATTTATTATACTGGTTAAGTAATGAGTTGTCAAAAGTGATTCTAGATATTTATAAAAGTTATATACGTTTTAATAATAAAGTTCTTTTTAAACTGAAAACGTCTTTGTACGTTTGAAAATAGATTAATAGAATATTATGGAAACCAATTCTCCACTAACTTTTGTCTAACTTTCGTAAATGACACTTTTTGTTTTTATTTATAAATAGCTTTACAAATTATTCTGAATATCGTTAAGAGGAATAGATTTTCTGAAATCATAGTGGACCTCTTAACAGAGACTTGTAATCATAATTCAATCATTTAATATATATTATTTTTTTGAATTCATCGAAAATCATATTGAAACAAATACGTTCATGTAAAGTATTATACGTTTAATACTTTATTAATATTCTCAAGTTATAATATATATATATACATATACATATCTATTTATATATAACGGTTCGTGAATCGTCGGAATTTGGTCGAGGTTATAATGAATGTATGAACACAGTTTAAAATTCTTAAGATTTAACTTAACAAACTTTGCTTATCGTGTCGGAATAATATAAAGATTAAAGTTTAAATTTGGTCAGAAATTTCCGGGTCGTCACAGTACCTACCCGTTAAAGAAATTTCGTCCCCGAAATTTGATAGAGGTCGTCATGACTAACAATGAGAATGTTATTATAACGATTATAGAGTTTTATCATGTTCAAGAAGAATGGATAAAATAATTCGATTACTCAAAGCGTGTGAGTGAAGTTATCGTAAATGAATGAAATAAGATAATAGTGATTCGTCGTATCTTTTGACGTCATCACGATTGATCTCCGAAAAGAAAATCTTTGTAATCTATATTATATTTGATTATTCGGCGATTAAGGAAATTATGATCCTCTTCGAATTAATGCGATAATCCATTTTGATTTCTCTGTCGAATATTTCACTATAAATCCACCTCATTTGTTTTCTTACAACTCACACCTTCTCAACTCATATTTTAAAGTATTTGTCAATATGCTTCATCCAGTGCTGATTCTTGATATACTCCTCACTTTCATATCTGTCGCTCTTCTTTTTCATCTGCCTCCTAAAGAATCTATTTACTTCTACTATACTCTTGGTTTTATAGTGTTTTTAGTTATCCCGTGTCTTTATATTGCTATATGCATTGATATATACGGTTTGTGATTTCTGGGTTGTTGTTGGGTTTTATATCTTCCCTTATATTTCAAAGTCCTTGCTTCTTCTATAATCATCGTCATCCACGGTTAATGCTCTCTTCTATTTGCTATGATTTATACTCCCATTTCTAGTTCGGAGCTTTATCCTTTCGTTTCTTCTTCTTGCGATTAAGCACCACTTGTAATGGTCCAGAATTCGCAGATATAAATTTTGGAATGAACATTGTTAATGTTCTAGGAAGGAAATTGTAATGGCACGATCTTGACTTGTCAAATTACCAGAATGTCATACCCCGTCCAAAATCTTCCAAACGAATACAATAACATATGGTACCATCGCGATGAATGGACCTCTATATGCCATGAACGACTCCAAGTAATGTCTCTAAAATGAGCAAATGCATAGCGAAAGGTTTCTTTCATACCTGAGAATAAACATGCTTTCAAGTGTCAACCAAAAGGGTTGGTGAGTTCATAGGTTTATCATAAAACAATAAAATTCATCATTTTGATAGACCACAAGATTTAAATCCTGCATGGTACAAATGGGCCCGAATCCTATACCCACCTGTAATGTACATGCTATATCTTTTAAATACAGTACATCTTTCTCGTGTACGAAACCATTTTCATAAATCATAGTAACCGTACACATATCTTGTGCACAAAAATAACATACACATAACCTGTGTATAAAATCATTCTCTCGATATATAACATTCACATCAACTGGTGACAATTATCATGTCCACATAATTCAATGGTGGCAATTATCATGTCCACATAATTCAATGGTGGCAATTATCATGTCCACATAATTCAAAAATAATCCGCAGAACTTCTGTCTGCACAATAATTCATTCGAGGAATGTTTTGCTTGTGTCTATCTCGTCAAACATTTATAAAAGCATTTCATGTATTCGCAGTTCAAAATATATTTCAAAAGCATTAAATAAAGCAGTTGTAAAAATAGCGCATGTATTCTCAGTCCCAAAAAAGTAAAGAGTAAAAGGGATTCAAATGAACTCACTTTACGATATTTTGTAGTAAAAATATGCATACGACGGAACTGAACAATGAAGGGTTGGCCTCGGATTCACGAACCTATATCAATTATATATATTAACATATGTAATGGTAATCGAACAACCTTATATATTATTATCAGTGGTATATCTGTTATTTTAATGATTTAAGTATTCCATTAATAGCTTAAATATATTTATTTTATATATCTTACTTATTATAAAAGTAGAGTTAGATTATATGTATTAGATATAGTTTTATGTAATGAATATTTATTTGGTAAAATAATACTGATAAATGAAAAGTTGTAATATTTTTATAAAGATAATAATAACAATAACTAATAATCATTTTAAAAATAGTAATAATAACGGTAATTTTTATAAAAATAATATTAATGATAAAACTACTATTAAAATAATAAAAATAATAATAATGATATTGAAAATAATTTTTATACTAATATGAGTTATTTTATTTGTAGTAACAATAATAATGATAATAAACATAATAGTTTTGGTAATAATATATAATACTTACTAATACAAGTAGTAGTAATAATAATAATAATAATAATAATAATAATAATAATAATAATAATAATAATAATAATAATAATAATAATAATAATAATAATAATAATAATAATAGTAATAGAATGAGACTACCTTTAAAAGCTTATCCCAAAAAAAAATTTCTCAGAGAGGGCTCGAACCCAAGACCTCTCGCTAATCACCAAACACGCCTAACCATCCCTCCATTTACCTATTTCTGATTTATATTACAGGATTAAACTACTTAACCCGTCACTTTCCTGTTTCCCTTCAACCATGTATCACACAATTCACGTTCCAATATTTAATACACCATTTTGGATTTGGTTTGAATATAGCAGCGGCCCGGCCCAAATGTCAGCCCAAAATCACGGTTTCATTTTCCTTTTTCCATCATCATATAAAAAAAAACGTTCGATAAAATCATGGTTGTGAAGGATTCGTTTGGGAGCAGCAGCTATAACGTGTCATGCTTAATATCAAAATTCGATCCAATCAAGGATATATTGTGTCTCGACCCAATTACAAAGCAACCACTCTTGTTCCCAACAATCACGCATGCAGAAGTTTAAGTATTTGTTTATTTGTAAGTGGGTTGTTTGTGAATTGGTTGTCTGCCATTACTTGTTAACTTATCCCACCATAGATAAGGAAGAATAAGCAAATGATATCCCATGCACATGTTCGGCCAAAACAATACATGGCGCCATAACTAATTAAATTTGTTTTATATAAATTGCATGATGAACAAAAGGTTGTGGGTTCGTCTGTACTAGTAATTCCAACGCACCATTTCACTCATGGTATTCATCATGATTGTTTTCTTTATTTATTCGGCCCATGGGAATGACACTTTAACAAGTGGGTGTAGTAGGGTAAATTGTTTGGTATATTTTGGCCACCAAGGAAAAGAGAGGATATGCAAAATTCGTTGATATTACCAAGTGCTTCGGCCAAATAGAAGAAAAAAAAACGTGTAATAGAAGACAGGATGATCCGTGCAAGTAGGTGATCATCTTGTAGATTAAATCATTCGACAATAAAACATGGTGGGGTTTACGATCCATAAAACAATTATTTTTCCAAACCACTATATCCTTTATATATTCATTGTCACTTATAATCTCCTCATCAATTTCTTTTGTTCGCATGATTTAAGAAATAGGAATTTATGCGTATTGCAGTAGCATCAGAGTCAAGCAGGTGTTTGATAGAGTTTCAAGAAGAAGAAGAAAAAACAAATTGACGGCTTAACGGTGGTTGTAGGTGATGGGTTTGAGGTGGTTTGCAATGTTTAAACAGAAGAATAGAAATAGGTGAGTAACATGAAATAATAGAAATAAATGGGTCTTGATGATGGTGACGATTGTTCTGTGGTGGTTCATGGATTCGATTCCAATAGAAATCAAGGTGGTATTAGAATAATTCAATGGTGGTTTGTTTGGGTGAAAGGTGACGGATGGTGTTGTTGTTGTTCACGATAAAAATATAGAACAGGTACGTAAGTAGTAGCAATTAACACGATGTAAGATTTATCAATGGTGATAGGAGGTGATACCCGAGGTGAGTGTTTGTTTGTGTTGTGTCTTAAGTTTTATTTTTCCTTACATCTCTATGTGTATGTGTAACTATATGGATAGATTGCAAGAGAGTAAGAATCTCATAATGTGATATGAGGCATCGACAGAGATATACGATCCAGGGAGAAGAAAACAAAAATATAGAAATCAGAAAGTGAAGTGTAACAGATTTGTACGATATCTACAGCACACGATTCGTTCATAATTTGATGTGTGATGTCGACTTGTAACAAACTGGAGACAATCAGAATCAATCCAGTACGAAAGAAATAAAGAAAATGTAAAGCAGATAGCACAAGCAAACAGATTTTGTATTTATCTGTTTTTAATTCTTTCTCAATTGTAGTAAATAATACGCAAGTTTTGTTTGGGATCGAGATTGAGATGGATAGGTAACGGATTGGAAGATAGAAATAGAATTATGTAAAGCTGAAAGTAATGCTTACCAAATTAATGTAATTATTTATCGACTTCTATAATCCATTTACTATTATTAGTTAATAAATACAAACGTTATTAATAATTATATTGTTATTATTAATAATGCTAATAATAATAAGAAATAAAAAAAATATTGATATTAGTAACTTTTAAGTGGATATCATTATTATAGTTTTACTGATAATTATAATGATATTAATAATGATATTAGTAATATTAATACTAATATGATAATTTAAATGTATTAACTTTTATATTTATATGTTATATATTAAAATAATAAGATTCATAATACTGATATTATTATTATTATTATTATTATTAATTATTTATTTTAATGGTAAAAGTAATAATGAGCATATTTTATCTTGTATTTATATATACTAATATTATATTTTATTAATTATGTAGTATTTAAAAATTTTATAATATATATTATGTATACTTAATATTCATACATTTTAACAATATACATATAGTAATAGTTATATATATATATTTAAACTACTATGTTTAATTATGTTTTTAAATATCAAGTTTTATGTGTTTATTATATATATTAACAAATAAACTCAAAGTATGTGACATTTAATACTTTGCTAATATTGACAATTTATATATATTCAATTTACTTCCCTATTCTTAAATAACAGTTTTAAATATGTGTTTAAGTTTTCTTTCATAATAATCAAATCACATAACATTTCATTAATATATATTTAACTTATAATATATAATTATTTACACACAATTGTTCGCGAATCGTCGAGCATAGTCAAAGGGTAATTGATTACATGAATATAGATTTCAAAACTTTCGAGACTCAACATTACAGATTTTGCTTATCGTGTCGGAAACATATAAAGATTAAAGTTTAAATTTGATCGGAAATTTCCGGGTCATCACAGTACCTACCCGTTAAATAAATTTCGTCCCAAAATTTGAGTGAGGTGGTCATGGCTAACAATAAAAATGTTTTCATGATGAATATAAGTTGATCAATAGAGTTTTATCATCATTGAGTAATATAGATAAAACAATTTGATTACGCGAAGAATATAAGTGAAGCTATCGCAAAAGAGTGAAAAGTAGGTATAGATTCGTCATATCTTTTGACGTAGATAGGATTGATTTCCAAGTTCAAGAGATTTGGAGAAAATCTTCGTAATAAGATTTGATTCTTCGGAAATCAAGGGAATTAGGATCCGCTTTAAATGCGATCATCTGTTTTGATTGCTTTGTCGGATATTTTCACTATAAATCCACCTTCTTCATTTCCTTATTTCCACAGCTCACACCTTCTATTATTTCTCCCTCAATACATACCTTGAAGCATTCGTCAATATGCTCCATCCAGTTCTGATTCTTGATATACTCCTAACTTTCATATCTGTCATTCTTTTCTTTCATCTGTCGCCAGAAGAATCTATTCACCTCTACTATTACCTTGGGGTTTTAGTGTTTTTAATTCTCCCGTGTCTTTACGTTGCAATACGTATTGTTATGCACGGTTTGTAATTTATGGGTTGTTGTCGAGCTTTATATTTCCTTTTATATTCACGGGTTCCATATTTTTGTCTCCTCTTCCCGACTACAAGTCAAGCGAATAATGGTCCGGAATTCGTAGGTATGGATTTTGAATTGAACATAGTTAATGTTCTAAGAAGAAAATCGTAATGGCATGATCTTGATTTGGTAAATTATCAGAATATCCTGAAAGATAGAACTATCAAGAAGATATGTTCTTAATATGTTTAGAGATTGAGTAGAATGTAAGAGTCGTGTAAATGGCACATGATGACGGTATATTCTGTGAATCATCATGTTCCATTAGAAACTCAGCATGAATTACTGTAATATAATCACATTGATCAAGTGTCATTATATTATACTAACTCATGCATCAGTTCCCAACACTACTTCAAACCATTCATATTTTAAATTCGAAGATTTACATAATATAGAAACCAAAACAGTTTCCTTTTATGAGATAACACAGATAGCGCGGAGAGATAATTAATATCGGACGAGAATATTTATGAAGATATCTTCAGAAATATCGAGGATATTTATAATGAGAGATACGATGATATCTTTGGATATTTAAGATCAGATGATCCTGAAGAATTTCGTCCGCAAGGATTCAGAGTAAGGATCAAGGTATTCACTAAAGATTGCATCAGGTATTTTTTTTTTTTTTTTTTTCAAAACTCAGAAAACTGATTCATAGGCTAAAGCACTTTTCAGAAATTAAGAATTGAAGTTTTGTAAATCCAGGAGATAGAATATATATATATATATATATATATATATATATATATATATATATATATATATATATATATATATATATATATATATATATATATATATATATATATATATATATATATATATATATGTATATATATAAGTGTATATATATATATAAGTGTATATATATATATATATATATATATATATATATATATATATATATAATTGTTATATTAGAATCGCTGAGAAATTAGAGATTATCGATTGATGCCTCTCAGTATTCGGTATGGTAATTATCGTTACAAGATGTCGATGAGTTCATGATAAGACTCCAATAGATAAATATAGTGATTTGTCAGAGAGATTTAAACTAAGGAGCAATGAGGTTGCTGGTACGTCTGCTGGTAATATGGTGAAATATAAAAGGTTCTCCGATAACGATGAAAGAGCACGCATATATATCAAAGTTATAATAAGGTTGTTTTGAATGAAAGGTCAAAGTTGACCTGCTGGAGCTGTGACAAAATTGGCTAATTTAGAAAGAGATTGCAAAGTTATTTTCGGTAATAACAATGCCAAAAGAGCTAGCACCGATACGTATTAAACGTTTACTCATGTTCTGAGAGTTTTTCAGGTGCAATACTATATGCATCAATCTTTTCTTCCGTAGATGAAGTGCGGTTGATTCATTCTCTCGATTGAGGTGTTTTCAAGAATCATGAAAGGTTTGAACGCATAATGTAATTGTCAAGATATAAATGAAGTTTAAGATGAAAATCAAGTGGAAAACTTGAAGAATTGTTTAGTTTCATATGTTATAATTAATATTTTAATTCATTTTAATTGTCCATTGTTGGTAGTCCTCAGTTGATTAGTCCACAGTTAGCTAGGAACAGTTAGCTAGGATTTTGTTAGTGTGGATTCTTAACAAAATTTCTCATAGTTAATTTGTTTATTTCTAACAAATTTTATTCCGTCATATGTTTTCTTCATTATGCCACTTGTTGGATTCTGATAGGTCAAAATCCAAATATGAAATTTGAATGGAAATGGTTATTCTGTGGTGAACGGATTCATATATCTATGGATGTAAGTAGGATAGTAAATGACTGTTGAATCAGATTTGAAGAAGGTACAGTGTAACTTATTAATGTGAAATCTTAAATATTCCTCGGGTATTACCTACCCGTTAAAATATTTTCATCATTAACAGTTTGTACGAAAGAATTTTTAATCACAATCTTTATGAAAATATATATACATATATATTTTCTTCAGATGTAATCATGGATTTAATGAGTTAATATAATATTAGACTCATTTGATTTTTTTTTTTTTTTGAGCTAGAATAAGGATTCTCTAAAACTATTAGGATCCACATATTCTTCGCAGAGTATTAATGAAGTTATGGATCAATATTTCATTGTAAATTATTAGGATCCACATATTCTTCGCAGAATATTAATGAGGTTATGGATCAATACTTCATCGTTCATTGCTGTTGGTACTCCTTGGTATCTATGGTGCATATGATATTGATGTTCGTGGAACAGATTGTGAAATTGAGGCTTGGAATGCGGATGTTGTTGTTGGTGGTACTATTGATGTTGCTGAAGCTGGTACGTTTTGCACCATGCTTTTCAAGGCTACAACTCGGGTGTGAAGCTCGTTGACTTATTCGATTACTCCGGAATGATTGTCGATCGGAACGAGCGGATGTATAAGGTTTTGAATTTGAGATAGTATATGATCATGGCGAGGTATTCGGGAAATGAAGGTGAAGATGGTGTTTCGGATTGGTTCGCCGGTGAGTGCTTCAGGTTCATCGCCAAGAGGTGAATTCGGTTGGTGAAAGGGATCGCCTTCTTCGTGTCTCCACTGATTAAATCGGCTACGAACCCATCAGATGAATTGGGGATGGCTGATTGATTGATTCATTCTGGTGCCGCTGTTTTCGGAGCTGGAGTGGGACTCCATGTTGGAATCCGAGGGACTTGAACTAGTGGTGAGTTCCATTGCGTACGATTGAATAAAGGATTTTTCGATATGAAATGATTTTCGGATATCGGATGATATTCTAATTACATAGAATACCTATACATAGTACAGAAGATTCCGTAGATTACGAAGGAATTTACGAAATATATCAGGCAAAGTTTATAGTGACAGATACACTAAGATATGGATTAGTAGATACGCTAAGATATGAATTTTTGTCTATACACTATTCATGCAATCAATGCAGCAAGATGTGTCTAGACTAAGAATGATAAGCAGATAATTTTCGACAAGAAATGATAAGCAAAACTTTTGACATGCAGACCAGGTTCAAGTTCAGACTTATTAATATAACCTAACAACTACTAGGTCGAAGTCCAGACTTCATTATAATGCATCCCAACAACTAACTGTTAGACACACTAATGCAGACTCACTAATGCATCCTAACAACTACCTGTTAGACACACTAATGCAGACTCACTAATGCATTCTAACAATTACATGTTAGACACACTAATGCAGACTCACTAATGCATTCTAACAATTACATGTTAGACACACTAATGCATACCTGGTTCGCTAAGACCACCGCTCTGATACCACATGTCATACCCCGTCCAAAATCTTCCAAACGAATACAATAACATATGGTACCATCGCGATGAACGGACCTCTATATGCCATGAACGACTCCAAGTAATGTCTCTAAAATGAGCAAATGCACAGCGGAAGGTTTCTTTCATACTTGAGAATAAACATGCTTTCAAGTGTCAACCAAAAAGGGTTGATGAGTTCATAGGTTTATCATAAAACAATAAAATTCATCATTTTGATAGACCACAAGATTTAAATCCTGCATGGTACAAATGAGCCCGAATCCTATACCCACCTGTAATGTACATGCTATATCTTTTAAATACAGTACATCTTTCTCGTGTACGAAACCATTTTCATAAATCATAGTAACCGTACACATATCTTGTGCACAAAAATAACATACACATAACCTGTGTATAAAATCATTCTCTCGATATATAACATTCACATCAACTGGTGGCAATTATCATGTCCACATAATTCAATGGTGGCAATTATCATGTCCACATAATTCAATAATAATCCGCAGAACTTCTGTCTGTACAATAATTCATTCGAGGAATGTTTTGCTTGTGTCTATCTCGTCAAACATTTATAAAAGCATTTCATGTATTCGCAGTGCAAAATATATTTCAAAAGCATTAAATAAAGCAGTTGTAAAAATAGCGCATGTATTCTCAGTCCCAAAAATGTAAAGAGTAAAAGGGATTCAAATGAACTCACTTTACGATATTTTGTAGTAAAAATATGCATACGACAGAACTGAACAATGAAGGGTTGACCTCGGATTCACGAACCTATATCAATTATATATATTAACATATGTAATGGTAATCGAACAACCTTATATATTATTATCAGTGGTATATCTGTTATTTTAATGATTTAAGTATTCCATTAATAGCTTAAATATATTTATTTTATATATCTTACTTATTATAAAAAGTAGAGTTAGATTATATGTATTAGATATAGTTTTATGTAATGAATATTTATTTGGTAAAATAATACTGATAAATGAAAAGTTGTAATATTTTTATAAAGATAATAATAACAATAACTAATAATCATTTTAAAAATAGTAATAATAACGGTAATTTTTATAAAAATAATATTAATGATAAAACTACTATTAAAATAATAAAAATAATAATAATGATATTGAAAATAATTTTTATACTAATATGAGTTATTTTATTTGTAGTAACAATAATAATGATAATAAACATAATAGTTTTGGTAATAATATATAATACTTACTAATACAAGTAGTAGTAATAATAATAATAATAATAATAATAATAATAATAATAATAATAATAATAATAATAATAATAATAATAATAATAATAATAATAATAATAATAATAATAATAATAATAATAATAATAGAATGAGACTACCTTTAAAAGCTTATCCAAAAAAAAAATGTCTCAGAGAGGGCTCGAACCCAAGACCTCTCGTTAATCACCAAACACGCCTAACCATCCCTCCGTTTACCTATTTCTGATTTATATTACAGGTTTAAACTACTTAACCCGTCACTTTCATGTTTCCCTTCAACCATGTATCACATAATTCACGTTCCAATATTTAATACACCATTTTGGATTTGGTTTGAATATAGTAGCGGCCCGGCCCAAATGTCAGCCCAAAATCACGGTTTCATTTTCCTTTTTCCATCATCATATAAAAAAAACGTTCGATAAAATCATGGTTGTGAAGGATTCGTTTGGGAGCAGCAGCTACAACGTGTCATGCTTAATATCAACATTCAATCCAATCAAGGATATATTGTGTCTCGACCCAATTACAAAGCAACCACTCTTGTTCCCAACAAACACGCATGCAGAAGTTTAAGTATTTGTTTATTTGTAAGTGGGTTGTTTGTGAATTGGTTGTCTGCCATTACTTGTTAACTTGTCCCACCATAGATAAGGAAGAATAAGCAAATGATATCCCATGCACATGTTCGGCCAAAACAATACAAGGCCCCATAACCAATTAAATTTGTTTTATATAAATTGCATGATGAACAAAAGGTTGTAGGTTCGTCTGTACTAGTAATTCCAACGCACCATTTCACTCATGGTATTCATCATGATTGTTTTCTTTATTTATTCGGCCCATGGGAATGACACTTTAACAAGTGGGTGTAGTGGGGTAAATTGTTTGGTATATTTTGGCCACCAAGGAAAAGAGAGGATATGCAAAATTCGTTGATATAACCAAGTGCTTCGGCCAAATAGAAGAAAAAAAAAATGTGTAATAGAAGACAGGATGATCCGTGCAAGTAGGTGATCATCTTGTAGATTAAATCATTCGACAATAAAACATGGTGGGGTTTACGATCCATAAAACAATTATTTTTCCAAACCACTATATCCTTTATATATTCATTGTCACTTATAATCTCCTCATCAATTTCTTTTGTTCGCATGATTTAAGAAATAGGAACTTATGCGTATTGCAGTAGCATCAGAATAAAGCAGGTGTTTGATAGAGTTTCAGGAAGAAGAAGAAAAAAAATTGACGGCTTAACGGTGGTTGTAGGTGATGGGTTTGAGGTGGTTTGCAATGTTTAAACAGAAGAATAGAAATAGGTGAGTAACATGAAATAATAGAAATAAATGGGTCTTGATGATGGTGACGATTGTTCTGTGGTGGTTCATGGATTCGATTCCAATAGAAAACAAGGTGGTATTTGAATAATTCAATGGTGGTTTGTTTGGGTGAAAGGTGACGGATGGTGTTGTTGTTGTTCACGATAAAAATATAGAACAGGCACGTAAGTAGTAGCAATTAACAAGATGTAAGAGTTATCGATGGTGATAGGAGGTGATACCCGAGGTGAGTGTTTGTTTGTTTTGTGTCTTAAGTTTTATTTTTCCTTACATCTATATGTGTATGTGTAACTATATGGATAGATTGCAAGAGAGTAAGAATCTCATAATGTGATATGAGGCATCGACAGAGATATACGATCCAGGGAGAAGAAAACAAAAATATAGAAATCAGAAAGTGAAGTGTAACAGATTCGTACCATATCTACAGCACACGATTCGTTCATAATTTGATGTGTGATGTCGACTTGTAACAAACTGGAGACAATCAGAATCAATCCAGTACGAAAGAAATAAAGAAAATGTAAAGCAGATAGCACAAGCAAACAGATTTTGTATTTATCTGTTTTTAATTCTTTCTCAATTGTAGTAAATAATACGCAAGTTTTGTTTGGGATCGAGATTGAGATGGATAGGTAACGGATTGGAAGATAGAAACAGAATTATGTAAAGCTGAAAGTAATGCTTACCAAATTAATGTAATTATTTATCGACTTCTATAATCCATTTACTATTATTAGTTAATAAATACAAACGTTATTAATAATTATATTGTTATTATTAATAATGCTAATAATAATAAGAAATAAAAAAAATATTGATATTAGTAACTTTTAAGTGGATATCATTATTATAGTTTTACTGATAATTATAATGATATTAATAATGATATTAGTAATATTAATACTAATATGATAATTTAAATGTATTAACTTTTATATTTATATGTTATATATTAAAATAATAAGATTCATAATACTGATATTATTATTATTATTATTATTAATTATTTGTTTTAATGGTAAAAGTAATAATGAGCATATTTTATCTTGTATTTATATATACTAATATTATATTTTATTAATTATGTAGTATTTAAAAATTTTATAATATATATTATGTATACTTAATATTCATACATTTTAACAATATACATATAGTAATAGTTATATATATATTCAAACTACTATGTTTAATTATGTTTTTAAATATCAAGTTTTATGTGTTTATTATATATATTAACAAATAAACTCAAAGTATGTGACATTTAATACTTTGCTAATATTGACAATTTATATATATTCAATTTACTTCCCTATTCTTAAATAACAGTTTTAAATATGTGTTTAAGTTTTCTTTCATAATAATCAAATCACAGAACATTTCATTAATATATATTTAACTTATAATATATAATTATTTACACACAATTGTTCGCGAATCGTCGAGCATAGTCAAAGGGTAATTGATTACATGAATATAGATTTCAAAACTTTCGAGACTCAACATTACAGATTTTGCTTATCGTGTCGGAAACATATAAAGATTAAAGTTTAAATTTAATCGAAAATTTCCGGGTCATCACACAGAATACCTCGAAAAAGGCCGAATCATCAAGAAATATTTTCTTGATATTTAGAGATCAAAGAGAATACAAGAGTCGTGTAACATAGCACATAATGATATTATGATCTATGAATCATCATGTTCCATTTAGAAACTCAGCATGAATTACTGTAATATAATCACGTTGATCAAGTGTCATTATATTATACTAACTCATGCTTCAGCTCCCAACACTTCTTCAAGAATATTCCTATTTTAAACTCGAATGTTTCAGAATTTAGAAACTAAAATAGTTTCTTTTATGATATAATACAAATAGCGCGAAGAGGTAAATGATTTCAGATAAGAATAATTATAAAAATATCTTCAGAAGTATGGATGATATTTATAATGAAAGATATGATGATATCTCAGAATGTCTAATATCAGAGAATGATGAAAGATATTGTCCGCAGGGGTTTAGAGTCAGGAGCAAGGTATTCTTTAATGACTTCAGCAAGTACTGAATCATTTAGATTCTTTAAAGGCAGGTTCAGCCTTTGTGATTTGTCCACAGCCTCCTTCATACTTTGCTCAATCCGTTTTCCAGTTCCAAAACTTCTCTTTTTCTGAGCTTTGCCAAATACTATCCTTTATCATCCAACTTTTTACTGTTAAGGTCGTTTACAATTTTTGCTGCTTCATCAGCATTTTTCAAAATTTCGAGAACTGGTTCGCAGTTTAGGGTGTTTTTCAGAAATTTCTCATTCAAAGAATGTAAGTCTTGGAGGTAGACGTTGTGTGTATATGTAATTTTTGATGTAGACATGCTGCGAGGTTTCAAAATACTGATTGCTGATTCTCAATAATTGGTATGGCAATTCTTGTTATAAGGTACGAATGAGTATATGATAGGGTTTCGATAATTATAATGATTTTTTTTTTGGAAATTCAAAGATCAATGAAGTTGCTGGTAAGTTTATTGTTAATGTGGTGAATATAAACGATTCCCCGATAACGTTGGCGAAAGGGCAACGTATCTATCGAGGTTATAATAAGAATGTTTTGATTAAGAAGTCGAAGTTGACTTGCTGGAGCTGTGACAAAACTGTCTATTTTGAAACGGAATTGAAAAGTTATTTTAGCTAGTAAATGCCAAAGGGTCTAACACGGATACGTGTCGAACTATGACTTGGGTTTTGAGAGTTTTTCAGGTGTATAACTGTGGGTAACATGTGGTTGGATCATCATCTGGATTGTTCCTTAGTTGAAGTGTCTTCAGGAATTTCTAAGGGTTTGAGCACATATTGTAATCGTTAATACATATGATGTTCTAACACAGTTTTGAAGTCAAAGTATAGCTTTGAAAGATATAGGAATCTAAGTGTCATAACCCGACCTTAACCATAAGGACGAATACAATAACATATGATTTCATCGCGAGGTATTGACCTCTATATGCGACATTTTCCAAAAACTGCATTCGTTTTTACAATACAAACCATAGCTTTTATTACAAATACAAGGTTTAAACAACTTAATAATGATTATCGTTTAGCGATAATCTTAGACTTACAAACTTTACATGTGATAATAACAATACGACCTCCAACATATTTTACATTACAAATCCTCCGATATGCAGTTTTATTTTTGACACAAATATGCATACTCAAGATCTTGCTTAAATTCAACATGTTGCAGCGGAAGCTTTTAGTTATCACCTGAGAATAAACATGCTTAAAACGTCAACATAAAGTTGGTGAGATATAGGTTTAAAGCCGGCAGCGTTATGAATATAGACCACAAGATTTCATACATAAACGTTTTAATAAAAATATTCTAAGTTGTTGAGCACTTGATAACCATACTTAACATTTAATCAACGTCGCATATTCCCTTTATTATAAAATCTTACTACACCGTACCAAGTGTAGTCACCGAAACGAAGTACTGTGCAACCGTTGAATACTGGTCGTCCAGTCCGGTTGGGGTTGTCAGGCCCGATAGATCTATCAACAGGATTCGCGTTTACAATACCTCATGTAAATAGTAGTTACCAAGTTACAGGGAAGTATGCCAGTGGTACAACTCAACGTAGAATATATTTTTTTTTTAATCACTTGTGTCCATAACGTAAATCATAAAATGCATGTATTCTCATCCCGAAATATTTAGAGTTTAAAAGTGGGACTATATACTCACTTTTGTCTTGAAGGTATTTAACTCGACTTGGTCTCCGATAGATATCACGAACCTAACCATATATATAATATATCAACATATTTTCTTTTCAAGTAATCGTTACATATATATATATATATATATATATATATATATATATATATATATATATATATATACTTTTAATACTTTTAATATTTTTTTTAGTCCGTAGTTAGCAGTCCGATGTTAGTGGTCCACAATTATTTGCTTAAATAAAATAAATAAAGACCCCATCGTATTCGTGTTGATCAGAATTAATCTTGACCCATGGTACCATGTTGTCAAATGACGTGTTGCGTACATAAAGTACCGTGTTGTCAAATGACGTGTTGCGTACAATCATGAGGTCTTATGATTAATCTTCTCGTGTTGTTTACGGGTGGTCCTGAAATATATAAAATAAAATCATAAGTAAATATATATTAAATATTATGTTAATTAGCCAAGATATGATTAACCCGATTTTGTCATAATATGATATATTACAGGTCTTGAAGTGTTTTTAAAAATCAAATTAGAAGGATCTATTTAGTTTGCGAACAAGTTTGAAATCACTCAAACTATGTTCTTGTTGTTAAAATTTTATAACACAAAATAAAATAGCTATATAAATATGAATCGAATAAGGTTATGAATAAGGTTACTACCTCAAGTTACTTGGACAAAGCTACTGGAAAAGGTAAGAAAAATCTTGGAATCAAAAGAGTGGTGGAGTGGGATTAAAAGATTGGAAGTAATCTCCTTGAAATCGGATGACTATATTGATACGTTCTTGAGTAGGTAAATGAAGAGAGATTAGGGAGTGAATTAACTTGAAAGGAAATTGGAAATGAAATTGTATGTGTGTGTGTGCAAAATAGCATGATTATGGGATGGATATATAGGAGATTTAGTTTGTTTTCTTGCACAAAAGTCACACATGAGGTTAAATGCCTGGTTCCCACATGTAACATCATGTCTAGTGGCTGATCATTGAAGTTTATTGTTGGTATATACCAATAGTAAATACGTATAGAAGCTATGTATGATACGGTTACATATACCCTTGATATACTTGTAGAAATTTTGAGGAATCGGAACGAGAATTCAAATATGGACGGGTTTATAACTGTAAAAGAGGCTCAAATCAAGATAAGTTCAAACAAGTGTGCACTCCACACTTCCCCAAACTTGTTCGATATTTATCAAGATTATTTTGGTTACAAATTAATCGCATTACACTTAAATCATATTGGTGACATAGATCACCAACACATAATATATTGTAAGTATATATGTCAAAGAATGTTACATATAGTTATCGTTTTGATAACTTAAGTTAGTGGTCTCAAAGTATACTTATAACTCATTGTTGTTAGTTCACAATGAAATGTTAAACCATCCTTAAATCATGTTAAATATGTATAGATATGTACATATACATAATCGTATAATTATCGTGTGTTATATAGTTCGTGATATCATCGGTCAAATTGGACGGTCAAACGTTGTGTGAAACTCTTTTCAAAAACATAAGTCTCAACAGTTTGGATTGCTTATCATGTTGGTAAGGTTTATTTTATGTAAATATTAATCTCATAAGTATAAAACGATCGGAAAAATCCGGGTCGTTACAGTACCTACCCGTTAAATAAATTTCGTCCCGAAATTTTAAAGTTGTACCTATTTTGCGTTGTCCGGAAACAAATGTGGATACTTTTGTTTCATCTGATCCTCTCGTTCCCAAGTAAACTCGGGACCCCTTCGAGCATTCCAACGAACCTTAACGATTGGTATGTTGCTCTGCTTGAGCCGTTTAACTTCACGGTCCATGATTTCGACTGGTTCTTCTATGAATTGTAGTTTCTCATCGACTTGGATTTCTTCAAGAGGAATGGTGAGATCTTCCTTTGCAAGACATTTCTTGAGGTTTGAGACGTGAAATGAATTATGTACCCCGGTGAGTTGTTGTGGTAACTCGAGTCGATAAGCTACCGGTCCGATGCGTTCGATGATCTTGAACGGGCCTACATACCTTGGGTTCAGTTTACCCCTTTTTCCAAAACGTATTACACCTTTCCAAGGTGACACCTTTAGCATAACCATGTCACCGATCTGAAACTCTAATGGTTTCCTTCGGACATCGGCGTAGCTCTTTTGGCGACTACGGGCTGTTTTCAATCTCTCCTTGATTTGCACTATCTTCTCAGTAGTTTCATGGATGATCTCGGGACCAGTTAATTGTCGATCTCCTACTTCATTCCAACAGATAGGGGATCTACACTTCCTTCCATACAGTGCTTCGAATGGTGCAGCTTTAATGCTCGCATGATAACTATTATTATACGAGAATTCTGCTAATGGTAGATATTTATCCCATCCATTTCCAAAATCGATCACACATGCCCTGAGCATGTCTTCAAGAGTCTGAATTGTTCTTTCACTCTGCCCGTCAGTTTGCGGATGGTATGCGGTGCTCATATCCAAACGGGTTCCCAGGGCCTCCTGTAGTGATTGCCAAAACTTTGATGTAAATCTACTATCACGATCGGATATAATGGAAATAGGTATTCCATGCATTGAAACAATTTCCTTTATGTATAATCGTAATAGTTTCTCCATTCTATCCGTTTCCTTTATAGGCAAGAAATGTGCAGATTTGGTGAGACGATCAACTATTACCCAAATGGTGTCATAACCCCAGGCAGTCTTAGGTAACTTTGTGATGAAATCTATGGTAATACCATCCCATTTCCATTCTGGGATTTCTGGTTGTTGAAGTAACCCTGACGGCTTCTGATGTTCTGCTTTGACTTTGGAACAAGTTAAACATTCCCCAACATATGTTGCAACATCTGTCTTTAAATTAGGCCACCAATAATGCGTCTTAAGATCTTGATACATCTTTCCAACTCCAGGATGTATCGAGTATCTTGTCTTATGTGCCTCATTCAATATCAACTTCCTTAATCCACCCAACTTCGGTACCCAAATACGGTTTGCAAAATATCGAATTCCGTCTTCCCGCATAACGAGTTGCTTCTCATACTTCTTCATTATTTCATTTCCTATGTTTTCTTTAGTAAGAGCTTCTCGTTGAGCCTCTTTGATTTGTGAGTTGAGATTCATGAGAATTTTTATGTTCATTGCTCGTACTCGAATTGGTTCCCGTTCCTTTCTGCTTAGAGCGTCGGCTACTACATTTGCTTTCCCGGGATGATAGCGAATCTCACAATCATAGTCGTTTATCAGCTCGACCCACCTACGTTGCCTCATGTTCAGCTGTTTCTGATCGAAAATATGTTGAAGGCTTTTATGATCAGTAAACACAGTGCATTTAACTCCATATAAATAGTGTCTCCATCTCTTTAATGCAAACACTACTGCCCCCAATTCTAGATCATGCGTCGTATAATTCCGCTCGTGAATCTTCAATTGTCGAGATGCGTATGCAATAACTTTCTTTCGTTGCATAAGGACGCAACCAAAACCTTGTCGCGAAGCGTCACAATATATCTCAAAATCATCGTTCCCTTCAGGTAACGATAAAATAGGTGCCGTGGTCAACTTCTTCTTGAGTAATTGAAATGCACTCTCCTGCTCAACGGTCCATTCGTACTTCTTCCCTTTTTGTGTTAACGCTGTCAATGGTTTAGCTATTCGGGAAAAATCTTGAATAAACCTTCTATAATAACCGGCTAAACCCAAAAATTGGCATATCTGCATTGGTGTCTTAGGAGTCTCCCATTTTTCAATGGCCTCAATTTTAGCTGGATCAACCTGAATTCCTTTGCTACTAACAACGTGGCCAAGAAATTGCACTTCTTTCAACCAAAATGCACACTTAGAAAATTTGGCGTATAACTGTTCTTTTCTTAACAATTCTAATACTAACCTTAAATGTTGCTCATGCTCTTGCTCACTCTTGGAATAGATAAGAATATCGTCAATGAAAACGATAACAAACTTATCTAAATACGGACTACAAACTCGATTCATGAGGTCCATGAATACAGCTGGCGCATTAGTCAACCCAAACGGCATGACCAAAAATTCATAATGACCGTAGCGTGTCCGAAAAGCAGTTTTCGGAATATCTTCTTCTTTGACACGTAATTGATGATAGCCCGATCTTAAGTCGATTTTTGAGTACACACATGATCCTTGTAATTGATCAAATAAGTCATCAATTCTCGGTAGTGGATACCGATTCTTGATAGTTAACTTATTTAATTCACGATAATCTATACACATTCGGAAAGATCCATCTTTCTTCTTGACGAATAAAATCGGAGCTCCCCACGGTGAAGTGCTCGGTCGAATGAAACCGCGGTCCAGTAATTCTTGTAACTGGCTTTGTAACTCTTTCATCTCAGATGGTGCAAGTCTATATGGAGCACGAGCCACTGGTGCAGCTCCTGGTACTAGATCTATTTGAAATTCTACAGATCTAAATGGAGGTAATCCCGGCAACTCTTCAGGAAATACTTCAGGAAAATCTCTTGCCACAGGCACGTCGTTGATGCTCTTTACTTTTTCCTTCATTTCGACTTTATTAACAAGTGCTAGGATAGCATAGCACCCTTTCTTCAAGCACTTTTGAGCTTTCAAACAACTAATGAGTTTTAGCTTTGAGTTACCCTTCTCTCCATAAATCATTAATGGCGTTCTATCCTTACGAGGAATGCGAATTGCCTTCTTGGCGCACACAACTTCAGCTCCTATTTTGGACATCCAGTCCATGCCGACTATTACATCAAAACTTCCTAATTCTACGGGTATCAAATCAATCTTAAATGTTTCTCCAGCTAAATTTATTTTACAATCACGGCAAATTTTATCGGCTTTAATTAGTTTACCATTAGCTAACTCAATCATGTACTTAGCATCTAGAGGTAATGATGAACAATTCAATTTAGCGTGAAAGTCTCTACATACGTAACTTCTATCGGCACCAGTATCAAATATAATAGATGCGGATAAGTTATTAATGGTAAACGTACCCGTAACAAGCTCCGGGTCTTCATACGCCTCCCTAGCATTAATAACAAATGCTCTTCCACGTGCAGATCCGTTATTCTTCTCTGGATTCGGGCACTGACTCTTATAATGACCCTGTTTCCCACACCCATAACAAGTAACAGTGGCCAAGGCAGTTCTATTTGCATTGGTCGCAAGAGTCTTGGTACCGTTTGTATTTGTAGCCGGAACCCTACAATCTTCAGCAAGATGACCTTTTCGATTACAATTGTTACACACCACATTACAATAACCAGAGTGATATTTGTGGCATCTGTTACATAAAGGATTTCGTCCCTTGTAACCTGAGTTCGAACCGCTACCTGCACCTTGCGTGGTTTCTTGTTTCTTGTTGGATTTTTGATGATTACCTTCCCACTTTCTTTTGTTTCCCGATGTCTTGACATCGGTGTTCTTATCCAGAATAATCTGGTCCATCAACTAGTTCGCCATGGTGATAGCTTCATGAATAGTCTTGGGTTTGGATGCTGTAACATTTGCCTTGACCTTTTTAGGCAAACTGTCTTTGTACAGTTCAATCTTCCGTTCTTCGGTTGGTACCAATTCGGGACATAGCAAAGCTAATTCCATGAATCGCTGATTGTAGGTGGTGAGTTCAGTACCAACAGCTTTCAGGCTTCGTAATTCAGCTTCCAACTTCCTAACCTCGTTCCTTGGACAATATTCGTTGATTAGCATTGTTTTGAATTCTTCCTAAGGAGTATCATAAGCTACATCTCCTCCTACGGCCTTCACATAGTTTTTCCACCATGTGAGTGCACTATCTTGTAGGGTGCACGATGCATACTTGGTCATGTCCTTCTCAATACAACCACTAATTTTAAACACATACTCAATCTTTTCGATCCACCGGGTTAAACCAACCGGTCCTTCTGTTCCACTGAATGATGAGGGCTTGCAACCTTGAAAAGTTTTGTAAGTGCACCCCACACGAGGATTTGGGTTAACTACAGCACCTCTTGCAGCCTCGACCCATAACATTCTGTCGTTCACTCGCTGATTGATGAGTTCCTGGATTTCTTGTTCCGTCATTCGGTTCAATCGCGCCATAATCTTCAACAAGAATGAAAAAAAATAATTATTCACATGGAATATTATAGATGTAGTATGTATTTACAGTACATCGTAGCTTATTAATAATATGAACCAGTTATTATTATAAAAGCCTTTTCTTCTTATTAGCGTTTTATAATTATATCTAGGGTAGTACCTACCCGTTAAAGTTCATACTTAATAGCTTAGTACGAAAATCAATTACTACCACCCAAATAATACTTAACCATGGAAAATTATTGCATTTCACACTTCACTATTTTACATATGCTTATCTTACATCAAACATTAAGCAAACCACACTAGTAATATTATTCAAAACATTATATGATCCCATGGTTTAAAACAACAGCGCATCTTTTAACCCAAAGTGTTTGTGTTCAAAGAAATCGCTTAAAGGTTATCCTGGTTGTCTCCCTGCGTTTTGGCTGAGGAACCGAAGAACTGGATGTCGGGATAGAACTAATAGGAATAGCAGGAATAGGTGTGGAAGTATCTGGTGGATTTGGTGCCACAACATCCTCTCTAGACTCGGGATTTAGATTTTCCATTTCAGTAGCCTTTCGTTTCTTTCCTCGTTCGAACTTGTCTTTCGTAATTTCCTGTATTTCTTCCTCCTCAGGATCACTTTCCTGTTCCTCTTCAATTGATTCATCCGGAACTTGTGAGTCTTCCCCAAAGGTATCGTTTTCATCATCAGATAGATTAATGACTGGAACACCATCTGAAGAGTCTGGTTCGGAGTCGCTGAATGTGATAATAAGTTCTAAGCCAGACATCTATCACATAACAACTAGCACGTTAATACCACATAATATTTACATATTAATTTTTAACCAACAAGGATAAGCAATAGTTTTCGAAATCAAACACGGTCAAAGTCCAGACTCACTAATGCATCCTAACAAACTCGATAAGACACACTAATGCAAATTCTCTGGTTCTCTAAGACCAACGCTCTGATACCACATGTCATAACCCGACCTTAACCATAAGGACGAATACAATAACATATGATTTCATCGCGAGGTATTGACCTCTATATGCGACATTTTCCAAAAACTGCATTCGTTTTTACAATACAAACCATAGCTTTTATTACAAATACAAGGTTTAAACAACTTAATAATGATTATCGTTTAGCAATAATCTTAGACTTACAAACTTTACATGTGATAATAACAATACGACCTCCAACATATTTTACATTACAAATCCTCCGATATGCAGTTTTATTTTTGACACAAATATGCATACTCAAGATCTTGCTTAAATTCAACATGTTGCAGCGGAAGCTTTTAGTTATCACCTGAGAATAAACATGCTTAAAACGTCAACATAAAGTTGGTGAGATATAGGTTTAAAGCCGGCAGCGTTATGAATATAGACCACAAGATTTCATACATAAACGTTTTAATAAAAATATTCTAAGTTGTTGAGCACTTGATAACCATACTTAACATTTAATCAACGTCGCATATTCCCTTTATTATGAAATCTTACTACACCGTACCAAGTGTAGTCACCGAAACGAAGTACTGTGCAACCGTTGAATACTGGTCGTCCAGTCCGGTTGGGGTTGTCAGGCCCGATAGATCTATCAACAGGATTCGCGTTTACAATACCTCATGTAAATAGTAGTTACCAAGTTATGCCAGTGGTACAACTCAACGTAGAATATATTTTTTTTTAATCACTTGTGTCCATAACGTAAATCATAAAATGCATGTATTCTCATCCCGAAATATTTAGAGTTTAAAAGTGGGACTATATACTCACTTTTGTCTTGAAGGTATTTAACTCGACTTGGTCTCCGATAGATATCACGAACCTAACCATATATATAATATATCAACATATTTTCTTTTCAAGTAATCGTTACATATATATATATATATATATATATATATATATATATATATATATATATATATATATATATATATATATATATATATATATATATATATATATATATATATATATATACTTTTAATACTTTTAATATTTTTTTTAGTCCGTAGTTAGCAGTCCGATGTTAGTGGTCCACAATTATTTGCTTAAATAAAATAAATAAAGACCCCATCGTATTCGTGTTGATCAGAATTAATCTTGACCCATGGTACCATGTTGTCAAATGACGTGTTGCGTACATAAAGTACCGTGTTGTCAAATGACGTGTTGCGTACAATCATGAGGTCTTATGATTAATCTTCTCGTGTTGTTTACGGGTGGTCCTGAAATATATAAAATAAAATCATAAGTAAATATATATTAAATATTATGTTAATTAGCCAAGATATGATTAACCCGATTTTGTCATAATATGATATATTACAGGTCTTGAAGTGTTTTTAAAAATCAAATTAGAAGGATCTATTTAGTTTGCGAACAAGTTTGAAATCACTCAAACTATGTTCTTGTTGTTAAAATTTTATAACACAAAATAAAATAGCTATATAAATATGAATCGAATAAGGTTATGAATAAGGTTACTACCTCAAGTTACTTGGACAAAGCTACTGGAAAAGGTAAGAAAAATCTTGGAATCAAAAGAGTGGTGGAGTGGGATTGAAAGATTGGAAGTAATCTCCTTGAAATCGGATGACTATATTGATACGTTCTTGAGTAGGTAAATGAAGAGAGATTAGGGAGTGAATTAACTTGAAAGGAAATTGGAAATGAAATTGTATGTGTGTGTGTGCAAAATAGCATGATTATGGGATGGATATATAGGAGATTTAGTTTGTTTTCTTGCACAAAAGTCACACATGAGGTTAAATGGCTGGTTCCCACATGTAACATCATGTCTAGTGGCTGATCATTGAAGTTTATTGTTGGTATATACCAATAGTAAATACGTATAGAAGCTATGTATGATACGGTTACATATACCCTTGATATACTTGTAGAAATTTTGAGGAATCGGAACGAGAATTCAAATATGGACGGGTTTATAACTGTAAAAGAGGCTCAAATCAAGATAAGTTCAAACAAGTGTGCACTCCACACTTCCCCAAACTTGTTCGATATTTATCAAGATTATTTTGGTTACAAATTAATCGCATTACACTTAAATCATATTGGTGACATAGATCACCAACACATAATATATTGTAAGTATATATGTCAAAGAATGTTACATATAGTTATCGTTTTGATAACTTAAGTTAGTGGTCTCAAAGTATACTTATAACTCATTGTTGTTAGTTCACAATGAAATGTTAAACCATCCTTAAATCATGTTAAATATGTATAGATATGTACATATACATAATCGTATAATTATCGTGTGTTATATAGTTCGTGATATCATCGGTCAAATTGGACGGTCAAACGTTGTGTGAAACTCTTTTCAAAAACATAAGTCTCAACAGTTTGGATTGCTTATCATGTTGGTAAGGTTTATTTTATGTAAATATTAATCTCATAAGTATAAAACGATCGGAAAAATCCGGGTCGTTACACTAAGAGTGATGATACTGGTTATATTTCAAATTAAATTATGTGATTTCAAAATCAGAATATGTAATTGAATTTGAATGAGTATGATTGTTTTGATTTATATGAAAGAATGGATATTGTTGTGAAAGTAGGGAGTATAGTTGATGATTGCTGAATCAGTTTCGAAAAATGTAATATATTAATTGTGAATTTATATATCTCTCGGGTATTACCTACCCGTTAAAAAAAATTTCACAATTAATATTTTGTACAAAAGAAGTTTATTACAGTCTTTATGAAAATATGTGTATATTTTCTTTAGAATGTAATATAGATTTAATGAGTTAATATTAAATTAAACTCATTTGTTTTATGGTTGGAACTAGAATTGAGTAATCCCTAAAACTTTATAAATTGCATAAGTATTTCTTCAATAATATTGAAATTATGAATCATTACTTTGTTATTTGTTGGTTTTCGTGAAATTCTTGTGAACTTCGCAAGGTACGAATGATGTTATTTGAAAAGTTTCGAGTACATCGATGATGAAAGTGTAAAATCAAACATATATTCGAATAATACACTTGATTTATTATGAATTGGATTTTTATTGAATTGAGACAGAGATTGTAATTAACGATGGTTAAGTTGCGGACGAAGGACGTACATCATTGCATATTTGTAATATGAATTAACTGAGTAGTTAAGATTCACACATAATAGCTTAGTACGGGAAGATTTATTATGGTTTAAAAATTTATACATATAAAATATACATATAAATCTTTCGATTGGAAATGAGTTATAATACTTCATAACTCGTTGATACAATATATTTGTTGTTGATTCGTAATGATGTCCACAATGATTCTTGAACTGACAGAGTTTGTGATGTTACAGGTGCTGTTGATTCTGACGATACTGACGGCACTGACTGTGTTGATGATGCTACGGTCCTGTTGATGTTGTTGGTAAAACAATTCTAGCTTGTAAATCGTACACCATTTTCGATCAAAGTTTCTACTCTACCATCTCCGTTCACTCATCCGATTTACGGTCAGAATTAAATAATCTCTAAGATTTTGGAGATTACATAACTGCCGCAGAGATATCTCTTCAATGAAGTTAATGAATTAATACTTCATCATTTGTTGTTGTTGATATTCCTGGATATTTACAGGGCGTATGACGTTGATGTTTGAGATACAGATTGTGATGTTGTGGTGTGGGATGTGGATGTTGTTGTTGGTGGTGGTGATGGTACTGTTGGTGTTGCTGATGGTGGTACTATTTATGCTGCTGGTGCTGCTGCTGCTGCTGGTGTTTGTAACCTTTGCACCATATTCTCCAAAGCCACTACCCGAGCGCGAAGCTCGTTGACTTCTTCTATTACACCGGGGTGATTGTCGGTTCGAACGAGTGGATAAATAAAATCTAGAATTTGGTGTAGTATGTAATCGTGACGAGATACTCTAGAAATAAGAGAGAAAATGGTGTTTCGGATAGGTTCGCCGGTAAGTGCTTCAGGTTCTTCGCCAAGAGGACAATGTGGTGGATGGAAGGGATCACCTTCTTCTTGTCTCCAATGATTAAGGAGGCTACGAACCCATCCCCAATTCATCCAGAATAGATGATGACTAATTGGTTGATCCATTCCGGTCACACTGCTTTCGGAACTTAAGTGGGATTCCATTTCGGAATCTAAGGGACTTGAACTAATGACAAATTCCATTTCGTACGATTGAATAAAGAATTTTTCGATATGAAATGATTTTCCGGCTATCGGGTGATATTCTAATTATATAGAGCAAAAGGTTTCGTAGATTACGGAGGAATTTACGGAATATGTCAGGCAAAGTTTACAGTAACAGATACGCTAAGATATGAATTAGCAGATACGCTAAGATATGAATTTTGTCTATACACTATTTATGCAATCATCGCAATAAGATGTGTCTAGACTAAGATTGATAAGCAGGTAATTTTCGACAAAAATGATGAGCAAAACTTTTGACATGCAGACACGGTCGAAGTCCAGACTCATTAACGCATCCTAACGACTATCAGTTAGACACACTAATGTAAACCTGGTTCGCTAAGACCACCGCTCTGATACCAACTGAAAGGACCCATTCATATACATTATAAACGATTCACAATAGTTGATTACATCGCGAGGTATTTGACCTCTATATGATACATTTTACAAACATTACATTCGTTTTTAAAAGACAAACTTTCTTTACAACGAAAGTTGACGGCATGCACACCATTTCATAATACATCCAACTATAATTGGCTTGATAATAATCTTGATGAACTCAATGACTCGAATGCAACGTCTTTCAAAATATGCCATGAATGACTCCAAGTAATATCCTTAAAATGAGCTAATGCACAGCGGAAGATTTCTTTAATACCTGAGAATAAACATGCTTTAAAGTGTTAACCAAAAGGTTGGTGAGTTCATAGGTTTATCATAACAATCATTTCAATATATTAATAGACCACAAGATTTCCGTTTATAAATATATGTACACTCGCAAGTGTATAAAAATATTCTATAAGTCGTAGGCACCCGGTAACAAGCCTTAACGTTCATGTTTTACCCTCTGAAGTACACCAGATCAGGTGTGTTTAAAATAACCTCGAAGTACTAAAGCATCCCATAGTCAGGATGGAGTTTGTCAGACCCAATAGATCTATCTTTAGGATTCGCGCCCACCGTACATAGACAAGTAGTTTAATGTTACCAAGCTAAGGGTATATTTCTGGTTTAAACCCACATAGAATTAGTTTTAGTACTTGTGCCTATTTCGTAAAACATTTATAAAAACAGCGCATGTATTCTCAGTCCCAAAAATATATATAAAAGGGAGCAAATGAAACTCACAATACTGTATTTCGTAGTAAAAATACATATAACGTCATTTAACAAGTGCAAGGTTGGCCTCGGATTCAAGAACGTATCAATATTGAGATTCAATATTGCAGGAAAGTACGTAGATGCAACGGAGATGATAAACACTAGATTGACCTCACGAGCATACCCATTAACCATACACATCACCTCCATAGCTATAACCCATAATTTCCTTAGCTTCGACTCATTCAAAAAAAACTATTTTGAAATCACTCGGACAGCACTCCGTCGTAATATTTTATGTATACTAATAATATCTTGAAATAATACAGAGCAAATATATATATATATATATAAATCGATTGAGAGAGTTTAGAGAAATATATTTTCAAGTTTCTCTGAAATAATGAAACCTATTGAATTCTATTTATAATAGATTTTTGAATTATTAAAGTGAATTATTAAAGTAAATTATTAAAGTATGAATTATTAAAGTGAATTATTAAAGTATGAATTATTAAAGTGAATTATTAAAGTATGAATTATTAAAGTGAATTATTAAAGTATGAATTATTAAAGTGAATTATTAAAGTATGAATTATTAAAGTGGATTATTAAAGTATGAATTATTAAAGTGAATTAAAGTATGAATTATTAAAGTGAATTATTAAAGTATGAATTATTAAAGTTAAAGTAAAGTAAAAGTAAAGTAAAGGTAAAGTTATAGTATAGTAAAAGTATAAAAACTATGTATGTATAATACGCGTATAAATATATATAATATTAATTTAAATCGTTATATATATTTAATGAAATAAAATATAAATATCGTTATATTTATTATACTGGTTAAGTAATGAGTTGTCAAAAGTGATTCTAGATATTTATAAAAGTTATATACGTTTTAATAATAAAGTTCTTTTTAAACTGAAAACGTCTTTGTACGTTTGAAAATAGATTAATAGAATATTATGGAAACCAATTCTCCACTAACTTTTGTCTAACTTTCGTAAATGACACTTTTTGTTTTTATTTATAAATAACTTTACAAATTATTCTGAATATCATTAAGAGGAATAGATTTTCTCAAATCATAGTGGACCTCTCAACAGAGACTTGTAATCATAATTCAATGTTTCTGATAATTCAATCATTTAATATATATTATTTTTTTAAATTCGTCGAAAATCATATTGAAACAAATACGTTCGTGTAAAGTATTATACGTTTAATACTTTATTAATATTCTCAAGTTATAATATATATATACATATACATATCTATTTATATATAACGGTTCGTGAATCGTCGGAATTTGGTCGAGGTTATAATGAATGTATAAACACAGTTTAAAATTCTTAAGATTTAACTTAACAAACTTTGCTAATCGTGTTGGAATAATATAAAGATTAAAGTTTAAATTTGGTCGGAAATTTCCGGGTCGTCACATTCTTCTATCGATGATTTATATCGATATCTGTCTTCTTCTTTTAGCATTTGAATTTCTTCTGTTGTTGGTTCATATCCATTAGCTATAAGTGTAGCTAACATTTCAACTTCATCAATTGGTTCAGTTCCTTCTCCTAAAGAACATTCTCCTGTTCCTTGTAATTCTGGAAATTCTTCTAACAATTCTGCATGTGAATCTATAGTTTGAATATAATAGCATGTATCATCTGCAGATTGCGGTTGTTGCATTGCTCTATCAACTGAAAAGGTAACACCCTCGTCCTCTATACTTAGGGTCAGTTTCTTACCGAACACGTCTATCATTGCTTTAGCCGTGTTTAAGAATGGTCTTCCTAATATGAGAGGAACTTGAGAATCTTCTTCCATGTCCAGAACAACAAAATCTACTGGAAATACTAAAGTACCATCTTTAACTAGCATGTTCTCCATTATCCCTCTAGGATATTTTATTGATCGATCGGCTAGTTGTATGCTTATTCTTGTTGGTTTCAATTCTCCAAGGTCTAGTTTAGTGTATAGTGAAAACGGCATTAAATTTATACTAGCACCTAAGTCTGCCAATGCTTCTATTGAACTAAGACTACCCAGAAAACATGGAATTGTGAAACTTCCTGGATCAGATAATTTTTCTGGTATCTTATTCAACATCACTGCTGAACAATTAGCATTCATAGTAACGGCCGAGAGCTCTTCCATTTTCTTTCTATTTGATATTAGATCTTTCAGAAATTTAGCATATCTAGGCATTCCTGAAATTACATCAATGAAAGGAAGATTAACATTTATCTGTTTAAACATATCCAAGAATTTGGATTGCTCGGCTTCAAGTTTCTCTTTCTTCATTTTACTCGGGTAAGGAAGTGGTGGTTGGTATGGTTTAACATAAGGTTTATCCTTAGCTGTGTTATCTTCATTAACCTTTTCAACTACCGGTTCTTTTTCCTTATCTTGTTCAGGTTGTGGTTCTTGTGGAGTAGGAATAGCTTCATCAGAAGTTACAGGTATTTCAGGTGGTTTAAGTGTTGTACCACTTCTTGTGGTAATGGCTTTAGCTGTTTCATTTCGGGGGTTAGCATTTGTATCACTAGGTAAACTTCCCGGTTTTCTTTCACCTATTAACCTTGCTAGGTTACTTACTTCTTGTTCCAGATTTTGAATAGAAGCTTGTTGATTTCTAAATGCTTGAGCATTTTGTTCATTGGTTTGTTTCTGAGATGTGAAAATCTGCGTTTGAGTTTCAACTAGCTTTGTCATCATATCTTCTAAATTCGGCTTTTTATCATTGGTTTGTGGTGGTTTGTTTTGAAAATTAGGTCTTTGCTGATTGTAAGTATTATTGGATACTTGTTGATTGCTAGGACCTTGTTGGTTGTTGTATGGAATATTTCGGTTATAGTTCTGATTTTGATTGTAAATAGGTCTTGGCGGTTGATAATTATTCTGATAATTATTTCCAGGCCTTTGGTTTATGTATGAAATATTCTCTCTTTGTTTCATTGTTAGTTCAATACTGAGACAATCTTTTGTCAAATGTGGTCCTCCACACTGCTCACAACTAATTCATATTGAGTGGATATCTTTAGTCATCTTTTCCATTCGTCTCTCGGCAGCATCTATCTTTGCGGAAATGGAATGTAAGTCATGGCTAGAATCGGCTCTAGCTGCTTTAGATGATCTAACGATATCTTTTTCTTGGTGCCACTCATGTGAGTGGGAAGCAGTGTTATCAATAATTTTATAAGCATCAGTTTCGGTTTTCTTCATAATGGAACCACCAGCTGCTATATCGATGTCTTTTCTTGTAGTGATGTCGCATCCTTGGTAGAATATTTGTACTATTTGACAGGTGTCTAAACCATGTTGCGGACATCCTCTCAATAATTTTCCAAATCTTGTCCACGCCTCATATAGAGTTTCATTCGGTTTCTGTGTGAACGTAACAATTTCTCCTTGAAGTCTTACGGCTTTAGATGCCGGAAAGAATTGTTTAAGAAAATTTTCAACTAAAACGTCCCATGTATCAATCGCCCCTTCAGGTAACGATTCCAACCAATCTTTGGCTTCTCCCTTTAAAGTCCAGGGAAATAACATGAGATATATCTGTTCATCCTCAACTTCTCTTATTTTAAATAGAGTGCAGATCTTATTAAAGGTACGAAGATGTTCATTTGGATCTTCCTTCGGCGCACCACTAAATTGGCATTGATTAGTCACCATGTGTAGAATTTGTCCTTTGATTTCATAATCTGGCGCATTAATGTCTGGATGAGTAATTGCGTGACCTTGGCCAGTGCGTTTAGCTCTCATTCGGTCTTCCATACTTAAAGGTTCTAGATTCTCCATAATTGAATTTGTTGAATCGAAATCACTAGAGGATTCTGATTTAATGGTTCGTTCCTCAACAATCTCTGTTTGAATGATTGGTGGTTCCGGAGGAAAATTTAATGGTTCAGGATCTATGAATCGTCCCTGAATATTCTCCAAATTCTCAATTGTGAGGTCGGGTTCAAAAAATGGATTATCGGAAATTTGAATTGGAGTACTTGGTCGACTGGATGACGATTCTAAAGAAAAATCAACGGCGGTAATATTTGCTAAATGTCTTGATCTAGTTACAGGTGGTGAACGTATAAAAGGTGGTGAACGTCTTGCTCGGTGCATTCACTGAATATCCTATTAGTTTTTAAAAGGAAAGAAAAATTATATAAGTTATCCAATCAATAGACTTTTCTGATTTTGCCCACGTTTCGAATAGCCAAAAGATGCAGCAGAGGGGCAGGATTCGTTTGGTCTCAATATAATTGAGGACTGTTTGGCTCCAATAATCCGGTCCACGTACAAATCCAACTATTACTACGAACCAGAAAATTTTGATGTCTATCAATTTAACCACTTAAAATAAATTTTCGTAATTTTAAGAAATTTAGATAAGAAGTAGGAAAAAAAAATCTATGTCCTAAAACTAGAATAGCGAGAAATAAGAAAGAAAAAGAGTGCGTCGAAAAAGAAAAAGAAAAGGGTTGAAAAATAAAAGTCGTCGGAAAATAAGAAATAAAAAGAAATGACTTATAGAACTTAAAAACACTCGACTAACCCAACCTTATTACTATCACTAACTTAAAATTATAATCGCAAATTGAGATTACTAATTGGAATGATAATTGATACATAGGTAAAAGGCGTCGAAAAATAAAAATAAGAAAGTAGCGCGTTGAAACTTAAAAAGGCACTAAAAACTAAAAATTAAAAGTTGCTTCTAAAAATATTAAAGCTTACAAGTAAAACTATATCCCAAATGGCAATAACTTAAAAAGAAACTAAAACTTAAAAAGGCGTCGCAAAATTCTAAAGCACTTAAATCTTAGTCTAAAGAAAAGGCACTTAAGGGATTTTACGGCAAAGCCTAAAAATCTAGAAGTAAAAATAACTATGGCAAAAACTATGTTTAAAACTAAATACTAGCGAAAAACACAAATATTACGCTAAAACAATTAAAAAGGGACAAAATATAAAAATATACTAAAAGTTGTAAAAAGTACAATTTTTATAAAAATATTATTTTTATATTATTTATTTTATAAAACTATTAATTTTACAATTTAATTAAACTAAATAAACTAAATATACAAATTAAATAAATAAACTAAACTTAATAATAAATTAACAAAACTAATTAGGGTTTAATTAAAAATTAATAATAATAATTACTCCGTAATAAATGATGATTAGGGTTCTGTCAGGTGCGTCAGGGAGAACTCCGCGAGTCGCGGTTCTCGAAGCTGGAAAATTCCGCAAGTCGCGGGGTTTCAAATTTCAGATCAGTTGCAGGACAAAAATCGTTCATTTCAGTTTTTTTTTTTAAATTTCTGTTTTACATTTTCTGTTTAAATAAAAATATTTATATAATAAAAACTTATATTTAAAAACTAAAATAAAAATAGAAATACTTTATAATTTTATAAATAAAAATCTTAAAACTAGATTTATATATTTATTTATTTTTTTTTCGGATTTTAATTTTATGTTCTAAATAAACACAAAATATTTAAATAAAACTTATATTTTTATAAAATAAAAATAAAGAAACTTTATAAAACTTAAATATTTAATAAACTCTTAAAAATAATTATATTTTTGTTTTTCTTTTCTATGTTTTCGAATATTTAAAACGTATTTTTACAAAAATGTATTTTTATAAAAGTAAACTAAAAATAAAAATCTTTTTTTTTTTAATTATTAGCGTTGCGCTTCCGGCTTTTAAGCTAGATTGTTCCCCGACAGCGGCGCCAAAAATACTTGATGTCAAAGCTAAGGGGTATAAAATACTATTAAATTTTAGCAGGAAATATTATTAAATACGATACAATTTTATACAAGATATTTATTTATTTATTGAATGGATATACTTAAACCTTGCTACAACACTTATAGGCAGTGTACCTAATCGTACAGTAGTGTAGTTTTTAGTAAGTCCGGTTCGTTCCACAGGGAAAATCTTTTTCACAAAGCTTAACGCTATATTAGTTTTATTTTATAAAAATATAAATATATATATAAGTAATATTATTATTATAAAGGGGGGTTTTTACCGTTTAATGACCGGTTTGTCGATTTTAAAACTTTAGTCGCAGTTAAAACAAAATGTAAAATATTAAATAAATAAAAGACTTAATTTAAAGCGTAAAGTAAATAACGATAATGAAATTGCGAATAATAAAAGTGCGATGAAATAAACTTGCGATAATTAAAAAGTACGATAATTAAAAGTGCAATTAAATATAAAATAAAGGAAATTAAATATGAAATAAAAGAATTATGCTTATTTAAACTTCCGTAATCTTGATGTTTGACGTGTTGATTTTAGTTTTATGCCCATGGGTTAATTGTTCTTTGTCCTGGATTATTTAATATGTCCATACGAATTTGTCCATAATAGTCCATCAGTCATAAATATAAAGAGCGAAAGCCTTCATCAAATTATTCTTATTCCCGAAGTCAAATATTCCAACTAATTGGGGATTCGAATTGTAACAAGGTTTTAATACTTTGTTTAATGAATACATCAGGTTATCGACTGCGTGTAAACCAAGGTTTTACTACTTTGTTAACAATTACACCAATTACCCTTGAATGTAATTCACCCCTGTTTCAACAAGTCTATTAACTATTAATCCAGTTCTGTGTCCGGTAAAATGAATAATTATTGGTATTTATAGATATCCCGCCCACCGTACCCAGTCAAGCGTATGTGGTTATATATAAATACGTCGAATTATAAGTTTGTATATTAAATTAACAAGGTATTGTTTAGTTAATATAAAACCCATTAATAGCCCATAGTCTAATTTCCACAAGTGTCGTTCTTTTATCCAAACCCCAATTATGGTACAAAGCCCAATTACCCAATTTTAGTAATTAGCCCAACATCATGATTACTTCGGTATTAAATAAGCATAATAATAACTTAGCTACAAGACATTAATGAAAATAATATAAACATAACTTACAATAATTAAAAATAGCGTAGCGTTACACGGACAGAATTTCGACTTATACCCTTACAACATTCGCTAACATACCCTTATTATTAGGATTTAAAATTAAAATTAAAATTAAAATATAAATATAAATATTTACGTATACATATATAGAGAGAGATTGATTTATTAGATATTTTTGCGATCAAACTGCGTTTTCTTTTATAGGGATTTGAGTCCAGGTGAGCTCCGCGACTCGCGGCATTTTTGCTCTTCAAACTCCGCGAGTCGCGGAGTTTGAAATTCCAGCTCACTCCAATTTGGATCTTAGTCTGCCGACGGTTTATTATATAAATATAATATATATATAATTTATATAATTAATTATATATTATATTATATTTATATACATAGTTAACTTGTAATTTTTAGTCCGTTGCGTCGAGCGTTGAGAGTTGACTCTAGTCCCGGTTCCGGATTTTCGAACGTCCTTGCGTACAATTTAATATCTTGTACTTTGCATTTTGAATCTTGTACTCTTGTAATTTTGAGACATTTCTTATCAATAATTGGAACCACTTTGATTGTATTTTGTAATTTTAAGCTTTTTGGACCTTTGCGTCTTCAATTCGTCGAATCTGTCTTTTGTCTTCACCTTTTATTATTTAAACGAATATCACTTGTAAATAGAACAATTGCAACTAAAAGCTTTTCTTTCTTGAGGAATAATGCTATGAAATATATGTTCGTTTTTAGCATTATCAACAAGTCATTTTTGTAAAGGTAGTCATTTCAGTCGAAAGAACGACGTCTAGATGACCATTTAGAAAAACATACTTCCACTTTGAGTTTAACCATGATTTTTGGATATAGTCTCATGTTCATAAGAAAAATAATTTTCCCAGAAGAACAACTTTTAAATCAAAGTTTAACATAGTTTTTAATTAACTAACCCAAAACAGCCCGCTGTGTTACTACGACGGCGTATATCCGGTTTTACGATGTTTTTCGTGTTTTTAGGTTTTAAATCATTAAGTTAGCATATCTTATAGATATAGAACATGTGTATAGTTGATTTTAAAAGTTAAGTTAGAAGGATTAACTTTTGTTTGCGAACAAGTTTAGAATTAACTAAACTATGTTCTAGTGATTACAAGTTTAAACCTTCGAATAAGGTAGTTTTATATATATGAATCGAATGATGTTATGAACATCATTACTACCTCAGGTTTTGTGGATAAACCTGCTAGAAATGAGAAAAATAGATCTAGCTTCAAAGGATCCTTGGATGGCTTGAAAGTTCTTGAATTAAAATCATGACACAAAAACAAGTTCAAGTAAGATTTCCACTCGAAATAAGATTGTTAAAGTTATAGAAATTGAATCAAAGTTTGAATATGAGTATTACCTTATATTAGAAAGATATCTTACTGTAAATAATAAAGATTTCTTGAGGTTGGATGATCACTCAAAGTGGATTTGCAAGATTGGAAGTAAGCTAGCAAACTTGGAAGTGTTGTTGGTGTGTTCTTGAGTAGTTGTTTTATAACTTGGTGTATGTATGGATTTATGAACTAGATTGAGCTAGATTTTGCTGAAGATGATGAAGAACACTTAGAACAATGGAATAACACTTGAGAGAGAGTAGTTTGATTTAAGAAAATTGCAAAGTGAAAGTGTTTGTGGTACTCCATCTTCACGTTAATTAGGGGTGGCAATATAGTCTTCATTAGTTTGTAATCTTGTGAGATATTTCATGCTAGATGTTAAATGATGGTTCCCACATGGTTAGGTGACTCACATGGGCTGCTAAGAGCTGATCATTGAAGTGTATATACCAAGAGTAAATATATTTAGAAGCTGGGTATTGTACGAGTACGAATGCGGGTGCATTCGCGTAGAATTGTTGATGAAATTGAATGAGGATGTAATTGTAAGCATCTTTGTTAAGTAGAAGTACTTTGATAAGTGTCTTGATGTCTTTCAAAAGTGTATGAATACATATTAAAACACTACATGTAAATACATTTTAACTGAGTCGTTAAGTCATCGTTAGTCGTTATATGTAAATGTTGTTTTGAAACCTTTAGGTTAACGATCTTGTTAAATGTTGTTAGCCCATTGTTTATTATATCTAAAGAGATGTTAAATTATTACATTATCATGATATTATGATATATTAATATATCTTAGTATGATATATATACAGTTAAATGTCGTTACAACGATAATCGTTACATATATGTCTCGTTTCGAAATCCTTAAGTTAGTAGTCTTGTTTTTACATATGTAGTTCATTGTTAATACACTTAATGATATATTTACCTATAATTTAACATATTTAACCAAGTGTATCAATATCTTAATATGATTCATATGTACTTAGTAAGACGTTGTTATAACGATAGTCATTATATATATCGTTTTCGAGTTTCTTAATTCAATAGACTCATTTTTATGTATATAACTCATTGTTAAAATACCTAATGAGATACTTACTTATCATAATATCATGTTAACTATATACATCCATATATATGTCATCATATAGTTTTTACAAGTTTTAACGTTCGTGAAACGCCGGTCAACTTGGGTGGTCAATTGTCTATATGAAACCTATTTCAATTAATCAAGTCTTAACAAGTTTGATTGCTTAACATGTTGGAAACAATTAATCATGTAAATAACAATTTCATTTAATATAAATAAACATGGAAAAGTTCGGGTCACCACAGTACCTACCCGTTAAATAAATTTCGTCCCGAAATTTTAAGCAGTTGGAGGTGTTGTCGTATCTTTTGGAAATAATTGCGGGTATTTCTTCTTCATCTGATCTTCTCATTCCCAGGTGAACTTGGGTCCTCTATGCGCATTCCATCGAACCTTAACAATTGGTATTTTGTTTTCCTTAAGTCTTTTAACCTCACGATCCATTATTTCGACGGGTTCTTCAACGAATTGAAGTTTTTCGTTGATTTGGATTTCGTCTAACAGAATAGTGAGATCTTCTTTAGCAAAACATTTCTTCAAATTCGAGATGTGGAAAGTGTTATGTACAGCCGCGAGTTGTTGAGGTAACTCAAGTCGGTAAGCAACTGGTCCAACACGATCAATAATCTTGAATGGTCCAATATACCTTGGATTTAATTTCCCTCGTTTACCAAATCGAACAACACCTTTCCAAGGTGCAACTTTAAGCATGACCATCTCTCCAATTTCGAATTCTATATCTTTTCTTTTAATGTCAACGTAGCTCTTTTGTCTACTTTGGGCAGTTTTCAACCGTTGTTGAATTTGGATGATCTTCTCGGTAGTTTTTTGTATTATCTCTGGACCCGTAATTTGTCTATCCCCCACTTCACTTCAACAAATCAGAGACCTTGACTTTCTACCATAGAGTGCTTCAAACGGCGCCATCTCAATGCTTGAATGGTAGCTATTGTTGTAGGAAAATTCTGCTAACGGAAGGTGTCGATCCCAACTATTTTCGAAATCAATAACACATGCTCGTAGCATGTCTTCAAGCGTTTGTATCGTCCTTTCGCTCTACCCATCAGTTTGTGGATGATAAACAGTACTCATGTCTAGACGAGTTCCTAATGCTTGCTGTAATGTCTGCCAGAATCTTGAAATAAATCTACCATCCCTATCAGAGATAATAGAGATTGGTATTCCATGTCTGGAGATGACTTCCTTTAAGTACAGTCGTGCTAACTTCTCCATCTTGTCATCTTCTCTCTTTGGCAGGAAATGTGTTGATTTGGTGAGACGATCAACTATTACCCAAATAGTATCAAAACCACTTGCAGTCCTTGGCAATTTAGTGATGAAATCCATGGTAATGTTTTCCCATTTTCATTCCGGGATTTCGGGTTATTGAAGTAGACCTGATGGTTTCTGATGCTCAGCTTTGACCTTAGAACACGTCAAACATTCTCCTACGTATTTAGCAACATCGACTTTTATACCCGGCCACCAAAAATGTTTCTTGAAATCCTTGTACATCTTCCCCGTTCCAAGGTGTATTGAGTATCTGGTTTTATGAGCTTCTCTAAGTACCATTTCTCTCATATCTCCAAATTTTGGTACCCAAATTCTTTCAGCCTTATACCGGGTTCCGTCTTCCCGAATATTAAGATACTTCTCCGATCCTTTGGGTATTTCATCCTTTAAATTTCCCTCTTTTAAAACTCCTTGTTGCACCTCCTTTATTTGAGTAGTAAGGTTATTATGAATCATTATATTCATAGCTTTTACTCGAATGGGTTCTCTGTCCTTTCTACTCAAAGCGTCGGCTACCACATTCGCCTTCCCCGGGTGGTAACGAATCTCAAAGTCATAATCATTCAATAATTCAATCCACCCGCGCTGCTTCATGTTCAGTTTTTTCTGATTAAATATGTGTTGAAGACTTTTGTGGTCGGTATATATAATACTTTTGACCCCATATAAGTAGTGCCTCCAAGTCTTTAATGCAAAAACAACCGCGTCTAATTCCAAATCATGCGTCGTATAATTCTGCTCGTGAATCTTCAATTGTCTAGACGCATAAGCAATTACCTTCGTTCGTTGCAATAATACACAACCGAGACCTTGCTTTGAAGCGTCACAATATGTCACAAAATCATCATTCCCTTCAGGTAATGACAATATAGGTGTTGTAGTTAACTTTTTCTTTAACAATTGAAACGCTTTCTCTTGTTCATCCTTCCATTCAAATTTCCTCCCTTTATGCGTTAATGCAGTCAAGGGTTTTGCTATTCTGGAAAAATCTTGGATGAACCTTCTGTAGTAACCATCTAGTCCTAAAAATTGTCGTATATGCTTCGGAGTTTTCGGGGTTTCCCATTTTTCAACGGTTTCAATCTTTGCTGGATCCACCTGAATACCTTCTTTGTTAACTATGTGACCGAGGAATTGAACTTCTTCCAACCAAAATGCACACTTTGAAAACTTACAGTACTGTTTTTCTTTTCTCAGCAACTCTAGCACTTTTATTAAATGTTCTTCATGCTCTTGATCATTCTTCGAGTAAATAAGTATGTCATCGATGAAAACAATGACAAACTTGTCAAGATATGGCCCAAACACTCGGTTCATGAGGTCCATGAACACAGCTGGTGCGTTCGTCAATCCAAACGGCATAACCATAAACTCGTAATGATCGTAACACATCCTAAAAGCAGTCTTTGGAATATCATCCTCCTTCACCAGCATTTGATGATACCCAAAACGTAAATCAATCTTCGAATAAACCGATGAGCCTTGTAGTTGATCAAATAAGTCGTCGATTCTCGGTAGTGGGTAGCGGTTCTTGATGGTAAGTTTGTTCAACTCTCGGTAGTCGATACACAACCTAAATGTATCATCCTTCTTCTTGACAAACAAAACAGGTGCTCCCCACGGTGATGTGCTTGGTCGAATGAAACCACGCTCTAAAAGTTCTTGTAATTGGCTCTGAAGTTCCTTCATTTCACTAGGTGCGAGTCTATATGGAGCACGAGCTATTGGTGCAGCTCCCGGTACAAGGACTATTTGAAATTCAATGGATCGGTGTGGAGGTAGTTCCGGTAATTTTTTCGGAAATACATCGGGAAATTCTTTTACGACGGGAACATCATTGATGTTCTTTTCTTCGGAATTGACTTTCTCGACGTGTGCTAGCATAGCATAGCAACCTTTTCTTATTAGTTTTTGTGCCTTCAGGTTACTAATAAGATTTAACTTCGCGTTGCTCTTTTCTCCGTACACCATGAAGGGTTTTCCTTTTTCTCGTATAATGCGAATTGCATTTTTGTAACAAACGATCTCTGCTTTCACTTCTTTCAACCAGTCCATACCGATTATCACATGAAAACTCCCTAACTCTACTGGTATCAAGTCAATCTTAAATGTTTCGATAACCAGTTTAATTTCTCGATTCCGACATATATTATCTGCTGTAATTAATTTACCGTTTGCTAATTCGAGTAAAAATTTATTATCCAAGGGCGTCGGTGAACAACTTAGTTTAGCACAAAAATCTCTACTCATATAGCTTCTATCCGCACCCGAATCAAATAAAACATAAGCAGATTTATTGTCAATGAGAAACGTACCTGTAACAAGCTCCGGGTCTTCCTACGCTTCTGTCGTATTAATATTGAAAACTCTTCCGCGGCCTTGCCCATTAGTATTCCCCTGATTCGGGCAATTTCTACTAAAGTGGCCCAGTTTTCCACATCCAAAACAAACTATGGCGGTATTATTTGTTTCGACATTATTTGTTCCTTTTGTTCTATTATGCATTGGTTCGTAGATTTTGCACTTCTTCGCGCTATGACCATTTCTTTTACACCTGTTGCAAAATGTCATGCAAAACCCCAGGTGATGCTCTTCACATTTTTGGCATGGCTGTTTTTGGTTTTTGTTGCCCTTGTTGTTATTGAGATTGTTGTTGGGATTGTTATTGTTGTTGTTGTTGTTGTTGTTGTTATTGTTGTTGGGCCGGTTATTATAGTTGTTGTTGGGACGTTTGTTGAATTTGTTGTTGCAATTGATGTTGCGGTTATTGGGATAGTTGTTGCGATTGTGGTTGTGATTGTTGTTGTTGTATTGGTGACTCTTATCATTGGTTTCTTCCCACTTTCTCTTGACTTGTTTCATGTTAGCCTCTTCGGTCGCCTGCTCTTTAATCCTTCCTTCGATCTGGTTCACTAATTTGTGAGCCATTCGACTTGCCTTTTGTATGGAGGCGGGCACGTGTGAACTCACATCTTCTTGAATTCTTTCCAGTAACCCTTTTACAAATGCGTCGATCTTCTCTTCTTCATCTTCAAACGTTCTGGGACACAATAGGCACAATTCTGTGAATCGCCATTCGTACGTGGTAATATCGAAACCTTGCATTCGTAATCCTCTAAGCTCTACCTTGAGCTTATTGACCTCGTTCCTGGGACAATACTGCTCGTTCATCAATTGCTTGAATGCTGACCATGGTAGTGCGTAAGCAGCATCTTGTCCTACCTGCTCGAGATAGGTATTCCACCACGTTAACGCTGTACCTGTGAAGGTATGCGTAGCGTACTTAACTTTGTCCTCTTCAGTACACTTACTTATGGCAAACACCGATTCGACCTTCTCGATCCACCGTTTCAATCCAATTGGTCCTTCGGTTCCATCAAATTCCAATGGTTTGCCTTTCAAAAAAAAATTCCAAAGGTTTGCAGGCAGTGAATTCTTTGTAGGAGCATCCTACACGATTTCTTATGAAATTAGTTCCACTGCTAGATCCAAAGTTATTGTTATTTTGCATTGCAGCCTGTACTGTTGCTATGTTTGCTGCAAGGAAAACACGGAAGTCTTCCTCACTCATGTTCAAGTTCTGACGAGTCGCAGGTGCCATTTCCTTTAAAATAGCCAAAAGAATTGAGTTAATCATATAGAATTTAAGAGTAGTCAATAGTATTTCATAGCATAATATGAACTTATTTATAAAAGCTTTTTCTTCATATTAACATTTTATAGTTTTAATTCGGGTAGTACCTACCCGTTAAGTTCATACTTAGCAGCTATTATACAATTAAACTACTACGATTCTATATGAAAAACTTATTACTATAATATTTTGCATTCAAACATTATACAATATTTTACAAACTTACAATACCGCTATAATACATATAGGATGAAATATAGCACATAATAACTTTGCTACTCGGCAGCTATGAAGGCAATTCTAGTTAATACGCAAGTTGTTCAGCAAAAGAAATAAAGACACGTAATTCATAAGTCCAGAAACAAGTCATGCATTCAGGTTTTACTAAGACGACTTCCCATCCTTGATTTTGTGGAAAATAACCGTTATGACCATTGGCTAGGCAGCATGTTGTAATGTCGTTAAAAGGACGAGGGTTTCGTAATGTCCAACAGCCTCGTAATAATCTAAAAACCTTGTTTCTCACTCCAACTACTGAATCCGTCACTTGGGGAAGGTTTTATTTAAAAGTTGTTATCCAATATTCTTTTTCTCACTTTGGTAAGAAGCGAACATCACTAACCCGTAAGCATAACATGTTTCTTTATGTTGCATGTTAGAAGCTCTTTCTAACTCACGAAATCCTATGTTGGGATATGTTGAGTCAAAATAGGTTCTTAACCCGTAGCATAAAATTGCATTTGGGTTCCCCACATTTAAAGCTTTAAAGAAAAAACGACGTAACTTACGGTCTCTCCAATGTGATTTACCCCACCTATCAAAGGAAAGCCTTTTATAAACTAAGGCATTTTTGGAAAGTCTTTCAAATGTTTGACAAGTTAATTTCGCCTTAACTAAATGTGCTGATGAATTCTGACCGACTTTAGACAAGATTTCTTCAATCATATCCTCTGGTAGGTCTTCTAAAATATTCGGTTGTCTACCCTTAATGTCCATTTTGTTTTTATACTGTAAAATAGACAAGGATTAGATTCGTAAAAGATAATTAACAAACAATACAAGCAATTTTTTTACATAGAATATAAAAGTACAAGCACACTACAATACATATAATACACAACATGATTACAACCCTCTAATCTGAATCACTGGTTTGTTCTTCTTCGGACTTGGTTCGTTTTCCTAATTTTCTAGGGATATATGGTGTTCCTCTAATACGAACCGTCGTTTTCCACAATGGTTTATAAAAACCTGGTGGTTTAGAGTTTCCCGGGTTATTGTTACACTTTAGGGAATACGAACGTTGCCGGTACATATAAAGTTCATCGGGGTTGGAATCAGGTTTCTCTATTTTTATACCTTTTCCCTTATTATTTTCTTTTGCTTTATTAAATTGGGTCGAGGTAATTTCTCTAACATCATCGGAATCCTCATCGGGATCCGATTCATCGAAAAATTGGTAATCTTCCCAATATTTTGCTTCCTTGGCAGAAACACCATTGACCATTATTGACTTTGGTCCGTTGGTTGAGGATTTTCTTTTATTTAATCGATTTACAGTAGGTATCAATATTTCTTCCTCCGGAACCTCTTCCTCTTCCGGTTCCTCCTCTTCCGGTTCCACCTCTTCCGGTTCCTCTTCTTCCGGTTCCTCTTCTTACGGTTCCTCTTCTTCCGGTTCCTCCTCTTCCGGTTCCTCCTCGGGAATTTGTGAATCTTCCCAAAGTATATTCGACTCTTCATTATTAATAGGTAAGTCGATGGGATTTGTACTAGTGGTAGACATCTATCACACAATATCAAACACATTAAGAGGTTAATATATCATATAATATTTACATGTTAATAATATATATAATTTCCAACAAAAGTGTTAAGCAATCATTTTTAGAGAAAACACGGTCGAAGTCCAGACTCACTAATGTATCCTAATAAACTCGATAAGACACACTAATGCAAATTTCTGGTTCTCTAAGACTAATGCTCGGATACCAACTGAAATGTCCCATTCATATTGATTATAAACGTTCCATATTAATTGATTTCGTTGGAGGTTTTGACCTCTATATGAGACGTTTTTCAAAGACTGCATTAGTTTTTAAAACAAACCATAACCTTTATTTTATCGACAAGCTTAAAAGGACACCACCTAGATTATCAGAAATGATAATCTAAAAATATCACACTTACACACTACGAATACATATTGGTTTACAATATTAATATGTTACAACAAAGTAAATTTCGAATGCAGTTTTAAACAATATTATACAAGCATGCTGACTCCAAATCTTGTCCATATATTAGCATGCAACAGCGGAATCTCTTAATAATCACCTGAAAATAAACATGCTTTAAACGTCAACAAAAATGTTGGTGAGTTATAGGTTTAACCTATAATTTATCAAATCATGATAATAGACCACAAGATTTCATATTTCAATATACATCCCATACATAGAGATAAAAATCATTCATATGGTGAACACCTGGTAACCGACATTAACAAGATGCATATAAGAATATCCCCTATCATTCCGGGACATCCATCGGACATGATAAAACAACATCGAAGTACTAAAGCATCCGCTACAACGGATGGGGTTTTTTGGGCCCAATAGATCTATCTTTAGGATTCGCGTCAATTAGTAGACTGCTTTACTAATTCTTAGGTTACCAAGCAAAAAGGGCATATTTGGCTTCAATCATTCAACCATATAATGTAGTTTTGATTACTTGTGTCTATTGCATAAAACATTTATAAAAGCTGCATGTATTCTCATCCCAAAAATATTAGATTTTAAAAGTGGGACTATAACTCACTTTCACAGATTTTTACTTCGTCGGGAAGTAAGACTTGACCACTGGTCGATTCACGAACCTATAACAAATATGTACATATATATCAAAATATGTTCAAAATATTTTTACAACATTTTTAATACGTTTTAATGTTTTTAAGTTTATTAAGTCAGATGTCCTCGTTAGTAACCTACAACTAGTTGTCCATAGTTAGATGTACAGAAATAAATTGATATATATTATCTTGACCCAATCCACCACCCAGTTTATACACGTCTCAGGCTAGATCACAACTCAAAGTATATATATTTTTGGAATCAACCTCAACCCTGTATAGCTAACTCCAACATTACTGCATATAGAGTGTCTATGGTTGTTCCAAAAAATATATATATATGGGTCGATATGATATGTCAAAACATTTGCATACGTGTTTATGGTATCCCAAGATTACATAATATATTAGAATACATGTATAATACAATATGAGTTAAATAGGATATGATTAATACAGATTTGTTACCAATTTTCACGTAGGTACAACAAGAAAATTTATCTAATCTTGTTTTACCCATAACTTCTTCGTTTTAAATCCGTTTTGAGTGTTTCAAGTTGATATGGTTTCATATTGAACTTAAGTTTATGAATCTAAACAGAAAAAGTATAAGTTTATAGTCGGAAATACAGGTTACAAGTCATTTTTTTAAAGGTAGTCATTTCAGTCGAAAGAACGACGTCTAGATGACCATTTTGAAAAACATACTTCCACTTTGAGTTTAACCATGATTTTTAGATATAGTTTCATGTTCATAAGAAAAATCATTTTCCTAGAAGAACAACTTTAAATCAAAGTTTAACATAGTTTTTAATTAACTAACCCAAAACAGCCCGCGGTGTTACTACGACGGCGTATATCCGGTTTTACGGTGTTTTTCATGTTTTCAGGTTTTAAATCATTAAGTTAGCATATCATATAGATATATAACATGTGTCTAGTTGATTTTAAAAGTCAAGTTAGAAGGATTAACTTTTGTTTGCGAACAAGTTTAGAATTAACTAAACTATGTTCTAGTGATTACAAGTTTAAACCTTCGAATAAGGTAGTTTTATATATATGAATCGAATGATGTTATGAACATCATTACTACCTCAGGTTTTATGGATAAACCTACTGGAAATGATAAAAATAGATCTAGCTTCAAAGGATCCTTGGATGGCTTGAAAGTTCTTGAAGCAAAATCATGACACAAAAACAAGTTCAAGTAAGATTTCCACTCGAAATAAGATTGTTAAAGTTATAGAAATTGAATCAAAGTTTGAATATGAGTATTAACTTATATTAGAAAGATATCTTACTATAAATAAGAAAGATTTCTTGAGGTTGAATGATCACTCAAAGTGGATTTGCAAGATTGGAAGTAAGCTAGCAAACTTGGAAGTGTTGTTGGTGTGTTCTTGAGTAGTTGTTTTATAACTTGGTGTATGTATGGATTTATGAACTAGATTGAGCTAGATTTTGCTGAAGATGATGAAGAACACTTGGAACAATGGAAGAACACTTGAGAGAGAGTAGTTTGATTCAAGAAAATTGCAAAGTGAAAGTGTTTGTGGTACTCCATCTTCACGTGAATTAGGGGTGGCAATATAGTCTTCATTAGTTTGTAATCTTGTGAGATATTTCATGCTAGATGTTAAATGATGGTTCCCACATGGTTAGGTGACTCGCATGGGCTGCTAAGAGCTGATCATTGAAGTGTATATACCAATAGTAAATACATTTAGAAGCTGGGTATTGTACGAGTACGAATACGGGTGCATACGAGTAGAATTGTTGATGAAATTGAATGAGGATGTAATTGTAAGCATCTTTGTTAAGTAGAAGTACTTTGATAAGTGTCTTGATGTCTTTCAAAAGTGTATGAATACATATTAAAACACTACATGTAAATACATTTTAACTGAGTCATTAAGTCATCGTTAGTCGTTACATGTAAATATTGTTTTGAAACCTTTAGGTTAACGATCTTGTTAAATGTTGTTAGCCCATTGTTTATTATATCTAAAGGGATGTTAAATTATTACATTATCATGATATTATGATATATTAATATATCTTAGTATGATATATATACAGTTAAATGTCGTTACAACGATAATCGTTACATATATGTCTCGTTTCGAAATCCTTAAGTTAGTAGTCTTGTTTTTACATATGTAGTTCATTGTTAATACACTTAATGATATATTTACCTATCATTTAACATATTTAACCAAGTGTATCAATATCTTAATATGATTCATATGTACTTAGTAAGACGTTGTTATAACGATAGTCGTTATATATATCGTTTTCGAGTTTCTTAATTCAATAGACTCATTTTTATGTATATAACTCATTGTTAAAATACCTAATGAGATACTTAATTATCATAATATCATGTTAACTATATATATCCATATATATGTCATCATATAGTTTTTACAAGTTTTAACGTTCGTGAAACGCCGGTCAACTTGGGTGGTCAATTGTCTATATGAAACCTATTTCAATTAATCAAGTCTTAACAAGTTTGATTTCTTAACATGTTGGAAACACTTAATCATGTAAATAACAATTTCATTTAATATAAATAAACATGGAAAAGTTCGGGTCACTACATTAATGACCGGTTTGTCGATTTTAAATAAAGCGTAAAGATAAATGACGATAATATAAATGAAAGAATTTAAATTGCGATAAAGTAAATTGCAGTAATTAAAATGACAGTAAATAAAGGTATGATGAAATATGAAATAAAAGTATTATGCTTATTTAAACTTTCGTAATCATGATGTTTGACGTTTTGATTTTAATTAATTGTTACCCTGGGTTAATTGTCCTTTGTCCTGGATTATTTTATACCTATTTGGTTTTTGTCCATAATAGTCCATCGGTCATAATTATAAAATGCTCGTCAAATTAATCTTATTCTCGAAGTCAAATATTCCAACTAATTAGGGATTCGAACTATAACAAGGTTTTAATACTTTGTTAATAATTACACCAGGTTATCGACTGCGTGTAATATAAGGTTTTATTACTTTGTTAACAATTACACCAATTATCCTTGTATGTAATCCACCCCTGTTTTAATGAGATATGAATATTAATTTACCCACTAGATCAGAATGAATAATCAATTACCCAACCCAAATAATTAATTAAATGATTGTAAACGATGTCGTATAAACGTCACTAAATAGGACATTCGTAATCAATTTAATAATTATTAGTTTAACTAATTTGAATATAGGTTCGACAGGTTCCAATGAGTTGTTGTTCAATTAGACAATACCCCCTACCTATTAATAGTCAATAGTCCAATGTTCACAAATGTCGGTCTTTTGTCCAAACCTTAATTATGGTACAAAATCCAATAACCCCGTCTTAATATTTAGACCGACATCACGATTACTTCGGCTTAAATAAGCATAATAATAACTTAGTTAAGAGACATTAATTTAAAAAGGGAAGAACATAGCTTACAGTGATTATTTATCGCGTAGCGTTACCCGGACAGAGTTCCGGACTACGTGGGAAATACGAGATCTAGGTAAGCCGCTACATGTTCTCCCCTCACGAGAGCCTTGGCCTTACTCAACAAGCCCCTCAGGGGCGGTAGTCTCCCTCCCTTGCTTCCGGACATCTTTGAGTCTCCCATCCGGTCGACAGGTAGCACATCTCCGACCGTAAAATATTTCTTACAATAACTCAACTAAACCATAACTTTATTATTAAAATTAACTTAAATTAAAATTATAATATATATATTAATTTTGCAGAGGAAGAAAGAAAAAATGGTGTACATAATTCGCTGAAAACGTCGCCTTTTATAGCACTTGGCCAGGTTCTGACCTCCATGCGATCGCATGGATTTTGTGCCTTCTGGCCATGCGATCGCATGGCCCTCTGATCTAGCTCATATGCTTTTGTTTTCTAGTTTGCTGACATTTTATTTAAATATATATAATATATACAATTTATATTAATTATATATATATATATTATATTATATTCTTGTGCATAGTTGACTTGTAATTTTAGCTCCGTTGACTCGCGCGTTGATGCTCGGTTCATGTCTCGGTTCTGAATTTTCGAACGTCCTTTCGTACGCGTAGATATCGTGTACTTTGCGTTCTGCGGCTCGTACTCTTGTCATTTTTAGACGTTTCTTATCAATAAATGGAACCACTTGAATTATATCTTGTTCATTTGAGCTTTTTGGTTATTTGCATCTTCAAATCGTCGTTTTCTTCTTTTGTCTTCGCACTTATTTATTTAAACGATTATTACTTGAAAATAGAACAATTGCAACTAAAAGCTTTACATATTGGAAGGATATTGAGTGTAAATATATGTTCATTTGGAGCACTATCAAATATCCCCACACTTGAGCGTTGCTTGTCCTCAAGCAATACAGAACTTGAAATTAAATCACACTTCACTTGAATCACTTTTTTATTCTCACACTTTATACATTAGTGATTTTGATACAGCGGTATAAACAATGATAGTAACAATGTGGTTTACAGTCCCACATGACTATAAAAATTTAGATCCTTAAGGAAATTGGATCTTTATGAAAACATTTGATCTTTTGAAAATCCATTCTAGATTTTACCCTAGATAAGCTTTCCGGAATAACCCTTCACCGGTGTTTGCAAATTGTTTTTGTGGGTTTTGTGGGTTTCAGATTTCAAAATTTTAGCTCAAAAACTTGTGGTTTTGTGTCACCCACTTTCTAACCTTGTATTAGGAAAGCACACGTCCAGTTTACTTTTCCCATATATTACCTTTCGGTAGACGACCGTCCGGTTGTAAAGGAAAGCGATGAACAAGAAACTGTTAAGGCAATGTCTAATGACATGCAGATGTTCATGGTCCACAACGTGTCGGATGCAATTACTATCCCTTGTAGGAGAAATAGTAAAGATCACCCTATAATTTTTCGGTCTGGCACAAGGTCCTGTCTTCGACCATGCTATGCAACCACCGTTCTTACGGTTGACACCCGATTTGGTTCAGGTGACCTAATGAATTCTGATGAATTCTCAGGATTTTACGTTCAATGGTAATGAACGCATTGAAAATAGGTTTTCAGAAAATAAATCGGTTTTAATTTGATAAAAATATTTTCTCGTTCAAGCTCGAGTTTAGATATCATCGAATTCCATGAGTTTGTAATTCTCAATCTTTAAGGTCAATCTCAAGGATTGAGTAATATCAGGCTTAAAAGCTGATTTTTAATCTTTAAGGAGATTATCCTTTCTGGGGGTCTGATTCATTAGTCTTATCAAGCTAATTTACACGGCGCCCTCCCCATTTTACGAGACAGATCCTCTCATGGTTAGGATAAGTCTGACCACATGTGGAATGCCCCGTTCATATACAATATAAACGATTCACCATAGTTGATTACATCGCGAGGTAGTTGACCTCTATATGATATATTTTACAAACATTGCATTCGTTTTTAAAAGACAAACTTTCTTTACATCGAAAGTTGACGGCAAACATACTATTTCATAATACCTCCAGCTATAATTGATTTAATAATAATCTTGATGAACTCGACGACTCGAATGCAACGTCTTTTGAAATATGTCATGAACGACTCCAAGTAATATCTCTAATATGAGCAAATGCACAGCGGAAGATTTCTTTCATACCTGAGAATAAACATGCTTTCAAGTGTCAACCAAAAGGTTGGTGAGTTCATAGGTTTATCATAAAACAATAAAATTCATCATTTTGATAGACCACAAGATTTTCATTTCCAGTTCTCATAAATATACGTCTCATGCATAGAGACAAAAATAATCATTCATATGGTTTGAACACTTGGTAACCGACATTAACTAGATGCATATAAGAATATCCTCTATCATTCTGGGAAATCCTTCGGACATGATATAAAACAACATTGAAGTACTAAAGCATCTGCTCCAACGGATGGGGTTCGTTAGGCCCAATAGATTTATCTTTAGGATTCACGTCAATTAGGCGTGCACTAATTCTCAAAATTAGTGATGTTCCCTAATTCTTAGGCTACCAAGCAAAAAAGGGCATATTCGGCTTCGATCATTCAACCATATAATGTAGTTTCGATTACTTGTGTCTATTTCGTAAAACATTTATAAAAATTGCGCACGTATTCTCAGCCCAAAAATATAAAGGGTAAAAAGGCAAATGAAACTCACCTAATGTATTTTGTAGTAAAAATACATATGACTATTTTGAACAATGCAGGGTTGGCCTCGGATTCACGAACCTATATCATTTGTATATTCATTAATGCATATTCTTGTAATCGAATAACTATATATATATATATATATATATATATATATATATATATATATATATATATATATATATATATATATATATATATATATATATATATATATATATATATAAAATTAATGATATAATTTTTATATTAGTATTTTATATATCTCTTTATTACTATATAAAATATAACTGTTGTTATGTCATATGTATCAAATACCTTATATGTATTTATTTCTTTTGTTTGTTAAAATAGTAATTATATTAATACTAAAATAATATTAGTAGTCATTAAAATAATGATAATGAAAATAATAATTTTGATAATATTACATAATACTAAATAACAATTTCATTACTAATGATAATCTTAATAACGTCATTAAAACTTTAATAATAATGATATAGATAATACTGATAATACTAATAATGATAGTTTTTAATGAAAACCATTTAATAATTTTTGTAAAAATAATCATAAGGATAATAATAATAATAACTATAGTAATAATTATAAACATGTTAATAATAATGGTAATATTTATAATCATACATATATTATTAATAATAATAATAAATTTTATTATTTTCATAATAATAATAATAATCATGATCATGATACTTATTCTACTAATATTAAAATGGAACAATCTTATTTTTGATGAGGTTAATAATATTATTTGTAGCTTTAATTATAATCATAGTAGTAATAATGAATAATACTTAATATTTATTTTACTTTTAATAATAATACTAAATATAATACTTGTAAACTAATAATAACAATAACAATATTCCTAATTATAATTATAATCATACTAATGATAATATTAAAAATACTTGATAATGTTAATAAGTGGTAACTTTTAAGAATACACCTATATTAGTAATAATAATTATAATTATGATACTTGTGATGATAACAATAATTTATATTATCAATAATAATAAAAATAATAATGATGATTAATAACAATAATAATAAAAATAAAGGAAAATAGAATACCTCAAGGTGTTATAAAAAAAAAGAACAGCCCAGGTAGAGACTCGAACCCGTGACCATTAGTTAATCAACACACCACTTTACCATTCCGCTGATTCTGTTATTCTGATTATCCCCGTTTTATTTTCTATTATACTAAAACCCGTATTCATCTTCTTCCTTCTTCTCAGACTCAATCGGCCAAATCGAATAATACTAATTTCCAGTGATTTAATGATTTTAATTATGAGTTATAAACAAAACTTAATTGACCAGTATTAGTGATTTTGAATAAACATAACATAAAAGAAAAATAGATTAATGAATCTGCTGTAAAATAATCGTATGAACTCAGATTCAAATCTCAACTTTAAAAATGTTTTAGCTCACACTTCCAACACAAATTAAGTTGTAAATGCCCTCTAGAAACTTTCTTTACACTTAATTTAAATTAAAACATAAAAACAATGTCAAATTTTGTGATGAACACACGGTTTGACTTCTTAGAAATTTAGTTTGACTCGACGAATTCAACCTTGATTGATAAAATTAAACCTTGAGAATTTACAGATAGTTTAAATGAATTGTTTCTAACGTAACTGCAATAATACATTTTTGAAAAACAAATTGAATTCGAGTTTTTAAAAAATTTCGAAGGTTCAGAGCAGTACCTGATCTTTAATTAATTCAGTGATAATTTCGATCAAATTAGGAGCTGTAATTGATTTCGTGTGATTGATAAAGGTAATAACGTGTGGAATGATTTTTGTCAATAGTACATAGGGTTTCGTTTGATTTTTAAGCAATTGGTTTTCGACAGAAATTGTTCATCAGGTACGATTAATAAAAAAAATTAAAAGGTGAAAACAACTCTCAACTGAATTTGGATTGTGATTGGATTCGTTTAGGTAATTGATTTTTAGGAAAGGACAAATTGATTACAGCATAAAGGGAAGTGAAACAGATTCTATACCTAATTCATAGAGATATGATATAAATAATGCTATTAATTAATAATTATAATTATATTAATAATACTCAAAATATTAATAATAATAATAATAATAATAATAATAATAATAATAATAATAATAATAATAATAATAATAATAATAATAATAATAATAATAATAAGAGTAATACTAATAATAATAATAATAATAATAATAATAATAATAATAATAAGAGTAATAATTATAATGATAATATGATGATATCATATATACTTAATAATAATAATCTTACTAGATTTAATCATAACTAATAATAATGATAATAATAATAAAAATGGTAATAATACTATTATTAATGATATTAGTATTGATTTTAGTGTTAATACAACAACTATATTTTAACTTGTAATTATATAAATAAAGTTTATAAATTTCTACATATAATATTTATAAATTATTGTAGTATTTATAAAATAATTATGTATAGCATTTATATTTATATTACACATATCAACCTACAAATTTATATATATAAATATTCATTACCAACTTTGTTGAGAAATATAAAACAAGTATTTCTAAATAATGTATTTAAAGTTGTTACACACACATACACACACACACACACATATATATATATATATATATATATATATATATATATATATATATATATATACATAATTTTACATAACAAGTTTTAATGTATATCATATGTTATTTTACGTCATTAATTCTAACAACAGAATCATACAATATTTTTATTGATGTATTTCAAGTTATCAAGTTATAATATATATATATATATATATATATATATATATATATATATATATATATATATATATATATATATATATATATATATATATATATATATATATATATATATACACACATATATTTATACATACATATCTATTCAGGTTGTTCGTGAATCGTCAGCATTGGTCGAAGGTCAATTTAATATATGAAACAGTTCAAAAATTTTAAGGACTTAATATAACAGACTTTGCTTGTCGTGTCGAATTCATGTAAAGATTAAGTTTAAATTTGGTCGGAAATTTTCCGGTCGTCACAGTACCTACCCGTTAAAGAAATTTCGTCCCGAAATTTGAATGTGGTCGTCATGGTTAACAATAGAAATGTTTCCATGACAAATATAAGTTGATAAATAAAGTTTTATCATCATTGAGTAATATGAAATAAACAATTCGTTTATCTGAAGAGTACGAGTGAAGTTATCACAAAAGCATGGAATGAGTGAATGCAGGTTCAACTTAACCGGTGACGTAGTCATAGTTGATTTCCGGAATTCAAGGGATTTAGAGAAAACCTATGAAATCTATAAGATCTGATTCTTCGGTAATTCAGGAAATTAGGATCTCTCTAATTAAATGCAGAGATCTGCCTTGATTTCTTTATCGGTTATTTCACTATAAATTAACTTCTCCCGTTCCATTATTTTTACCACTCCTTTACTAAATTCCCAATTTCAAAAGATTGTGAAAATGTTTAATTCAGTTCTGATTCTTGTCCTTATACTTACTATCTCCACAATCATTCTCCTTTTCCAACTACCACCGGAGGAATCTGCTTTCTTCTACTTCGCCCTTGGGGTTATAATGTTTTTAATTATCCCGTGTCTTTATGTTGCAATTAACATTGATATACACGGTTTATAATTTACTTTTTGTTATCGGGCTTTATATTCTCCCTTATATTTCGGAGCACTTTGTCTTTTTATTGTCTTCTCGACCACTAGTAAAGCGAGTAACGGTCCAGAATTCGTAAGTATGGAGTTTCGAATGAACATCATGTTCTAAACAAGAAAGAACGTAATCGCACGATTTGATTTGTCAAATTAACTAAATCACTGAGAATAGAAATATCAAGAATATACATTCTTGATATGTTCAGGAGTTAAGTAGAATGTAAGAGTTATGTAACATGGCACATGATGACGTTATGATCTGTGAATCATCACGTTCCATTAGAAACTCAGCATGACTTACTGTAATATAATCAAGTTGATCAAGTGTCATTATATTATACTAACTCATGCTTCAGTTCCCAACACTACTTCAGAATTCATTCATAGTTTATACTTAGATTTTACAGAATTTTCCAATATAATGTATTACAGATAGCACGAAGAGGTAAATAATTTCGGACGTGAATATTTATGAAAATATCTTCAGAAGTATCGAAGATACTTATGATGATATTTTGGAATTTCCAAGTTTGACGGTTGATGAAAAAAAAAATTTCGCAAGTTTTTAACATGACTTCGGAGCAAGATATTCTCTAAAGATTTCTGCGGATCCAGAATTACCTGGATTCTTTGAATATAGGGTATGGTCCTTGTATTTGTCCTTGGTCTCCTTCATGGTTAGCTCAATCCAGTTTTCAGTTCCAACTTTTCTGAGCTTTGCCAACATACTATTCTTTATCTTTATACCTTCGACGGTTAAGGTCGTGTACAGTTTTTGCTGCTGTATTCAGCTTGTACAGTTTTTGCTGCTGTATTCAGCTTGTACAGTTTTTACTGCTGTATTCAGCTTTTTTAGAATTTCAGAATGGAAGATCATATTTCTAAGAGATAAATGTTATATGGATACATATAACTATTGATGTGGAAATGTTGTGAGACTCATAATACAGATTTGCTGATTTTCGATAATTGGTATGGCAATTCTTGTTACAAGATGCGGATGAGTACATGATGAGACTTCAATAGATAAATATAGTAATTTTTCGGAGAGATTTAAGCCAAGGAGCAACGAGGTTGCTGGTACGTCTGCTGGTAATATGATGGAATATAAAAGGTTCCCCGATAACAATAAACAGCACGCATATATATCAAAGTTATAATAAGATTGTTTTGAACAAAAAGTTGATGATGATTTGCTGAAGCTGTGACAAAATTTGCTATTTTGAAAGGGATTATCAAGTTATTTTGGGTAATGAAGGAATTAGCACAGCTACGTGTTAAACGTTTACTCAGGTTTCGAGTGGTTTTAGGTGCATAACTATATGCATAAATCTTTCCTTCCGTAGATGAGTTGCGGTTGGTTCATTCTCTCGATTTGAGGTGTTTTCAAGAATCATGAAAGGTTTGAACACAGATTGTAATCGTCAAGATACAAATGAGGTTTAAGATGAAATCAAGTGGCAGACTTGAAGAATTGTTTAGTTTCATATGTTATAATAAATATTTTAATTCATTTTAATTGTTCAATGTTGGTAGTCCACAGTTAGCAATCTACAGTTACTAATTCAATAATTCATATATAGTTTATAATATTCGAATTAATTAATACGTATCGTGACCCGTATACATGTCTCAGACTCGATCACAACTCAAACTATATATATTATTATAGAATCAACCTCAACCCTGTATAGCTAACTCCAGCATTACTGCATATAGAGTGTCTATGGTTATTCCAAATAATATATATAGATGCGTCGATATGATATGTCAAAACCTTGTATACGTGTCCCGATATTTAAAGTGCGTAAAATAAATAACAGAAATTAAATGACGATAAATAAAATTGCGAGAATATAAATTGCGATAAATAAACTGCGATAAATAAATTGCGATAATAAAATGTAATAAGGAATTAACAGTTATAATAAAATGTAATAAGGAATTAACAGTTAGCTAGGAACAGTTAGCTAGGATTTTGTTAGCGTGGATTCTTAACAAAATTTTCTCATGGTTAATTTGTTTGTTTCTAACAAATTTTATTTTTGTCCAATGTTTTCTTCATTATGCCACTTGTTGGATTTTGATAGATCAAAATCCAAATATGAAATTGAATGAAAAGGGTTATTCTGCGGTGAACGGATACGTATATCGGTGGTTGTAAATAGGATAGTAAATTACTGTTGAATTAGATTTGAAAGAATGTACAGTGTACTTATTAATGTGAATTCTAAATATTCCTCGAGTATTACCTACCCGTTAAAATATTTTCACCATTAACAGTTTGTACGAAAGAATTTTTAATTACAGTCTTTATGAAAAAATATATATACATATATATTTTCTTTAGATGTAATCATGGATTTAATGAGTCAATATGATATTAAACTCATTTGATTTACCGTTAGAACAAGAATATATAATCTCTAAAACATTAGAGATTACATAATCACCATGTCGAACGAAGATAAATGATGTAGAATGATTCACAGATTGATAATTATGCTCGAGGTACATAATGAGATGTTGAGGTGTGAGATGTTGAACTTGGGTTGTTGGTGGTACTGTTGGTGCCGTTGATGTTGCTGAAGCTGGTACGTTTTGCACCATATTTTTCAAGGCTACAACTCGGGCGCGTAGTTCGTTGACTTATTACTCCGGGTTGATTGTCTGTAAGAATGGGCGAATGAATAAGGTTTAGAATCTGAGTTATGATATAGTCGTAGCGAGATATTTGGGAAATGAGGGTGAAAATGGTGTTACGAACAGGTTCACCGGTAAGTGCTTCAGGTTCTTCATCAAGAGGTGAATTCGGTTAGTGGAAGGGATCGCCTTCTGCGCGTCTCCATTGATTATGTCATACCCCGTCAAAAATCTTCCTGAACGAATACAATAACATCTGGTATCATCGCGATGAACTAACGTATATATGCCATGAACGACTCCATGTAATGTCTCTAGAATGAGTAAATGCACAGCGGAAGATTTCTTTCATACCTGAGAATAAACATGCTATCAAGTGTCAACCAAAAGGTTGGTGAGTTCATAAGTTTATCGTAAAACAATAAAATTCATCATTTTGATAGACCACGAGATTTAAATCCTGCATGGTACAAATGGGCCCGAATCCTATACCCACCTGTAATGTACGTGCGATATCTTTTAAATACAGTACACCTTTCTCGTGTACGAAACCATTTTAACAAATCTTTGTAACCGTACACATATCTCGTGTACAAAATATCATACACATAACCTGTGTATAAAATCATTCTCTCTATATATAACATTCACTTCAATTGGTGGCAATTATCATGTCCACATAGTTCAATGGTGGCAATTATCATGTCCACATAATTCAATGGTGGCAATTATCATATCCACATAATTCAATGGTGGCAATTATCATGTCCACATAATTCACTAATAATCCGCAGAAATTCTGTCTGCATAATAATTCATTCGAGGAATGTTTTGCTTGTGTCTATCTCGTCAAACATTTATAAAAGCATTTCATGTATTCGCAGTTCAAAATATATTTCAAAGGCATTTAATAAAGCAATTATAAAAAAAACAGCGTATGTATTCTCAGTCCCAAAAATGTAAAGAGTAAAAGGGAATCAAATGAACTCACCATACTGTATTTTGTAGTAAAAATACATATGACGACATTGAACAAAAGTAGGGTTGACCCGGATTCACGAACCTATATCATTTATATATATATATATATTAACACATAAAATAGTAATCGAACAAAATTATATATTATTAGAAATTTTAATTGTTATTTTAATTAGGTTTTTCATTACTAACCTTATTAATTATATTTATATTTATTAATATTTATTATAAAAGTATTAATATAGTTATGTTATGTGTAGTAAATATAGTTTTATATATCTTAATAGTTACTTGATAAAATAATATTGTTAATAATAATAAATAAAGGTTGTTTTATTTTATATTAATAATAATAATATTTATTATGTTAATAATATGGATAATATAAAAATAATAATATTAATGTCAAAGTAACATTAATGATAGTAGTAATAATAATTTGGATAAAAATGATAATTTCTCTAATAATGATAATAATAATAGTAAAAATGATACTCTTAATATAAATGATAGTTTTTACTAAAAATGATGGTTTAAAAAAAATACTAATAATAATATTAATGATATTATTAATAATAATTTTAATGATTCTAATAACAATAACAATAACAATAATAATAATAATAATAATAATAATAATAATAATAATAATAATAATAATAATAATAATAATAATAATAATAATAATAATAATAATAAATAGATAAATAACTACCTCAAGGGAGTAGCCCTAAAAATAATGCCCAAGTCCGGGTTTGAACCCGCGACGTCCCGCTAACCCAATAACATCCTAACGATTCCATCGCCATTTCATTTCTGATTTAACCACTACCCTAAATCATTTAAACTCAAATGAATCTGCTCCCTTCTCTTACATAGTTCACATAAAATCGTCATCATCATTTTATGTTTATGATATTATCATCATCGTGTCCAATATTATGATCATCGATCATGAATCATTATTATCTCCATTTCCTAGCCCGTTACCATAATTATCTACGTATCATCTTTATCATAACATCGTAACATACTACAATTATATATTCATCATCATACACAATCATCATCATACGGCATCATGTTATCTTCATCATTATAAATAATCACACCATCATCATCGCTATATATCAAGACCTCACTTACCATATCTATATCATCTTGATCATTATCACCATCAATCATCACGCTCATCAATATTTATACCTAACGACATCATCATCATGTTCTCATGATCATTCTACTCGCATCATTCTATCATCATCAACCATCAATATCTATCATAATCATCATGTTCTAAGCATCATCATAACATCACCCTAATTATCATCATAACGTTGTCCTCGTTCGACTTCATTGTTTCATTATCATTTTTAGTATGTAACGTTCTCGTTCTAGGCTAACATCAATACAGAAATTGGGTCATGGCCCTCCAACAGGAACAAGGCCCAACTGCAGTTTTAGAAGCCCAACTGGACAGTCCAACAAGGGATGGTTAAAAGCTGAAGCCCACATCTCGTAACAGACCCACTTATATTTGATTAAAAAAAAATGTCTCGTTCCTTTTTTCCTTTAATATTTCTGTCCAACTACCTTATATAAAGAAATACAACCTGTCACCTTATGTGACCCCTCATGGTCTGCCACCAAACCATCAATAAATCAAAGGTGCCATTTCAATTCATCTAACCGAAAAAGAAGGAAAAACAAAAGATGACGTACTAAGGCTTTTTGTAGTTTTCGACTGAAATAGAAAAGGAACGAGGGATAGAAGCAACCGTACATAGTTATATCGAGCGTATGATTGTAAGCTTGTGATCATGACGGTTTAATGAAGGTGATGGAGTGAGATTGTTGGGTGGTTCCAGCTAGAACACAAGAAAAAAATGTATAGAAGAGTTTCAATTGTTATGGTGTCGTGGTGGTTGTCGAAAAGTGAAACAGATAAACGAGTGGTGGTGTGGTAGATGGTTGGGGTCTTTATTGAACACAATTAGAACGAGTGGTTTTGCGTTTTAAATAGAAACAACAAACATCGAATAGCGATTTTGTGATTATGGTAAGGGTTCGTGGTTGTCAATGGTGGTAAGATGATGAGTTTTAAGGTGATGGTTTTTAGTTAAACAGAAACGGAACAATTAAACTGCAGTGGTAGTTAATCATGGTGGTTGTAATGATTAAATGGGTGACGGGTTATGGTGGTAATGATATAATGAAGTTGGTTTTGATGATTTATATCGATGGTTATAATTAACAGAAACACGAAGTAAAGCTAGTCATAGTAATAGTTAGCACATGGTTTTAGATGATTAAGGTGATGGTATATGTGGTCTTCGGTTAACATGAACAATACAATTCAAATGGGTTAGGGTTGGTTTTCGATGGTTGGTGTCGAGCATGGAAGACGATAGTGGTTGGGACTCGACTACAAGAGGGAACCGAAAGGTGGTGGATATTGAGGTGACAGAGAGTGGAGAGATAAGGGTGGTTAATGGGTGTGGTTCACGGTGGTGGTGAAGTGAGGTGGATGAAGGGTGGCAGTTATGGTTTTGTAGAGGTGGCTCGATGGTTGATTCTATAAGTGGTGGTGGTTATAGTTTTAATCGAACAAGAGTGATGCGTGAAATTGAAATGGGTTGTGTGTTCAATTGAAGAGAAACAGAAGCACATAAATTGCAAGTGGGTGTTTGGTTTTTATGTAAGAGTGGTGATAGAAGCATATATGTAACTGAATATATATATATATATATATATATATATATATATATATATATATATATATATATATATATATATATATATATATATACAACTTATAACAATATAATATTAATAATAATTACTATATAATAATAAATCTTACATCTTAATTCAAAGGTTCACAGTAACCCACAGTTTAGCAGCCATCCCACTTGGATTCTTCCTACCGACACTAATTCATGGACTAACATATCGTACTCCGTTGTTAACCAGTGGCAAATAAAAGTTTTCGGAAAAATCTCATATTTTTAAATTAAATGTCTTTATTTATTTAAGTCAGTATGGTATAAAATTTAGTCATTAATTTAATAAATAAAAAGTACATCAACTGTCCCTCTCATTTATGAGTAAAATATAAAAAGTTTTAAAATTAAAAAACTAGATCCTAAATACAATTTTAGTAACCTTAAAATTTATAGAACTCATTTTCGGATCACCGTTTATTTTTAAAATAATATTAGTTCGTATTTTACTCATGTAATATCCATCGAATGGCAATTGAGTGTAACAGTCGTTTACTAAATAGATTCAAAATCACAAAATATATATTTAATATTCTTTATTTATATATATAGATATGTTTTTAAATAATAATAATTATAATATTATTTTTATTTCATTTTACATAATTACTTTTAATAAGAGAAACATTTAATATTTCAAATTAATATATATATACACACACACACACACACACACACACACACATATCTATCTATAATTAAAGGTTCGTGAATCGTCGAGAATAGTCAAAGGACAAATGCATTAATGTAAACTGTTCCAAAATTTTGAGACTCAACTTTACTGACTTTCCTTATCATGTCGAGATCATAAAAAGATTTAAGTTTAAATTTGGTCGGAAATTTCCGGGTCGTCACAGTACCTACCCATTAAAGAAATTTCGTCCCGAAATTTGAGTGAGGTGGTCATGGCTAACAATAAAAATGTTTTTCATGACGAATATGAGTTGATAAATAGAGTTTTATCATTATTGATTAATATAAATAAAACGATTTGATTATGCGAAGCATACGAATGAAGTTATCACAAAAGCGTGAAATGATTAAAACAAAGTTTGTCTTAACTTTTGACGTAGTCTGGTTTGAATTCTGGAATTCAAGGGATTTAAAGAAAATCTTCGAAATCTAAAAGATTTGATTCTTCGGCGAATAAGGAAATTAAGATCTCTATAATTAAATACAGTGATCTTCCTCGATTACTCTATCTGAAATTTCCATTATAAATTAAACTCTTCCGTTTCATTATTCTCATCATTCCTATACTTTCTTTCTTAGTTCATACATCTAAACGATTGTGAAAATGCTTAATCCAGTTCTGATCCTTGTCCTCATCCTTACTATCGCAACAATCATTCTCCTTTTCCAACTTCCATCCGAGGAATCTGCTTTCTTCTACTTCGCCCTTGGAGTTATAGTATTTTTAATTCTCCCGTTCCTTTATGTTTCGATAAACATTGATATACACAGTTTGTAATATATGTGTTATTTGGGCTTTTTATTCTCCCTTATATTTCGAAGCTCTATGCTTTTGTTTTCTCTTTCCGACTTCAAGTCAAGCGAATAATGGTCCAGAATTTGTAGATATAGAGTTTCGAATGATTATAATGTTCTAAACAGGAAGGAACGTGATAACATGATTTGATTTTCAAATTTATCAATATCACGGAAGATAGAACCATCAAGAATACGTTTTGTTGATATGTTCGGAAGTTAAGTAGAATGAAAGAGTTATGTAACATGGCACATGATGATGGTATGATCTACTGTGAACCATCATCACGTTTCATTAGAAACTCAGCATGACTTACTGTAATATAATCACGTTGGCCAAGTGCCATTATATTATACTAACTCATGCTTCAATTCTCAACACTTCTCCACAATTCATTCATAATTTATACTTAGATTTTACAGAAATTTCCAATATAATGGAATGCGGAATACACGAAGAAGTAGGTAATTTCGGACAAGAATATTTATGAAAATATCCTCAGAAATATCGAAGATATTTATGATGATATTTTGGAATTTCTAAGTTCGAAGGTTGATGAAGAAAAATTTTCCGCAAGATTTTAACATGACTTCGGAGCAAGATATTCTCTAAAGATTTCGGTGGATCCAGAATTACCTGGATTCTTTGAATATAGGGTTTGGTCCTTGTATTTGTCCTTGGTCTCCTTCATGGTTAGCTCAATCCATTTTTCAATACCAAATTTTTCTATTGAGCGTTCCCAACACTCCCTTCTTTATCATCAAACTTTTGGCCGTTTAGACCATCTACAATTTTTCTGTTTCCTCTGCATTTAATGCTACGATATCTGAATCGTCGGTTATCAATTCGAAGTGGTTTCAAGAGAATTGTGTTTTTAGATGATTAAACGCTGATGGTAATATGGTGGAATATAAAAGGTTCTCTGGTAACAATAAATGAGTACGCATATATATCAAAGTTATAATAAGGTTGTTTCAAATGAAAAGTCAAAGTTGACTTGCTGTAGCTGTGACAAAATTGGTTAATTTGAAAAAGAACTGCAAAGTTATTTTGGATAATAATAACACTAAAGGAATTTGCACAGCTACGTGTTAAACGTTTACTCAGGTTCCGAGTGTTTTCAAGTGCATAACTATATGCATCAACCTTTTCTTCCGTAGATGAAGTGCGGTTGGTTCATCCTCTCGATTGAGATGTTTTCAAGAATCACGAAAGGTTTGAACGCAGATTGTAGTCGTCAAGATACAATGAGGTTTAAGATGAAATCAAGTGGCAAAATTGAAGAATTGTTTAGTTTCCTATGTTATAATCAATATTTTAATTCTTTTTAATTGTCCAATGTTATTAGTCTACAGTTAACAGTCCAGTAATTCATATTATATTCGAATTAATTAATACATGTCGTGACCCGTATACGTCTTAGACTCAATCACAACTCAAAGTATATATATTATTTGAGAATCAACCTCAACCCTGTATAGAGAACTCGATCATTACTGCATATAGAGTGTCTATGGTGATTCCAAATAATATATATAGATGCTTCGATATGATATGTTAAAACCTTGTATACGTGTCCCGATATTTAAAGTGCGTAAAATAAATAACAGAAATTAAATGACGATAAATTAAATTGCGATAATTAAATTGCGATAAATAAACTGTGATAAATAAAATGTAACCAGTTAACTAGGAACAGTTAGCTAGGAACAGTTAGCGTGGATTCTTAACAAAATTCCTCATAGTTAATTTGTTTGTTTCTAACAAATTTTATTTTGTCAAATATTTTCTTCATTATGCCACTTGTTGGATTCTGATAAATCAAAATCCAAATATGAAATTGGATGAATATGGTTATTCTGTGGTGAACGGATTTGTATATCAGTTGATGTAAGTAGGATAGTAAACGACCGTTGAATCAGATTCGAAGAATGTACAATGTAACTTATTAATGTGAAATCTAAATATTCCTCGGGTATTACCTACCAGTTAAAATATTTTCACCATTAACAGTTTGTACAAAGGAATTTTTCAATTACAATCTTTATGAAAATATACTTGCATATATATTTTCTTCGGATGTAATCATAGATCTAATGAGTTAATATGATATAAATCTCATTTGCCTTACAGCTAGAATTAGAGTACATAATCTCTAAAATATTAGAGATTACATAATCGCCATAAAGAACGAAGATAATTGATGTATATCGATACGTAGAACAATGATTATACTCGAGGTACAGAATGAGATGTTGAGGCATGGATTGTTGATGGTACTAGTGCTGTTATTGATGGTACTGTAGCTGCCGGTGATATTGCTGAAGCTGGTAAATTTTGCACCATATTCTCCTAATTGATTACTCGAGCGCGAAGTTCGTTGACTAATTCTATTATTTCGGGATGATTGTCGGTCGGAACGAGCGGATAAATAAGGTTTAGAATTTTAGATAGAATATAATCGTGGCGAGGTATTCGGGAAATGAGACTGAAAATGGTGTTTTGGATAGGCTCGCTGGTAAGTGATTCAGGTTCTTCACCAAGAGCTAAATTTGGTTGGTGAAAAGGATCGCCTTCTTCGCGTATCTATTGATTAAATCGACTATGAACCCATCAGATGAATTGGAGATGGCTGATTGATTGATTCATTCTGGTGACACCGCTTTCGGAGCTTAGGTGAAACTCCATATCGGAATAGCTGTCGGAATCCGAGGAATTCGAACTGGTTGAGGGATTCATCTCGTACGATCAGATGAAGGATTTTTGATAAGAAATAGATTATAGGATATAGATTAGTACCCTGCACTACATAATTTATATATGCATATATAATACTAAAATCCCATAAGTTACGGAGGAATCTACGGAAGCTGTCAGGCAAAGGTAACAATAACAGATATGCTAAGATATGAATTTATCTATACACTGTCTATGCAATAGAGGCAGTAAGACATGTCTAGACTTTAAGGATGATAAGCAAATAATTTTCGACACTAAATGATAAGCAAAACTTTTGACATTCAGACACGGTCGAAGTCCAGACTCACTAATGCATCTAAACAACTACTAGTTAGACACACTAATGCAAGACCTGGTTCGCTAAGACCACCGCTCTGATACCACATGTCATACCCCGTCAAAAATCTTCCTGAACGAATACAATAACATCTGGTATCATCGCGATGAACTAACATCTATATGCCATGAACGACTCCATGTAATGTCTCTAGAATGAGTAAATGCACAGCGGAAGATTTCTTTCATACCTGAGAATAAACATGCTATCAAGTGTCAACCAAAAGGTTAGTGAGTTCATAAGTTTATCGTAAAACAATAAAATTCATCATTTTGATAGACCACAAGATTTAAATCCTGCATGGTACAAATGGGCCCGAATCCTATACCCACCTGTAATGTACATGCGATATCTTTTAAATACAGTACACCTTTCTCGTGTACGAAACCATTTTAACAAATCTTTGTAACCGTATACATATCTCGTGTACAAAATATCATACACATAACCTGTGCATAAAATCATTCTCTCGATATATAACATTCACTTCAATTGGTGGCAATTATCATGTCCACATAGTTCAATGGTGGCAATTATCATGTCCACATAATTCACTAATAATCCGCAGAAATTCTATCTGCATAATAATTCATTCGAGGAATGTTTTGCTTGTGTCTATCTCGTCAAACATTTATAAAAGTATTTCATGTATTTGCAGTTCAAAATATATTTCAAAAGCATTTAATAAAGCAATTATAAAAAAACAGCGCATGTATTCTCAGTCCCAAAAATGTAAAGAGTAAAAGGGAATCAAATGAACTCACCATACTGTATTTTGTAGTAAAAATATATATGACGACATTTAACAAAAGTAGGGTTGACCTGGATTCACGAACCTGTACCATTTATATATATATATATATATATATATATATATATATATATATATATATATATATATATATATATATATATATATTAACACATAAAATAGTAATCAAACAAAATTATATATTATTAGAAATTTTAATTGTTATTTTAATTAGGTTTTTCATTACTAACCTTATTAATTATATTTATATTTATTAATATTTATTATAAAAGTATTAATATAGTTATGTTATGTGTAGTAAATATAGTTTTATATATCTTAATAGTTACTTGATAAAATAATATTGTTAATAATAATAAATAAAGGTTGTTTTATTTTATATTAATAATAATAATATTTATTATGTTAATAATATTGATAATATAAAAATAATAATATTAATGTCAAAGTAACATTAATGATAGTAGTAATAATAATTTGGATAAAAATGATAATTTCTCTAATAATGATAATAATAATAGTAAAAATGATACTCTTAATATAAATGATAGTTTTTACTAAAAATGATGGTTTAAAAAAAAATACTAATAATAATATTAATGATATTATTAATAATAATTTTAATGATTCTAATAACAATAACAATAATAATAATAATAATAATAATAATAATAATAATAATAATAATAATAATAATAATAATAATAATAATAATAATAAATAGATAAATAACTACCTCAAGGGAGTAGCCCTAAAAATAATGCCCAAGTCCGGGTTTGAACCCGCGACGTCCCGCTAACCCAATAACATCCTAACGATTCCATCGCCATTTCATTTCTGATTTAACCACTACCCTAAATCATTTAAAATCAAATGAATCTACTCCCTTCTCTTACATAGTTCACATAAAATCGTCATCATCATTTTATGTTTATGATATCATCATCGTGACCAATATTATGATCATCGATCATGAATCATTATTATCTCCATTTCCTAACCCGTTACCATAATTATCTACGTATCATCTTTATCATAACATCGTAACATACTACAATTATATATTCATCATCATACACAATCATCATCATACGGCATCATGTTATCTTCATCATTATAAATAATCACACCATCATCATCGCTATATATCAAGACCTCACTTATCATATCTATATCATATTGATCATTATCACCATCAATCATCACGCTCATCAATATTTATACCTAACGACATCATCATCATGTTCTCATGATCATTCTACTCGCATCATTCTATCATCATCAACCATCAATATCTATCATAATCATCATGTTCTAAGCATCATCATAACATCACCCTAATTATCATCATAACGTTCTCCTCGTTAGACTTCATTGTTTCATTATCATTTTTAGTATGTAACGTTCTCGTTCTAGGCTAACATCAATGCAGAAATTGGGTCACGGCCCTCCAACAGGAACAAGGCCCAACTGCAGTTTTAGAAGCCCAACTGGACAGTCTAACAAGGGATGGTTAAAAGCTGAAGCCCACATCTCGTAACAGACCCACTTATATTAGATTAAAAAAAATGACTCATTCCTTTTTTCCTTTAATATTTCTGTCCAACTACCTTATATAAAGAAATACAACCTGTCACCTTATGTGACCCCTCATGGTCTACCACCAAACCATCAATAAATCAAAGGTGCCATTTCAATTCATCTAACCGAAAAACAAGGAAAAACAAAAGATGACGTACTAAGGCTTTTTGTAGTTTTCGACTGAAATAGAAAAGGAACGAGGGATAGCAGCAACCGTACATAGTTATATCGAGCGTATGATTGTAAGCTTGTGATCATGACGGTTTAATGAAGGTGATGGAGTGAGATTGTTGGGTGGTTCCAGCTAGAACACAAGAAAAAAAATGTATAGAAGAGTTTCAATTGTTATGGTGTCGTGGTGGTTGTCGAAAAGTGAAACAGATAAACGAGTGGTGGTGTGGTAGATGGTTGGGGTCTTTATTGAACACAATTAGAACGAGCGGTTTTGCGTTTTAAATAGAAACAACAAACATCGAATAGCAATTTTGTGATTATGGTAAGGGTTCGTGGTTGTCAATGGTGGTAAGATGATGAGTTTTAAGGTGATGGTTTTTAGTTAAACAGAAACGGAACAAGTAAACTGCAGTGGTAGTTAATCATGGTGGTTGTAATGATTAAATGGGTGACGGGTTATGGTGGTAATGATATAATGAAGTTGGTTTTGATGATTTATATCGATGGTTATAATTAACAGAAACACGAAGTAAAGCTAGTCATAGTAATAGTTAGCACATGGTTTTAGATGATTAAGGTGATGGTATATGTGGTCTTCGGTTAACATGAACAATACAATTCAAATGGGTTAGGGTTGGTTTTCGATGGTTGGTGTCGAGCATGGAAGACGATAGTGGTTGGGACTCGACTAAAAGAGGGAACCGAAAGGTGGTGGATATTGAGGTGACCGAGGGTGGAGAGATAAGGGTGGTTAATGGGTGTGGTTCACGGTGGTGGTGAAGTGAGGTGGATTAAGGGTGGCGGTTATGGTTTTGTAGAGGTGGCTCGATGGTTGATGCTATAAGTGGTGGTGGTTATAGTTTTAATCGAACAAGAGTGATGCGTGAAATTGAAATGGGTTATGTGTTCAATTGAAGAGAAACAGAAGCACATAAATTGCAAGTGGGTGTTTGGTTTTTATGTAAGAGTGGTGATAGAAGCATATATGTAACTGAATATATATATATATATATATATATATATATATATATACAACTTATAACAATATAATATTAATAATAATTACTATATAATAATAAATCTTACATCTTAATTCAAAGGTTCACAGTAACCCACAGTTTAGCAGCCATCGCACTTGGATTCTTCCTACCGACACTAATTCATGGACTAACATATCGTACTCCGTTGTTAACCAGTGGCAAATAAAAGTTTTCGGAAAAATCTCATATTTTTAAATTAAATGTCTTTATTTATTTAAGTCATTATTGTATAAAATTTAGTCATTAATTTAATAAATAAAAAGTACATCAACTGTCCCTCTCATTTATGAGTAAAATATAAAAAGTTTTAAAATTAAAAAACTAGATCCTAAATACAATTTTAGTAACCCTAAAATTTATAGAACTCATTTTCGGATCACCGTTTATTTTTAAAATAATATTAGTTCGTATTTTACTCATGTAATATCCATCGAATGGCAATTGAGTGTAACAGTCGTTTACTAAATAGATTCAAAATCAGAAAATATATATTTAATATTCTTTATTTATATATATAGATATGTTTTTAAATAATAATAATTATAATATTATTTTTATTTCATTTTACATAATTACTTTTAATAAGAGAAACATTTAATATTTCAAATTAATATATATATATATACACACTCACACACACACACACACACACACACACATATCTATCTATAATTAAAGGTTCGTGAATCGTCAAGAATAGTCAAAGGACAAATGCATTAATGTAAACTGTTCCAAAATTTTGAGACTCAACTTTACTGACTTTGCTTATCATGTCGAGATCATAAAAAGATTTAAGTTTAAATTTGGTCGGAAATTTCCGGGTCGTCACAGATTAAGTCGACTATGAGCCCATCAGATGAATTGGGGATGGATGATTAGTTGATTCATTCTAGTGACACTACTTTCGGAGCTTAGGTGAAACTCCATATCGGAATAGCTATCGGAATAACTATCGGAATAGCTATCGAAATCTGAGGGACTCGAACTGGTTGAGGGATTCATCTCGTACAATCAGATGAAGTAGTTTCGATAAGAAATAGATTATAGGATGTAGATTAGTACCGTACAATACATAATTTACATATGCATATATAATACTAAAATCCCATAAGTTACGGAGGAATCTACGGAAGCTGTCAGGTAAAGGTAACAATAACAGATACGCTAAGATATGAATTTATCTATACACTGTCTATGCAATAGAGGCAGTAAGATGTGTCTAGACTTTAAGGATGATAAGCAAATATTTTTTCGACACTAAATGATAAGCAAAACTTTTGACATGCAGACACGGTCGAAGTCCAGACTCACTAATGTATCTAAACAACTATCAGTTAGACACACTAATGCAAGACCTGGTTCGCTAAGACCACCGCTCTGATACCAACTGAAATGCCCCGTTCATATACAATATAAATGATTCACCATAGTTGATTACATCGCGAGGTAATTGACCTCTATATGATACATTTTACAAACATTGCATTCGTTTTTAAAAGACAAACTTTCTTTATATCAAAAGTTGACGGCAAGCATACTATTTCATAATACCTCCAACTATAATTGATTTAATAATAATCTTGATGAACTCGACGACTCGAATGCAACGTCTTTTGAAATATGTCATGAACGACTCCAAGTAATATCTCTAATATGAGCAAATGCACAGCGAAAGATTTCTTTCATACCTGAGAATAAACATGCTTTCAAGTGTCAACCAAAAGGTGAAAGCAACTCTCAACTGAATTTGGATTGTGATTGGATTCGTTTAGGTAATTGATTTTTAGGCAAGGACAAATTGATTACAGCATAAAGGTAAGTGAAACAGATTCTATACCTAATTCATAGAGATATGATATAAATAATGCTATTAATTAATAATTATAATTATATTAATAATACTCAAAATATTAATATTAATAATAATAATAATAATAAATAATAAATAATAATAATAATAATAATAATAATAATAATAATAATAATAATAATAATAATAATAAGAGTAATACTAATAATAATAATAATAATAATAATAATAATAATAATAAGAGTAATAATTATAATGATAATATGATGATATCATATATACTTAATAATAATAATCTTACTAGATTTAATCATAACTAATAATAATGATAATAATAATAAAAATGGTAATAATACTATTATTAATGATATTAGTATTGATTTTAGTGTTAATACAACAACTATATTTTAACTTGTAATTATATAAATAAAGTTTATAAATTTCTACATATAATATTTATAAATTATTGTAGTATTCATAAAATAATTATGTATAGCATTTATATTTATATTACACATATCAACCTACAAATTTATATATATAAATATTCATTACCAACTTCGTTGAGAAATATAAAACAAGTATTTCTAAATAATGTATTTAAAGTTGTTACATATATATATACATAATTTTACATAACAAGTTTTAATGTATATCATATGTTATTTTACGTCATTAATTCTAACAACAGAATCATACAATATTTTTATTAATGTATTTCAAGTTATCAAGTTATAATATATATATATATATATATATATATATATATACACACACACACATACATTTATACATACATATCTATTCAGGTTGTTCGTGAATCGTCAGCATTGGTCGAAGGTCAATTTAATATATGAAACAGTTCAAAAATTTTAAGGACTTAATATAACAGACTTTGCTTGTCGTGTCGAATACATGTAAAGATTATGTTTAAATTTGGTCAGAAATTTTCGGGTCGTCACAACATGGCGACCCTGTTTGATGCTGAGGTCCGTGGATTTCCTGCTGATTTTAGAGATGACTTTTCTAGATTTTTTGTCAACCTACAGCTGGTCTAGATGACAACTTCCTGACCTAAATCAAGAAGCGCGTGTCTTTTTTCTGAAGACTTTACTTCCTTTTAATGATGGAATTGATTCATCGTGTAGATCCATCTATTATTTCAAATATATTACAGTAAATCGGGTAAAACTGATTAGTTTAGTCCAAAGCAAAAGTACCTGCAATAATCTTGTACAAAATATGTGATATATGTTTTAAAGAACTTGGTAAATTCTTCCCACACTTAGCTTTTATTTATTCTTTTCTTTGCCTTTTTATTCTCTTCTATTCCATTTTAAATGAATTCAAGCATTTTGGGTTGTTTCTCCATTTATGTTCTCTCTGAGGTAACAATAATTTCGGCATTAACACCTAGTTTTATCGTTCATAAATATGTAAAAACATGACTTTGAATTCATTTAGTTGAAAATTTTACAAATTTTCACAAAATTTGGCAATTAAACTAAGTGTAAACCCGAGAGAATTTATAACCATTCCCCACACTTGAGATAATGCAATGCCCTCATTTGCATGAAATCAGACTATAATTATAAATTCATGAGGGTGATTAGAGTAGAAAAGTGATTAAAAATACCGAGTTTGCAAACATATTATTTTATATCACATTTGATATTTTGCGTCTTGTCGTCAAAATTAGTAGCTTTTGCTGAACTTAATGCCAGTCTTTGAAAGTTCGATGTTTTACCCTGTTTTGTACATAAACTACAAACATATATATATATATATAATATATATATATATATATATATATATATATATATATATATATATATATATATATATATATATATATATATATATATATATATATATATATATATATTGTAAAACCTTTATTTATTAAAACAATTTAAATGAATAATTTTTTTAATTTTGTTTCCTTTTACTTTAGGTAGTTTCGGTATGTTTACCTAGTCCGTCCCTCGACAAAATTTAAAATTTTTCGTTAAAGCGATTGTTTTAAAAGCAAAGGTTTTTGGGTTTTTTTAATTTTTTGGTATAGTTTAGATCAATAAAATTAAAAATAATGATAACAAAATTTTTCGCCCCGCCCTCGGGTAAAGCAATTTCGGTTCCATGACCTAGTCTTCAACTTACGATGAATTTTAGAAATCATTTTTTAAACTTAATGAAATAAAGTAATTTTTATTTTTTAAAATCACACAAAAATTAAATTTAAAAATGCAAATTAATTTCATACAAAACCTACAAAACAAAAATTCAGAATGGGGGGAGAAAACTAGTTCTTTAGTGTCTGCTAGTGGAAAAGACCAATCGGATTTCATTCTCGGAACTACACGAGAACAGAACAACTAACTCTAGACAACGTTTTCTTTTTAGAATATTTTGTAACGACCCTGGATTTTCCAACGTATAATTATTAATATTTATTATTAATACTTGCGCTATATTGAATGTATGCTTATACATTTTACTTGTTACCGTAATCAACTTTCTATGTCCCGACTTGTCCTTGTGACACACGTACTTTTCACGAATAATATTTAGAATATTATTTGCATTCATGATTAATTATTATTAATCCTTTTTAATTAACTAATGTAAGTGGTTAATTACTTGGGCTTTTTATTTATTTGTTGGTTACTTGGACTTGGGATTTTATTATATGGACTTGGAAGCCCACCCTACTTTCTTAATGGACTAGTAAGCCTACTTTTATTACTAGTGATTTATTAAGGTAAACAAAGGATTAATTATGTTAATGAGGAGACAAAGTTGTCTCAAACATGCTAGTATCAACTTCCCATACATTTAACTTGTTACACCTTCTTAGAAAACACCACAATCCCACACTTGAAAGTGAGTTTTTGACTTCCCTTTTTGATCCTCTTGGCAGACGGTTTTGTTGAGTGGGAGGAGAGTTCCATTTTTCAAATTTTTGTTACTTATTTACTAATGTTTCTACCTCATTTCACACACAACATACTTGCACTCTCTTTTCTCTCATCTTTTTCTCTCAAACTTTGTAAGTAACAAACTTTATTTCTTCTTTCTTTTTCTCCTTAAAACCGAATCCATCATCATCATTTTAATTACTTGTTTTGTTACTTGTTACTTGTTTGTTGTTAAAGATCAAGTTCTCTAGCTTGTATCTTCATGTAATCTTGTAGCTTCCATCCCTTGTTTGATGAGAAGTCAAGAACAAGAACCTAAGTTCTACTCCCTCCGTCCCAAATTAATAGTCCACAGACAAAAGGACACACAGTTTTAGGAAATCCCACTAACTTCATTTATCCACCAATGAAATATTTTCTCTCTCCAGATCCACCAATCAAATATCCTCTTTGCTTTCTATTTATGGAAGTGGACTATTAATTTAGGACATCCCAAAATGGAAAAACAGGACTATCTAATTGGGACAGAGGTAGTATAACTTAGAGTTCTACACTTAAAATGTTATAAGATTTAAAGTTCATAAGCTTTATAATCATACTTGTGTTCATGTTTTGTAGACTAAAAGTTTACTTTCCTAAGATCCAAACTTTGATTTGAATCTTCTTAAGTATGAAACAAACATGAACATAATACTTGTAACTTTAGTTTATTTTCTTTCTTTTGTAAGTATTTTAATTATTACTTTGGTCAAGTATTACTAGTTAAACTTGATCTCATTATTCTTGAAATTAAAGTTAAACTTTGTAAGTTCAAGAACATGGAAGTTTAACTTTCTAGTTATAACTTCATACACTTATGTTGGATCTAAGTTTTTATAGCTTATGGTCTTCTAATTTTGTTTAAAACAAGAGCTTATAAGCTTACATACATATTACAAGATAAAAATCTAAGTTTCATGACTTATGGTTTCATTAAAGTAAAGATCCAAGTTCCATAACTTAGGGTTTAACTTAAGAACACTAGATCTAGACTTTTTAGTCTAGGATCTTTAAGATCTAACTAAGATCTAACTAAGATATAAGTTCTACAACTTAAGATCTTGTTTACTTAGTTTACTTTCAAGTTTATAGCTTAATATTACTATTATAACTCATGTATGTGTCGGTTCTAAGATCTTGATGTAACTTTGGTTCATCAACCTTCATACAACTCTTAAGTGAGTTGTGCTACATATCTTAGACTTATACTAGTGTCATGACGGTCAAAACTTGGTAAAGATGATGTAAACACATCAACGAGTTATACACTTGAAGCTATAAGCATCAAGGATGAGAACCGTGATGAGCATCAAGCACCAAGAACCCACCGGAACACTTTTCTTGCTGTTTTCTAGGTCTGATCAATAACCTGGGCTACTGGAAAGTTTATTCCCAGTTATTTCGGTTCGAGTAGATGATTTTATGTTTAGGCCTCATCTTAATCCGAGTTACGGTTTAGGATTTATGGCCTTCCGAAAGTCACTACACCCTTTTAATGTTGTGCTGAAATTTCTGACCTACTCGCACTTAAACCATCGTCACGGTCAAATGAAGAAGAGTTTGGTTCTAGAAATTGCTCAGAAACTAGGGGACTCATATACGGAGCCATGGCCACTGGTCTCACCTCATTTCAGTTTTTATAGAGGTCGTGGCGGCTGAACGAGGCCTAAACTTACTTTGCACTCTTTGATTAATGATGAATGATGATGATACTTAAGACCTAATTTACATACTTTTAAACCTTTGGGAACGATTTACTGACTTAGTAACTTTTGACTTAGGTTGAGGACCTTTCGGACCAACTACTTGCTTACTTGTTTCGTACCGACTTCACTACTTTTCATTGTGAGTTATAGCATCCCTTTTTTACTTTAACTATTTTGGGAACTGAGAATACACGCGTGTTTTACGTTTTACATACTAGGCACGAGTACTTAAACTTATTATATGTGTGGGTTATACAACGGCATAAACTTTTCCCTTAGCTCGGTAGCGTTTAGTCATTGGTCTTTGAACCGGTGAACGCGAATCTTAGATATGGATCCATAGGTTTTGACATCCTCACCCGGGCTAGTAGCGCTAGCATTTAATGGGTGTTTAATACTTCGTAAACTTACACACTCGCCAAGTGTACTTTTAGGGGGTGATATTACGTTAAGTTAGTTACCAAGTGCCCACGGTTGAACATATACCTTTCATACTATTTTGAAACACTGAAATCTCATGGCCTACCTTACATTACTATTATACTTAAACTATAGCTCACCAACATTCGTGTTGACGTTTTTAAGCATGTTTTCTTAGGTACTTAGAGGTTTGGTTGCTTCCGCTGTTGTAGTATTGCTGTGTAGACACCCGCTGATTCTATTAGAGATGTCTCCGCATGAAACATTTATTTTGCATTCAAACTATGTTACTTTTGAAACAATGAATTTGTAATGACCATTGGGTCACGTACTATTATTATTGCCTTCTATTAGTAGAAGCCCACTATCGTATGTTAAACATTTGACGTTGGTTATGACGTCACCTTTTCTTATGAATGCATACTTATTTTAAAACAGCATATAGTGTTTGACCTTGTAATGATCCTGTTATTGATGATCCGTACACGTTAATTTTGTACGGGGCATCACACATTTGGTTCTCCCCACACTTAGGTAGCTGTGGTGTCGAAATTGTGATTAACTTTATCGTCAATTTCTTTTGGACCATAATCAACTTGCATATCTGTGACTTTTGCTTTAAGCCATTGGTCGGATTCCTGTGTAACATCCACAAATTCAACTAGTTTCGCCTTTTCTTTAGGCGATAGATTGGATACTAACCGGTTACATAATTTAAAGTTCCCCTTGGTTCTAGCATCGCGAATCCGTTTAATAAGTTTCTTCATTGAACTATTAATAACGGGGTCATTTAATTTCGTATCAACAATGGAGTTCTTTGTTATCAAGTTATCATTAGGTGTTACTTCATCTTCCCCACACTTAGGCATTTTATTATTGTTAAGCACTACCGTTGGAGTTGTTAAAACAATATGGGTCTTACTAATCGTTTTTGTTGGTTCAACGGTTTTGGTTGGTGGAGATTTAGACTTTTGACTCACAAAGGTGATCGATTTTTCATCATTACTAAGTGTCATTCTACCCTCTCTTACACCAAATAATGCCCCGGTGGACGCTAAGAATGGTCGACCTAAAATTAGAGGAATGTTTGGGTCCTCTTCTATGTCAATGACAATAAATTCGACTAGAAAGGTTAAATTACCCACTTGAACGGGTAGGCTGTCAGCAATTCTAACTGGGTGCCTAATGGTTTGATCAAAGGGTCGAACACTCATCTCTGTTGGACTTAACTTACATACTCCTAATCTCTTATATAATGAAAGAGGCATAACACTCACACTCGCACCTAAATATGCTAGTGCATCATACATTACACAATCACTAAGTAGACAAGGAACAATAAATTCACCTGGATCACCTACCCTGGGTGAAACTTTTGGTGGAACTATCTTCACCGGGTTAATCTTTACGGTTTTTGAGTCTTGCACTTTCTTATTCTTCTTCTTCTTTCCAGAGGTATCACAAACTTTATAACCTATCATTTGCTCATACTCAACTCCTTTTCTTGGAAACGGGATGGGTGGTTTGTATGGTGCCACCACTGGCTTTACATACTCGGGTGGTGGTGGTGTTGTAACTTCTTCATTGTTACTCACATCTAAAACCTTCCCATCTTCTGGTGCTGGTTTTTCAGAATTCGTTGAAACCATATTAACATTCTCATTTCGAGGATTTACTTCAGTATTACTCAGTAGCTTTCCTTGTTCCCTCTCACTCATCATGCTAGCAAGAGTACCTACATTTTTTCTAGATTCAAAATGGAAGTTTGTTGAGTTCTTAATGACTGATCAAACCTTTCATTCGTTTGTGTTTGAGATGTAATAAATTGTGTTTGAGATTCCATTAGCTTTGCCATCATTTCTTCCAGATATGGCTTTTTCTCTTCGGTTTGTTGTGGTGGTTTATATAAGCTAGGTCTTTGTTGATTGAAAGTGTTGTTTTGAGTTGGTTGGTTATTCGGACCTTGTTGGTTGTACGACTTATTGTTGGGTCCATTTGGATTGTAAAGAATGTTTTGATTTCGATTGAAGTTTGGCCTTGGCGGTTGATAATTATTTTGATAATTATTTCCCGGCCTTTGGTTCATGTAGGAAACATTCTCTTGTTGTTCCATCGTTTGTTCAATGTGACAATCTTTCGTTAAGTGTGTTCCACCGCATTGCGCACAACTGATTCGTATTGCGTGAATATCTTTAGTCATCTTTTCCATTCGTCTTTCGAAAGCATCTTTCTTTGCGAAAACGGAATCAAAGTCATGGCTAGAATCGGCTCTAGCCGCTTTAGATGAACGAAAAATATCTTTTTCCTGATGCCACTTATGAGAGTGGGAGGCTGTGTTATCAATAATTTTGTGAGCTTCGGTTGCGGTTTTCTTCATAATGGAACCACCAGCTGCTGTGTCGATGTCTTTTCATGTAGCAACGTCGACACCTTGATAGAATATTTGTACTATTTGATAAGTGTCTAAATTGTGTTGAGGACATCCTCTCAACAATTTTCCGAATCTTGTCCATGCCTCATATAATGTTTCATTTGGCTTTTGCGCGAACGTAACAATTTCTCCTTGAAGTCTCACGGCTTTAGATGTCGGAAAGAATCTTTTAAGAAATTTCTCAACTAAGACATCCCATGTGTCAATCGCTCCTTCAGGTAATGATTCTAACCAATCTTTGGCTTCTCCCTTTAAAGTCCAGGGAAATAACATGAGATAGATCTGTTCATCCTCAACTTCTCTGATTTTGAATAGAGTACAGATCCTATTAAAGGTTCGAAGATGTTCGTTTGGATCTTCTTTTAGCGAACCACTATATTGGCATTGATTAGTTACCATGTGTAGGATTTGTCCTTTGATTTCGTAATCTGGCGCATTAATGTTTGGTTTAATAATGGCTTGACCTTGGCCCGTGCGTGTGGCTCTCATTCGGTCTTCCATACTTAGAGGTTTCATTACTTCCATAATTGAATTTGTTGAATACGAATCACTAGAGGATTCTGATTTAACGGTTTGTAGTTCAGGAGGAATGATTAGTGGTTCAGGATCTTGGAATTGTCCTTGAATATCCTCCGGGTTCTCAATTATGAAGTCGGGTTCAAAAAATAGATTATCGAAAATTTGAATTGGAGTACTCGTTCAACTAGATAATGATTCTAAAGAAAAATCAACAGCTACAATATTGGCTAGATGTCTTGATCGAGTTACAGGTGGCGAACGTATGAAAGGTGGTGAACGTTTTGCTCTGTGCATTCACTGAATATCCTATTAGTTATAAAAATAAAAATTATATAAGTTATCAAATTAATAGACTTTTCTGATTTTGCCCACGTTTCGAATAGCCAATAGATGCAGCAGGTAGCCAGGACCCTTTAAATCGGAAGCCCACAACTCGCCACTAACAAATCCAACTATTACTACGAACCAGAAAATTTTGGATGTCTATCAATTTAATCGCTTAAAATAATTTTTCGTCGAAATTTAAAGAAGATAAAAATCTATGTCCTCAAAACTAGAGCGTAGAAATGAGAAAGAAAAAGAGTGCGTCGAAAAACGTCGAAAAATAAAAAGTCAAAAAATAAAAATAAGAAAGTAGAGCGTCGAAACTTAAAAGTCTAAAAACTAAATATTAAAACTTGCGTCTAAAGGTATTAAAGCTTAAAAGGAATTATATATTTAAAACGGCAATAACTTAATTCGGCACTAAAATCTATAATGGTGTCGCAAAATTTTAAAGCGCCTAAATCTTAATTCTAAAGAAAAAGCACTTAAGGGATTTTCTGGCAAAGCCTAAAAATCTAGAAGTACTACAGCAAAATACTAAACTTAAAACTATATAGCGAACGATAAATATTACGAAATAAACGATAAAAATACAAATTATAACTAAAATGATAAAAATATAAATTATATAAAAATATTATTTTTATATTATTATTTTATAAAAATATTAATCTATATATTTAATAAAACTAATTAAAACTTAATATACAAATTTAATTAAACAAACTAATTAAAACTAATTAATAATTAAATCTAACCCTAAATGATTTAAATTATAATAATAATTAACCTAATTCCGTAATAAATGCTAGGGCTTCAGCTGTCAGACAGCCTCATGCGATCGCATGAGGTATACGTGTCTGGGCCATGCGATCGTTTGGCTTCGAATACCAGGCCAGGTCTTGGGCTGCTACAGTACCAGGCCCGAGTATATATATATATATATATATATATATATATATATATATATATATATATATATATATATTTCTGATTTTAATTTATATAAAATATTTATATAAAATATATAAAAAAACTTATATTTTAAAAACTAAAATAGAAATAAAAATACTTTTTAATTTTATATATTTTAAACAAACTCTTAAAAATATATATATAATTTTTTAACACTTATTATAAATACAAAATATTTTTACGAAATACGAAATAATATATTTTTACAAAAATATAGTTTACAAAAATATAGCGTTTTGCTTCGGCGTCCCCGGCAGCGGCGCCAAAAACTTGATGTGCGAGCGGTGGTACGTGAAATACTATTATTTTTAATATGAAATACAGTGTAATATGATACAAGTTTTATTTATTTATATAGATGAGATATACCTAAACCTTGCTACAACACTTATAGGCAGTGTACCTAATCGTAGAGTAGTGTAGTTTTTAATAAGTCCGGTTCGTTCCACAGGGATACAGCTGAGTTTAACGCTATATTTTTAAGCATTATATATGTATATGTATATATATATATATATATATATATATATATATATATATATATATATATATATATATATATATATATATATATATATATATATATATATAGTATTGTTATTATTATAAAAGGGGGTTTTACCGTTTAATGACCGGTTTGTCAATTTTAAATAAAGCGTAAAGATAAATGATGATAATATAAATGACAGAACTTAAATTGCGATAAAGTAAATTGCAGTAATTAAAATGACAGTAAATAAAGGTATGATGAAATATGAAATAAAAGTATTATGCTTATTTAAACTTTCGTAATCATGATGTTTGACGCTTTGATTTTAATTAATTGTTACCATTGGTTAATTGTCCTTTGTCCTGGATTATTTGATACCTATTTAGTTTTTGTCCATAATAGTCCATCGGTCATAATTATAAAATGCTCGTCAAATTAACCTTATTCCCGAAGTCAAATATTCCAACTAATTAGGGATTCGAACTGTAACAAGGTTTTAATACTTTGTTAATAATTACACTAGGTTATCGACTGCGTGTAATCCAAGGTTTTATTACTTTGTTAACAATTACACCAATTATCCTTGTATGTAATCCACCCCTATTTTAATGAGATATGCATATTAATTTACCCACTTGATCAGAAATTAATTAAATGATTGTAAATGATGTCCTATAAACGTCACTAAATAGGACATTCGTAATCAATTTAATAATTATCAGTTTAACTAATTTGAAGATAGGTTCGACAGGTTCCAATGAGTTGTCGTTCAATTAGACAGTACCCCCTACCTATTAATTGTCAATAGTCCAATGTTCACAAGTGTCGGTCTTTTGTCCAAACCTTAATTATGGTACAAAATCCAATAACCCCATCTTAATATTTAGCCTAACATCACGATTACTTCGGCTCAATTAAGCATAATAATAACTTAGTTACGAGATATTAATTTAAAAGGGAAGAACATAGCTTACAGTGATTATTTATCGCGTTGCGTTACCCGGACAGAGTTCCGACTTTAAAACCCGTAAAACATTTCTTACAATAACTCAACTAAACCATAACTTTATTATTAAAATTAACTTAAATTAAAATTATAATATATATATATTAAGTTTACAGAGGAAGAAAGAAAAAATGTGTACATAATTCGCTGAAAATGTCGCCTTTTATAGCACTTGGCCAGGTTCTGACCTCCATGCGATTGCATGGATTTTGTACCTTCTGGCCATGCGATCGCGTGGCCCTCTGATCCAGCTCATATGCTTTTGTTTTCTAGTTTGCCGACGTTTTATTTAAATATATATATAATTTATATAATTTATATTAATTATATATATATATATTATATTATATTCTTGTGCATAGTTGACTTGTAATTTTAGCTCCGTTGACTCACGTGTTGATGCTCGGTTCATGTCTCAGTTCTGGATTTTCGAACGTCCTTTCGTACGCGTAGATATCGTGTACTTTACGTTCCGCGGCTCGTACTCTTGTCATTTTTAGACGTTTCTTATCAATAAATGGAACCACTTGAATTATATCTTGTTCATTTGAGCTTTTTGGTCATTTGCATCTTCAAATCGTCGTTTTCTTCTTTTGTCTTCGCACTTATTTATTTAAACGATTATTACTTAAAAATAGAACAATTGCAACTAAATGCTTTACATATTGGAAGGATATTGAGCCTAAATATATGTTCATTTGGAGCACTATCAGAGCGGCTGTGAAAGGACTCTTCCCCATTTCCATCGAAGTAGGGAGTTAGTGATGGATTAGCTGAAAATCAAAGTTTATTAGTAGCTTGGTCTAAAATTCATGAAAACTAGCCTTTTATGATTACGTCTTAAACAATCCGACAAAAGAGGGATTATTTAGGGCAGGCTCAATGGATAACGAGGATGTAATAGAAGTTGGATGGTTAGGACATCCTATCTTTTGAGATACATCTTTATATGTATCAATTCCTCAGCACGTATGAAGTCCTTCGATTTCGGAGAAGGCCGTGAAACAACTGGTACCATAGAGAAACGACCATAAATTAGAGACCTTCTGACCAATTTGAAAGATCATATAATGTAGTTGAAAATACTGAAGTTTGGGTTGTTCAATGGTTAGCATGGTTATTGATATCAACCCAAGTGTTAATTACAAAGCCTTGACTATCAACTACTGGTAATCCTTTCAGTATAAAATTGGGCCGAGTTTCACTGAAATGAAATTAAAAGAACGAATATTATCTCTTCTTATCTTTATCCTTATCCCCATCAAAAGTATCCATTGCCCGGAACTTAAATTTGATCGCCTACCATACTTCACAAGCAACAACTAGTTCAGGACTACATTTGACAGCCTCACTAATAACTTCATTATAAAAGGCTCTTCAATAAAATGTTCCGAGTGTATCTGGAAATTATTGCTCCAAGTAGACCATTTGTATCTATAAGCATCATGATCCCAATTGATGGATCTCTCGGTTTAAGAAAAAAATAAGAGGATCGAACCATCTCTTCTGACTCTTTTTGGTGTGGTCCATATAGGTTGAACTGATAATGCTCCGATTAGAGTTTTCTCAATGTCATATGATTGATTGAAGTTTTCGATCGGGTAACCTGCCATTCCTACACCCAGAATAAAGGCTTCGCGACCGTACTTTAGAATGAAGTAGTAAGGCCCCCTTTCCATGTATGCACATTTATTTAATATTTTGTCGCTTATAATAATTATGTCTACTAAGCGTACTTTGAACGTTGTTGCTTTAACCCAAAGATAACGAATAACAAAATATTTTTTTCCTCGATGCGAATTGAATATGAGGCATTTGGGAATCAAAAGGAAGTAACTTGTCAACCCTCTTTCTTTTGATTGAGAGCAAGGAAACCTTAATGTAGCCACAAGAATCACCCGATGGGTCTTATTTCCTGATAGTATTTGCTTAACTCTGACCTTCTCATTCCGATCTGGTTATGAAACCTCCAACTATGGTTACACTTGAGATGGTGTTAATGGATGCGGATGCAATTCATTGTCATTTGAGAAATGAAGCTAGCTATGTGAGTAGAGCTTAAGGGTGTGATTGCTGTTTGTACACTTTTTCGAGCTATCTTAAGATGGTTTAAGATTCAGTTGATCAGGTTGTATTGTCAAGTGACTAGAATGAGGTGAATGATGTTGAAAGGATTTGTTAGCTCCCCGAAGATAGTGAGAATATTTCTCAATTTACGCCACCAAGGTTTGAGTGTGACATTGAAGTGTATTCGATGTGTGATGTTTTGTAATTGAGTGGAACTTGTCCATTCAGGGATCATTTTTCCCTTTTTATAGCCTAACCGAGGTGCTTGCCTCTGGCTTCAACGCATTTGATCAAGCTCCAAAGTGGTTATGGAAGTGTTGGCAAACTTTCCCTTAGAAGGGTGGCAGAGCTACAGTAGCGAAGGAAAGCACGTTAGATGCTTTCCTTAATCACCTTAGAGGCACCTCCTACTATTTGCATGGAATCTTTTTCATATTTCTTTGACTTATGCAAACTCGTGATCTAGTCCAGTCTTTCGGTCTCGATTATTGTAACACCTTCATTGCTGGTTATCTTCGTAAAACACCTTCGTAACATCCGGATTATCATCCAGACTTGGGGTGTACTATCAAGCCCCCCATTTTAAATTTACGAAGCATTTTGCTATATATTGCTTCGTGAAATTAAACTCTAAGCTCCGTTAAGCATACGATTAGATAGTTCGAGTTCGTCATTATTGCTTGTTTGTTGTGTAATGTCATCTCTGCCCCTGGCCGCTGAGATATTCTCTTTCCACTAAGTAAGGGTATCGTGGTAATTTTACATTTCATCTATTGAGGGCTGTAGTTTGATTTGACAGTTTGCAGACCCTTTTCCCTTTAATACTTATTTTTCAGCCCTAATTCTTCATTTTTCTTCTTCCTTTTTTCTTTTCAATCAAGTTCTCCATCCATCTTCAAGGTATTTTTCTTAACTTTTCCTCTTCTCTTTATGAAAAAACAAGGTTTACATACTACCGTTAGTTCTATAACTGTTGATCAGTGCATGGAACTTAGAGAAACCCCAGGTTTGTCTAATGACGATATTATCTATCTTGGTTTTGAAAAGAAATTGCTTGAATTCCCGAAAGGGCATGTGGGTATTTATACCTGCTTGTTTACTGAATGTAACGTTAGATTGCCAATTTCATCTTTTTATCTTAGCATTTTGAATCACTTTAAGGTGCATATTTCAATTTTACACCCTCTAGTGACCAAGAAAATTATGGTTAGAGCCTATGGTAGTGAACCTTCTGTAGATCTTTTTTGCTGTTTTTTCAATATTGGCGACGCTGGTAATTGGATTATTATTGCTAAACCTTGCAAGAAAAAGGGTCAGGCTTCTGAAACCCCGGTTAGTTTTTCTTCCATTATTCCCGATGTTCGTGGCTGGAAAAGCCATTTTGTTTATATGAAAGAGAGTTTCTTTTCTCCTCATCTTTATTCGAACGTTGTCGATCTATCTAGGGCTGTTATTCCCAAAGAGTATAATGACCCTATTCCTGAGGCTGCGAAGGGTGATCCCTTTTTTAGTAGAATCTATCGTCATCCAATAATTGCTTCAACATTTCCTGAATCGATGCTCTTTAAGCTTGGAATGTCTCCTTCTTGGGAGAAGGGAAAAGAAAATCCGATGTTTGTGTGTAGGGATAAGGGTAGGTATTTCTTGTTTTAGGTTGTTTTATCTTTTACATGTGTTGAATCGAACCTCTTGTTTGTTTTGTTTTTTCTGTTTACAGAAATTTCTTTGAGGAATGCTATTAAGTCATTGGTTGTAAAGGAAATGACCATTGCTGCTTGTGCTGCTACTACAATCATTAAAGATACTGGGTCTCCATCTGTTTCTGGCTTTTTGGAGGTTGAGAGTAGGCCTCGTGGTGTTGCTGCATCATCAACTATTCTTAAGGTACAGAGTGAAGCGAAGGTGGCTTCGAAACACGAGCCCATTGATGTAGATGCCCAACCCGATTCTCCTGCTTCTGAGAAAATTCAGCTTAGGGCTTCGAAGCATTAGAAAGCTACTAAAATGAAGAAAGAGGCTGTCCAATCTTCCTCTATGAAAAGAACAAGACTTTCGTTTGATCGTGAGAATGTTACCCATTTTGAGCCTGCTAAAGGTTCTGACTAAAATACCCTTTCAGGTTTATTTTTGTGTCATGCTCTTTTTGCCCTGCATTTTGGTTATTATCCTTACTTAGTGTGTTTTATTAATTTTGTGTAGATCCTCTGACGAATATTCCATCACCTTCTGCATGTTGTAGCATTGTGGGGAAACTTGTGTCACCAGACTTTGAAGCTTTTGATTCTGATCTTCTCAAATTTGCCGAAGATTATACTGTGCAAAGCTATCATTCTGCCTTAGTGGACTACCTCTTATTGTCTCGTTTTAAGAGGTGTAACCACGACCTAGTGGCTAAGGAGAATGAGGTGTATAGTTTGAAGCATGTGTACGCGTCGAATGGTGAGCTGATCAAGAAACTTCGACAGCAGATATTGATGAACCCTTCTTAGGAGGAAGAGGTTAAGTCAGCTAAGGATGAGATTAACAGACTGCAGGTTCAATAGGGTCTTGACAAAGAGCGAATATCAAGCCTAAGTGTAGAGATTAAGGTTGTTCATGGCAAGCTAAGGGATGTGATTGCTGAACAAGAAGGTCAGCTGAAAAGGTTTGATGGGTTAAGAACCGATTATGCCAAGGTTGTTTCTGAGATTATACCACATGTTTGCAAGGAGTTGGTGAACAGCCAAGAACTGAGTGATTATCTTGCGGAGATAGTTCTTGCGGCTAGGCATCATGATAGATGCACTTTGTTGGAAGAGTTAGCTGGGAAGGGAGTGGTTTGTTTGGAAGATTACTCCAAAAACACCGATCAGGGTAATTCTCTTGTCAATGCTGCTTGTGCCAAACTTGTTGATGCTCAGTTCGATTACGTTACTGTTAGTGCTGCCCATCCTGATGCAAATCCTGTTGATTTGATGAAAATTTGTGCTAACGCTAATCAACCTTGACCTTTATCCTCTATCTTTTGCTTATCTGTAGCTTTTAGTGATGGCTCTTTGTAGTGTTGCTTAGTTTGTAAAGCTTGTTTCTAAACATTATGTTGTATTTGTGGCCTTCGTGCCTTTGGATAATTTGTTTGGTTGTAATGCTCCTCCTGTGAGCTCTCAAGACAATTCTATGATGGCCTTGTGCCTTATTTAATATGCTTTATTATACCTTGTGTTTTCCTTTTGCGTGATCGTGCATTCATGAGATCAAGCAATTTTACGATCCTTCTTTGGAGCATTTTAAAATGTCTTTTTTCTGAAGGTTTCTGCATATCAGATTCTGTATGTATCTTAGGCATTTTTGCATTTTCTTTTTAAAGAGTCCTTTTGATGCTAGTTATCTTTGAGGGTATGCCTTGCATCTTGGTGCTCTTTCTTAGAAAACCCTTTTGTACTTGTAGTGTATTCTCAAAACTTATTTCCAATATATATATATATATATATATATATATATATATATATATATATATATATATATATATATATATATATATATATATATATATATCTTGGTGTTCCTTTTTCTAAGGAACCCATTCTATACTGGTTGTGTATTTTATGGGTGCATTTTGCATTATGGTGTTCTTTTTCTTGCAAAGAATTCATTTTTCACTAGTCATGTATCCTAGTGAATACATATCTTGGTGCTCCCATTTTATGCCAGTTGCGCATTCCATGGATGAAACTTGTATTATGGTGTCCTTTTTCTTTGCAAAGAACCCATTTTACACTGGCTATATATTCTAGCGAATACATATCTTGGTGCTCCCATTTTATGCCAGTTGCGCATTCCATGGATGCAACTTGTATTATGGTGTCCTTTTTCTTTGCAAAGAACTCATTTTACACTAGCCATGTATTCTAGCGAATACATATCTTGGTGTTCCCTTTTTAAAAGGATCCATTTATGCCAGTTGTGCATTCTATGGATGCAACTTGTATTATGGTGTCCTTTTTCTTTGCAAAGAACCCCATTTTACACTGGCTATGTATTCTAGCGAATACATATCTTGGTGTTCCCTTTTTTAAATGAACCCATTTTATATTTGTTGTGCATTCTAGGGAATGCTAAATTTGGTATTTTTGTAAATATATTTTTCTTTGGCGTCCCAATATATATTTACTTATGATTTTGGCGTGTTCTTGTGAGAAGAACTTAACGCTCTTTTGTTTCTTTTTTTTTTCTTTTTTTTTGAGGTACTTGTTATGTATCAAGTATCTTTCTTGTTATGAGAGCATTCCTTTAGGATGGAGTCATTCGTGCATATGATTTATCAAATTAAGTAGTGGATTTCATTGAGTTTCGATGGTAGGAAGTGTATGAACTTCGACTACCCATTACATTTATCCTCTACATATAAATTCATAAAAAAGACTTAAAAGTAAAACCTTCGGAGATTTACCCCGTTCCATGTCCTGGGTATTGCTTTGCCCGAGGTGGTTTCCAAGTTGTATGACCCGTTCCCGAAAGCTTGGGATATGACGTATGGACCTTCCAATTTGCCCCCAACTTTCCTTCGTATTCAACTTTGCTGGTACTGTTGAGTCTAAGGACATAGTCTCCCACTTTAAACGTAGACCATTTGACTCTTTTGTTATAGTACCTTTCTGTAACATCCTCAGATCGGGCATAGATGTAAGATGACCTTTTTGCCCTTAGGCATAATTGTGTGGTTAATTATGCTTTTATTTTAATTTAATGTTTAGTGTTATTTTATTAATTGGTTAAGACCGGTTTGTGACAAGGGTCACAGGACAGGTTCATTTATTTAATTTGGACTCTGTTAAGGTTGTCAAATTAAGTACAAAAGTTATCAGATAACTGGTAAATACCCGTGTGTGATGGGGTACGGGATTTTAACCACAATTAAGTGTATAGTGCTGCCTTCGTCCCTCATTTCCCCCATCTCTCTAGAATTTTCTCCTAAACACACCGTACTCACTTCATCTTCACCATCAAACCCTAGATTTCTAATTTGTGTTTTAGAGCTCAAATCATTCATATCATCTTGTTGCCTACGATTTACTAGAATCTATTGAGGTAAGAATCAAAGTGTTTCAAGCTTTAATCTTTGAGAAAATGAGATTTTTGGGTGAAGTTTACTAAAAGTGCAATTTGGGTCAAAATGGATGATTTTGATGTTGTTTGTGTCAAAATCTTGTGGGTTTGTGTTTATTGATGTTTAGTGTACTTGATTTGGTCAGTTTTGAGGTATGAAAGAGCTCTAGAGCAAGAATTGGTGAATTTTGGGTTAAACCCGTAGCTGTGTTCATCTTCACCTGCAGATAAACACAGTCGGCCGAGTGTCTCCTGACACTCGACCGACTATCTAGACGATCGATCGGTTGAGTAACACACTCGATCGTGTGTGTGTGTGTCTGAGTTCTGATATGATAATTTATTTAGTCAGTCGACCTTGTGAGAAGACACTCGACCGAGTGTGTGGACACAGTTGGCCGACTGTGCGAGTCAGTCGACCGTGTGTCTTTGAGGACATAATATTTTACTAACTGTTGATACCTAGTCGTTATGCTGCCCGCGTGACTTATGATAATCAGGATATAAATTCTGAAAATGCATAAGTGTTAGGTGGACTTTTAGTGGCGCTTTTTGATACTAAATTGCTATAGTGTGCTGTTTTGTGCTAATGGACAGAAACTAACTTGATTTGCCTTATGTTCAGGTGATAAGAAAAAGGAAGCAGCTCAGTGATAGATTATCTGAGCTAGTGCTGGTATTCGGTGAGTGAGTCTATCTCCGGATAGAGTATTAACTAGCTGACACGCTACTTATTCAGACTCTTTATTATATTTATGCTTAGTATGAATACCATGTGTAGTTAGACATTGTCATGCTAGTTAGGACGATTGTATGACTGATTATCTGTGATCTTATGTGCGCACTGTTTGTTGGACACCAACTGAGGCGGCAAGGTTTGGAACCCACCGAGGCGGCAAGGTAGGGATTGTGTGAGGTCGACCGTGATAGCCTGGTCAGGTCATGATGTTACTGATTGTTCAGTGTAGCATAGAAGGACGCATGTGTTGCGTCTGGACGGTTATGCAGTGAATTCAGTAAAGCGGACTATCGGTAGACTGTAGCCTGATCAGCTAAGTCGTGTGCTCGTACAAGCCGTCGATCCTCATATTGTCAGTTGTTGTTATATGCTAGTTCAGGATGTTAGCAAAATTGTGACCCTTGCATGTTCAGTTGCTTATGCTTGATCTGTTAGATAGTATCCATTCACTTAGCAGTTGTGCTAACTCCCCCACATTTCCACCCATTGCAGGTTTAGGTACTACTGCTTATGACGGGTGTTGCGGACGGGTTAGAAGACATTTTTGACTATGAGCTGATTCTGATATTTTCTGGTTTTGAAATGTTTTTATGTAACACCGTCATTTTGGAATGTTGTAATAATGTTAACTAAGTTGATTTGTTAACTGTGGTTTGTAAACATTAATCAGCGTTATTTTAGTAATTATATGTACTTCCGCAGTGTTTAAAAAAATAAAAATAAAAATAAAAAATCAGGGTGTTACAAGTTGGTATCAGAGCGTGATTTAGCAGCAAGTACGTGCGCGTATTTGTTCCTAAACCCTGAGTTAAGTCAAACATGTCTGTATGGTGGGGCTAAGTGAATGTAGGAAGTTGTGCATGCTAGTGTTTAGTAAACTAACAGTTATCCACTAAGCTTTTGTGCGAGTATTTTGTAGCACAGATGGTAGATAATAGTGATGCGAATGCTACAAACCCGACCCACCCCGGAACTTTCAGTGCTCCAGATGTGGAGGATGAGGTGGAGATTTACCAGGCTGAATATGTGCACGAACTTGAAGGTAAACTCAAAGAAGCTCAGGAGAAGGTTGCCGAGCTTGAGTTAGCTAGAGAGTCGGGTAATGAGGATACACCACCAGGTTTTGCCACTGCTCAGTCTCGCACCATACCGCATATACACCAAAACCAGTACCAATACCCATTACAGAATCAATTCCCTCAGTACATTATGCCATCACAGTATAACTACAAGTACCTAAATCCAATGAGATTGAACCAAGTCCAGCCACCCATATGTCAACAATTGTTCCCACAACAGCAATTCCAACAACAATACTAGCCACCAAAAAGATGTTCCTTTAAATAATTCCAAGATAGTGGACCGTCTCCCTACTCAGGAAGATCTGATCCCACCACGACTCTCAACTAGTTAAGGGAGATTGAAAAGGCATTTGAGGCGTGTCAGTGTGAGCCAGAATTGAAGGTGACTTATGCAAGCAGGTTGTTAAAAGATAGAGCAATGGTGTGGTGGGATTCTGTAATAGCTAGTGTTCCTCCAGAGCAAGTTAGAATGATAACTTGGGAGCAGTTTTACGTGAAGGTACGTGAACGGTACTATAATGTGTTCAACATGAACAGAATTATGATGGAGTTCCTAGAAATGCGGATGAAGCCGTGTCAATTGATGAGGTAATTGAAAAATATATGGACAAGATGAGGTTTGTACAACAGTAGGTGCCGGATGAACAATCAAGAATCCAACATTTTGAACATGATCTTGCCAGAATACAGGAGGTTTGTAATGTCCGCACTGACGTTATCTCAGGCTTTTGTGACGGCAAAGATGGTGGAAAGTGATGTAAGAGCAGCGAAGGGTATGAATGTGGGAAACATTGTATCGCAGGGTAGTCAGGCTACCAGTCAATCAAGCTCGAGGTCTAAGAAATCGTTTAGGTTTAGATAAAAGGGTAAAGGTAATCAAGCAAGCACAGGGTCTGGTTCGAGAAAGAGAGAATGGTGTAAAAGTTGTAAGTCTTCTCACAGTGGGTAATGTTCTGAGGCAACTAGAAGATGTTTGAGATGTGGTATGGTAGGTCATGACTCTCAGGGGTGTTCCTTTATAGAGAATGTGTGTTGGAGTTGTCAACAACCGGGTCACCGTTCAGCAAGTTGTTAGGCGTCAAAGGGCTAAATTTTTGGGGCAGGGTCAGGGGCGCGTTCGGTATTTGTCAGGGGTTCCACAGCCTCTAGTGGACAGAAGAGAAAGAACCCAACAATTGTGGAAGCAAGGGCCTTTCAGATGACAGTGGAGGCCACTACTAATACTGATGACATCATAACCGGTATGTTCTTGATCAAATCAATACCTGCTAGAGTATTGTTTGATTCAGGAGCAAATAGGACGTTTATATTTATAGATTTTTGTACTAAGTTAGGGTTACCTGCTACCGTGCTGCCTGAGCCTGTTAGAGTAGAGGTAGCTGATGGTAAGAAGGTTTTAGTCACAATGTATGTGTCTGGAGTTAGTATAGAAATTGATGGTAGACCGTTTGCTATGTCCTGTTTAGTGTTGCATATCCCTAGTTTTGACGTAGTGTTAGGGATGAACTGGATGAGCCTACATAAGACCCACATTAATTGTGATAAGAATATTGTGTCCTTCCGTCTGACCGATGGAACCCGAGTTGTGGCCCGAGGGGAACGAAGTGGGTATAGTTTTCCATTGATTTATATGATGAAGGCGAATAAGTCACTTGTTAAGGGGTGTGAATCCTTTATGGCTTACGTTATTGATGCAAAGATAAAGAAGAGATCTTTTATCGATGTTCTTGAAGAAGATTGAAGGGGCTTTTCTCGCTTAGTATTGCTTTGGCTGAGCCCTATCTTGCCTATCCAATTTTTGGGCCAATTCCCCCTTCGTACTACCAAAAAATGAGATTCTTGCCGAATCCGAGTTTGCTTGGTTTCGGAATTTCCTGAAGTATTTCCTGATGAGTTACCAGGGTTACCACCAGTAAGAGAAGTAGAGTATAAGATTGAGTTGGTTCCGAGAACAACTCCAGTAGCTAAGGCTCCTTATAGGTTAGCTCCTTCGGAAATCAGAGAGATAATGTCACAGATAAAAGAATTGTTAGATAGAGGGTTTATAAGATCGAGTTCCTCACCATGGGGTGCACCGATTTTGTTTGTAAAGAAGAAAGACGGTACTCTGAGAATGTGTATAGATTATCGAGAATTGAATAAGATAACGGTTAAGAATAAGTATCCGTTGCCTAGAATTGATGATCTGTTTTACCAGCTACAGTGTGCGTCGAATTTCTCGAAAATAGATCTTAAATCTGGGTGTCACCAGGTTCGGGTTACAGAATCAGATATACCGAAAACAGCGTTCAGAACGAGATATGGGCATTACGAATTCTTGGTTAACCCATTTGGGTTAACAAATGCTCCGGCAGTTTTCATGGATCTGATGAACATGGTTTATAAGCCGTATTTAGATCAGTTTGTTATTGTGTTTATCGATGATATACTGGTGTATTCAAAGTCGGAGGTTGATCATGCGACACATCTTCGATTAGTGTTAGAGTTATTAAAGAAAGAGCAGTTATATGCTAAGTTCTTGAAGTGTGACTTCTGGCTTCGAGAAGTACAGTTTCTGGGTCATGTTATCTGTGAGGCAGGTATTAAAGTGGATTCGTCGAAATTAGAAGCGGTAATGGGTTGGAATTCACCGAAGGCACCGACAGAAGTCAAGAGTTTCTTGGGTCTTGCACGTTATTATCTTAGGTTTATAAAAGATTTTTTTAAAATAGCGGGTCCGTTAACCAAGTTGACCAGAAAAGATGTAAGTTTTCGATGGATTGACTAACAAGAACAAGCCTTTCAGACTCTGAAATAGTTGTTGTGTCAGGCTCCAGTGTTAGCATTACTAGAGGGTTCAGACGAGTTCGTAGTTTATTGTGATGCGTCAATTGCCGGGTTGGGGTGTGTACTGATGCAGAGAGATAAAGTTATCGCGTATTCTTCTCGTCAGTTAAAGATACATGAACGTAATTATCTGGTTCATGATTTAGAAATGGAAGTTGTGGTATTTGCATTAAAATTATGGAGACACTACTTATATGGTACAAAGTGTGTAATATTTACAGATCATAAGAGCCTCCAGTATAGTTTCACGCAGAAAGAACTGAATATGCGACATAGACGGTAGATTGAGCTTATAAAAGACTACGATTGTGAAATAAAGTATCATCCGGGCAAAGCAAATGTTGTTGTCGATGCTTTGAGTCGTAAAAAGACTGTGGAGACTGTAAAATTTATGAGAACTGAAATAGTTCAGACTTTATTGAATAGATAAGACAGGTTCAATCCCAAGCTTTATTAGAGAAGAATTTAAAGACTGAATTGATGACTAAAATAAAAGACCAATTGACTGACGATTCTCGTGGACTTAAGATGTTTAAGAACAGAATTTGGGTGCCTATGCTTGGTGATTTAAGGAAATTGATCTTAAATGAAACGCACAAATCAAGGTTGACTGTCCATCCGGGTAGTACCAAAATGTATAACGACTTGAAACCGATGTATTGGTCGCCAACGATGAAGAAATATGTTGTTCAATTGGTAGAAAGATGTCATATTTGTGCTCAAGTTAAAGCTGAACATCAGAAACCCTATGGTTCGTTACAGCAGTTGAAAATTCCCGAGTGGAAATGGGATCATATTACGATGGATTTTGTAACCAAACTACCTAGATCTCGAAAAGGTAATGATATGATTTGGGTAATTTCCGATCGACTGACAAAGAGTGCACACTTTTTAGCTACAAAAGAAACAGCCTCGTTGAGTAATTTGGCAGAGTTGTACTTAAAAGAGATAGTTAGTCGACATGGGGTTCCGTTGTCTATTGTGTCCGACAGGGATTCTAGATTTGTATCTAACTTCTAGAACAGTTTACAGAAAAGTTTGGGAACAAGGGTAAATCTGAGTACATCGTATCATCCACAGACCGACGGTCAAAGTGAGCGAACAATAATGACACTAGAGGATATGCTTAGGTCCTGCGTATTAGAGTATGGTGGTCTGTGGGATATACATTTACCTTTGATCGAGTCCACTTACAATAATACTTATCATTCGAGTATTGGTATGCCGCCTTATGAAATGTTGTATGGTCACAAATGCAGAACGCCAACTTGTTGGTTAGAAGCCGGTGAGAAACAGTTCCCAGGTCCAGAATTAGTTCAGATAACCATGGACAAGGTAGCGATAGCGCGTGAAAAGTTGAAAGCGGCACGTGACAGATAGAAAATGTATGCTGATCCACATAGACGTCCGGTAAACTTTGAGGTCGGGGATCGTGTTTACTTGAAAGTTTCGCCGTGGAAGGGAGTGATCAGGTTTGGTAAATGAGGTAAATTAGCTTCAAGATACATTATACCATTCAAAATTATCCAGAGAGTTAATGATCAGACAGTTGTGTTAGAACTTCCGGCAGAGTTGGCATGGATACACAACACCTTCAACGTATGTTACCTTAGGAAGTGTAAGATCGATGATGAGATGCAACTGGTTCCATTGAGTGATTTTAGGGTGGACCTGAATCAAAAGCTAGTAGAAGAACCAGTTAGGATTGTATATAGAAAGGTAACAAAGCTAAGAAAGAAGGAGATCCATATGGTGCTTGTTGAGTGGAAGCATAGTTTAGGATTGAACCTTACGTGGGAGATTGAAGAGCAGATAGAGGCTCGTTATCTGCGTTTATTTGACTATGACCAGATTCCGAGGATGGAATCTTCTTAAGGGGGTGGATTTGTAACATCCTCAGATTGGGCATAGATGTAAGATGACCTTTTTGCCCTTAGGCATAATTTTGTGGTTAATTATGCTTTTATTTTAATTTAATGTTTAGTGTTATTTTATTAACTGGTTAAGACCAGTTTGTGACAAGGGTCACAGAACAGGTTCGTTTATTTAATTTGGACTCCATTAGGGTTGTCAAATTAAGTACGAAAGTTATCACATAACTGGTAAATACCCGTGTGTGATGGGGTATGGGATTTTAACCCCAATTAAGTGTATAGTGCTCCCTTCTTCCCTCATTTCCCCCATCTCTCTAGAATTTTCTCCTAAACACACCGTACTCACTTCATATTCACCACTAAATGGTTGATTTTGATGTTGTTTGTGTCAAAATCTTGTGGGTTTGTGTTTATTGATGTTTAGTGTACTTGATTTGGTTAGTTTTGAGGTATGAAACGAGCTCTAGAGCAAGAATTGGTGAATTTTGGGTTAAACCCGTAGCTGTGTTCATCTTCACCTGCAGATAAACACAGTCGGCCGAGTGTCTCCTGACACTCGACCGACTATCTAGACGATCGACCGGTTGAGTAACACACTCGATCGTGTGTGTGTGTGTCTGAGTTCTGATCTGATAATTTATTTAGTCAGTCAACCATGTGAGAAGACACTCGACCGAGTGTGTGGACACAGTTGACCGACTATGTGAGTCAGTCGACCGTGTGTCTTTGAGGGCAGAATATTTTACTAAGTGTTGATACCTAGTCGTTATGTTGCCCGCGTGACTTATGATAATCAGGATGTAAATTCTGAAAATGCATAAGTGTTAGGTGGACTTTTAGTGGCGCTTTTTGATACTAAATTGTTGTAGTGTGCTATTTTGTGCTAACGGACAGAAACTAACTTGATTTGCCTTATGTTTAGGTGATAAGGAAAAGGAAGCAGCTCAGTGATAGATTATCTGATCTAGTGCTGGTATTCGGTGAGTGGGTCTATCTCCGGATAGAGTATTAATTAGCTGACACGCTACTTATTCATATTCTTTATTATTATGTTTATACTTAGTATGAATACCATGTGTAGTTAGATATTGTCATGCTAGTTAGGACGATTGTATGACTGATTATCTGTGATCTTATGTGCGCACTGTTTGTTGGACACCAACCGAGGCAGCAAGGTTGGAAACCCATCGAGGCGGCAAGGTAGGGTTTGTGTGAGGTCGACCGTGGTAGCCTGGTCGGGTCATGATGTTACTGATTGTTCAGTATAACATAAAAGGACACATGTGTTGCGTCTGGATGGTTATGCAGTGAATTTAGTAAAGCGGACTATCGGTAGACTGTAGCCTGATCAGCTAAGTAGTGTGCTCGTACAAGCCGATGATCCTCATATTGTCAGTTATTGTTATATGCTAGTTCAGGATGTTAGCATAATTGTGACCCTTGCATGTTCAGTTGCTTATGCTTGGTCTGTTAGATAGTATCCATTCACTTAGCAGTTGTGCTAACTCCCCCACATTTCCATCCATTGCAGGTTTAGGTACTGCTGCTTAGGACGGGTGTTGAGGACGGGTTATAAGACATGTTTGACTATGAGCTGACTCTGATGTTTTCTGGTTTTGAAATGTTTTTATGTAACATCGTTGTTTTGGAATGTTGTAATAATGTTAACTAAGTTGATTTATTAACTGTGATTTGTAAACATTAATCAGGGTTATTTTGGTAATTATATGTACTTCCGTTGTATTTAAAAAAAATCAGGGTGTTACACTTTCTATGGATTTTTTGTACGAAGCTTCACGGATTAGGGTTGCTTCTCTTCTTTCCTCTGCCAAATCCAAGTTTAAACGAAGATTTTCTTCGTTGTTTTCTGTGTTGGCTATTCGGCTGCTCAGTACTTGGATTTCTGTAGGGAGCACTGCCTCCGTTCCATACATCAAGCTATATGGCGTTTCTCCGTTACTTCTCTTTGGAGTAGTCCTATGAGCCCACAATACCAATGAAAGTTCTTCTATCAATCCTTGGTGGCTCTTTCCCAATCACTTTTCAATCCCCTTTATTATTTCTTTGTTGGTTACTTCAACCTGTCCATTTCCTTGGGGATGATAGACGGATGTGAAGGTTTGCTTAATTTTCAACCTTTTGCAGAAACCTGGAAAAATTCCTTCTGCAAACTGCTTTCCATTGTCTGAAAAGATTTCCTGAGGGATTCAAAATCTGCAATAATGTGTTGCCAAATGAATTTTTCAATATCTTTACCGGTTGTTTTTCTCAGCGATTTTTCTTCAACCCACTTAGTGAACTAATCTACTGCTACCACTAGGAACAAAATTTCTTCTGGGGCTTCGGTTCGTGGCCCAACGATATCTATCGCCCACTTAGCAAAGGGCCATGCTGAGAGTACTGATATCAAATATTGCTTGGGGATGTTTGTGTGTATTCGGCAAGATTCGCAGGTTTGCAAAGCAATGACCGTATCTTGATGCATGGTTGGCTAGTAGTATCATAACCTCATTATCGTAGCCACAATGGATCTAGGTCCGGCATGAACACCGCACACCCCTTCATGCATTTCTTGGATGATGATGGAAACTTGACTTGGTCCTACGCATCGTAACCAAGGCGTGAGGAAAGATTTCCTATATAACCTGTCGTTCAGCAGTTTGTATGAGGGTGCCTTGATCCTTATCTTCCTTGCTTCTTTTTTGTATGCGGGTAGAAAGCCAGATCTCAGGTATTCCTTCAGTGGTTTCATCTACATATCATCTTCATCTGGGAAGAGATCGTTTACTTCTTTTTCATCAATTGACCTTTATCCCAAGGTCTCCACCAGAACTTCCTTGGCGAGGTGTTCGAAGGTTATAGAGGCGAGCTTGTTTAAGGCATCAGCTTTATTATTTTGGATCCTTCTCATGTGCTCAATTACGAAGCTTTTGAACTGTTCAACTAGCTCTTTTACTCTAGATAAATATTGTTGTATTGTTGGATGCCTCGCTTTGAAGGTTCCGAAAACTTGATTGGCAACAAGGTGCGAGTCAACGTAGGCCTTTAAGTGCCTTATGTTCATTTCTATGGAGAGCCTTAACCCTACAAGCAACACTTCATATTCAGCTTCGTTATTGGTGCTACTGAATTCGAAGCATAGTGCGTAGGTGTATTCCCTTCCTTCGGGGCTTACCAACATAAGACCTGCCCCATATCCTTCGGAACTAGAAGCTCCGTTGGTGAATAACTTCCATTCTTCTTGTTCTGTTGTTGGAGTGATGACCTGAACCGAAGTGTTTTCTGTTTCTTCACCCGTTGTTTCGGCAATGAAGTCGGCCCGAATCTGTCCCTTGACCAATGTCTTACTTGGAACTCGATTTCATGTTCCCCTAACTCGATAGCCCATTTAGCCATCCTTCCTGACCTGTGAATCATCACGTTCCATTAGAAACTCAGCATTGAAATGTCCAGTTCTTATTGATTAAAAACGTTCCATATTAATTGATTTCGTTGCGAGGTTTTGACCTCTATATGAGACGTTTTTCAAAGACTGCATTCATTTTTAAAACAAACCATAACCTTTATTTCATAAATAAAGGTTTAAAAAGCTTTACGTAGATTATCAAATAATGATAATCTAAAATATCCTATTTACACACGACCATTACATAATGGTTTACAATACAAATATGTTACATCGAAATCAGTTTCTTGAATGCAGTTTTTACACAATATCATACAAACATGGACTCCAAATCTTGTCCTTATTTTAGTATGCAACAGCGGAAGCTCTTAATATTCACCTGAGAATAAACATGCTTTAAACGTCAACAAAAATGTTGGTGAGTTATAGGTTTAACCTATATATATCAAATCGTAACAATAGACCACAAGATTTCATATTTCAATACACATCCCATACATAGAGATAAAAATCATTCATATGGTGAACACCTGGTAACCGACATTAACAAGATGCATATATAAGAATATCCCCATCATTCCGGGACACCCTTCGGATATGATATAAATTTCGAAGTACTAAAGCATCCGGTACTTTGGATGGGGTTTGTTAGGCCCAATAGATCTATCTTTAGGATTCGCGTCAATTAGGGTGTCTGTTCCCTAATTCTTAGATTACCAGACTTAATAAAAAGGGGCATATTCGATTTCGATAATTCAACCATAGAATGTAGTTTCACGTACTTGTGTCTATTTTGTAAATCATTTATAAAACCTGCATGTATTCTCATCCCAAAAATATTAGATTTTAAAAGTGGGACTATAACTCACTTTCACAGATTTTTACTTCGTCGGGAAGTAAGACTTGGCCACTGGTTGATTCACGAACCTATAACAATATATACATATATATCAAAGTATGTTCAAAATATATTTACAACACTTTTAATATATTTTGATGTTTTAAGTTTATTAAGTCAGCTGTCCTCGTTAGTAACCTACAACTAGTTGTCCACAGTTAGATGTACTGAAATAAATCGATAAATATTATCTTGAATCAATCCACAACCCAGTGTATACGTATCTCAGTATTGATCACAACTCAAACTATATATATTTTGGAATCAACCTCAACCCTGTATAGCTAACTCCAACATTCACATATAGAGTGTCTATGGTTGTTCCGAAATATATATAGATGTGTCGACATGATAGGTCGAAACATTGTATAGGTTTCTATGGTATCTCAAGATTACATAATATACAATACAAGTTAATTAAGTTATGGTTGGAATAGATTTGTTACCAATTTTCACGTAGCTAAAATGAGAAAAATTATCCAATCTTGTTTTACCCATAACTTCTTCATTTTAAATCCGTTTTGAGTGAATCAAATTGCTATTGTTTCATATTGAACTCTATTTTATGAATCTAAACAGAAAAAGTATAGGTTTATAGTCGTAAAAATAAGTTACAAGTCGTTTTTGTAAAGGTAGTCATTTCAGTCGAAAGAACGACGTCTAGATGACCATTTTAGAAAACATACTTCCACTTTGAGTTTAACCATAATTTTTGGATATAGTTTCATGTTCATAATAAAAATCATTTTCTCAGAATAACAACTTTTAAATCAAAGTTTATCATAGTTTTTAATTAACTAACCCAAAACAGCCCGCGGTGTTACTACGACGGCGTAAATCCGGTTTTACGGTGTTTTTCGTGTTTTCAGGTTTTAAATCATTAAGTTATCATATCATATAGATATAGAACATGTGTTTAGTTGATTTTAAAAGTCAAGTTAGAAGGATTAACTTTTGTTTGCGAACAAGTTTAGAATTAACTAAACTATGTTCTAGTGATTACAAGTTTAAACCTTCGAATAAGATAGCTTTATATGTATGAATCGAATGATGTTATGAACATCATTACTATCTTAAGTTCCTTGGATAAACCTACTGGAAAAGAGAAAAATGGATCTAGCTTCAACGGATCCTTGGATGGCTCGAAGTTCTTGAAGCAGAATCATGACACGAAAACAAGTTCAAGTAAGATCATCACTTGAAATAAGATTGTTATAGTTATAGAAATTGAACCAAAGTTTGAATATGATTATTACCTTGTATTAGAATGATAACCTACTGTAAGAAACAAAGATTTCTTGAGGTTGGATGATCACCTTACAAGATTGGAAGTGAGCTAGCAAACTTGAAAGTATTCTTGATTTTATGTAACTAGAACTTTTGGAATTTATGAAGAACACTTAGAACTTGAAGATAGAACTTGAGAGAGATCAATTAGATGAAGAAAATTGAAGAATGAAAGTGTTTGTAGGTGTTTTTGGTCGTTGGTGTATGGATTAGATATAAAGGATATGTAATTTTGTTTTCATGTAAATAAGTCATGAATGATTACTCATATTTTTGTAATTTTATGAGATATTTCATGCTAGTTGCCAAATGATGGTTCCCACATGTGTTAGGTGACTCACATGGGCTGCTAAGAGCTGATCATTGGAGTGTATATACCAATAGTACATACATCTAAAAGCTGTGTATTGTACGAGTACGAATACGGGTGCATACGAGTAAAATTGTTGATGAAACTGAACGAGGATGTAATTGTAAGCATTTTTGTTAAGTAGAAGTATTTTGATAAGTGTATTGAAGTCTTTAAAAAGTGTATAAATACATATTAAAACACTACATGTATATACATTTTAACTGAGTCGTTAAGTCATCGTTAGTCGTTACATGTAAGTGTTGTTTTGAAACCTTTAGGTTAACGATCTTGTTAAATGTTGTTAACCCAATGTTTATAATATCAAAAGAGATTTTAAATTATTATATTATCATGATATTATGATGTACGAATATCTCTTAATATGATATATATACATTAAATGTCGTTACAACGATAATCGTTACATATATGTCTCGTTTCAAAATCATTAAGTTAGTAGTCTTGTTTTTACATATGTAGTTCATTGTTAATATACTTAATGATATGTTTACTTATCATAATATCATTTTAACTATATATATATAACCATATATATGTCATCATATAGTTTTTACAAGTTTTAACGTTCGTAAATCACCGGTCAACTTGGGTGGTCAATTGTCTATATGAAACCTATTTCAATTAATCAAGTCTTAACAAGTTTGATTGCTTAACATGTTGGAAACATTTAATCATGTAAATATCAATCTCAATTAATATATATAAACATGGAAAAGTTCGGGTCACTACAGTACCTACCCGTTAAATAAATTTCGTCCCGAAATTTTAAGCTGTTGAAGGTGTTGACGAATCTTCTGGAAATAGATGCGGGTATTTCTTCTTCATATGATCTTCATGCTCCCAGGTGAACTCGGGTCCTCTACGAGCATTCCATCGAACCTTAACAATTGGTATCTTGTTTTGCTTAAGTCTTTTAACCTCACGATCCATTATTTCGACGGATTCTTCGATGAATTGAAGTTTTTCGTTGATTTGGATTTCATCTAATGGAATAGTGAGATCTTCTTTAGCAAAACATTTCTTCAAATTCGAGACGTGGAAAGTGTAACGACCCGGAAATTTCCGACCAAATTTAAACCCTAATCTTTATAGGTTTCCGACACGATAAGCAAAAACTTTAATGTTGACTCTAGAAAGTCTGAAATCTATATCTGAATAATTAGTTACCCTTTGACTATGTCCAACGATTCACGAACAATTAATTACAAATGAATATATATAAATATATATATAGTTATAAATACTATCTTAAAAATAATAGAATTTTAACTTAGTTGTGAAATAAATATTGTTAATTATTATTATGTATAATCTTATCAATAATATAGTTAACACCATTACTTTACTTATTAATAGTATAAATACAATATAATAATTATTTTGGTATTATTATTGATATCATCATTATCATTATTATTATTATTATTATTATTATTATTATTATTATTATTATTATTATTATTATTATTATTATTATTATTAGTATTATTAAAATTATTATTAAAAATATCATCATTACTATTATTATTATTATTATTAGAAAAATTAGCATATTTATCAAAATCATTATTTTTATTATTATTATTATTATTATTATTATTAAATTAATATTATTATTTTCATGTTACCAATAATATTAACATAATAACTATAATTATTATTATTGAAAAATAGAACAACTTCTAGTTATTATTACTATCAATATCATTTTGTCAAATAACTATTAGTTATATAAAGCTATATTTACTACATATAACATAACTATATTAATAATTTAATAATAAATATTAATAAATGTAACTTATTAGGGTTTTAATAAAATACTTAATTAAAATAACAATTATATCACTATTGTATGTATATTCGCTCGATTATAATTATACGTGTTAATATACATAATTGATATAGGTTCATGAATCCGAGGTCAACCATGTACTTGTTCAATGATGTTATATGTATTTTTACTACAAAATACAATATGGTGAGTATATAGATCCCTTTTAAACTTTAAATATTTTTGGGCTGAGAATACATGCGCTATTTTTATAAATGATTTACGTTATGGACACAAGTGACTAAAATTACGTTCTACATGGGTTTGAATCAAAAATCCCCTAGCTTGGTAACTTTAACTATTGGTTTATGAACTGGTAGGCGCGAATCCTAAAGATAGATCTATCGGGTTTTACACCCCCACCCAGATGTTGTTCTAGTAAACTAGAAGAACGGGTGTTTAGTACTTCGAGGTTAACGGAACGCACTTGATTCGGTGCACATATTATTATAACTCAGGGGTACACACTCTTGTTAAGGCTAGTTACCGAGTGCCCACTGTTTGGAATGCTTTTCATACACTTGCGAGTGTATTATGTTTATAAATATGAAATCTTGTGGTCCATAGTTATAACGCTGCTAGCATCAAACCTATATATCTCACCAACTTTATGTTGACTTTTTAAAGCATGTTGTTCTCAGGTACGAATTAAGTCTTCCGCTGTGCATTTGCTCATGTTAAGGACATTACTTGGATTCGATCATCGCGATGGAACCATCTGTTGAAGATTCCGTCCGGGAGGATTAGTCGCGGACATCACAGTTGGTATCAGAGCGTTGGTCTTAGCGAACCAGGCCTTGCATTAGTGTGTCTGACTAGTAGATGTTAGGATACATTAGTGAGTCTGGACTTTGACCGTGTCTATATGTCAAAAAGTTTTGCTTATCATTTCTAGTCGGAAACCACTTGCTTATCATCCTTAGGGAATTGCCTGCTTATCATTCTCAAGTCTAGACATGTTCTACTGCATTTAGTGCATCGATAGTATATAGACAAAATTCATATTTTAGTGTATCTGATAATTCCTATCCTGGCGTATCTGTTACTGTAGACTTGCCTGACATATGCCGTAGGTTCCTCTGTCGTTTACGAAATCTTTGGTATTATACATAGATATTCTATATAGCTAGAATATCATCCGACATCCGGAAAAAAAAAATCATTTCACATCGAAGATCTCTTCCATCCACCAAATTGCTCTTTTCAACCTGAAGCGTTTACCGGCGAACCTGTTCGAGAAACCATTTTCTCTCCCCTTTTTCCAAGTATCTCATCACGATTACATACTATCCCATATCTCGAATCTTATTCATTCGCTCGCTTTAACCGTCAATCATCACGTAGTACTAGAAGAAGTTAACGAACTACGCGCTCGTGTGACGACTTTGGAGAATCTGGTGCGAAGGGTACGAACACCAGCAGCAGCACCAACAGCATAATCCGTACCACCATCATCAACGCCGACAATACTTTTATCACCCCAACCACAATCACGTTGTAAATCCCAACATCACGATCTGTACCTCGGATACCAACATCACACGCCTCAATATTACCATTTGTACTTCGAATATGATCTTCGTTCTACATATCGTTCTACATCAACTATCTTCGCTTACGTATCGTTTTACCTCGTCTATCTTCGTTCAACATGACGATTATGTAATTTCTAAAGTTTTAGGAATTATGTAACCTAGTATTAACGATAAATCAAATGAGATTAATATCCTATTGACTCATTAAATCCATAATTACATCTGAAGAAGATATATATGCAAGTATATTTTCATAAAAATCGTAATTTAAAATTCTCTCGTACAAACTGTTAATGATGAAAATATTTTAACGGGTGGGTAGTACCCGAGGAATATTTGGATTCCACATTAATAAGTTACACTGTACATTTTTCGAATCTGATTCAACGGTCATTTGCTATCTTACTTACAATCACCGATATACGTATCCATTCATTCCAGAATAACCATTTCTATTCAAATTTCATATTCGGATTTTGACCTATCGGAATCCAACAAGTGGCATAAAGAAGAAAACATTGGACAAAATAAAATTTGTTAGAAACAAACGTATTAACTAATTGAAATATTGTTAAGATTCCACGCTAACTGTTCCTAGCTAACTGTTCCCAGCTAACTGATTAACATTTAATTTATCGCAATTTATATTATCGCAATTTACATTCGCGCAATTTTATTTATCGTCATTTAATTTCTGTTATTTACTTTTACGCACTATAAATAACGGGACACGTATGCAAGGTTTCGACTTATCATATCGACCCATCTATATATATATTTCGGAACAACCGCAGACACTCTATATGTGAAGGTGGGAGTTGGCTATACAAGGTTGGAGTTGATTCCAAAATATATATATGGTTTGAGTTGTGAACGACACTGAGACCGGTACACGGGTCACGATACGTATTAATTAATTCGAATATTATATATTAATTTATATATGAATATATTGGACTATTGGACTATTAACTTTGGACAATTAAAATGAATTAAAATATCGATTATAACATATGAAACTAAACAATTCTTCAAGTTTGCCACTTGATTTCATCCTAAACCTCATTTGTACCTCGACAATTACAATTCATATTCAAACCGATCATGATTTCTTTGAAAATACCTCGATCGAGAAGTTGAACCAGCCGCACCTCGTCTACGGAAGAAAGATTTAAGCATACAGTTATGCACCTGAAAAACTTTCAAAACCGAAGTATTAGTTAAATCGTATCCACGTCGAATTCCCTATCATTCATTAGCAAAAACAACTCTACAATTCCTTTTTAAGAAGCTAATTTTGTCACAGCTTCACTTCGACTTCTCAGTAAGACTACTCCTACTATAACCTCAATATTTATACCTTGTCTTTTCGCCATCGTTACCGGAGAACCTCTTATATTTCACAAATACCATCAGCAGATGTACCAGCGACTCGTTATCTATTTGGCGAAATCCACAATCAGTATTTTGAAAATCTCGAAGAAATTCTCCGAGTTATATCGAAAACGTTTATCTCTAAAGAATCGCATATTTCGAATGTGAAGTTTCTGAAAAACACCCAGGACTATGAAGTAGTTCTTGAAATGCTAATGAAGCAACAAAAACCGTAAACGACCTTAACAGTCAAAAGTTTACGATGAAGTAAAGTATGATGGAAAAGCTCAGAAAAAGAGAAGGGTTGAAATTGGAAAACGGATTGAGCAAAGTATGAAGGAAACCGTGAACAAATCATGAAAACTAAACTCGACTTCAAAGGATTCAAATGATTCAGTGCCTGCTGAAATCGTTAGTAAGAACCCTACTCCTTATTCTAAACCTTTTCGGATGATATTCTTCATCAACATTTTAACTTAGAGATTATAAGATATTTCATATCTTCCGTTATGCATATTCTTCAAATTTCTGGAAATAGTATTCGCATATGAAATCATTTATCACTTCGTAACATCTGCGTTACAATATAAAAGAAACTGTGTTAGTTTCTAAATTCTGAAACCTTCGAGTTTGAAATATGAATGTATTGAAGTAGTGTTGGGAACTGATGCACGAATTAGTATAATATAATGAAACTTGATCAACTTCATTATATTACAGTAACTCATGTTAAGTTTCTAATGGAATGTGATGATTCACAGTACCGTCATCATGTGCCATGTTACACGGCTCTTACATTCTATTCAATTCCGAAACGTATTAAGAACAAATCATCTTGATAGTTCTATTTCCTGGATATTCTGTTAATTTGACAAAATCTAAAATCATGCCATTACCATTCCTTTCTGAAAACATTAGTCATGTTCATTCCAAATCTTATATCTACGAATTTCGAACCATTGCTCGCTTGGCTTGAGGACGGGAAGAGTAAATGAAAGAAGGAAGCTTCAAAATAGAAATTAGAGTATAAATCGCAGCAAATAGGAGAAAGAGTAGAAGATGAGGGATATGGAAATAAGGGAACGAAAGGGGTAGTTTTATAAGTGAAATATCCAACAAAGAAATCACAACAGATTTGCCACATTAAATCAAAGGAGATCGTGTTTCCTAAATCGCCGAAGAACCAAATCTTATTACGAAAGATTTTCTTTAAATCTCGTGAATTCCGGAAATCAATCATAACCACGTCATCAGTTAAAATGATACCATATTACTCATTTCACTCTCTTTTGTGATAGCTTCGCTTGTACGCTTCACATAATCGAAATGTTTTATCTATATCTATCAACAATGATAAAACTCCGTTATTACCTCATATTCGTCATGAAAACACTCCTATTATTATTTATGACAACCTCTACCAAATTTCGGGGACGAAATTTCTTTAACGGGTGGGTACTGTAACGACCCGGAAATTTCCGACCAAATTTAAACCCTAATCTTTATAGGTTTCCGACACGATAAGCAAAAACTTTAATGTTGACTCTAGAAAGTCTGAAATCTATATCTGAATAATTAGTTACCCTTTGACTATGTCCAACGATTCACGAACAATTAATTACAAATGAATATATATAAATATATATATAGTTATAAATACTATCTTAAAAATAATAGAATTTTAACTTAGTTGTGAAATAAATATTGTTAATTATTATTATGTATAATCTTATCAATAATATAGTTAACACCATTACTTTACTTATTAATAGTATAAATACAATATAATAATTATTTTGGTATTATTATTGATATCATCATTATCATTATTATTATTATTATTATTATTATTATTATTATTATTATTATTATTAGTATTATTAAAATTATTATTAAAAATATCATCATTACTATTATTATTATTATTATTAGAAAAATTAGCATATTTATCAAAATCATTATTTTTATTATTATTATTATTATTATTATTAAATTAATATTATTATTTTCATGTTACCAATAATATTAACATAATAACTATAATTATTATTATTGAAAAATAGAACAACTTCTAGTTATTATTACTATCAATATCATTTTGTCAAATAACTATTAGTTATATAAAGCTATATTTACTACATATAACATAACTATATTAATAATTTAATAATAAATATTAATAAATGTAACTTATTAGGGTTTTAATAAAATACTTAATTAAAATAACAATTATATCACTATTGTATGTATATTCGCTCGATTATAATTATACGTGTTAATATACATAATTGATATAGGTTCGTGAATCCGAGGTCAACCATGTACTTGTTCAATGATGTTATATGTATTTTTACTACAAAATACAATATGGTGAGTATATAGATCCCTTTTAAACTTTAAATATTTTTGGGCTGAGAATACATGCGCTATTTTTATAAATGATTTACGTTATGGACACAAGTGACTAAAATTACGTTCTACATGGGTTTGAATCAAAAATCCCCTAGCTTGGTAACTTTAACTATTGGTTTATGAACTGGTAGGCGCGAATCCTAAAGATAGATCTATCGGGTTTTACACCCCCACCCAGATGTTGTTTTAGTAAACTAGAAGAACGGGTGTTTAGTACTTCGAGGTTAACGGAACGCACTTGATTCGGTGCACATATTATTATAACTCAGGGGTACACACTCTTGTTAAGGCTAGTTACCGAGTGCCCACTGTTTGGAATGCTTTTCATACACTTGCGAGTGTATTATGTTTATAAATATGAAATCTTGTGGTCCATAGTTATAACGCTGCTAGCATCAAACCTATATATATCACCAACTTTATGTTGACTTTTTAAAGCATGTTATTCTCAGGTACGAATTAAGTCTTCCGCTGTGCATTTGCTCATGTTAAGGACATTACTTGGATTCGATCATCGCGATGGAACCAACTGTTGAAGATTCCGTCCGGGAGGATTAGTCGCGGACATCACAGAAAGTGTTATGTACAGCCGCGAGTTGTTGAGGTAACTCAAGTCGGTAAGCTACTGGTCCGACACGATCAATAATCTTGAATGGTCCAATATACCTTGGATTTAATTTCCCTCGTTTACCAAATCGAATAACGCCTTTCCTAGGTGCAACTTTAAGCATGACCATCTCTCCAATTTCAAATTCTATATCTTTTCTTTTAATGTTAGCGTAGCTCTTTTGTCAACTTTGGGCGGTTTTCAACCGTTGTTGAATTTGGATGATCTTCTCGGTAGTTTCTTGTATAATCTCCGGACCCGTAATCTGTCTATCCCCCACTTCACTCCAACAAATCGGAGACCTACACTTTCTACCATAAAGTGCTTCAAACGGCGCCATCTCAATGCTTGAATGGTAGCTGTTGTTGTAGGAAAATTCTGCTAACGGTAGATGTCGATCCCAACTGTTTCCGAAATCAATAACACATGCTCGTAGCATGTCTTCAAGCGTTTGTATCGTCCTTTCGCTCTGCCCATCAGTTTGTGGATGATAGGCAGTACTCATGTCTAGACGAGTTCCTAATGCTTGCTGTAATGTCTGCCAGAATCTTGAAATAAATCTGCCATCCCTATCAGAGATAATAGAGATTGGTATTCCATGTCTGGAGACGACTTCCTTCAAATACAGTCGCGCTAACTTCTCCATCTTGTCATCTTCTCTTATTGGCAGGAAGTGTGCTGATTTGGTGAGACGATCAACTATTACCCAAATAGTATCAAAACCACTTGCAGTCCTTGGCAATTTAGTGATGAAATCCATGGTAATGTTTTCCCATTTCCATTCTGGGATTTCTGGTTGTTGAAGTAGACCTGATGGTTTCTGATGCTCAGCTTTGACCTTAGAACACGTCAAACATTCTCCTACGTATTTAGCAACATCGGCTTTCATACCCAGCCACCAAAAATGTTTCTTGAGATCCTTGTACATCTTCCCCGTTCCAGGATGTATTGAATATCTGGTTTTATGAGCTTCTCTAAGTACCATTTCTCTCATATCTCCAAATTTTGGTACCCAAATCCTTTCAGCCCTATACCGGGTTCCGTCTTCCCGAATATTAAGATGCTTCTCCGATCCCTTGGGTATTTCATCCTTTAAATTTCCCTCTTTTAAAACTCCTTGTTGCGCCTCCTTTATTTGAGTAGTAAGGTTATTATGAATCATTATATTCATAGATTTTACTCGAATGGGTTCTCTGTCCTTCCTGCTCAAGGCATCGGCTACCACATTTGCCTTCCCCGGGTGGTAACGAATCTCAAAGTCGTAATCATTCAATAATTCAATCCACCTACGCTGCCTCATATTCAGTTGTTTCTGATTAAATATGTGTTGAAGACTTTTGTGGTCGGTATATATAATACTTTTGACCCCATATAAGTAGTGCCTCCAAGTCTTTAATGCAAAAACAACCGCGCCTAATTCCAAATCATGCGTCGTATAATTTTGTTCGTGAATCTTCAATTGTCTAGACGCATAAGCAATCACCTTCGTTCGTTGCATTAATACACAACCGAGACCTTGCTTTGATGCATCACAATAAATCACAAAATCATCATTCCCTTCAGGCAATGACAATATAGGTGCCGTAGTTAGCTTTTTCTTCAATAACTGAAACGCTTTCTCTTGTTCATCATTCCATTCAAATTTCTTCCCTTTATGCGTTAATGCAGTCAAGGGTTTTGCTATTCTGGAAAAGTCTTGGATGAACCTTCTGTAGTAACCAGCTAGTCCTAAAAACTGGCGTATGTGTTTCGGAGTTTTCGGGGTTTCCCACTTTTCAACAGTTTCTATCTTTGCCGGATCCACCTTAATACCTTCTTTGTTCACTATGTGACCGAGGAATTGAACTTCTTCCAACCAAAATGCACACTTTGAAAACTTAGCGTACAATTCTTCCTTCCTCAATACTTCTAACACCTTTCTCAAATGTTCACCGTGTTCTTGGTCATTCTTTGAGTAAATAAGTATGTCATCAATGAAAACAATGACAAACTTGTCAAGGTATGGTCCACACACTCGGTTCATAAGGTCCATGAACACAGCTGGTGCATTAGTTAAACCAAACGGCATGATCATAAACTCGTAATGACCGTAACGTGTTCTGAAAGCAGTCTTTGGAATATCATCTTCTTTCACCCGCATTTGATGATACCCGGAACGTAAGTCAATCTTTGAATAAACAGACGAGCCTTGTAGTTGATCAAATAAGTCGTCGATTCTCAGTAGTGGGTAGCGGTTCTTGATGGTAAGTTTGTTCAACTCTCGGTAGTCGATACACAACCTGAATGTACCATCTTTCTTCTTGACAAACAAAACAGGAGCTCCCCACGGTGATGTGCTTGGTCGAATGAAACCACGCTCTAAAAGTTCTTGTAATTGGCTTTGCAGTTCTTTCATCTCGCTGGGTGCGAGTCTGTAAGGAGCACGAGCTATTGGTGCAGCTCCTGGTACAAGATCTATTTGAAATTCAACGGATCGATGTGGGGGTAATCCCGGTAATTCTTTCGGAAATACATCGGGAAATTCTTTTGCAATGGGAACATCATTGATGCTCTTTTCTTCAGTTTGTACTTTCTCGACGTGTGCTAGAACAGCATAGCAACCTTTTCTTATTAGTTTTTGTGCCTTCAAATTACTAATAAGATGTAGCTTCGTGTTACCCTTTTCTCCGTACACCATTAAGGGTTTTCCTTTTTCTCGTATAATGCGAATTGCATTTTTGTAACAAACGATCTCTGCTTTCACTTCTTTCAACCAGTCCATACCGATTATCACATCAAAACTCCCTAACTCTACTGGTATCAAATCAATCTTAAATGTTTCGCTAACCAGTTTAATTTCTCGATTTCGACATATATTATCTGCTGAAATTAATTTACCATTTGCTAATTCGAGTAAAAATTTACTATCCAAAGGCGTCAATGGACAACTTAGTTTAGCACAAAAATCTCTACTCATATAGCTTCTATCCGCACCCGAATCAAATAAAACGTAAGCAGATTTATTGTCAATAAGAAACGTACCCGTAACAAGCTCTGGGTCTTCCTGTGCCTCTGCCGCATTAATATTGAAAACTCTTCCGCGGCCTTGTCCATTCGTGTTCTCCTGGTTCGGGAAATTTCTAATAATGTGGCCCGGTTTTCCACATTTATAACAAACTACATTGGCATAACTTGCTCCGACACTACTTGCTCCGCCATTACTCGTTCCGACACCATTTGTTCCTTTCGTTCTATTAACCCCTGGTCCGTAGACCTCACACTTCGCCGCGCTATGACCATTTCTTTTACACTTGTTGCAAAATTTGGTGCAGAACCCCGAGTGATACTTTTCACACCTTTGGCATAGCTGCTTCTGATTGTTGTTGTTGTTACGGTTATTATTGTTGTTGGGATGATTGTTGTAGTTGCCGCTGTTGTTGTTGTTGTTGTTGTTGTTGTTGTTGTTGTTGTTGGGCCGTTTGTTGTAGTTGCGATTGATGTTGCGATTGCTGGGATAATTGTTGCGATTATTGTTGTAATTGCTGTTGTTGTTATATTGGTGATTCTTATCACCGTTTTCCTCCCACTTTCTTTTGACTTGCTTCACATTGGTCTCTTCAGCAGTCTGTTCTTTAATTCTTTCTTCAATCTGGTTCACTAGTTTGTGAGCCATTCTACATGCCTGTTGTATGGAGGCGGGCTCGTGTGAACTTATATCTTCTTGGATTCTTTCCGGTAATCCTTTCACAAATGCGTCGATCTTCTCTTCCTCATCTTCGAATGCTCCCGGACACAATAGGCACAATTCTGTGAATCGTCTTTCGTACGTGGTAATATCAAATCCTTGGGTTCGTAACCCTCTAAGTTCTATCTTGAGCTTATTGACCTCGGTTCTGGGACGGTACTTCTCGTTCATCAAGTGCTTGAATGCTGACCACGGTAGTACGTACGCATCGTCTTGTCCCACTTGCTCTAGATAGGTATTCCACCATGTTAACGCAGAACCTGTGAAGGTATGCGTAGCGTACTTCACTTTATCCTCTTCAGTACACTTACTTATGGCAAACACCGATTTGACCTTCTCGGTCCACCGTTTCAATCCGATCGGTCCTTCGGTTCCATCAAATTCCAAAGGTTTGCAGGCAGTGAATTCTTTGTAGGTGCATCCTACACGATTTCTTGTACTGCTAGATCCAAGGTTATTGTTGGTATGTAGCGCAGCCTGTACTGCGGCTATGTTTGAAGCTAAAAAAGTACGGAATTCCTCTTCATTCATATTCACGGTGTGTCGAGTAGTCGGTGCCATTTCCTTCAAAATTGTCAAATGGAACAAGTTAATCATACAGAATATTAAGAGTAGTTAATAGTATTTCGTAGCATAATATGAACTCATTTATAAAAGCTTTTTCTTCATATTAGCATTTTATAAGTTTAAATTCGGGTAGTACCTACCCGTTAAGTTCATACTTAGTAGCTAATATACAATTCAACTACTACAATTCTATATGAAAAACTGATTATAATAATATTTCGCGTTCAAACTTTTATACAATATTTTACAAACTTACAATACCGCTTATTTTACATAAAGCATGAAATATAGCACACAATAACTTTGATACAAGATAGTTGTGAAGATAATTCTAGCTAGTACACAAGTCGTTTAGCAAAGGCAATAAAGACACGTAATTCATACGTCCAGAAACAAGTCATGCATTCTGGTTTTACTAGGACTACTTCCCATCCTTGGTCTTGTGGAACATAACCGTTATGGCCGTTGATAAGACAGCGTGTTGTAACGTCGTCAAAGGGACGAGGGTTACGTAATTTCCAACAGTCCCGTAACAATCTAAAAACCTCATTTCTTACCCCAATTACCGACTCCGTCACTTGTGGAAACGTTTTGTTTAATAGTTGTAGCCCGATGTTCTTGTTCTCACTTTGGTGAGAAGCGAACATTGCTAATCCGTAAGCATAACATGCTTCTTTATGTTGCATGTTAGCCGCTTTTTCTAAATCACGAAGTCCAATATTCGGATATATTGAGTCAAAATAATTTCTTAACCCATTGCGTAAAATAGCATTTGGGTTCCCCGCAATATATGCGTCAAAGTAAACACATCGTAACTTATGGATTTCCCAATGTGATATCCCCCATCTTTCGAACGAAAGCCTTTTATAAACCAAGGCATTCTTGGAACGTTCTTAGAATGTCTTACAAACTGATCTCGCCTTAAATAGTTGTGCCGAAGAAATCTGACCGACTCTAGACAAGATTTCATCAATCATGTCTCCGGGTAGGTCTCTTAAAATATTGGGTTGTCTATCCATTTTGTGTTTTTATACTGTAAAATAGACAAGAGTTAGATTCATAAAAAAAAATACTTATTAATACAAGCAATTTTTACATATATCATAAAGCATAAGCACACTATATTACATATATTACACCACACGAATACAACTATCTTATTCCGACTCGCTTGTTTCTTCTTCTTCGGTTTTGGTTTTTTTTGCCAAGTTTCTAGGGATATATGATGTTCCCCTAATACGAGCCGTAATTTTCCACATTGGTTTAGAAAAACCTGGTGGTTTAGAGGTTCCCGGGTCATTGTTACAACTTAAGGACTTCGGGGGTTGACGATACATATAAAGTTCATCGGGGTTGGAATTAGATTTCTCTATTTTTATGCCCTTTCCCTTATTATTTTCTTTTGCATTTTTAAATTCAGTTGGGGTAATTTCTATAACATCATCGGAATTCTCGTCGGAATCCGATTCATCGGAGAATTGGTAATCCTCCCAATATTTTGCTTCCTTGGCGGAAACACCATTGACCATAATTAACCTTGGTCGGTTGGTTGAGGATTTTCTTTTACTTAACCATTTTATTATTTCCCCCACCGGTTCTATTTCTTCATCCGGTTCCGATTCTTCTTCCGGTTCCGATTCTTCTTCCGGTTCCGACTCTTCTTCCGGTTCCTCTTTGGGAACTTGTGAATCAGTCCACGAATCATTCCAATTTACATTTGACTCTTCATTATTATTAGGTGAGTCAATGGGACTTGTTCTAGAGGTAGACATCTATCACATAATATCAAACGCGTTAAGAGATTAATATATCACATAATATTCACATGTTAAAAATATATAGTTTCCAACAAAATTTGTTAAGCAATCATTTTTCAAGTAAACATGGTCGAAGTCCAGACTCACTAATGCATCCTAACAAACTCGATAAGACACACTAATGCAAAATTCTGGTTCTCTAAGACCAACGCTCGGATACCAACTGAAATGTCCCGTTCTTATTGATTAAAAACGTTCCATATTAATTGATTTCGTTGCGAGATTTTGACCTCTATATGAGACGTTTTTCAAAGACTGCATTCATTTTTAAAACAAACCATAACCTTTATTTCATAAATAAAGGTTTAAAAAGCTTTACGTAGATTATCAAATAATGATAATCTAAAATATCCTGTTTACACACGACCATTACATAATGGTTTACAATACAAATATGTTACATCGAAATCAGTTTCTTGAATGCAGTTTTTACACAATATCATACAAACATGGACTCCAAATCTTGTCCTTATTTTAGTATGCAACAGCGGAAGCTCTTAATATTCACCTGAGAATAAACATGCTTTAAACGTCAACAAAAATGTTGGTGAGTTATAGGTTTAACCTATATATATCAAATCGTAACAATAGACCACAAGATTTCATATTTCAATACACATCCCATACATAGAGATAAAAATCATTCATATGGTGAACACTTGGTAACCGACATTAACAAGATGCATATATAAGAATATCCCCATCATTCCGGGACACCCTTCGGATATGATATAAATTTCGAAGTACTAAAGCATCCGGTACTTTGGATGGGGTTTGTTAGGCCCAATAGATCTATCTTTAGGATTCGCGTCAATTAGGGTGTCTGTTTCCTAATTCTTAGATTACCAGACTTAATAAAAAGGGGCATATTCGATTTCGATAATTCAACCATAGAATGTAGTTTCACGTACTTGTGTCTATTTTGTAAATCATTTATAAAACCTGCATGTATTCTCATCCCAAAAATATTAGATTTTAAAAGTGGGACTATAACTCACTTTCACAGATTTTTACTTCGTCGGGAAGTAAGACTTGGCCACTGGTTGATTCACGAACCTATAACAATATATACATATATATCAAAGTATGTTCAAAATATATTTACAACACTTTTAATATATTTTGATGTTTTAAGTTTATTAAGTCAGCTGTTCTCGTTAGTAACCTACAACTAGTTGTCCACAGTTAGATGTACAGAAATAAATCGATAAATATTATCTTGAATCAATCCACGACCTAGTGTATACGTATCTCAGTATTGATCACAACTCAAACTATATATATTTTGGAATCAACCTCAACCCTGTATAGCTAACTCCAACATTCACATATAGAGTGTCTATGGTTGTTCCGAAATATATATAGATGTGTCGACATGATAGGTCGAAACATTGTATACGTGTCTATGGTATCTCAAGATTACATAATATACAATACAAGTTAATTAAGTTATGGTTGGAATAGATTTGTTACCAATTTTCACGTAGCTAAAATGAGAAAAATTATCCAATCTTGTTTTACCCATAACTTCTTCATTTTAAATCCGTTTTGAGTGAATCAAATTGCTATTGTTTCATATTGAACTCTATTTTATGAATCTAAACAGAAAAAGTATAGGTTTATAGTCGGAAAAATAAGTTACAAGTCGTTTTTGTAAAGGTAGTCATTTCAGTCGAAAGAACGACGTCTAGATGACCATTTTAGAAAACATACTTCCACTTTGAGTTTAACCATAATTTTTGGATATAGTTTCATGTTCATAATAAAAATAATTTTCACAGAATAACAACTTTTAAATCAAAGTTTATCATAGTTTTTAATTAACTAACCCAAAACAGCCCGCGGTGTTACTACGACGGCGTAAATCCGGTTTTACGGTGTTTTTCGTGTTTCTAGATTTTAAATCATTAAGTTAGCATATCATATAGATATAGAACATGTGTTTAGTTGATTTTAAAAGTCAAGTTAGAAGGATTAACTTTTGTTTGCGAACAAGTTTAGAATTAACTAAACTATGTTCTAGTGATTACAAGTTTAAACCTTCGAATAAGATAGCTTTATATGTATGAATCGAATGATGTTATGAACATCATTACTACCTTAAGTTCCTTGGATAAACCTACTGGAAAAGAGAAAAATGGATCTAGCTTCAACGGATCCTTGGATGGCTCGAAGTTCTTGAAGCAGAATCATGACACGAAAACAAGTTCAAGTAAGATCATCACTTGAAATAAGATTGTTATAGTTATAGAAATTGAATCAAAGTTTGAATATGATTATTACCTTGTATTAGAATGATAACCTACTGTAAGAAACAAAGATTTCTTGAGGTTGGATGATCACCTTACAAGATTGGAAGTGAGCTAGCAAACTTGAAAGTATTCTTGATTTTATGTAACTAGAACTTTTGGAATTTATGAAGAACACTTAGAACTTGAAGATAGAACTTGAGAGAGATCAATTAGATGAAGAAAATTGAAGAATGAAAGTGTTTGTAGGTGTTTTTGGTCGTTGGTGTATGGATTAGATATAAAGGATATGTAATTTTGTTTTAATGTAAATAAGTCATGAATGATTACTCATATTTTTGTAATTTTATGAGATATTTCATGCTAGTTGCCAAATGATGGTTCCCACATGTGTTAGGTGACTCACATGGGCTGCTAAGAGCTGATCATTGGAGTGTATATACCAATAGTACATACATCTAAAAGCTGTGTATTGTACGAGTACGAATACGGGGCATACGAGTAAAATTGTTGATGAAACTGAACGAGGATGTAATTGTAAGCATTTTTGTTAAGTAGAAGTATTTTGATAAGTGTATTGAAGTCTTTCAAAAGTGTATAAATACATATTAAAACACTACATGTATATACATTTTAACTGAGTCGTTAAGTCATCGTTAGTCGTTACATGTAAGTGTTGTTTTGAAACCTTTAGGTTAACGATCTTGTTAAATGTTGTTAACCCAATGTTTATAATATCAAAAGGGATTTTAAATTATTATATTATCATGATATTATGATGTACGAATATCTCTTAATATGATATATATACATTAAATGTCGTTACAACGATAATCGTTACATATATGTCTCGTTTCAAAATCATTAAGTTAGTAGTCTTATTTTTACATATGTAGTTCATTGTTAATATACTTAATGATATGTTTACTTATCATAATATCATGTTAACTATATATATAACCATATATATGTCATCATATAGTTTTTACAAGTTTTAACGTTCGTGAATCACCGGTCAACTTGGGTGGTCAATTGTCTATATGAAACCTATTTCAATTAATCAAGTCTTAACAAGTTTGATTGCTTAACATGTTGGAAACATTTAATCATGTAAATATCAATCTCAATTAATATATATAAACATGGAAAAGTTCGGGTCACTACAAGCATAACATACTGTAATATAATCACGTTGATCAAGTGTCATTATATTATACTAACTCATGCTTCAGTTCCCAACACTACTTCAAAATCATCCATAATTTAAATTCAAAGATTTACAGAATATAGAAACTAAAACAGTTTCCTTTTATGAGATATCACAGATAGTGCGGAGAGATAATTAATATCAGACGAGAATATTTATGAAGATATCTTCATAAATATTGAGGATATTTACAATGAAAGATACGATAATATCTTGGAATGTTAGAACCAAATTGTGATGAATTCACGATGATTTAGAGCGGTTAAGGAGTAAGGTGTTCGCTAAAGATTTCATCAGAAACAAAATCATCAGGATTCTTTAAATACAGGGTTTGGTCCTTGTATTTGTCCTTGGTCTCCTTCATGGTTTGCTCGATTCATTTTTCAGAATTCAGAGATCTGATTCGTAAGCTAGAGTGCTTTTCAGAATTTCAGAATGAAAGTTCATAATTCTATGAGATAAATGTTATATGTATACATATAACTATTGACGTAGATATGCTACGAGATTCAAAATACTGATTGCTGATTTCCTGTAATTGGTATGGCAATTCTTGTTACAGGATGCGGATGAGTATATGATAAGACTTCAATAGATAAATATAGTGATTTGTCGGAGAGATTTAAGCCAAGGAGCAACGAGGTTGCTAGTACATCTACTGATAATATGGTGGGATATAAAAGGTTCCCCGGTAACAACAAAAGAGCACGCATATATATCAAGATTATAATAAGGCTAATCCGAATGAAAATCGAAGTTGACTTGCTGGAGTTGTGACAAAATTGGCTAATCTGAAAAGGGATTGCAAAGTTATTTTCGGTAATAACAACGCCAAAAGAGCTAGCACATATACGTGTTAAATGTTTACTCAGGTTCTGAGTGTTTTTAGGTGCATAACTATATGTATCAATCTTTTCTTCCGTAGATGAAGTGCGGTTGGTTCATCCTCTCAATTGAGGTGTTTTCAAGATTCATGAAAGATTTAAACGCAGATTATAATCGTCAAGATACAAATGAGATTTAAGATGAAATCAAGTGGCAAACTTGAAGAAATGTTTAGTTTCATATATTATAATCAATATTTTAATTCATTTTAATTGTTCAATGTTAGTAGTCCACAGTTGATAGTCCACAATTATCAGTTCAATAATTCATATATAGTTCCCTATATTATATTCGAATTAATTAATACGTGTCGTGAACCTTTATATACATGTCTCAGACTCGATCAAAACTCAAAGTATATATATTATTATAGAATCAACCTCAACCCTGTATAGCGAACTCTAGTATTACAGCATATAGAGTGTCTATGGTGATTCCAAATAATATATATAGATGCGTCGATATGATATGTCAAAACCTTGTATACGTGTCCTGATATTTAAAGTGCGTAAAATAAATAACAGAAATTAAATGATGATAAATAAAATTGCGAGAATTGAAATTGCGATAAATAAATTGCGATAAATAAAATATAATACGGAATTAACAGTTAGCTAGGAATAGTTAGCTAGGATTTTGTTAGCGTGGATTCTTAAAAAAAATTCTCATAGTTAATTTGTTTGTTTCTAACAAATTTTAATTTTTGTCCAATGTTTTCTTCATTATGCCACTTGTTGGATTCTGATACGTCAAAATCCAAATATGAAATTGAAAGAAAATGGTTATTCTGCGGTGAACGGATACGTATATATGTGGATGTAAGTAGGATAGTGAATGACTGTTGAATCAAATTCGAAGAATGTACAGTATACTTATTAATGTGAAATCTAAATATTCCTCGGGTATTACCTACCCGTTAAAATATTTTCACCATTAACAGTTTGTACGAAAGAATTTTTAATTACAATCTTTATGAAAACATACATACATATATATTTTATTCAGATGTAATCATGTATTTAATGAGTTAATATGATATTACTCTCATTTGATTTATCGTTAGAGCTAGAACACATAATCTCTAAAACATTAGAGATTACATAATCGTTATGTCGAACGAAGATAAATGATGTAAAATGTCATGGTGATGTTGGTGGTTCTGCTGGTCCTGGTGATGTTGCTGAAGCTGGTAAATTTTGCACCATATTCTCTAAATTGATTACTCGAGCGCGAAGCTCGTTGACTTCTTCCACTATTCCGGGATGATTGTCGATCGAAATGAGCGGATGAATAAGGTTTAGAATTGTAGATAGTATATAATCATGGCGAGGTACTCGGGAAATGAGAGAGAAAATGGTATTACGAATAGGTTCGCCGGTAAGTGCTTCAGGTTCTTCGTCAAGAGGTGATTTCGGTTGATGGAAAAGATCACCTTCTTCTTGTCTCCATTGATTAAGTCGACTACGAACCCATCAGATGAATTAATGATGGCTAAAAGGTTGATCCATTCCGGTCTCACTGCTTTCGGGGTTTGAGTGGAAATTCATATCGGAATAGCTGTCGGAATTCGAGAGATTTGAACTAGTTGCGAGTTCCATCTTGTACGATAGAGTAAAGGATTTTTCGATATGAAATGATTTTAGAATATTGGATGATATTCTAACTACATAGAATATCTATATATATATATAGTACTAAAGATTTCATAGACTACGGAGGAATTTACGGCATATGTTAGGCAAGTCTACAGTAACAGATGCGCTAAGATATAAATTATCAGATAAGCTAAGATATGAATTTTGTCTATACACTATTCATGCAGTCAATGCAGTAAAACGTGTCTAGACTAAGAATGATAAGCAGGTAATTTCCTAAGGATGATAAGTAGATGATTTTCGACACGAAATGATAAGCAAAACTTTTGACATGCAGACACGGTCGAAGTCCAGACTCACCAATGTGTCTAAACAACTATCAGTTAGACACACTAATGCAAGACCTGGTTCGCTAAGACCACCGCTCTGATACCACATGTAAAGACCCGTCCTAATCCATAAGGACGAATACAATAACATATGATTACATCGCGAGGTAATTGACCTCTATGTGATACATTTTACAAATATTGCATTCGTTTTTAAAAGACAACTTTCTTTACATTGAAAATTGACGGCATGCATACCATTTCATAATACATCCAACTATAATTGACTTAATAATAATCTTGATGAACTCAACGACTCGAATGCAACGTCTTTCAAAATATGCCATGAATGACTCCAAGTAATATCCTTAAAATGAGCTAATGCACAGCGGAAGATTTCTTTAATACCTGAGAATAAACATGCTTTAAAGTGTCAACCAAAATGTTGGTGAGTTCATAGGTTTATCGTAAATAATAAAATTCATCATTTTAATAGACCACCAGATTCAATATTCCCATTTTCCATAACCATTATGCATAAAATTCATTCATATGGATTGAACACCTAGTAATCGACCTTAACAAATTGCATACTGAATATCCTCATCATTCTGGGACAACTTCGGACATGATAAGTTCGCCATCATTTCGGGAAAACATCGGACATGATAAATTCGCCATCATTTCGGGAAAACATCGGACATGATAAATTCGCCATCATTCCGAAAAAACATCGGACATGATAAATTCGCCATCATTCTGGAAAAACATCAGACATGATAAATTCGCCATCATTCCGGGAAAACATCGGACATGATAAATTCGCCATCATTCCGAGAAAACATCGGACATGATAAAAAGGGTACATTCGATTTCGATAATTCAACCATAGAATGTAGTTTCAATTACTTGTGTCTATTTCGTAAAACAGTTATAAAAGTATTTCATGTATTCGCAGTTCAAAATATATTTCAAAAGCATTTAACAAAACAGTTATAAAAACAGCGCATGTATTCTCAGTCCCAAAAATGTAAAGAGTAAAAGAGAATCAAATGAACTCACCTAGTTGTATTTTGTAGTAAAAATACATATGACGATATTGAACAATGCAGGGTTGGCCTCGGATTCACGAACCTATATCATTTGTGTATTTATTAATATTCATAATTGTAATTGAACACACACACACACACACACACACACACACACACACACACAAATATATATATATATATATATATATATATATATAAGTGTATATAAGTGTATTAGTTATATCATTTTTATGTTAGTATTATATATATATATGTTTTATATGTTCATTTTGTATATATATAAAAATATTAAATTTTGTTATGTTATATGTGTTAAATATGTATATTTATGTATGTATTTAATTTATTTATCAAAACAGTAGTTCTATTATACTAATTTAATATTAGTAAAAATAAATAATGATAATAACATTAATAATATACATATATTAATAATAACCCTATTAGTGATAATAACAATGATATTAATAATAGTACTTGTAACAATATTAATTTTACTGTTTATGGTAGTTATGATATTAATGATTTACCAATAATAATAATAATAATAATAATAACTTTGTTAAAAATGATAATATTAATAAAGATATTGTTAATAATGATACCTTTGTTTAATAATAATAATAATAATACTAATAATACTAATAGTTACAAAGTGATACTGGTACTAATATTAATGAGAAAAATGATAACTTGTATTATATTCCGTAATAATAATAATAATAATAATAATAATAATGATAATAATAATAATAATATTAATAATAATAATAATTATTATTATTATTATTATTATATTAATTATTATAATAATAATAATAATAATAATAATAATAATAATAATAATAATAATAATAATAATAATAATAATAATAATAATAATAATAACAACAACAACAATAATAATAATGATAATCAATAAAGGGTTACAACCTTTGAAGAAAATCCCAAAAAAAATACGCCACCGTTGAGACTCGAACCCAAGACCTCTCGCTCACCGTCAACTCCCTTAGCCACTGAACCGTTTCTGTTTTTCCTAATATACTCTCGACCCAAAACCAATTAAACTGTATCATTTAATTCCCTTATGAATTTATTTAACCCCTTATATTCAAATCGGCCCAACAACTTAATTTCTATTAATTCATAACCGGCCCATCACAATGAAATCCATTTAAACATTTAATTGGATTTACAAGCCCAACAGCCCACACAACTTTTAAAAAGAAAAAAAAATTACTTGCTGCCCCCTGGTTTCGAACCCACGACCTTTTGTTTAAACCTAACTCTCCTAACCATCGAGCTACGAATTACTTTTCTGTCTTAATTACAACCGTAATATAATTAAACCTTTATTATGTTTTCTTCTTCCTCTTCTTTATTTTTATCTTTTACATTCATCATCTTGTATCACCAATATCATTTATTCGTTCACAGCTTCCTCTAATCGTTATCATCATATCATTTTTTCCATTAACATCTTCATCGTTACCCATTTCACTCGTCACTGTATCATCAATCTTCATCATACATAACAATACTAGTCGCAGGTGTGTTTTGGATTTGTACGAAAGACGCAGCAACCATGACATCGAAATACAAGTGGGTTTCATTTTGTGTTTGATTAAATTATCATGTAGCAGCAGTGGTATATAACGAAAAGATACCAGGTTTGATGTTTTGATGGAGTTTGAACAGGGTGGTTTCAAGATACTTAAACTTGGTGACGGTTTGATGAAAAAAAAAATAGTGATAATTTGCTGAAGGTTAGGCTTGATCAAAAGAAAAAATATGAAACGGTAAATAGTAATTTAATGGTTTCATGGAAATAGTGTTACGATTGTTTGCAATTAGGAGAACAAAACGAAATATAGTCGATGGTGATTCTGGCCAAAACAGAAGAGAATAGAAACGTTGTAGCAGAAGTTCATGGTTGTAGCAACTAATGAAGGTGTGGAGCTGTGTGGTAGCTTTTCTTTTGACTGAAACAGCAACGGTAATCAGCTAGTTGCAGTTGGTTTTCTTGTACACGGATAGGAGAGAGATATAGAGAGGATGAGAGAGAGAGAAAGATATATGGTTGTTTAAGGTGGTTGTCGGCGGTTGTAGTGGAGGAAGGTAGTGGCGGTGAACTGCGGTGGTCGATTATCAAGAATAGAAGAGGAGAGTGAGGATGGTAGTGAGAGTATTCTCCCTAACTCTCGATATCTATATCCAGAGATATATGTATATTACATATTATAGTATTAATAATAGTTAATAATAATTATAATCAATTAATAATAATAATAGTAAAGAAATAATTAAAATCTTCATGGGAATCAATTGAAAACAGTAATTGTGAACAACTTTCTCAATTAACCACAGTGGACACGGATGTTTTGTTATTTAGTTACCGACAGTTTTCACGGACTGTGTATCGTGCAAAACCAGTGGCGAATAAAAGTGTTCAGAAAAATCCCATATTTTTAAATTAATTATATTTATTTATTTTGGTCATTATGGTATAAAATTCAGTCATTAATTTAATAAATAAAAATTACATCAATTGTCCCTCTCATTTATGGGTAAAATATAAAAAGTGTTAAAACTTAACAAATAGTTCCTAAATACATTTTTAATAAGCCTAAAATTTATAGAACTCATTTTCGGATCACCGTTTATTTTAAAATAATATAAGTTCCTTTTTAAATTCGTTTACTATCAATAGAATGACAAATGAGCGTTTCTGTCGTTTACTAAATAACTTCGAAATTATATATATATATATATATATATATATATATATATATATATATATATATATATATATATATATATATATATATATATATATATATATATATATATATATATATATATATATATATATATATATATATATATATAACATACATTATATATTCACTTTTATAATAAATTTTATTATATCTTATATTAATTTGCATATTTATTTATAACAAATTGTATATAATAGTTTATTAATATTCTTATGCATAATCATTTATATTTACTTATTTATATATATTTATCTGTTTACAAATAATGGTTCGTGAATCGTCAAAAATAGTCAAAGGTCAAATGTATATATGAACACAGTTCAAAGTTTTTGAGACTTCAACATTACTGACTTTGCTTATCGTGTTGGAAACATATAAAGAATAAGTTTAAATTTGGTCGGAAATTTTCGGGTCGTCACAAACTACCCATGTGGGGTATTTTGCTTCTTAAATGATTCCTGCTTTAGTAACTCATCTACCTCTTTGCAGGCTGCCTCATCTCTTTTCGAAGCTAAGTTCCTCTTCTTTTGATGGATAGGCTCTAGATGCTTATACTCATTGAGCCGATGTTCTGTGGTGATGTCTTTTCCTTGGATGTTGAGAATTCTTGGTATCCCTGTTATCCCCATATTCCCAAGAGAATATATCTAAGTTGGATTGGAGGAGCTTACGAAGCTTGGTTTTCAGTTCTGGAGATAATTGCTTCCCGATGGTGACCTGTTGCTCGGGCAAGAGTGAATTGATCGATATCTTTTCTTCTTGGGGCAATTCTTCGTTTGCTACTAGGATACATTCCCCATGACTTTCTGTTGTGTCTCTAATTGCCATGACTACTTTTCTTCGGTCGTAGGTCGAGGTGAGAGTTTCTATCCCTTCGACTGTGTGGAATTTAACCAATTGATGTACAGGTGATACTATGATTCCCATTTTCATCATAGAGATTCTTCCGAGAAGAATGTTATGTTGAGAGGTAGATCTTACTCCAATGAAGTCGAGTGTCTCTGTTCTTGTCATTGGCGGGGTGTCAATGGTGAAATCAAGGTCGATATCTCTGATAGGCCAACAGCTTTCTCCGGAGAAACCCACTAGGGGAACCCTCGGAGGCATTAAACGAGCTTTGATTGCTGGGCTAAGTTGTTCGAAGCAATGCTCATACATTATATCACACGAGCTTCCACTATCGAGATAGACCCTATGCATTTCTCTATTGAAGATTAACCCATTGATTGTAACGAGTAGGTCTGACGGGGTAATGGTATCTAATGTGGGGAAGGAAATCTCTTCCCATTCAATAGTTTGTCTAGGTCTCTCCCTCATGTAGCATCTTTGTGATTCAACAGCGAAACGACTGTCAACAGCCAATATCGCCTTTCCCAGGTTTGGCTTCTTATCTTCGATAACTGGTTCTGCGACCTTAGGTAGTGGGATAACTTTCCGAATTGTACGGCTTCTTCGAATGCTATCCTTAGCTTAATGCATTCGCCCGTCTCATGCCCATAGTCATTATGAAAATCACAAAATTTGCTCGTATCTTTTTGTTTCCCTTTGTTGGACAACTTTGGTGGAGGTTTGAACCCTTAGGCCGCCTTTTCCGTGGAAAGAATCTCCTTAGGCGTTTTGATGAGTGTCCCCAAGATCCCGGTATTAGATTCTGTTTGGTACGGATCGCACCTTCCTTTTTCATCCCTCCTTCCATGTTTTTCTTCACGATGACTTGCTCTTTCTCTTCGTTTGATTGTTGGTTGGTCATCGTATGCGAAGGTTCCTGCAGTTTCCTTCGTATCTACCCAAACGTAAGCTTTGTCGATCAAAGCTTCGTAGCTGTCAGGTAGATCTCGGGTGAGGTGTTCTACCAAGGCTAATGCTTTACACCCGTACAGGAGTCCCGAGATCCTTTGAGTTTCTGGTAAACCGGGGATTTGCTGAGTTTCGTCAGTGTATCTCCCAAGAAATACTCTGGTTCCTTCGCCATCTTTTTGCCTGATACTATGGGCAGCCACATGATTTTTATTATGACATTTTTGTTGGCTGAACTTTGATCTAAATTTTCTCTTCAGTTCGTCGTAGCTAGAGATTGAGTCCCTCAAACAGGGAGTCGAGCCAGATTCTAGTGTAGATTTTGAGCATGTACGAGAAGGCGTGGCATGCTGCAGCTTGGTTCCATCGAGACATTCGGGCTGCTCCTTTGAAGACATTAAGATAATCATCTGGATCCTCATTTCCTTCGTAATACCTAGGTGAGAATGTATTTTCATTCCAGTTGGAAGTGGCTCGTTCTGTATACTTGCTACGAAAGGTGCCTTCTGATTTTTCTAGAAGTTATCAACCTCTAGGTTGACATTAGGATGAGTGACGTTGTTCGCAGCGTTGGTACCACTTTGTGGGCCTGTTCCCACACCGCCGCCTAGTTGTGGTGGAGGATACATCCAAAGCCCTCTGTTCTAAGCAGATACTTGTGACCCCGGAGGTATCGGCGTATTCTGCTGAGTCATAGCTGTGTGCCTGTGTTAATATGGCCCCCACTATTTCTTGCAGTAATAATGCGACCTCCGTTTTTATTTTGAGTGATTACAGAACCTCCATTGTTTCTTGGAGTGATTGTGGGGCCTCCGTTATTGTTCGGAGTGATTCCAGGACCTCCATTATTGCTTGGAGGCGTCGGTCCGAACACTACAGGGTTTTTGGTTGGGAGTCCTTTCTAGGCGGAGGCTCCATTTCTATTTCTTCGTCAAAATCCTCGCGTTTATAAGTGAGAGCTCGTTTACTTTGCAAGTGACCTTCAACCCTTAACTTTCTGATAACCTCTCTGATGTTATCATAATTTTGGAGGACAAAAGCTTTATCTAGTAAGGGTAGTGGGTCTGAATCGTTTCGGTTTGTGGTTATAGGCATTGTGAGAGTTATTGGGGTTCGAGCACTCCCTTCAGCTTGAGTACTGGATTGTGGTAAGGGAAACCCTGGGGGTGAATCAGGATCAACCATGGCGACCAAGTGTTAAAACAAAGTATGATGACAAAATTGCGTGGGGGTCCCTGTGGTATGTTCGAAATAACAAGTGGAGTCCAAAAGAATTTTTTCACCTTGATGGGTCACTGTGGTTTGCAATAGTTTCACGGGGGGTCCAACAGCCTAACATATGTTAATATTTAAGATTTTTGGGCCTCACATGACTTGCACATGAGGTTAATTTCGTCTTTTTATTCCTTTAACCCCTTTTAAATCTTACATGCACCTATTTCTTCTTTCCTCTCCACAAAACTCACAAAACCCACAATATCTTGTGTGTTCATTGAACAACATCATCATCATCATCGTCATCATCATCAATTTTCTATCCTTGTGATTATCATCAAATCATTATGGTTGTTGTAAACAAAATTTGACCACCAACAACAAAAACCCTATCCTAAAAAACCTAAAAAAACACTTTGAAGTTTAAGACCTAAAAAACCATACATAAATACTAAAATCTAACAAATTGGCCTTGGTTATGACCAACTATTAATATGTAAAAGAGACAGCTTATATAACGTAATATCAAGTGAATGTGTAACTGATACTCAAACACTACAAAATGAATGTAGCTGCAAGTTAATTTTTAGCCTCAACAATGAGGTCCATCACATTTAAAGACTGCATCAAGTTAAGACTATAAACGATTACACGATGGAGAAATTACATTCGGTATGCAAAGTATTTTTGGAGCAATTAGAAATTAAATTCGTTTCCTCAAATGACGCACTTCATAACAGTACATAAAATGTGAGCATATTTAAATAATAAAATTCAAAGACATCAGGAACATATAATTGAATTTAAATAACATGCAGTATAATACCTTTTGTTGACATTTGCATGTAGTTGAATTGAATGTCATCAATGCGGCTTAATGTGCATATGGATGCCCGCCTTTGCAATTTTCTCTAATACTGATGCAATAATCTAGAATTTATTTAAACTGTTTGGTTATTGCTATCACCCCCACAACATCACCAACAACCACCACCATAACTCCGTTTAAGAGAGGTTTGATTTAACCCAAATTAAACTTTAACTCCAAATTAAACTATTAGATTGAGCAATTTGTTTTCATATTCATCATCAACGAAAGTGAAGTCATGGATTTTGGTGGTAATCAGATCTGGGTTTTATAAAGCATCGACAGAGTTCTTCGCAGGCGACAGTGGTGGCGGTTGAAGAAGGCGGCGGCGGTGGTGGTGACTGTTGAAGAAGGCGACGGTGGTGGTGACTGTTGAAGAAGGCAACTGTGGTGGTGGCTGTTAAAGAAGGCGGCGGCGGCGGTGGCTGTTGAAGAAGGCGATGGTTGTGTGTGTTTCTGTTCTAGGTTTGGAGAGACTTCACTCTGTTACAGTGAATAAGATAATAAATGGAAAGATAAAAAAAATAAATAATAAAATAAATAGGGAAAATTTGACTAAATGACCATTCTACCCTCATGTGCCTATCACATGACGAATTTTAACGGAGTTTTTAACAGACGTTGGGCTGTTAGACCCCCGGTGAAACTATTGCATACCATAGTGACCCCTCAAGGCGAAAAAAATTCTTTTGAACTCCGCTTGTAGTTTCGAACATAACACGGGGACCCCCCATGTAATTTTGTCAAGTATGATTTTGTATGTTTCGTCCCACGGATGGCGCCAATTGTTTGTACACTTTTTCGAGCTATCTTAAGATGTTTTAAGATTCGGTTGATCAGGTTGTATTTTCAAGTGATTAGAATGAGGTGAATGATGTTGAAAGGATTTGTTGGCGATTCTCCGAAGGTAGTGAGAATATCTCACTTTACGCCACCAAGGTTTGAGTGTGACATTGAAGTGTATTCAATGTGCGATGTTTTGTGATTGAGTGGAACTTGTCCATTCAGGGATCATGTTCCCCTTTTTCTAGCCTAACCGAGGTGCTTGCCTCTGGCTTCAATGCATTTGATCAAGCTCCAAAGTGGTTATGGAAGTGTTAGCAAACTTTCCCTTAGAAGGGTGGCAGAGCTACAGTAGCTAGGGGTTTTCACGGTCCGGTTTGGTCCGGTTTTGATTAAATCTCAAACCAAATCGGCGTTCACAGTTTTAGCATATATCAAACCAGAGCGGACCGAGTAATTTGTAGAATTGGACAGTTTGGTCCGGTTTGACCAGTTTGGCGGTTTCAATTTTTTTTTTTTTTTTTTTTTTTTTTTGTCTTTGTTATCCATAATATTAATTTGAAGTATTACTAGATAGTGAATAAAAAGAACTAGATATTGAATACTAAATTTGGTATACATGTAGAAATAAGTTGCATAGTGCTTATAAGGTTCCAACTTTCAACTAAGCGTAATTAGTAAATCAGATTGTAAAATTACCTTTATATCTTAGTGTGAAGCTTAATAAAAGAAGGGAAAAAACTATGTTCGGGACTGTTGTTATAACAAAATATCAAAGGATTGTTTTCAAGTGTTGTCCAAGTGCTCTGCATTTCATGATTGATGTTGTGTAAAGAGGCTTGTGTGTTAAAATCTAGCTGTGTGATTTGAGGACTACACTACTAACATGAAGAAACTGTGGGACGACATTTATTAGACTAGAAATATGTTGTTTGTGATTTTTAAATAAGTGATTACATACTTTGTGGTGGTTGTAAAACAAGGCCATACGAAGGTTTCTCACGAAGATAACCAGCAACGAAAGTGTCACGATAACCGAGATCGATGGACTGGACTCGATCACGAGTTTGATGGAAACGGTAACACTCCAGATAAAACGATATCCATGGCAAAGAAATCTATATCTTTTTAATAATAGCAGAGTTGAAAATCAGTCAAAAATCGAAATGGAACCTGAGAGTCCCTTCCGTCTTCACGTGATTAATTTTAACTCGACACAGGGTCGAGGTTCTTGAGCCACTCCTTTCTCCACATTTTGTCATAAGGTGAGGTGTGTGATTGTGACTAGGGATGGCAATGGCCACCCGATCCAATGGATATCCATCCGATTCACCCGCTTCGTGATGGATATGGATGAACCTAAATGGATATGGATACGGATATGGATGAATCTAAATTGATATGGATATGGACATGGATGAAAAGTTTCATCCATGGATATATCCATTAAAACCAGAAATACATATACAAATACATAAATATAGATATATGATTACATATTTACTATTAAAAATGCATTTAGCGTTAGATTTACATTTTGATTTCTAACCTATAATGAAATAACTATGATATATTACAATAAAACAAGTATATCTAACAAAATAAACATACAAATTACAAATTTAATTTTTGATAATGACGTTTAATAATGAATTTAACAAATTGTGTTCTATCTTCAAAAAATATTACACATTCTTGTGGATAAATTTTAGTTATTTCATGTTATATTAATTTTTACTATACGACATTGTTGTTTTCATCACATATTTGAAAATATTATAACATATTTTAACATCCAGTGGATATTCATTAACCCGCTTAATTCGTTGGATATGGATATGGATGGATGAACTGAAATTAAATAGATATGGATATGGATCAACAAACACTAAATGAATATGGATATGGATACGACCTCACCCGATTTATATCCGATCCGTTATCATCCCTAATTGTGACAGAAAACGCATGATAATCTTTAAGATGACTGTGAATCATCTTTGGAATAATCATGATTAGTTGGATTGATATAATTAAATTAATGAATCGTAATTTTTATTTTGTATTCCTTTTTATTTACTAATGAAGTAACTTTATTTTAATTTAATTTATTGTTGTTAATTTAATCATTAAAATTAAAATACAAAACAAAATCGAATTCTAACTTTACCTACCACTCACCCTCTACTTTTTCTGGATGTCCGATTCATCGGATATCCATCCAATCCGATTCATTTAAATGGCTATGGATGATTTAAATGGATGATAAATGGATATGTATATGGATGACGTGAAAAATTAGTGGATCGGGTATGGATGATAATTTCTCATCCATGGATATATCCATTTATCACCCGAAATACATATATAAATATAAATATATACATATTTACATAAATATATGTGTTTACATTTACATATCCTTATATAAGTATATTATAAACCAATAAAATGTTATCGAAAATATAGACTGTGAAATGTGAATAGTATTGAATTCGTATATCTTGTATATATTATATATCTTTGTTAAAAAATACTTTTATGATTTCATTTCATAATAGAAATATTTAAAAAAAAAAAACTTAATATCCAACGGACATTCATTTACCCGCTTCATCTAACGGATATGGATATGGATAGATAAATTATATTTAAACGGATATGAATATGGATATGAATTTTAAAAATTAAATAGATATGAATATAGGCTCATCTGATCCATATCCGATCCATTACGACCCCTAAGAATGACAGCTGACCTAGATCACAGCTCCTAGTGATCTAAGTAGTTCCAAGTTCATCGAATTCAGAACCTTGTTCCTATTGCATAATGAATATAAATAACTTAAAAAGTGTTTAGCCTAGTATCCAAGTTTACACATCGAGCAGTAAATCACTTGTTTATATATATACAAAAAAAAAAAAAAAAAAAAAAAAAAAAATAAAGCTAAAAATAGACTACAAACTTACACAAATGTATCGATATCGCTCACAAACCCATTTTCGTCCTAATGTCGCCTACAAACTTATAAAAAATGTGCCGATGTTAACATTTCGTTACCGGTTACCTGCTGAACCGGTAAACTTAATTATTTAACTTTTTTTATTCATTTTATATGTCCCGATGTCGTCCATATACTTTCAGTTGTGTCCCGATGTCGCCCATATACTTTCATTTCTGTTTCGATGTATCACCAACGTGTCATGACTACTTAGAAGCCACGTAATCAACCATTTTAGTTGACGGTTAAAAAAAGTATTTTGTAGGCGACACTAGGACAAAAATGAGTTTGTAGGTGACATCGGTACATTTGTGTAAGTTTGTAACCTATTTTTGACTTTAACCCTAATAAAAAAAACTTAATAACCTAAAACGCAATAGACAAGCAAAAACCTTAACATATACTCGTATTTTTCAGAAACTTCTAACAAAGAGTTCTTTCAAAGAAAGTAGTAAGAACTTGCGGGCATAGCCCAACGGTTCCCCCATGTACTTTGTGTCATGGAATAAGGAGAGGTCATGAGTTCGATCCTAAAAGATGACATGATTTTCTTTAAAACAATTGAACAGTTGTATACATTGACCATATAGGGAGGTTTTACCGGATTCGTTCACGGACCTCTACCCAGAAACACTGCCCGAAAGAATGTGAGAAACGTGCAAATGATGAGGGTAAATAAATGATATACTGATACCAAAAAAATCGCCGTTCAAAAAAAAAATAGTAATTTTAGAACACTGCCGAAACTTCCTTAAAAAGCCATTTGCAATATAAGATTGTAGAAAAAAGCAAGAGTGACGTAACACTTCGTTAGTAACTACTCCATAATATTTAATATTAATACATTATTTATTGATGTAAAAAAATATTTTTAGTCACACCAAATTTAATATTAACACATTATTTATTGATGTAAAAAAAACATTTTTAGTCACACCAAACCACAACCTTCTTTTTCTAAGTACCCAAGCCCCCACAACACTACACCAAGCCAAGGTCTGACCAATACCAAACCATCAGACCCCTACACTTAAAAACATCAAACAGGGTTGTGGGGGACACGAGCCTTCATAACGTAAGATCTATGTTGGGATGAGCTAACAAATCTAGAAACATATGAAGTTTAGTAGCTTATACAGAAAACGCTATTTAAAATGACCCCCCGTTAAAATAGATCAAGACAGCAGCTATTGCAGAGCCGTCGTTGCTTCAAAACTCAGCTAAAGCGAAAAGAAAAATGCCAATTCAATTATATAGACTACTTTTTAGATTCAAAACCAAAGAATAATCGAAAGGACATACTCTGCAAATTAAATGTTTGCCAATATTGTGTAAAATGAACTCTAAAAATCTAGTACGAAGTAGACCCAGGTGGATTCGAACCACCAACCTCCCATACGTTCATATGGGTACTCTTACCACTTTTGAGCTTATGGATCCATAACCTGATAAAGACCTTGCTAAATAGCTGTTTATAGACTATGGAGAAAAACTATGGTTACCCTAAGGTCCTGAGGCACCTCTTTGAAAATGAGCCGACTTTTAAGCACAAAAAAGTGCCATATACACATCATAAAAAAATTGATAGAAATAAAAAAAGAAAACTTAAAAAAAAACAATTTTTACCTTTTTTGAACTATAAGCGATGGAAATAAGAAACATCAATAAAATTTCAAAGACACGTACAAAAAGATGATTCAAAATTTTTCTTGTACACAATAGTGAAAACAAACGAAAGCCCCAACAAGCTAATAATAAACAAACAATAAAATAAATAAAAACGTTGGGAGGAAAATAATTTTAAAGCATATTTGGTGATATCATGTAGATAGCTCAAAATTCTACATGTGAAAGCGATGATAAAGACAAGTTATAAACACACTAAAACACAACTCAAAAATGTTGCAGGAAAATAATTTTATTTTAAAGCATATTTGGTCAGGGGTAGATTTCACGGCACAACACTTAAATATACGATCTAGATAATTTTTTTTTTTTTAACTAGTAATACTAGATAATGCAAATTTTTTGTATCACCCTTGAATAAGTCAGATTTTTTTTTAATCCTAAATCCATCACTGTATTTGATGTTAATGTATATATATCAAAAAGTGAATTTAAATTTCATTATATCCGATCACCCATCATCCACATACATGTCCACAGGGTGGGGGTCACCCTAATCACAACCTAACAAATACGAGTAATACTCCATTATCACTAGTATGAATACATATACAATCGCCACCGATCAGCTTGCTCCTAACCGTCCGTCAAATACCACCCGTCCGTCAAAACCACTATTGCAAAACACCCCGTCACGAGCCGTTGGCGAGCCCTACCCATCTCTAAGAAAACCGTCTGATATGACGGTCGTCAAAAATCAAAAAAACCAGAAAGTAAAATCAGTTAAATTTATCGCATTTTAAATTAAATTTTTTGTACTAAATTAACGGTGATAGCGATTATGGTACAAATTATTAATGCAAGCTTTTAGCTTTAAAATAAGTATACATCTATATACTTGTATATTTAAAAGTAACTTTGATAAAAGTCACACGTTTCGACCAACGCCTCGAACCCATCAACCTTTTTAGCTTTAAATCAAAACCGATAAAAAACAACGAATTTTAACAAGGCGCCGCCCCAGTTGAGAAACTTTTTCCCACACAAGTTTCCAATAAGATTTTACCTATTTTACCTGATCACAGTTACACAAAAACTAATACAACAGAAAACTATATAAAATGAAGTCACTTTTTATTTATACTCTATTTTTTTCCAATAAGACTATTTTTTATTTAATAGATATACCTATATACATATAGTGATAGGATAAGAGGAAAAAGTAACAAATCGTGAAAAGCGGTAGAAAACAAAATCCTTTTTTTTTTGTTTTTAGAAAAAACTTTGTTAACGAACATTATAGATCGGATGAAAATATGAACATTTAATAAAGATTTTGTGATAAATGTTTTTATTTTGACAAAAAATTTTAGATAATAGGGTTTATATATTATGGTTTAGATATCAACGTTTATAGGATAGGATTTAGATAAAGTTTAAAAATTTAGGGTTTTAGGATTTAGATTTAGAGTTTAAATTTAGATTTGAGTTTTTGACACAACATTTTAGAATTTAGGGTTCAGGTTGTCTGATCGTTTTCCCGCCTAAATAGTAACATTCACCAGTGTTTTTTCTAAATGTTATATTTTCCAATCAGATTTACCTTCACCCTACTTGATATTTGACACAAAATTAACATTAACACAACCGTCTAAAAATGTGAGAAACTGACACGATTAAAGAATGTGACCTAATTTTCAGGCTGCCCAATCCCAGATAACTTCCAAACATTAGATAACACACTACTTACATTTAAACATTACAACAGAACTAGCTCAAAACTACGGAGTATGAACAAGACTATACATTTGACATCTGATTAAATAGTTAACATAAACAATATGATATATTACATTAAAAAAAACCACCAAAGAGGCGTTATTAAACATCAACAGTAAAATCTAAAAAGGAACACACAAACTAGAATCAAGCAAGAAACAATAATTATCTTTGTCGAGATTATTTTGGATAACATTTGCAAATACTTTATATATAATTACTAATAGTATGAATAATAATAATATAATAATAATCAACAATAATAACGATATATGTATTGATCTTGATGTGGTTTGATAATGAATTGTAAATGCGCACTTGATGTAGTTTAATAAAGATATATGCTAACTGATGCGATCATGGATGTAGTTTGATAATGTAATGAATTGTAAATATCGATGAAATAATAGAGATTGTCGTTTATACCTGTCAGACGGTGCCATTTTAGAATTCTGAAATTGCTGGTGATTGTTGTAACTATCACTACCATTCATCGGGTATTTTTCGAAACACTTGAGACGAATTTGATATCAAGCGCTTTCAGCAGCTAATTGGAGGATTTAAATCTGTGCAAAATTAAAAAAAAAAGCCGGAAAGGAAGGAGAAAAAAGAACACACAATGAAGAGAGAGCCGGGCAAACCCCCGTGCCATCTCCCTTCAAACAACCAAAAAATTATCTTTATTAGACTTTTGACCTGCCACGCAAGCGCACCTGACGTGGCAAAGGTCGACAGCTCACAAATTCAATAATTAAAACTCACAACAATAGAGTCGCCTACCGTTCAACTAATCTCTTCACATATCTTTCGTTACATCTACAATTTTTATATCATCCGAACCATCACAAACACGACACGTCAGCGCTTTTAACATCTCATAACCTGATTTTTAATTTTAGGATTTACTTCCTCCATCGACTATCTGACGTCTGCAACGTCACGCCGCTTCAATCAATCATCAACGAATAAACCATCGTAGATGTCTGAGACGTGTCTTCAATATATATGAACCCGAAACACGACCTAGCGAACGTTGATAATTTAGATCAGATCGAACTATATATATGAAATCAAATTACATATAAAAATAAAGAACATACCTCATCTATATCAAACGGTAAAACGGAATGTGATTCCGATGAGGAAAACGATCGTCTGGGAACGAATTGACGAAACAAGATGAAATCATGTTCAGATTGTAGATCGGAGACCGATCTATTTACATATGTGATTGTAGTCGGAAGAAATTGAGACGATTTGAGTAGATCTGAAAAAGTAAGTACGCGAAACCTGTTTTGGGGAAGAAGAAGAAGGAATGAAAAAGGTACGGGAAATGAAGAATGAGACGATATGGGTTATTTATTGACCCTAAGATATGATCCAACGGTGAAGATTTAGATTGCGTAACGGATTTTTTCAACTATGGCGTAATTGGCGGAGAAAATAAAGGTGGGAAGTTTCCAGATGCTGGGTCTTGATTGACTTGTAAAAACGTGGCTGGACATGCGTTTAATTCGCAAATATCTTGTGTGAAATAACTATAAGGTCCTCTATGTTAAATTAAAATTATATTATATTTATATTCTTAAATCTCTCCCGACCATCACACATTATTTTCTTTCACATCAACGTCACATTAACATCTCCTCAAATTTGTTCTTATTACAAAACATTGATTAAACCATTGTCGTTAACCTTCACAAAAACCAATATACACATTGTATTGCTTAAATAAATGGTTAAAGCTACAAATAGGCTATATATTTTTTTCAAATGTTCCGTTGTAAGATATATACCCATTTTCCTCTCACTGTCGGCTATATACTTTCAGAAAGTGTTACCATGTTAACAACTAGTTACCAGTTCCCAGTACAACCGGTCAAAATAATTACGTGTATTTTTTTTGTTTTTGTGGACTAAATTTAATTAAAGATTAAAGCTATAAATCGGCTATATAGTTTCTCTTTTGTTGCAATGTAAGCAATATAGTTTTTTGTGTTTCAATGCAGGCTATATAGTTTCTTTTTTTAAGGGTAACACGGACTAAATATGATGACACGTCATCAACTTTTTTGGTTGAAGGTTAAAAAGGTATAAATGTTCAAATTAATACACTTTTTGAAAGTGTATAGCCGACAATAAAAAAAAATAGGTATATATTCTACATCGGGATATTTGAGAAAGTATATAGTCTATTTATAGTTTTAAGCCTTAAATAAATTACATCATAAGTATTAAGTATTAAAGTTAAAAGTACAACAAATATCTGTCATCGTCCTCAAATGTGTTTAAAAAGCACGAAGTGCAGCCCGAAATGTTGAGAACCAGGTGAGCAGGGCCGTCTCAATGATTTTGCGGGCATGTTCGAAACATACAAACAGGATCCCTATGTATAAATGCACGTACGTATAACGTACGGTTGAATGCCTGAATTCATATATGGTTCAGTTGGGCCAATTAAAATGATTTGTGTCAATATCATTTTTATTATACATTGAGATTAACTAATGAGCCAAACAATAATAAATTATCTTGTTTAAACTCGTAATCTGTAAACTAGCTAATTACGATTTAATTTTTTTATGTTAATAATATGCCGCTACTGTATATATAAGCATTATTATTTTTCAAAATTCGGGGTCTCTATAAAATTTGGGGCACTGTTCGGTTGCAAACTCTGTACATGTACCGAAGACAGTATCCTCTCAGGACATGTAAGGATGAGTGGAGCTCGATAAACGTTGACACAACTCTTAGAGTACAATAGCTAATATTTAAAGAGTTTAAATTTAACAAGTTCATAAACTTTATTTTCTATAATTTTTTCTTAAGTCAAAATTTAATTTTAATGTCCTTATTAAAAAACTAAGCTTTAAGGAAAAAACTAAGTAGTTTAAAAAATAAGTTGTAAACTTATTCAATAATAAATAACTTAACTATCATTATATGGTTATATAGCATGGGTTTGATGGTCTTTTATGTCAATTCACGTGTTTAGATTCAAGTTTAACTATGTTATGTCAAACTGTAATGAAAAATAACCTCTGACTGAATTTCTAACTTTAGATATAAAAATAAATAAATAAATATATGTTCTAGTTATAAATTTCAGCTCCAGTAATAAGTTACACCTCCGTCTAGATACTTTTTGCTTTAACTATATGACAATTTCATCAAACATAATCTTTTTAAAAATGATTTTTTACTTTCACAGTTGAAAATTAAATATTAAATATTTAATTTATACTCAACTTGAACTTGAAAGGACTAGGTATTCAAAGTCGTTTCGAAGACCTCATACAACCTTATAAGTATAGATGGTAATAAAGCATCATATCGCATTCATATTTAGTTATTTACTCAATTTTGTACCCCATATTTATATATAATCATATCTATTAACTTCAGTTCATCCATCTATATCCATATCTAATGGATTAATGAGTTAAAAGATATATGTTAAATATGTAAGATCGTGAAATTTTAGCAGTCAGGTGCGGCACACCTGTGTCTGAAAATTTGTTTTGGGTTGTTTTGTTAAGATTGCAACTTATGGGTGTTAAGTGTAAATGTGCATGGACGGGTTCAAAACCCCACACCTGATCTGGAAACTTCATTTTTCACCTCTTTGGGTTCTTGAGAGCTCCCCATTGTTAATGAGATAAAGCTTTAGAGAGAGAAAGCTAGATTTTTGAAGAAGGTGTCAAAGATCCACCCAAATTAGTGTGTATTCCTTGTGTTCCAGCTTCCAGGCTTCTTGAGTTAGGGTTTGAGTGGTTGATTAGTCATAAACCCCATTTCTTGTGAAAATTAGGGGTTTGGGTGGCGTGTAAACCCTAATTATGTTGGTTTTAGGTCTTATGATGAATTTAGGGGTGTTGCTCTTTGAATTGGATGTTTTCTTGTTAATAAACAAGTAATATTTGATTTAGAAGTTCTTAGAGGTTGTTTTGTGTGTTAAAACTAAAGATTGACTTGATTTGGTGTCAAACTAGTGTTGGGTCATGAAACAACCCGAATCTATTTATCAAAAATGAAGCACTATTTTTTATTATAAGTTGGTTCCCATTAAAGCGTTCATAATACATAATTTCCAACTATGTTTTAACCAAAAACATAATATCATAACGATACGTTTAACAATTTATATTGACCCTTGGTACACAAATGACACACTACAAAAGCATTTGTAATAATGACCCAATCACACAAAATACGGGTTAATACTCAATAACTCAACCCGATAGCAAGAGCATAATCCCGAGGACTACCAAATCCCCAATCCGCGCCCAAATATCCAAAAGCTACCCCATCGAGCCCAAGCATTCCTACGCATCTAGTCTAACAACTAGCTAGCTTCACAATCACAATACCTGTAAAAAGGTAAACAACGAGAGGGGTAAGCATAAAGCTTAGTGAATGCAATAATTATACATATACATATATAATCTATTTACTTGCAAACACTTACACAATACCGCATACGAGCTAGCAATTTAACAACCATGCAATCACAATGCATAAACCAAATATCCACAATTCACAATAAGCTAGCATCACCAATAGAATATATCCATCACAATATAAAATGCTAAATAAATAACACACACAATATGGTTAACCATACCAACGCTATGGTGCTACCGGCTCTTTGGTTCACACAATACGTCACATGCTATGGCGCTACCGGCTCTTTGGTTCACGCCACTACGCATAGTCATGATGCTATCGGCTCTTTGGTTCACATCATAACACTGACTCGTACTCACGCTAAGGTGCTACCGGCTCTTTGGTTCACACCCTAACAACTCATGCTATAGTGCTACTGGCTCTTTGGTTCACACTATAACACACATGCCATGATGCTATCGGCTCTTTGGTTCACATCATAGCACCCGTTCGCACATGCTATGGTACTACCGGCTCTTTGGTTCATACCATAACACACAAATAAATACACTATATACATACACGTATAATTATTCCACTCACCTTGAAATGCCCGCATCCGTCCTCAAATTCGAGCAAGTAACACCTATATCACACATAGGCACAATATACACATAAATATACATTCTCTAAAAGAGAATCTGACACAAACATCCCTTAGCCGAGGGATCACACCTTGCTCGCCAAAACCCTCCCATTTAACACTTAATAGACACAACCAATTACCACTTCAGGTGGTAATTCAAACCCACTCTACAAAGTACAATTTAACCCAAATTATACTTGACACCAATTAGACCAACCTAGGTCTTAACTCTAGATTACTACTTAGGTAGTGATCATTTCAAAAAGTCATATACACCAAAACCACAACACGTGCAATATTGACTCATATTGCAGTTGACCACGTTTGACTTATGTTAAAGTATCATTTCAGCCCAAAATTACTTCTCACAAGTAATTATATCCAAAATCGTCATTTAACACTTAACACAAGTGTTTAAATATTTATTTGACCAAAACTAGTGTCATCATCAACTTTGACCCAATTCAAGTTACCTATTTTGACACAAGTCACAAAAACGCCCATAATCACTAACAACTAGTGATTATATTTTCAAAACACCAATTAACACCTAAACTAAGTATTTAGATACTTGATTCACCAAAACTTGACTCAAATCTTAGTTTGACACTAAATCAAAGTCAACACCTATTTTGACCAACAACATGTTCTTAAAAACATCAAATTTACACACACACTTTCAATCTAGTGATTAGCACCTGAAACCATGACCAAATTTGTCATCTAACCCTAAACCCACAATCATTAGGTTTACATACACTAACAATACTCAAAAACCCCAAATTTCACAAGAAATGGGGTTTATAACCCTAATTAGCGCAAACCCTAACTCCACATCAAAATAAAAGTAAATAAAAATCGGATCTAGGGTTTACCTCAACTCCAAAACCGAGTAGTAGCTAGAAACATCAAGGAGAACCAAGACCCGCTTTCAATTGGGCAAAAATCACCATCTTCATCACCCACTCAAGTTTCCTCTCTCTAGAAACCTTCTTTCTCTCTCTCTCTCTCTCTCTCTATTTCTCTCTCTCTCTCTTTAAGGTTTGGTTGGTGAAAATGAGGATAAGAATGAGATCAAGATTTGATCTCCACCCATAAATACGTCCACATGTGAAATGACCAAAGTGCCCTCATCAATTTTATAAAATAACAAAAAAATAACAAAAGTCCCGTTGTGGACCGCCGGTCCAAAGTGGACCGTCGGTCCACTTCTGACCTGTTGACAAAAAGACCTTGTGCTGGACCGTCGGGCCAATCTGGACCGTCGGTCCACCCAGCCTTTGGAAATTTGAGTGTTACAACTCTCCCCCACTTAAAATGGATCACGTCCCCGTGATTCGCACCACACACCAATATGCAAGTAATCTAATACCCGCACACCTGCCATCCGCAACTCGGAACCAAATTCAACGATCCTACAAGCACATCTAAAATTTTCGAAGTCGAAAACACCCATAGAACTCACCATACATTACCATAAGCTCAAACTCACCGAGTACTTTTGCTACCACCGGCAGTACACCGTACTTCCAACGACCGAATCGTTTGTTCATGGAACACGGAAAACACCATGTAACCCTATATGTTTCTCTCATATTTCGACCCCGCAACCAACCACGTTCAATTCTGAGTCATCTATTATGATCCACTAGGTTCACCACGATGTGAACCGAGCCTTGCATTAATCCAAATCGAGAAGGATTCATGCCGTGATAATATTCCGCACTCCAACGACTCATTTACGCACTACTCAACCGGTCGCACATCCGCTTATGTTTAAGCATTGATCTTCCACAACTACCACTGATAGATCAAAATTTGACAAGTCGATACCAAAGGACAACCGACACGCTCCTCCAATGAGCACTTCTTATGGTGGCACCCCAATACTTAGCACAAGGCTACCATCGTAATGGGATTTCACTTATGGAAATAAGCCATACCAACACCGGTCAATCAAGAATGTTCCCTAATTCGAGAACTAACTTCCCCTGTCACCACAATCGAATTATTCCTTCAACAAAGAAATTTATGTATCACCAAATAATCATTCCAGGAACGTTACCATTCCCTTTAATCGATCCGCACACGATCATCCGTCCATGAATTAATCCAGGATGACAATAATACACCACGAGCTAGACTATACATCAACACTCGACATAGAGTTTCTCCACTAAACCCCACAACACAACCACACAAGACGGCTTCCTAGTACTAGCTTGGAAAACTATTCATATACTAGAATTTCGTCCACGGCGAATTATTATCACAACAAATTTCGCACTTCGCCACACGACCCACAAAATATCCACCAATGCCTGGTGAATCCTCTTGACTAGACCGTCCTTTAAAATTTTAATGCAACCAACGGGTCGCATAAATAGGGAACACACCCTCGTAAGCAAACAACATCCACGTATCTCTATGTGAGACAATCGAAACCGACACTCCATGCCTCATAATCGCCTATAAAGTAGAATAATCCACTGGCGATCTCCACGATCATGTTTCCCGATAGGGAAAATACAGTATTCACCACAATATCAACTCGTACACACTCAATACTAATATCCGAGTTTCATAACAACCGAGATTTATATTACGAGAGCACCCACAACGACAGATTCATTCTCTCATTATGGGATCTTATGTGTTCTCATTAAGTCTCGTACCGTCCCTTGGTACCTCACAACCACCTTACATAAGAAGACCTACACTTCACTCAATCCCATCATCACAAACTCCACGCATAACATTCCAGAGTCGTAACTCACAATCGTAACGTACGATTTCTAGTCGACATCCATAACCCGTCACTCTTCCTTATTAGGAACTCCTATAACACCCCGTTAAAATCCATTAACGGAATGTTAACTCTGGTCTCAGTGCTCGGCTTGACTTCTGTAGTGACCCGAACTTTTCCATGTTTATATATATTAATTGAGATTGATATTTACATGATTAAATGTTTCCAACATGTTAAGCAATCAAACTTGTTAAGATTTGATTAATTGAAATATGTTTCATATAGACAATTGACCACCCAAGTTGACCGGCGATTCACGAACGTTAAAACTTGTAAAAATGACATGACGATATATATATGGATATACATATGGTTAACATGAGATTATGATAAGTAAGTATCTCCATAAGTATATTAACATTGAGTTATATACATATAAACAAGACTACTAACTTAAGGATTTCGAAACGAGACATATATGTAACGATTATCGTTGTAACGACATTTAAATGTATATATATCATATTAAGATATATTAATATATCATAATATCATGATAATATAATAATTTAACATCTCATTAGATATAATAAACAATGGGTTAACAACATTAATTGAGATCGTTAACTTAAAGGTTTCAAAACAACACTTACATGTAACGACTAACGATGACTTACCGACTCAGTTAAAATGTATATACATGTAGTGTATTTAGATGTATTAAAATACTTTTGGAAGACTTCAAGACATATATCAAAACACTCATACTTAATGAAAATGGTTACAGTTACTTTTCCATTCTTTTCTTTCATCAAGAATTCTAGTCGTATTCTTACCCGTATTATACACAGCTTTAAAACGTACTTACTATGAGTATATACCAATAGGAACTAGCATGGGATTCCACTCTTGATTATGTCATGTATGAGTAATCAATTTTAACTTCTACCATGAGCTAGTCAACTAACTAGAACTCCTTTTAACCCCACTCACCACTCACCAATTACCACTCATCATTCACTCCATTTCACTTCCAATTCTCTTTCTAATTCTCTCTCAACACACACACACTATTATGAACGTATTTTTCCAGTAGTTAATCATCATCTTCATCAAAAATCACTTCAAGAATCAAGCTATAATCATCATAGGAAGAACACTTCAAGAACACTTCAAAAATCCCTTCAAGTTTACTAATTTACTTCCAAGCTTTCTAATCCATTCCAAGTAATCATCTAAGATCAAGAAACCTTTGTTATATACAGTAGGTTATCTTTCTTATTCAATGTAATATTCATATTCAAACTTTGATTCAATTTCTATAACTATAAACTATCTTAATTCGAGTAAAAATCTTACTTGAACTTGTTTTTGTGTCATGATCCTACTTCAAGAACTTTCAAGCCATCCAAGATCCTTTGAAGCTAGATCATTTCTTGTCACTTCCAGTAGATTTACCTACTAAACTTGAGGTAGTAATGATGTTCATAACATCATTCGATTCATATATATAAAACTATCTTATTCGAAGGTTTAAACTCGTAATCACTAGAACATAGTTTAGTTAATTCTAAACTTGTTCGCAAACAAAAGTTAATCCTTCTAACTTGACTTTTAAAATTAACTACACACATGTTCTATATCTATATGATATGCTAACTTAATGATTTAAAACCTGGAAACAGGAAAAACACCGTAAAATCGGATTTACGCCGTCGTAGTAACACCGCGGGCTGTTTTGGGTTAGTTAATTAAAAACAATGATAAACTTTGGTTCAAAAGTTGTTATTCTGAGAAAATGATTTTTATTATGAACATGAAACTATATCCAAAAATTATGGTTAAACTCAAAGTGGAAGTATGTTTTCTAAAATGGTCATCTAGACGTCGTTCTTTCGACTGAAATGACTACCTTTACAAAAATGACTTGCAACTTATTTTCCCGACTATAAACCTATACTTTTTCTGTTTAGATTCATAAAATAGAGTTCAATATGAAACCATAGCAATTTGATTCACTCAAAACGGATTTAAAATGAAGAAGTTATGGGTAAAACAAGATTGGATAATTTTTCTCATTTTAGCTACGTGAAAATTGGTAACAAATCTATTCCAACCATAACTTAATCAACTTGTATTGTATATTATGTAATCTTGAGATACCATAGACACGTATACAATGTTTCGACCTATCATGTCGACACTTCTATATATATTTCGGAACAACCATAGACACTCTATATGTGAATGTTGGAGTTAGCTATACAGGGTTGAGGTTGATTCCAAAATATATATAGTTTGAGTTGTGATCAATACTGAGATACGTATACACTGGGTCATGGATTGATTCAAGATAATATTTATCGATTTATTTCTGTACATCTAACTGTGGACAACTAGTTGTAGGTTACTAACGAGGACAGCTGACTTAATAAACTTAAAACATCAAAATATATTAAAAGTGTTGTAAATATATTTTAAACATACTTTGATATATATGTATATATTGTTATAGGTTCGTGAATCAACCAGTGGCCAAGTCTTACTTCCCGACGAAGTAAAAATCTGTGAAAGTGAGTTATAGTCCCACTTTTAAAATCTAATATTTTTGGGATGAGAATACATGCAGGTTTTATAAATGATTTACAAAACAGACACAAGTACGTGAAACTACATTCTATGGTTGAATTATCGAAATCGAATATGCCCCTTTTTATTAAGTCTGGTAATCTAAGAATTAGGGAACAGACACCCTAATTGACGTGAATCCTAAAGATAGATCTATTGGGCCTAACAAACCCCATCCAAAGTACCGGATGCTTTAGTACTTCGAAATTTATATCATATCCGAAGGGTGTCCCGGAATGATGGGGATATTCTTATATATGTGCATCTTGTTAATGTCGGTTACCAGGTGTTCACCATATGAATGATTTTTATCTCTATGTATGGGATGTGTATTGAAATATGAAATCTTGTGGTCTATTATTACGATTTGATATATATAGGTTAAACCTATAACTCACCAACATTTTTGTTGACGTTTAAAGCATGTTTATTCTCAGGTGAATACTAAGAGCTTCCACTGTTGCATACTAAAATAAGGACAAGATTTGGAGTCCATGTTTGTATGACATTGTGTAAAAACTGCATTCAAGAAACTGATTTCGATGTAACATATTTGTATTGTAAACCATTATGTAATGGTCGTGTGTAAACAGGATATTTTAGATTATCATTATTTGATAATCTACGTAAAGCTTTTTAAACCTTTATTTATGAAATAAAGGTTATGGTTTGTTTTAAAAATGAATGCAGTCTTTGAAAAACGTCTCATATAGAGGTCAAAACCTCGCAACGAAATCAATTAATATGGAACGTTTTTAATCAATAAGAACGGGACATTTCAGTTGGTATCCGAGCGTTGGTCTTAGAGAACCAGAAAATTTGCATTAGTGTGTCTTATCAAGTTTGTTCGGATGCATTAGTGAGTCTGGACTTCGACCGTGTTTTCTTTAAAAATGATTGCTTAACATTTTTGTTGGAAACTATATATTTTTAACATATGAATATTATGTGATATATTAATCTCTTAACGTGTTTGATATTATGTGATAGATGTCTACCCCTAGAACAAGTCCCATTGACTCACCTAATAATAATGAAGAGTCAAATGTAAATTGGAATGATTCGTGGACTGATTCACAAGTTCCCGAAGAGGAACCGGAAGAAGAGTCGGAACCGGAAAAAGAATCGGAACCGGAAGAAGAATCGGAATCGGAAGAAGAAATAGAACCGGTGGGGGAAATAATAAAACGGTTAAGTAAAAGAGAATCCTCAACCAACCGACCAAGGTTAATTATGGTCAATGGTGTTTCCGCCAAGGAAGCAAAATATTGGGAGGATTACCAATTCTCCGATGAATCGGATTCCGACTAGAATTCTGATGATGTTATAGAAATTACCCCAACTAAATTTAACAAGGCAAAAGAAAATAATAAGGGAAAGGGCATAAAAATAGAGAAATCTAATTCCAACCCCGATGAACTTTATATGTATCGTCAATCCCCGAAGTCCTTAAGTTGTATCAATGACCCGGGAACCTCTAAACCACCAGGTTTTTCTAAACCAATGTGGACAACGACGGCTCGTATTAGGGGAACATCATATATCCCTAGAAACTTGGCAAAATGAACCAAAATCGAACAAGAAGAAACGAGCGAGTCGGAATAAGATAGTTGTATTCGTGTGGTGTAATATATGTAATATAGTGTGCTTATGCTTTATGATATATGTAAAAATTGCTTGTATTGATAAGTATTTTTTTAATGAATCTAACTCTTGTCTATTTTACAGTATAAAAACACAAAATGGATAGACAACCCAATATTTTAAGAGACCTACCCGGAGACATGATTGATGAAATCTTGTCTAGAGTCGGTCAGAATTCCTCGGCACAACTATTTAAGGCGAGATCAGTTTGTAAGACATTCGAAGAACGTTCCAAGAATGCCTTGGTTTATAAAAGGCTTTCGTTCGAAAGATGGGGGATATCACATTGGGAAATCCATAAGTTACGATGTGTTTACTTTGACGCATATATTGCGGGGAACCCAAATGCTATTTTACGCAACGGGTTAGGAAATTATTTTGACTCAGTATATCCGAATATAGGACTTCGTGATTTAGAAAAAGCGGCTAACATGCAACATAAAGAAGCATGTTATGCTTACGGGTTAGTAATGTTCGCTTCTCACCAAAGTGAGAATAAGAACATCGGGCTACAACTATTAAACAAAACGTTCCCACAAGTGACGGAGTCGGTAATTGGGGTAAGAAATGAGGTTTTTAGGTTATTACGAGACTGTTGGTCATTACGTAACCCTCGTCCCTTTGACGACGTTACAACACGCTGTTTTATCAACGGCCATAACGGTTATGTTCCACAAGACCAAGGATGGGAAGTAGTCCTAGTAAAACCAGAATGCATAACTTGTTTCTGGACGTATGAATTACGTGTCTTTATTGCCTTTGCTGAACGACTTGTGTACTAGCTAGAATTATCTTCACAACTATCTTGTATCAAAGTTATTGTGTGCTATATTTCATGCTTTATGTAAAATAAGCGGTATTGTAAGTTCGTAAAATATTGTATAAAAGTTTGAACGCGAAATATTATTACAATCAGTTTTTCATATAGAATTGTAGTAGTTGAATTGTATATTAGCTACTAAGTATGAACTTAACGGGTAGGTACTACCCGAATTTAAACTTATAAAACGCTAATATGAAGAAAAAAGCTTTTATAAATGAGTTCATATTATGCTACGAAATACTATTAACTACTCTTAATATTCTGTATGATTAACTTGTTCCATTTGACTATTTTGAAGGAAATGGCACCGACTACTCGACACACCGTGAATATGAATGAAGAGGAATTCCGTACTTTTCTAGCTTCAAACATAGCCGCAGTACAGGCTGCGCTACATACCAACAATAACCTTGGATCTGGCAGTACAGGAAATCGTGTAGGATGCACCTACAAAGAATTCACTGCCTGCAAACCTTTGGAATTTGATGGAACCGAAGGACCGATCGGATTGAAACGGTGGACCGAGAAGGTCGAATCGGTGTTTGCCATAAGTAAGTGTACTGAAGAAGACAAAGTGAAGTACGCTACGCATACCTTCACAGGTTCTGCGTTAACATGGTGGAATACCTATCTAGAGCAAGTGGGACAAGATGATGCGTACGCACTACCGTGGTCAGCATTCAAGCACTTGATGAACGAGAAGTACCGTCCCAAAACCGAGGTCAATAAGCTCAAGACAGAACTTAGAGGGTTACGAACCCAAGGATTTGATATTACCACGTACGAAAGACGATTCACAGAATTGTGCCTATTGTGTCCGGGAGCATTCGAAGATGAGGAAGAGAAGATCGACGCGTTTGTGAAAGGATTACCGGAAAGAATCCAAGAAGATATAAGTTCACACGAGCCCGCCTCCATACAACAGGCATGTAGAATGGCTCACAAACTAGTGAACCAGATTGAAGAAAGAATTAAAGAACAGACTGCTGAAGAGGCCAATGTGAAGCAAGTCAAAAGAAAGTGGGAGAAAACGGTGATAAGAAACACCAATACAACAACAACAGCAATTACAACAATAATCGCAACAATTATCCCAACAATCGCAACATCAATCGCAACTACAACAAACGGCCCAACAACAACAACAACAACAACAACAACAACAACTACAACAATCATCCCAACAACAATAATAACCGCAACAACAACAACAATCAGAAGCAGCTATGCCAAAGGTGTGAAAAGTATCACTCGGGGTTCTGCACCAAATTTTGCAACAAGTGTAAAAGAAATGGTCATAGCGCGGCGAAGTGTGAGGTCTACGGACCAGGGGTTAATAGAACGAAAGGAACAAATGGTGTCGGAACGAGTAATGGCGGAGCAAGTAGTGTCGGAGCAAGTTATGCCAATGTAGTTTGTTATAAATGTGGAAAACCGGGCCACATTATTAAAAATTGCCCGAACCAGGAGAACACGAATGGACAAGGTCGCGGAAGAGTTTTCAATATTAATGCGGCAGAGGTACAGGAAGACCCGGAGCTTGTTACGGGTACGTTTCTTATTGACAATAAATCTGCTTACGTTTTATTTGATTCGGGTGCAGATAGAAGCTATATGAGTAGAGATTTTTGTGCTAAATTAAGTTGTCCATTAACGCCTTTGGATAGTAAATTTTTACTCGAATTAGCAAATGGTAAATTAATTTCAGCAGATAATATATGTCGGAATCGAGAAATTAAACTGGTTAGCGAAACATTTAAGATTGATTTGATACCAGTAGAGTTAGGGAGTTTTGATGTGATAATCGGTATGGACTGGTTGAAAGAAGTGAAAGCAGAGATCGTTTGTTACAAAAATGCAATTCACATTATACGAGAAAAAGGAAAACCCTTAATGGTGTACGGAGAAAAGGGCAACACGAAGCTACATATTATTAGTAATTTGAAGGCACAAAAACTAATAAGAAAAGGTTGCTATGCTGTTCTAGCACACGTCGAGAAAGTACAAACTGAAGAAAAGAGCATCAATGATGTTCCCATTGCAAAAGAATTTCCCGATGTATTTCCGAAAGAATTACCGGGATTACCCCCACAACGATCCGCTGAATTTCAAATAGATCTTGTACCAGGAGCTGCACCAATAGCTCGTGCTCCTTACAGACTCGCACCCAGCAAGATGAAAGAACTGCAAAGCCAATTACAAGAACTTTTAGAGCGTGGTTTCATTCGACCAAGCACATCACCGTGGGGAGCTCCTGTTTTGTTTGTCAAGAAGAAAGATGGTACATTCAGGTTGTGTATCGACTACCGAGAGTTGAACAAACTTACCATCAAGAACCGCTACCCACTACCAAGAATCGACGACTTATTTGATCAACTACAAGGCTCGTCTGTTTATTCAAAGATTGACTTACGTTCCGGGTATCATCAAATGCGGGTGAAAGAAGATGATATTCCAAAGACTGCTTTCAGAACACGTTACGGTCATTACGAGTTTATGGTCATGCCGTTTGGTTTAACTAATGCACCAGCTGTGTTCATGGACCTTATGAACCGAGTGTGTGGACCATACCTTGACAAGTTTGTCATTGTTTTCATTGATGACATACTTATTTACTCAAAGAATGACCAAGAACACGGTGAACATTTGAGAAAGGTGTTAGAAGTATTGAGGAAGGAAGAATTGTACGCTAAGTTTTCAAAGTGTGCATTTTGGTTGGAAGAAGTTCAATTCCTCGGTCACATAGTGAGCAAAGAAGGTATTAAGGTGGATCCGGCAAAGATAGAAACTGTTGAAAAGTGGGAAACCCCAAAAACTCCGAAACACATACGCCAGTTTTTAGGACTAGCTGGTTACTACAGAAGGTTCATCCAAGACTTTTCCAGAATAGCAAAACCCTTGACTGCATTAACGCATAAAGGGAAGAAATTTGAATGGAATGATGAACAAGAGAAAGCGTTTCAGTTATTGAAGAAAAAGCTAACTACGGCACCTATATTGTCATTGCCTGAAGGGAATGATGATTTTGTGATTTATTGTGACGCATCAAAGCAAGGTCTCGGTTGTGTATTAATGCAATGAACGAAGGTGATTGCTTATGCGTCTAGACAATTGAAGATACACGAACAAAATTATACGACGCATGATTTGGAATTAGGCGCGGTTGTTTTTGCATTAAAGACTTGGAGGCACTACTTATATGGGGTCAAAAGTATTATATATACCGACCACAAAAGTCTTCAACACATATTAAATCAGAAACAACTGAATATGAGGCAGCGTAGGTGGATTGAATTATTGAATGATTACGACTTTGAGATTCGTTACCACCCGGGGAAGGCAAATGTGGTAGCCGATGCCTTGAGCAGGAAGGACAGAGAACCCATTCGAGTAAAATCTATGAATATAATGATTCATAATAACCTTACTACTCAAATAAAGGAGGCGCAACAAGGAGTTTTAAAAGAGGGAAATTTAAAGGATGAAATACCCAAAGGATCGGAGAAACATCTTAATATTCGGGAAGACGGAACCCGGTATAGGGCTGAAAGGATTTGGGTACCAAAATTTGGAGATATGAGAGAAATGGTACTTAGAGAAGCTCATAAAACCAGATACTCAATACATCCTGGAACGGGGAAGATGTACAAGGATCTCAGGAAATATTTTTGGTGGCCGGGTATGAAAGCCGATGTTGCTAAATACGTAGGAGAATGTTTGACGTGTTCTAAGGTCAAAGCTGAGCATCATAAACCATCAGGTCTACTTCAATAACCCGAAATCCCTGAATGGAAATGGGAAAACATTACCATGGATTTCATCACTAAATTGCCAAGGACTGCAAGTGGTTTTGATACTATTTGGGTAATAGTTGATCGTCTCACCAAATCAGCACATTTCCTGCCAATAAGAGAAGATGACAAGATGGAGAAGTTAGCACGACTGTATTTGAAGGAAGTCATCTCCAGACATGGAATACCAATCTCTATTATCTCTGATAGGGATGGCAGATTTATTTCAAGATTCTGGCAGACATTACAGCAAGCATTAGGAACTCGTCTAGACATGAGTACTGCCTATCATCCACAAACTGATGGGCAGAACGAAAGGACGATACAAACGCTTGAAGACATGCTACGAGCATGTGTTATTGATTTCGGAAACAGTTGGGATCGACATCTACCATTAGCAGAATTTTCCTACAACAACAGCTACCATTCAAGCATTGAGATGGTGCCGTTTGAAGCACTTTATGGTAGAAAGTGCAGGTCTCCGATTTGTTGGAGTGAAGTGTGAAAGGACCCGTCCTAATCCATCCGGACGAAGTCCATAATGATTATAAACGATTCACAACAGTTGATTACATCGCGAGGTATTTGACCTCTATATGATACATTTTACAAACATTACATTCGTTTTTGAAAAGACAATCTTTCATTACAACCAAAGTTGACGGCATGCATACCATTTTATAATATATCTAACTATAACTGATTTAATAATAATCTTGATGATCTCAACGACTCGAATGCAACGTTTTTTTTTTAAATATGTCATGAATGACTCCAAGTAATATCTCTAATATGAGCAAATGCACAGCGGAAGATTTCTTTCGTACCTGAGAATAAACATGCTTTAAAGTGTCAACCAAAAGATTGGTGAGTTCATTAGTTTAACTTAAACAATCGTTTCCATCATTTTAATAGACAACAAGATTTCAGATTTCTATTTCTCATAAACATACGTCCCATGCATAGAGATAAAAATATCATTCATATGGATTGAACACCTGGTAACCGACATTAACAATATGCATATATTAGAATATCCCCATCATTCCGGGATCCTCCTTCGGACATGATATAAATTTCGAAGTACTAAAGCATCCGGTACTTTGGATGGGGCTTGTTGGGCCCGATAGATCTATCTTTAGGATTCGCGTCAATTAGGTTTTCTGTTCCCTAATTCTTAGATTACCAGACTATATAGGGTGATATTCGATTTGATAATCCAACCATAGAATGTAGTTTCGATCACTTGTGTCTATTTTGTAAAGTATTTATAAAAGCAGCGCATGTATTCTCAGTCCCAAAAATATATATTGCAAAAGTATTTAAAAGGGAATAATGAAACTCACCAATTGTATTTTGTAGTAAAAATACATACGACTATATTGAACAACTGAACAATGCAGGGTTGGTCTCGGATTCACGAACCTATATCATTTGTATATATATTAAAATGTATAACTAACATGTACTAATAATCGAACCCGTTTGTATATATTAATTATGTATTACTTATTTAAAATAGTAATGTAATATTTATATAGTTATCATATATGTATTTGATATAGTTTTATATAAATAACTTATGGTTTGTTAAAATAATAATTACAATAATACTAAAATATTAATAGTACTAACAATAAAATGTTATATGTTAATACCTATAATAATAATTATAATAATAATAATAAAAATAAAAATAATAATAATAATAATAAAAATAATAAGATAATAATAATAAAAATAAATAAATAAATAAATAAATAACTACCTCAAATAAGTAGTCCTTAAAAATGACAAGAATGCTCAAGTCCGGGTTTGAACCCGCGATATTCCGCCAACCCAATAATATCCTTAATCATTCCCTTATTGATTTATTTCCTGACATAAATCGTCCACTAAACCTTTTAAGCCATAAAACTCTGTTTCCTTCTTCTTTTTCTTCTTTTTCTAAAAACAAATGCCCCAGTCCGGACTTGAACCCAAGACCTCTCGCTCAACAATAACACTCCTAACCATTGCACCATTTCTTAGTTTATTTTCTAGAATAATCACTACTCTAAATCATTTTAACTCAAGAAACTTGCTGCTTTCTTCTTCATAGTTTACATAGAATCATAATCCTAATACCATCATTTATAATCTCATTCTTGACCATCTTATGATCATAATCACATCAGAATCATAATCATAACTTAGTTATATCATAATCATAATCATTTTCTTAACATCGTATATCATCATCAATCCGTTATTTTATGTATCGTATTCCTAAAAACCAACATATTCATCCATTATAACATAGCAGCTGGGGTCACGGTTTTTTTTTTTAAACAACTCCATAATTAAAAATTCAATTTGCTTGATTAAAGGTATCCTGGCCCCATCGAGTATTTAATAAAACATTGAGTCCAACTTGCATTTGAATTATGTCTACAAATGCTGAGTGGGGTTCGTTGGATACCAAACCAACATGCATCATCATTCTTTATTCAATTATTATTAGTATAATAATCACAGCATCTTACTTATCATAGGAACAGAAAAAAATAAGGCGTGTACAGCTTAGTTCGAGTTAGATCAGAAACAGGAAGAATTATCGTGACTTTATTAGTAATTGTGAGATGGTGTTGGTTTTCTTCTCGGTTAATCAACAGAAACAGAAAGTAAACAATAAGTAGTAGTAGTACTCGTTAATGGTTGTGAGTGGTGGTTTAAATGAGTGTCGACCGAAGTAACCAGGTGTAGACAGAAGTAAAAATAAGTATATTGCAGTAGACCTTCAATGAGGTTGGTTGCTAATTCGAAATATGAACATAAAATGGGTGTTCATGGTTGTTTCGGCGAATATGGTGGTGGCTATGATTATGGATTTGAACAACAACAAGGAGATGGTGGATTGTGGTTGCAATGGTGGTGATAGTTATGTTTCGTCAAGCAGTCGAGGCAATTAACAGAAAATGAATAATCAATGATGATGAAGATTGAATTAAGGTGACAGGTGGTGTATGAAAGGTGGAATGGATGAGAATGGTGGAATCTTCGGTTTCTAAGAACAAGAAGAGAATATGGATGATGGTTTAGTCGATGGTTGTGGTTATGGTTGCTAGTAAATGGAATCAAAAAGTATAAGGGGATGATGGTGTTCGATTGAGGGTAGTTTGAGAGAAGAAAGATAGATTTATGGTTTATGCATATTTATGATTGTATCTATTGTAAAGTATATGTATTTTATATAGATATAGAATATAGATATGGATAGTGTATGAATTGGGTCATGTTGGTTGCTGCAGAATTTTTAGAGAAAAAAATAGGAAAATTAATAGAAAGAAACAAATTGGGTGTTAGTTGGTTTGATTGTATGCAAGAGTGGATGGGTCCTAGAATGAAATTATGGACAAAATTTTAACGGGTTCTTGTTGTCATTCCAATTATATGCTATTACCTATGTATATAGAATTTATTTATAATATTATAAAACTAATATTAATAAATAAATTAAAAAGTAAATACAGTAAATGTCATGTTATCAAATTGAGATTGGAATAGTTAGCCGCCTGATATTTGTACTTTTCTACCAACAGTTTGAACGGGGTATTAAATCGTGCTCCATTGATAATTGAGTGGCGATTAAAAGTCTTCAAAAAAAATTTCAAAATTTTATATTAATTATCTTTATTTATTTCAGTCATTATGGTATAAAATTCGGTCATTAACTATTAAATAAAAATTACATTAATTATTCACTCCCCACCCTAAGAAAAATATAAAAAGTTTTAAACTTAAATAAATAACTTCTAAATATATTATTAATAAGCCTAAAATTTATAAAACTCATTTTCGAATCACCATTTATTTTAAAATCACATAGGTTTGAATTTAACTTTACTTAATTACCCGTTGAATGATGAACGAGTACTACAATTGTTTATTAAATAAATTAGAAACCATTTATATTCGAATTACATTATATTTATTATGTTTTGATAATAATTTAATTATTTTGTAGGTTATAATTAGTTCAAATTATCAATTCATATAACACTTTATTCAATATTTCTAATTATTATTTATATACATATATACATATTCATTTACAAACAAATGTTCGTGAGTCGTCGGAAATTGTCAAAGGTCAAATGAATATATTAAACACAGTTCAAAGTTTTTAAGAACTCAATATTACAGATTTTGCTTATCGTGTCAGAATCTTATAAAGATTAAGTTTAAATTTGGTCGAAAATTCCCGGGTCATCACAGTACCTACCCGTTAAAGAAATTTCGTCCCGAAATTTGAGTGAGGTGGTCATGGTTAACAATAAAAATGTTTTCATGACGAATATGAGCTGATAAATTGAGTTTTTATCATCATTAAGTAATATGGATAAACTAATTCGATTATTCGAAAAATACGAATGAAGCTATCACAAAAGATTGAAATAGGAAAAATAAGGATTCGTCTTAACTTTTGACGGAGACAGGGTTGAATTCCGGAATTCATGGGATTTATAGAAAATCTTCGAAATCAAAAAGATTTGATTCTTCGGCGAATAAGGAAATTAAGATCTCTCGAATTAAATGCGGTGATTTGCCTCGATTACTCTGTCTGATATTTCCATTATAAATTTACCTTTTCCGTTCCATTTGTTTTCACCACTTCTATACTCAATTCCCAGTTTCAAAAGATTTATGAAAATGCTTAACCATGTTCTGACCCTTGTTCTTATTCTAACTATCACAATGATCATTCTCCTTTTCCAACTTCCACCAGAGGAATCTGCTTTCTTCTACTTCGCCCTTGGGTTTATAATGTTTTTAATTCTCCCGTGTTTTTATGTTGCGATAAACATTGATATACACGGTTTGTAATTTATGTGTTGTTATCGGGCTTTATATTCTCCCTTATATTTCAAAGCTTTATGCTTTTGTTTTCTCTTCCCGACTTCAAGTCAAGCGAATAATGGTCCAGAATTTGTAGATATAGAGTCTCGAATGATTATAATGTTCGAAGCAGGAAGGAACGTGATAGTACGATTTGATTTTCAAATTTATCAACATCACGGAAGATAGAACCATCAAGAATACATTTTCTTGATTTGTTCCGGAGTTAAGTAGGATGAAAGAGTTATGTAACATGGCACATGATGACGTTATGATCTGTGAATCATCACGTTCCATTTAGAAACTCAGCATTACTTACTGTAATATAATCACGTTGATCAAGTGTCATTATATTATACTAATTCATGCATCAGTTCCCAACATTACTTCAATAACATTCATATTTTAAGCTCGAAAGTTTACAGAATATAGAAACTAACAGTTTCTATATGATGTAACACTGATATCATGAAAAGATTAATGATTTCAGATAAGAGTAATTATAAAAATATCTTCAGAAACATGGAGAATATTTATAATGAAAGATACAATGATATCTTGGAATTTATAATATCGAAGTATGATGAAGAAGATTTATCCGTAAGGGTTTAGATTCGGAAGCAAGATATTCGCTAAAGATTTCATCAGAAACAGAATCATTTATATTCTTTGAAGTCAAACTTAATCTTTGTGATTTGTCCACGGCTTCTTTCATAGTTTCACATAATTCGCTTTTCGGTACTAGATTTTCTATTGAATGTTTCCAATATAATGATACACAAAAAGCACGAAGAGGTATATAATTTCGGACGAGAATATTTATGAAAATATCCTCAGAAATATCGAAGATTTTGATGATGATATTTTTGGAATTTCTAAGTTCGACGGTTGATGGAGAAAGATTTTCCGCAAGATTTTAACATGACTTCGGAGCAAGATATTCTCTAAAGATTTCAACGGATCCAGAATTACCTGAATCCTTTGAATATAGGATTTGGTCCTTGTATTTGTCCTTGGTCTCCTTCATGGGTAACTCAATCTGTTTTTCAATACCCAATTTTCTATCGAGCGTTCCTAACACTCCTTTCTTTATCATCAAACTTTTGTCCGTTTAGACCATCTACCATTTTTCTGTTTCCTCTGCATTTAATGCTATGATATCTGAATCATCGGTTATTAATCCGAGGTGGTTTCAGGAGAATTGTGTTTTTAGATGATTAAACGCTGATGGTAATATGATGGAATATGAAAGGTTACCTGGTAACAATAAAAGAGCACGCGTATATATAAACGTTATAATAAGGTTGTTTCGTACGAAAATTCGAAGTTGACTTGTTGGAGCTGTGACAAAATTGGCTAATTTTGAAAAGGGATCGCAAAGTTGTTTTTGTTAATAAATGCCAAAGGATCTGACGCGGCTACGTGTTGAACTTTTACTCAATTGCCGAGAGTTTCTCAGGTGCATAACTATATGCATAAATCTTTCCTTCCGTAGATGAAGTGCGGTTGATTCATCCTATCGATTGAGGTGTTTTCAAGAATCATGAAAGGTTTGAACGCAGAATGTAATCGTGAAGATACAAATGAGGTTTAAGACGAAATCAAGTGGCAAACTTGAAGAATTGTTTAGTTTCATATGTTATATTCAATATTTTAATTCATTTTAATTGTCCAATGTTATTAGTCCACAGTCGATAGTCCACAGTTGACAGTGCAATCATTCATATATAGTTTAATATATAATATTTGAATTAATTAATACGTATCGTGACCCGTGTACATGTCTCAGACTCGATCACAACTCAAAGTATATATATATTATTATAGAATCAACCTCAACCCTGTATAGAGAACTCGATCATTACTGCATATAGAGTGTCTATGGTTATTCCAAATAATATATATAGATGTGTCGATATGATATGTCAAAACTTTGTATACGTGTCCCGATATTTAAAGTGCGTAAAATAAATACAGAAACTAAATGACGATAAATAAAATGCGTAAAGTAAATAACAGAAATTATATAACGATAAATAAAATTGCAAGAATTAAAATTGCGATAAAATAAATTGCGATAAATAAAATGTAATATGGAATTAACAGTTAGCTAGGAACAGTTAGCTAGGATTTTGTTAGCTTGGTTTCTTAACAAAATTTCATATTGTCAATTAGTCTGTTTCTAATCAATTTTTATTGTGTCCATTATTTCTTCATTATGCCACTTGTTGGATTCTGATAGATTAAAATCCAAATATGAAATTGAATTTGAATGAAAATAGTTATTCTTTGGTGAACGGATACGTAAATTGGTGGTTGTAAATAGGATAGTAAATGATCGTTGAATCAATTCCGAAGAATGTACAGTGTAACTTATTAATGTGAAATCTAAATACTCCTCGGGTATTACCTACCCGTTAAAATATTTTCACCATTAACAGTTTGTACAAAAGAATTTTTGATTACAATCTTTATGAAAACATATATACGTATATATTTTCTTCAGATGTAATCATGAATTTAATGAGTTAATGTGATATTGACCTCATTTGATTTATCATTAGAACAAGAATATATAATTTCTAAAACATTAGAGATTATATAATCGCCATGTCGAACGAAAATAAAATAGATAGAACGATACGTAGAACGATGATTATACTTGGGGTATAGAATGAGATGTCGAAGCTGGTGATGCGGAGGTTGTTGTTGGTGGTACTAGTGTTGTTGGTGCTAATGTTGGTGATGTGACTGGTGTTGGTGATACTGCTGGTGTTTGCAAACTGTGTACCGTGCTCTCTAAAGTTAACACTCGAGCTCGGAGTTCTTTAACTTCTTCTACTAACCCTGGTTGGTTATCAATGTGAGGTAGAGATTGGATATCTTTTCTAGTTCCATTAATGGTAGTCTCAAGACGAAAAATTCTGGCAAAAAGGGTATAAATGGTGTTGCGAATAGGTTCGCCAGTGAGCGGGTCGAGTACTCCAAGGTTAGGTGGTAGATTCGATTCATGATATGGAGTACCTTCTTCCCTTCTCCATAGGGTGAGTATGTCGCGAACCCACCCCCATTTTCTCCAGTAATCACGGTAGTTGATTGGTTGGTGAGCTCCTGTCACGCTATCTTCGGAGTCAGATGAACTTGGTTGGTTCGTAGAGGCCATCTTACGCGATCTCAGAAAAAAAAAAATTTGTATGAAAAGTTTAGTGACAGCAATTGATAGTTGGATGGTATTCTCAATGCATAATATGCATAGATATATAGTACTAGGTTCCCTTAAATTACGGAGAAATTTACGGAAGATATCAGGCAAGATCTACAGTATCAGATACGCTAAGATATGAATTTTGTCTATACACTATTTATGCAGTCAATGCAGTAAAACGTGTCTAGACTAAGAATGATAAGCAAGTGATTCTCTAAGAATGATAAGCAGGTAATTTTTGACACGAAATGATAAGCAAAACTTTTGACATGCAGACACGGTCGAAGTCCAGACTCACTAATGCATCCTAACGACTTATCAGTTAGACACACTAATGCAGACATGGTTCACTAAGACCACCGCTCTGATACCAACTGAAAGGACCCGTCCTAATCCATCCGGACAAAGTCCATAATGATTATAAACGATTCACAACAGTTGATTACATCGCGAGGTATTTGACCTCTATATGATACATTTTACAAACATTACATTCGTTTTTGAAAAGACAATCTTTCATTACAACCAAAGTTGACGGCATGCATACCATTTTATAATATATCTAACTATAACTGATTTAATAATAATCTTGATGATCTCAACGACTCGAATGCAACGTTTTTTTTTGAAATATGTCATGAATGACTCCAAGTAATATCTTTAATATGAGCAAATGCACAGCGGAAGATTTCTTTCGTACCTGAGAATAAACATGCTTTAAAGTGTCAACCAAAAGATTGGTGAGTTCATTAGTTTAACTTAAACAATCGTTTCCATCATTTTAATAGACAACAAGATTTCAGATTTCTATTTCTCATAAACATACGTCCCATGCATAGAGACAAAAATATCATTCATATGGATTGAACACCTGGTAACCGACATTAACAATATGCATATATTAGAATATCCCCATCATTCCGGGATCCTCCTTCGGACATGATATAAATTTCGAAGTACTAAAGCATCCGGTACTTTGGATGGGGCTTGTTGGGCCCGATAGATCTATCTTTAGGATTCGCGTCAATTAGGGTTTCTGTTCCCTAATTCTTAGATTACCAGACTATATAGGGTGATATTCGATTTGATAATCCAACCATAGAATGTAGTTTCGATCACTTGTGTCTATTTCGTAAAGTATTTATAAAAGCAGCGCATGTATTCTCAGTCCCAAAAATATATATTGCAAAAGTATTTAAAAGGGAATAATGAAACTCACCAATTGTATTTTGTAGTAAAAATACATACGACTATATTGAACAACTGAACAATGCAGGGTTGGTCTCGGATTCATGAACCTATATCATTTGTATATATATTAAAATGTATAACTAACATGTACTAATAATCGAACCCGTTTGTATATATTAATTATGTATTACTTATTTAAAATAGTAATGTAATATTTATATAGTTATCATATATGTATTTGATATAGTTTTATATAAATAACTTATGGTTTGTTAAAATAATAATTACAATAATACTAAAATATTAATAGTACTAACAATAAAATGTTATATGTTAATACCTATAATAATAATTATAATAATAATAATAAAAATAATAATAATAATAATAATAAAAATAATAAGATAATAATAATAAAAATAAGTAAATAAATAAATAACTACCTCAAATAAGTAGTCCTTAAAAATGACAAGAATGCTCAAGTCCGGGTTTGAACCCGCGATATTCCGCCAACCCAATAATATCCTTAATCATTCCCTTATTGATTTATTTCCTGACATAAATCGTCCACTAAACATTTTAAGCCATAAAACTCTGTTTCCTTCTTCTTTTTCTTCTTTTTCTAAAAACAAATGCCCCAGTCCGGACTTGAACCCAAGACCTCTCGCTCAACAATAACACTCCTAACCATTGCACCATTTCTTAGTTTATTTTCTAGAATAATCACTACTCTAAATCATTTTAACTCAAGAAACTTGCTGCTTTCTTCTTCATAGTTTACATAGAATCATAATCCTAATACCATCATTTATAATCTCATTCTTGACCATCTTATGATCATAATCACATCAGAATCATAATCATAACTTAGTTATATCATAATCATAATCATTTTCTTAACATCGTATATCACCATCAATCCGTTATTTTATGTATCGTATTCCTAAAAACCAACATATTCATCGATTATAACATAGCAGCTGGGGTCACGTTTTTTTTTTTTAAACAACTCCATAATTAAAAATTCAATTTGCTTGATTAAAGGTATCCTGGCCCCATCGAGTATTTAATAAAACATTGAGTCCAACTTGCATTTGAATTATGTCTACAAATGCTGAGTGGGGTTCGTTGGATACCAAACCAACATGCATCATCATTCTTTATTCAATTATTATTAGTATAATAATCACAGCATCTTACTTATCATAGGAACAGAAAAAAATAAGGCGTGTACAGCTTAGTTCGAGTTAGATCAGAAACAGGAAGAATTATCGTGACTTTATTAGTAATTGTGAGATGGTGTTGGTTTTCTTCTCGGTTAATCAACAGAAACAGAAAGTAAATAATAAGTAGTAGTAGTACTCGTTAATGGTTGTGAGTGGTGGTTTAAATGAGTGTCGACCGAAGTAACCAGGTGTAGACAGAAGTAAAAATAAGTATATTGCAGTAGACCTTCAATGAGGTTGGTTGCTAATTCGAAATATGAACATAAAATGGGTGTTCATGGTTGTTTCGGCGAATATGGTGGTGGCTGTGATTATGGATTTGAACAACAACAAGGAGATGGTGGATTGTGGTTGCAATGGTGGTGATAGTTATGTTTCGTCAAACAGTATAGGCAATTAACAGAAAATGAATAATCAATGATGATGAAGATTGAATTAAGGTGACAGGTGGTGTATGAAAGGTGGAATGGATGAGAATGGTGGAAGCTTCGGTTTCTAAGAACAAGAAGAGAATATGGATGATGGTTTAGTCGATGGTTGTGGTTATGGTTGCTAGTAAATGGAATCAAAAAGTATAAGGGGATGATGGTGTTCGATTGAGGGTAGTTTGAGAGAAGAAAGATAGATTTATGGTTTATGCATATTTATGATTGTATCTATTGTAAAGTATATGTATTTTATATAGATATAGAATATAGATATGGATAGTGTATGAATTGGGTCATGTTGGTTGCTGCAGAATTTTTAGAGAAAAAAATAGGAAAATTAATAGAAAGAAACAAAGTGGGTGTTAGTTGGTTTGATTGTATGCAAGAGTGGATGGGTCCTAGAATGAAATTATGGACAAAATTTTAACGGGTTCTTGTTGTCATTCCAATTATATGCTATTACCTATGTATATAGAATTTATTTATAATATTATAAAACTAATATTAATAAATAAATTAAAAAGTAAATACAGTAAATGTCATGTTATCAAATTGAGATTGGAATAGTTAGCCGCCTGATATTTGTACTTTTCTACCAACAGTTTGAACGGGGTATTAAATCGTGCTCCATTGATAATTGAGTGGCGATTAAAAGTCTTCAAAAAAAAATTTCAAAATTTTATATTAATTATCTTTATTTATTTCAGTCATTATGGTATAAAATTCGGTCATTAACTATTAAATAAAAATTACATTAATTATTCACTCCCCACCCTAAGAAAAATATAAAAAGTTTTAAACTTAAATAAATAACTTCTAAATATATTATTAATAAGCCTAAAATTTATAAAACTCATTTTCGAATCACCATTTATTTTAAAATCACATAGGTTTGAATTTAACTTTACTTAATTACCCGTTGAATGATGAACGAGTACTACAATTGTTTATTAAATAAATTAGAAACCATTTATATTCGAATTACATTATATTTATTATGTTTTGATAATAATTTAATTATTTTGTAGGTTATAATTAGTTCAAATTATCAATTCATATAACACTTTATTCAATATTTCTAATTATTATTTATATACATATATACATATTCATTTACAAACAAATGTTCGTGAGTCGTCGGAAATTGTCAAAGGTCAAATGAATATATTAAACACAGTTCAAAGTTTTTAAGAACTCAATATTACAGATTTTGCTTATCGTGTCAGAATCTTATAAAGATTAAGTTTAAATTTGGTCGGAAATTCCCGGGTCATCACAAAGTGGGGGATAGACAGATTACGGATCCGGAGATTATACAAGAAACTACCGAGAAGATCATCCAAATTCAACAACGGTTGAAAACCGCCCAAAGTCGACAAAAGAGCTACGCTGACATTAAAAGAAAAGATATAGAATTTGAAATTGGAGAGATGGTCATGCTTAAAGTTGCACCTTGGAAAGGCGTTGTTCGATTTGGTAAACGAGGGAAATTATATCCAAGGTATATTGGACCATTCAAGATTATTGATCGTGTCGGACCAGTAGCTTACCGACTTGAGTTACCTCAACAACTCGCGGCTGTACATAACACTTTCCATGTCTCGAATTTGAAGAAATGTTTTGCTAAAGAAGATCTCACTATTCCGTTAGATGAAATCCAAATCAACGAAAAACTCCAATTCATCGAAGAACCCGTCGAAATAATGGATCGTGAGGTTAAAAGACTTAAGCAAAACAAGATACCAATTGTTAAGGTTCGATGGAATGCTCATAGAGGACCCGAGTTCACCTGGGAGCGTGAAGATCAGATGAAGAAGAAATACCCGCATCTATTTCCAGAAGATTCGTCAACACCTTCAACAGCTTAAAATTTCGGGACGAAATTTATTTAACGGGTAGGTACTGTAGTGACCCGAACTTTTCCATGTTTATATATATTAATTGAGATTGATATTTACATGATTAAATGTTTCCAACATGTTAAGCAATCAAAGTTGTTAAGACTTGATTAATTGAAATATGTTTCATATAGACAATTGACCACCCAAGTTGACCGGCGATTCACGAACGTTAAAACTTGTAAAAATGACATGACGATATATATATGGATATACATATGGTTAACATGAGATTATGATAAGTAAGTATCTCCATAAGTATATTAACAATGAGTTATATACATATAAACAAGACTACTAACTTAAGGATTTCGAAACGAGACATATATGTAACGATTATCGTTGTAACGACATTTAAATGTATATATATCATATTAAGATATATTAATATATCATAATATCATGATAATATAATAATTTAACATCTCATTAGATATAATAAACAATGGGTTAACAACATTAATTGAGATCGTTAACTTAAAGGTTTCAAAACAACACTTACATGTAACGACTAACGATGACTTAACGACTCAGTTAAAATGTATATACATGTAGTGTATTTAGATGTATTAAAATACTTTTGGAAGACTTCAAGACATATATCAAAACACTCATACTTAACGAAAATGGTTACAGTTACTTTTCCATTCTTTTCTTTCATCAAGAATTCTAGTCGTATTCTTACCCGTATTATACACAGCTTCAAAATGTACTTACTATGAGTATATACCAATAGGAACTAGCATGGGATTCCACTCTTGATTATGTCATGTATGACTAATCAATTTTAACTTCTACCATGAGCTAGTCAACTAACTAGAACTCCTTTTAACCCCACTCACCACTCACCAATTACCACTCATCATTCACTCCATTTCACTTCCAATTCTCTTTCTAATTCTCTCTCAACACACACACACTATTATGAACGTATTTTTCCAGTAGTTAATCATCATCTTCATTAAAAATCACTTCAAGAATCAAGCTATAATCATCATAGGAAGAACACTTCAAGAACACTTCAAAAATCCCTTCAAGTTTACTAATTTACTTCCAAGCTTTCTAATCCATTCCAAGTAATCATCTAAGATCAAGAAACCTTTGTTATATACAGTAGGTTATCTTTCTTATTCAAGGTAATATTCATATTCAAACTTTGATTCAATTTCTATAACTATAAACTATCTTAATTCGAGTAAAAATCTTACTTGAACTTGTTTTTGTGTCATGATCCTACTTCAAGAACTTTCAAGCCATCCAAGATCCTTTGAAGCTAGATCATTTCTTGTCACTTCCAGTAGATTTACCTACTAAACTTGAGGTAGTAATGATGTTCATAACATCATTCGATTCATATATATAAAACTATCTTATTCGAAGGTTTAAACTCGTAATCACTAGAACATAGTTTAGTTAATTCTAAACTTGTTCGCAAACAAAAGTTAATCCTTCTAACTTGACTTTTAAAATTAACTACACACATGTTCTATATCTATATGATATGCTAACTTAATGATTTAAAACCTGGAAACACGAAAAACACCGTAAAACCGGATTTACGCCGTCGTAGTAACACCGCGGGCTGTTTTGGGTTAGTTAATTAAAAACTATGATAAACTTTGGTTTAAAAGTTGTTATTCTGAGAAAATAATTTTTATTATGAACATGAAACTATATCCAAAAATTATGGTTAAACTCAAAGTAGAAGTATGTTTTCTAAAATGGTCATCTAGACGTCGTTCTTTCGACTGAAATGACTACCTTTACAAAAACGACTTGTAACTTATTTTTCCGACTATAAACCTATACTTTTTCTGTTTAGATTCATAAAATAGAGTTCAATATGAAACCATAGCAATTTGATTCACTCAAAACGGATTTAAAATGAAGAAGTTATGGGTAAAACAAGATTGGATAATTTTTCTCATTTTAGCTACGTGAAAATTGGTAACAAATCTATTCCAACCATAACTTAATCAACTTGTATTATATATTATGTAATCTTGAGATACCATAGACACGTATACAATGTTTCGACCTATCATGTCGACACATCTATTTATATTTCGGAACAACCATAGACACTCTATATGTGAATGTTGGAGTTAGCTATACAGGGTTGAGGTTGATTCCAAAATATATATAGTTTGAGTTGTGATCAATACTGAGATACGTATACACTGGGTCGTGGATTGATTCAAGATAATATTTATCGATTTATTTCTGTACATCTAACTGTGGACAACTAGTTGTAGGTTACTAACGAGGACAGCTGACTTAATAAACTTAAAACATAAAAATATATTAAAAGTGTTGTAAATATATTTTAAACATACTTTGATATATATGTATATATTGTTATAGGTTCGTGAATCAACCAGTGGCCAAGTCTTACTTCCTGACGAAGTAAAAATCTGTGAAAGTGAGTTATAGTCCCACTTTTAAAATCTAATATTTTTGGGATGAGAATACATGCAGGTTTTATAAATGATTTACAAAATAGACACAAGTACGTGAAACTACATTCTATGGTTGAATTATCGAAATCGAATATGCCCCTTTTTATTAAGTCTGGTAATCTAAGAATTAGGGAACAGGCACCCTAATTGACGCGAATCCTAAAGATAGATCTATTGGGCCTAACAAACCCCATCCAAAGTACCGGATGCTTTAGTACTTCGAAATTTATATCATATCCGAAGGGTGTCCCGGAATGATGGGGATATTCTTATATATATGCATCTTGTTAATGTCGGTTACCAGGTGTTCACCACATGAATGATTTTTATCTCTATGTATGGGATGTGTATTGAAATATGAAATCTTGTGGTCTATTATTACTATTTGATATATATAGGTTAAACCTATAACTCACCAACATTTTTGTTGACGTTTAAAGCATGTTTATTCTCAGGTGAATACTAAGAGCTTCCGCTGTTGCATACTAAAATAAGGACAAGATTTGGAGTCCATGTTTGTATGATATTGTGTAAAAACTGCATTCAAGAAACTGATTTCGATGTAACATATTTGTATTGTAAACCATTATGTAATGGTCGTGTGTAAACAGGATATTTTAGATTATCATTATTTGATAATCTACGTAAAGCTTTTTAAACCTTTATTTATGAAATAAAGGTTATGGTTTGTTTTAAAAATGAATGCAGTCTTTGAAAAACGTCTCATATAGAGGTCAAAACCTCGCAACGAAATCAATTAATATGGAATGTTTTTAATCAATAAGAACGGGACATTTCAACTTCTACGTAACAACAATGTTCTACAACGGAAGCAACTAATACCTGACATAAAACATGCAAAACGGGTCAACATAAAGTTGAGTAAATCTACAGGTTTAAGTTAGTAACATCTTTTTTCCGTTTACTTTCCGATTATTTCATTTAAAGTCCGTTATATAATTATAACATCTTCCGTTAATACGCGTTTTTAAATTATCTCGTTTAGGTAATTCACACACCCGCTTTAAACTTGAGGGACCAATGTTGCCAAATGACCAAAGTTTTGACTAGGTCAAAGTGGTCAACCTCACTCTCATCCATTCATTCACCTCCTTCTCTCTTTCAATACTTCAACTTTTTATCTCAAACACCAATTCAAAGATTCATCATCTATTCAACATCTAGCAAGCATCAATTCAAACAAATTACATATTTAGAATCCGTGCATCTTCCTCTTCGAATCTATACCGATTACATATCATTTGGGTAACTTTCTAAAAACACTAGATTTTGCGTTCTTGATGATTTTGACTTATAAAAGTGTTAATTAGTGTCTATGGCTCAAGTCTAACATGAATATATGATTTATATGCTCGATCTTATTATTTTATGTAACTAGCATGAACTTGAAATTTGGTGTGTTTGATTTTGTGATTTGGTTGCTTAAATGTTGTTAGATGTTAAAAGTGCATGTATTAAATGTGTTACTAGTATCACTAGCTTCAATTTGATGTGTAGGTTGACTTGGAAAGACTCCATAAACATCATTGCTAAATTTGTGATTTTGAGTTAGTGTTTGATAGAAGTAAAATGGATTTTTGATGCATTGAATGCTTTGCAATGTCAATTGTAAGTGTTTAGTTGTATTGTATGCGTAATTACCTACGAAACGGCGTATTATATGTGTGCATTTGATTTCCGAATCATTGGTTGCATTTATGAGCTTGAGTATCGTTAAAGATGAACATTTAATGCGGTTTTGATTGTTGTAAATGCTAGAATTGATTGATAATATGTGTTTAGTTGTATTCCTCGCTAAATTACCTTTCCAACGATGTATAGTATGCGTTTTAAGTGTTTACGGTTCATTTGTTGTGTTCAAATGAGTTTTGGCTCGAGACTTGAACACTTGCACCAGCCCAGGTACCAGCTCACGTTGAGTGTCGCGGCATGGCCATCCTTGGTCGCGGCGCGGCATTAGGCGTATTTAGATTCTGATCAAACTTACACTTTTACGAAAAATATTTGCTATGCTACGCACCTCCGATTCACATGTAACTTATTCTAACATGCTTATATATGATTAAAAACCTCAGAAAAATAGTTCGGGACCCGACCCGAACTTGTTGACTTTTTCGTTGACTTTGACCCGACCAAAGTTGACTTTTAATTAAATTTAACCAAATGTTTGTGCAATCGTTCTAACGTGCTTTTATACTTGTATCTTGCATGAAACTTGACAATTTGATTCACATGCTATATAATCGAGTCGTAACGAGCCATAGGACTAATTGAACATCTTTGACCAACTGTGTTTACCGTTATTGTTGCGACCTACTTGTTTAGGTCAAGACTAGCATTCGTTCTTGCACACGTTATCTTGTGAAGTACTTTATTCACTTGTGCACTCAAGGTGAGATCATAGTCCCACCTTTACTCTTTTAAACTTACATTTGGGATGAGAAAACATAAACGTTTCATTTTACAAAGTGAACACAAGTACAAAAACAAACATTCTACATACGAGTAAGAACAAAAATCCTCAATTCGATTATCATTAGTTACACTTGCCGGGTGTAAGCGAGAACTTATGTTGTATGGCCATATGGGTTTGACAAACCCTCATTCGGACAGTTCGCTACCGTTATTCGGATGAAATATATTTTCGAAAAATAGTGTATGTTCTAACACTATTGTGATGGGGTTCTATGGATGGAAAGTTAAGCCTTGATAATTGGGTACTCGTGATAACAAATTTTAGAATGGTTTACTATTATTCAATGATACAAATCTTGTGGTTCATTTATACCTACTTACTTACTTAAACCTATGATTTCACCAACGTTTTCGTTGACAGATTTCTATGTTTTTCTCAGGTCATTGAACGTTTTGTGATACATGCTTCCGCTCATTATTTTGATACTTGCTTTGGATGTCGAGTATATATGTATACATGGAGCGTCTTTTGGCTACTTTTAAATTGTGTCGCATAGGTCTCACTTGTACTTATAATGTTGTAATGTAACTTATGGTTGAACTAATCTTGTAAACTTTGAAACAATCTTCACATTTGAAATGAATGCGACATATTTTTGGTCAAACGTTGTTTTAAAGACTTATGACCACGTAACGGGACCTAAGTAGACGGCGCCGTCAATGACGATTTTGTCGGATCCCTACAGATGGTATCAGAGCATTGGTTGTAGGGATTTAGAGTTTATTGGTGTCAACCCCGAGTCATAGGGTACATTAGTGAGTCTAGACTACAATCGACATATAGACTTGAAGTAGGAATGACTTGACTACTTGTGCATTTATACTCGAACGTTTCTACTCATATCTACTCTTATTTCATCTTAATCTCACGTTGTTTAATTTGATTGACACGCCACCTTGACTATATGAAATAATGTCGAATGCACATATGAATCAGGGTAATATAATTTCCGGGATTATATTACGGTGACTCATATGAACGTTCCGACATTATGACATAAAGAATTTAAGGCGAGTCAAGGAAATTTTTCTCTCTATCCTTATTCCATACCATGATTAGTATTATTGAAAATACTAATCAACGGTATTCTTGTGTTTTGAAGGAACAATGCCTCCTCTCCGTGTACCACGCCATGAAACACCTGAACAAGCTCTACAACGAATGATAGCCACCGCCGTAGATGCGGCCATGGCCGGTCACTCATCCAACAACAAGAACAATAACAACAACCACAACAACAACAATGGAGCCAGTAATTCAAACGAGGAATGCTCCTATAAAGCTTTCATGGGGTGCAAACCTCACACTTTCGATGGAACCGGAGAACCGGTTGTGCTCACCCGATGGTTTGAGCAAACGGAAGCCGCCTTTAGCATAAGCGGTTGTCGGGACCAAGACAAGGTCAAGTACTCCACTCACACATTCGCCGGCGTCGCTCTCACTTGGTGGAACACCTATGTGCAATCGGTGGGTACCGATGAAGCCCACACCCTCTCTTGGGCAGATTTAAGGGAAAAGATAATCATCAATATTTTCCTCGTGAAGAAACCCAAAGGCTCGAACAAGAGCTAAGAACTTTAAAAGCGTTCGGGAATGATCTCAAGGCCTATAATCAACGATTTTCCGAACTAGCCTTGATGTGCCCAAACCTTGTGAACCCTGAATCTTTAAGGGTTGAACTTTACATGGATGGTCTTCTAAAGAGCATCAAACACAGAGTAATGTCATCCAAACCCACTAATCATCAAGAAGCTTTGAACATGGCCAGCTAATTGATAGAAACGTTAGACGAAATTGTAGTGCCGGAACCTAAAGCCGAGGATAAGTCGGGTAACAACAAAAGAAAATGGGAAGCCCCCCAATTAAGCAACAACAACTTTGCCAAGAAGCCTTTCACCTCCGACGGCAAGAAGGGTTATGCCGGAAACCTACCTCTTTGCAACAAATGCAACAAGCATCACTTTGGTGAATGTGGCAAGCTAATTTGCCATCGGTGCCAAGGAATTGGTCATAAGGCCAATAAATGTAAAAGTGCCGCCCCCGTCGCTCGAAAGGAGCCCAATACACCAAAGACGGTCACTTGTTACGAATGTGGCCAAACGGGTCATTATAGAAATGCATGCCCAAAGAAGAAAGATAACCCCAATACGCGCGGCCGAGCTTTCAACATTAACACCGAGGAAGCCCGAGATGACAATGAACTAGTCACGGGTACGTTTCTTCTCAACAATTCTTATGTCTCTTGCTTATTCAATTCGGGTGCCGATAAGAGTTTTGTATCCAAGACTTTAACTCATTCTTTTAACACTCCACCACTCCCACTAGATACTACTTATACCAGTGAAGTGGCCAACGACAAACTATTGAGTGCTGACAAATTCTATCAGGGGTGTACGTTAAACTTAATGGGTAAAGAGTTTGAAATTGTCTTGATACCTATAGAACTAGGGAGCTTTGATGTAATCATTGGTATGAATTGGCTAGCCAAAATGAAATCTCACATTCTTTGCGATCTTAAAGCGATTCAAATTCCTATCGAGAATGGTGAACCCTTGATTGTCTATGGCGATAAGAGTTGCACCGGACTCAACCTCGTCTCGTGCCTTAAAGTTGAAAAATACCTTCGTAAAGGTTGTTTCGCGATTCTAGCTCATGTAAAGAAAGTCGAGATCGACGAGAAGCATATCGATGATGTGCCAATTGTTAGTGACTTTTCCGATGTATTTCCCGACGAACTGCCGGGTCTTCCACATCATCGACCGGTAGAATTCCAAATCGATCTTATTCCAGGAGCCGCACCCGTAGCACGTGCACCGTATAGACTTGCTCCATTCGAAATGCAAGAATTGCAAAGTCAAATCCAAGAACTACTTGACCGTGGTTTTATCCAACCTAGCCATTCACCATGGGGCGCTCCGATTTTGTTCGCTAAGAAGAAAGATGGATCCCTACGAATGTGCATTGATTATCATGAACTAAATAAATTGACGGTTAAGAACCGATATCCTCTTCCTCGCATCGATGACCTCTTTGATCAACTACAAGGATCTCGTGTATATTCAAAAATCGATCTCCGCTCGGGTTATCATCAATTAAGGGTTAAGGGGGAAGATGTCTCCAAAACCGCTTTTCGGACTCGTTATAGTAGTTATGAATTTCTGGTAATGCCATTTGGTCTCACTAATGCACCGGCAGTGTTCATGGATCTTATGAACCGCGTGTGCAAACCATACCTTGACAAATTCATTATCGTGTTCATCGATGATATTTTGGTCTATTCTAAAAGCGAAGAAGAGCACGAACAACATCTCCGACTTGTGCTTGAACTCTTGAGACAAGAATGACTCTATGCTAAATTCTCCAAGTGTGAATTTTGGTTGAAGGAAGTTCAATTTCTTAGTCATGTTGTAAGTGACCAAGGTATTAAAGTCGATCTCGCAAAAATCGAAGCCATTAGTAAATGGGAGACTCCTACTACTCCTACTCACATTCGTCAATTCTTGGGTCTCGCCGAGTACTATCGTAGATTCATCGAAAACTTCTCGTTGGTTTCACGTCCTCTAACCGCGTTAGCTCACAAGGGAAAGAAATTCATTTGGGCGACCGAGCAAGAATCCGCGTTTCAAATCTTGAAGACAAAGCTAACCACCGCTCCTATCTTGTCACTTCCTGAAGGCAATGATGATTTTGTTGTATATTGTGATGCCTCGAAACATGGTTTTGGGTGTGTATTGATGCAACGAAAGAAAGTCATTGCTTATGCCTCTCGACAATTGAAAATTCATGAACGGAACTATACGACACATGATCTCGAACTCGGAGCTGTTGTCTTTGCACTCAAAATATGGAGACACTATCTTTATGGAACCAAAAGTACCATCTTCACCGATCACAAAAGCCTCCAACACATCTTCGACCAAAAGCCACTAAACATGAGACAACGATGATGGATTGAAACCTTAAACGATTACGTTTGCGAGCTTCATTACCATCCCGGGAAGGCAAATGTAGTAGCCGATGCCTTAAGTCGAAAAGAAAGAGCGATGCCTCTTCATGTCCGAGTTTTAAACATCACCATTCACACCAATCTCAATAGTCAAATTCTTGTAGCCCAAGACGAGGCTCTCAAGGATGAAAACATCTCTCTCGAACACTTGAACGTCCTCACCTCTCAATTCGAAGTTAACGAGACCGGACTCTGATATTTCGTCGGAACAATTTGGGTGCCTAGTTATGGGGACTTTTGAAGCCTTATTTTAGACGAAGCCTATAAGTCAAGATATTCGATTCACCCCGGTGCCAATAAGATGTACCACGACTTCAAAGAACAATATTGGTGGTCGAACATTAAAAGGGACGTTGCTACTTATGTTGGAAAGTGCCTAACTTGCTCCAAAGTCAAAGCCGAATATCAAAGACCGTTCGGACTACTTCAACAACCTGAAATTCTGCAATAAAAGTGGGAAAGGATAATGATGGATTTTATCACCAAACTACCAAAGATGGTGGGCGGTTATGATACTATTTGGGTTATTGTTGACCGTCTCACCAAATTCGCACACTTCCTGGCCATGAAGGAAACCGACAAAATGGAAAAACTTGCACAACTTTACATTGAAGAGATCGTGGCCCGTCATGGTGTGCCTTTATCGATTATTTCCGACCGAGATGGCCGTTTTGTTTCTAGGTTTTGGCGTACCTTACAAGAAGCGTTGGGAACGTGTTTGGACATGAGCACCGCATATCATCCACAAACCGATGGACAAAGCGAACGCACAATTCAAACCTTGAAAGATATGCTACGAGCTTATGTTATTGATTTCGAAAAAGCTTGGGACAAGCACTTGCCTCTCGCCGAATTCTCTTACAACAATAGTTACCACGCGAGTATCAACACCGTACCTTTCGAAGCTTTGTATGGCCGGAAATGTCGTTCTCCTCTTTGTTGGGCCGAAGTAGGCAACACACAGATCACCGGACCCGAACTCATTCATGAGACAACCGAGAAGATCGTTCAAATCCGATGTAGGCTTAGGACGGCCCGTAGTCGTCAAAAGAGCTATACCGACAAAAGACGCAACGACCTCGAATTCCAAGTCGGTAATCGCGTAATGTTAAAAGTCACACCTTGGAAGGGTGTAATCCGTTTCGGGAAACACGAGAAGTTAAATCCGCGGTATATTGGTCCTTTCAAAATCTCGGAGCGTGTTGGAACCGTTGCTTATCGTTTAGATCTTCCGCCTCAATTGAGCTCCGTTCATCCTACTTTCCATGTATCCAACTAGAAGAAGTTCCTTGCCGAACCCGATGTCATCATTCCTCTCGAGGAACTTACTATTGATGACAAACTTCATTTTGTGGAGGAACCGGTTGAAATCGTGGACACCTCCGTCAAGACGCTAAAACAAAGTAGAATCCCTATCGTTAAGGTCCGTTGGAATGCCAAAAGGGGACCCGAGTTTACTTGGGAAAGACAAGATCAAATGCAAAGAAAGTACCCTCATTTATTCGTGGATACGGAAACGCAAGGTCTCGAGGAAGAAACAACGACTACTACGCGTACTTAAATTTCGGGACGAAATTTCTTTTAACGAGTAGGTAATGTAACATCCGCCTTTTTCCGTTTACTTTCCGATTATTTTATTTAAAGTCCGTTATATAATTATAACATCTTCCGTTAATACGCATTTTTAAATTATCTCGTTTAGGAAATTCACGCATCCGCTTTAAACTTGAGGGACCAATGTTGCCAAATGACCAAAGTTTTGACTAGGTCAAAGTGGTCAACCTCACTCTCATCTGAAATGTCCCGTTCATATTGATTATAAATGTTCCATATTAATTGATTTCGGTGCGAGGTTTTGACCTCTATATGAGACGTTTTTCAAAGACTGCATTCATTTTTAAAACAACCATAACATTTATTTTATCGATAAAGGTTTAAAAAAAAAAACATTACGTAGATTATCAAATAATGATAATCTAAAATATACCGTTTACACACGAACATTGCATAATGGTTTACAATAAAAATATATTACATCGAAATAAGTTTTTTGAATGCAGTTTTTACACAATATCATACAATCATGGACTCCAAATCTTGTCCTTATTTTAGTATGCAATAGCGAAAGCTCTTAATAATCACTTGAGAATAAACATGCTTAAAACGTCAACAAAAAATGTTGGTGAGTTATAGGTTTAACCTATATATTATCAAATTAATATAATAGACCACAAGATTTCATTTATTCAATAATCTTACACTCGCAAGTGTATACAAATCATTCTATGATGAACACCTGGTAACCGACATTAACATAATACATATAGAATATTCCCCGCATACTCGCAAGTATGTCATAAATTGGCAATCGCAATCACCATATAAATCAAAGTATTAAAGCATTCCAAATTCCAGAATGGGGTTTGTTAGGCCCATAGATCTATCTTTAGGATTCGCGTCAATTAGGGGTCATTTCCCTAATTCTTGTGATGACTCGGAAATTTCTGACCAAATTTAAACTTAATCTTTATAAGAATTCGATACGATAAGCAAAGTCTGTAAAGTTGAATCTCAAAAATTTTGAAACTATTTCATATATGCAATTGACCTTCGACCATTCCCAACGATTCACGAACCATTAATTGTAAATAAATGTGTATACATATAAATATAAATATATGTATATATATATTAACTTAAAATAATAATATACGATATAATTAAATTGTTATTTAAATAAAGATATATATATATATATATATATATATATATATATATATATATATATATATATATATATATATATATATATAGTATATCAAATATAATTATTTAATAACTGTAATACTCGATGGACGTTTCGATTATTATTTAGAGAAGTTTAATTCGAACTTATGTAATTTTAAAATAAACGGTGAAAAAAAGGTCATATAAATTATAGCGTTATTAAATATATTTAGAATCTATGTGTTGAGTGTTAACACTTATTATATTTTACGTGGAGTTGGGGGCTAATAATTAATTTAATTTTTATTAAATAATTTTAAACAATTAATGATCAATTATTTCTTTACCATAATGATTAGAATAAATAAAGATGTTTAATATAAAATTTGGGATTTTTTTTCTGTGTACATTTATCCATTATCAACGGAGCACGAATTTTAGTCCGTAAATGAAATAGTAGATAACGGCTAACTTATCACACATTTATATTTTAAATTATATTATAATATTATTATTTAAATTATTGATTTAAGCTTTCTATTGATTGAAACTTGTACCCGAATGAAATTGCTATTGTTGATTGAATATGATTTGTACTGATGATTGATTTCAATTCATCTCACATACACTGAACGTTAATAATTAAGTATTATTATTAAATTATAATTATTCATAGATTACATTTTATATATTCTATATATTTCAATATATGTACATGAGAGATCACTACACACTTATCTTTCTTCTCAAACCCACAGCTATTACCACCGGGAACCACCGCCGTCACCAAACACCTTCCTCCACCATCTAAACAAGTTTAGAAAACAACCATCAAGACTTCAACCACCACTCTTGTAACACCATCACCATGAAACTCACAAACCCACTTCTATTATTATTATTATTATTATTATTATTATTATTATTATTATTATTATTATTATTATTATTATTATTATTATTATTATTATTTTTGTTTCAATTGTCTAACATAACAACCACCATCATCATCGTTGTAATTAAGTCATTTTTGTTTCTATAAGCACCCCAACCATCGGCTAATACCTTCAACCTTGATCAACCCACCATTTTGTTTGATCAAAACCCAAAAGTCATTAGACGCCTTCGATTGTTTTCTCTCGTAAACCTCATCACTTTTCTTGTTGGTTTGCTTGAGCCAAGAACCACACACCAAGACCACCTTGCATTATCAAACCACCTTCACACCATTATGATCACCACCATCTACAGTCATCAAACCACCACCATTGCCACCTTTTCTTTATCTCTCTATTCCATCTTCTCCTATCAACCTACGATTTCATTACGATCACCTAAAACCATCTCACTCAACCGTCACTCGCTATACTTTTGATTTGAGAACATGTGAAACCACCTCACCATACTACAACTTACCACTCAATCACCATCATCATATTGTTTCCATCGAACACCCTTTAAACTACTTGTGTTTTACTATTCCTCTTTTGTTCTACAAACCTGCTAATGCTCGAGACTCACCCAACACCAATTGGAAACCCACCATCAACATCGAACGACCAACCAAAACACCACTTGAACATCAAAATCACTGCTCCTGTTTATTTTTCTCTTGATAACAGCAACAACAATAAGGAATAAAGATAACGACGAAGATGATGTCCAATAACCTATTTTCCAGTCGAGAAATACCACCAAATAGCCACCACCGCACCTGCAACAAACCTTTACAATCATCACAAACAACCCTCTTCGTTTCTATTCAGCTACTACATCTATACTTTTATTATGTTTCGCTATTGTAATATAGTTTGCAACCGTCGTAAACCTCCCACTATTCGGCTACAACCACCTCCTGTTTCCCTGGTTCGATTTGCAGCAAAACACAAATCATACACTTGGTCACACTACTGTTGTTACAACAATAATAGTGATGTACGAGGGTGTGTTAATGATAAGCAAAGATGGATGATGTTGTCGGTCTAAAAAGAAAAGGAGGAGGATGAGTGCTCATAAACTTCTTCTATTTTAATCATAAACCACACACCGACGTTTTTGTTTCTTTTCCTTTGTTGCTGGCATATAACCCTACCAATCATCTAATTGTTTGATAGTGCTCGATATAATTACTTCCAGTATGTTCAACTCCATTATGGGCCGAGATCTATAGGGCCTGAATAAATTGTGTGGGCTGTTTTTGGGCTGTAGCAAAGACCCATTGCTTTCTGTTTTAACCGAATCCCAGCTGATTCAGCCAACATCAAACTGCTATCATTCTGTCGGGTAACTCAAGTTTACATTAAAAATGAATAGGCTGTAAATACAAGAATTAGTTTATTAATAGGACCGTAATCCTTGAATTGTTGGTGGACCGTGATAATTTCATTAAATTGGGCTGCCCTTCCTTTATTGTGTTTGGGCCGAGGTATTTTAAGGAATACGATATTGTTGCTTGATACATATGATGAAAGTGATACGCGCAGTATGATGATAAGATTATGATTAAAAGATTATGATGGTGATGATGTGAATGATGATAGATATAGTTTTAGTTATGAAAACATGATGGGAATGATCGAGAAAATAATTATGATTGATGGTGATTATGATTCAAGAATAATAGAAGATAAGATGATGATATTATGATATCAAGATATTGATGATGATGCTATAATTATAATGAAGAAGATGATGAGATGTTAAAATGGGTTTGATCCTTGTGATGAAGAAAAAGGAAAACAGGTAGATATAAGTTATAAGTTTTATTCGGGGTATTTAAACAGAAAAATAGAATAGCTTAGATGGTTAGGCATGTTTATGGGTTTTGAGAGGTCGCGGGTTCGAGTCTCGTATGGGGCATTTCTTTTTAGAAAAAGCTTGGAGAGGGTATACACTTTTACTTTATTTCTATAATTATTATTATAGTTATTATTTAGTAATATTATTATGATCCCTATTACTGAAAGTATTTTTTATCATTATTATTGAAATTATTCTTTTATTTAAACTATCATTTTTACTATTAAAAGTATCACTTTTATTATTATTAGAATTATCATAATTTTTATCATAAGTAGTATTACTTTTATCATTAGTATTATTTATATATTAAATAAAGATTGTCTATATATAAAAATATATTTAGGACATAAAAATCTAACTATATTAATACTTTAGTAATAAATGTTAATTATCTATATAAAAATAAATATATCTAATTAAGTTATTAATAAAACTCATGATATAAAATAACAATTAAAATCACTAATACTATATATATATATATATATATTTGTTCGATTTCCATTACATATGTTAATATACATAAATGAATAATATAGGTTCGTGAATCCGAGGCCAACCATACACTTGTTCAATGACGACATATGTATTTTTACTACAAAATACAGTATAGTGAGTTTTATTACTCCCTTTTTAAATGCTTTTGCAATATATATATTTGGGACTGAGAATACATGCGCTGCTTTTATAAATGCTTTACGAAATAGACACAAGTAATCGAAACTACATTATATGGTTGAATGATCGAAGCCGAATATGCCCCTTTTTAGCTTGATAACCTAAGAATTAGTAAACCAGTCTACTAATTGACACGAATCCTAAAGATAGATCTATTGGGCCTAACGAAACCCATCCGTTGGAGCGGATGCTTTAGTACTTCGATGTTGTTTTATCATGTCCGAAGGATTTCCCGGAATGATAGGGGATATTCTTATATGCATCTTGTTAATGTCGGTTACCAGGTGTTCAATCCATATGAATGATTTTTGTCTCTGTGCATGGGACGTATATTTATGAGAAATGAAAAATGAAAATCTCGTGGTCTATTAAAATGATGGAAATGATTATTTATGTTAAACTAATGAACTCACCAACCTTTTGGTTGACACTTTTAAGCATGTTTATTCTCAGGTATGAAAGAAATCTTCCGCTGTGCATTTGCTCATATTAGAGATATTACTTGGAGTCATTCATGACATATTTCAAAAGACGTTGCATTCGAGTCATTGAGTTCATCAAGATTATTATTAAGTCAAGTATAGTTGGATATATTATGAAATGGTATGCATGCAGTCAACTTTCGATGTAATGAAAGATTGTCTTTTCAAAAACGAATGCAATGTTTGTAAAATGTATCATATAGAGGTCAAGTACCTCGCGATGTAATCAACTATTGTGAATCGTTTGTAATCGATATGGACTTCGTATAGATGGATTAGGACGGGTCTCTACATTTGGTATCAGAGCGGTGGGGTCTTAGCGAACCAGGTCTTGCATTAGGGTTTCTAACTGATAGTTGTTTAGATGCATTTGTGAGTCTGGACTTCGACCGTGTCTGCATGTTAAAAGTTTTGCTTATCATTTCATGTCGAAAATTATTTGCTTATCATCCTTAAAGTCTAGACACGTCTTACTGCCTCTATTACATAGATGGTGTATAGATAAATTCATATCTTTACGTATCTGTTATTGTTACCTTTGCCTGACAGCTTCCGTAGATTCCTCCGTAACTTATGGGATTTTAGTATTATATATGCATATGTAAATTATGTATTACAGGATACTAATCTACATCTTATAATCTAATTCATATCGAAAATCCTTTACTCAATCGTACGAAATGGAACTTGTCACTAGTTCAAGTTCTTCGGAACCCGACAGCTATTCCGACATGGATGTTCACCTAAGCTCCGGAAGCAGCGTCACCAGAATGAATCAACCAATCAGCCATCCCCAATTCATCTGATGGATTCGTAGCCTCCTTAATCATTGGAGACAAGAAGAAGGCGATCCTTTCCATCCATCACATTGCCCTCTTGGTGAAAAACCTGAAGCACTTACCGGCGAACCTGTTCGAGACACCATTTTCTCTCTCATTTCCAGAGTATCTCGTCACGATTACATACTACATCAAATTCTAGATTTTATTTATCCACTCGTACGAACCGACAATCATCCCGGAGTAATAAGTCAACGAGCTTCGCGCCCGAGTTGTAGCCTTGGAAAATATGGTGCAAAACATACCAGCTTCAGCAACATCACAGACACCAACAGTACCATCAATAACAGCACCAGTACCATCAACAATCTATGCCTCAACATCTAATTATGTACCTCGAGCATAATCATCAATCTACGAATCGTTCTATATCATTTATCTTCGTTCAACATGGCGATTATGTAATCTCTAATGTTTTAGAGATTATATATTATTGTTCTAACAGTAAATCAAATGAGTTTAATATCATATTGACTCATTAAATCCATGATTACATCTGAAGAAATTATATATGTATATATATTTTCATAAAGATTTTAATTAAAAAAAAAATTCTTTCGTACAAACTGTTAATGGTGAAAATATTTTAACGGGTAGGTAATACCCGAGGAATATTTAAAATTTCACATTAATAAGTTAAACTGTACATTCTTCAAATCTGATTCAACAGTCATTTACTATCTTACTTACATCCACAGATATACGAATCCGTTCACCGCAGAATAATCATTTTCATTCAATTTCATATTTGGATTTTGACGTATCAGAATCCAACAAGTGGCATAATGAATAAAACATTTGACAAAATAAAATTTGTTAGAAACAGAAAAATTAACTATGAGGAATTTTGTTAAGAATTCACGCTAACAAAATCCTAGCTAACTGTTCCTAGCTAACTATTAATTCCGTATTATATTTATTTATCGCAATTTATTTATCGCAATTTAATTATCACAATTTTAATTCTCGCAATTTTATTTATCGTCATTTAAGTTCTGTAATTATTTTACGCACTTTAAATATCGGGACACGTATACAAGGTTTTGACATATCATATCGACACATCTATATATATTATTTGGAATCACCATAGACACTCTATATGCAGTAATGATCGAGTTCTCTATACAGGGTTGAGGTTGATTCTCAAATAATATATATACTTTGAGTTGTGATCGAGTCTGAGACTTATACACGGGTCACGATACGTATTAATTAATTCAAATATTATATATTAAACTATATATGAATTATTAAATTACTAATTGTGTATTGCTAACTGTGGACTGCCAACATTGGACAATTAAAATGAATTAAAATATTGATTATAACATATGCAACTAAACAATTCTTCAAGTTTGCCACTTGATTTCATCTTAAACCTCACTTGTATCTTGACGATTACAATCCGCGTTCAAACCTTTCATGATTCTTGAAAACACCTCAATCGAGAGGATGAACCAACCGCACTTCATCTACGGTAGAAAAGATTTATGCATATAGTTATGCACCTGAAAACACTCGGAACCTGAGTAAATGTTTAACACGTATCTATGCTAGCTCCTTTGGCGTTGTTATTACCGAAAATTACTTTGCAATTCCTTTTCAAATTAGCAAATTTTGTCACAGCTTCAGCAAATCAACTTCGACTTTTCATTCGAATCAACCTTATTATAACTATGATATATATGTTTGCCATTGTTATTGTTACCGGGAAACCTTTTACATTCTGCAATATTACCAACAGACGTACCCTCGTTGTTCTTTGGCTTAAATCTCCCAGACAAATTACTATATTTATCTATTAAAGTCTCATCATGTACTCATCTACATTCTGTAACAGTAATTACCATACCAACTACAGGAAATCACCAATCATCAATCACGAATCTCATAGCGTTTTCACTTCAACAATTATATGTATACATATATCGTGTAACTCCTGGAAATTTTGACCTTCAATTCTGAAATTCTGAAAAGCAACCAGTCTACGAACCAAATACTCTGAATATTGAAAAAGTTGAATGAAGCAGCAGAAACTGTAGACAACCGTAAACGATCTTAACCGTCGAAAGTTTGATGATAAAGAATAGTGTGTTGGCTAAACTCAGAAAAGTTGAAACTGATAAACGGATTGAGCAGATCATAAAGGAGACCAAGGACAAATACAAGGACCAAACCCTGTATTTAAAGAATCCTGATGATTCTGTTTCTGATGAAATCTTTAGCGAATACCTTATTCTTTAATCGCTCTAAATCATCGTGAATGAATTTCTTCATCACAATTTGATTCTAAAATTCTAAGATATCATCGTATCTTTCTTTATTAATATCCTCAATATTTCTAAAGATATCTTCATAAATATTCTTGTCCGATATTAATTATCTCTCCGCTCTATCTGTGTTATATCATAAAAGAAACTGTTTTGGTTTCTAAAATTCTGAAAAATTCGAATTTGAATTATGAATGATATTGAAGTAGTGTTGGGAACTGAAGCGTGAGTTAGTATAATATAATGACACTTGATCAACGTGATTATATTACAGTAAGTCATGCTGAGTTTCTAATGAAACGTGATGGTTCACAGACCATACCGTCATCATGTGCCATGATACACAACTCTTACATTCTATCTAATCTATAAACACATCAAGAACATATTTTATTGATAAGTCCTATCTTTTTTTCTTGAATTCTGGTAATTTGACAAGTCAGATCATGCTACTACCTTTTCTTTCTAAGAACGTTAGTCATGTTCATTCGAAACTTTATAACTACGAATTCTAGACCATTACTTGTTGTACTTAGAGTCGAGAAGAGAATAAAAAGGCAAAGAGCTCCAAAATATAAGGGGGAATACAAAGCCCAACAACAACACCGAAATTACAAACCGTGGATATCAGTGCGTATAGCAATATAAAGACACGGGAGGATTATAAATACAATAATCCCTAGAGGATAGTAGAAATAAACAGATTCTTCTGGTGGGAGTTGGAAAAGAAGGACGATCATTACGATAGTCAGAATAAGAACAAGGATTAGAACCTGATTAAGCATTATTATAATCTTTTGGATATATGAACTGAGAAAGAAGGTATAGAAGTGGTGAAAACTAATGGAAGGAAAAGATAAATTTATAATGGAAATATCAGATGTAGTAATCGGGACAGATCATCGCATTTAATTAAAGAGATCCTAATTTCCTCATTTATCGAAGAATCAGATCTTATATATTTCGTAGATTTTCTTTAAATTTCTTGAATTCCGGAAATTCACCGTGACGACGTCAAAAGTTAAATCTCTATCTCAATATTTTGTGATAGCTTCACCCATACGCTTCGAGTAATCGAATTATTTTATCAATATTACTCAATATTGATAAAACTCTATTTATCAACTCATAATCGTCAAGAAAACATTTTTATTGTTAGCCATGACGACCTCGATCAAATTTCGGGACGAAATTTCTTTAACGGGTAGGTACTGTGATGACCCGAAAATTTCTGACCAAATTTAAACTTAATCTTTATAAGAATTCGATACGATAAGCAAAGTCTGTAAAGTTGAATCTCAAAAATTTTGAAACTATTTCATATATGTGATGTGCGTAGAGGTGTATACGAAATAGCTTATATTTTTCTACGAAATACTATTAAATACGATACAATTTTACACAAGTTATTTATTTACTTATAGAGTGGATATACCTAAACCTTGCTACAACACTTATAGACAGTGTACCTAATCGTACAGTAGTGTAGTTTTTAGTAAGTCCGGTTCGTTCCATAGGGAGCTAGCCAAGTTTAATGCTATATTTTTAAAAACTATATTTGTAAATATATAAATATATATATATATATATATATATAAGTAATATTATTATTATAAAAGAGGGTTTTTACCGTTTAATGACCGGTTTGTCGATTTTAAAAACTTAAGTCGCAGTTAAAACCTAATGTAAAATATTAAATATATAAAAGACTTAATTTTAAGCGTAAAGTAAATAACGATAATGAAATTGCGATAAATAAAAGTGCGATAAATAAAATGACGATAAATAAAATTGCGATAATTAAAAAGTACGATAATTAAAATGACAATAAATTAAAGTGCGATAATTAAAAGTGCAATTAAATATGAAATAAATGAATTATGCTTATTTAAACTTCCGTAATCATGATGTTTGACGTGTTAATTTTAGTTTATTACCATGGGTTAATTGTCCTTTGTCCTGGATTATTCGATATGTCCATCTGGTTTTTGTCCATAACAGTCCATCAATCATAAATATAAAGTGCGAGTGTCCTCGTCAAATTATTCTTATATCCGAAGTCAAATATTCCAACTAATTGGGGACTTAAACTATAATTACACCAATTTTCCTTGTATATAATTCACCCCTGCTTTAATAAGTCCATTGACTATTAATCCATTCCCGTGTCCGGTTAAATGAACGATTATTAGTACTTATAAATATCCCGCCCATCATGTCCGATCGAGTGTATGTGGTTATTTATAGGTACGTCCAATTGTAAATCTTTATATTAAATTAACAAACTATCATTTAATTAAATAAATATAAAGCCCATTAATAGCCCATAGTCTAGTTTCCACAAGTGTCGTTCTTTTGTCCAAACCCAAATTATGGTACAAAGCCCAATTACCCAATCTTTAATATTTTAGCCCAACATCACGATTACTTCAGTATTAAATAAGCATAATAATAACTTAGCTATGAGACATTAAATTAAAAAGGTTGAACATAACGTACAATGATTAATAATAGCGTAGCGTTACACGGACAGAATTTTGACTTACACCCTTACAACATTCGTCAACATACCCTTATTATTAAAATTAAAATTAAAATTATAATATATATATATATATATATATATATATATATATATATATATATATATATATATATATATATATATATATATATATATATTACAGAGAGATAGAGAGGATAGATGGATATTAAACTCGAGCACCAGACTGCCTTTTATAGGGATGTGGCCAGAAAAAGTGTCCCATGCGATCGCATGAAAATTAGGCCTCCAGGCCATGCGATTGCATGGAGGTAGGATCCAGCTCACACTTCTTTATTTCCTAGTTTGCCGACGGTTTTATTAAATATATATATATATATATATATATATATATATATATATATATATATATATATATATATATATATATATTATTTTAAGAATTAATTATATATTATATTATATTCATGTGCATAGTTGACTTGTAATTTTTAGTCCGTTGCGTCGAGCGTTGAGAGTTGACTCTGGTCCCGGTTCCGGATTTTCGAACGTCCTTGCGTACTATTTAATATCTTGTACTTTGCGTTTTGCGTCTTGTACTCTTGTAATTTTGAGACGTTTCTCATCAATAATTTGAATTACTTTGATTGTACTTTATACTTTTTAGCTTTTTGGTCGTATACGTCTTCAATTCGTCGAATCTGTCTTTTGTCTTCACCTTTTATTATTTAAACGAATATCACTTGTAAATAGAACAATTGCAACTAAAAGCTTGTCTTTCTTGAGGGATAATGCTATAAAATATATGTTCGTTTTTAGCATTATCAAATATTTCCACACTTGAGTGTTGCTTGTCCTCAAGCAATATAGTCTTGAAATAAAAATACTAGAATCACTTCTTTATTCTTCACACTTTGTACAACAGTGATTTCTATACGGCGGTATGAACAATGGTAGTAACGATGTGGTTTACAGTCCCACATGACTATGAAAATTTAGATCCTTAAGGAAATTGGATCTTTATGAAAACATTTGATCTTTTGAAAATTAAATCTAGCTTTTACCCAAGATAAGTTTTCCGGAATAACCCTTCACAGGTGTTTGCAAATTGTTTTTGTGGGTTTGGTGGGTTTCAGATTTGAAAATTTTAGATCAAAACTTATGGTTTTGTGTCACCCACTTGCTAACCTTGTATTGGGAAAGCAACACGTCCAGTATACTTGTTCCATATATTACCTTTCGGTAAACTACCATCCGGTTGTAAAGGAAAGCGTTGAACAAGCAACTGTTAAGGCAATGTCCCGTGACATGCTTTTGATTATGGTCTATATCGTGTCGAATGCAATTACTATCCTTTGTAGGAGCAATAGTAAAGCTCACTATAATGGTTTTTCGGTCTGGCAGAAGGTCCTGTCTTCGACCATGCTATGTAACTACCGTTCTTACGGTTGACACCCGATTTGGTTCAGGTGACCTAATGAATTCCAGGTGAATTCCTAGGATTTTACTTTCAATGGTAATGAACGCATTAAAAATGGGTTTTCAGAAAACAAATCGGTTTGTAATTTTGATCAAAATATTTTCTCGTTCAAGCTCGAGTTTAGATATCATCGAATTCCATGAGTTTGTAATTCTCAATCTTTAAAGTCAATCTCAAAGATTGAGTAATATCTGGCTTAAAAGCTGATTTTTGATCTTTAAGGAGATTATCCTTTCTGGGGATCTGATTCATTAGTCTTATCAAGCTAATTTGCACGGTGCCGTCCCCATTTTACGAGACAGATCCTCTCATGATTAGGATAAGTCTGACCACATGGCGACCCTATTTGATGCTGAGGTCCGTGGATTTCCAGCTGATTTTCGAGAAAACTTTTCAAGGTTTTTCGTAGACTCTACAACTGGTCTGGACGATAACTTCCTGACCTAAATCAAGAAGCGCGTGTCTTTTTCGAAAGACTTTACTTCCTTTTAATGATGGAATTGATTCATCGTGTAGATCCATCTTTCTTTCAAATATATTACAATTTACCGGGTAAAACGGTTAATTTTGTCCAAAACAAAAGTATCTTCAATTATTTGCACAAAACTATGTGATATATGTTTTAAATAACTTGATAAATTTTTCCCACACTTGGCTTTTATTTTTCTTTCTTTGCCTTTTTATTGTCCTCTATTCCATTTTAAATGAATTCTAACATTTTAGGTTGTTTCTCAATTTATGTCCTTTCCGAGGTAACAATAATTTCGGTGTTAACACCTAGTTTTATCGCTCATAAATATGTATAAACATGATTTTGAGTTCATTTAATTGAAAATTTTAAAAATTTTTACTAGAATTGGGTAGTCAGTATATAATACTAGGGTTGTTCTTTATTATCAGAGAGCACTAGATTCTAATACAACTACTGCGTTACTAGTATTTTTAATGGTAACTAAGTGTATAAATTAAAATTTAAAAAATCCGAAAGAATTTAACCCCTTCCCACACCTAAGATCTTGCAATGCCCTCATTTGCAAGAAATCAGTAACAATTTAAATTATTGAGGGTGATTAGCGTAGAAAAATGATTAAATTTTACCAAAGTTTCCAAACATATTAGTGTTTGTTTGCTGAATGATAAATGGTGCACATCATTTGTTCATTCCGTCTTGTTGTTACATCATATTTGTTTTTCGTTTTGTCGTCAAAATTAGTAGCTTTTGCTGAACTTAATGCCAGTCTTTGAAAATACGCTGTTTTACCCTGTTGTGTACAATTGACAATATACATACATACAAATAATAACATGCATGGTAATTTGAAGTGGGACTTAACATCCCACTTTCAAATCAAATATGAAATATTAGTACAACATAATAAAAATGTTAAAACTTACATAAAAGTATCACAATATAATATGTTTAAACATAAATAAATAAAAATGATAAAAAATATAAAAATTATAAAAATCACCAACGAAACTATATCAATCTGGATAGGGGTTCCAGTTCATGTCGTCGGGCGGGTTCCATGGTTGGTTATAGGTGTACTGATAGGCCTGGTTAGGGTCGTAGAGAGTAAATGGTGGTCGCATATCAGGCTGGTGTGGAGGATAGTAAGCAGGTCGGGTCGGTACGTAGTGATCCTGAGGTGATAGATGGCTCATGATCTGATACTGATGATAGTGCCATCTATCATGCTGTCGTTGCCTAGAATGCTCGTACACATCCTGGGCGTGCCACTGCTCGTACCGACTATGTCTATCCTGGTTTGTCATTTCTACCTCATCTATACGCTGGTAGACGTCAGTCATAGCCTCCCTAATGACATCCCTAATGTCATCCGCTTCCTCCATTTCCTCATCTGAACCTCTCTCTACCTGTGGATGATTACCATCATATGGTACTGCCTGGTTGCGTCTGCTTTTTAATACCTTAGCACCCTGATAGACCTTCAATCCTAAAGTATCATCTTGTTCCCTACATACCATAAGTGGACCCCCTTGGTCCCTATCTACACCCAAATACTCTCCAATGAGAGTAACAAAAATACCTCCTCCTATTATTCCCCTGTCCTGTATTCCTGCCACTACTTTGGACAGATAAAAACCAACACAGTAGGGGATATTAACAAAGCTTCTAGTGTTTCAAATACACTTAAGGTAAAATAAGTCGTGTAAGGTCATCTTTTCCTTGTTTTTACCTCTTTGTGTAGTCGAATTAGCTAAAAATCTATGTATAATACGTAGTTCTGCTTTGTTAATATCTAAGTAGGAGTGTCTTCCTCCTAGCGAAAAAACATTATAATCTGACATACGCCTCCAGACGGCGTTCGCATTAAAATTCCTATCTACTCGCTCTCCATAATAAATCAAATTTGTACAATCGGGTAGTAGTAATTCATCAGGAGTGTAAATCTGTAAAGCACTGGCCATGTCCAGCATGGACATCCTGTACATCCTACGGCCAAGTATAAATCTAAGAAAACTTCTAGCATCTAACCTAACTACATCCGCATTTAACGCTATAGTACTCATAAGCTCAACACACCATTCCTTATATACAGGCCTACGAATGGTGAATAAACGTTCCCAATCGAGAAAAGAAGAGCTGCCATACCTTTGGATCAGATGCAGTCTAAATGAGTTAACTAGGTGGACCCTTTTCAAAGGCTCCCAATCGATTACCCTCGGCACTTCTACATTTTTTGTTACCAGTTTAAATTTGTTACTTTGATATGTCGGGTAATCTCTCCAACTTCGATCAAATCTCAAATTGGGATGCAATTGTTCTTCATGAATCGTCGGGTGTGCTACTATCGGATGAATCGGAAATATTACGTAGGCATTAATATATTCTTGTTGCGAATCATAATATGGTACGTGTTGATCAGGTTGTTGTTGTTGTTGTTCCTGTTGTTGCTCATGTTCAGGTTCTGGTTCATATTGTGGCTCATATTGCATTTCTGCTTCAGGTTCTAGAGCAGGTTGCCTAGATGATGATGATGCACCATCAGTATCGGTATTTTTTTGCAAAACACATTAAACACAAAATTTGTGCATCCAAATATGCATTAGTGTTAGCAAAATAACAACTTGAAACAATTACAATAACATGTTCAATCAAAATTAAACTTATACACATTTTTACAATTTTTACAATTCTACACTTTTTCAAATAAGCATATATGAAAATGTTTACAAAGTTCATAAGTATTCAACTCAAATAACATGTTAAAATAACCATTACTAGCAATTAAACAAGTTTCAAATGGCATTTATATCAATTTAATCAAGTTCATGAATTTTAAACCTAAAAAGTCCTCTTTAATTCTCAAAACTCATGTTTAGGATCAAAGTTCGGATCATTTAGCTACCTAAACATGTTACACTACTTAATTTAGCAATAATTCATGATAAAAATCGGCCATAACCTGTTTATATCAAAAAGCCCCAAATTGCTCAAGAACACAAACCCTAGATTCCTAAAAATTTTGAAGTTTTTGGCTTCAAATCATGTTAAATAGCATCAATCTAGGTTATACATGCATAATATACTAACAATTTAACTCTAATTACACTAGAAATTAACAAAATCAAATAAGGTAAAATATTGGTAATTATCACAAAAACTAGGAAATTTAAGAGTTTAGGGGTGTAATTTTTACCTTCTTGTTAAAAAATCCGAACCTAGGCATGATTAGAGCGGATTGTAGGACGAAATTTGGTTGAATTTGGTGAAAAAGTGGTGATTTTAGGAGTGTATTAGGGAGTAGGTTCGTGTATGTGTGTGTGTTTGTGGTGAAGACAGAACACTCGCTGGATATTTGTTCCTGACCAGATTTTGGTCTCCATGCGACCGCATGGATTTGAAGGCCAATCCCCATGCGATCGCATGGAGGTCTGGATTTTTTTTTTAAATATAAAAACCTTATACTTTTAAAATATAGATTAATAAATTTTTAAAAAATTTGTTTCTTTTTAGGAGTAAGGGCGTTTCGGATCGTTGTCTTAGTCCGTCTCTCAACAAAGTTTTAAAATTTGTTACTTTTTAAGCGTCGTTTTAAAAGCAAAGATTTTTGGATTTTTTTAAATATTTTTGGCATACTTTAATTCAATAAGATCAAAAATAATGATAATAAAAGTTCTCGTCCCGCCCTCGGGTAAAGCAATTTCGGTTCAACGACCTAGTTTTCAACTCACGACGAATTTTATATATCAAATTTTTGAAATAAAGTAAATTTTTGTTTTTAAATTCACACCAAACTTAAATTTAAAATGCATAAAATTAAAAATTCATATTAATTAAAAATTCACACCAAATTCATATTATATTTTTGTTTTTAAACATACAAACTTATATTAAAAATATTAATTTTTCAAATATTTACTAACTTAAATATATTGATTTTAAAAAGTTTACAATATTAATTTAATATTTATATATATTAATTTTAAAAACATGGTAAAAAAATAAAATTAAAAATCTTTTTGGTCTCTTATCCCACTTTAATCAATCAAATATTATCAAAAATATACGCCCCTCTTTTCGGTAAAGTAATTTCGGTTCCATAACCTAGTTTTACTCCTGACGAATTTTTGAAATATTTTGGGTTGATTGATTAAAGATATTTATACCTTAAGAATAAACGGTAAATTTCGCAGTGATGTAATAAATTTTTGTATGATATCAATAATTTCGATTACACATACCTAATTTTATTGAATACCAATTTAATACTTTATAGCGAACGATTTAGCGTTTATTATCAAAATATTAAAAACAATAAAAATAAAAATAAAAATAAAAACTGTACATACTTACATGTGAGAAAGAATTCTCAGAGACCTGCTTTAGCTGACTCATAGGAGAGTCGTGTGATTTGGTTTTCCATAGCTACATAAGTGTAACCTCGATTCTTCAATATCTTTTCTTCTAAACATATGAACGGTCCTTCTCTGCATAGAGTAACAAATTCGGTATTTGAATATGTTTGATTATTTGAACATTTACCTTTGTGTGACCATTTTCCACATTTATAACATCTTTCAAGGTGTCGTGCTCTTCTTTTTGTTGTGGATTTTGATTTTCCTTTACCAAAATGTATCTTATGATGATCTTTTCTGAGTTCTTTTCTTACTCCGTCCATTTTGCTTCTTATGAATGATACCAGTTCACTCGGAAGTGTGTCATTATTACGTTTAGTAATCATAGCATGTAGCATGAGACCATGGTTCAGATCAAAGGAATTCTTCATCTTGTAAAACTTAAAAAAATAAAAATTCAGAATGGGGGGAGAAGACTAGTTCTTTAGGGTCTGCTAGGTAAAGACCATTCGGATTCCATTCTCGGAAACTACACGAAAATAGAATATCTAACTCTAACAGAAATATATATTACCCTAAAAAGATTTGAAACTTCCCACACTTAGTTAGCTGTGGTGTCGAAATTGTGATTAACTTCATCTTCAACTTCCATCGGACTATCTATGTAATGTTTAACTCTGTGACCATTAACCTTAAATTCAATCCCATTTGAATTTATTAATTCTATTGTTCCGTACGGGAAAACTCTTTTGACTATGAATGGTCCAGACCATCTTGATTTCAATTTTCCAGGAAATAGCTTGAATCTTGAATTGAAAAGAAGAACTCTGTCTCCTTCTTTAAATTCTTTTGAACTTCTGATTCTTTTATCATGCCATTTCTTCGTTCTTTCTTTATAGATTAACGAATTTTCATATGCTTCATGTCTTAATTCTTCTAATTCGTTTAATTGACTTAACCGTAGACGTTCGGCTTCATGTAAATCAAGATTACATGTCTTCAAAGCCTAAAATGCTTTGTGTTCAATTTCTACTGGAAGATGACATGCTTTTCCGTAAACGAGTTTAAAAGGTGTGGTTCCAATTGGAGTTTTGTAGGCTGTTCTAAAAGCCCAGAGTGCATCCTCCAATTTCATGGACCATTCTTTCGGATTTGATCCTACGGTTTTCTCTAGAATACGTTTTAAAGCTCGGTTAATATTTTCAACTTGTCTACTTGTTTGTGGATGATAAGCGGTTGAGATTTTATGAGTTACTCCATATCTTTTGAGAACTTTCTCAAGTTGATTATTACAAAAATGAGTACCCCGATCACTTATTAAAGCTTTCGGTGTTCCAAACCTAGCAAAAAGACGTTTTAAAAAGTTGACTACAACTCATGCATCGTTAGTCGGGAGAGCTTGTGCTTCCGCCCATTTAGATACATAATCAATGGCAACGAGAATGTAGAAATTATTATGAGATTTGGAAATGGACCCATAAAGTCAATACCCCAAACGTCAAATACTTCACATACTTGAATGACATTTTGTGGCATTTCATCACGTTGACTTATTTTTCCGGCCCTTTGACAAACATCACAAGATTTGCAAAGAAAGTGTGCGTCTTTGAAAATTGTAGGCCAATAGAATCCAGTATCGTAAACTTTTCTTGCTGTGAGTTGAGGCCCATAATGCCCTCCTGTTGGTCCTGTGTGACAATAGTTTAAGATTTGACTAGCTTCATTTGACACCCCCAAATAGGGCCTGGAGTATTTGTGTCTAATTATATCAAATCACAGTTGTATAAACGAGAACGACTCTACATGAGACTTTTTGTTGAGTTTTGCAGCGGAAGATAAATATGTCTTTAATTGATATGATATGTAATGAAGACTCCAAGCATAGCAAGCAATCATCATCAAAGCAGTAGATATACAGCGGAAGCCATATTTAAGTACCTGAGAATAAACATGCTTAAAAAGTCAACACGAGGTTGAGTGAGTTCATAGGTTTGTCATAAATAATGATTTCAGTAATAGTGTTAGACCACAAGATTTGTTTTCATAAGTAGATCACTCAGATCCAGTCAAGTTGATCTCCCGCAGGATCAAAAAGTTATGCCAGTGCGTGATATTTAGACTAAACGTTGTTTGCCCCGTGACAAGTTGTTCTGTCCTTGTCGTTTAATTTCATTATCAAGTAATACAATGACTTAGTCAAATGTATCAGGGACGTTACTCCCGATAGGCCTATCCCCAATAATTAAGAATGCCGCAGCAATTAAAAATATCACTGTAGGGACTTAGCCGGACATAGCCGGGTATAGCATAGTTTAATAGTTGGTACTGATATTTAGACTAGACTTTCAAGTTTACCCCGTACAAGTTATCGTTTATACTTGTCGGTTGGGGACTTGCTGGTCATAGCCCAACATATCACAGTTTAATAGTTGGTACTGATATTTAGACTAGACTTTCAAGTTTGCCCCGTACAAGTTATCGTTTATACTTGTCGGTTGGGGACTTGCTGGTCATAGCCCAACATATCACAGTTTAATAGTTGATACGTGTAAAACAGTTATAAAAGTTGCGCATGTATTCTCAGCCCAAAAATATATAAAAAGGGAGCAGATGAACTCACGATACGATAGTTTGTATGATATGCGTATGATGGCACTGAACAAGTGCGGAGTTTGTCCTTGGATTCACGAACCTATATCAAGTTTATATATTAACACGTATAATCGTAATCGAACACGTTTATATGTATTATTATTAATAATATGCTTGTTGTATTGTATGTTATCTTAAAATAGTGAATTAAATATATTTATAGGATATATTTTAAATAAATAAGTAATGTTTTTAATGAAAATATAAACATAGTTATATTATAAGTTTTAAACTAGTATTTATTTGGTAAAATAATATTAATAGTTATAAATAAAAATTGTATCTTTTTATGATCATGATAATAATAACTTAAATGAAATTTTAATAAGGATTATAACTTTAATTAAAATGATACTTTTAATAAAATGATAGTAGTAATAATAATGCTAGTAGTACATATGATAATAATAATTGTAATAATAATACAGTTTTAATAATAATAAAATGTTATATGTTAATAATAATAATAATAATATTAACAATAATAATAATAATAATAATTATTATTATTATGAGAAGGAAACTACCTTATTCCAAAAAAATTTGCCCAAGACGGGACTCGAACCCGAGACCTCTCGTTCACACAACCAACACCTTAACCATTCCCTCTGCTTCTCTTTTCTAATTTAAACCCCCCTTTTATTACTTATAAGCCGTATTTATTTTCTGTATATGATTCACCTTCTTCTTCTTCTTTTCAAAGTCGACTAAAATAAATCCATTAACCAAAACTCGAATACATAATTGATTTTAGGATTTTAAAATGATACATAATTAATTAGTGGGTATTTGAATTAATTAAAACAAAAATAAAAAAAATTTAGCAGAATGGAAGAAAAAAATATTTGATTTTAATTTTTAGTACGTTTTGGCCAAAGATTTAAACACCAACTATGTTTCAAATCACACCTAGAATATTTCTCAATCATCAATTGAACCGAAAACTGCAACAAGAACTCGAATTTTATGAAGAACAAATCAGTTGACTTTTTAAAATTAAAGTTTGACTCTGAAATTCGAACTCGTTTTGAAGAATTGGACCGTGAAACTTTGTAGATAGATTGAGTAAATGATTCCTAACAAGACTGCAATTATAGATTTTAAAATGGGATTCTTTTTGAAGCTTTTGAAAAAATGGAACAACACAGACCGACGGTTTTTTTTTTGTTTCTTTATGTTTTTTTTTCCTGTTTTGATTTCCAATTTGCAGCAAATACCATATATATAAATGATAATGATTATGCTAATCAAATGTGTAAATCAGAATGGGAGTCGATTCATCAAGCATAGAACTGGTAAAGCAGGTCACGACTAAAAATAATAATATAAATCTAATAACCTAATTTAGGTATTAGGTATTCTGTTAATTTATTTAACATTAATATTTAATAATTATATTAATAATAATAATAATACTTTTAATATTATTAATAATGATAATTAATTATAATAATAATAACAAGTATAACAATAATAATAATAATAATAATAATAATAATAATAATAATAATAATAATAATAATAATAATAATAATAATGATAATACTAGTAATAATATTTAACATTCAAATTTACTAGTAACAATAATATTTTTAATGATAATATTAAGTTTAATAATTGTAACAAATTATATATATCAAGGTTTCTAATACTGATATTAATATTAATATTAATATTAATATTAATATTAATAAAAGTAATAATATAACATTTATCTTTTATACTTTACATATTTAATTATAACAATTAAATCGTATTTATATTTCAAATTATTATATGTATATGTACATATTTATTTTCAATTATTTATTCGTGAATCGTCGGGAACAGTCGAAGTTTAATGAAATCATATAAAGTTTTTGTTTAAATTAACTCGGAAATTTCCGGGTTGTCACAGTATCCCCCTGTTAATAGAAATTTCGTCCCGAAATTTAGTTGTTGCCATCAGTCGGCGTTGTTTGTAAACAGGTGAAGATATTTTCATTTTATTTGGTCTTCACGTTCCCAGGTATGCTCGGGGCCTTGCATGAATTTCAATGGATAGAATATTGCTTTGTTTCAAGAGTTTAAATCATACGAATCCATAAATTTTACGAAGTGCATTTTATTATTAATGCGGAAGTTATCTAAAGGATTTAACAAGAGTGTCATTGATTAGGTTTTCTCAAAAAGAAATAATGACGTTATACAAGCATTTTAATACTCATGAAATGTGTTATGAATAATAGTGAGTTTATTTAAGCCTTGAGCGTTTATGCCACAATATTAGGGTGGACAAAATAGAGAGGAGTTCATGAAAATCATAATCATGAAATTTGATAGAGATCGTCATTGTTTACAACAATAATGATGAATATGAGTTGAAAATTAGAGTTTTATCGACATTAAATAATATGGATAAAACGATTCGATTATAAAAAGAGTATAAACGAAGCTATCGCAAAGGATTGAAATGAGGAAATTAAATGTTCGCTTTAACTTTTAACGTAGTCACGATTGATTTCCGGGATTCAAGGAATTAAAGGAAATCTTCGTAGTCTATAGGATTTGATTCTCCGGTAATTATGGAAATTAGGATTTTCTTTAATTAAATGCGGTGAATTGCCTCGATTGATGTGTCTGGAATTTTTGCTATAAATTAGCTTCTTCCATTTCATTATCTTCACCACTTCTATACTTTCTTTCTCAATTCATACTTCTAAAAGTTTTGTTAATATGCTCAATCCAGTTCTTGTTCTTGACCTTATATTGGTTATCGCCACAATCATCCTTCTTTTCCAACTCTCACCAGAGGAGTCTATTTACTTCTATTATGCTCTAGGATTTATTGTATTTTTAGTTCTCCCATGTCTTTATATTACTATACGCATTGATATACACGGGTTGTAATTTCTGTGTCGTTATCGGGAATTCTCCCATGTCTTTATATTGCTATACGCATTGATATACACGGGTTGTAATTTCTGTGTCGTTATCGGGTTTTATATTTTCCCTTATATGTCGAAGCTTCATGCTTTTGTAAAGCAAATAACGGTCCAGAATTTGTAGGTATGAAGTTTCCAATGATCATAATATTTAAAGCAGAAGGAAAGGTAATAGCACGATTTGATTTGTCAAATTACCAGAATATCTGGAAAAGACCGAATCATCAAGAAAATATGTTCTTGATATGTTTAGAGATTTAAGTAGAATGTAAGAGTCATGTAACATGGCAAATGATGATTATAAAGTCTATGAATCATCATCTTCCATTAAAAACTTAGCATGACTTACTGTAATATAATCACATTGGCCTGACGTCATTATATTATACTAACTCATGCTTCAATTCCCAACACTTCTTCAAAACATTTATAACTTGCATTTTTCAGAATATAGAAACTAATACAGTTTCCTTTATGATGTAATAAAGATATCGCAAGGAGACAATTAATTGCGGTCAAGAATCGTTATGAAGATATCTTCAAAAATATAGAGGATATTTATAACTAATGATACAATAATATCTTAGAATTTCTAAGATCGAAGGATGATAAAGAAGATTTGTCCGTAAAGGTTTAGAGTCAGGAGTAAGGTATTCGTCAATGACCTCAGCAGATACTGAATCATTTGGATTCTTTGAAAGCAGGTTTAATCTTTGTGATTTGTCCACAGCCTCCTTCATACTTTGCTCAATCCGTTTTCCAGTCCCAAATATGAGCTTATACCATTCTTTATTATCAAAGTTTTGGCCCTTAAGACCTTCTACAATGTTTCCTCTGCATTTAATGCAGCCATATTTGAATCATCGGTTATCAATGGTTTCAAGAAATTTTATTTTTAGATGATTAAACGCTGACTGTAATTGTCAACGGATCTAATGGTTGACGAATAGGCGTTGTTGATTTCAAAAGTAATGAATGATAATTTCGGTGGTTTGATGTGATAATTCATTGCAGAATACGAATGAATATAATTCATGAATGTAGTAATCTTTAGGAAGATAACACCTGCTAAAGCTTTACTTGAATTCCGATATGTTAATTTCAGAATGTGTAATTGATTTTGTATGAAGATGATTGTGTATCATTGTGAAGGTAGTGCGTATAATTAATGATTTATTAATCGAAATTGAAGAATGTACAGTGTATTAATGTGAGATGTAAATATTTCTCGGGTATTACCTACCCGTTAAAATATTTTCACAATTAACAGTTTGTACAACAGAATTTACAATCTTTATGAAGATATACGTTCATATATGTATTCTTCAGATGTAATCATGGATTTAATGAGTTAATATATATTAAACTCATCTGATTTGCGGTTTGGAACGAGAGTAAATAATCTCCAAAACCTTAGAGATTTCATAATTGTCGCGAAATATTTCGCTAATGAAGTTATGAATTAATACATTCTTCGTTACACTTGATTTATTATGAAATGGAGTTTATTGTGCTGAAGCAGTGATTAACAATTGTTAAGTCATTAGCGAAGGGTGTACATCATAGCATATTAGTGATATGAATTAACCAAGTAGTACATACTAGTTGAGATTTACACGTAATTGCTTAGTACGACAAGATTTATTATTGTTCCAAATCGTATATATATATGGTATACATATATAATTCTTCACGAAGAATGAGTCAATACATTTTAACTCATTATTACTAATATTCCTTGGTATCCATGGGCGTATGATGTTGATGTTTGAGGTACCGAGTGTGATGTTGAGGCGTGGGATGCGAATGTTGTTGTTGATGAAGCTGATGCTGTTGGTGGTGATGTTGATGGTATTGGTGGTACTGGTTATGCTGCTGGTGCTGCTACTAGTGTTCGTAAGTTTCGCACCATATTCTCCAGAGCCACTACTCGAGCGCGAAGCTCATTGACTTCTTCTACTATTCCGGGATGATTGGCAGTTGGAACAAGGGGGTGAATAAGATCTAGAATCTTCGATATTATATATTCGTGACGGGATACCCTGGAAAGAAGAGAGAAAATGGTGTTTCGGACTGGTTCGCCGGTAAGTGCTTCAGGTTCTTCGCCAAGAGGTGAATTTGGTTGGTGGAAGGGATCACCTTCTTCTTGCCTCCATTGATTGAGACGGCTACGAACCCATCCCCAATTCATCCAGAACAGATGATGTCTGATTGGTTCGTTTGTTCCGTTTACGCTGCCGTTGGAGCTCGAGGAGTTCGAGAAATTCATATTATGTGTTTGGAATAGGGTTTGATATGAAATGGGTATTGAATACTGAATGATATATTCGTCTCCTTGAATACGTATTTATAGCAAAAAGATTTCCATGATTTACGGAGAAAATTTAGGAAAAGTGTTAGACAAAGTTTACTGGGATAGATATGATAAGATATGATTTTGTCTGTACATCATCTATGCAATAAATGCAGTATGACGTGTCGAGACTTTAATTATTAAGCAAATGCTTTCCAACAAGGATTGATAGATATACTTTTGATTAAAGACTTTCAATTCGTATACTGTGATAACCCAATGACATTTTCTGGTTCGCAAATCGATGCAAAAAGGCATAAGGCATATAGATACGTGAATATTTGGAGTAGCAGTAGGAGCTTGTGGACGAACCATTATCTTCACTACATAAGGGTGTATAGAAGTTTGATAATCCTGATAGGTCATAAGTTTGAATATTTTTTAAGTGGGATAAAGATGAAGATGATATAAACGAAACACTTTATTTTATTAAGAACGAAGCTTTAAACAAGCCTTCTTATTACACGATTCGGGGATAGAAATAGTTTGAGGCCTAGACTTTGCATGGATAGAAAATAGGAAAAAAATAACTAGGAAATATTAAGATTGAAGTAGTCTTCATATTTCTTTTTCTCGTCCTCAACCTTTTTCATAAACTTTTCAACTTTCTCGTTCTTCTCCTTTTGTTCCTCATAAAGATACTCGAGGTTATCATAAAGATTGGAAACATCATTGTTGATTACATGGTACATGTAGTCCCTCATAGAAAGTTGATTATTCATGTGGTCTTCCTCCATCTTAAATCTAAGGTCAACATCTTCTCTCAAATAGTCAAGAGATTGTTTTCCCCAGCGGGTATTGCGTTCTTCATCGTCCTTCACTTTCATCACCTTCTCCATTACTTTTTCTGTGTTATACTTTACAAGTTCTTCTAGCCTTTCGGTTTGAGTTTCGAAGGATTTTATGATGATCTCTTTCAAGATTTTGTTTTCTTTTTCTAGGTTATTTAGACGCGCCTCTATCTGAGCGATGTTTTCACGAGATGGTGAGCTAGCCCTTTTTGATGGACCGGCTTCATTAGCAGTAGCGGTTTCGGTTTGCTTTCTCTTTAGAGATAAGTTTTTAGACGATTCCTCAATAGGCTCTTTTTCGGGCTCGTAGCCTGAGTAGTCACCATTGTAGTTAGGAAGGCTTTGAATAGCTTCCCATTCAGAAGTACTCGTTGGTTTATATACCGGTGAGTGATTAGAGCCAGAGTCAGCAGAATCAATAGGTGTCACATTTGAATGTGGTGGCATAATTGGAGAGTAGACAGAATTCTCGGATTGGCTCGACATTCTAAGAAATATCAAAGAATTTAATAAGCATAGTTTCTAAGGCATAGTGTAACATTTAATAGTTAAAGGCAACAATTAAAGGTACTATGGTCAAGGAAAGTTGCAGTCCTACATTGCTAAGGTACCTAATTGTATAAGGTACACATAAAATGCAATCCTGGTTCTCTATAACAACTTGCTCTGATACCAATCTTTGACACCCCCAAATAGGGCCTGGGGTATTTGTGTCTAATTATATGAAATCACAGTTGTATAAACGAGAACGACTCTACATGAGACGTTTTGTTGAGTTTTGCAGCGGAAGATAAATATGTCTTTAATTGATATGATATGTAATGAAGACTCCAAGCATAGCAAGCAATCATCATCAAAGCAGTAGATATACAGCGGAAGCAATATTTAAGTACCTGAGAATAAACATGCTTAAAAAGTCAACACGAGGTTGAGTGAGTTCATAGGTTTGTCATAAATAATGATTTCAGTAATAGTGTTAGACCACAAGATTTGTTTTCATAAGTAGATCACTCAGATCCAGTCAAGTTGATCTCCCGCAGGATCAAAAAGTTATGCCAGTGCGTGATATTTAGACTAAACGTTGTTTGCCCCGTGACAAGTTGTTCTGTCCTTGTCGTTTAATTTCATTATCAAGTAATACAATGACTTAGTCAAATGTATCAGGGACGTTACTCCCGATAGGCCTATCCCCAATAATTAAGAATGCCGCAGCAATTAAAAATATCACTGTAGGGACTTAGCCGGACATAGCCGGGTATAGCATAGTTTAATAGTTGGTACTGATATTTAGACTAGACTTTCAAGTTTACCCCGTACAAGTTATCGTTTATACTTGTCGGTTGGGGACTTGCTGGTCATAGCCCAACATATCACAGTTTAATAGTTGGTACTGATATTTAGACTAGACTTTCAAGTTTGCCCCGTACAAGTTATCGTTTATACTTGTCGGTTGGGGACTTGCTGGTCATAGCCCAACATATCACAGTTTAATAGTTGATACGTGTAAAACAGTTATAAAAGTTGCGCATGTATTCTCAGCCCAAAAATATATAAAAAGGGAGCAGATGAACTCACGATACGATAGTTTGTATGATATGCGTATGATGGCACTGAACAAGTGCGGAGTTTGTCCTTGGATTCACGAACCTATATCAAGTTTATATATTAACACGTATAATCGTAATCGAACACGTTTATATGTATTATTATTAATAATATGCTTGTTGTATTGTATGTTATCTTAAAATAGTGAATTAAATATATTTATAGGATATATTTTAAATAAATAAGTAATGTTTTTAATGAAAATATAAACATAGTTATATTATAAGTTTTAAACTAGTATTTATTTGGTAAAATAATATTAATAGTTATAAATAAAAATTGTATCTTTTTATGATCATGATAATAATAACTTAAATGAAATTTTAATAAGGATTATAACTTTAATTAAAATGATACTTTTAATAAAATGATAGTAGTAATAATAATGCTAGTAGTACATATGATAATAATAATTGTAATAATAATACAGTTTTAATAATAATAAAATGTTATATGTTAATAATAATAATAATAATAATAATAATAATAATAATATTATCAATAATAATAATAATAATTATTATTATTATTATTATGAGAAGGAAACTACCTTATTCCAAAAAAATTTGCCCAAGACGGGACTCGAACCCGAGACCTCTCGTTCACACAACCAACACCTTAACCATTCCCTCTGCTTCTCTTTTCTAATTTAAACCCCCCTTTTATTACTTATAAGCCGTATTTATTTTCTGTATATGATTCACCTTCTTCTTCTTCTTTTCAAAGTCGACTAAAATAAATCCATTAACCAAAACTCGAATACATAATTGATTTTAGGATTTTAAAATGATACAGAATTAATTAGTGGGTATTTGAATTAATTAAAATAAAAAAAAAAAAATATAGCAGTAGCTGCTACTGCTTCGTAAATGGAAGAAAAAAAAATATTTGATTTTAATTTTTAGTACGTTTTGGCCAAAGATTTAAACACCGAATATGTTTCAAATCACACATAGAATGTTTCTCAATCATCAATTGAACCGAAAACTACAACAAGAACTCGAATTTTACGAAGAACAAATCAGTTGACTTTTTAAAATTAAAGTTTGACTCTGAAATTCGAACTCATTTTGAAGAATTGGATCGTGAAACTTTGTAGATAGATTGAGTAAATGATTCCTAACAAGACTGCAATTATAGATTTTAAAATGGGATTCTTTTTGAAGCTTTTGAAAAAAATGAAACAACACAGACCGACGGTTTTTTTTATTTCTTTATGTTTTTTTTTCTGTTTTGATTTCCAATTTACAGCAAATACCATATATATAAATGATAATGATTATGCTAATCAAATGTGTAAAGCAGAATAGGAGTCGATTCATCAAGCATAGAACTGGTAAAGCAGGTCACGACTAAAAAAATAATATAAATCTAATAACCTAATTTAGGTATTAGGTATTCTCTTAATTTATTTAACATTAATATTTAATAATTATATTAATAATAATAATAATACTTTTAATATTATTAATAATGATAATTAATTATAATAATAATAACAAGTATAACAATAATAATAATAATAATAATAATAATAATAATAATAATAATAATGATAATACTAGTAATAATATTTAACATTCAAATTTACTAGTAACAATAATATTTTTAATGATAATATTAAGTTTAATAATTGTAACAAATTATATATATCAAGGTTTCTAATACTGATATTAATATTAATATTAATATTAATATTAATATTAATATTAATATTAATATTAATATTAATATTAATAGAAGTAAGAATATAACATTTATCTTGTATACTTTACATATTTAATTATAACAATTAAATCGTATTTATATTTCAAATTATTATATGTATATGTACATATTTATTTTCAATTATTTATTCGTGAATCGTCGGGAACAGTCGAAGTTTAATGAAATCATATAAAGTTTTTGTTTAAATTAACTCGGAAATTTCCGGGTTGTCACACTTCATCCCCGAATACACATCGGCGTATTATTCCATCGGGACAACTTTTAAACAAATGTGGATCTTCCCAGAAATAGTGTTTTATATCACTAAAGAATTTCTTTCGTTTTTGGTACGACAACCCTTTTTCAAGAAATCTACATACTAAGTAGTTTGCATAGTCTGTAAACCATGGAATTTCATTATAATCTATATTCAATAGATATTCATCAGGAAAGTTATCTTGTATGGCCGATTCATTCAGAACTTCTTATTCAGGATTTTCAAGACGAGAAAGATGATCAACGGCGAGATTTTCTGCTCCCTTTTTATCTCAGATTTCAATATTGAACTCTTGTAAGAGTAAGATCTAACGGATTAATTTTGGTTTGGCATCTTGTTTCGAAAATAGATATCTAAGAGCAGAATGGTCGGTATAGACCACCGTTTTAGCTAGAACGAGATATGAATGAAATTTGTCAAAAGCAAAGACAATAGCAAGGAGTTCTTTTTCAGTAGTTGTGTAATTCGTTTGTGCTCCTTGTAATGTCTTACTAGCATAATAAATAGGTTGAAATCGTTTTTCAATCCTTTGTCCTAAAACGGCTCCCATTGCAAAATCACTTGCATCGCACATGAGTTCAAATGGTAGATTCCAATTTGGAGTTATCATGATCGGCGCATTAGTGAGTTTTTCTTTAAGAATATTAAAGGATTTGATGCATTCATCCAAAAAGATGAATGGAGCATCCTTTTCTAGGAGTTTATTCATAGGAGTGGCAATTTTAGAAAAATCTTTTATGAAACGTCGGTAAAAACCGGCATGCCCTAGAAAACTCCTAACTCCTCTAACATTGGTGGGATGTGGAAGTTTAGCAATTACATCTACTTTAGCTCTATCCACTTCAATTCCTTCCTTTGAGATTTTATGACCAAGAACGATGCCTTCTTTAACCATGAAATGGCATTTCTCCTAATTAAGAACTAGATTTGATTGTTCGCATCTAATAAGCATTCGTTCAAGATTAACTAGACATGATTCAAAAGTATCACCGAAGACTGAAAAGTCATCCATGAAAACTTCCATGCATTCTTCTATCATGTCGTGAAAAATCGCCATCATGCACCTTTGAAAGGTTGCAGGGGCGTTGCAAAATCCAAATGGCATGCGTTTGTAAGCAAAAGTACCATAAGGGCACGTTAATGTGGTTTTCTCTTGGTTCTCGGGTGCTATTGGAATTTGAAAATATCCGGAAAAACCATCAAGAAAATAATAGTAACTATTTCCGGCTAATCTTTCCAACATTTGATCAATGAAAGGTAAGGGAAAGTGATCTTTTCTGGTGACATCATTTAATTTTCTATAATCAATACAAACACGTCATCCTGTTACAGTCCTAGTAGGAATAAGCTCATTTTTCTCATTTGTGATGACAGTCATGCCACCCTTCTTAGGTACACATTGAACTGGGCTTACCTATGGACTATCAGAGATTGGATAAATTAAACCTGCATCTAGCAGTTTAATAATTTCTTTCTTAACAACATCTTGCATATTAGGATTTAGTTTTCGTTGGCGTTGTACATACGTTTTATGACCTTCTTCCATAAGGATTTTATGTGTGCAATACGAAGGACTTATTCCTTTAATATCATGAATCTTCCATACAATAGCTGGTTTATGAGCCTTTAGCACAGAAATGAGTTGAGATTTTTCATTTTCCGTAAGAGAAGACGATATTATTACAGGTAATTCAGATTCACCATGTAAATAAGCATATTCCAAATGGTTTGGAAGTGGCTTTAACTCTAATGTCGATGGTTCTTCTATCGATAATTTGTATCGATATCTGTCTTCCTCTTTTAGCATTTGAATTTCTTCTGTTGTAGGTTCATATCCATTAGCCATAAGTGTAGCTAACATTTCAGCTTCATCCATTGGTTCAGTTCCTTCTCCTAAAGAACATTCTCCTGTTCCTTGTAATTCTGGAAATTCTTCTAACAATTCTGCATGTGAATCTATAGTTTGAATATAATAACATGTATCATCTGCAGATTGCGGTTGTTGCATGGCTCTATCAACAGAAAAGGTAACACTCTCGTCCTCTATACTTAGGGTCAGTTTCTTACTGAACACGTCTATTATTGCTTTAGCTGTGTTTAAGAATGGTATTCCTAATATGAGAGGAACTCGAGAATCTTCTTCCATGTCCAGAATAATAAAATCTACTAGAAATACTAAAGTACCAACTTTAACTAGCATGTTCTCCATTATCCCTCTAGGATATTTTACTGATCGATCGGCTAGTTGTATGCTTATTCGTGTTGGTTTCAATTCTCCAAGGTCTAGTTTAGCGTATAGTGAATACGACATTAAATTTATACTAGCACCTAAATCTGCCAATGCTTCTATTGAACTAAGACTACCCAGAAAACATGGAATCGTGAAACTTCCTGGATCTGATAATTTTTCTGATAATTTATTCAACAGTACTACAGAACAATTAGCATTCATAATAACAGCCGAGAGTTCTTCCATTTTCTTTCTATTTGTGATTAGATCTTTAAAAAATTTAGCATATCTAGGCATTCCTGAAATCACATCAATGAAAGGAAGATTGACATTTATTTGTTTAAACATATCCAAGAATTTGGATTGCTCGGCTTCAAGTCTTTCTTTTCTCATCTTACTCGGGTAAGGAAGTGGTGGTTGGTATGGTTTAACATAAGGTTTAGCCTTAACTGTGTTATCTTCATTAACCTTTTCAACTACCGGTTCTGTTTCCTTATCTTGATCAGGCTGTGGTTCTTGTGGAGTAGGAATAACGTCATCAGAAATTACAGGCATTTCAGGTGGTTTAAGTGTAATACCACTTCTTGTGGTAATGGCTTTAGCTGTTTCATTCCGGGGGTTAGCATTTGTATCGATAGGTAGACTTCCCGGTTTTCTTTCACCTATTAACCTTGCTAGGTTACTTACTTCTTGTTCCAAATTTTGAATAGAAGCTTGTTGATTTCTAAATGCTTGAGCATTTTGTTCATTGGTTTGTTTCTGAGATGTGAAAAACTGTGTTTGAGATTCAACTAGCTTCGACATCATATCTTCTAAATTTGGCTTTTTATCATCGGTTTGTGGTGGTTTATTTTGAAAAATAGGTCTTTGCTGATTGTAAGTATTGTTGGATACTTGTTGATTGCTAGGACCTTGTTGGTTGTTGTATGGAACATTTCGGTTATAATTCTGATTTTTATTGTAGATTGGTCTTGGCGGTTGATAATTATTCTGATAATTATTTCCAGGCCTTTGGTTCATGCATGAAACATTCTCTCTTTGTTCCATTGTTTGTTCAATACTGAGACAATCTTTTGTCAAATGTGGTCCTCCACACTGCTCACAACTAATTCTTATTGAGTGAATATCTTTAGTCATCTTTTCCATTCGTCTCTTGACAGCATCTATCTTTGCGAAAATGGAATCAAAGTCATGGCTAGAATCGGCTCTAGCTGCTTTAGATGATCTAACGATATCTTTTTCTTGGTGCTACTCATGTGAGTGGGAAGCAGTGTTATCAATAATTTTGTAAGCTTCAGTTGCAGTTTTCTTCATAATGGAACCACCAGCTGCTATATCGATGTCTTTTCTTATAGTGATGTCGCATCCTTGGTAGAATATTTGTACTATTTGATAAGTGTCTAAACCATGTTGCGGACATCCTCTTAATAACTTTCCAAATCTTGTCCACGCCTCATATAGAGTTTCATTTGGCTTTTGCGTGAACGTAACAATTTCTCCTTGAAGTCTCACGGCTTTAGATGCCGGAAAGAATTGTTTAAGAAATTTTTCAACTAAAACGTCCCATGTATCAATCGCCCCTTCAGGTAACGATTCTAACCAATCTTTGGCTTCTCCCTTTAAAGTCCAGGAAAATAACATGAGATATATCTGTTCATCCTCCACTTCTCGGATTTTAAATAGTGTACAAATCCTATTAAAGATGCGAAGATGTTCATTTGGATCTTCCTTCGACGCACCACTAAATTGGCATTGATTAGTTACCATGTGTAGGATTTGTCATTTGATTTCATAATCTGGCACATTAATTTCTGGTTGAGTAATTGCGTGACCTTGGCTAGTACGTTTAGCTCTCATTCGGTCTTCCATACTTAGAGGTTCTAGATTCTCCATGATTGAATTTGTTGAATCTGAATCAGTAGAGGATTCTGATTTAATGGTTTGTTCCTCGACAATCTCTGTTTAAATGATTGGTGGTTCCGGAGGAAAGATTAATGGTTCAGGATCTCTGAATTGTCCCTGAATATCCTCCGGATTCTCAATTGTGAGGTCGGGTTCAAAAAATGGATTATCGGAAATTTGAATTGGAGTACTTGGTCGACTAGATGATGATTCTAAAGAAAAATCAATGGCGTCAATATTGGCTAGATGTCTTGATCGAGTTACAGGTGGTGAACGTATAAAAGGTGGTGAACGTTTTGCTCGGTGCATTCACTGAATATCCTATTAGTTATAAAAATAAAAATTATATAAGTTATCAAATTAATAGACTTTTCTGATTTTGCCCACGTTTCGAATAGCCAATAGATGCAGGAGGTCGCCAGGACCCTTTCAATCGGAAGCCCACAACTCGCCACTAACAAATCCAACTATTACTACGAACCAGAAAATTTTGGATGTCTATCAATTTAACTACTTAAAATATTTTTTTCGTCGAATTTTAAAGAAATTTTAGAGAAGAAATAGAAAATTCTATGTCCTAAAAACTAGAGCGTTGAGAAATAAGAATGAAAAAGAAAAAGTGCGTCGAAAAAATAAGAGGTCGAAAAAAATAGGCGTCGAAAAATAAAAATAAGAAAGTAGCGCGTCGAAACTTAAAAAGGAACTAAAATTTATAAATAGCGTCGCAAAATTCTAAAGCACCTAAATCTTAGTCTAAAGAAAAAGCACTTAAGAAATTTTATTAAGCCTAAAAATCTAGAAATAAAAATAATTATGGCAAAAACTATGACTTAAAACTAAATACGAACGAAAAATACAAATATTACGCTAAAACAAATAAAAATATATAAAATATAAAAATAAACTTAAAGTTATAAAAAGTACAATTTTTATAAAAATATTATTTTTATATTATTTATTTATAAAAGTATTAATTTTATAATTTATTAAAACTAATTAAAACTAAAAATACAAATTAAATAAATAAAACTAAAACTAATATTAGAAATTAATTAATTAATAAACCCTAATTAGGGTAAATAATTAATAATAATAATTAGTTTTAACTAACCCTAATTCGATCAGCTTATGTACCTGGCCTGTCAAATCAAGCCATATGATCGCATGGGTTGATAGTTAAAATATCATGCGAACGCACGAGCCTCGGATCCAGGCCAAATATTGGACTGCTACAGTACCGGGCCGAGTTCTTTTATTTTTTTTTTCTGTTTTTAATTTTCTGTTTTATAATTATATAAATTATTTATATAAGATAAATAAAAACTTAAATTTAAAAAAAAAACTAAAATAGAAATAAAAATACTTTATAATTTATATATTTTAAACAACTCTTAAAAATATATATATATATTTTTTATATAGCGTTTCGCTTTCGGCGTTGTTTTTCCCCGGCAGCGGTGCCAAAAAATACTTGATGTGCGTAGAGGTGTATACGAAATAGCTTATATTTTTCTACGAAATACTATTAAATACGATACAATTTTACACAAGTTATTTATTTATTTATAGAGTGGATATACCTAAACTTTGCTACAACACTTATAGGCAGTGTACCTAATCGTACAGTAGTGTAGTTTTTAGTAAGTCCGGTTCGTTCCACATGGAGCTAGCCAAGTTTAATGCTATATTTTTAAAAACTATATTTGTAAATATATAAATATATATATAAGTAATATTATTATTATAAAAGGGGGGGTTTTTACCGTTTAATGACCAGTTTGTCGATTTTAAAAACTTAAGTCGCAGTTAAAACCTAATGTAAAATATTAAATATATAAAAGACTTAATTTTAAGCGTAAAGTAAATAACGATAATGAAATTGCGATAAATAAAATGACGATAAATAAAATTGCGATAATTAAAAAGTACAATAATTAAAAGGACAATAAATTAAAGTTCGATAATTAAAAGTGCAATTAAATATGAAATAAAGGAATTATGCTTATTTAAACTTCCGTAATCATGATGTTTGACGTGTTGATTTTAGTTTATTACCATGGATTAATTGTCCTTTATCCTGGATTATTCGATATGTCCATCTGGTTTTTGTCCATAACAGTCCATCAGTCATAAATATAAAGTGCGAGTGTCCTCATCAAATTATTCTTATATCCGAAGTTAAATATTCCAACTAATTGGGGACTTAAACTATAATTACACCAATTTTCCTTGTATATAATTCACCCCTGTTTTAATAAGTCCATTGACTATTAATCCATTCCCTTGTCCGGTTAAATGAACAATTATTAGTACTTATAAATATCCGGCCCATCGTGTCCGATCGAGTGTATGTGGTTATTTATAGGTACGTCCAATTGTAAATCTTTATATTTAATTAATAAACTATCATTTAATTAAACAAATATAAAGCCCATTAATAGCCCATAGTCTAGTTTCCACAAGTGTCGTTCTTTTGTCCAAACCCCAATTATGGTACAAAGCCCAATTACCCAATCTTTAATATTTTAGCCCAACATCACGATTACTTCGGTATTAAATAAGCATAATAATAACTTAGCTATGAGACATTAAATTAAAAAGGTTGAACATAACTTACAATGATTAATAATAGCGTAGCGTTACACGGACAGAATTTCGACTTACACCCTTACAACATTCGCCAACATACCCTTATTATTAAAATTAAAATTAAAATTAAAATTAAAATTATAATATATATATATATATATATATATATATATATATATATATATATATATATATATATATATATATATATATATATATATATATATTATAGAGAGATAGAGAGGATAGATGGATATTAAACTCGAGCACCAGACTGCCTTTTATAGGGATGTGGCCAAAAAAAGTGTCCCATGCGATCGCATGGAAATTAGGCCTCCAGGCCATGCGATCGCATGGAGGTAGGATCCAGCTCACACTTCTTTGTTTCATAGTTTGCCGACGGTTTTATTAAATAATATAATATATATATAATTTTAAGAATTAATTATATATTATATTATATTCATGTGCATAGTTGACTTGTAATTTTTAGTCCGTTGCGTCGAGCGTTGAGAGTTGACTCTGGTCCCGGTTCCGGATTTTCGAACGTCCTTGCGTACTATTTAATATCTTGTACTTTGCGTTTTGCGTCTTGTACTCTTGTAATTTTGAGACATTTCTCATCAATAATTTGAACCACTTTGATTGTACTTTATACTTTTTAGCTTTTTTTGGTCATATACGTCTTCAATTCGTCGAATCTGTCTTTTGTCTTCACCTTTTATTATTTAAATGAATATCACTTGTAAATAGAACAATTGCAACTAAAAGCTTGTCTTTCTTGAGGGATAATGCTATGAAATATATGTTCGTTTTTAGCATTATCAATATGCAATTAACCTTCGACCATTCCCAACGATTCACGAACCATTAATTGTAAATAAATGTGTATACATATAAATATAAATATAAATATAAATATAAATATAAATATAAATATAAATATAAATATATATATATATGTATATATATAATAACTTAAAATAATAATATACGATATAATTAAATTGTTATTTAAATAAAGATATATATATATATATAGAGAGATAGTATATCAAATATAATTATTTAATAACTGTAATACTCGATGGACGTTTCGATTATTATTTAGAGAAGTTTAATTCGAACTTATGTAATTTTAAAATAAATGGTGAAAAAAAAAAGTCATATAAATTATAGCGTTATTAAATATATTTAGAATCTATGTGTTGAGTGTTAACACTTATTATATTTTACGTGGAGTTGGGGGCTAATAATTAATTTAATTTTTGTTAAATAATTTTAAACAATTAATGACCAATTATTTCTTTACCATAATGATTAGAATAAATAAAGATGTTTAATATAAACTTTTGGATTTTTTTCTGTGTACACTTATCCATTATCAACGGAGCACGAATTTCAGTCCGTAAATGAAATGGTAGATGACGGCTAACTTATCACACGTTTATATTTTAAATTATATTATAATATTATTATTTAAATTATTGATTTAAGCTTTCTATTGATTGAAACTTGTACCCGAATGAAATTACTATTGTTGATTGAATATGATTTGCACTGAAGAATTAATTTCAATTCATCTCACTTACACTGAACGTTAATTATTAAGTATTATTATTAAATTATAATGATTCATATATTACATTTTATATATTCTATATATATCAATATATGTACATGAGAGATCACTACACACTTGCCTTTCTTCTCAAACCCACAGCTATTACCACCGGGAACCACCACCGTCACCAAACACCTTCCTCCACCATCTAAACCCGTTTAGAAAACAACCATCAAGACTTCAACCACCACTCTTGTAACACCATCACCATGAAACTCACAAACCCACTTCTATTATTATTATTATTATTATTATTATTATTATTATTATTATTATTATTATTATTATTATTATTATTATTATTATTATTATTATTATTATTATTATTATTATTTTTGTTTCAATTGTCTAACATAACAACCACCATCATCATCGTTGTAATTAAGTCATTTTTGTTTCTATAAGCACCCCAACCATCGGCTAATACCTTTAACCTTGATCAACCCACCATTTTGTTTGATCAAAACCCAAAAGTCATTAGACGCCTTCGATTGTTTTCTCTCGTAAACCTCATCACTTTTCTTGTTGGTTTGCTTGAGCCAAGAACCACACACCAAGACCACCTTGCATTATCAAACCACCTTCACACCATTATGATCACCACCATCTACAGTCATCAAACCACCACCATCGCCACCTTTTCTTTATCTCTCTATTCCATCTTCTCCTATCAACCTACGATTTCATTACGATCACCTAAAACCATCTCACTCAACCATCACTCGCTATACTTTTGATTTGAGAACATGTGAAACCACCTCACCATACTACAACTTACCACTCGATCACCATCATCATATTGTTTCCATCGAACACCCTTTAAACTACTTGTGTTTCACTATTCCTCTTTTGTTCTACAAACCTGCTAATGCTCGAGACTCACCCAACACCGATTGGAAACCCACCATCACCATCGAATGAAAAAACAAAAACACCACTTGATCAACAAAATCACTGCTCCTGTTTATTTTTCTCTTAATAACAGCAACACAAATAAGGAATAAAGATAACGATGAAGATGATGTCCTATAACCTGTTTTCCAGTCGAGAAATACCACCAAATAGCCACCACCGCACCTGCAACAAACCTTTACAATCATCACAAATAACCCTCTTCGTTTCTATTCAGCTGCTACATCTACACTTTTATTCTGTTTCGCTATTGTAATATAGTTTGCAACCGTCGTAAACCTCCCACTATTCGGCTACAACCACCTCCTGTTTCCCTGGTTCGATTTGCAGCAAAACACAAATCATACACTTGGTCACACTACTGTTGTTACAAAAATAATAGTGATGTACGAGGGTGTGTTGATGATAAGAAAAGATGGATGATGTTGTCGGTCTAAAAAGAAAAGGAGGAGGATGAGTGCTCATAAACTTCTTCTATTTTAATCATTAACCACACACCAACGTTTTTGTTTCTTTTCCTTTGTGGCTGGCATATAACCCCACCAATCATCTAATTGTTTGATAGTGCTCGATATAATTACTTCCAGTATGTTGAACTCCATTATGGGCCGAGATCTATAGGGCCTGAATAAATTGTGTGGGCTATTTTTGGGCTGTACCAAAGACCCATTGCTTTCTGTTTTAACCGAAGCCCAGCTGATTCAGCCAACATCAAACTGCTATCATTCTGTCGGGTAACTCAAGTTTACATTAAAAATGAATATGCTGTGAATACAAGAATTAGTTTATTAATAGGACCGTAATCCTTGAATTGTTGGTAGACCGTGATAATTTCATTAAATTGGGCTGCCCTTCCTTTATTATGTTTGGGCCGAGGTATTTTAAGGAATACGATATTGTTGCTTGATACATATGATGAAAGTGATACGCATTGCATGATGATAAGATTATGATTAAAAGATTATGATGGTGATGATGTGAATGATGATAGATATAGTTTTAGTTATGAAAACATGATGGGAATGATCGAGAAAATAATTATGATTGATGGTGATTATGATTCAAGAATAATAGAAGATAAGATGATGATATTATGATATCAAGATATTGATGATGATGCTATAATTATAATGAAGAAGATGATGAGATGTTAAAATGGGTTTGATCCTTGTGATGAAGAAAAAGGAAAATAGGTAGATATAAGTTATAAGTTTTATTCGGGGTATTTAAACAGAAAAATAGAATAGCTTAGATGGTTAGGCATGTTTGTGGGTTTTGAGAGGTCGCGGATTCGAGTCTCGTATAGGGCATTTCTTTTTAGAAAAAGCTTGGAGAGGGTATACACTTTTACTTTATTTCTATAATTATTATTATAGTTATTATTTAGTAATATTATTATGATCCCTATTACTAAAAGTATTTTTTATCATTATTATTGAAATTAATCTTTTATTTAAACTATCATTTTTACTATTAAAAGTATCACTTTTATTATTATTAGAATTATCATAATTTTTATCATAAGTAGTATTACTTTTATCATTAGTATTATTTATATATTAAATAAAGATGGTCTATATATAAAAATATATTTAGGACATAAAAATCTAACTATATTAATACTTTAGTAATAAATGTTAATTATCTATATAAAAATAAATATATCTAATTAAGTTATTAATAAAACTCATGATATAAAATAACAATTAAAATCACTAATAATATATATATATATATATATATATATATATATATATATATATATATATATATATATATATATATATATATATATATATATATATATATATATATATATATATATATATTTGTTCGATTTCCATTACATATGTTAATATACATAAATGAATAATATAGGTTCGTGAATCCGAGGCCAACCATACACTTGTTCAATGATGACATATGTATTTTTACTACAAAATACAGTATAGTGAGTTTCATTACTCCCTTTTTAAATGCTTTTGCAATATATATTTTTGGGACTGAGAATACATGCGCTGCTTTTATAAATGTTTTACGAAATAGACACAAGTAATCGAAACTACATTATATGGTTGAATGATCGTAGCCGAATATGCCCCTTTTTAGCTTGGTAACCTAAGAATTAGTAAACTAGTCTACTAATTGACGCGAATCCTAAAGATAGATCTATTGGGCCTAACGAACCCCATCCGTTGGAGCGGATGCTTTAGTACTTCGATGTTGTTTTATCATGTCCGAAGGATTTCCCGGAATGATAGGGGATATTCTTATATGCATCTTGTTAATGTCGGTTACCAGGTGTTCAATCCATATGAATGATTTTTGTCTCTATGCATGGGACGTATATTTATGAGAAATGAAAAATGAAAATCTTGTGGTCTATTAAAATGATGGAAATGATTATTTATGTTAAACTAATGAACTCACCAACCTTTTGGTTGACACTTTTAAGCATGTTTATTCTCAGGTATGAAAGAAATCTTCCGCTGTGCATTTGCTCATATTAGAGATATTACTTGGAGTCATTCATGACATATTTCAAAAGATGTTGCATTCGAGTCATTGAGTTCATCAAGATTATTATTAAGTCAAGTATAGTTGGATATATTATGAAATGGTATGCATGCCGTCAACTTTCGATGTAATGAAAGATTGTCTTTTCAAAAACGAATGCAATGTTTGTAAAATGTATCATATAGAGGTCAAGTACCTCGCGATGTAATCAACTATTATGAATCGTTTGTAATTGATATGGACTTCGTCCAGATGGATTAGGACTGGTCTCTACAATTCTTAGGCTACCAGACTTGAATGGGCAATATTCGGTTTAATAATCCAACCATAGAATGTAGTTTCGCATACTTGTGTCTATTTTGTAAAACATTTATAAAGCTGCATGTATTCTCATCACAAAAATATTAGATTTTAAAAGTAGGACTATAACTCACTTTCACAGATTTTTCCTTCGTTAGAAATAAGACTTGGCCACTGGTCGATTCACAAACCTATAACAAATATGTACATATATATCAAAGTATGATTTAAATATATTCACAACATTTTTAATTACGTTTTATGATTTAAGTTTGTTAAGTTAGCAGTCATCGTTAGTAACCTACAACTAGTTATCCACAGTTAGATGTACTGAAATAAATCAATATATATTATCTCGAATCAATTCACGACCCAGTGTATACAAGTCTCAGGCTAGATTACAACTCAAACTATATATATTATTTTGGAATCAACCTCAACCCTGTATAGCTAACTCAAATATTACTGCATATAGAGTGTCTATGGTTGTTCTGAAATATATATATATAGATGGGTCGATATGATATGTCAAAACATTGTATACGTGTATATGGTATCCCAAGATTACATAATATGTATAATACAATATAAATTAGTTAGGATATGTTTAGTCTAGATTTGTTACAAAATTTTCGTAGCTAAAACTAACAAATGTATCCAATTTTGTTTTACCCGTCATTTCTTCGTTTCAAATCCGTTTTGAGTGATTCAAGTTGCTATGGTTTCATAATGAACTAAAATTTATGAAACTAAACAGAAAAAGTATAAGTTTATAGTCGGAAATATAGGTTACAAGTCATTTTTTAAAGAGGTAGTCATTTCCGTCGAAAGAACGACATCTTGATGACCATTTTGAAAAACATACTTTAACTTTGAGTTCAACCATGATTTTTGGATATAGTTTCATGTTCATAAGATAAATCATTTTCCCATAAGAACAACTTTTAAATCAAAGTTTATCATAGTCTTTAATTATCAAACCCAAAACAGCCCGCGATGTTACTACAATAGCGTATGTCCAGTTTTACGGTGTTTTTCGTGTTTCCAGGTTTTAAATCATTAAGTTAGCATATCATATAGATATAGAACATCTGTTTAGTTGATTTTAAAAGTCAAGTTAGAAGAATTAACTTTATTTGCGAACAAGTTCAGAATTAACTAAACTATGTTCTAGTGATTACATGTTCAAATCTTCGAATAAGATAGTTTTATATATATGAATCGAATGATGTTATGAACATCATTTCTACCTCAAGTTTAGTAGATAAACCTACTGGAAGTGACAAAAAATTGATCTAGCTTCAAAGGATTCTTGGATGGCTTGAAAGTTCTTGAAGTAGAATCATGACATGAAAACAAGTTCAAGTAAGATTATCACTCGAAATAAGATTGTTATAGTTATAGAAATTGAACCAAAGTTTGAATATGAATATTACCTTGAATTAGAAAGATATATTACTGTAAATAAGAAAGATTTCTTAAGATTGGATGATCACTTGAAATGGATTAGAAAGTTTGGAAGTAGACTTGTAAACTTGAGAGTATTCTTGATTTTATGAAACTAGAACTTATAGAATTTATGAAATACACTTAGAACTTGAAGATAGAACTTGAGAGAGATCAATTAGATGAAGAAAATTGAAGAATGAAAGTGTTTATAGGTGTTTTGGGTCGTTGGTATATGGATTAGATATAAAGGATGTGTAAGTTTGTTTTCATGTAAATAATTCTTGAATGATTTATAATATTTTTTGTAATTTTGTGAGATATTTCATGCTAGTTGCCAAATGATGGTTCCCACATGTTTAATGACTCACATGGGCTGCTAAGGAGCTGATCATTAAAGTGTATATACCAATAGTATATACATCTAGAAGCTGTGTATTATACGAGTACGAATACGGGTGCATACGAGTAGAATTGTTGATGAAAATGAATAAGGATGTAATTGTAAGCATTTTTTTTATGTAGAAGTACTTTGATATATGTCTTGAAGTCTTTCAAAAGTGTACCAATACATCTTAATACACTACATGTATATACATTTTAACTGAGTCGTTAAGTCATCGTTAGTTGTTACATGTAAGTGTTGTTTTGAAACCTTTAAGTTAACGATCTCATTTAATGTTGTTAACCCATTGTTTATTATATCTAATAAGATGTTAAATTATTACATTATAATAATATTATGATGTATGAATATATCTTAATATGATATATATACATTAAAATGTCGTTACAACGATGATCGTTAAATATATGTCTCGTTTCGAAATCCTTAAGTTAGTAGTCTTGTTTTTACATATGTAGTTCATTGTTAACACACTTAAGGATATACTTAATTATCATTTTATCATGTTAAACATAGTGTATCTATATCTTAATATGATTCATATATATTTAGTAAGATGTTGTTATAACGATAATCGTTATATATATCGTTTCGAGTTTCTTAATTCAATAATCTCATTTTTATGTATATCACTCATTGTTAATACACTTAGTAAGATACTTACTTATCATAATCTCATGTTAACCATATATATATATATATATATATATATATATATATATATATATATATATATATATATATATATATATATATATCATGTAGTTTTTACAAGTTTTTAACGTTCGTGAATCGTCGGTCAACTTGGGTGGTCAATTGTCTACATGAAACTCATTTCAATTAATCAAGTCTTAACAAGTTTGATTGCTTAACATATTGGAAACATTTAATCATGCTAATATAGTTTTCATTTAATATATAATCATGGAAAAGTTCGGGTTACTACAGTACCTACCCGTTAAATAAATTTCGTCCTGAAATTTTAAGCGGTTGAAGGTGTTGACGCATCTTCTGGAAATAAGTGCGGGTATTTCTTCTTTATCTGGTCTTCACGTTCCCAGTTGAACTCGGGTCCTCTACGAGTATTCCATCGAACCTTAACAATTGATATCTTGTTTTGCTTAAGCCTTTTAACCTCATGATCCTTTATTTCGACGGGTTCTTTGATGAATTGAAGTTTTTCATTGATTTGGATTTCATCTAGCGGAATAGTGAGATCTTCTTTAGCAAAATATTTCTTCAAATTCGAGACGTGGAAAGTGTTATGTACAGCCGCGAGTTGTTGAGGTAACTCAAGTCGGTAAACTACTGGTCCGACACGATCTATAATCTTGAATGGGCCAATGTATCTTGGATTTAGTTTCCCCCGTTTACCAAATCGAACAACGCCTTTCCAAGGTGAAACCTTAAGCATGACCATCTCTCCATTTTTAAATTCTATATCTTTTCTTTTAATGTTCGCGTAGCTCTTTTGTCGACTTTGGGCAGTTTTTAACCGTTGTTGAATTTGAATGATCTTCTCGGTAGTTTTTTGAATTATATCCGGACCCGTAATTTGTCTATCCCCAACTTCACTCTAACAAATCGGAGACCTGCACTTTCTACCATAAAGTGCCTCAAACGGTGCCATCTCAATACTAGAGTGGTAACTATTGTTGTAGGAAAACTCTGCTAACGGTAGGTGTCTATCCCAACTGTTTACAAAATCAATAACACATGCTCGTAGTATGTCTTCAAGCGTTTGTATCGTCCTTTCGGTACTCATGTCTAGACGAGTTCCTAATGCTTGCTGTAATGTCTGCCAAAACTTTGAAACAAATCTGACATCCCTATTAGAGATAATAGAGATTGGTATTCCATGTCTGGAGATAACTTCTTTCAAGTATAATCGCGCCAACTTCTCCATTTTCTCATCTTCTCTCATTGGCAGAAAATGTGCTGATTTGGTGAGACGATCGACTATTACCCAAATAGTATCATAACCACTTGCAGTCCTTGGCAATTTAGTAATGAAATCCATGGTAATGTTTTCCCATTTCCATTATGGGATTTTAGGTTGCTGAAGTAGACCTGATGGTTTGTGATGTTCAGCTTTGACCTTAGAACACATCAAATATTCTCCTACGTATTTAGCAATATCGGCTTTCATACCCGGCCACCAAAAGTGTTTCTTGAGATCTTTGTACATCTTCCCCTCTCTGGGATGTATTGAATATCTGGTTTTATGTGCTTCCTTAAGTACCATTTCTCTCACATCTCCAAACTTTGGCACCCAAATTCTTTCAGCTCTATATCGGGTTCCGTCTTCCCGAATATTAAGGTGTTTCTCCGATCCTTTGGGTATTTCATTCTTCAATTTCCCTTCTCTTACAACTCCCTGCTGCGCCTCCTTTATTTGAGTAGTAAGGTTAGTACGAATAATTATATTCCCCGCATAGGTTCTCTGTCCTTTCTACTCAAAGCGTCGGCTACCACATTCGCCTTCCTCGGATGGTAACGAATCTTGAAATCGTAATCATTCATTAACTCAATCCACCTACGCTGCCTCATGTATAGTTGTTTCTGATTAAATATGTGTTGGAGACTTTTGTGATCGGTATATATAATACTTTTGACCCCATATAAGTAGTGCCTCCAAGTCTTTAATGCAAAAACAACCGCGCCTAATTCCAAATCATGCGTCATATAATTCTGCTCGTGAATCTTCAATTATCTAGACGCATAAGCAATTACCTTTGTTCGTTGCATTAATACACAACTGAGGCCTTGCTTTGAGGCATCACAATATATCACAAAATCATCATTTCCTTCAGGCAATGACAATATAGGTGCCGTAGTTAACTTTTTCTTCAACAATTGAAACGCTTTCTCCTGCTCATCCTTCCATATAAATTTCTTCCATTTATGCGTTAATGCAGTCAAGGGTTTTGCTATTTTGGAAAAATCTTGGATGAATTTTCTGTAGTAACCAACCAATCCTAAAAATTGACGTATATGCTTCGGAGTTTTCGGGGTTTCCCACTTTTCAACGGTTTCAATCTTTGCCGGATCCACCTGAATACCTTCTTTGTTCACTATGTGACCGAGGAATTGAACTTCTTCCAACCAAAATGCACACTTTGAAAATTTAGCGTACAGTTTTTCTTTCCTCAACAACTCTAGCACTTTTCTCAAATGTTCTTCGTGCTCTTGATCATTCTTTGAGTAAATAAGTATGTCATCGATGAAAACAATGAAAAAATTATCAAGGTATGGTCCACACACTCGGTTCATGAGGTCCATGAACACAGCTGGTGCAGTCAACCCAAACGGCATAACCATAAACTTGTAATGACCGTTACGCATTCTGAAAGCAGTCTTCGGAATATCATCCTCCTTCACCCGCATTTGATGATACCCAGAACGTAAATCAATCTTCGAATAAACTGACGAGCCTTATAGTTGATCAAATAAGTTGTTGATTCTCGGTAGTGGATAACGGTTCTTGATGGTAAGTTTGTTCAACTCTCGGTAGTCAATACATGTGACGACCCGAAAATTTCCGACCAGATTTAAACTTAATCTTTATATGTTTCAGATACGATAAGCAAAGTCTGTAATGTTGAGTCTCAAAATTTTGAACTGTTTTCATACAATCAAATTAACACCATTTTTGACGATTCACGAACTATTACATATAAATAAATAAATACATATATATTTAAATATATAAATATATATAATACTTTGAAATATAGTTGATTTAATATATGATTTAAATTATAAAATAATATAAGAGATAATAAAACTTATTATATAAATAAATCTATATATGTACATAAAATGTATATTAAATATATTTTGTAATTTCAAAGTTATTTAGTAAACAATGGTAACACTCAATTGTAATTCGATTAATAGTAAACGAGTTAAAAAGGAACTTATGTGATTTTAAAATAAACGGTGATCGGAAAATAAGTTATATGAATTATAGCTTTGTTAAAAATATAATTAGAATCTAATTGATTAGTTTTAACATTTAGTAATTTTACTTGGGGTTGGGAGCTAATAATTAATTTAACTTTTATTTAATAATTATAAATAATTAATGACCACTTTTTATATCATAATGACCAAAATAAATAAATATAGTTAATATTAAAATTTGGGATTTTTCAGAGGACTTTTATTCGCCACTGATTATCAACGGACCACAAAATAATATTCTAAATTTTATGTCGACTAGGCTGAATAGGATCCGATGGCTTTACTGTGATCCTTTTTAACTCACACATAATATTTAGTAATTATTATATATTATATATGTACGATAAACCCACTTGTTTCAACTCATATTTGCACCCGTAAATTAAGAATTAAATTACTATTGTGATTGACACTGTTTGCTTTTGTGTTTCATCACACTCAATTATAATTGTACGTTTATGATTTAACCATTTGTTTCTTTCCTCATTTGAACGACCCACCATCACCACTTGACATTATATTATAGTATTACTAAAATGATAATACTGTTTTTGTTTTCTGTGATCATTAGTTTACTCTTTATTTTATATGCACACAATTCCTCCTGGATCACAAAAACTAGATTATCTCTTACTCTTGCAACCTTTTCCATTATTGTTTCAATCATGAACTCAAAACCAACCATGGCCACCAAAGGCAGAACAACACCAAGATCCACCATCATCATCTGTCGTTTTAAATCACCACCACCACCACTTACACTGTGACCACCGTAAACCACCTTCCTTTCTCTCTCTTCCTCCTAATCCTTAAAATCGAGAACCACTACTACCATTTCTGTTTATAAATTCGAACCCCCACTACTTGCTCGATGTGCATCCACTATTACTGCTTACTCACGTATTAAAGGAGTTGAAGGAGCTACTATTGCTGTTATACGTCTTCTAATTACAGCCCTATACCATCACTTTTATTCGCCACTCTTCTTTTTTTTTTCTTCTGCAACACACAACCATTAATATGGCTGCTACACCCATCTTTCTTTTCTGTTTCTTTTCGCTGAATAAACACAACCACCACCACTTCATCTCCTTCGTTTCTTTTCATGATACAGTTATTACACCATCATCAAACCCACGCTAATTTTCATGCTCAATATCTGGTTTTATTACCTGTTTTGATACGAACATGGTGAAGTACGTGTGGGTCTGTATACGTGAATGATTGGAGAATGGGTTGTACTTTTTATCCATGAACAATAGGTTGTAACCCACGTAAAGGTTTGTAATATTTTGGTCGATACTTTTCAGAATTTTCTATATATAATAAGTTTAGTGATGGTATTAGAATAAGCTGAATTGAATTGAATTGTGAGGTAGTGAGTCATGTATGTTTCCAATACACTTAGTGCATATTATCACTTAATTAGTACGGAGTAGTAGTTATTTGATTAGGTGGTAACTATAGCTTTCATTGGTATAAATATGTACTTCATTTCCATGAAATGAATGACGATGAAGTAAATGATGGTGATGCTCGATGAAACATATATTGAGTGATGATGATAAATATGATCGAAGAAGAAAAAGAATTATAGATAATGATGATCGAGAAGAGTAAAGATGATGATGATACATGATGATACAGCGAATATTTATTCGTGTTTCTGTCTGGATCGAATGAAAGTAATGATTCCTTGATAATGTTGATGGTGACACGATTATGTTGAATAAGAAGTAACAGAAGTAAATTGTTAAGTATATTTAGAATCTGATAATAATCAGAAAAACAAGGATAGGTGGAATGGTTGAGGAGTGTTTGTGAATATCTAGAGGTCCTAGGTTCGAAACCAGGAGTGTGCCGATATATTTTTTTTCCATTAAAAGCTATCCTAAGGGTGTGGGCCTGTTGGGCCGTGAGTCTGTAGTACATTGGGCCGTGTCCTATTTGTGTATTAGGCTATTAATCACTTGTTGGACTGTTTCTGCTCTTGTGCCGTATATATATTGTGTGGTTGGGCCGATACCCAGTTCATGCTTCTGTTGCAAACGAATTATAGATGATGATGGGTGATTTTATTTTCAATCGATTTGTATGTGGTGATGAAGGAAAAAGGAAACAAAAAAAAGACGGGTTATATAGATTTAAGATGTAAATTAAAACAGAATATAAGAGATAGAAGAATGGTTGGGTGTATTGTCAGGAAACGAGAGGTCATGGGTTCGAGCCTGGGCTATGGCATTTTTTTTTGGGAACTTGTTACTTTAAGGTAGTTTTATTGTTATTGTTATTGTTATTGTTATTGTTATTGTTATTATTATTATTATTATTATTATTATTATTATTATTATTATTATTATTATTATTATTATTATTATTATTATTATAGTTATTAATATAAATATAAGTATTATTATTATTAGTAAAATCATTATTTTTATAGTTATTATTATTATTAGTATTCATTATTATTAAAAGTATCACTTTTATAAAAATTATCAATTTTATAACTATTATTTTTATTATAGGATGAAACAATTTTTATTTTATTTTATTATTATCAATATTATTTAATCAAATAACTATTAGTTATATAAAACCACATTCACTACATATAGCAAAACTATATTAATATTTTTATAATAAATATTAATGAATGTAATTAATTAGGTTATTAATGAAGCACATAATTAAAATAACAATTAATTCACTAATAATACATACATATGTTCGACTTCCAATATATGTGTTAATATATACATAAATGATATAGGTTCGTGAATCCGAGGCCAACCCTGCATTGTTCAGTTTCGTCGTATGAATATTTTTACTACAAAATATTGTATTGTGAGTTCATTTGCTCCCTTTTTACCCTTTACATTTTTGGGGCTGAGAATACATGCAAATGCTTATTTAACTATTTTACAATAATTATATGCGTGAGTTCATTTGCTCCCTTTTACACTTTATATTTTTGGGACTGAGAATACATGCGCTGTTTTTATAACTGCTTTATTAAATGCTTTTGAAATATATTTTGAACTGCGAATACATGAAATGCTTTTATAAATATTTGACGAGATAGACACAAGAAAAACATTCCTCGAATGAATTATTATGCAGACAGGAGTTCTGCGGATTATTGTTGAATTATGTGGACATGATAATTGCCACCATTGAATTATGTGGACATGATAATTGCCACTATTGAATTATGTGGACATGATAATTGCCACCAATTGATATGAATGTTTTGTATCGAGAGAATGATTTTATACACAGGTTATGTGTATGTTATATTTTGTACACGAGATATGTGTACGGTTACTAAGATTTATGAAAAAGGATTTCGTACACGAGAAATGTGTAATGTATTTAAAAGATATCACATGTACATTACAGGTGGGTATAGGATTCGGGCCCATTTGTACCATGCATGATTTAAATCTTGTGGACTATCAAAATGATGAATTTTATTGTTTACGATAAACCTATGAACTCACCAACCTTTTGGTTGACACTTGAAAGCATGTTTATTCTCAGGTATGAAAGAAATCTTCCGCTGTGCATTTGCTCATTTTAAGGACATTACTTGGAGTCGATCATCACTCTGGGATCAAATGTTGATGACTTCGTCCAGATGGATTAGGACGGGGCATTTCAATACACAACCTGAATGTACCATCCTTCTTTTTGACAAACAAAACAGGAGCTCCCCATGGTGATGTACTTGGTCGTATAAAACCACGCTCTAAAAGTTCTTGTAGTTGGATTTGGAGTTCCTTCATTTCGCTGAGTGCGAGTCTGTATGGAGCACGAGCTATTGGTGCAGCTCCTGGTACAAGATCTATTTGAAATTCAACGGATCGATGTGGAGGTAGTCCCGGTAAATCTTTCGAAAATACATCGGGAAATTCTTTTGCGACGGGAACATCATTGATGTTCTTTTCTTCAGTTTGTACTTTCTCGACATGTGCTAAAACAGCATAGCAACCTTTTCTTATTAGCTTTTGCACCTTCAAATTACTAATAAGATTTAGCTTCGCGTTGCTCTTTTCTCCGTACACCATTAAGGGTTTTCCTTCTTCTCGTACAATGCGAATTGTATTTTTGTAACATACGATCTCTGCTCTCTCCTTTTTCAACCAGTCCATGCCAATTATCACATCAAAACTCCCTAACTATACTGGTATCAAATCAATCTTAAACGTTTCGCTAACCAGTTTAATTTCTCGATTCCGACATATTTTATCTGCCGAAATTAATTTACCGTTTGCTAATTCGAGTAAAAATTTATTATTCATAGGCGTCAATGGACCACTTAATTTAGTACAAAAATCTCTACTCACATAGCTTCTATCCGCACCCGAATCAAATAAAACATAAGCAGGTTTTTCATCAATAAGAAACGTACCCGTAACAAACTCCGGGTCTTCCTGCGCTTCTACCGTATTAATATTGAAAACTCTTCCGCGGCCTTGTCCATTAGTATTCCCCTGATTTGGGCATTCGTTTATGATATGATCCGGCTTCCCACATCCATAACAAATAATGGCGGTATTATTTGTTTCGACATTATTTGTTCCTTTATTCTTGTTAGCCATTGGTCCGTAAACTTCACACTTCGTCGTACCATAACCCTTTCTATTACACTTAGTACACGATGTCGTACAAAGCCCAGTCGGATGGTATCCTTCACACCTCTGGCATGGTTTTTGCCGCTGGTTGTTATTGTTGGAATTGTTGTTGTTGCGGTTGTTGTTATTGTTGGAAACGTTATTGTAGTTGTTGTAGTTGTTATTGGGATTGTTATTGTTGTTGCGGTTAAAGTTGCGGTTGTGGTGGTAGTTATTGCGTTTGTAATTGCTATTTTTGTTGTTGTTGTATTGGTGACTCTTGTCACTGTTTTCTTCCCACTTCCTCTTGACTTGTTTCGTGTTGGCTTCTTCGGTCGCTTACTCTTTAATTCTTCCCTCAATCTGATTTATGAGTTTGTGAGCCATTCGACTTGCCTTTTGTATGGAGGTGAGCTCGTATGAACTTACATCTTCTTGAATCCTTTCTGGTAACCCTTTTACAAATGCGTCGATTTTCTCTTCTTCATCTTCGAACGCTCCCGGACACAATAGGCATAACTCTATGAATCGTCGTTCGTACGTGGTAATATCAAACCCTTGTGTTCGTAACCCTCTAAGCTCTACCTTGAGCGTATTGACCTCGTTTCTGGGATGGTACTGCTCGTTCATTAAGTGTTTGAATGCTGACCACGGTAGTGCGTAAGCAGCATCTTGTCCCACCCGTTCTAGATAAGTGTTCCACCATGTTAACGCAGTACCCGTGAAGGTATGCGTAGCGTACTTTACTTTGTCTTCTTCAGTGCACTTACTTATGGCAAAAACCGATTCAAACTTTTCAATCAACCGTTTTAATCCGATTGGACCCTCAGTTCCATCGAATTCCAAAGGTTTACAGGCAGTGAATTCTTTGTAGGAGCATCCTACACGAGTTCTCGTGGCGTTAGTTCCATTGCTGGATTCAGATTTATTGTTATTTTGCATTGCAGCCTGTACTGCAGCTATGTTTGCTGCAAGGAAAGCACGAAAGTCTTCCTCGCTCATGTTCAAATTCTGACGAGTCGTCGGTGCCATTTCCTTCAAAAATAGCCCAAAAGAATTAAGTTAATCATATAGAATATTAAGAGTAGTCAATAGTATTTTGTAGCATAATATGAACTCATTTATAAAAGCTTTTTCTTCATATTAGCGTTTTATAGTTTTAATTCGGGTAGTACCTACCCATTAAGTTCATACTTAGTAGCTAATATACCATTCAACTACTACAATTCTATATGAAAAACTGATTATAATAATATTTCGCGTTCAAACCTTTATACAATATTTTACAAACTTACAATACCGCTATAATACATATAGCATGAAATATAGCACACAATAACTTTGATACAAAACAGTTGTGACAACAATCCTAGTTAATACGCAAGTCATTCAGCAAAGGCAATAAAAACACGTAATTCATAAGTCCAGAAACAAGTCATGCATTCTGGTTTTACTAATACTACTTCCCATCCTTGGTCTTATGGAACATAACCGTTGTGGCCGTTGACAAGACAGTATGTTGTAACGTCGTCAAAGGGATGAGGGTTTCGTAATGCCCAACAGCCCCGTAATAATCTAAAAACCTTGTTTCTCACCCCAACTACTGAATTCGTCACTTATGGGAATGTTTTATTTAAAAGTTGTAATCCGATGTTCTTTTTCTCACTTTGGTGAGAAGCGAACATCACTAACCCGTAAGCATAACATGCTTCTTTATGTTGCATGTTAGAAGCTCTTTCTAACTCACGAAGTCCTACGTTGGGATATGATGAGTCAAAATTGGTTTTTAACCCGTAGCGTGAAATTGCATTTGGGTTCCCCGCATTTAACACTTTAAAGAAAACACGGCGTAACTTACGGTGTCCCTAATGTGATATACCCCATCTTTCAAATGAAAGCCTTTTATAAACTAAGGTATGCCTGGAATGTTCTTCAAATGTTCTACAAACTAATTTTGCCATAAACAATTGTGTCGACGAATTCTGACCGACTTTAGACAAGATTTCATCAATCATGTCCCCGGATAGGTCTTCTAAAATTTTTGGTTGTCTATCCTTAACGTCCATTGTGTTTTTATACTGTAAAACAGACGAGAATTAGATTCATAAAAGATAATTATCAAATAATACAAGCAATTTTCACATACAACAAGAAAAGTACAAGCACACTTATTTTACATATTTTACACCTCATGATTACAACTCTTTATTCCGACTCACTAGTTTCTTCCTCTTCGGACCTGTTTCGTTTTGCTAATTTTTTAGGGATATATGATGTTCCTCTAATACGAGCCATTGTTTTCACAAATGGTTTAGAAAAACCTGGTGGCTTAGAGGTTCCCGGGTTATTGTTACAACTTAAGAAATATGGTGTTGACGATACATATAAAGTTCATCGGGGTTGGAATCAGGTTTCTCTATTTTGATGCCCTTTCCCTTATTATTTTCTTTTGCTTTTTTAAATTGGGTCGAGATAATTTCTATAACATCATCGGAATCCTCATCGGGATCCGATTCATCAGAAAATTGGTAATCTTCCCAATATTTTGCTTCCTCGGTGGAAACACCATTGACCATTATTAATTTTGGTCAATTCGTTGAGGGTTTTCTTTTACTTATATGTTTTTCTGTGGTTCTGAATATTTCCTCCTCTGGAACCTCTTCTTCTTCCGGTTCCTCTTCTTCCGGTTCCTCTTCGGGAATTTGTGAATCTTCCCAATATATATTCGACTCTCCATTATTATTAGGTGAGTCGATGGGATTTGTACTAGAGGTAGACATCTATCACACAATATCAAACATGTAAGAGATTAATATATCACATAATATTTACATGTTACAATTTGTAGTTTCCAAAAAAAAAAAAATATTAAGCAATCATTTTTAAAGAAAACACGGTCGAAGTCCAGATTCACTAATGCATCCTTACAAACTCGATAAGACACACTAATATAAATTTTCTGGTTCTCTAAGACCAACGCTCGGATACCAACTGAAATGTCGCATTCATAGTGATTATAAATGTTCCATATTAATTGATTTCGTCGCGATGTTTTGACCTCTATATGAGACGTTTTTCAAAGACTGCATTCATTTTTAAAACAACCATAACCTTTATTTTATCGATAAAGGTTTTTTTTAAAAAAAAACATTATGTAGATTATCAAATAATGATAATCTAAAATATACCTATTACACACGACCATTACATAATGGTTTACAATAAAAATATATTACATCGAAATAAGTTTCTTGAATGTAGTTTTTACACAATATCATATAATCATGGACTCCAAATCTTGTCCTTATTTTAGTATGCAACAGCGGAAGCTCTTAATAATCACCTGAGAATAAACATGCTTAAAACGTCAACAAAAAATATTGGTGAGTTATAGGTTTAACCTATATATTATCAAATTAATATAATAGACCACAAGATTTCATTTATTCAATAATCTTACACTCGCAAGTGTATAAAAATCATTCTATGATGAACACCTGGTAACCGACATTAACATAATGCATATAGAATATTCCCCGCATACTCGCAAGTATGTCATAAATTGGCAATCGCAATCACCATATAAATCGAAGTATTAAAGCATTCCAAATTCCAGAATGGGGTTTGTTAGGCCCATAGATCTATCTTTACGATTCGAGTCAATTAGGGGTCATTTCCCTAATTCTTAGGCTACCAGACTTGAAGGGGCAATATTCGGTTCAATAATCCAACCATAGAATGTAGTTTTGCATACTTGTGTCTATTTTATAAAACATTTATAAAGCTGCATGTATTCTCATCCCAAAAATATTAGATTTTAAAAGTAGGACTATAACTCACTTTCACAGATTTTTCCTTCGTTGGAAATAAGACTTGGTCACTGGTCGATTTACGAACATATAACAAATATGTACATATATATCAAAGTATGATTTAAATATATCCACAATATTTTTATTACGTTTTTATGATTTAAGTTTGTTAAGTTAGCAGTCCTCGTTAGTAACCTACAATTAGTTGTCCACAGTTAGATGTACTGAAATAACTCAATATATATTATCTCGAATCAATCCACGACCCAGTGTATACAAGTCTCAGGCTTGATCACAACTCAAAGTATATATATTATTTTGGAATCAACCTCAACCCTGTATGGCTAACTCAAACATTACTGTATATAGAGTGTCTATGGTTGTTCCGAGATATATATATATATATATATATATATATATATATATATATATATATATATATATATATATATATATATATATATATATATATATATATATATATATATATATATATATATATGGGTCGATATGATATGTCAAAACATTGTATACATGTCTATGGTATCCCAAGATTACATAATATGTATAACACAATATAAATTAGTTAGGATATGTTTAGTCTAGATTTGTTACAAAATTTTCGTAGCTAAAACTAACAAATTTATCCAATTTTGTTTTACCCGTCATTTCTTCGTTTCAAATCCGTTTTGAGTGATTCAAGTTGCTATGGTTTCATAATGAACTAAAATTTTTGAAATTAAATAGAAAAAGTATAAGTTTATAGTCGGAAATACAGGTTACAAGTCATTTTTTAAAGAGATAGTCATTTCCGTCGAAAGAACGACATCTTGATGACCATTTTGAAAAACATGCTTCCACTTTGAGTTTAACCATGATTTTTGGATATAGTTTCATGTTCATAAGAAAAATCATTTTTCCAGAAGAACAACTTTTAAATCAAAGTTTATCATAGTCTTTAATTATCAAACCTAAAACAGCCCGCGGTGTTACTACAACGGCGTATGTCCGGTTTTACGGTGTTTTTCGTGTTTCCAGGTTTTAAATTATTAAGTTAGCATATCATATAGATATATAACATTTGTTTAGTTGATTTTAAAAGTCAAGTTAGAAGGATTAACTTTATTTGCGAACAAGTTTTGAATTAACTAAACTATGTTCTAGTGATTACATGTTCAAATCTTCGAATAAGATAGTTTTATATATATGAATCGAATGATGTTATGAAGATCATTACTACCTCAAGTTTAGTAGGTAAACCTACTGGAAGTGACAAAAATTGATCTAGCTTCAAAGGATTCTTGGATGGCTTGAAAGTTCTTGAAGTAGAATCATGACACGAAAACAAGTTCAAGTAAGATTATCACTCGAAATAAGATTGTTATAGTTATAGAAATTGAACCAAAGTTTGAATATGAGTATTACCTTGAATTAGAAAGATATATTACTATAAATAAGAAAGATTTCTTGAGATTGGATGATCACTTGAAATGGATTAGAAAGCTTGGAAGTAGACTTGTAAACTTGATAGTATTCTTGATTTTATGAAACTAGAACTTATAGAATTTATGAAGAACACTTAGAACTTGAGAGAGATCAATTAGATGAAGAAAATTGAAGAATGAAAGTGTTTGTAGGTGTTTTTGGTCATTGGTATATGGATTAGATATAAAGGATATGTAAGTTTGTTTTCATGTAAATAATTCATGAATGATTTATAATATTTTTTGTAATTTTGTGAGATATTTCATGCTAGTTGCCAAATGATGGTTCCCACATATTTAATGACTCACATGGGCTGCTAAGGAGCTGATCATTGAAGTGTATATACCAATAGTATATATATCTAGAAACTGTGTATTGTACGAGTACGAATACGGGTGCATACGAGTAGAATTGTTGATGAAAATGAATGAGGATGTAATTGTAAGCATTTTTGTTATGTAGAATTACTTTGATATGTGTCTTGAAGTCTTTCAAAAGTGTACAAATACATCTTAATACACTACATGTATATACATTTTAACTGAGTCGTTAAGTCATCGTTAGTCGTTACATGTAAGTGTTGTTTTGAAACCTTTAAGTTAACGGTCTCATTTAATGTTGTTAACCCATTGTTTATTATATCTAATGAGATGTTAAATTATTACATTATAATGATATTATGATGTATAAATATATCTTAATATGATATATATACATTAAAATGTCGTTACATTGATGATCGTTACATGTATGTCTCGTTTCGAAATTCTTAAGTTAGTAGTCTTGTTTTTACATATGTAGTTCATTGTTAACACACTTAATGATATACTTAATTATCATTTTATCATGTTAAACATAGTGTATCTATATCTTAAAATGATTCATATGTATTTAGTAAGACGTTGTTATAACGATAATCGTTATATATATCGTTTCGAGTTTCTTAATTCAATAATCTCATTTTTATGTATATCACTCATTGTATATCTCTTTTAATACTTCAACTTTTTCTCTCAAACACCAATTCAAAGATTCATCATCTATTCAAGATATAGCAAGCATCAATTCAAACAAATTACATATTTGGAATCCTTGCATCTTCCTCTTCGAATCCATACCGATTACATCTCATTTGGGTAACTTTCTAAAAACACTAGATTTTGTGTTCTTGATGATTTTGACTTATAAAAGTATTAATTAGTGTCTATGGCTCAAGTCTAACATGAATATATGATTTGTATGCTCGATCTTGTTATTTTAAGTAACTAGCATGAACTTAAAATTTGGTGTGTTTGATTTTGTGATTTGGTTGCTTAAATGTTGTTAGATGTTAAAAGTGCATGTATTAAATGTGTTACTAGTATCACTAGCTTCAATTTGATGTGTAGGTTGACTTGGAAAGACTCCATAAACTTCATTGCTAAATTTGTGATTTTGAGTTAGGGTTTGATAGAAGTAAAATGGATTTTTGATGCATTGAATGCTTTGCAATGTCAATTGTAAGTGTCTAGTTGTATTGTATGCGTAATTACCTACGAAACGGCGTATTATATGTGTGACGACCCGGAAATTTCCGAACAAATTTAAACTTTATCTTTATATCATTAGATAAATATTTCAAACATATATATTACGTACAAATTTACGATTCTAAATAAAAATATATATATATTTTAACTTAGTCATAAAACGTCATGATTTAAAATAATATATTTTGACAAACAACGAGTCACTGATTTATAGAAGCAAATGACCACAACGCTCAATTTTATAAGTTACATTTATTATAAGGTAATTTTTTTTGATAAGTAAGTCAAATTATTGATAAGGGTACACGTCGCATAACGTAAAAGGCTAGTTTTCTACACGTACAAAAGTGCGCTCGAAAAACCGAAAGTGGTACCTAAGTCGAGTGACAACGTACGAGTCATTTTAGTAAAAATTACATTTTTACTACGCACGTAAATATAATATAATATTTAATTAATCCTAAAGATTAAATATATTATATATTAAATAATATATATAACTTTATGTTTTACGTTTGATAAGGATTGTGTGAATTAAGAAAGTGTCGGCAGCCATCGGTTAGTGGGAATGAGCTGGTTTTTCATTTCATTCAAGCGCATGATTTAGGCATAGAGTCTCCATGCAATCACATGGAGTCAGAGAGCTGATCAAATCTATAAAACGAACGAGTCTTTCACTTGTACATACACACACATATCATTGATATATTACTCCCTCTATTCTTATTATTTTTATTATTTGCATATTATTTTTATTATTATTATTATTATTAGTATTACTAAGAGTAATATTATTGTTACTATTATTTGTAATATTATTATTATTTACACAAAATATTACGACGAGGTTCTGCTCACATGTTTTTAAACGGGATTATGAGCAAATCATTTCAAAATGAGTTTTTCAAGTGGTATAGGGCTAAGAAAATTATGGGTTATAGCTATGGAGGTGATGGGTATGGTTCATGGGTATGCTCATAAGGTCAATCTAGTGTTTATCGTCTCCGTTGCATCTACGTACCTTTCCTGCAATATTGAATCTCAATATTGATACGTGAGTACTCGTAAATAAATTTTTACATACTAATTGTGTATCCATGTCTAGTGCTCGAGTATATATATTTATGCATGCTTGTATGCTAAATTTCATCACTAAACAGTTTATAATGAATCACGAATTAAATACATATATTACTGGTAAAAGGTATATGATATACATGTTTTTGGAAAGCTAGCGAAAAATCAATAACTTTTCATTTAGATGCCGAATAGTTTCGATAAATGGATTAAAAGATATAAGCAACTGAATTATGATTAACGTTAATTGAAATTGCTTTTAAATCTACAATTAAAATTTAAACAACTTGTTTACGAGATTGATAAAATGGATGTTTAAATATTACCAACCGAGTAAATGAATCCTTATATAAGGCACGTCTCGTTTTGTTGAACTATAGTCAAAATTGACTTATTGAAATGACTTTTGATAAACTTTTGTATGTCGATCTCGAGCATTAGGATTGTGATACACTATGACCTGACCTAGTTTGATAGACATTTATTGACCAACATATGTTCTCTAGGTTAAGATCTATGATTATTTGGTAATCCGAGTTTCGGTCACATTATGATGAACAACTTTATGTGTTGCTAAGGTGAGTTTCATTTGCTCCCTTTTTAATTGCTTTTGCAATATATATTTTTAGGCTGAGAATATATGCAATTTATTTTAAACGCAATGGATACAAGTACATACTAAATTCTACACTGAGTTTGAACCGAAAATCCCTTAGCTTTGGTAACTAGTAACTGCCAGTTATAAGAACTGGTGGGCGCGAGTAGTTATATATGGATCCATAGGGCTTGACATCCCCGTCCGAGCTAGAGCACTAGCCTTTTAACGGACGTATGCTATTTGAGAAGCGTACACGTTGGTTTGCGTGTATTTTTAAGATGATTATACAAAGGGTACAAATTATATATACGTTAAGTTTAGTTACCAGGGTGCTCAATTTCGTAGAATATTTTGATAAACGTTTCTGGATGGAACAACTAAAATCTTGTGATCCACTTTTATGTACAGATTATGCAAAACATTAAAACTATGAACTCACCAACCTTTGTGTTGACACTTGTTAGCATGTTTATTCTCAGGTTCCCTAGAAGTCTTCCGCTGTTTGCTTATATGTTAGACAAGCTATGTGCATGGAGTCTTACATGGTATATTTTTCAAGGAAACATTGCATTCACCAAATCATCACCATGTATATTATTTTGACTGCATTGTGAACGGAAGTACTATTGTAAACTATTATTTACAGTGATTGTCTATATGTAGAAATCATCAGATGTCGAAAACCTTTGATTTAAATATTCATTTATGGTGTGCCTTTTCAAAAGAATGCAATGTTTACAAAACGTATCATATAGAGGTCAAATAACTTGCAATGAAATCAATGAATGACGTGTTCGTCCGTATGGATTTGGAGCGATCGTCACAGTTGGTATCAGAGCGTTGGTCCTAGCGAACCAGGTCTTGCATGAGTGTGTCTAACTGATAGTTGTTAGGATGCATTAGTATGTCTGGACTTGGACCGTGTCTCCATGTTAAAAGTTTTGCTTATTATTTCTTGTCGGAAATTACATGCTTATCATTCGTAAAGTCTAGACACGTTTTCCTGCATTTATTGCATAAATAGTGTATAGACAAAATTTCATATCTTAGCGTATCTGTTACTGTAAACTTTTCCTGACATCTTCTAAAAATTTCTCCGTAATTTACAGGATTTTGGTATTACATATACATATGTAAATTATGTATTGAAGAGTACCAATCTAAATTCTATAATCTATCTTATATCAAAAATCAATTCCCTGATTATATAAGATGGATCACGTATCTAGTTCAAATTCCTTAAACTCCGACAGCTATTCCGATATAGATATTCACCTGAACTCCGAAGACAGTGTAACCGGAATGGATCAACTAATTAGCCATCATCTATTTTGGATGAATTGGGGATGGGTTCGTAGCCTACTTAGTCATTGGAGACAAGAAGAAGGTGATCCCTTCCATCCACCACATTGCCCTCTTGGCGAAGAACCTGAAGCACTTACCGGCGAACCTGTTCGAGACACCATTTTCTCTCTCATTTCCAGAGTATCTCGTCACGATAATATACTATCTCAAATTTTAGATCTTATTCATCCGCTCATCCGAACCGCCAATCATCCCGGTGTAGTAGAAGAAGTCAACGAGCTTCGCGCTCGGGTAGTGACTTTAGAGAATATGATGCAAAGGTTACAAGCACCAGCAGCATCACCGGCATCAATAGTACCACCAACAACAACACTAATAGTACCATTACCACCACCAACAACATCCGCATCGCACACCTCAACATCACAATCTGTACCTCGAACATCAACGTCATACGTACCATAGATACCAAGGAATACCAGCAACAACAAACGATGAAGTATTGATTCATAACTTCATCGAAGAAATATTCTGCAGAGAATATGTAGTTTCTAAAAGTGTTAGAGATTATATATTCTAGTCCTAGTCGAAAACCAGATGAGATTAATATTATGTTAACTCATTAAATCCATGATTACATCTAAGGAAACTATATATATAGGTATATTTTCATAAAGATTGTAATTAAGAAAATTATTTTGTACAAACTGTTAATGGTGAGAATATTTTAACGGGTAGGTAAGACCCAGAAAATATATAAGTTCACAATTAATATGTTACACTGTACATTCTTCAACTTTGATTCAAAAATTATTAACTTTGCTCACAGGAATATACAATCTTTTCCATACAAATTCAATTACATATTCTGATATTGACGGATCAGAATCCAAGCCATAACTCTGAACCGGTGACATCATTCTTAGATATCTACATCTTTCAAAGCTATACTTTGACTTCAAAACTCTGCAAGATCCTTTAAAGTTGTTATTATCGAAAATAATCTTACAATTCTTTTCAAGATATCAAATTTTCATCACACTTCCAACCAGTCAACTTCGATTTTTCAGATTAACCTTATTATAACCTTGACATATACGTTCTTGTTACTGGGGAACCTATCATGTTCCACCACATTAGCAGTAAACTTACCAACAACTTCACTGATCTTTGACTTTCTGAAAAATCATTATATTTATCGAAACCCCATCATTTACTCATCTGCATCTTATAACAAGAATTGTCTTGCCAATTACTGGGAATCAGCAATCAGTATTTTGAAATCTCACAGCATGTCTACTCTAACAGTTATATGTGTACATATAACATCTATCTCCTATACTTACGTACTTTGAATGTGAAGTTTCCGAAAAACACCTTAAACCGCGAACTAGTTCTCGAAATTTTGAAAAGTACTGATGAAGCAGCAAAAACTGTAAACGACCTTAACAGTAAAAAGTTTAATGATAAAGAATAGTGTGTTGGCAAAGCTCAGAAAAAGAAAAGGTTTGGAACTGGAAAACGGATTGTGCAAAGTATGAAGGAGGCTGTGGATAAATCACAAGGACGAAACCTGCCTTCCAAGAATCCAAATGATTCAGTATTTGCTGAAGCCATTAACGAATACCTTGCTTCCGAATCTAAACCCTTGCGGATAATATTCTTCATCATCCTTCAATATTAGAAATTCTAAGATATCATCGTATCTTTCATTATAAATATCTCTGATATTCCTGAAGATATTTTCACAACTATTGTTATCCGAAATCATTTACTTCTTCGCGCTATCTGTGTAAAATCATAAAAGAAACTATTTTAGTTTCTAAAATTCTGAAACCTTCGAGTTTAAAATATGAATGTGTTTGAAGTAGTGTTGGGAACTGAAGCATGAGTTAGTATAATATAATGACACTTGATCAACGTGATTATATTACAGTAAATCATGCTAAGTTTCTAAATGGAACGTGATGATTCACAGATCATAACGTCATCATGTGCTATGTCATACGACTCTTGTATTCTAGTTAATCTCTAAGAATATCAAGAAAATATTTTCTTGATGATTCGGTCTTTTTTGGATATTCTGGTAATTTGACAAATCAAAATCGTGCAATTACAATTTTCTTCTTAGAACATTAACTATGTTCATTTCAAAACCCATACCTACGAATTCTGGACCATTACAAGCAATGCTTAGTCACAAGAAGAAGAAACGAAGGGACAAAACTCCGAAATAGAAATTGGGGTATAAATCGCAGCAAATAAAAGAAAGCATTAACTGGGGATGATAATAATTATAGAAGACAGAAGCAGGAACTTTGAAATATAAGGGAAAATATAAAGTCTTACAACAACACATATATTACAAACCGTGTATATCAATGCGTATAGCACTATAAAGACACGGGAGAATGAAAAATACTATAACCCCAAGGTAATAGTAGAAGAAAATAATTTCCTCTGGTGGCAGATGAAAAAGAAGAATGAAGGATACGATAGCCAAGAAAATATCAAGAATTAGAACTGGATTAAGCATTTCACAATCTTTTGGAAGTATGAAATAAGGAAGAAGATGTAGGAGTGGTAAAAATAATGAAACAGAAGTGGTTAATTTATAGCGAAATATCAGACATAACAATCGAGGCAGATTATGCATTTAATCAAAGGAAATCTTAATTTCCTTATTCGCCGAAGAATCAAATCTTTTAGATTTAGAAGATTTTCTTTAAATCCCTTGAATTCCGGAATCCAACCAATACAACGTCAAAAGTTAAGACAAAACTTTAGTTCTCATTTCATTCCTTTTAGGATAGCTTCACTCGTACTCTTCAAGTAATCGAATCATTTTATCTATATTACTCTAAAGTGATAAAACTCTATATACCAACTCATATTCGTCATAAAAACATTTTTATTATTAGCCATGACAACCACGATCAAATTTCGGGACGAAATTTCTTTAACGGGTAGGTACTGTGACGACCCGGAAATTTCCGAACAAATTTAAACTTTATCTTTATATCATTAGATAAATATTTCAAACATATATATTACGTACAAATTTACTATTCTAAATAAAAATATATATATATTTTAACTTAGTCATAAAACGTCATGATTTAAAATAATATATTTTGACAAACAACGAGTCACTGGTTTATAGAAGCAAATGACCACAACGCTCAATTTTATAAGTTACATTTATTATAAGGTAATTTTTTTGATAAGTAAGTCAAATTATTGATAAGGGTACACGTCGCATAACGTAAAAGGCTAGTTTTCTACATGTACAAAAGTGCGCTCGAAAAACCGAAAGTGGTACCTAAGTCGAGTGACAACGTACGAGTCATTTTAGTAAAAATTACATTTTTACTATGCACGTAAATATAATATAATATTTAATTAATCCTAAAGATTAAATATATTATATAATAATATATATAACTTTATGTTTTACGTTTGATAAGGATTATGTGAATTAAGAAAGTGTCGGCAGCCATCGGTTAGTGGGAATGAGCTGGTTTTTCATATCATGCGAGAGCATGATTTAGGCATAGAGACTCCATGCAATCGCATGGAGTCAGAGAGCTGATCAAATCTATAAAACGAACGAGTCTTTCACTTGTACATACACACACATATCATTGATATATTACTCCCTCTGTTCTTATTATTTTTATTATTTACATATTATTATTATTATTATTATTAATATTACTAAGAGTAATATTATTATTATTATTATTATTTGTAATATTATTATTATTTACACAAAATATTACGACGAGGTTCTGCTCACATGTTTTTAAACGGGATTATGAGCAAATCATTTCAAAATGAGTTTTTCAAATGGTATAGGGCTAAGAAAATTATGGGTTATAGCTATGGAGGTGATGGGTATGGTTCATGGGTATGCTCATAAGGTCAATCTAGTGTTTATCGTCTCCGTTGCATCTACGTACCTTTCCTGCAATATTGAATCTCAATATTGATACGTGAGTACTCGTAAATAAATTTTTACATACTAATTGTGTATCCATGTCTAGTGCTCGGGTATATATATTTATGCATGCTTGTATGCTAAATTTCGTCACTAAACAGTTTATAATGAATCACGAATTAAATACATATATTACTGGTAAAAGGTATATGATATACATGTTTTTGGAAAGCTAGCGAAAAATCAATAACTTTTCATTTAGATACCGAATAGTTTCGATAAACGGATTAAAAGATATAAGCAACTGAATTATGATTGACGTTAATTGAAATTGCTTTTGAATCTACAATTAAAATTTAAACAACTTGTTTACGAGATTGATAAAATGGATTTTTAAATATTACCAACCGAGTAAATGAATCCGTATATAAGGCACGTCTCGCTTTGTTGAACTATAGTCAAAATTGACTTATTGAAATGACTTTTGATAAACTTTTGTATGTCGATCTCGAGCATTAGGATTGTGATACACTATGACCTGACCTAGCTTGATAGACATTTATTGACCAACATATGTTCTCTAGGTTAAGATCTACAATTATTTGGTAATCCGAGTTTCAGTCACATTATGATGAACAACTTTATGTGCTGCTAAGGTGAGTTTCATTTGCTCCCTTTTTAATTGCTTTTGCAATATATATTTTTGGGCTGAGAATACATGCAATTTATTTTAAACGCAATGGATACAAGTACATACTAAATTCTACACTGAGTTTGAACCGAAATTCCCTTAGCTTTGGTAACTAGTAACTGCCAGTTATAAGAACTGGTGGGCGCGAGTAGTTATATATGGATCCATAGGGCTTGACATCCCCGTCCGAGCTAGAGCACTAGCCTTTTAACGGACGTATGCTATTTGAGAAGCATACACGTTGGTTTGCGTGTATTTTTAAGATGATTATACAAAGGGTACAAATTATATATACGTTAAGTTTAGTTACCAGGGTGCACAATTTCGTAGAATATTTTGATAAACGTTTCTGGATGGAACAACTGAAATCTTGTGATCCACTTTTATGTACAAATTATGCAAAACATTAAAACTATGAACTCACCAACCTTTGTGTTGACACTTGTTAGCATGTTTATTCTCAGGTTCCCTAGAAGTCTTTCGCTGTTTGCTTATATGTTAGACAAGCTATGTGCATGGAGTCTTACATGGTATATTTTTCAAGGAAACGTTGCATTCACCAAATCATCACCATGTATATTATTTTGACTGCATTGTCAACGGAAGTACTATTGTAAACTATTATTTACGGTGATTGTCTATATGTAGAAATCATCAGATGTCGAAAACCTTTGATTTAAATATTCATTTATGGTGTGCCTTTTCAAAAGAATGCAATGTTTACAAAACGTATCATATAGAGGTCAAATAACTCGCAATGAAATCAATGAATGGCGTGTTCGTCCATATGGATTTGGAGCGATAGTCACAATACGTGTGCATTTGGTTTCCGAATCATTGGTTGCATTTATGAGATTGAGTATCGTTAAAGATGAACATTTAATGCAGTTTTGATTGTTATAAATGCTAGAATTGATTGATGATATGTGTTTAGTTGTATTCCTCGCTAAATTACCTTTCCAACGATGTATGATATGCATTTTAAGTGTTTACGGTTCATTTGTTGTGTTAAAATGAGTTTTGGCTCGAGACTTGAACACTTGCACCAGCCCAGGTACCAGCTCATGTTGAGTGTCGCGGCGCGGCCATCCTTGGTCACGGCGCGGCATTAGGCGTGTTTAGATTCTGATCAAACTTACACTTTTATGAAAAATATTTGCTATGCTACGCACCTTCGATTTACATGTAACTTGTTCTAACATGCTTATATATGATTAAAAACCTCAGAAAAATAGTTCGGGACCCGACCCGAACGTGTTGACTTTTTCGTTGACTTTGACCCGACCAAAGTTGACTTTTAATCAAATTTAACCAAATATTTGTGCAATCGTTCTAACATGCTTTTATACTTGTATCTTGCATGGAACTTGACAATTTGATTCACATGCTATATAATCGAGTCGTAACGAGCCATAGGACTAATTGAACATCTTTGACCAACCGTGTTTACCGTTATTGATACGACCTACTTGTTTAGGTCAAGACTAGCATTCGTTCTTGCACACGTTATCTTGTGAAGTACTTTATTCACTCGTGCACTCAAGGTGAGATCATAGTCCCACCTTTACTCTTTTAAACTTACATTTGGGATGAGAAAACATAAATGTTTCATTTTACAAAGTGAACACAAGTACAAAAACAAACATTCTACATACGAGTTAGAACAAAAATCCTCAATTCGATTATCATTAGTTACACTTGCCGGGTGTAAGCGAGAACTTATGTTGTATGGCCATATGGGTTTGACAAACCCTCATTCGGACGGTTCGCTACCGTTATTCGGATGAAATATATTTTTGAGAAATAGTGTATGTTCTAACACTACTTTGATGGGGTTCTATGGATGGAAAGTTAAGCCTTGATAATTGGGTGCTCGTGATAACAAATTTTAGAATGGTTTATAATGACGTGAAGATCGTGTCCTCTAATATTTCTCGGATTTAGATTGATTTTATTACACGAATTGGTTGTGATTATATGGTGTTCTTATGATTTCGGATTGATTTCACACATATAGGCAACTTTGTCCTATCCATATAGTAATAGTTCATTGGTAAATCCGGTTCGTTCCACAGGGAGATTGTAGTTTTCAAGGTTTGTAATCGCTAAAAGTTAATCTATTAAAAGGGGGTTTTAGATTAGGCTTTACACTAAACAGAATTTAAAATATAGTAAAAAGTAATACAGTAAAAATAAATAACATTTAAAATGCAGTAAAAGTAAAAATAGAAAGTAAAATAAAGTAAAGTAGTGGTCACTAAAATATGTCCCCTCTGAATTATGGATTGTTTTTAAGTCCGTTTACGATGTTTTAATATATATCCTTATATTTCTTCCGATTTATAAAGATTTAACTAGCTAAAATCAAATCTAACTTTCGTTTCGATCTCGTTCTAGCGAATTAAATTATACCCGACTATTCAAATTGAGATTTAATCCAGTTTTTACTTTCGTTGAAACCAAAATTATAACAGTCTTACCTTATTATAATTACACGATTATATAAACTATAATATTACCCAAACCAACAGATCACACTTCTAAATTGTTGTCAATAATTTGTCCATATGTCCGTCTAGATCACCAAGGTGTTGAAGTATAATTTATGTAAATTTAATGCACTTTCGTTTATCAATTTTAATAAATTATGTGATAGGGGTGAAAATATTAAATTATATAATAATGGGTCGGTGATTAAACTCAATGTTAAAAATAGTCAAAGTTACATCATAAAATTATAAATGGTTCAATCCATTTATCCAGAGGTTCTACATTTTAGTCGCCACTATGGGTATTTAGTTGGACATTATAACGGCGTAAAAATATAAATTACATAAAACAGACATGGTAACAATAATAATAATAATAAATGATAACAATAATAAATAATAAATAACGATAATAACGACGATAATAATAAATATTACGATAACAATAATAATAATAATAATAATAATAATAATAATAACAACGATAATAATAATAATGATAATAATGATAAGTAAAAATAATAATGACAAAGTTGGGAAATTGGAGACTTACAGCGAGTTGAAATGGTAAAAAGTGGTATTGAAATCGTAGCGGTACACGGACCGAAATTCGACTTGAAAACCCGTAAAATAAACGTTACGCTACCCAAACTTGTAGAAATGTAACCACTAAATTAACCTACTCCTACTCCTAAAACTAAATTACATAAAATAAAAATTAAAAACTGAATTTGAAAATATAAAAGAGTGTCTTTGAAGCTCGAGCACAAGCCTGGTATTTATAGAATTTTGGCCTGCTACAGTAACCCATGCGATCGCATGGGTTTTATGCCTATTTCCCATGCGATCGCATGGCCGCCAGATCCAGCTCACATATTTTTTGTACACTAGCTTGTCGACATATTTAATAAATATATATAATATATATATAATTTTATATAATTATATATATTATATTATATTCTTGTGCATAGTTGACTCGTAATTTTGGCTCCGATGTTTCGTACGTTTACGCCCGGTTTATGTCTCAGTTTCGGTTTCTTGAACGTCTTTTCGTATAATTTAATATCGCGTAATTTGCATTCCGTGACTTGCACTTTTGTCAATCTTTAGACGTTTTTCTTCGATAAATTAAACCACTTGGAGTGTTACTTGTACGTTTGAGCATTTTGGACGTTTTCGCCTTTTAAAACTTCGTTTTCGACTTTAAATCTTCAGTTTCGAGCGATCTTCGTCTTTCGTCTTCGCACTTATTTATTTAAACAATTACAACTAAAAATAAGGAAATTACAATTAAAAACATTACATTTTGGAATGATATTGCGACTAAATATATGTTCGTTTGGAGCAATATCAGTTTACTATTATTCAATGATACAAATCTTGTGGTTCATTTGTACCTACTTATTTACTTAAACCTATGATTTCACCAACGTTTTCGTTGACAGATTTCTATATTTTTCTCAGGTCCTTGAACGTTTTTTGATACATGCTTCCGCTCATTATTTTGATACTTGCTTTGGATGTCGAGTATATATGCATACATGGAGCGTCTTTTGGTTACTTTTAAATTGTGTTTTATAGGTTTCACTTGTACTTATAATGTTGTAACGTAACTTATGGT